>NC_080038.1:7616744-8996070 GCF_030020395.1 Manis pentadactyla
CAAAAATACGCATCATCCCTCTGCTGAGTTCCCTTAATTTTTACAGTTTTCCTTTGTGTTTCTTCGGACTAAATGTAGCATTGCTCTAAAATGTCTGCTTTTATAATACAAAACTGTCCTCTCAACAAGAATCAGAGTTCTAGCTTTTCTGGGAAATCTGATTTAGATTTCGGTGTCATGGACGGTGACTGTCCTTGTTTTACAAAGGCGATTTTTACAGAATGGTAATTAATTGCCCACAGGAAGTGTTGCTTGAGTCTCTTTAGAATACACTGAGTGTGCACGTCTGGGAATGATGGAGTGTTTGTGTACTTAGTTAATCAAAGTGAAAGCATCGTTTCCAAATAAAACAAGCTTCTCTTAAAATTTATTGAGAGTTACTGCTCCTGATAAATGATCTATGCATTTGTGAGAATTTTGTTTTCTGTTTTAAGAATAACTACACTTAGAGCTGAGACGGATAGGAATTTACTCTTTAGAATTCACGCTGTTGGACAATAATATCATAGTATTTACATGAAAAAAATTTTTATAAAACCTCCCTAATTTTTTGCTCAGAAACACTTAAGTAAATAAATTGAGCGCCTTTCCTTTCAATAAACATTGCTCAAAGGTACACTGTGGACTAGGCAAATTCTATCATAAGTACAGTTTGTTTTCGTCCTTAGGAATTTTATTATTTCTGCCATTGATTGAGTTATAAAATCTTCGGCTAGGAAGAAAATAATATCCCTGGCATATGCCTTGGAACTATTAAATTATCCAGGCACAAGAATATGCTTTTTTCATGCCAGAAAGACTAATTTATTTGTGTCTTCATGAAAATACAGAGATCATAGATCACACAAATTGAAATGAAGGTGCTTCTGTTTTGTGCACTCAACACTTATGTATTTGATTTCAGGTTAAGTGACATGTTGAAGATTAAATATCTCCTGCTAAAATGGATGTGGGAAGACATATGTGCCCTCACACAAGGATTTTCACATTCACTAGTGCTCTGGGCCCAAGGTATTCACCCCACCTATCTCTCTGTGTTGAGCAGGTTTAGAGTTAGTGCCTCTTCTGTTCAGGTGCCCAAGACCCAGCTTGAACATCTCACCTCTGCTCAGAAAACTGTGTCTCTGATGGCCAGGAACCCTGACTACAAGACTGAAAGGAATTCATTCTCTGACTGATTCGTGCCTGACTGATCTACTCATACGTGCAGATATCCCTGGGTGAACCATGCCATTGGAAATTCTGAGTTCAGAAATTGTCATGATAACCTCTTTTTGCCAGACTGACTGTAGTCATCCATTTGTTCTCTGCAAAATTGTTTGGAGGGAAAAACCACGAGATAAAACAAACATTGGATTTAGGAATCAGAAGAATCGCATCTAAAACTTATCTTCTCACTTCCCACCTGAGTAGCGTTGGACAAGTTGTTCAGCCTTTTTGACCCTCACTGGCATCAAGTGTTAAGTGCGAGTAACCATTTTAACTGCTCCGTATGTCAATATCGCTGTAAGTAGCTAAGACAGTAATACGTCCCAAGTTGCTTTGGAAGCTGGTTAAGTGCCTTCAAAATAACAGATAATGTTGTCATTTCTTAGTAATCGAAATGTGTTATCAGAATAGCAAGACCTAGAAAATGAACCATAAATATTTTTCTTAAAATAATGCAAGAAAATATAATACACAAATCACGTAACTACCGATAACAATGCTTGTCATTTGCTGTGATTCTCACAGTCCTGTGCAAATAGCAGGAGATTTTATTTGATCTGTTTTGACTAATAAAATAAAAGGGGTAGAGATGACATAAATTGGGGCTATAACGGTGAAATCTCAAATCAACAATTGCTGTGTGTTATTTCTGAATTGCAGATAAGCTTGTCGTTTTTTATTACATCATATTTAATCCTTGTCACAATAATACAAGAGATTATTCTGTACACTTCTGAAGTTTGAGCTCATTTGCATATGTATTAAGAGGAGGGAAAATGAAAAGAATTTTCATTGAGTAATTCTCCCTTAACTTTGTGAAATGTGTAGTGGTATTTTTTTCCAGCGAGAATTTCTGATTCTGCATAATCAAGGAAGTTGAGGCAGCCATTTGTATAGCCATCCTACTGGCACCCTGTGTACAGGGTGGAGATTACTGCTCTCTGCCTATGATAATTCAGTCAGTTAGTCCCTAGTCTTTGTCTTGGATTCTCCCTGCATAGTTCACTACTTGGGAGAGAGCCTTAATTATAGGCAGTGCTGTTTATTTGAACTAGCTCCCTTTTTCCCCATGAAGAGATTTTCTACATTTGTGGTGCTTATTTTCGGGGAGAGGGATGTATTATTTGAAAGCCAAAGGAATGATTTTTCTTTTTTAAAGAAAGGCTGAAGGAGGAAAAGACCTGAGACTAAAACATCCTCTCTCTGTTAGGAGCAGGTTCCGTTATGTGTAATAGCGAAAACTATTACTACTACTTACAAAGCCGGGATGTTAACAGATAGTCTCTCCCCTGTGAAATTCATCTGAGGTTTTGTCGGACATGGCTCGGGTGGACGGTGCAGTGCCACCAAGGGATCTAGGTGCCTCTACCTGTAGTTCTGCCATTGTAGTGAGTGGCTTCCAATCTCAAGTTCACCCATGTTCCCAGATGGCCTCTGAACACACAGCTTTGGCCTCTGCGTTCCAGGGAGTGGGAAAAGAAGGATGGAGAGAGAAGTAAGGAAGTTCAAAAGATACATCTCCAGGCTTTAAGCACGGTTCATTCAAGTTGCACTCAACACTTTTACTGCCATCTCATTGTCCAGAACTTACCACATGGCTTCAAAGAGTTCTGAAGCTGGAAATGTAGTCTTCTAGTTGCACATGCAACACTTCCTTTTACTAAGGAAAAGGGAAGGTGGCTATTGGGGAGCAGCTGGCAGAATCTGCCACACTTTCCCCCAAATAAGGAGCGTTCTATGAAATGGAGCTATAACATCTGAGGGGGGCTTCCTTTGCGTGGAATAAATGTATCATCAAAACAATGAAAATATCTACCTTTAGTTTGGACTCACTTGTGTGAAATTTATCCAAGTAAAGGAGAGATGTAAAATCAAGAGGGTTCATTAAGCCAGCGGCTCCCCACCTCTCATGGAGCAAAAGCCAAAGTCCTTACAATGAATAACTGACAGGGCCCTCCAGGAACTGGCTCCTTAACATCACCTGCCACTCGTTCCTTTCAGACGCACTAACCTGGGGTATGCCAGGCCAGCCTCTGCCTTAGGATCCGTGCCCTGGCTGCTCCACTCGGCCCGAATTGCTTCCCCTGGTATCTGCCCATTTCATTTCTTTTCTTCCTTCAAGTCTTTGCTCAAATTAGCACTTTTCAGTAAAATCTACTGTGATACTGTAATTTATAATAAGTATATATTTGGTCTGCGTCCTGAGTTTTGGCTTGGAGTGCCTAAAACCATTAATGTTGAGAGATTGAGAGAGGGAGAGGAATAAAGGTATCTTGTTATGGTAATGAGTGGGACAGCACCTAAGGATGCGGGCTGCTTGCCAGGGGAGACCGTGTGATTAAGGGTCAGAACTGACCAGGGGGAGGGGAGAGGGGCTGGTGGTTGAATCAATCCCCAGTGGCCAATGATTTCATCATTCATGCCTGTATAATGAAGCCTCCATAAACACCCAGAAGGACATGATTGAGACAGCTTCAGGTTTGGTGAACACATGGAGATTGCGGAAGCTGGGCGCACCTGGGGAGTGCATGGAAGCTCTGCACCCCTTCTCACATCCATTGCCCTCTATCTCTCTTATTTCTGGCTTTTCCTGAGTTACATGCTTTTATAATACACCAGTAATCTAGTATGTAAGTGCTTTCTCTGAGTTTTGTTAGCTACTCTAGCAAATTAACCAAATCCATCGAGGGGGTTGTTGGCACCTCAGATTTGCAGCTGGTCAGAAGCACAGGTGACAACCTGACTTGCCACTGGCATCCGCAGCGGGGTAGGGATGAGGCAGTCTTGGGGAACTGAGCTATTCATCTGTGGAATCTGATGCTGTCTCCAGGTAGGTGAGTGTCAGAACTGAGTTGAATTGTAGGACACTCGGCTGGTGTTGGAGAAGCATTTTAATGGCTTGGTGGTATGGAACCCTCAGCCACGCCCTGCTCCACATTGGAATTGGGTATCAGAAATGTTAGCTTACCCTGATTCGGAAAGATGGGAAGTTTTCCCCACTTATCTTTATAGTGGTTAGAACTATAGAGCCCCCAACCCCTTGAAAAATAAAATAAGCGATGATACTTTTCAGATTGTGGTTGTAAAATAGTTGAAGAACCTTCTTTGGTCTTCCATGGGTTCTCGAATTTTCCCTTTCCATGAGGTACTTTTTCTACCTGTTTAATTGTGAAGGAAGGAGAGGGGGATTTTCCCAGAGGGTATGGCTTTCAGGGAAAGGGACGAAGAGAGCATATATATCATAAATTTTGGCTAATAACTGTTTCTATGTTTATCAAAGTACACTCACTGGACAAAAACAAGAGCGAACTCTATAAATATGTATTATCTCTATTTGTATTTGTTTCTGAACTTTGGGACTATTTTCACAGGCAGCTCTTACTTTACATTGTAAAATCATCTTTTCAGCATCTGTATTCCTCATAGCTTCCCACCACTGACACTGTCAGTGACGTGTGTGTATGTGAATGTGAATTTTATTTCTTCTTTTCCATTCTTATTTGGGTAACAAGTCTTGACATACTGAATAAATTACTCCTCGTTTTCTCAGTGTCTGGGCTCACTAGGTACTTGCTCACCGCTTCCAATCTGTCTACCATACTCTCCTTGACATTTTGTCACTGGAAGCTCCATTCATTTTCTTTTCCCACTATCCATCTGCTGTCTTCCAACAGTGATACCATGAGATGCTAAATGGACGCTATCAGAACTGATGTCACATGATTCAGTAGAATATTTTCACCTCAGCTGAGTCCTTTTGATTGCTGTGCAAGGATCACTGTGTCAACCAAAACCAGCACCCAAATCTCAAAACCAAGACCAACAAGGTCTGCTCTATCTGGAAAGATGACCTGGCCAGAGAAAGCCTTCATCTTTACAGAACAAATGACAAATAGCTTATTTTTTATTTAAAGTCTCCCAGTTAAGTCACTGTTCCTCAATGTGTGGCAAATTTAACAGTTTTTCAAAAATGATTGTGTATTGTTCATAACTAAAATGTGATGTACAGCTGGAGGTGGATATCTATTTTGTCATACATTGCATTATGGTTCATGGAATAACTTTTAATACCTGCACGGAGCACTCATGGCTGTAAGTATTATCCTGACTTTTTTTTGGAAACAATTAGATGAGTTCAAGGACAAGCAGTTAAGAGACTTTGCCATATTCAGCATCAAACAGCGCATAACTGCAAATCGCAGTTGCCTGGCATGGCAGTGGTCGGCGTAGGCAGCTCCCTGACCCACAGCTCCCTGGTTTCCATGTCAGCCACTCTTGTCTGTCTCCTTCAGGGCCTGTGTTTTAAGGAAGTATGCAAAAAACCCCTAAAAGTTCTGAACATCTCAGAAACGTAATATCAGTTAAAAGCCAAGCCTATTTTTAATATTAATATCCATTTTGTACTGTAAAATTGTCATAACTTTTTATGTCCAGTCATAAATGTTGAACAGGCTCATGATTCAGCACCATTAAATCACTTGTAAATTACCACTGATGAGGCTAAAATTGCTAGTTCTAAAAGTGCACTGCTGTGAGGACTGCCTGTAGTTTGGCAATTTACCACCTCACAACTGCCTTACTAGTTGCCCCTACTGTCTGGTCAGACATGATGAAAGCTTGATGGCCGCTGTCCTGGGGCTCCGAATGGCAAGGCCAGGCTTCCAGCCCAGCATGGTCATAATTATGGCTACTTTTGATTCTGACTATAGAAGATAGAGTAGAATGTCCAAAAAGTATAATCGCATAATGTGACTCTCATTACTTGAAAAAACCAAACATGGATTGGTCATTGTTGTTTCGAGTCGAGTCGTATGAAACAGGCCAGTGGTTACGTTGAAATTTTTCACCCATTATCAGATCTTGTGTTTATCTCCTGTGCCTTTTCAAAACCCCCTCCAGTGGGTCAAGCAAATTAAGCAAATAAAGGAGAATATTAGGCCTTGGCAACCATCCAAACAGTAAGATGTTCTACTATTTGGAAAGTAGATATACTTGTAAAATAAAGCATCTACCGGTAGGACTCTGTTTGTAATACCATGGCAAGGCTGCTTTGTTGTTTCGGTTGTTTTTGTTTATTTGGAAAGTTAATGTACTAAAAGTATTTAAGGAAAAAAAAATTCCCCTTTTGGTGTTTTGCAAAACGCAACAAAATTTTCCCTAGTCAAATTCTGAGGAAGTATTCGTTGATTTTATTGGTGGGAGCACCAAGGTGACAGTACAGCCAGGAGTTCGTTGGTTAGAGTGTCATTCCCCAGAGGCAGTGCTGAGTGACTGTTCTCAGGGACCGGGGGGTAGGTTATAGGACACGTGGGTTTCCCACTAGGCAATGTTAAGCATCGTATCTTATCATTCGTTCATTTAGAAGTACATTAAAATTTAGAAGCACGTTCATTTAGAAGCACCTTTATGTGTCTGAGTAAAGTACTTTAGAACTTAACTTTTGACGGTAGGGGTAACAGCACCTGAAAAATCAGCATTATTTTGGTTTCTGATATAGAACAAGTCCTTCAGTGAACCACATGGAGCCCGATCTTATTGTACAATAGGGACCCTCTGACTTTTACTTGGATGATGCACAGTCCCTCAAGCTAACATGTTAATAAGCCAAACTAACAGATTGTTAATCAAATTTTATTCTGCTGTAGTATTATGTAGGATTGCTGTTGATGCATGTCCTACTTTGAAACTACAGATGAAATAAATATGGCATGGGATTGCTTTGGTTGTGAACAGATTTGCTACTTTTCCAGGAAAGTTTTTCTTTTAAAACAGAAGAAAAATGATCTTTATTCTATCTTTTTAGAATATAGAAACTATACCTTAGTAATGACTTAGTTAAAAGTTTTTCTGTAGAGGCATACATCTTAGTGTGAATATTAACGTTGTAAACAAGTTGTTCTTCCAGATATAAATCAATGAACATGCTTCTCTTTTCTTAAAAATTTCAGTCATGTATCTATAAGCTTTAATTTTTCAGAGTCCATTGAGACCTCGGAGACTTAAGATGATAAAGTAGTTTTAAGAGAAGGTGCTTAGGTAACATCTACATGACAGATTACTATTTTCTAAGCTAAGAAGGCTTTTCTTGCTCTGTAATTTCTTCTAAAAGTCATGTGTGCATTGGAAACAATGAGATTTCTGGAAAAACTCCACAGTACTGTAAGATTCCAGAATGCAATTAAGAATAATCACATGATCGTGGCCTGCAGAGAATATTAAATGTCAAAGAATGGCTGGAGGGAGATTTTGCAAAGGAAAATGACCTTTTGGTGGTGAAGACCGGTTCTGCCAGCATAGCTTTACAACAAAAAGAGACAAGCAAGCCCATGTGTGGAGTTATTTTCGAGGTGGGTTATTTTCAGAGATGAGTTCTAAAGGAACTTAGATTCTCAGTTGTGCTGCATATTATTGGGGATATATTCTTATCCATCAGTCTGAGGTGATCCATCCAGTGTAATGGGAAGCGCTTTGTCTTCAGAGACAGTAAGGTTTGCAGGAATGAAAGAAAGCAAAGGATTTGGAGTTACAAAGCCCGATTCTTGCATCATCTCTGCCTATTGTTACAAACTTCAAGAATCCACAGCTTTCTCTTCTCTGTGGAGTATCAGTACCCTCCTAAGCTCACAGGGTTGATGCAAGGCCCTGGGAGGAGTTTATGAAGTGATGATATATATATTGCCTTACTATTTCATTAACAATTACTTCAAAATCGTTCATGAAAATATTTGCAAAAATTTATCCCCCGGAAGTACACAAGACCATGGTGAGTTCCCTTGTATCACTTCGAATTGTTCATAATTTGGATGGAGCACTTCTACTGTACCATCTCTTACGTCTTATGCTGTAGAGGTGGTGATATTATCTCAGTTATTCCTCCCACCAACCCAGCAAGCCAAGAACTATATTTGTAAGGCTGAGAGGTTGAATAATTTGTGTGAGTTAGTCCAACTTAAATGGGGTAGGGGATTCCCGACCCGGGCTTTCTGACTCCAAAACTTGTGTTCTTACCTGTTGTACACATATTACAAACCCAAAACATATACAAGAGATGTTTACTGTACAACTTTTGCCAAACCTTTTTGCATAGAAGATAATGTCTGTTTCATCTTTGAATCCCTGGAACTGTCATCTTGGGCAAAATGATGCCATAGTAACAAACCCCCAAATTTCATTGATTTATAGTAAAAGGTTATTTCTCATTCATCAAAGCCTTTGTGGATCATCGATGGTTTTCTTCCATGCTACCTTCATTTGGGGAATCTGCTAAAAGAAAAAAGAAGGAAGGTAGAGCCATCTGATGGATGATGTTTACAAATTTTGAATAGGAAGTGTTTCTTGACTTCCATTCATATTTCAGTGACCAAAGGAAGTCATTTATGCAAGCCTGACCCCAGTGGGGTGCGGAGATTCATATGCCCCAGGGAAGGATAATGAACACAGTGTTCGAAACCCCTCCCCATGTTTTGTAGGTAATAGCTATTCTGTTAATTTTATGAATAAATGAATAGAATGCAAGAACAAAATACAGGAAGAATTAGAAGGAAAGAAAACAGTCTAGCCCCATCAGCCATCAAATTTGATCCAGGTGATTGTTTTCATAGAGAAGATATCACAGAACAGACATCACGTATTTTTTAAAAACCGTTCCATGTGGGAACTTAAAAAGTGAACCTTGGAGGAATTTGTGGGCTCTGCTCTGGTTGAGATCCTTATATTTGACCATAGGATTAGTAGCTCATCATTACCAACTTTATGCAGTTACAGATCCTTGTATGCCTAGGGAAAAGAGTCAAATATTTGCCCACCTCCCATATTCCCATCATTCAATAATTCCAAATAGACAGAGGCCCTCTCTGAGAGGGGGGTTTGCTCTGTCCCTGCTCACACCTAGGTTTCAACGCGTGAAACATTTTCTCTAAGTGCACATCTATTAGAAAAGCAAATTGCTGTTACGAACATATCTAACAGTTAGCAAAGGAAGAGCAGTGTGTTTTTCTGTTGTTACCATTGTGAGCTAAGAGAGGCTGGTTGGGCCAAACCCCAAAGCACCCTCCATGTGTGAAGAAGAGGCAAAAAATATATTGTAAGGTTTTGATGAACTGAGAAAAGATGAGAGAAGCCATCTGAGGCTGTTATCTCATGTTTGGAGCAGGAAGTCTGCGGCTATCGCTGTTCACTAAATCCTGAGACTGTGTGGACAGACCAGCTCTTAGCAGTTTTCTAGGACCGCTTGAAAAGCACACAGCTTGCAGTCTGCTCAGGGACCACCTCACCAGCACTCATTTCCCTGCCAGCACCTGGTAGCTCTTCATGAACCAAATATGTTCATTGGCCATACTTTTCTGATGCATGAGACACACAACACAAAGGTGATATGGTTTGTTCTAATACTGGATTATACCTAGGACCTTGTGACACTGCTCTGTCATTACCGTCATCTTCTGGTGAGCAGCCATCACCCCCAGGGCCCCACAGCCACTGCACAGGAAAGTCCCCTCTTCACACACGCACCTCCTTCCCTCCTTCCCTCCTTCCGCCGGCAGACATGGGTGGGTGCCTGTGCCTGGCATACGAGGTAAGGATGTGAGGGCAGGGAGCTTATTTGGGACTTTGATGCCAGGAATTGGAGTGAGGAAAGGGGAGAAATGAAAGAGGGAAAGAAGAAAAGCAAAACAAACAAGAGTGCCATGTAGGTTAGCAGCGTGGGCATCTGAGGCTGAAAGCCACTGGGGAATCTGTGTAAGAAATTCTGTAAAACAGAAGCCAACAAACTGTCTTGCATGCCCAAAGCTGGCCTGTTGTTCATAAATCAAGTGTATTGGCCTAGAGCCACAGCCGTTCGTTTGTAAATTGAGTGTGGCTGCTTTTGCGCTCCAACGCCAGTATTACACAGGTATGACAGAGACCTGATGGCCTAAACGATCTGAGAGTACCTGAGAATACCTGGTTCAGTACTGAGAAAGTGGGCTGAACGCTGGGGTAGACCTTCCCCCAGCCTTGTGCTCCTGAAGGCTGAAAGCTGGAGTATTTGCTCCCTGCCCCTTTCCTGTGGGGCAGGGGTTTCCCCCAGCAGGGGGCGTAAAACTGTCCTCCGTGGCTGCGCAGCCCGCAGCGGTGGCCACCAGGGAGGCGTCGGAAGCAGGTGCTGCGGTAGTTACCGCAAGGACTGGCTTCGTCCCACCTACCAAGTTTGCCCTTTTTGGATCAACAAGAAAGCTTTACTGTTATCCCTTTAGCATTATCCCAGACGTCCCAGTTTCGAAAAGTTGGGGGTGGGGGGGGTGCATGAGCGTGTGACCCAGGAGGTTTCTTTGAAGTTAGTTTTGCAGAATGACTTAGCAGACAAGTTGGCCAAGTCAGAACCCGTGTTCACACCACATGCCAAGGGACAGAGCTGACAGGGGCCCCACTCAAGACCTATGGCTTCTAAGTAATGTGTGTATGTGACAGGAAGGAAAGGCAAGCTAAGCTGTCTGGAGCTGAATGCCTCCTGGAAAACGTTTGCCATTTGGTGTTGCTTTAGTTGCTCATTATCAGTTAATCATGTACAAAACTATTTCCATAATCCAGTTAAGAAATGCTTTGGACTTAGATTCCATAAGAATGACAGGTGGGTTATGTGCTACGGGGCTGCTGTGGTACTGAAAAGAGAGACGGGCATGTTGAGTAGGCAAAGTGATGGTGGAGCCAGAATGAGAAGAGAAGGTGAAATCCAGGAAATGCAGGCCTCTCCTTTACCATTACCCCCAGTGAGAGTTCACGGCCGATGATGTCGCCACAACCTCCACTGTAGGTAATAACCATCTAATGAGATATGAAGTGGACGATATTAAGTGTCCAGATGTTTGTCAGTAGTTAGAGAGTAATTTGTGCCTATATGGACAGCATACCTTTTAAGTGGTTGCCTCCGAAAAACAGAGGACAGAACCAAGGAATCTAGGGTTAGAAGGGCTCTCCCCTGCTGTAACTTCCTTCCAAGGCAGGGACCCTGTTGACACTGCCTCTGGTGGGTGAGCCGGGCCCAGGAGAGCTAAGGTGCTTGTTCCTTTGTCAGTGTCCCTGTGATGTCATTGACTTGGAAAATGTAGATCATCACGAATTAAGAAGTGTTTCCACTCCTAGAATCAGTGACTGAGGGGAAGGACCTGGTAAGGGGGCCCTGATTGTTGTTTGGCTGGATGCTTAGTATCCGGATGGCCACATGGCTAGGCTATTCAGCAGTGCTAGGGCTGAATGTCTTGGTGACGACACAACGTAAGCGTGGTTGAGTTTTATTATACAGCAGTCTAGAGCAGAAGCCTTCCCTGCCCCTGCCCTGAGTCCCATGCCATTGCTTAGACAGCACCCGGCATTTCACTGCCCTCTGTGCTTCAAAAGGAATGTTTTTTTGGATTTCACTCAGGTTTTATAAGTTCAGGTGAATCATCTTCAGTCTGTGCTTTTGATACTTGAAGAGGTTTTAATAAGCATTTGCTTGAGAGACTTGTGAGCTTGAAGATTAAATGAAGGGATAGACTGAGCAATAAACACAGCACCTAGAATGCATGGTTATTCTGGGTTATCATTACCGAACACTGCAAAATAAGGAAAGCAATGTTTGATGTAAAGAATAACTTCTGACAACAAAATTGTTCTTGCCACATCTATCTGGAAATACAGGAAGGGTGTAGAGTATGGATATCTTCTGGGGTTCGGTGGGAACCCTGGGTTCCAAGCCTCGGTTGAGCCATACTTCCCTGCCCTGTGCCTTCGCTCTTTCTCTGGAGAAAGACCAATGCACTCTGGTATTTTCTTCCTAAAAGGTTTTATGTATCTGGAAAACACTTTGAAATTAGATTCTCCATGGGAGTTTTAAATTTTTATTCCTGAAAGAGATGGTGGGCCCAGCTGGAAGAGGTGGGAAGTGAAGGAAGCAAGAACGATGAGAGCATCGTTCCAGACTGTATATCTTTGCATTTATCACTATGCATTTCATTAATACAAATGGAGCATTTGGGTGGGAATAGAACTCTTTTTTTCTGAGAATGAGCCTTTTTGGTGCGCATTCTCAGAAATGCCTGGCACTAAGCAGGAAAACAAAATGTTATGCCAGGGATCGAGAGAGTTAATACATATTGCCCAGTGTTGCTTCTGTTCCTGCTAGAAGTGCCTGCAGTGAGAAATGACAAATGGTAAGGATCATACTTAGGTACCATGTGATTAAGTGGCCCTTTTTGTCTCCCTAAGCGCAGCAGAGGTCTTCGCCCAGCAGGCCTGAGATCTTCCTGCTTTTCTTTTTGATTTCCAGCTCTTCCAGAGGTGTTTTTTTTTCTTTTTCTATGATGTGTTCTTTCTGTTCTCTTCTGTGATCTCTGAAAACACCTTGGTTTCTTTAGAACTAAACAAGAGTCAAAAGAACTTCCCTTTTTGAAAGCCTTCAGTCTTTGAATCACAGGGCAAGAAAGCAGGAAAGGAAAGCAACAGCCCCTGTTAGTGAGGGACACAGAAAAGCCTTCTGCTTCAGCTCCCAGCCGGTCCTTAAGGAGATGGACAGCGGGCGCTAACCGACGTGTAGAGCGCTTTCCTTCCTTCTGACAGGATAGCCAGGAAATAACAGCTCGGTTCCAAGGGGGAGCAGCTCGGCTGGCATATCGGGGCAGGTAGGATCAACTTAACAAGATTAGCTATGTTTTGTGTAAGTGTTGATTGGTTTGAACCAACTCGGTTTTGGAGAATTCTCTCATTAGCTCCATCTCCTCTCTTCCTGCATTCACAATTGTAGTCTCCAGAAACAAGGAGAGTTACACGAGTGCACATGTGTGTGCATGTTGCTACGGAAAGTTTCAGGGGTGCCTGGATGTGAGTGCATGCTCGGTCGCTTGTGCAGAAACACTAACTGGGAGGCCCTAAGGCGGTTGTCAGAAACACCAGTCAGCCAACTTCTAGGCTCACCGTCTGTATCTTCTGTAAAAACGAGCAGTTTGCATGCACACACCTTGGCTAGTGCAAGGTAACTACAAGAGAGCTTTACCTCCAACACAACTCCGCGGTGCCAGGCCAGCTTTTGTTGTGCAATCTAGCTTGTTAATCAGACTTTCAACATAGTTTCTCCGTACAGCTGAAGACTGCATTTCACCTCAGGCCGAAAAGCTCAAAGAAGGAATCTCAGAGTCCTTGGATGAAGTCCAGCATTAGGTGATATCTACTCAGAAAGTGTTCATTTCCTGACAATTGTTCCTTCACACGTTAGTGGCAAAAGACCTCTCTCATTGGCATATTAACTGCCGCTCCCACAGGACAACCCTCTGAGCTGGAAACTGACAGAATGGTATGGCTTGGATTTCACGTGATGAGTAGCTGGTCCACAGCAGAAACGTCCCCAGTCTGACATGTTGAAACAGATTAAGATAAAAAGCTAATTTATGAGCTATCAGGAAAAATGATCTGCTTTATTTTTAAGAAATGAAAAGTGCCTGAGCTTTGGTGAAAAGATGGCAGCACTACTGTCTTTTAATTAGGATGACACTTCACTTATTTTCATGTAACATTAAGTTAATCTGTGTCGATTTAATGCAAACAAGGGGGAAGAAAAACGTGTGGTACCCTACATAAGATGCGACCCTTGGGTAATGTCTCATCGAGGGATTTGATTTTACAGTAAGTGAAAGGTTTAAACTGCCACTGAATCACAAGTACGAGAAAAACTGGGATCAGAAGTTAGAAAGCCGAGTGCCTTGTTTTCATCACAGTTGCATGAAACCAATTTCTAATTTACTTCTGTGCTAATGTGCTAAAAAGTTATAGTGTACTTTTCCCATTTCTTCCTGAAAGGTCGCTTTTTTAGGGAGCATAGAGTCACACATGACAGTTGAGTCTGAAAAGGGAATGGTGGAAGTAAAACAAGTAAAGATGTGAATCAGTGAATTCATAAGGATTAGTGAATTGTGAATTACTCAGAAATAGCATTTACTAGAATTAATCCCACACATCATACTTTACTTTGGGGATGTGTGTGAATTTCATCTCAGTTTAATGAGTGAATTGGAGCATTTTCCTCACTTTATTTTCAGCTAATGTGTAAATTTTTTCAGGAAGAAATAAATGGTTTGCATCTAGCTGTATCTACTTGAAATGGTGTCAGAGCTAGAGCAAATGAGGCTTTTAAGAAAGCATTTTTGAACAGAACACAGAAGAGATACCATGCAATGGTAGCAAACACTACCAGCAAGATTGCATAAGGTGGAGATTTAACAAAGGGATGGTGGGGAATGTCATACCCCAAGTAGATGCACTGAGGAGGGATTATGTCACCTGACACTCAGTATTTAGGCCCATGTAGAAGCTTGGTGGTGGATATCCTTGCAGAAAGGAAACTGCTCATTGAGATGAAGCTATTTAATTTTCAGAAACACCTCGTCTGTTGTGGTTATTGTATGACTTGAGGTTTATAAGTGAGAGACGGCCCCAAATGGGACTCAAATGAAGAGAATATTCTAGTCATATAATCACCCTCTTCCCATGAGATCCCAGGCATGAGTCACCCTGATATCCTGGACCAGGTGGGTGTCTGCTCTTTTTATTCCTCCAACAGCCATACAGAAATTTCTGGAATGATGTTCATAGAGAATGAAATGTCCTAAAAGCACTCATTGATCTTAACGAGGAAAGGGTCATTATAAATACATCTTTCATTCTGCTAATTTCATACTGTTTGTATAGGACACAGTGGATGTGAGCATGGTCAAATCCAGGTCCTTCAATATTTGTTACATCCTGAATTAAAACTGCAACCAAAATTGGGGGAAGAAACAGATTGCCTTAATTATTTAAGAAAATGTCAATTTTGAAAGTGATTTTTAAAGACGTTTCTTTTCCACTGTAAAATTAGTTGAGACATGTCATTTGCTTCAAATGACCTAGACAATGGGTATGTATTCCAGACCTAATATTTTGGTGATCTCTAGGAAATAAGAAAGTAGAACTTAATAGTTTAAATATTTCAAATGAACATACACTTATTTTCCCTACTTCCTTCATTTCTTTTCTTTCTTTTTTAAAAAAGTTATCTCAGCAAACTAAATCTCTCCTGGAAAAAAAATCTTATTCCCAGAGGTCATGATTTTTCAGGTTGAGATAGAGTGTTTTATAATTAACCTTCTTGATGCTAAGCACTGGCAGATACTCAAGATGAATCAAGGTGATGAGTATTTCAAAGGCAACCTTAAAATAAGGCTAATGAGGAGAAGAAGAAAATCTTTGAGGTTATTTCAAATAAATTATACATAGTTGATTATAATTGGATACCCTATGCAGAGAAATATGAAGTCACCTATTAGGTAAAAATATCCAAAAATGTCTCGCCTGTTATTGAGAATATATTCTTTCAGATAGTTGACATGGAATAATGGGAACACTGCTGCACATGGAGACAGAAACTGTCAGCCATGTAACCTGGGACCAGTCAGTTCATCTCTAAAATGGAAATGTTAATTTACCCACCAAGGACTAATGGTTAGGATCCAATGAAATGACAGGTGTGAAACACTCCATTCACTTTATTTCATTTATTTTTTAAAAATCGAAATATAGTTGATAAACAATATTATCTTTGTTTTAGGTCTGCAACATAGTGATTTGACAATTATATACATGACTCAATGTTCACCATGATAAGTGTAGTTTCAGTCTACAACTTACAAAGATATTACAATGTTATTGACTATATTCCCTATGCTGTGATTTCATCCCTGTGACTAATTTACTTTATAATTGCAAGTTTGTACCTCTTTGTCCCCTTCAGCTATTTTATCCTCCCCTGCCTCCCCCATACCCCCTCGCTATGGCAACCACCGATATGTGCTGTGTGTTTATGAGTCTATTTCTGTTTTGTTTGTTCATTTGTTTATTTTTTAGATTCCACATATAATGAAATCATATGATAGTTGTCTTTCCTTGTCTGACCTTTCCCTTAGCATAATACCCTCTAGGTCCATCCATGTTGTCACAAATGGCAAGATTTCATTCATTTTTATGGCTGAGTAATACTTCATTGTGTATGGGTACCACCTCTTCTTTATCCATTTATCCACCAATGAATACTTAGATTGCTTCCATATCTTGGCTATTATCAATAATGCTACAAATATAGGAGTACATATATCATATTGAATTAGTGATTTTGTTTTCTTGTGGTAACTTTCCAGAAGTGGAATTACAGGATCATACGGTATTCCTGTTTTTAGTTTTTTTGAGAAACTGCCACAGTGCTTTCTGTAGTGGCTGCACCAATTTACATTCCCTCCGACAGCATAAGAGGGTACCTTTTTTCCACATCATTACCAAAACTTGTAATTTCTTGTCTTTTGGGTACTAGCCACTCTGGCTGTTGTGATGTGATGATTCATTGGCTTTCATGTGCATTTCCGTAATGATGCAGAACATCTTTTCATGTGTCTGTTGGCTGTCTGCAGGTGTTCTTTGGCAAAATGTCTATTTAGGTCCTCTGCCCATTTCTTAATTTGGGTATTTGGGTTCTTTTTTTGGCGTTGAGTTATATGAATTCTTTATATCATTTGGATATTGGATATTAGCCACTTAATGGATATATCATTTGCAAATGTCTTCTTGTATTCCATGCATTGCCTTTTCATTTTGTTCCTGGTTTCTTCACTGTGTAGATGTTTTTCAATTTCATGTAGTATCACTTGTCTGTTTTTGTTTTTTTTTTCCCCCTTGCCAGGAGAGACATACCTATAAAACAATTTCTAATGCCAGCGTTTAAGTGTTTATTGCCTATGTTTTCTTTGAGGGCTTTTATGGTATCACATCTTACATGTAGGTCTTTAATCAAGTTCAAGTTTATTTTTGTGTATGGTATAAGACAGTGATCCAGTTTCATTCTTTTGCATGTAGCTGGCCAGTTTTCCCAACACTTTTTATTCAAGAGATGGTCTTTTCCCTGTTGTACATTTTTACCCCCTTTGTGTTACATTAGTTGAACATACAAATGTGGGTTTATTTCTGGTCTCTCTATTCTGTTTCATTGATCCAAGTGTCAGTCCATTAATCTTTTTGTGCTGGTACCGTACTGTTTTGATCACTATAGCTTTGTTATGGAGTTTGAAACCAGGGGGAATGATACCTCCAAATTTATTCCTCTTTCTCAAGTGAAACACTTTTTGAAGGGAAAGCTGCGATCTTAGATACCATTGTTACATGTATTGGTACTATCCTTGTACTATATATTTCATATGGGCACTTATATATACTTGTATCAGTACTGTGTACAGAGATTATGTTATTGTCAAATCCAGTAAGGTGCCAGTTACAGTGGAACCACAATTAAAACCAGTGTATTGGTGAAACAAAGCCATGACTTTAGAGTTACTTTATGACTAGTAAAAATCATTATCCCTGTAAAGGTAGGATTTGTAGGCTTTTTTTCTGTTGAAACACAATTGGAAATTGTGGCAACATCTATCTATTCTTTGTTTCCCTCCCGTGTAATAACCATGTAATTAATTATCAAAATACCATTGTTTTTTCATAATAAGTAAATGCAGTTACAGCCATTGATGGGCCCATGTTCAGGAGTATTTAACACCCAGTTCTTAGCTCTGTATTACCCCATCCATTAAGTTGCACTCGCATAGGGAAAAATGAATTATTCATTAACAATGTTGATTGACTACAATAACTATGGTGTTTTTCTTCCAGTAAAAAGGGTAGGATGGTCTGATGTCTTTGTTACTGTGCTTACACATACTAAACATGAATTAATTATATTTGTGAATGAACATGAATAGCCATTTTAATTCTAGCATTGTTAAAACAATTTGTGTTTATTTTAAATATAATAAAAACCAATAGGATAGAAAATTATCCCCCAAATTCCTTTGGGAAAATATAATTCTATTTTCCTGATACCCAGTATGAGAAGATACATCTGGGTCAGTAAGGTCTCCCATTCAGAGGTTCCTCTTTGAAGCTGTTCAATGTATCTTCTACATGTTACATTAGATAGGTGTTCTTCCTCATCAAAATCTTTTAGTAGCTCCTGTTCATGCAGAAAACAAAGTCAGAAACCTAATTTTAGGCTTCTAAGCCCTTCAGTGGTTACTCCTCTCATATGTGTGTTCATCCATCGGTCCATCCATCCATTAAAGCAACAAATATTTATTGAGCATCTGAAGTCTTCTAGATACTTTCAAAGACCCTATTTTGAGGCCTGCCTCTCCTGTTGGTATTTTGTTCATAGGAACTTTTCTCCTGTGCTTCCCATTAAAGACGCTGCCATTCTCCCAGTTTGTAGCACTCGGTTCAGTACATGGACCTTCACATTCTTCTCAGCTTTCTTCCTGTGCTTCTGTGGGTAGCCAGATAGTTCAGGACCCAGTGAACCTCACCTTCCTGACTGAGAAGAAGCTCTCTTGTCAGAGTCTGAGCAGACCACGTTCCACCCTAAGGAAAGAGGCTCCAGAATTAAGAAACACAAAACCTGTTTTTAGGGAGCTTATAACTAATGGAACAAGGATAAATACAATGAGAAACATGTGAAGTACCCTCAAAGAATGTGTCTGCACTGAATCTAAAATGGTTTTAAGGAATTTTGGTAATTCCTTAAGACCATGGGCTGGGTCTATCATAATGTATGTGATGGGTATAGGGATGAATCAGAAAATAGTAGAGGATGTGCTATGCGAGCAGGGCTTGGGGTGAGCAGGGAAAGGGCAGCTGGGATATTTTAATTGAAATATCGTTGATAAACAGTATTACCGTTGGTTTCAAATGTACAACGCAGTGGTTCACCAGTTACCCATATTATTAAATCGTCACCCCCTCTAGTGCGGTTACTACCCATCAACAGAGAAAGATGTTACAGAATCATTGCCTATATTCTCCATGCTGCATTACTGACTCCATTGTAATCGCAAATTATTGTGAGGCAGCTGTGATTGGGCAGTTCCTAAAGCACACACGAGAATTCAAGCAGTGTCGAGCACAGCTGAGCAACAGGTTTGCCTGGCTGGTATTTAGGCCTGGGACCACGAAGAGCCGAGGTGGGGAGACGGTGGTGCTGGCTGCTGCTGCTCATTGCGGGAGAATGATGCTTATGCTCTGTTGGTCCTGGGGGAACCTCGGGTGGGTGTAGGTGGCAGTGTGCATCTTTGAAGACTTCCTGCAGTGACTGTGAAGGCGGTTTGCCCTGGAGGTGAGTGAAGGGATAGTGATCTGTGTACTTGGCATTCATTGTCTCATGTAACTCACCCGCAACCAAAAGAGAAGGGATTTTTCGTTTTGCAACAAGAAACTGAATCTTATAATTACAAGCGGAAGGCAGAGCCCAGATCCTATCAACCTCAGGGCTTCCTGACTCCCAGCTCCCTGACCCTCCATCTGCTTTTCCATGCCCTCCCTCTAGAACAGGGCTGCTCCCCTCGGCACTCTTGGCATTCATGGTGTGATCACTCTCTGTGGGGGGGTATCCTGGGCACTGGGATGTTCCGTAGCAGCCCCCTGATTTGTGACAATCAAAAATGTCTCCAGAAATTGCCTAATGTCCCCTTGGTGGGGGTAGGGTGGGGTAGGGCTAGGCAAAACCAAACCTGAGTATGAATTCCCATTCTAGAGTATTATGAGTTTTGAAAACTTTTTACAAATTTTTATTCTCTTCGAGTTTTAGCCACACTCAAAAGTGCAAAAGAGAACTTGGAAACCAGTGTGAAAGCTCAGTTTCTACAATTCAAAATTCCTAAAACATTCACCCTCTTTCCTCCCCAAACCTAATGATAACTTGGAAGTGCTCATAAGAGAAGTCTTGTTGCATGTAAAATGGCTGTTGTAAGGTCAGGACAGAGCCTGCGAACTCTAGTCGGGGAGCCACGCCATGCACAGGCTTGTCCTGGGGTTTTCCTTCATAGACTTGGAGACGCCGCAGTTTGCGCCATAAATTGTTGGAAAGTCTCTGCGTGCTGAGTGAGAACTGCTGGGGAGACATCAGTCTTCAGCTGGGCTGTTTCCAGCTGCCTTGTTGAATTCAAAGGCAAATCATGAATATGGAAAGCTGCATGAGGATAGGGACCATGTGTTAGACACAGTGGGGTCATTAAGAAGCCTAACTCATAATTAGCAGTAAATGAGTTGGTATTGCAGTCATTTATTGATAAATATTTACTCAGTGCTTCTTACTTGCGAGGATAATATTGTCAGGGACATATGTACCTATTCAACATTGTGGTTATTTGATTAGCTGCCCACAAAAATTTTTGATACTGCTTTTGTGGTAATAGAGAAAAGAGAGTTGTCAGGTATTTTAAGTTCAAAACAAAGTAACTAGATAGTTGGTTGCCTCATCCCTAGAATGTCACACCAGTGAAGTCCAGTCTAACTCCTGCTATATAGAACTTGCCGCTTTTGATGACAGAAGTGCACTGAAATCTAAGAATCTGTCACAGTCATTCCGATCACACCCAGAGCATGCCTGCATAGCAGTAGAAGGGTCATGTGTTTCCGTCCTTGCTGATGGATGCAATATGTGGCTTGGACCGCAAACTTTTTAAGCTATTAGAAACAAATGTTTAATGTGAAAATACCTCATTAAACTTGTCACTTAAGCGTATTTCCACATACCAGCAAGGGGTAAGGGGAAAATGATGGTTATGCTGCTTTAGAACATGGACCTTGAAAACATGACTGAAGTTTCTTCGGTTTACGTCTGCTTTGGGTTGTATCTCAGAGTACGCATTTGCAAACTGGAGAGCAGGGCTAGCTTTGTGTGAGGGTTAGTTTCAAGCACTTGGTCACAAAGTGCATCAAAGTTCTGGGCTTGTGCTCCCTTTGGCAGTGTCACAAACCCACGGACCGAGAGTGCTGGTGGACGACATGGGTTCCAGAGGACTTGAGTCCATGCACTTCTCTCTTGGAGATAACCTGCCCATATCTAATTATTGAGCTATTACATCTTTCAGAGAATACTGCCCTTGCACATAATTCCAGGGGAGGCTGGATGCTGAGAATTAGATTAGTAGGGGAGAAAAATTTCTTCTTGCTTAATTCTCTTGAAAACCATGTGGAAACCCTCCGTATTTACACATTTACCTTCTTACTGCATTGTTACTGATTATTGCCCACCTCTTATAACAGCAGAATGTGTAATCTTTGTTGGATGAACCAGTGCATGTGCATAAGGGGGCATTTGTTTATAGATTCAAGGGCCAAAAAAGATCTTGAGGGACTTGCTGTGTTTTCTGTTTGTTTTTTTCTTGTCTCCAAGCAAAAACGTAAGGAACTATACATTTGCATTCCCAGTAGAACTCTAAAATATTTTCCAAATTCCTGCCCTTGGGAACCCCTTGAAAGACTGAAGCATTCACAGCCTGTGGCTAGGTAGGGACAGGTGGCAGGGGAAAGTGTCCCCAGGATCTTGGCTTCCTCGTTCCCTTGGCAACACTTGGCCCAGAGAGAACGTGTTGGCAATACCACCATGCCTCTCAGGGACGTGTATTTCAAGTTTAAAACAAAATGATGTGCATGGTGGATCCCTCAGCGGGCATTTCCTGCTTGCAGGAAGGAGGAGGGCTCCAGGAAGTGAGGCTATTGGTTCCAGGAGGGGAGCATTCCAAGGTCAGGTGCCCCAGGGGAGGACAGGCCCTAAAAAAACATCTGCAGTGGTGGGGAGGCAGTAATCCTTTTCTGCAGCCTTTCAAGAAAGAATCACTTAAAAAAAAAAAAGTGTAGACCCAGGATTTGGATTAGAAAAGCCTGGGTTGAAATGCTGGCTCTATCCATTGAGTGGCTAGATTATTTGGGGCAAGTGGTCTAGCATTTTCCTTATCTATGAAATGGGGATAGGAACAATTACCTTATAGGGTTGTTAACATCATTAAATGCAAAAACTGTAATGAAGTACTTTAAAAAACATAAAAATGTAGACTGAGAAGTCTGCACACCTTGCTTATAAAGCTGATTTGGAGCTCACCACCTTAAAATCTTTCAGCATTACTTGTTCCCTCTATCCCAGCGGGGTGGGCGAAGACACAGGTGTGGCTAGGAACTCCTTCATTTATAAAGTTGTCAAACGCCATCAAAGGAACGTAGATAAAACCATGAATAATACAGAGGGGAAAAAGGCAAAAACAAATTTGCTGATCTCTCCAAGGAACGAAGAAAACATATGGAACAGAGTGTAAAATTGAAAATAAAACATAAAATAAACTTCTGTTCCTTCCCCTTTGTGCCTCTGCAACATGGTACAGCACCAGCTTTTACACTTCTTATTGAGGGAGAAATCCATCTCCAGAGATGAGTCACCCTTTCGTGTTCGGTGAAAATTGAGGATGAGGCTCCAAAGGAACAAATGGCAGAAGTAAAATGAGGGTTGGGACCTGTTGTGCTGTGAATGAGCATTGCTCTCTTCCCGCTCCTCTAAGGCTCAGAATGCAGCTGTCTCTACCTCTTGTGTCTCTGGAGGGAAGTGAGTCCTTGCTTTGCAGGGTCTATAAGAGATTGATGAGCTCAAGTCTGCAGAGTGGCTTAATCTCCTTGGGTGAGACCCCCTTTTGCAAGTGCACATTTTGATCATCATGACTATTTGTTCCTGTGTGAAATACTGCCAAAGAGAACAAGAGGAGCCTGCCAGAAAGAGAAATTTCCTAGGGCAAGAGATGAAAAAGGAGTGGAATGAAGGGTGCAATTTTTTAAAAAAGAAAAAAAAGAAACGTAATTGCAAGAAAGAAATTAGAACAATTATATAAACAGAATTTGGCTTCAAGGGCACATGGCCAAAATCCCAGAATCAGAAGAAGGCAGGCAGTGGGTAAGTTTTGAAAAACACAACAAAAACCTTTGAGAGGTAAAATGTTGAATTCTCCAGGGGTGATAAGAGAGGTTCCAGAATAGACTCCTCAGACTGGCTACATTAAAAAAAAGGAAAAAGGAAAATCAAAATTTCCAATGTGCCTTTGAATTTTGACTCCTCTATCTCCCAGAAAAGATTTTCAGTCATGAGATACTGGATATCACTGGGAGAAATACGTGTGAAATACAATGACACAATAGCAGTAATTACGGATTTTGCAGCCTATCAAAGAACTTCATTATGTTTCTTGTAGGCAGCGTGTCTTTCGATTCAACTCATTCACCTGTGCTCTAGACAAAGCTACTTCTGACTCACTCCTTTTCACTAAAATGTGTTTGGCCTGTATCAGGCTGTCTTGTGCGTCATGATTGAGGGCTAGCATCCTTTCTGTGAGTAAAGCAGATGATCTTAATGACTTCAGGAGTCCACACTGGATATTTATCACGGCAGCAGAGCTCACACAGACTGTGAGCCTGCAAATGATGATGAATTGGACAGCCGGATATCCAATTAAATATTTTTTTTAAAAAGAAAGCCTAAGAACAAACACACCTTGTAGTGTAGATGAAATTGTCCTGAAACAAACTCAGCAGTTGATCAGTTGTGCACTGACTTCTTATAGGTATGCATTCAGATTGTGTTTTTCTATATATATATAGAAGCATCTTGAGATTCACAGTACAGATGATTTGGGGTCTTGAGACGCTGTGATGGAGCTACATGGTCAACTCAGGTAGTGATGCCCATTCCCTCTGGGCAGACTTTCTTGCTTTGTCATTACTGTCTGGGTGAGGAAAGAGGAGGGGAGGGGATGTGACATTGGAAGCCACCTAGTGGCATGGCATGTGGGGCTCCTGTCCCTCTGCTTGAAGGAGCTTCCTGGCCCTGCTGTCACCAGCTCTTCTGCTTCTCCCTGTTCTCCCACCTAGGCCCCATCCCCTGCCCGTAGCTCCTCCCAGCCGAGGAAGGAGAGTCTGTATTTTTACCTGGTTTAAGTAAGAGTCCAACTAAGTTGGATGCTTATTTTTCCACATGAGTACAGTTGTCTCTTGAAGAGTATGAGAGTTACGGGGTGTCAAGTCACTGGGCAGTCAGAAATATGTGTATAACTTCAGACTCCCCAAAACATAACTACTAATAACCAGTGTTGACTGGGAGCTTTACCAATAACAGCAACAGTCGATTAACACATATTTGTATGTTACGTGCATTATATGAATATGTATAATATTTTAAAGGAGAGACAAGAAAATGTTTATTTTAAATTGTCACAAATCTCCAGAAAATTTTTCCTTTATATTTACTGAAGGTAAACCCATGTATACACGGACCTGCACAGTCCAAACCTGTGTTATTCAAGGGTCAACTGTATTTTAGCTTACTATTTGTTGAATCAATAATGACTTTTAAAGTAATAGTTTTAGTGAGTCCTGTGGATAAGAGAAATAAGCCTTTTTTTTCAAAAGAGCTAAAAATCTCATGAGGAGGAAGACACTCATTTAAATATCCATGGTAGTTACCTGCAGTCAGTGAAACTAAGATGGGCTGGTAAAGACAACCTAGTTTAACTCCCACTTTATTGATTGACCAGGCAGGTAAAGGTGACTGTAGCTCTTTGCCTTGATTCTTAGTGTAGTTCTTGTTTTCATTCAGCAAACACACGTGAGTGCCTACTATGTTTCAGTTATGGGTGTAATCCTGAACAAGACCACAAGTTCCTCCTTCAAGTAGCTATCAGAGCCCAAACACTTAGACAAGCCACCAGGCAAACTAATAAGAAGAATAGGGGATGTAAAGAAATTTGGGGGAGGAGACCTGACCCTGTCCCAAGGGTCTAGTTCAGCACAGTCTAATAAAATTACAGGGAGAGCTACATATGTTACTTCAATTTTTCTGGTAGCCATATTTTCTAGATAAAAAGAAACTGGTGAACTTAACTTTAATAATACATTTTGCTTACCCCAGAATGTTGAAAATTCTATCATTTCATTTATAAAAATTATTAATTAAACATTTTATATTCCTTTTCTCCTATTAAGTCTTTGAAATCTAGTATATATTTTATATTTAAAGCACGTCTCAATTCCGATGTGCCACATGAGCAGTGTTCAATAACTACATGTGGCAAACGGCTACTGTATTGGACAGAGTGAGTTGATAGAAAGTTTCTTGAGGATGAACTGTTAAGCCAGATGGATAAGAAATCCATCAGGGGAATAAATGGAGATGGGAGGGTTAAAGAAAGCCTGTAGGTTTCTAGGTTTCAGTGAACAAAACTTGAACATTCAAAGGCCAGAAGACAGGTGTCTTCCAAGAAAGAATGGAAGTCATTGTATCCTCTCTTGGAGCAGAAAGGTTGCCATTAATTGGAATGGGAGAGTTAGGCCAGGAAGTCAGTTTGCAGGAATGAACGTGGGTTCCATTTGGGATGTGTTGAGTTTGAATTGCCTGTGGATGACCAACTGGAGGTGTGAGATGCTAAGAACTACAGGAGTTCCGAGAAGCTCAGCGTAGACTGGACTAGAGTGCAGGAGCTTCAGTGGGGAGGTGAGGGTTCACCCACGTTTGCCAGGATGGCTCTAGCCAATACCATTTCCCCTATGTGGACTGTGCCTTACATTGGGTTGGAGTTCTCAGTTTTGGCCATTCAACC
This sequence comes from Manis pentadactyla, assembly GCF_030020395.1. Taxonomy (NCBI): domain Eukaryota; kingdom Metazoa; phylum Chordata; class Mammalia; order Pholidota; family Manidae; genus Manis; species Manis pentadactyla. Next base: position 7,642,442 of record NC_080038.1, read on the forward strand.
AGAGGAACACATACAGCCAAATTAATTATTGGAACCATCAAAAGTTTATTTATAGTACTTTAGCCTGTGTGTATCCTTCATACTTCAGTATCTTCTGTAAACCAAGTCAGGTGTCTTCTTATGCTAGAATGACATTTGGATATAGAATGCCAGACCTTTTGTTTGACTATTTATATTCTAATCTTTAATGAAATCAAGGTCCATTTCCTATGCCTTAGGGGAATTTCATGAATTTTAAGTTGTTATTAGGAAAGATTATTCTCTGAAATGCATGATTTTTATTGTATGATTTTGTGGCCATGCCTAAGTAAATTAAATTTAAGCATCATACTTATTCTTTTTTATGCAAATTGCTTCTACATTTGTTTTTTTTTTTAAGTTCTCTAAATGTCTATGTAAAGTTTAAATACAGAATCTTGTTATGGGCAAGATTAAAATAGTGGGGGAAAACATATGAAATAATATGCTGTATCCATAAAGACTAACTCTAAATAAATTTTCTTTAATGGGCCCAAACCTCAGCAGCATCTCAGGAACTCCTATCTTCTGTGATCTTAGTGACAAATGGGACTGGTCTGGGCTTACAGGACTCAAAATAGCAAAAGTGTGGAATTTGTTGGACTAGAGAATGATCGACAATGAAAGAAATGCTGAACATTAGAACATGCAATGGATGAATACGATACTTTTGAAAGGAATCAACTTAGTCTTTCCAGAGGCAGTGAACAAAGGTGTATGTTTTTGTTCTGTTCTTTAAAAATGATGAACATGGAGGAGGAAATTTTAAAAGAGACACAAAAGATAATTGCTTACAAAATGCAATTACTGCCTCTTCTTCCTGCTGGGTCCTTGGAGCCCAGCTAAGATTGTAAACTACCAGATGAATGGGGCTTCTGGAGCAGAAGGAGAAATACACAGCCCGTAACCCAGCATGCTGGTGGCTGTGCCTCTGCATCATTTGCATTGGAAAGGGCAGGGCCGATGCTCTCTGTCTGAGCTAGGGCTTGGAAGTGAAGATTCACCAAGGATCAGTAGTGCTAATATCAAGCATTTATGGCTCCAATTCATTATCAAGCCTCTTCTAAAATCCCTGTCAAACAAAATGGCTGTAAGAGTCATTTATGCTTTGCTGCCAAAAGGACCATTTGGTTTCCGCTAATTTAGTTACAGATATCATCAGGTGTTTCCTTATTGATTGCTCTTAGTAATTTCACCATCTGAAATATCACAGCTCCCATTGTGCCCCAGAAAAATGCCAGTGTTCAGTTTCATTGACGGTCCATTCATTGATTTCCAAATTGAGGCAAATCTGTATGCTGATGGTCCACAACTTATTTGGATATGAGGAGGTTTGGAACATGTAAGAGAATATCCCTGTAACATGCATGGTCCCTTATAACATAAAGGCAGTGAGGTCACCTGGACGTGTGCAACTAGGGGGCCCTGGAGATCTCTCTCCCTGTCACTCTTTCCCTCCCTATCGAGCGTGGATTGTAATAAAAGGTGCAACAAGAGTAATTTCAGCAAGGTAATTATCTATCTAGAGCAGGAGTTGGCAACCTTTTTCTGTAAAGATCCAGATAATGAGTATTTTAGGCTTTATAGGCCATACATGTGGTCTCTGTTGTAGTACTCACATCTGCCATTTAATGTGCAAAAGCAGCCATGGACAATACCTGATCAATGCTCATAGACATATTCCAATAAAACTTAATTATAAAGCCAGGCAGGGGCCCAGCCAATGGGCCGGAGTTTGCTGTGCACTCTCAGGGGAACCAAAGAAGGAGGCACTGATTGTGGATGTGAGAGTCAAGCCTTTGTGAAGGAGGGCAGCCCAAGAAATGGTTTTAACAGGATGGCTAGTCCTTCTGCAGCGATACGTGCTTCAGTTTATTCTTGGTTGTTCTCACATTATTTTATGTTTAGTAGTTTCCTGTCATCAGCTTTTGTACATGTTCTTTGAGAACTGGGACCAGATGATCATTTTATGTTCTCAGAGAGTTTAGACAGTTGTAATACATGATATATGCTCAGTAAGTCCTTTGGAGGGGAGTAGGGGAGGGTCCTCAAGGAGAGTCGCCCTGAGTTTTTAAACTTTGCTCTGCTAAGGAAGCAAAGTCATGGTCAAGGAGTAGGGCTAAGCCGTGTGTTGTGCGCTCTGGAGTTGTGGTTGCTGGGAGAGCTTCTAGGGAGCACACTCACCCCAGGATCTTGCCTAGAGCAGGGCGCCCTTTGGTTGCAGACCATAAGGGAAGCTCTCTGCTAATACTGGAAGGAAGTGCGTTTGATCTCCATTTAATGGCTGGCCTCCATGCTTATATTCTAGAAGTCTGAGATGACCATGACAGTGAAGAAGGGCCACTGTTGTGCAGGAGATGTACTTTGTTTTCTTTGATCAAATCTGTTCCCATGGACTCGTTTATTTTGGGTCCCCTAAGGTCAGTGTCAGGTAAAGAGTTGGTGTTGACTCACATCCTGGTAGGTACCTGCGAAGCTGACCTCAGAGCCTCACAAACATCAGTCAACCACCATCTGTGTGGGAGCCCTGAGCTGAAATGTACAGCAGTGGTAGTTGACTTCCTATTTCAGAAACATGTTAAGGCCTGCTTTTTAAATGTGCTCCTTGGACCAGCAGCGGCAACACCGCTTGGGAGCTCATTAGAAATGGGCGCTCTTGAGCTGGACCCGGGCCTGCTGGACCAGAGCCCCAGCTTTAGCAGGGTGGTCCGCTAATTCACATGCATATTAAAATTGCAGAAGTCCTGCTGTAAGGGGCACTTTTCATTATGAAAGGGTTTTTAGCACTTTTCTAATAAATGTATCATCTAGTTGCTGAAATGTGTTGCCTGGACATATTCATAGGTGTAGCAAGGCTTTGTCATTTTTGTTTATCTGTCACAGTTCTACCCATAAAGTGATGCTTAATGTAAGGGTTTTTGAAGGAACGAAACAGACATAAATATGAGAAGGGCAATACTGGGAGAGAAGTATTTGCAAGTTGACTTCCATTACTACCAGGAAGTTCCCATGTTCTCCCTAGAATATACTTTCTCCCTGTAATCTTCACAGTTGTTTAAAGACAAAAACAAGAAAAAGAAAAAGGTAAAAAAGCAGTAGGGGACCCTGACTGACAGATCTCTGTTTTCAAATATGTGTGTTCGTGTCCTCTAGGGGGCTTCTTGTACTCTCTGGTCTTACTCATTTTTGATGACTTTGGAGATGTGCAGAGATTGAGAAGTTCAGTGAAATAATGTATTCCCTTTGATATCTAGAGAGAATGTATTAAAAAATAATTCTAATTTCTGCAGTTAGTATCATTACACATTTGTTGCTTCTGTATTAGTAGCATAGGAAAATGAAGAGAAGGAATGGCACCGTGTGATGAATCAGGGTTGTGATGGTGAGGGGCGACGGTTGTGTCAGTGCGGGAAGAAGGCCATGAATCTGCATTAACTAAATGACTCTAAGTGAAAAGCCACCCGAAATCCTAGGCTGATGTGCTGTGTTTATATCATAAATAACCCATTAAAAATATCACAAATGCAATCTAACTCTGAGGAGGAAAGCCTGACACATTTTGGCTGCCAGCATGTTTAGGCATACGTTCAGTATGCTGTAACTCTGTCTGCCTTTTTAAGGATGTCAGCAGGTGTACTATAAACACCTGTTCTTTAGGGATTATAATTCAGCAACAGAGAAAGGAGTCTCCAGCAGACACTGGGATAGCAGACCAAACTCAAGCATGTTTTCGATTGCAAAGACACACATTTGGGCTTGGAAAACTAATGGCCTTTGGTCATTCAATAAACTGAGTAAGGCTGTAACAATGGTAGATGTTATTAGGCATCATACTTCCTGATAGTACACCTATCTTAAAACATGGTATTTGAAAACCCTCAAAAATCAGCTTGCAATACCATTTCTACAAGCCCAAAAGGATCTTACCTGGAACTTTCGAGAGCAGCCGCTGGATCGAGGTTCTCCGTTATGGTTTCAGACTGCTTCCCACATTGCATATTTGAAACACCATTCCTTCGGACAGTGGCCCTATTTACAAGACAAGATCGGTGGTTCTGAGATTTAAAACTCTCCATAAATATTCAGGTATATGATGGATTGAACCATAATATTCTATCTTTGGGTCAAATGCTGTGGAAAATAGGAATGTTGCTCACTTTCTTTAACTGGTGAACTGTAACTTCAGTCGAAAATCAGTTTTGTGGAATTTGTGAAGCTAGGTCTCTTCCATTCCTGTTAAAGGTTATGACCTTTGAGAAAGACACCTGTTTAGGTGATGAAGATGAATATTTTAGATCTTGAAGGGACCTCAGGTATCTTTTATTCTAGTACCTTCATTCTGTGAATAAGGAAATTCTGGGGCAGATACATCAATCACTTTTCCAAGGTGCTACTTTAAATCAGGTCAGAAAATTATGGGCCAAATATGAATTTTTATTTTTGTAAATAAAGTTTTATTGGAACATACCCACTCTCATTAGTTTGCATATTGTCTATGGCTGCTTCTTTCTTTTGCCGGTTTTATAAAGAAATAATTAACATGCATCACTGTGTACATTTAAGGTGTACAGCATGGTGGTTTGATTTAGTACACTGTGAGATGAGTAGCACAATAAGTTCATCTAACATGAATTTTCTCTCAGAGATACAATAAAAAGCAACGAAGGAAGAAAAGAATGAAAAGAAAAACACTCTCTCCTTGTGATAAGAACACTTAGGATTTGGTCTTCACATCTTTCCTATATGTCATACAGCAGTGATAGCTACCTTCACCGTGCTGTTCATTATATCCCTTGATCCCTTGTGCGTACTTATGACTGGAAGGTTGTCCCTGCCCCAACCACTCTTTTTTTTTTTAAGTGAGGAAGAATTGACAAACAATATTGTGTTAGTTTTCGGTGTACACTATTGTGATTTGATACTTGTATACATTGTGAATTGGTCACCACAATAAGTCTAGTTAGCATCTGTCACCATACGAAGTTATTATCATGTTATTGACTAGATTCCCTGTGCTACCCACTACATGCCTGTGTCTTACTTACTTTCTAACTGGAAGATTGCCCCTGTCTGTGGCAACTTGAGGTATGTACCTAAACAGTAGAGTTGAGTAGAAGCAACAGAGAATATATGACCTTCAAAGCTGAAAATATTTATTATCTGGTTCTTTACAGGAAAAGTTTGCTCATTCTTGCTCTGCGTGGCAGGCTTAGCGGTGAGTCTCCTGTCTTCCAGGCCAGTGTTCTTCCGTGTATATCTTTTTGTATTTTTCATTCACAAAACGTGCAGACATAGTACTCTTATTTCCTTCCTCACTAGCTCCACTTTGTTCTTTTTCATAACTAAGAAATTTCATAACTAAGAACATTACTAAGAAATGTTCAAAAACCTTAAAGAAATGGGAGATAGCTTTCAGGTATACTTTTAATGTGGGATTCTAAAAGTCATTAAGTAGGACTAAGAAGATTAAGAAAATGACCGTCCAGACAAGCAAATACTTTATATTATAGTTAGTACATAAAAATTCAAAAATGATCCAAAATATATTTGCACGTCCCCAAGAAATGTTTGGATTTTTCATGCACAGCTCATGAGGATATTCAGCAGGAAGACAATTGGATTTGACTAAGCTTGGTGAATAGCAATATTACGTTATGAGTCATCTATAAATAAGTTAAATGTGAACAGGAATCTGCCTTTCAGAATGAAGAGTATTTGCAAAAGTGTTTTAACAACATATTTCAAAATTAGATTAGGCCGTTTGGCAGATTCAGCCAATGCTGGGTTTCATTGAGACTATCATCACTGTCAGGCTCTATGCCACGATGCCTTTTGTGGGTCCTGAGAACACAATCAGGTTCCATATTACAGCTAGAGCAGAAGACAGGCCCCTAGGTGAAGTAAGACCAAGCCTAATGCTCAGTATGGGGGACAGAGTTGTGGGTGGGGGCTAATTTGAGAGGTGTAAGGAAGAGCTCCTTGTCCCTGGTGCCTGAATTTCCTAGCTTGGAACCCCTAGTTGAGGAATTTCAGGGCAAGTTCAGGGTTCAGGGAGCAGCCCAGAGCAGGAGCATGTCCAGGCAGGGTGTGCCAAGATGCCTGCCTTCTGCAGCAGTGTTGGCAGTTCCATTAGGGCAGCACCCTAGCAGCTTGTCACAGCTGTAGCCCCAATGAAGACTGGCACAAATGTCTTCAATGAAATGCCCGTGATGATTGGGTGAATGAATGTAGTATCATGAGGGCACTAGGTGTTGGGAAGAGAGAAAAAGAGTTTTCCGACTACATTATAGCCCAGAGAGTAAGAACTGTATGTTACAGGGTTGCTGTACCATCCACAGCACCAACTACAGAGCCTTGCAACAGGGGGTCAGTGCCCAGTGAGTGCTGGGTGACTGGCCAGAACGGCCTGTCTGTGTGGAGGTTTGGCTTGTACAAGGCCTGTGTGCCTGCTCTGTACCTTCTCTTCTTCCAGAATGTTTGATCTGCCCTCTAGTCATCAGCTAAATCCAACATTTTATTATCATTTCAAGATATTTCTTCGCTACCTCAGGTCCTTTATGGGACGAGGAAAGACGAAAGGGATAGGGAAGTGTGGGGCATCCCCCAGCAGATGTGAACAGCCTCTCCTGGCTGGGCCCTGGGCTCTGCTGTGGGCCGTCTAGCTGGGATTGACTGTTGCTGGATGTCAAAGCCCTTTTTCTGGTGCCTTTTGTGCTTCCGGACTGCTCTCTCTCATCTGTCCTCCTTATCTTGCCTCAACCATATTGTGGGGGCCTCTGATTCCCGAGTGGTCCATTTCTGCCTCACAAATCCTGGGACCCTTTTGTTCTGCTCTCTGGTTGCTGATAAGTTACTAATATATGTTCCCATGTTGAACTCTGAACCCTTGGAGAAATCCTAGGCATCTGCAGGGCTCTTTCCTGCCATGCCCCAACTGCCCACAGTGATCATGGTTTTACATCCAAGATTCTAACAACTTGTGCGTCAGTCGTTTAATGGACAGCATCTGTTGCACCACGCCTTTGGAAGGTGCTGTATGAACTGCAGGCATCACATGTGAGTGGTCTCTACAGTGTGATTTCCAAACATTGGTCATTATTGCTGGGGTTGAAAAAGTGAGCAGTGGCATTATCTTATATGTTAAATTTATGATAACTTTGTATCCTTGAAACATGGTTGAATGGAGGAGACAGGATAACTAAATGCAAAGCATAAAACAAACAAGAAGAATCAACAGACAAAACTTATAAAAGAACAGTATTAAGATAATTTGGGAAGTTTAGATATAGATTATATATTAGGTAATATTAATATTGTACTGATATATTAAACTTCAGTGACATAAGGTATCGTGGTTCTAAAGGAGCATGTCCTTTTTCTTAAGGGTTAGATAGCTGCTGTAGAATTTTGGGGTGATATCTTGATGTCTGTTACCATCAAAGGGTGCAAGTAAACGTTTTACGTAAACAGAATGAGAGGACAAAGGAGCACAGAGACGGGATAAAACAAATGTTGCAAAATATTAATCATTGAAAAACCCAGCTCAGCGTTTCTCACCCACCACACCGTTGACATTTGGGGCTGTCCTTGCCCTGCATGAGGGGTAGCAGCATCCTTGCCCTTCACCCACTAGATGCCAGTAGCACTCCACCACCCCCAGTGGTGACGACCAAAAACGTTTCCAGAAATTTCCAAATGTCCACTGGGGGGCAAAGTCACCCCTTTTGGAGAACCGCGGCTCTAGGTGAAGAGTACAAGGATGGTTGTTGTACTGGCCTTTCAACTTGTCTGTATGATTGAGATTTCTCAAAATGAGAAGTTGGGCAAACAGACAATCAGGGTTGCATCTGTGAGTGGGCCACCAGTGCAGAGGCTTTTCCTACTATGGAAAACTTGAACTGGAACAACGAAAACAAGCTCGTATCAGGGAAGCTAATCAAGGCTTAATAATTTACTGTCAGTCAGATTTAGATTTAAAACCTTTGATTTCCATGTGAAGTCTTGAAATTGCCATTTTGTCTATACAAAAGCCAGAGGCTTTCACGAACCCCGAGACGGCAGGTTCCTGTTGATCTCGATGTTGCCTTTTGGGCTGAAACCCTGGAGCTGCCTGGTCTCTGTCATATGGCTCCTTTTGGAGTGTGCCGCAAAGTTGACTGCAATTCATTCATCCGTTTGTTTTTTTAAACAAGAAACATGAACAGTTATAAAACAGTTTCCGTGTGGCAGCCTCTGCACTCATTACTGACATAAAAGTAGTTGTGGTTCTGGATCCGTTTATGCAGGGTACCGGCCTGTTAGCCGTGGCTGAGCGCAAAGGTGAGGGTTGAAGCCTACTGGCCCATGAGTCACGTTTCTGTGCATTTTTATCATGCAGAGAGACATAATCCACCCAGCCATTCAGCTACAGAAGGTAGTACTAACAGGTTAGGTCATTGCTTCCATTTAGTTAAGTCTCCCCTCTAAAAGCAGTTCATGAAATTCCTATTTTTCTACAGTTTTGTAGCTTTCAGTAAACCAAGCATAACAGGACACCTTATGCCTCAGCTCGGTTACCAAGCAGTATGTGCCGCATACCTCCTATTGTCAAATACTGTGTGAAGTCCACAGATAAAAAGATGAAGGAGATTCACCCCCATCCTTAGGAAACTCACAACTTGTTAGGGGATGTAACATAAATAAGAGATCATTCTAACCCAAGGTGGTGAGGGTGATGAGAAGGGCTGACCTTACAGTGAATATATTAACAAGTACATGTCTGTTGCGCATCAACTGAGCACAGCTTGTAGAAAGTTATTTTAGATTGTATGAACTCTTCAAGGAGCTTGGCATCCATCCGGACAGATGTGTACTCACACAGTTACTGGTAGTTACACAAAATAGGTGCTACCTCAATGGTGTAAATAGCAGCTAGCTTCTTGTGAGTATAGGGAAGTGGGCTAATCACTTTAGGGCAGGGATATTCCGGCGGTAGGTAGCTTTTGGTTTGAGTTTTGGAGGATGGATCGATTTTTGACATGTATGGCGAGGTATGTGAGTTGGGATGGAAGAAGAAAAGTGTTAGCCGTTGGCAGCAGCATGAACTAACACATGGGGATATGAACATGGACAACGTGTGTTCAGGGAATTATTAGTCAAGTTAAAAAGTAGCACAATATCCTTATATAAAAATAGTGCTAGAAAAGATCTGGTCCAGATAATTATGGGTATTTATTTCCTGTGTCAATAGGTTGATTTTCTTTGTCTATTTTGTCCACTGATATATTCCAAACACCTAGAATAGCAGCACATGGACATAGTAGGTACTCAATCAATATTTGTTGTGCATGCTGATATGTGCAAAAATAGCAGTGGCAGCTTTTTTTTTTTATTAAGGTATCATATGAAGGTTTCACATGAAAAATATTGTGGTTACTACATTTACCCATATTATCAAGTTCCCCCCATACCCCATTGCAGTCACTGTCCATCAGTGTAGTAAGATGCCACAGAGTCACTGCTTGTCTTCTCTGTCCTTCACTCTCTTCCCCGAGACCCCCCACACACCGTGTGTGTCATATCATAATCCCCTCAATCCCCTTCTCCCTCCCTCCCCACCCATTCTCCCCCACCCCTCCCCTTTGGTAACCACTAGTCCCTTCTTGGGGTCTGTGAGTCTGCTGCTGTTTGGGTCCTTCACTTGTGCTTTGTTCTTTTACTCCACAAATGAGGGAAATCATTTGATACTTGTCTTTCTCTGCCTGGCTTATTTCACTGAGCATAATACCCTCTAGCTCCATCCATGTTGTTGCAAATGGTAGGATTTCTCTTCTTTTTATGTCTGAATAATATTCCATTGTGTATATGTACAGTGGCAGCTATTTTTGAACAACTAATCAACGTAGACCTTACAGCAATCCATTGAAGTCATTAGTTTTATCCTTAGTTTTTAGAAGATAAAGTAGGTGTTTCAGCAAGGATCAGGAACCTGCTCAAATTGAGGTGCTACGAGGTGGAGCCAGGGTTTAATGCCACTCTGACTAGACTCCAGGGTACAGCCTTGTGTATGCCTCCCATGATTTTACATGAATGGTAGCAGGCTGTGCATCTTGCTGCCTCTTGTCTTTCTTTTTTTTCCACTTACCTCATGATCTTTATAAATCTGTACATCCAGAAGTTTCTCTCTTTTTTTTTTTTTTACAGCTGCATAGTGTTCCACTCTGTTTATATACCAGAGCTTATTTAAACTCTCCCATATTGCCAGACACTTAGGTCAAAGGGCATGCACATTTGCTATCTGGATAGAAACTGCCGAGTTGCCTTCTTTGGGGGGTGGTTGACCTGCACTCCGGGCAATATATGATAATGTGTGTTTCGGTTCTGCTGCATGAACACCGTGTTTTCAGATTTGAAATACTGCCTCTCTGTAATTTCTCCAGTGAGTCCACCAGAAACGCATATGGAATCATATCCCTTTCTCAGTTTCTTTTGATTAAAATAAGACTTTTATTACAAAAGAAAGATGTGCTCACTGTAGGAAGTAGAGAAAAGCAAAAGCAAATGAAAAGAAAAAAAAACCCTCAATCTCACAACCCAGAGAGAGCCACGGGGGGTCCACCCTTCCAGACCGTTTTCTTATGTCTCTGCACGTAGATCTTTTTTACAAAGCAGATTATATTGTGCAGACTCCTTTTGTAGCCAGTTTTGTTAATGAAACTATACAGCAATTAGTCTTCATTTTCTACTTCATTGTGGGACTGAATGGCTCCCATTGCTGGATGAGCCTCTGTGGCGGCAAGCAGACCCTCTTGTGGAGACTTCAGAAGGAAGAGGCTCTGAAAGCGCCCAGAATAGGGCCTGCCTAACAGCGGCCATTCAGCACGTTGTCCCTCCTCCTGTGACACACTTCCCGCGTGGGAAGGCAAGGGGCTACAGCTGTAACGCCTACCATTCAGTGCCAGCGCCGCCATGTAGCTCGGGTTTCTTCATTCATGCAGGTCGCACTGAGCATCTGTCACTACGTGCCAGACACTAGTCTGCTTAATAGAGTGAGAAAGGTGACCCCTGGCCTCACACGGTGTGCACCCCACCTAGCGTATCCATTTGGCATCATGTGCTTTCCTGGGAGACGTGAACCCAGGAGCACATACATAGCTTTCTAGTGAAAGAACCAGAGTCTGGGTCAGCTGACTGTTCCCACAGTTATCTCTGGGCATCCTTGGCCAACCGCGCAGGTCTGCATCTGCTTTCTCCTCTGCAATTCAGGGCTAACTGTTCTTCTCAATCCACAGAGCGAGAATTCAGTGAGTTGATAGATGCAAATGCACTATGCAAAAATCAAAAGTTTAATTGAAGGCAGACCTGCATCTGACTTTAATTGTCACCCCTGAGTGCTAGATATGTGACCTCAGGCTCTTAGCATGTCTTTGAGTCTCATAGGATTGTTACAAAGTGAGACTCAAGTTTGTATGTGCAAATTTTTTTAAGGAGAACCAGTTCACCTGGATTTAATTTTCCCAGTAATTCTCCCAGGTACCCAATTAGGAAACAATTCAGCTGACGGGTGAGAGGTTTGTATTGAAACTCATGGATGTATAATCCCACAATTAGTTTTATTGTGTGGGTTGGTAAGTTATGCAATGAAGCAGATGAAAATAATTAAAAAAATGTTTAAATTTGGATATTAAAATATACATCTAAATGTCTTTTACAATAGTTAAACTCTTGATTAATAATATATTTCTGCTTGACTAAAATGATTTCGTAATGACTATATTTTTGAGTTTCTGTTTTTATGAGGCTTGGCATTAATATTTAAAGATTTCTAACTGCCTTTTCTCCTTTACTGTATTTTCCTGTCCTGCTTGTCATAACAGAAATGAATTCTTAAAAATACTTGGTAGGATGATTCTTCTGTCTGCATGACTGTGATGTTATTTCTACCCTATCAATGAAATTTTTTCATGTACACCTGCTCAAGGCACTGCTAATAAGGGGCGGTAGGGTTGAAAGCCGTTTCCTCTTGTATGAGCTTGAAATACTGCAACCACTGTACTGACGTCCGGTTGACTAAGTTGCTATATTCTGGGAAGAGAGTGCGGCCCCAGTCAGACATGGCTGTGCCCACAGCATGGCTAACTGGAAACAAAAGACTTGGCCTGAGCTTTCCTGACCCATCTATGGGAACCAGAAGCTTTGCAGGGTAGTACCCCCTCTAGTCCCAGTCGTTCACACCAAGTTGGTCCCAAAAGGAAAAAGGCTACCACCAAACATTGGTGGGCTTTTTAAATTCACCCAGAACCCCCTTTTGTTCATTTTTCCCCCACCCTCTCTGCTTCCTTTGTCCTAATTCACACTGCATGTGAACCTAGATGATACCTTGAAAATCATCTGCTTGCCAGTTGCCTAACGTTAGTTCTCTAGGCTTTTTGGTACTGTAACCCAGCCATCATTTAGAGCAAAATCAGTGAGAAAATGCTTTGTATTTTGCAACACCATCTGTAACACTATGTAACCTTGGATTATTCTGAGCAAGTCCAAAGAGAGAAGGATGATCAAATTCTAGGGCACGTTTTATGTTGTTGGAGTTTTATAGTGTCATTCTATGTGAGTAACTGAATAACTGATGTCTGCATGCAGTTATTCATGCAGGATGAATAGCTGAATAGATGGGGCTTTGGTTTTCCCATACCTGGGTTGGACATGATGATTGAGTTCTTAATACCAATTTCAAAGGACAGGTTAATCCTGGCTGCTGGTCCTACATATTACCAATTATATAAGGAAGCCCTTACACTGAAGTCATGCTTAATTATGACACAGTGTAAGTGAGTATGGCATTTTGACTTCAACACCTCAGGGTTCATACCCAGACACCCTTGTAACTACTTGTCTTACACTAGCAGGAGATTTGCACAGGGTGAGTTAGGGTGGGCGCTCAGGCCATCTGTGAAAAACCCAGCACTTGCTGCCCCTTGCAGTCTGCCTTCCAACTAAATGCCTGTTTTTCTTTACCTCCAGTGAAGAAAGTCTGGTGCCTCCACTGGACACTGGGCAAGTTACACATTCCCTCTGAGTCTCAGTTTCTCCATCTTGAAAATAGAAACATGAACACGTTAGCAGACATTCTGTCACATGCTACAGCAGGCTTGTTTGAAGAAATTGTGTATGCGGAAGTGCTGTTCAAACTGTTAGGGCAAATACGGCAGTTACCTTCACTACTGCTAAACCACTATAGGACAGCCGTTTGATAAGACTCTGCTAAATCAGTCAAGCACTGTACTGAGGGGCTTTCCGTATGCCATTTATCTGCATAACGTTGCTACGAGCTGCATGTTATTTCCATTTTACACATGAACCTAATGCCCAGGAAGGTTGAGTAATTCAGCCAAAGCTAGGGAGCTATCAAGTGACCAACCTGGGACTTGAACTCTTTCTCTGTGATGGAAAGCTACATTCTACTTCACAGAATTAGGCTTGAAGTGGAAACGGGGAGTATGCTTTTGGGTTTCTTTCCCAACTAATGTGTTTTGTGCACCACATGTATCAAGTACCACGCTCAGATTGTACATTCTTTCCTGTATTGTTCACAACTCTGGAGCTAACCAGGGCTGCCTTTGTCATTTTGGCTGGTCACTCCCTGTGGTGGGCTGTCCTCTGTATTGTAGGATCTTTGGCTGGGTCCCTGACTTGTACCCCTGACCCCTGCCCCAGTCTTGACCACCAGAAATGTCTCCAGCTATTGCCAAGTGTCTCCTGTGGGCACAATCACCTTGCAGGTAAGAATCATTGAGAAAGACTAACTCAATTTAACGGGCAATGAGAAGAGAGTGCAGAGTGTGGAGTCCTGGGTCACCAGGCTATTAAGTGGCAGAATTTTAATGTGTGTGACTGGGGACCAGACCTCACATTCTTTCTCCTTGCAGCATCCCTTTCTCTGCTACTGAGTTCTTTCTAAGGAAACCCAGGTCACCATGCTGGCCTGTAGGTGCTTCCGAAGAGCCTGCCTCCTGGGCGGATGTGCCGTCTAGATTTGGTGTAGGGCATTGAGGGCGCGCACACCGGAAGGAACTGGGGTTGCTTCCACCAGTGGTCCCAACGCAAACAGTCCTGCCACTTGGCCTGTACCCTTCATACAGGATCTCACTTCGGATAAAGTAAAAGGTCTTTTGTGTCCAGAACAGTTGCAATCTGTTACAAACTGCAGGTGCAAACCAGTTCAGTCAGTCATGGGGAGTTTCAGGAGTGACTTAAATATCCCTGCCAATGTAGGTCGCTATTTTTAAGGCTGAGCTAAGTGTTTGAAAGTGGTTCACATGGCCATGATCTTAGGTTGAAGTCACAGAGCATTGGAGTTGCAAGGAAATCTCAAGGCCTGGCCTGAGACGAGTGGAAATTAATCCTCTGTACCAAGGATCACACACACAGCTGGGATTACTGGTCCCTGGTACAGACTTGCTGATATTTTCGTCTACTTTGAGATCGGCTGAACTCGTCATCTTCTGACCTTATAGGAAGGTGTAACTGGCTTGCTTCAGCCCCTCTGGCCCTGCTCTTGCCTGACTGGAAGTAAAGAGAGGACTGAGCCTTCAACCATTTGTTCTTTTAAAAATGGAAAAAGCTGTTTATACTTGCATAACCACTAGACAGCCTGAGTCCTATCTTGTCTTGAGGGGTAGGCAAAGATTTATTTAGCAGAGACTTTATAGCACATGGTGTCCTACGCGCCAGGCAGCATTTTCATATGAATGTGAAACTCATTTAATATTTTCCCAGATATGTGGTCCTCTTAGCACCATTTACAGAGGAGTAGCTGGGACTGAGGGGGTTCGAGGTTGTGGAACTGGCTCATGATGGTGGAAAAGAAGTGGCAAAGCCTCTATTGAAGAGAGTCTGCTATGGCCCTGTGGTTCTCCCACTTGGATGGGTACCAGCATTGCCTGGAGGCTCTTTAGGTGCAGACTGCTGCATCAGCCCCATCCTCAGAGTTGCAGGTTCAGTAGGTCTTGGGTGGGGCCCACGAATTTGCATTTCTAACCAGTTCTGAGTTGTAGCTGCTGGTCCTGGGACCATTCTTGGCAAACCCAGAGCTGGCGTCCATGTGTTCTTGACCACCACACCCTGCAACTTCTATCCAGTCGGCTACAAAAAGAATTACTTTCAGCAGTTGGTGGCCATCTTGGGGAGTAAAATACCAATGCCTGGACCTCATCCCCAGGTACTCTGACTCAAATGGCCCGGCCTTGGTCACAAGCATCTGTACTTTACAAGTTCTGCCACGTGATTCCAACGGGCAATGGGGCTTCACATTGGAAACCACAGATTTGGGCGGCACTTAAGAAACTGTAATGGGTGTACAAATCAGCTAGGGATCTTGACAAAATGCAGATTTCGCATTTTACACAAACCCCCAGGAGATTATGTTGCTGGACTTCTGCCTGGTTTTTGAGTGGCAAGTACTCATTTCCCAAACCCCACGGTTGCCACATAAAATATAAGATGCCCAGTTCAACTTGAATTTTCAGTGAACAGCAGATAATTTTTAAAATATTGCATGGGATGTACTTATACTAAAAATTGTTTATTGTTTATTTGAAATTTGATTTAAATGGGCATTCCTGTTTTGGCTTGTTCTTTGTTAAATCTAGGAATTCTACCGAAAGACAAGAATCATTTGAATTTCTCATTTTGACATGTGTGCGTGCACGCACTCACACACACATGCACGCACAAACGCGCACACTCACACACACACACACACACACACACACTGATGGATTCCTGGGCCTAATCCAGACCTGCTGAATCAAAATTTCTAGGACTGTAAACTTTATGGTTAAGAAGCACAGCCAGGTGATTCTTACCAGCTCAATTTGCAGGGGAGGTAAAACTCTAGATGATTGCTTGTAATCCTCGTGTCACGCCCGTCGTCTCATTCAGAGGTGATGGTTTGGGTTGAGCCTAGTCCAGGAGCCATGGCTGCTCCTTCTCACAGCTCAGACTCATGGCGATAGTATTCGGTCCTACTGCCGAGGCGAAGGCAAATCTTAAAAATGCTGTGCTGACTGTGCTACTTTAGCCCCAAGGAGAAGCTGTCCTCATGATACTCTCAGAGAATCTGGACGTTCACTTATTGGGGGGCGGTGGCTAGAGTAGGGTGTGCAGATAAAACAGAGGATGCCTAGTTAAATTTGAATTTCTGATAAGTAATGAGTAATTTTTTTAGTATGAGTATCCAAATAGCATATGAGATATACTTATGCTAAAAAAGGTTACTGTTTACGTGAAATTCATGTGAGTGTCCTGTATGTGTAGTTGCTAAGTCTGGCAGTCATAGGCTGGAGGACATCCTAGCAAATGGTCTCAGTGGGGCCAAGCTGCACACCCCCCTCAGCAATGCTGGCCACTGAGCAGAACTGCAGGGTCCTGCTCCTGGGCGAGTCCTGGGCCCCACAGAGGTGGTCAAGAGGAACCCTGAGGCTAAAAGGTGCTTGGACAAGAAAAGTAAGAGTTCACTCAAAGAGGAGAAACAATAAAAGGCGTCAGCCCATGGGACACGTGCCCAGGCACTCAGAATGGACTCTCTCTGAAATAGGGGGAAGTAGAGGGCTTACATCTCACACTGGACCCAAGGTCAGCATAATTGCCAAAAATAAGGAGCTCTACACAGAGTGTGCGATGACAGCAGCACCTGGGCCATCTTGAGGAACTGGATATAATGTCTGCATCAGAGGGGCTCTAGAGCCAAACAGCCAGGGGTCTGCTTTCTAATCACTGGCCCTGCTACTACTCTTCGCACTCTGGGTACAAAAAGACAAATGTCTTTCAGCAGCAAATATATGGGGGCATTTGGGAGTAGTGGGGAGTGAGGTGCAGCCCCAGAGCTGGGAGCTAGGAAAGGAGGTCAGTGGAGCATCTTCCTATTATTCCAAGGCCAGTATTGTTTGGGTGGAATTCCAGTATTCACACTGCACATAAGCAGGAGCCAAATCCCTCCATAATTATGACCTTCATTCTTGGTTTTTCTCAAAACTCTTGGTTAGATATATAATAAAGGGTGTTATTTTTTTCTAGCTGTACTTTTTTTCCAGTTTTTTTATATTAGTTGTACTTTTAATTTGCTAATTTCTACTAATATCTTTCTGACCCGTGTATTTTATGCCAACATATTAACAGTCATGTCTGATTTTAATTAATCAGTTATTTGTTTTATATCATCACATGTCCCTTGGAATGAATGAACTCAATTAGTGTTTGTGGTGTTTTCTAGTATTAGCACCTCATGTAGTGTTTTATTACAAAAGGCTTTATGCGAAAATGCCTTGATGAACTTTTGTTTGCTGCTTCCTGTTCGTTACTGTCCTGTACAGATTGTAATTTGTAATAAGATTCAAGCTTCCCGCAGCTTGTGATTATAATACTGTATTTTGCATGTAAATTACATTAGGAAGCCTGTGTCTTTCAGTGATTTAGAATTCAGGGGGTGAAATAGAATGAAAGAAAAGATAAGAGAAAAGAAAAAAAAAAGACAGTTTATTTGTTTTTAGTAACCTCACCCCCTCTGGGAAAGGTTAGTACATGAATGCGGTACGTAATTTAGTAATCTGCTGTAGATTGCCACATTGTCTACTTAGACCTCCTTTTGTGTACTGTTTGTTATCTTTTACTGTACTATTGCTTCTGGAAAAGTGTCTAATAACAGAATATACAGTGTTCATACCTCTAAGGCCTTGTTTTCCTGGTCGCACCTTAGAAAGCATTCTAGATGTGTTCTCTGCTGCTGTGGAGAAATCAGTGGGGGGTTTTTGGTAGTACCTCAGGGTGGCAAATTCATGTGTTCTCTAACTGTAGGGAAGCAGCCCATTTTTAAAAACCACCAGAGGAAATTGCCCCTGCTGACTTTTGCTCAAAGAAGAGGAACACAAGCCCTTGCTTCGTCTTTTGTCTTAATAGTCAACAGGCAAGAAATAGTCCTGGGGCGGCATTCTGAGTCTGCCAGACCTGTATTAAATTTGTGGACTCTTTTGCTCACCACCCTTTATGAAGGATGTGGGAACACCAAAAGGAAGTTTTTTAAAAAGCAGTGGAGGTGGTTAAAATTATGCAAAAGTTTCCTCTCTAGAAAAGTTACAGGAAATGGGCTTCTTTCACCTGGGAAGCAGCACTGGGTTCTGGTCAGATGTATGAGGTAGGTGAGGGGTGGCGGGGGAGTCACCCGGCGTCCTGGGGAGTTTGAAGTCCCCCCTCACAGAGAGATTGACAGTCCTGATTTGGATGTTTACTGCGGGAGGGCAGAGGCTGCACGGTTGCCACCACATACAGGTGTTCACACGGTGGGCCTAGGGCTAGACGGTGAAGGGCTCCCAGGTCCACAACTGAGACACCAATCGGAAGGCCCTGGACTTGTCTTCACTGCTTTCCCCGCGCGTGGTGGTGCCAGCCTGCAGCTGGGAATTGCCCGGTGTCTGTTCCGGACTCTTGTAGAGTGACTTCCCCTGCAGCGAAGAGCCCAATCATGAGGATGTCAGTCAGTGCGGGACCAGCTTTGCTCGTCGCAGTCATGGTGAAGCCCTGAGAGGCTGCTTTGTTCTCGGACAGGCACCATCTTAGAGGGACAGTTCACAGTGTGGCACGGTAGTCCTGGCCCAGAGGGAAAGTGTTCATTAGTAAACCTGAGGCCAGGTGTCCTCACTGTCTGAGGCTAACACTGAAATTTAACACTGAGGAGCACCACGTTGAATAATTTCTAGAAATGATTGGGACAGAAATGTGCCTGGTTTATCTGGGAAAATAGCGCTGGTGGGAGGCCAGGGCGGTGGCTGTGGGTCCCTCAGGAGCGGGCGGCCAGGCAGTGCTTCCCACTTGGGGCTCGTCCGGCTGCGGGGTGACAGGGTGTCACTTGCCCTTTCCTCTTGCTCTGGGCAAGGCTGGCTTCTCAGATCTCCTTAGCTGGCCCTTTCATTTCGCTTTTGAATTGAATTTGAGGTGTGGACTGGAAACTGTAAAAGCTAATGTATTGATTTTTGTTGCAAAGCGAACCGAGCGCTTGTAGAGAGTTTCCAACTCACGCTGGCTGGAGCATTGCGGTGAAGGTGAGTGCAAGCTTGTGCTGCGGTCAGAGGAGTCCAGGGAACTGAGGCGTGGGGTGATTTGTTTAAGATCCACAAAAACAGGGATTTATTTGCACATGTGTATTCATATTGAGGTGGGATATCTATTTATGTGCCAAACCGCCCTCAGGTGTGGTGTGCAAAACTTTGGTTTAAAACTGGCCTCTATGTCCTCAGAGAAGTTAATCTTTCTGAGCCTCTCATTGTTTCATCATATGTAAAATGAAATAATACGTTTGTGAAAGAGTGAGCAGGATATACTACAAAGAAAAATGCCCAGCATAGTACCCAGCTCAACACATTGTTCACAATGTCTGTTTAATCAGCTGCGGACGCAGCCCACCGTTGGGAGGACGCAGACCTGTGCCTGCCTGGAGACTGTCTCAGAAGCAGCGTTCAGGAGTCACGTGTGATAATCCTTTTCTCTTCTCTTCTCTTTACCAGCCACAGAACCAAGTCTGCGGGCTGGCCACCTCCCTCTGGAACCTGGGGCTTGAACCAGGTGCCACCCTACGGATGGGAGATGACAGCAAACCGGGATGGCCGAGACTGCTTCATCAAGTAGGTGGACAAACGGCATGAACGGGACAATCTCTGGCTTTTTGGATGTCTCTGTTTTGACTGTTGTCTTGGGTAAATTAACGTACTCAAACGAGGGGGCTCATAGGCCCTGGAGGCCCTTACTCAAGCAGGCCGACCTCCTATCCCTTCAGTATCTTGGCCCATGAGGCTGCTTCGTTCTCGGACAAGCACCATCTTAGAGGGACAGTTCACAGTGTGGCAAGGTAGTCCTGGCCCAGAGGGAAAGTGTTCATTAGTAAACCTGAGGCCAGGTGTCCTCACTGTCTGAGGCTAACACTGAAATTTAACACTGAGGAGCACCACATTGAATAATTTCTAGAAATGATCGGGACAGAAATGTGCCTGGTTTCTCTAGGAAAACCAGCTGAAAGGACTGTGTGCACTACAGGTTGTGGCGTAAACTTCTCACACTGACATTAGCTAAGGTTTTGCATTTTTGTGGTGGTGTGGGGTTTTTTTCCCAATTGTGATAAGATGTATATGACATAATGGTAAATTTTATTTACCATCTTACCCATTTTTAGGTGTACAATTCTGTGACATTAAGTACGGTCATAATGTACAATCATCACCACTATCTGTTTCTAGAACTTTTTATCATCCACAACAGAAACTCTGTATCCAGCAAATTATAAGTCCCCATCCTCCCTGCCCCCAGCCCCTGGTACCCCAGGCCCTGGTACCCGCAGAGATTCTATACCAGCTCTGCAAATGTGCCTATTCAGGGTAACTCATGTCAGTGAGATCTTGTAGTTCCTGTACTTCGGTATGTGGCCTGTTTCATGTAGCATAGGGTCCTCAGTGTTCATTGGTGTTGTAGCATATATAAGAATTTCATTCCTTTTTAAGGTAGAATTCCACTGTCTGCACAGACCACATTTGTTTATTCATGCATCTATCAGTGGGCATTTATGTGGGTTGTTTCGTCTTTTTGACTCGTGAATATGGCTGGTGGGAGCATTGGGGTACCGAAATCTGTTTGAATCTGTGCTTTTGATTCTTGAACTCTTGTGGGTTCATTCTGCAGTGTGGAACTGCCCCATCATATGGTCATCTAGGTTTACCTTTTTGCAGACTCACCACACTAGTTTTGCACAGTGGCTACAGTTCTCTGGTCTTTGTGGTTGTGTGAATACAGCAATTATATTGCACTTCTCAAAAACAGCAAGGGTTCCCCCCCTGCTTCCTTTTCCAACCTTATGAAATATTCTTAATTATGACAAATTAGTGAAATAGATTTGGAGTCAGGAAGCATGGTTGGCCCTAGCTCAATCCAACTGGATTTGGAGTGGAGGCCAAGGGAAAATCTTTTAGCCCACAGGCTGTACTTTTGCCCCAGCGAAGCTGACTGTGGACTGATTAGTAAACACAGGCTCACCATGAGGTGGGGCATCATTTTTATAAAAGTAAAAATATCTACCAAGATTGTTTTGGGGGATGTGGTCACTGGACAGCCCAGCACCTCCAAGCTAAGATTATTTCAGGGTAGCTGGGGGGAAGCTCTCACGGGTGCTGTGGGCAGTTTTCTTGTCCCTGGGGCCCCCATTTCCCCCCATGCCCAGCACAGCAGTGGGGAGAGGACCCCTCTTCAGTACAGCTTGGTGCCGAGGGGCTCGCCACCTTGGTCCATCCTGGAAGACTCAAGCTGCCCTTGAACGTGCCTCACTCCAGGGAGGAGCCCATGGGCAATCCCTCTGGCTCTTCAAGGCTTCCCGAGTGTATGCTCACCAGGAAACTAGAGAGCATTGAGACTGACATATTAAATGCAAAGGTGGGAACAGAAGCCCCCTGGAAGCTCAGTGCCTGGAAGAAAAACCAACAGTTTTCCTTACAGCCTAGTTCAGGATCATTCATTTCAATACAGTTTGCCCAAATTCCTTGTATTGCCCGGAAGACATTTTAAAATATTTTGTGCCATGTATCTTGTAACATGTTTATGAATTTCTGTCAGTGGCTTCGTTGAGGTGGCCTAAGATGCTCGACTCAAAAAACAATAAAAATTTCTGCTAAGGGAATGTGATGTTTAAAAGACTTGGATTATGAATTTATGAAAGAATATCTAAGTGTTCTCCAATTAAAATGATTTTACTTTTTCCCTGGTTGGATTTGGGTTCCCACACATAGGCCATTTGATCAATAGATAGAAACCCAAGCTGAAGTCTGTTGGTTAGAGATTCCAGAAATCTCAGCCAGCTCTACCTGTGTACATTTCCTTGGTGACACTGACATTTTTAAGGGCCAGCCTCGGTGTCAGTGTAACATTTACACTGGCCTAATGCCAGCTGTTAAAACATGGAAGAGCAAATCAGCAAATTAATAGAGAAACCTGCACTGATTACTAAATGACAGCTTCTAAAATCCAAGTTCCAATGTCGTATTTCCAAACCTGTGGGGTTTTTTTTTAACTTGAAAAGTAAGTTTCCATAGCCTTCTCAGAGACATTACTTTGAGATATCAAGAACAGCGATTCTTTGCAAAGTGTTCTTTTTTTATCACCAGTGAGTTTTATAAATAAGGAGAATCATTCTGATTTTTGTCCTTACCTACTGAGTAATGTCCATTACACAGAGGTACTCTAATCACCTGAGTCTGGTGGGAGCCCGGGTGTGCAGTGTGGAGTGTATCCCTAGTTATCACTGTTAGAAGTTAAAAGAACAACTTGAAGATTAATCTACGGCTAGTAATTAGCAACTTCGCATTTAATATATCACTCTTTTACAGAGTCTCTTTGAAAAAGATCTGATGTCTTCTGTTTTAATCTTCCCTTAAGATCTGAATGATAATTCACATCAGACAATTGTATTTGATTGAGGTACGACTACTTCCAAGTGATGGACAAAGCTATGGGAGGAACATGGCTTCACAAGATCAAAGTTAGAATCTCAAAGCTAGATAATGAGATAATTTCTATCATGATGAGTCTTTCAGAACCCGGCTCAGAGTACTTCAAATTTCATCTTCCCCAATTATTTATAGAGTAGGGCTGCATAACCTGTTTTCTATAAAGAGTTACTAATCTTTAGGATTAAAAAAATCTTAAGTGCCACCGTGCACATGTTAATGTACATTTGTATAACACTGTCCAGTCTGCACACCAGTGCTTCTCAGCCTTGGAAGCACGTTGGAACAGTCTGAGGTGCATTACAAACCCCTCATGCCTGGGCGTCTTGGTCTGTTTGGGCTACTATGATAGAATAGCATAGACGGGGGGCTCAAACACAGAAATTTCTCTTGCACAGTCTAGAGACTGAGAAGGCCAAGATCACACTGCTAGCATGATTGGGTTCTGGGTGAGGGCCGTCTTTCTGGCTTGCAGATGGCTGCCTCCTCACTGTGGGCAGAGAAGAGACATCATCTCTATAGGTTTCTTCAGATAAATACACTAACCCCATCATGAGGCCTACCTTCATGACCTAATTTACCTCCCAAAGGCCCTACTTCCAAAAACCATCACACTGGAAATTAGGGTTTGACCTGTGAATTTTGGGGGAGCACAACCATTTAGCCCATAGCACTGGATCTGGGGTAGAGCCTAGGAAGCATTTCAGAAGCTCCCCAGGTGATCCTCATGCATAGCTCTGGTTGGTGCTCTAAAGCATGTTTCTGCTTGTGACCTCATTTAATGACAAATAGTTATCCCATTTTGCAGATGGTCAAAGTGAAATTCACACTATCCACATGGCTTTCCAAGGTTACATACATGTACCACGTTGCAGCCTATTCATTGCTTGTTCAAATACACCAGATTCCCCATTTAAAAAGGGCAACTGTTGTTGGTATCCTTAAAAAAATACAAAACACAGGTTTCTGAGGAACATAGAAAATTGTTTAAAAAACATGGCAGATGCAAAATCAAATTTTCTCAGTTTCTTTTTATTATCAGTTAAGAGAGAGAGAGAGCAGGGCAGGGGACGGGAGAAGGACAGATGGGAAGGGGAAACTACAGTGAAAGGAAAGCGTCTCAGTATAGAGAGTCTCCTGGTTTGAAACGGGTTAGAGAGGGAGAGAGTAGGAAGTTAAGAAAAACAGAAAGTGATGTACTCTGAGATGGTTGTTACACAGCCTCAGTAAATGGTAGTTGTAGGTGTAGGTTGGAGGTAAGTGGATATAGATACAGTTGTAGATATAAATACAGATAGTGACAGAGATACTGTACAGGTATAGATGGATATAGATACATGGATACAGTTGTAGACAGAGATATACATGGATATAGAGTACAGATAGAGATGATACAGTTGTATAGACATAGACCATGACCCACATACAGACACAGACAAGTAGCCATACAACCAAGTTTGCCCAGCACTGTCCTGGCTAATGGGTATTGTTCTGACATCATTCCTGTGGAGGTAGTTAAGGCACTTAGAGGGATCTCCTTTTGCAGAAAAAGCCGAGGTTCATAGGAATTGGGATTTCCCCACCCTTTGGCTAGTCATGCCAGTGTTTGCAAAGCATCATCAGCTTCTAAGGCCTCAGTTCTTGTGGCTTGCATTCTGTAGCTCTGATCACCATCCCTAGGGTTCCTCAGCCCTAGCTATGTACGCTCAGCTCACCTCCACTCATCCCTGCCATACCCTCCCCGCCCAGCACCTTGGAAACAGCCTTACCAGCCTGGTTCTCCAGTCATGGGCTTCCGTCTAAAGGACTCCTTGGCCACACCCAACACACATCCACCCAGCATTTATTGATTACCACTAAATGCTGAAGATACCAAAATGAGTAAGAGAAGTTTTTACCTTCTGAGATCATGGAGTGTGGTGAAAGGGCTCAGTAAAATAACAGAATCTGGTTTAGATACAGTGTGAAGCTCTCAAGGAAGAATTAATCCAATCTGTTCAACGTCACTGCTTAGGCTAGGCAAGGATGCAGGCCATCATGGCGTCACACCGCAGAGAAGCTGGTGATCATTCTCAACTGAGAAATGTCTTCTTTAATCTCTTCAGAGATACATAATCTGTGTAGTAGAATAGGGAGCACTGTGTGTTGTTTTCCATTTTTAAGTTAAATGAAGTAAGAACATGCTTACTGATTATGGGTGTAGGGAGAGTTAATACAAAAATGTGCTTCATAAGTCTGGAGCTTTGGTGTTTGTAAATTAAGAAAGAGTGAAAACATGAGCAAAATAAATAGTGAAACACTAGCTAGCAAGATGGTAATGCTGACCCAAGCTGGAGTCTGGGGATTAGAATAGGGGGTGGGAGAGGAGACTGGGGGGTCATTTCCAAAACACATGCCCTGGTTTTTCAAGTTCTGTATTTGAGAGCCCTTTTTTTTTTTTTTTTTTTTTTTTTTTTTTGCTGTTTTGAGTTCTGACTTTCTGGCCACCTCCACCTTCTGTCTACAAAAGGTAATCGTCACATGTGTATTGGATAAGCCATGTTGTTCTCTTGTTCTGTCAGCAGTTCCTGGGCTGGCCAATTAAATGGAGTCACTATCTTCTTAACGCAAGAGAATTCAATCTTGAAACCTGGATAGTGGAGATTAACAGTGAGATGTGGAAACTTCCACTTTGTTCTCATACGAACTTGGCCCAATTTAGGAGAACTTTAGCCATTCCCATCTGCCAGTGAATTCAGTAGTCAGTGTGAAATATATTTTTGCCTTATCCTTCTCCAGAAAAGGATAATCCATAGAAATACAAGTAGTTCTTATGCCCCGTCCCCCTTTTCTATTAACCATAGCAGAAGACACTCCAGTCAGTGTGATAGGATTTTGGCCCCATGGATAGTAGATATAAGAAAGCCTGGCCTCATCCTTACGTGTGAGCCCCAAAGTAGTCCCTCTAGGATTTCCCTGGTCTAATTCAAATATACCAGAGAGGAGAGAAGCAATTTATTCTCCTCAAGCATTGTTTGTTAGTTCTAGGTCTATTCCTCGGGCATTTTTTTTCTTGATTTCTTACCCCAAGATTTCGTAAGAGATTCTTATTCTTGCTCTGTGGCTAAGTTCCTTAATTTGTTACTCTGTGATGAGTTCCCTTAAACTTTTCCTTCCCTAAAAATGAAAAACTTTTGAAGAACTCAAGAAGAGTTAAGTTGTAAAGTTGAATGCGGATATTGTGGCTGTACCCACCATCCCTTGTAATATTTTCATATATGAAGCAGATGTCCATTTCCTGCTTTATCAGTCCTACATTTTTAATATACATCCAACAAAGGCCAAATGGATCAGAACAATTACACAAGTTGTTACTCTTTGTATCTGGTAATAAAATGCAGAACATCTTGGTGGAAATGAATAGTTGTGCCAGTAAAGGAAATAAGGGAAATCTATTTGAGGTAGCTTGCTCTGTTGGTCTGTGAGGTTTAGATATTCTGAGAGTTGACTTGGCATCATGTTAGAGAAGAGGTGGTTTGCCTCATTTTTTAATTTCTGATGACGCATTCTTAAATAAAATACATTGTTTCCTGGTGCAATGAATTCTGCCTCAAATGCAAAGAATTGCCTCATGGCAAGAGCAGTGCCCCCTTAGTTAAACAAGTTCTTTAGGATTTCAAGCATCCACGTAAGCGAAGGAGGTATGTTACAAGTTTGGAAGTGGAGGAATGAAGTAAAAATCATAGTATTATTATAAGAAATGAAAGATAATTATGTTGTGTCAATGCGAAAGCTTGCGAGGCTGAACATTAGGGGCTGTTTATTCCTTTCATCGTGGCGGATTTGTTTTCTCCTGAATCTGATGAAGCACCTCTCCACTGGCTGAATGATCACGGCTCCCAGCTGGAAGGTGAGTTGGCAGGGGTCATGGGGGGGCTTGTCACAGGAAGCCTCTGAAATGACACTGTCGTTCCTGATCTAACCTGGCATATGAAAGAAAGAGCTGTGCTAGGCAGTCACCTCCCATACCAGAGAGTGCTTCAATGTCCCTGTGCCTTTGTTCTTGGAAGTCTGCTGGTTTGCTGAATCTAGCCATCAGTCTAGGACAAGTCCCTGAAGCCCTTGGCTTATGTATCTGAAGGGATTGTCATTCTCTAAAGTTCCTTGGGCCACTTAACTACAACAAGGGCTGGGACATGCACCTTAGGACAGAGCTGGGGACAGCAGGTTAGCTGGGGCACAGAGTTGCTTCCTTCTTCTTCGGAGCCTTTATGTAGCCCTTAGGGATCTACATGCAGTGGG
Organism: Manis pentadactyla; assembly: GCF_030020395.1. Classification (NCBI taxonomy): domain Eukaryota; kingdom Metazoa; phylum Chordata; class Mammalia; order Pholidota; family Manidae; genus Manis; species Manis pentadactyla. The sequence continues at coordinate 7,669,252 of NC_080038.1, forward strand.
TCACAGAGTCCATTTGGAATCACAGGGACAGCCAACCTGTAAAAAGGAGAAGCACCTGTATGGCCAGGTTTCCATCACAGCCTGTAATTGAAATTCTCGCTTGGGGCCGCTACCACCCCTTGGTTCTTTTGCGTGGCCTTTGGAGCACTTCTTTCTGGACTGAGCCAACCCTTGCAGAGAGCAATTTTGATGTCATCGCCCAAGGCTGGGGCACAGGCAGGAAGTTCTGGCCTCTGCCAAATGCCTAGTGGGAGGTGTGGATGTTGCTGCCAAGTAAATTGGCTGAACTTAAGAGGACATGAGATCACCTTTGTGGCAGCTGTCTTTTCATTATTGTTTGCATTCTTGCTTAAGAGGAGGAGAGCAGGGCTGGTGACAGAGTGCCTTACTGTGGTCCACCAGGTGTTAGGAAATGGCCCTTTCCTGCCGAGCCCTTGTCCTCTTCTCAAAGCTTGAATAAAACCTTGCTTTCGATGGCCAATTTCTAGGGAAAATCCTCCTCCATTGCTAGGGTGATTAGAGATGGCGTTATGTTTTGTGTCAACGGACATTCTGAATCAAGGGTAGCCATGTCACATAGTGGTGGCATGGAGTGGGCCACCCACTCCTCCAAGAGCATAGTTTTGGCAACAGCAGTTCGGATCTGGAGGCTGAGAGTGGCTCTCAGAGAAGACCATTTGATCCTAAAGGGCGCTGCTGAGTATGCAGAGCTGGCTAGATGGTTTCCAGAAGCCACTGCAGAAATGAAGATGCAGGCTCCTTGTTCAAAGAGCAGGACACAATTGCTGTTAACTGTACTAAAATATAAAGGCTTTCACTTTCTTTTGCAGTCTCTGTCAGCTTGTCAGTTTCTTCTTTGTTATTTAATGCTGTTCTAAATAAAGAACCATGAGAATTAGAAATTATTATCATGAATTTTACTGATTATCCTTAAATTGTACAATGTTTTAGATGCAAATACGGAAGCATTTAAGTTGTGCAGAATTGCTGAAATTACAGTTTGTATTTCATAACTCATATGTGTATCTGTATTTCATTTTAAACAGAAGAGTAGAAATGCTACACAAAATGAGTAGTTTCTGTTTTGCTCGCTCTGAGCATCCTCTACCAAAAGGCCCTGCTTTGGCTTGCTGACGGGCAAAGAAGGACTGAAAGGAAAAGGATCTATGGGGTGGCCCTGTCTTTCCCAGTCCTTCTATGTCATCATTTTCAGCGTGAGTGGATGGCCAGTATAGGGAAGGAACACAAGTAAGAAAGGACGTGATAAGATTGCCTGGGCCCTGCTGTTGCTCAGAGCGCCCTGTCTGTTCCAAGTGAATTAGCCTTCAGCCCTCCCCTCCCAACCTTCCCTCCTGGATTTTTGTTTCATCATTTCTCGTGTAGCTTTCTCACTGAAGGCCTAGCAAGGAACAAGATGGCCTCTAGCTATTGACTCCCTCAGAAAGTAATCTCCATGCCCTGTTAAGGGTGGGTTTTCTCACGAAAAATATATAAACTTTTCTCCCCCATGCGTCCAGCCCTTAGTTCTCTAGGCCAGGTCAGCAAACGTGTTCTCTAAAGAGTCCCACGGAAATATTTCAGGCTCTCGAGGCGTTGTGGTCTCTAGCGCCACTCGACTCAATGCAATGCAGCTGGGCCATCGTAGTATTAATACAGCCCTAGAAAATGTGTAAACAAATGGACCTGCTTGTGTTCCAGTAAAACTTCTATTTACAAAAACAGATTTGGCCTATGGGCTGTAATAGTTTGCTAAACCTTGCTCTAGAGCGTCATGCATTTGATCCCTTTCTCATACTTTAAATTCACTAATTAATACATTTTTAAAGCCTCCCATGAAGTGGGGATGTGCCATTTATTTTTGTGTAAAAGAAACTGGGCCTTGCATTGGTAGGTTGACTTCTCTGAGGTTGTGCTACGAGTCACGCAGAGCTAAAAACGGACCCCAGCGCCCCATTTTCCCCCTGCTTCCTGCCCAAAGCTCTAGGCCTTCCTTGCACAGCTCTAACATCCATGACCTCCCTATAAAGGGTGCTCTGGGAATGATCTCAAAGGCCACCAGGGAGGTAGGCCTTGTAACATGAGAGTGTCATGACTCCCCCTTCCTTGCGGTGGGTGTTGAGAGAGAGAAAGACTGCTTATTAGCTGCGGGTCTGCAGCAGCTCCTTTCCAGGTGGGGGATCGAGGGACAGGAAATGATAGCAACATGAAACCTGGTCACAGTGGAATGCCAAGTACACGTGCAAATAATTATTAGGGAGGTGAAAATTACATAGCAACTTGCTTTCACTAATGGTCTGCAGCGAAACAGCCCCATTGTACTTTCAAAAAGTTAATTGTCCGTAGTGTTTTGAAGAAATTCTGCTCCGTTTCCTTTAGGAATTTTATAAAGCGCCCATATAAGAGTCCCCAGTTCTTTTGGGTGATGGTCTGTTATAGGCTGTTCTCTTGGCTTCCATGATAACTCCCCCTCTTCTTTTGCTCCACATTCACATGAGGTTTCTTCCCATGTCTCCTAAGCTGGTTCTTCTTATTTAGTTCAACTTTTAAGCTTCAGTTCCCCAAATAATCAAGCTTGCAGTTCTACTCAAAACCCACAAAAAAGAAGAAGGACTTAGTGAATTTAAATATCTTGATACCATTTGGTTTTGATTCGAAAATTGCTGGGGTTGTTTGTACGTCCCAGAATATTGTCCGGGCAATAACAGGTGGTCAACAAATATTGCTTGAATAAATATTTACATGTATGTGTGTATGAGTAGATGGATGAATGGATGAATGGATGGATGAATAGACTTTTTTCTGAAGCATTATATTTGGCAGGATTTAAGGGAAAATGCTGATACACAAGGCAGTGTGTGAAAATTATCTTTCCTAATTTGCTGACGTAGAAATTTTACTACCAGAATTGGGGCAAATTGAGAAAGCCTACATTTCCTAATATGACATTGGAAGTTCATCAGGGCCTTGTAAGTGATTTATCTGTTAGTGTGGCTATTTGTCAGATCTCCAAAATTCAGAATGTAATGAATGTATCTTTCAGGGGTAGTGTGATTGCAGTGTAACCCAGCAACAAATACCATAATATCATAAAGCACAGAAATCAGAGATTAAAAAAACTTGGGCTCCGTTTCCAGCTCTTCTCAGTACTAATTGTGTGATGCTAGGTAATTATTTGGACACTGTGGGCCTCACTTTTCTAACTTTAAAATAATGTATTTGGACTAGAAATCTGTATCAATTGGGAATCTAGTGAGTTACAAGTAATAGAAAATTTTTTCCACTTTAGCTGAAGCAATACAAAAATTATTTACATACCTAAAAATTATAAGTAGTGAAACTGTCATGTCAAAGAGGAGCCTAAGGATACATGAAAACTAAATGTGATGTAATATCCTGGATGGCATATCCGAACACATAAAGGGCATTAGGGGAAAAGTAAGGAAATCTGAATAAAATAGGGACTTTAGTTACTACTAAAATAAGTTTATGTAAGAAAAAACACACAAGGTGGGGTGACATGAGCAAGAGAGTGGGCTAGGAAGCTTCAGGCCCTCACTCTCCCACAGAAACTGAGTTAATATATGAACTACCTTTGTGAGAAGTCTACAGATGAATTGAGAAGTTACAGTATCCAGACCAATGCAACACCAAGAAGGAATTGCAGCAAATGGGGTAGGAAAATTTGTGGTGTCTTGTTTACCTGTCCATGCTCTTCCCCTTCCCTACCAAGCATGGTACAAACAGAAGGCAACTTCCCCCAATGGGATTCTTTCTCAGGAGAGAGGCAAAAGAGTGGATCATGTATCCAGTGTTCTGGTTAGTCTGGAGGCTACCTGAGGGGCTGGCATCTGTGTAACCTAATTTGGAGGGCTCATGGGACTGATGGCCTTGTTTCCATGCTGCTGAAAACTTATATAATCACCATTGTATGTTAAAGCTGCAGTTCTACAGGCAGATGCCCAAGGAGCAAGAGATCAATGGCTTCTCTGAAGAAGGAACACACTGCGTTATGATCTTAAAGTGAATAAAGGCATACATACACAGCCCAGAGAAGTCACATCCTCTGAAAAGGTTTAAAAGGACAGGAATCTCTCTCTGGGCTGACCCGAAAGGTTTTCACTGAATGAACCAGTCTATAAAGACTAGAAGAGATTTTCCCCCCTAAATTTTCCAAGTCACCATAACAACAACAATCATCACATGGGGTACAAAGAAACAAGGAAACATGGCCCAAAAGCAAAGGAACAAAATAAAGTTCCTGACTTCAAAGAAATGCAGACCTATGAGCATGTTTTTGTATTTTGCATGTCAGAATAACAATTGCTTTTTTACAAGATTTCCAAATGCCTGGAGTAAAATTGCCTCCTTTCATGCTCTCTTGACTTGCCATTATGAAGCACACAGAAGGGTTGAGTTTGGGTCCTCCTGCTGAGTGGTTCTATGATGCTTTTGCTGTTTATCTGTTTTCCTTTGGGACTCTGTTGTTCTTGGTTTTTTTTTTCTTTTTTAAAGTTTTCTAAATTTGAGGACTCTTATTTGGCAAACTGTTTGTATAGCACTGGTCTTTAAATGTACCTTCTAATAGCAGCTCCCACCCAAAGTATCCTTCTTCCTCATTCCCTTCTAATTTGTAGTTTATAATCTGGTGATGACTAGGAAACCAGTTGACTGGGATTTTTAGAAATTTATATAAAGTGAAAGTTCATAGATTTTAAACAAGATCCTTATGGGCTCTGATGAAGCAAACAAGCCTGAGGTTTATTTCTATATTATTTGGTATGTCATTGAGCTGCTCAAACCTTCCTTTCCAACACTTGATTGTTGTGTTTCACATAGTTAAATTTATAGGAATATGACCTCCAAACAGTATTGTGGTGGAAGGTTTTTATTACCTGTGCAATAAAAATGAAGGTGCAAGAAAGCCTGGTAGGTAATGGTGTGAGCTCTGGAGCTAGGCTGCCTAGACATTAATCTTCTGTATCACTTTCCCAGTCACAAGATGGTTGCAAGATGCCCAACCTTTTTGTCTTTTTTTATTCATCTGTACAATGGGCATAAGAGCACCTACTCCATTGACTTGTAAGAGGGTTATGTGACATGTAGAATAAAAATGTTAATTTTATTATCATTATTATTGGGAAGAGAAGGAGGAGAACAAGTAAGGAAGCTGGCTCTTTAAACATAATTCAGTATCATCACTAGTACTTGGCTCCTTGAAACAGGTGATGTGTATGTTTCTTCCTTAATACCTTTCACTTTGAAATACACAAAGTTCTTGGTAGGTTAGTGTGTTAATCAGGTATATTAGTCAGGGTTCTATGTGGACACAAAACCAATAGGATATATATAGAGATATATAGAAAGAGACATATTATGAGGGATTGGCTCATGGCATTATGGAGGCTGAGAAGTCCCATAATCTGCTGTCTACAACCTGGAGCTGCAGGAAAGCCAGTGGTGTAGCTCCAGTCCATGCACAAAGGCCTGAGAACAGGGAGCATGCAAGTTCAGGGACAGTAGAAGAGAAGGATGTTATAGCTCAAGCAGAGAGACTGAATTCACCCTTTCTCCTCCTGTTTGTTGTAATCAGGCCCTCAGTGGTTGGGATGATGCTTAACTGCATGAGTGAGGGTGGTTTTCTTCCCTTAGTTTACCAGTTCATATGCTAACCTCAGTTGGAACCACCCTTATTACACACACAGAAGTAATGTGTTGCCAGTTATCTGGGTATCCCTTAGCCAAAGTTGATGCATAAAAAGAACAGAGCTGAGGAGAGAAATGGACAGTGGTGCAGTGATAGTAAGGGACTACAATCCCCCGTGTTCATCAGTGGGTGGATCATCCAGACTGGGGATCAGAAGGGAAACAGAGAATTTGAATAACACTGTGGACCTAACAGCCTTGTGCAGAGTGTTCTGTCCAGAAGCAACAGAGTACTTTTCAGGCATGTGTGAATCATTCTCCAAGATGGATTCTATCTTGAACTATGGAACAGATCTTGACAAATTTGTCAGGACTGAAATAATATCAAGTGTCTTTTCCAGCCAAAATGGCATGAAACGAGAAATCAATAGCAAGAGGAATATGGGAAAATTTGTAAATATGTGGACATGGAACTGCACTCTTCTGGCCAGTCAATAATCAGTCAGGGAGAAAATTAGGAGGAAGATCGGGGAGTATCTTGAGATAGGCAGAAATGGAAACACAGCATGCCGGAACCTGTGCGATGCAGTAAGGGCAGTTCTAAGAGGAAAGTTTATAGCAGTAATGCCAATGTTAAAGGGAAAAAAAGGTCTCAAATAGCAGACAACCTAACTTTGAAACATGAAGAGCTGAAAGAAGAATGGCCTGGGTACAGAGTTGGAAGAGGACGGGAAATAATAAAGATTAAAGCAGAAGTAAGTGAAATAGAGATTAGAGAGACAATAGAGAGAATCAGTGAAGCTGGAAATTGTTGTATTTTTAAAGATGGACATAAGTGACAAAAATTTAGTTATTCTAACCAAGAAATAAATGAGAGAGGACTGAAATGAATGAAATTATAAATGAAAGATGGGAAATTTCAACTGATGGCACAGAGGTGCAGAGGATTATAAGGGACTACTGTCAACATTTATATGCCTCTGAATTGGATGACCTAGAAGATGTAAATGGATTCCTGAAAACATACAGCCTGCCAAGCCAATCATGAAAACAGAGAAATTATGGACAGATCAATAATGAGTAAGGAGGTTGAAACAGTAGTAATCAAAAACCTCCCAACAAAAAAATTCCAGGACCAGATGTCTTGGTGGGTGAATTCTTTCAGTCCTTTAAGATAGAATTCACTCCAATCCTTCTCAAACTCTTCCACAAAACTGAAAAGGAGGAAACACTCCCAAAATCATTTTTTGAGACCAGCATTACCCTCATACCAAAGCCAGATAAGAATTCTCCAAGTAACAAAAATTACAAGCCAGTATCCCTGATTAAATAGATGCAGAAATCATCTACAAAATACTAGCTAATCTCATTCAATAACACATTAAAAAACAAAATCAATATACAAAACCATTGCATTTCTGTGCACAATGAACTATCTCTATCTCAGAAAGAAAGAGGCAGTACCATTTAAGCACATTAAAAGGGTCGTATACCATGATCAAATAGGATGTATCGCTGGATGCAAGGAAGGTCTAACATACACAAACCTATAAACATGATACACCGCATTAACAGAATAAGAAATGAAAATCATGTGATCATCTCAGTAGATTGAGAAAAAGCTTTTGACAAAGCTGAAATGTTTTCTCTAAGGTTAGGAAAAAGAGAAGATGCCTACTCTCACCACTCATATTCAGTGTGGTACTGGAACTTCTAGCCAGAGCAATTAGGCAAAAAATTAAATAAAAGGTATCCAGATTGGAAAGGAAGAAGTTCAACTGTTTCTGTTTGTAGATGACAAGATCTTATATATAGAAAACCCTAGAATTCTACTTTACAAAAAAACTGTTAGTATAAATGAATTCAAGAAAGTTTCAGGAAACAGTAAATATACCAAAATAAGTTGCCTATCTATGTACTAACAATGAACTGTCTGATAAAGGAATTAAAACAGTTCCATTTACAATAGCATCAAAAGGAACAAAATACTTAGGAATAAATTTAACCAAAGAGATGAAAAATCTGTACAGTAAAAAAAGTTATATGACATTGATGAAAGAAATCAAAGATGATACAAATAAATGGTAAGGTATCTCTTGTTTGTGGGCTGGACTACCCATACTACCCAAAGCTATCTACACGTTTAGTGCAAGCCCTATCAAAATTCCCATGGAACTTCTTACAGAAATAGAAACATAGTCCTAAAATTTGTATGGAACTACAGTGATCCCCAAATAGCCAAAGCAATCTTACAAAAGAGGAATAAAGCTACAGGCATCACCTTTCTTATTTCAAACTGTGTTACAAAGCTCAATTAATCAAAACCATATTGTACGGGCATAACACACACACACAATTATTCAGCCATAATAACGAAGGAAATCCTGCCATTTGTGGCAACGTGGAGAAACCTTGAGGACATTATTCTAAATAAAATAAGTCCGACAGAGAAAGACAAATGCTGTATGATCTCACTTATCTGTGGAATCTGAAAAAGAAACGTATAAAAATAAAGAGTAGAATAGTGGCTGCCAGGATCTAGGGATGGGAGAAGTATGGAGATGTTGGTCAAAGGGTACAAGGTTTCAGTTATAAGATAAATCAGTTCTGGGGACCTAATGCATAGCATGGTGACTGTAGTTCATAAATACTATATTGCATACTAGAAATTTTCTAAGAGAACAGATCTTTTTTCATCAGAAAATTTTTAAAAATTAAGTATTTGAGGTGAAGGATGTCTTAATTAACTTGATTGTGGCAATAATTTCACAATGCATATGTTTATCAGATTATCAGTTGGTACACATTTTTAAAAGGAGGAGTTTTTTAAAAAAAAAGAAATGTGCAGAAAAGGGAAAAAAGAACCTGCATTGGGGAATAGTGCCATCCACCCTAGAGTCTACATGAATGAGGAGTCAATGTACTACTCTTCCAGCGGTATTTGCATTTTCTTAAAAGAAAAATGACTTTACCCATACAGTTAAATTTAATAACATTCTGTGATCAAAGACCCCACACCACTTGTCACTTTCCTGCCCACCTACCAACCCACATTCCTATAAACTTACCTGTTCGTTTTACCCCTGCTTGACTACTTTGGTCTCTCTCCTCATGTGAAAGAGGAAGCCCCCTTTTGTTTTCAAGGTTCATCCTTATTGTAGCATGTATCACTGCTTCATTCCTTTTTGTGACTGAATAATAAGATTTCATCATATGGACAGACCACATTTTGTTTTTCTGTTCATCAGTTAATGGGTATTTGGATTGTTTCTGCTGCTTGAACATTTACATACAAGTCTTTGTGTGTGAACATACGATTTTATTTCTCTTGGGTAGATTCCTAGGAGATGAGTTGCTCTATCGTATCGTAAATCTGTGTTTAACTTTAAGAAACTTCCAACTGTTTTCCATTTTCCATTCCCACTAGCAAGGTATGGGTGTTTTAATTTTTCCGTATCTTCACCAATACTTGTGATTTTCTGTCTTTTTGATTAGAGCCATGTGTATGGGTATGAAGTGCTGACTCACTGTGGTTTTGATTTGCATTTCCCTTGTGGCTAATGATACTGAGAGTCTTTCCATGGGCTTGTTGACCATTTGTATATCTTCTCTGGAGAAATATATACAAATCTTTTGCCCAGTTTTAAATGGGATCATTTATCTTCTTAATAATCAGTCATAGGAGTTCTTTATGTATTCTGCATAAAGCATCTATTTTGTTTCCTTAAACATTTTGTAATGGATTTTTTCTCAGTGTGAGAGTGCTACACGGAGGTAATTTAAAGTTGGAGAGCCTTCAAAGTGCCTCCTCCCAGGAGCAGCACTGATGAGCAATTCCCACAGGCATCTAGTCTTCCGCAGGCTCCCCTGGGGGGTTAGATCCCTAGTTAGTGTGACCACCTCAACAAAGTGTAGTTTGTCAGTGTCAGTCTCCCAACAGCAAGATCTGGGTGCATGGCAACAGCTGTGTCTGACATTAGCTGTCATCTGCCCTGAATTTTAATTTTAAGCACCTTCGGTCCTAATGTTTGCTCCTGAAATCTAGAGCAGCCAGAGTGAGTGACAGCAACACATAATGAGATCCTTTCCTGGTATATTATCCTTAATACATGCACAGGTTTGCCTCTTGGTTCACAAAGAGCCCCTTGGGGCAAGAGGTAATGTTAACAGTTGAGTGGAGGAGGGCAGAAACTGCTGACTTATGAGAAGTCCATTTCTACAGGAAATGGACTTGAGAGTAATCCTAATGTCAGTTCCACTCATCACACGCCTCTCTCTGGATCCTTTTCCCTTGGCCCTCCTGGGCCAACCTCGGTAACACATTCTCTAAATCTTCCTCTTGCTTGAGCAGTAGCCATCTGGTGGTCACATGAGCATTAAAAGTGCCTTTAACAACATTGTGAAAATTATAACTCAGGAAGCTCCTTGTGTTTCCAAGAAAGCTAATGAATGGGTGACAGCGGAAAGGTTTTTAATTTCCAGAAGAAGTTATCGTATGAGAAAAGAGTCTGATTTTCCACACAGCCAAGCAGTTTTCTTATGCTTTAAAATAATACTGTTGTCTTGTACATCAGCATACATATCATCAAGAGGAATTACTCACAGGTGGTGCTTGTTAAGATCTTCATCTTTCACAGCACATTTCATTGTAAATGCTACTCCTATGCTTCCCTGGAGTGTTGGTCCTAGAATTAGATGTCAAAATATAACGAAGAATGCTTTTTCTTACCTACAGTCTGTCTTCGTCTGCTGTCTCCAGTCAGCTTCCTGGGTTTTTGTTTAACCAAGGTCAAAGTTTAGAAAGCTGGCAAAAATAGTCAAGCAGTTGCTGAAGAAAATAAGACCTTTGTGATAATTTTGTCCTTCAAATTCTAAGGTCATAATCGGTACATCTTTTCAGAGATAAATAATCAGTTGAATAACTCTGATGGCCCCACGTACCTCATGGTGCTTAATTAAAATTGTTACAGATTTTTCACTTGCTGGAAAATGGCATGCTAGTGACTTCTTTCCAACTGAGTCCTCCCCTAGAGAACTCACTAGAGGTGTTCCTACTTATGTTGCCTGGTATTTAGCCTCATTTCTTCCTCCATTAATTTACATTTCTGTTTAGTCCTTGTTAATCCTCTGAGCTTAGGGCGCACAATATTAATTGGCCCTTCCCCAACAGCCCTCTGAGTTACTGTTTGTTTTTTTGTTCTTCCTTCTTTGTGAAGCACCAGCAAATCACCAGGCTCTTGGAATCTCAATGTTGGTTGGTTGGTTGGTTGATTTTGCCTTGCCTTTCTGAGAATCCTCCATTGTAGAAAAGTGTACTTCCATGTTAACCTCTTCTGTATGTCATGCAGATGTAGACAAATGTCTAACGGGCATTGGGTCAGCATACCGAAATACCTAGGCAGAGTTTGAGTTCCTGACTCAACCACACCACAATGCATGCGCTGTGTTCATTTGTTCTGCTAGTAAAACTTCCTCACGGAGATGAGATGTCATGGTTGAAATGTTTCCTAAGGTTTTTGATGAGGCAACTCAAATTTTTGTTCCGAAGAAATTTTAAAGCATGTGAAAAGAAATCTATTTGGCTTAGTGGGGAAATCAAAATGTTTTCTTACGTTATAAATTCCGGCATTTTAAAACCTTTGTGTTACTACCCTTCAACCTATCAGTCAACAGGAATTTATTGGGCAATTACCATACACCAGATGATATGTTACGTACCCTGAGAAATAGGAAAGACTACAAAATGTGGCTCTGGTTTCCTGGAGCTTAAATTTGTGCATCTGTTCATTTATTCATCCATTCAACTTATATTTACTGAACATCCAGTATGTTCCAGATACATAGTCTAGTTGAAGCAAGATAAATTAGCAAGCATATAAGAGCTGTGCAGTAGGTGGACAGAGCCTCCAGGAAGAAGTAGCCGGCTGAGCTAAGGTATAAGGTATCTCCCTCACAGGAGCCAGTCTTCTGGTGGCTTCTTTCACTTCTGAATTGCAAAGCTTCCCAGACTTGGCCAAGTTTACACTAGGTTCCTCTCTCTAGAAACATTTTCCAGGGTGAAAAGATAGCAGCATTGCTAAGTGGAAGACTCCTCTTTGAATTATCTTAGTGTTTGTTCCAAGGGAGTAATCTTTACATCATAGATGCAGTGTGTATAAAAATCCAACATCGGGAATACTTAAATAAATCTCACTGTCAAAAGACTCTTTCTCATACTAATGTTTAACCCAGTATCCAGGATCATTCATAACTATCCTTGACTCATTGTTATTCGTCACTACCACCCCCACACACACACCCAGATTGGTTCTCTCATTGTATTCGTTATCTATTGCTGCAATAACAAATTACCCCAAAATGTAGTGGCTTAATACAATGCATATTTATTAGCTTAGGGTTTCCGTGGGTCAGGAATTTTGACATGACTAAGGTGGGTCCTCTGCTCCCGAGTCTTTCCCAAAGGCTGCAGGCAAAGGGTTGGCTTGAACTTAGGGTCTCATATGAAAGTTAGGCTGGGGAAGGATGCCCTGCTAAACTCACTCAGTGGTTATTTGCAGTACTCATTTCCTACAGATTTTGTGGTCTCAGTTCTTCACTGGCTGTTGGCCTGAGGCTTCCCTCAGTTCCTTGCGATATGGGCCTCCCTAGCAGAGGTGCTCACTTCATCAAAATGTGCAACCTAAGAAGGCCACAGAGATAGTCGGCTAGCAAGATGGACATCATAATTTTCACAACCTAATCATAAAAGTGATATTTCCTCAATGTTGCTAGTTAGAAGCAAGTAGAGATCACATAAGGCAGTGAGTACCAGGGGACAGGGATCACTGGGTGCCATCGTAGAAAGGCACAATGATTTTATTCCGATATTTATCAGTCATCCAGAATTCTGTCACTAGAGTACAACTGCAATAATAAGTGCCCCACTAACTTTAACATGGAAAATCTCATCGTAGAGTCAGATTCAAAACCCAGTGAGAGTATAGAAACGAGGGATGTCTTTGCTCATGATGCATCCCTCAGTGCGAATTCCATTTTTTCTAATAGTTAAAAATAAACATTATGTCACTGTTTCTGTGGAACTGTCTCTAACACTCCTTTTTCTCCACTATTAAATTCCCAGAAAGGTTACATTTGAGATGGTTCTGAAGGAATGAAGTAAGTAGGAATGCCTTCCCAAGAGTAAAACACAGCATCGTGAAAGGCATCACGATAAGATGCAGGTGATTCATCCCAGGAGCAATGGAACTCACATATGTTGGGGATATGGTCAGTGATGGGGAATTGTTATAACAGGAGACAAGTCTAGAAAGACGAATTGGGGTCATTAAGAACAGGAACTTAAATGCTGTACCATGGAACTTGGGTTTTACCACTGAAGGTCTGTAATCAGTAGAATAATGTGGTAAAATACGTGTCTTAAAAAGGAACTGTGAATGTATGATAGAGAACTTGCTGGAGATACTAGATAGGAGCCTAAAATAATATTCCAAGGAGAGTTGATAATAATGTGAAGTAAGATAAAGGAAAAAGAAGCCCATGGACATGGAAAGTTCAAAATGTGGAGATGTTTTAGGGCTGCAATTGACAGGATTACCAGATCTAGGCAAGAGTTATGAGAAATGAGGGAGGGATATGGAATAGTCAAGGATTTCTCTGGAATTTCTTTTTCAAGAGAACAAAAGCCTCTTAAAAGAGGAACCATGTGTTATTAGACTTCAGAATCTCAGTATTTGAATCATGCCTGGTACTTGATGGTTGACACTTGATGGGTTACAGCTAAGTGCATGGATGGAAGGATGGTGGGCAGATGGGTAGATGTATAGATGAATGTATGGATGCTGATGTTAAATATCCAAGGAATACAGGAGAGAAATTCATTTTGGGCAAAGAGGACAGAATGGGTAGAAGGAAGTAATAAGACTCTCAGATGGTGAAGGTGACAGTGGGAAAAGGAGAGCAATTAGAAAATTAACTCATGGCTTTGAGAGTTTTCATGGGTAGTTTATTTTATCTTCTTCAACAAATTTTAAGAGAACGTAGTTTCTTTAGAAAAGAAATCTGTGTGCAAATCATGACAACACTGTGGAAATCTCTTAGATTTCTCACCACTTTATTCTAAAGCATTATGCAAAGCAACTACCAGTTTGACCCCGGAAGCCATTTAGCCTCCCTTCACGTTGAGTAAGGTACATGGGAATATTGAGCAGTTTTCCCAGAAACTCAAATCAAAATAGTTCTTACTTTCATATCTTACACTAACCTTACCTTTAACTTCCTATCAATGGCAGAAGCATACCTTTTGGCAGTTCTCGGGTTTCTTGGACATTATATTTTCTGACACAGTTCTTAAACTTTAAAGTGCACCATCTGGAGATCTAGTCAAAATGTTGTTGTATCACTGGTGTTGAGGTCTAGGTAGAGCTTGAGAGTATTTCTAAGAGGCTTCCATGCAGTTCTGATGCTGCTGATCCAGGGACCACACGTTGAGTGGCAAACATGTTAAGGTATCATTCAATAGTGGTGACTTGGCTACAGTCACTATTGATGTTGACACAGTCTGTTGTCATCTGCTTTTCAGTCCAGGTTTCGTTTACCTCCTTCCCTTGTTCATAGCCTCCCTGGGTGATTGTGTTATTATCTATCCCTTCCCTGATGCTTCCAGCTCTTCTGACCTAGTAATAACACGTGAGGGTAGGTCCCGCTTGAGGTCTCTCTCCTCCATATCCCTAACGAACATATCAGAGCTGACTGTCTCGTCTCACCATTACCTTCTGCCTTTCCTCACCATTTCTCAGCCTAATGCTTTGTTATGGCCCTTAAATTTAGTCTTTGGTCTCTTGTTCCTTTAAGTTCTCAAATAGCTACAATTGATTAAGGTTTGAAGGGTGTGGATCAAGTCCATTTTTCCATTTTTTGAGTAAGAATTTGGGACCTAATAATTTGCAGTGTTTCGGTGGTCAGCAATGTGTGAAACAGAAGCAAACAAGAAAAGCAGTCAGTGTGGGTCACTGGGGAATGTTGGTGTAGGTGGAAACAGCTCAAGTCTCAGTCCTTGTGCTAAATAATTCCATGACTTTGAAGAAATCGCCTAGCCTACCTGAGCCAATGTTTGTAAGTTATAAAATAGTACATTAAATTTAAATGATCTCTATGGTTTGTTAAAATTAATTATGTAGTGGCTGACATAGTCTCATGTCTTCCTTTTATGTCTAAACCAGGAGAGGGGTTCCTAAGATGAGTTTCATGGATCTGTGGGTAGTATTCACAGAGTACATGAACTTTGATTGGCGGGTGGTGGGGATTCAATTACATTTTTATTTCCACTGACCTCTGACTGTCAGTGAACATTTTCTTCAATCAGGATTATAAACAACAGACTGGAGTGGTATTTGCAGTGCCCCGTGACTTGGTTACCAACTGAAGCCACCAATATATTTTATGTCACAATAGAGTTTCTGTAGTTAACTAAAACATCATGGTGCTCACCATTACTTCAAAGGGCTAGTGCTTCTTAGATCCTCCATTACATCTTCTCCTTGAACATGCTAGTGAAGAAGCACATCTGTCACTATCGGCCAGTGGTTGTCAATAGGGAAAACTTTGCCCCACTGGGTACATTTGGCAATGTGTGGACATTATTAGTTGGTACAACTGGCGCTGGAAGTTCAGTTGGTATCTATTTACTAGAGTCCAGGGAGGCTCGTAAATATCCTGTAATATGCAGGAAAACCCTCACCCCCACCCCCAAAAAGAATTATCCACTTCCAAAATTTCAATAGTGCTGAGATTATAAAGCCTGCTATAGGCTTTTGAAAAGTATTATTTTGATAACCAAATTTCATTGTCATTAATTTCCTTTATAATTTTGTTACAAACTTTTTTCTTAGTAGGAGTCCCGTAGCCTTGATAATCTGTCAAAGGGGTCCATGTCACAAAACACGTTTTAAACCCCTGGTCCAGGCTGAGCCACCTAGTAGGACTGCTTTCACTTGTTGATAATAAGGTATTTGTGCATCTAAGGCCAGCTTACATTTTTAAAAAGGGGCTCTTCAGGTGGTTGATTTGTTTAAATAATTATCATTCAATATTTTAAAGTTATACTCCAAACTAATTCTTCACTGGCTTTTAAGTTCCATTTCTGAGTACAGCCTAGTTTAGCAATCAGTTTTATGCACCCCTTAAAATAATATTGGTCCAATTTATATATGCTATTATTTAAATGCCTTCAGATTTTAAAGAACTTTTATTATGTATGTATATGTGTCTACATATAGTCTTTTTACTGATTGAGTACATCCATTGTTTGAATTAGTTAACAGAACTTTCTCAATTTCTAAACAAATCTTACAAAGCTAAAAAAAACTTATAAAAATTGTGAAACAAAGGTATTTTTAAAAAATTGTGATATGCCTGTTAATTTACTTAGATATCAACTTAAAATGAAAAGATTAAATCTGTCACTCAACCATATACTTTATCTGGGAGTCACAACTATCATCTTAATACGCCAAATTCCCTTCATTATTATAAGATCATGAAACACCAAATTTGTGCAGATGCCCTAAGCATGAAATACTTAAATGGTACTTTTGAGTCTCTTGGTCATTTCTGTTCTCAATTCTGCAGTTTCCCAGGGTGAAAGATGCTCAGGTACTGAGGGAGCCAAGTGCAGCCTCAGTTGCCCAGACGACTTCTGACCAGAGATTTCAGCTGGGTAGACGTCATTGTCCTTACATCAGCTAACTGCCATTTCACCGTGAAATCTGGGGGTTGCCTTCTCAGCATGCTGGAGATTGTGAATCACCTGCACTTTCAGCCAGGAGCTCACCAGGTCTTTCTCAGGAACCTGATGGGTTGTCCCAACCCTGTAAGCCTAGCCGCTGCTGGGAAACCCACAGCCTTACAGGGGTGTGGTCACGCAGCCTCCTCCCTAGGTTGAATTGTGGACAATACCTAGTGCTTTCTTCTCCATGGCAATCCCCCCCACCACCACCAGGTGCATCGTCGCTTGATTGGGTTTCGCATATGTTGTCCAGTACACGATGTATATAGAGGTGTAAATGCCCTTTCTGTGTGATTTTAAGATTGTTGAGGTTGGTAAAACACTGCCTCTTTCATCTTGGCCTGACCCCCACCGTGTTCTTGGATATTGAAACCAGGTACTATTAAGTTCCCTGTGTGGCTGTCTAGCCTGTCACCACAACTTGTGAGGCTCTTCTAGCACAATGAGTCACAGAATTTTGTTGATTCTAGAGGTGTTCAAGGCTCCTTCAAACTCAGTCATTCCCCTTTAGATCAGCCTTAGAGTAAGTGTTTTTCTCATTCATGTCTTCCTGTCATCATGACAGACACGTAAGGTACGTCCAAGTCTCCCTGGATAGTGTGTGCGCTCAGGCAATCTCAGTGACCAGCATACGAAAATAACAAACCCCACAAATTTTCAAAGTTAATTCAAATGGGCATGACTCCCTTGTAAACCGTGTAGCACGCACTGCCAAATTGGCAGGGGAAACGAGCTCTTTGTGCTGTTTTAAGGGGCCCACAAGACTGGTCTCAGCTACAGCCCCCTAGTGCTGCTTAGTTTGGCAAGAGGAAGATAATGATGTTTAATGGTGAACTGCAAGGAGACAGGCAGGGAGGAGGGGAAGAGAGCATGCAGTAATCTTTTGACACTTCAGTGCATAGGCCAACCCTTTATTATAGTATTGTTTCCAGTTCAGGGCTCAGCAGCTTAAGGGGCGTTTGAAAAATTAAACATGAGTTCCAGCCAGTGGCACAACTTGAAAGCAGGAGCTAATCAGTTAGTCACTTGATTTAAATGTATTGTGAAGCAGTCAGCTGCCTTGCATAAAACATTGTGAATAACAGCTGGAAAAAAGGTGACTGGAGACAGGTGCCATTAAAAAAAAACAACACATCATTTTGAGCTGTAGTTTCACTATGTCAATGAAAAAGTTGTCCCAATTTTTGCATATTATTTCACAATCAGTTTAGTTTAATGGTAGCCATCACGTAGGGAAATGTATTGTTTTCCAAATTGTGTTTTATTTCTTGCCAACCGCCTTTAGTCCTGTTCTCTCAGTCGCCCATGGGCAGCTCTATTACAGTCTATCCTTATGACTGAAATGTCCTGCAATTAGTGGTTTGTAAACCACAAATTTGACCATGGAATGTTCTTTTCTACAGAAATAATGTTAAACGTGGTGGCAGAATTCCAGGCTAGCTCACAAAAGGTACCTGAATAACCTATAATTTAGCTATAGTGGGAATACAGAGGGTTTTTTTTCCATATTTTTCCCATGTGGCGATATATTATGATCTATTGATTTCAACGCTGCTACCGCAGGGGCAGCAATGGCATCTGAGTCCACCCAGCGAGCACCACGGAGCAACCGGCTGAGCCGTTACCAGCCACCGATCACTTCCTCCATTCAAACTCCGGTACCCAACTTACATGTTTGTGGTGGGGTTTACATGTAAATATGGCAACAAGACCAAATATTAAAAACCATTAGTACTTAGTAAATGAATTAAATGTTGACTATGTGTCCTTCACCACAATACGTGGCTTGATCACAGGTGAGGAACTGAGGCTCGGATGTATCACGCAGCTTGCCCAAGGTCATACGGCTCGCAATTGGCAGAACCGACTGAAATGCAAGTGGTCTGGCTCCTGAAGCCACGCCCTCAGTCCCTGGAGTGCAGTGATGAGCCCACTACAACTGCTTGGTACTGAGTGGTACGCAAGCGAAGAATGGTTTTCCCATTTTTAAAGGGTTTGGAGGGGCTGAAGAAGAATATTTTGTGATGTGAAAAAGATAGGAAATTTAAATTCCAAGGGCCAGAAATTAAGTTTTACTGGAACACAACCACACCTATTTGTGTTTGTGTTGTCTGTAGTTGTGTAGAAGCCAGAAAGGCAGATTTGAGTCGCTGTGATCTTATGGCCCACAGAGGTTAACGTACTTACTATTTGGTTCATTTCAGGAGGTTAGGAGGTCTCTGCTGCAGTGCATGGAAAGCTGTCAGGCCCAATGCCTTCTTGTTGTAAATCCTTAATAAATGTACCATTTGGAAAAACAAATTCGTCTCCCAGTGCTGGAGCTGGTGTGAGAGCTCCAGGGCCCCCGCTGCAAAAGGCTCTCCCATTCAGAAGATACCAGACAGCGCAATCCCCAGCCCCAGGGCACCTGTGGCAGCACCTCCTTGTAAGCCCCAGCAGCTAGCAAGGTCAGGGCTCTGTCAAAGGCTTTGTCCTGGAAGCTTTGTACTCTTAGTGACAGCAGTTCCCAAAGCATCCACTGATGGCACATCAGGAGAGAGGAGTCCAGGTAGACCAGCAAAAGCATCTTCTAGGGGGCCAGAGGGACTCTCAATCCAGCTGCCTTGGAGGCGCTGAAGATATCAATATCAACAGCAAGGGACACTTGGGACCAACTCTTAACCAGAGTGTACTTCCCCAGCCTGTGGCAATGGGGTCTCTGTAGTTGAGGAACTGAATATCTAGCAGAGGAGGTCTGTACAAGTGAGAGGCTCTTGTACATGTGGGCTACTAGATGGCACAAAAGCAGTCAGAGCAGAATTTCCATAGCAAAACGCTGGGCACAACCCAATGTTGATGGGCAGGAGAATAAATAAATGTAGCTCACTCCATTGTCTTCTTCAAATCTTTACTCAGTTGATACGTTATCAAAGAGACTTGCCCTGTCACACACACACCCTCACACATAAAGGAATGGAGCCAGCAAAAGGTACATTATCAAACACATGGCCTCTGTGGGTTCCATCCCTCTGGGGAACTCTGGAGCCAGTATAGAACAAGCCTCACAGTTGTCCCAACTGAAGGCAGGCATCCAAGATTTTTTTCAGGGATGGAAGGATGACTCCTTGGACCATAAACACTCTGACACCTGTTTATGCTACTCTCAGGCTGAGGTTCCCCTACTGCCAGAGTAAACGCCCTCAGGCAGAAAGTCTTAGGCAGGTAGAGTGAATGCCCAGGGACCATGGGTGGAGTGTCAACAGCCTTTGCTGCCATTCCAGCTGGAGGTAGTTGTGACATCTCTGCTCACACCTGCTCAGCTGTGATCCAGAGAATGCCGAAGTCCACTGAGACTCGCCTCTAACATGCAGATGAATGGATTCTCTAGACCCTACACCTCTATGTGCTGGTATGCTCACTAAAATTTAGCACAGTAAGACTTCATGTCAAATATAGCTTGACCCCTGCCTCAACCAAAAATATCTAAACACTAAATGCCAAGAGCTCTGTGCTTTGCTACTCTCTGGCATGCCCCCTGAGATAAATCTTGAATGAACCGACTTACACAGAGTTACTATTTATAAGCCAATTTCAAGAGTTCTAAATTTTTGTGGCCTAAATTTACAGTTTTAATACTAATACTATATGAATAAAATACATCAAATGCTACAACTAAAAGCAAAAGAAAACAATTCATTCTGTTTGGCCCAATAGTACTCTTTCAAGGAAATATCCTTTGTATATAATCTTGTCTGTAAAAATGATTTATGTATAAAAATAATTATTGGGATATTTTTAATAATACAGAAAATGGAGAGCAAAGTCAATCTCTAACTTCACAGTAAATATTAAGTAAATTGTGTAGTAGACATACTACAAGCTGTTTTTACAACCATTGAAATTATTATTATAATGAATTTTAAATATTATGACAGATTGTTGATGACATCATAGTTAGGGATAAAAAGGTAGACAGGAATTATGACTCCACTAATTTATATAAATGTTTAAACACAGAAATGACTGGAAAAAATGCTCTAAAAATTTAGCGGTGGGCTGTTGGAAAATGAGTCAATTTTTTAATTCTGTGTTTTCTGCCTTCTCCACAATGATCAGGTATGGATTTTACAATAACAAAATCAACTTTAAACATTAAATAAGTTGGCACAGGATAGGTAATTTGTCAAAAGAATAGAACAGATTCTAAATGATGAAAGTGGAGTTTTAATTCAAGCCCCTAAGATTAGAGGCTCTAACTACATCATGTCCATTTCAGTTACCTCTGAGTGTAAATCACTGTTGAGTACTTACAAATTGTCAGAGGTACATTACAAGAATTTTAAAAGCCATATTCATAAGTAGGATGTTCATATATTTCCAAGCATCTTTCTTTTCCATATATATCCTTATTTGTTCTAAAATAGGGGAAAATGTAGACCTT
Source organism: Manis pentadactyla (assembly GCF_030020395.1). NCBI lineage: Eukaryota > Metazoa > Chordata > Mammalia > Pholidota > Manidae > Manis > Manis pentadactyla. The sequence continues at coordinate 7,690,098 of NC_080038.1, forward strand.
AAGATTCAATCTGTCACACCATTAATTAGTTTTTTGATTTGGATATATTGAAATGAAATTTTGCCCTTGGGTTACAACGCCCTACTCTGTTACTGTTATTGAAATGCAAGGTGTGTGAAAGGTACTGCTTCAGTAAGTCATAACTGAGGGTAAATTGATTTCATTGATACCTGGGCATTGTAGGACAGGAAAAAAATTGAGTTTTAAATGACAAGGATTTTATAACCTTTAAGGAGGTGGTAAAGAACTCCTTCTTTTACTAGTGTACAAATCCATCTCTCTACGTTGTGTTTTCACACTTCATGCCATTCAATCATTTTAACATAGTGGTTTAATGCCTCCCAAAATCTGAGGCTCTGGAAAGTTTACTTGCCCAAAGTCATGTAGCTGTAAAATGCTAAAGTCTGGCATCATACCTAGTTCTACGGAAAATGTTTCTCAACTGTTTGGCCAATGCCAACATGATGCCTTCCAGGATAACTCCAATAGGCCAGACAGATTTCTACCTTCTATTGTCCCTTGGTTCTCGTTAAAGGGTGTCATTAAGTCATGGTATCACTTTCAGATTTTTTTTTTTGTGGACTCTCTCTGTGGACTGCTTGAATGAGAAGTAATCTACTGTGAACCATTAGGAAACTGGGCAGCTAGTCTAGAGGCTGGTAGACACTCAAAACTTGAAGGGCCAGTAATCAGTCTTATATCTTTTCTGGCCACGTGAGGCAGAGGCAGAAGATGTAGTGTTTAGTCATGACAATCCAGGCATGGGTTTGGGGAGTGGTTAGCTCTCTCTAAGCCTGTATTGGCAGGTAAAAATGGGGCTGGTGAAGAAAGCAGCGTAAAGCCCAGATAGCTAGGGGGCTTGACCCTTCATCATACATTTCTCTGGGAGACATCTCAGAACCATGGACAGTTCCCAGGACCATCAATATTCTGAAGGAGACATTGGTTCATTCACAAGTCTGAGGTCGATTTTTTTTTTAACTTTTTCGCAAAACTTTCTGTTCTGTTCTTTGACCTCACGGATGTCGTGTGCAGCATTGGGAGAATGGAGCAGCAACTAGCAAAGTCCACACACAAAGGATTTTCCAGACTGTTAGACAGAAAAGCTATCACTTGCAGCCAGTATAACTAAGGATTCCATCCGACTGGGGGTGTGTGTGTGTTTGTGATGGGGATATCTATCTAGCACTTTCCCAGAGCTTTCCCCTCCTGGGTCAGTTCAGAAGTACTAACAACCCAGCCTCTCCATTGGAAGTTTTTGAGAGAAAAGAATGTCATTTATTTCACAAATCTTATTCTTTCATTGTGCACATTCAATAACTGTCTATTTCTTATATCAATATTGACTGTCCTTAATTTCCCTAAAATTAGATTTCTCAAATTGTAGACCTTTTTATTTATCTTCTATAGCTGAAATTAATGTACCTTTTCTTGATTAATTCTTAAAATGAGTTTATATTTTGTGTAAGGTCTGTGTAATACACAAGCCTAGAATGTATCTCTGTAGATGGACTTATTTTTTCTCTAAATTTGCCAACCTCTGCATCTGGTTCAGAGAATGGAAGTTCTGAATCAGAGCTACAAAAAGATTTAATGGGCTTCATGCTGCTAGATCTAATTACCTGTTGTTGGCAGCATCCAGGCACCAGTAGACCAGCATTTCCCATACTGTGTTTTACTGAGCACTAGTCCAGCAAAAAAAAAAAAAAAAAAAAAAAAAAAATCTGTGAACGCAAACATTTCCAAGGAAGAGAAGGTTGGAGAACTCTGCCTTACTTTCTGCCTTTTTTGGAGAATCACAATGCTCATTAGCATAACATGTTCTGAGTAAAGATAGCACGTTCATCTTCTTCAGCCCAGCACTTTCCAAGTCCTTTGAACCACAGAAGCCTTTTTTTAAAAAATGTTTTTAAAATCTCCTCAATCTACTATTACGTGCTATCAATTTCCAGGGATATGGTTGAGGAGATCAGGGCATCCAATAGATAAAATTAGTGAGTTCTTTAAATCTCATAACCTGAGAATTTCTGATTGTTTTGTTATCCTAGCTTAAATATATACATATGTGATGGTGCTACTTTCAGTTAGAATAAGAAGAAATTGCGTTTATGTCTTTCGTGATTAGAGCACATTGAAACTTGGAAAAACACTTCTCTAACAAGGAGGTAATTAGGTATAACTATGAATTGGAAGGTGGCCAGGTGTGTAGTAGTGGCTTCAGACTCATGGGTTTTACATACCACAATTAAAATCTATAAAATTGATAGACAATAAATACTATTGATATTCTAGAGTAGAGTTCTATGTTAGGTATGGAAAATAACCATGCCAATGTGTTAAAAAAAAAAAAATCCCTGGACTGAAATGACACATAATGAGTTTAAAGATGTTAGCATCTTCTTTGTAGGATAAATCTCTTAGACAAATATAAAAATAAACAAGAGCATTATATCTGATATTTTTTCACAGGGAAGAGTGGAATGATTTATTCTGGAGTCGCTGAGGCGTACTATTGAATATTGCAGAATCGCACGCCAAGTGCAAGAACCATAGTATTGTGTTTGCAGCTTCAACTTTGAAAGCAAGTTTTCCAACCCATTTATTAAAGAGTATTCAGTTTCTGAGCTGAATGATGTAGCAAAAGAAATTATTTTCTGTATATACACAACATTTTTTGTTCTTTTGGGCCCTGGGTGCAGAAGTTTGATTTAATAATACACCTCACTTTATAGATCATTAATCCTTTTTGATCCACATAAGGCCTTCTCCTGATACATATGCATATAATTACATCTTCATACATCTATATATATATGTTCTCTCTTTCAGAGTGTATATAAGTATATATGAATATAGTATATATATATTTCAATATATTCATATATGTTAATATAGTCCCCTTTATGTGTAAATATATCTGAGTATATATAGTCTATGTGTATAGTGTTGTGTGTGTGTGTGTATGTATGTATATGGCCTCCTTGTTTAATTAATTTAAGACCTCCCATTGTCTTGAAAGTGAAATATATGTGTATGGATTTGTGTTTGTGTATGTCTGTGTATATGTCCCATTGTAAAAGTAAATAGTCTCATACAAAATTGGCTTTGCTCTACCATGTTTTTTCACTTCACAGTGCCCTCTGGAGATCACTCCCCAGAGATAAATAGGAGCAGTCCGCTTTCCTTTTGCAGCTGCAGACAATACTGATGGACTTTTGGGTTCCTTCCAGTTCTGTTCTATTACAAGTAACACCATGCAGCACTGACTTTGTGCAGTCTATGCACACTCCGAAGTATTCATCTAGGCCATTACTTTTCTTCTCAGTAACCTACTCCTTGTAGCAGAGCCACCGCATTTTGCCAGTTCCCTTCCCATGCAGTAGTCCTCAAATTAGCCAGGGCCCCAGGCCTTCATTTCAACCCTGCAGAGCTGTAGGTAGCACTGTCCAAACGGGCCCAGGTCCTGCTAGATCATGTAAAGACCAGGTTCATGAAAGCTGGAGTCTCCTTTGTATCCATTATCTTGCTAGTCACCTCCTGAGGAAGCATGAAATAGGAGAAACTTCTCTGTAATTAAAATGCAAGTAGCTGTGCGTCTCCTAAATGGTCTATCTTAAACATGTGAGTTGTATACATGGCCAGATTTCCCTCTGCATTTGCTTTAAGAACGTTTAGTACTTAATTTATGAACCACTAGGCAGAATATAAAACTACATGGTTGCATTTTTCCTTATTTTCTTAAACCAAATTTTAAAAAAAATCAACATGTCTGTAGACCTAGTTTTTAAAGGATCAAATCGTTCTAGTTGTACAAAGCTCAAGTCTTCAACCTACCCATTTTGTATCCAGCCTGTGCATGTATATATTCTAGAAATTCATATGCCAAAATACCATGTCGTTCCATTTCTGGGGATGTTGACAAACATCTGTTTCCTTGAAAAATATTCTGACTGCAGCTTTGCAACATTCTGTAAAGCACATTTCTCTACAATGATGATATTGTTAGGGTATTCCAGAAAGAAATAGTGACCTAATCAAGGAAGCGGTGGGGTTAGGGGTTCTATGCAGGCATTGGCCTGCCCCATAATTTCACATTTCAGGAAAGAAAATTAAAAAAACTGAAGTAGTCATCTTTGGCTTTTTTCCTTCATTATTAGTGTGTGCTTGTGTTTGTACATTTGTAAATCAAAAGATGTATTAAGTGACACAAATAGATTTTAGAATTTGGCAAATAGTCGCTCAGCTTTAAAGAGAGAAATATTATTTATACATATGTGTATGTATGTTTTTATTTAACATTATGCTTTAATTTTTTAAAGACCAAAAATATGATCTAGGAAAATCTGCCTGTGGGTAACGTAGTGTTCCTTGTGAACTTTTGTCATACGTACATCATATCATCATCCAACATCATTGCTGATGTAGGGGAGCTGTGGAAGAGAGTTTTGGGGTACCTGCAGGAGCTGATCCCCAGTCCTGAGCCCACTAATGCTCTCAGGAGCTGCTGAAATGCAGACCTTAGCAGTTCATATGTAAAGGGGAGATTTTGAAAGGCTATCTGGATCATTCTTTTCCCAATGGTAACTATGACCTGTTAATGACTCATGAAATCAATGTAATAAGTCACAACCAGCATTTTAAAATATGACATATATTAAAATAGAAAATAGAGTGCATGGTACATAGGGTAAATATTGCTTTGGAAAACTTCTGTTTCACCCTAAATAAATTATATATATATATATATATATATATATATATTATATATATATATATATATGTATAGTTGGCCAGAAAGGACGATGGGAAAGACCCTACTCTGTGTGGCTGTGGGCCACCAGCTCTGCTTCATCTCCCTGTGGGCCACTTTCTCTCCTTGCAGTGCAAAAGGTGCATCTGAAATATCCCCTGTCTTCTCTCTTTGCATTACTTTTCCTCTCTCTTTTAAAAATTGTGTCTCGTTAGTCTTGATTTTATGAAAAAAAAGTACAGAAGTCTATCATATTCTCATCCTGTCAATGAGCCTCCCAGCTGTGGCGTGTCAGGGTGGATTTGGGGCCCTTTGTGTGTTTTCTACTGTGTTTATCAATCCGCACAACTTTGAAGTTCTTTTTTACCCCCTAAATTTGTTTTAAGTTGGATTCTATGCTATTATGTATGTCAGGAGATCTCATAATTTTATAAATATTTGAGATCGGATATATACAAAAAGATGTGTCTCCTTTTACTAATCTAAAAATTAGCTTGAAATATATTGGAATATGTCCTGTGTATTAAGGCACACTGATGGATTCAGAAGCATTGGGGGCGGGGGTTGATTTTCCCTCTAACCCTCTAGGTTTTTGGCTGAGGCACCCCTTTCGCCCCCAGAATAAAAGACGCATTAACAGGAGAAGAACAAACAAGTTAATTAATAATATGTCATGTATATTTGGGCGAGAGCCAATGAATAGCTCCCTAAATGGCCTAAGCCACCAAATACCTGGGCAGTGGTGGGTGGAGGGCGGTGGTTCTGGAAGGTCTGTAGGAAGAGCACAGTAAACAAGGGTCAGATTGTGTTGCAGATTCAAGTGGGATTCTTTTCCCTGGGTCAGATTGTGTTGTGATTTAGATCACCCTTCTCTTCCTGGTGTAGAGAGGGACGTGCCCTTATAAATGAAGATCTCCTTAGAAATGTAAATTTCCTTTTCGAGAGTGTAACTTCTTCCTTCTCAGATTCTCTTGTGCCTGCAGTTTCTGAAAACAGTCAGCTCAAAGTAATACTGATGCTAAAATGTGTATTTTGGGGTGGCATATTCTGCTCCCTTTTGTTTAAAGGTAAACAGAGGCATATTAAAAATTTTAGGAGTTTATTTTTGAGCACAAACTCAATTTGAAAAGGGCAGCCTGGAACGGGAATTGGGTAGGAACATTTCTCCCCCTTGCATTCCTGCAGCTGTGGGGGAGAGGGGAGACTTAGAGAGTGTGAGTGCTTGGCTGTTTGTGAATCGTTGTTAGTATTCTGATTGCCTAAGCTTGAGGCGTGGAAAGGCATAAATTTTGGTTTGCTTACATAGGCCACCATGTTATTAGAGCCACATCAGCCTAATGGCCTCCTTGTTTCATTAATTTTATCACCTTCCATCTCATGAGGCAGGGCTTTGACCTGTTCATAGGGGACTGGACTTGGTAGGAGAAAACAGTAAGTAGTTATTGTGAGCCTCCTGTGGACCCATTTCTGTAATGTTCAGTGAACTCATGCAACGTTAGCAGTGTCTTCTGGTTTAGGTGTCCATCATTTGCCCCCTTTTTAGGAATGAGACAACAAACTCAGAAAGCTGAAGTCAACCAAAGTCACATCGTTTGTCTATGGTAAAAAGATTTGATTCTGAGTCTGAAGGATTCCAAAAAGCCAGTCTCTTGCCACCACATCATGTGCAATTAGAGGCGAACAGCACATCACACCTTGTGCGTTGTTCCCCAAAGTCACCAGCTAAGCCATGCATGCGTGATGTAACTGGCCACCAGTTGTAATTCCCTTCTTGAGCCTCAGTGAACCTGTGTTTCATCTGATCCTCACAAGGTTGACTGCTCATGCAAAACTGTCATCTGCTTTCCCCTTAAGGAGTTTTTTTATATTATTTATCTGCAAGTCAAAAAGAATAGGGCCATGATTAATAAGTCTTGGATAAAAAGAAAAAGAAAAGAAAATGGCCCACAGACATTAGTTGACCTACTGGTCATTTGTTAACAAAACAACAGCCATGCATATTATCTTCTCTAACTGTGAGGGTACAGTAAAAACAACACATTTTGTGTTTTTAATTCAAGACATTTTTTTAGGAAGTGATCTGCCTTTAAAATATAAGCTGTATTTGCTAAATGATGTCTGACATGATCGATGTCAATTTTCTTCAAAAGTCATTTTGTTTTAATGAGCCGTAACACTAAGCTTTGCACATTTTATTGATTATACCACAAAGGCATTTAGAAAAAAAAAAAGGTCTTAGACCTTAAAAGAGCCCCCCATCCAAAAGTCATTTTGTTTTAAATAGCAAATAGCAGAGAAAAAGCACAGAAAAACTTTTTTTCCTTATATATAAGAAGTACTGTCTTTCAGGAAACAACAGCCTAGTTACTAAATTGGAGTGTTCAAATGAGGAATGCATTAAAATAACCTCCAACGATGAAAAAAGCAAGCTCAGGTTATGGTTCCATTTTATAGGTGCTATGCTTGAATTTTATAGTGCCAACCAGATTGGACCAGGAGGAATCAAATTGTCAGAATTATCCGTTTTCTAACTGCCAAATTTGCCTATCCATTACCCAAAATAATTTTTAAGCACAGGAAAATTATTTGGGCTGCATGTCCTTTTTTGTTTTTCATTTTTCTTTTTAATTAAAGTATCAATGATATTATAGTCTTAGGATCATTTCACATAAACAGCACAGTGGTTTCAACAGTCACCCGTAGTATCAAGTCCTCACCCCCTCTGTTGCGGTCACTGTCTATCAGCGTAGGAAGGTGTTAGAGTCATTGTCTTCTCCCTACTGTACTTGGGCTGCACATCTGATACCTTGTCATATTCAAGTTGAGAAATGTCTTATTGGTTAACTGAGTCAGTAAAAAACGTACCTTCTAGCAAATCATTAATGCATTTCAGAAAATGAAAAGCAAAAGAAATAGTGGGGGAGTGGCATGAATTACTTACAGTAAGAATTACCGGAATTGAATCAGGTAAGAAGACTAGGGGAGATTTGGAAAAGTGGCAGGAAAACCTTCTAGTTACGGCATTGTACACTACTCGAAGTTGAGAAAGACTGTACATTCCTCAAATAAACATTTAGTTATCTTGTGTTGTGCGGGGGAACTTGTGGCTTGCTTGGTTTAGCAATTACTTGAAATGATAATTTTAGGGAAGAGAAAGTTGATGTCTTCATATATTTTGTTCTCGGGAGAATAAAAATGTCTGTTGTATTTTCAATATTCCCTTCCTGTATTCAGTCCAGGAAACACAAGATTTAGTTTAGAAAGAAAATAGTTCTCTCTTACAAATGCATTGCAATTATAGAATACATTCAAATAGACGATTTATTGAGTTTAGGAACTGACAGAATATATTTAGTAACAGTTCATGCTAGGTTCTTCAAAATCCATTGAAGGAAATACTGATTTAACTCTCACAGTAAAACACCAGGCAGTGTACACAGAGTTTGGAACTATTCCCCTTTAAATATAAAAGTCTGATTCCATAATTAATGTTTTTTTCCTTCGTCAAAACCAATATTCATATATACGCTTGTTTTCTTACCTGAAGTTCATTTATCTTAGAGTTGCCAAAACCACAATCAACAGAGTTGAGAATTTGGGAAATAGAAAGATGAATAGCCTGGATGGAGAGAAGAAAAAGGGAGTCGGCAATAGAGAATTTAGAGAGGATCAGAAAACCCCAGAGGCACCCAAGGGACCTCAAGGAAGGAATATTGACTAGACTTTACAGTAAGTTGACTTCAGAACAGTGACTTTTTTCTTAAAATTCTTACTTTTAAGAAAAAAATCTAAATAGTTCAATATTTCTTTAAAAATTTAAAATGCAATGGTATGTCTTTTCGAAAATACTACTAGCTAAACAGGAAATTAACATAAAATTTTGGAGCTAGACAATCTTAACTTTCATTATCTGCAATTATTTATGAGGTCCAATTCCTCTCACTAAATTAGTGCTGTATCTTTATAAATCTGGCATGCCATGTGTCTGCACAATAATTGGTTTGTATATTTATTGCCACTTGCCAGCCTCTGAATAGGAGTTCTCCCCAGTGTTTGTATCTTTCCTCATCTTTCTGGAAAGCCCTAACATTAATTTCTCAGTCAAAAGGAAATTGTGACTTGAGGAAATCTGTAAATCTGGATGTCTAGAAATCTCCTCAGATATTTCTACTTTTTCAATCAGTCGAAGACTGAAAAAACTCAAGATATCATCCATGATTACAACAGTTTAAAATATATATATAAATAGGTTAAAACATATTTTCCCATTGAATCCCATGTTCTCCTTGGATGTATATCCCATAGAAAAGTTCCTTAGCTACAAGTCATAATAAATTTGAGACTTCAAAAGTCTTGTATTTTACTTCAGAGAATTTTCTGCTTCTGTCAAGTGATATTATATATTGTAAACACATCTATCTATATTTCATTTTCCTGCAGGGTGTTAAAGAAGCTATCAATTCACATAATTTTTTAAGGCAATCGTATTGAATATTTATGAATGTATCTGTCCCATGCAAGGCACTATTCTAGGTCCTAGCAAATATTTTTTACAAATAACCTTTGTTCTAAAGCTTAAAACCTAGCTATCATAAACAAAAATTAATAATACAGTGTGTGATGCACACCAAGTGCAGACGATTGGCAAAGGAATTTGATGAAATGATCATCATAATTATAATAGTTAATATTTCTCTGTTCTAGGCACCATGTTAATTCCATCCTCCCAACAAACCTCAAATGTAGTTTTGTTAGTCAAGACTCTTCGGGTTGCAAGTGACAGAAACTCCAGCTCAAACTGGTTTTAGAACAAATAGGGCTTCATAGGCTTATATCCTGGGGCTCCAACAATGTTATCAGGACTCAGGAACTTCTACTTTTCCTCTGTTTTCCTTTGGGCTGGCTTCATTTTTAGGCAGATCCTCTTGGCCACCATCTTGCAGTCTTGGGGACTGTCAGCAGGAGTGCCTCTCCTTCCCGGTTGACCCTCCCACACAAAGTACAGGTCTAAAAAGTATCTCAGTTGCTTCTGTGTCCATTCCTGAACCATTCACTGTGTACGATGAGATGCAGGGCCAGCTTTATGGGTGTGCGACCTGAGCAATCACATGAGACCATGCACTTAGAAGGGTCACATGCTTATTTTAATCCTCTGTGGTCACCATGTTGGAATTCTTAATTTTTGAATAGGGGGTCCGCATTTTCATTTTACATTGCATCCCACAGATTACGTAGCCAGTCCTGATGGGATGTGTTCATTGGCCAGACCTAAGTCATATGCCTACCCCAGGAGCCAGCCATGCTGTTGGAGTCATCTCCACATGGACATAGGGTAGGAGGCGGGTGGTTCCTCAAAAGAAAACTTGGGAAGGAGTAATGTGCCTGGCTAAATCAACAGATGTCTATTGCATAAACATTTTTGTTACCATCATTATTCAAAATCAGGCATCTAATAGTGGTGGGGTCCAGACAAACCCACCATCTACTCCAGAGCACAAACTCTTCAAAATTACACGATCCTTCCACTATGTATTTGCGTGAACTTTGTCACAAAAGGAAAAGATAGTTCTAAAGAGGAGAGACGAGCAAGGCAAAGCTGCTGATGCTATGAGTAAGTTACTGAGATAGAAATGCTTTTAGATGTTTCAAATTACAGTGAGTAAAAGGGTCTAATGTCAACTTCATAGTGCTGCTGGACCAGTGGAAAATGAGCTTGTGCGGGTGAATTTGAGGGCCAAATATTGGATGATGTCGCTGATAAGCTGCCAGTTTGGGCATGTTTGGAGTTGCAGTGAACCGAAGCATGTGACCAGGCAGAGGAATGTGTCTGTGACCCTTGAGGCCATGCATTCTCAGTAGAGGCTTATATTCTCCCTAAGTGGGCAAAAATTACTTCTTAGCACCAAAAGTACTTTACACTTTTCATGGTAAAGCGCAGGTATAAATATAGTACATAAACAGATATACAGTGAATCTTTAATGTTGCAATTCCATGAGTGAGAGGAAGCCCATTAGGAAAAATGTCTAAAAAGGCCCCTTTGGAGACGAAAGTGAAATAAAGGTTGAAAATACTGCTTTAGACCAAGAGTTACTAATTTGGGTCCCAGACCCTTTTGGAGAATCCGATGACAGTAATGAACCTTTCCCTAGACTGCATACACAGAATTTTCCGATTTCTTTGGCAGGTTCGTATAGTCCACACTAAAGCAACAGGCCCCAGGTTGGTTTCGGGTTTAGAATGGTGAACTTGGAAATCTTTGAGGAAAAGAGTGACTCTTTCATGACTTCCAGAGCATTGTATTGCAACACATTTTGTGAGCCACAGGAAATGGTGTTTGAGATGAACAAAGCAGTGATATACAGTGAAGAGCAGAAGTAAGGGGGCACTAGACGAACTTGCTCAAGGGCACATTATATTTGTAAAGAATAAAAAGCAAGAAAATCGATTGGTCTGTGAATATCTTTCACCAAAAGATCGTGCTGACTCAATGACAATTAGGAGTTACAGCCATCATGCCAAAGCTTGAGTGATTAGACATCCCGATTGCAGTCGGTGTGTAGAAACTGGGGAGTTATTTTTTCTCTGATACCTATCAGCCATCCCAAGTCAGATAGCCATCCTCTAGTCATTTGTCAAATGCTTCCTATGACCAGTCCAGTCTGTTTAAGTAAGCAAAACAAATTTGTTCAATGGGTTCTACCTAATTTTCTGTTAGTTTACTATTTCCATTAGTTTAATATACATGATTTAGGCTTAAAATTCTACATCCTGCTTAAATGAACCTGTAGGGAGGTGGTAGTTGCTGGCTGGTCCCCAGAGAGGCCTGAAAACAACCTTAATCTTTGCATGACTTCAAAATATTCCCTTAAGGTTTTGTCTTCTTATGGGGTTTTCCTCTTACTGTTTTACAAAGAAGGGTATTGCCCAGCCTGAGTGATACAGTCAACCCTTTCCAATCTTCTCCACTGTGACATCCAGGAAATTTACCCATCAGTTTGCTAATTTCTGATACTGGCCATAGGCAGACTTGTCTCTCGCCTCATTTGCCTCATCTGGACAATTATGAAAATACTTGCAGTCTATGTACTTTAGAGAATTCTTTGTCTCAGAGGAACTCAGTGTGAAGTCATCTTAGCTCCTTGGGAGAAAAAAAATGTGCAAAAGAAGTACAAAGTGTTATGATTAATTCCTTCATTCTTTTCAGCTCGTGTCAGTTGAAAGAGGAAACAAAAAGAAACACAGGAAATTGAGTTGAAAATTCACATAAACACATGCTCTGTTAACTGCCATGCTGAGACCCAGAGTGAAACACCATTGAAAGAACAGATTTGGCTGAAATCTGTCAGGAGGCTTGTCTGGGCACAAGTAAATTTTGGTCTGTTTTCTGTTTGCATGCAATCAAATAAAGACATTTTTCCCAGGTGAAACATTGGAGCTTAGGATGTTTGCTGTTTTCTCATCAGGGGTGATATTCAAAATCTTTTAACAACATTTACAGTATCGGCACAGAGAAAACAGGGGAGATAACTGCCACAAATAATATGTGTTACCAAACCAGTGGGTGCCTGTGGAAACACAGCCACGATGTCCTTGGGGTATTGGTTCTCAGTGTTGAGTCTGAGACTGTGAAAGTCCTGAAGTTTTATTCTCTAGCTAACAAATCAGTCTGTCATATTTATTATGTATGTGAGTATGTCACACACACACACACACACACACACACACAGACCTCTAGATCAGAGACAGACTAGCTTTACCCAAGGTAAAGCTTTCCCAAAGTTCCAGCAATTCAGTGAAAGCCAGATGTACCTACCTGTGTATGGAGTGTTTGCACCACAGGAGAAGAACTCCAGAATCATGAAGTCCAGCACTTCTATAGGAACTGCTGGCGCAGGTGTCCATCCCTCCTCTGTGGAGAGAGGATGACACTGCTCTGAAATGTAAATGAATCCTTCCTGGGAAGCAGAGGGGAAAGTCTCCATTTCACCCCCCTGGAATGTAAACACAGGGCTCCAGGGTGACCTAAGGCTGTATATCTCTATGCAGGCCTCAGCCTTTAGGGTTGCGCTTCAGTCATCCTTTAGCCTGGGTGCCAGGGCTGTTTGCTTAGGAAGCCTTGACCTTGCAGAAACGTGAAAACATTCTCGGAGCCTTATTTCTTGACACAGTTTAACTGCCCAATGGAAATTTACAGAAACTTGGCTTTCCCCTAAATGTTTACTGGTCTGGAATGCTTCCTAAGTAATTGTCACGCCATTACATCCTGAAAATTGGGGTGACAGCCACCTCTGTAAATGACATTTTACAGTGATGTTGGATATGGTTAGGAACTGAGTTGTAATGGTAGCATATCTTCAGGATGATTGTTGGACGACACTGTGTTGTCTGAGTATCACACTTGCTCTACATGGGATTGACTTTCCAGATGGAATGAGTGTGCTGCTTCAAACAGTTATGTAACCGAAGATTAATTGGATGATAGTTCTTTGAAATCTAAATGGCTTAGATTTCTATTTTATGATTTAAAAAAATAACAAGTGATAGAGCATGGGCTGGTAGAATTCATTCCAGCTGGCAAAAGGGAATTGTGCAGCTGTGTATTATTGCATGAAGACGCTACTCATTTTTAAATATTGATGCTATCACTTTTCTCCAAAATGGCTCTCATCACAGAACCTGCAGTTTAACAATGTACTATTTAATTTCATGAAGCAAGTACTTAACGGAGTATGATACGGGTGTTCTGTACTCAATAAGTCATTGTCCTTGAAATCATTGTACTTGTAAAAGTAGTATCCGCTTTCAGGTTAAGGCACATGACTTTCGTTAGGGCCCCTATTAAACTGAAAGAATTAACACCATTTTCCAATAAAAGGAAGCAGGGCTCCTTGGAGAAATGGCTAATTTTTGGACCAGAATGGGGAAAATACAAGATGAGCCTACAACGTCTTACAGTGTTAGAATGTAAGGAAATGTTTGGCGGGGGGAAATGAGGACTTGTCAGGGCCAGACACAAAAGCCAAGCTGAAAGACTGCCCCATGGCCAAGCGGTAGAAAATTTGAGCAACAACGTAACGTATTGTGTTACAACCCAGTGTAAACATTAAATAGACACGAGTCCATACTGATAGAAATGAATGATTTAATATATAAATTAATGGGAAAGACAGGCCAAATCTTCCATAGAGAATTCCAAATAATTCATGTGACTGTGTCTCCCACCTCCCCCAGTACCTCCTTGAATATGAACTGTACTTTGTGACTGGCTTCCAGAAGTAGAGTATGTAAAGAGGTTAAAAAAGAAAAAAACAACTTTGGAGAAAGTTGTCAAGCACTACCTTGGCCAGGCTGATAGAGGTTAACATCACCAGTGACAAGTCATGTTGAGAGCATGTACTGCTGGCATAACGTAATAAGAAAGGCACACCACCTTGGTGAATTCTTCCCCCAAATCCATAACGTAGCTCTAGTCATGAAGAAAATGTCAGACCAACCCCATTTGAGAGACATTCTATCAAATACCCAACCAGTACTCCTCAAAACTGTCAGGGTCATGAAAAATAAGGAAAGACCGAGAAACTGTCACAGACCAGAGGAGACTAAAGAGACAATGACAACTGAATGTAATGTGGCACCCTTAAGTGCATCCTGGAACAGAAAAAGGGCATTAAAGGAAAACTGACAAAATCCAAATAAGGTCTGGAGTTTAGTTAATAGGAATGTAGCAATGTCAGTTTCTTAGTTGTGACAATGGGGGAAGCTGGGTGAGGGGTAAACAGGAACTCTGTGCTCTCTCTGTAATCTTTGTACAGATCTATACTTTTCCAAAATAAAAAATGTATTAAACTAATGGAGTGAAGCTATAACCCAGTAATTCTGAAACAGTTTCCTTCAGCGTAGTAGTCATTCCAGAGGCAGGCCGCTGAGTCATCCGAGGCAAAGATAATGTTGTACAACTCGGGGGTGGGATGTCAAGGAAACAGTTCCAAGTATGGGGTATGTCAAAGAGTATGAACTCCTGAACACCTAGAAGGCAGCGACTGAAAACTGTGTCTCCTCTCGCTTGACCCAGTGTCTTGCCCAGAATGTCTACTGGCTATAGGATCCGATTAGAACTTAGGAAGGGATAATGGGAAAGCCAGCCAGCCCTGGAAAATGAGAGGAAATGGAATGCAGCAAAAGCAGAAAAAGATTTCTAACCAGCTTCACTTCCTCCACGATGTTGCTCAGGTTTGAGTCTTCACTTGACTTAGACCACCCCTAATTTCCAGTGAACCCCTTGGCAAAACTCAGGTTTTCCCAAACAGTTTTAAATTTCTTGACATCATCCATTTTGTTTTCTGTGTATCCTTTCTGATTCTGATCGTACCACCATGACTGCCTCCTCAATACTCACTATGAATATGCTATATTGTTCTTTTCAAAAGAGTTCACTTTATAATATCAAAAGCAACATAATATCATAATGTAAATATGTGGATTTTCTAGTGTATGACTATGTTCATCAAACTGATGGAAAGGAGAGGAAGGAAAAATAAATATTTTCCTAATGGACATTAAAGAAAACAAAGAGCACCAAGATGAACTGTCTTAAATTTCTAAAATGTTAAGGAAATTAAAATGGGTAAGAAATTATTTATCAAAAGTATTTCACCTTTCTCTTGAGGTGGGAGGGTGGGATTTTTTTTACTTAACAGATTGTATGAATAACTGCCCACTGTTCTTTGGAATAAGAACTGATTCTTTCATTTCAGGAGTGTTTGGGATCATTGGGAACATAGTGAAAGCCATCATTTGCCCCAGATCATACGTGAAACTGGCCCTCGCAACTCAGCGCTGGGTGATGAGAAAGCCACCTTTTCTTTTCTCATTTGCATAGTCCAGTGTTCAGTGATAGAAAGTAGAAACTAATGCTAATTTTCTTCATTCCATTTCGGTATGGTCTTCCTACATAGAAAGGAAGGCCATTAATACATTTTCCTCTTTGTCCTGGTTTTAAAAAGAAACACTATTTTTTTTTCTCTCCTCTAAATTCTCCGTCAACTAGTTTCTTTCATGCACGGCCACACTCTGAGGTGCTGGTGATTTCTGTTGTCAGAATTATCATATTAAATAACTGCATTCTTACTGTTCTGGGTTTCCGAGGAAGGTGGACTTCTGCTACCTCAGCCTTCAAGGCCTGCAGATTTCCCCAATACTCATTTTCCAGGAGCCCTCCATGGCTGGCTGGCCTAGAGCCATTTGGACTTAAGATAAGGTTTTTATTTGAAGTGAAATATCTGTGTCCCTTTGTGATGTTTCTGTGAATCAATTCTATGGAATTGATTTTTCTAGGAAAATAAAGCCTACAATTACTAGCTCTCGGTGACCATTCATTCTCGCATGCAGGCACTCATCCATTCCTTACACACTTAGGGGCTACTGTGTGCCAGGCGGAAGGATTAGAAAAGGAATAACCTGAGAGGACCTACACTGAAGAAGTTACTATCTCATGGAGGGAACCAATATCCAGGAAGATAATGGCCGTGCAGTGTGGCCGGTGCTGAACTAGAGAAATGAGCATGACTGGGGAAAGTGGGGTAGATGGGGGACCCCTCCCACGATGAGCACTCATTGTGTAGATCAGCTGAGGTCTTTGGGGAAAGAGCAAACAGCATGGATGATCAGGACCCTGACAGGGCTTAAGTGTTCCCTGCACTGTAATCGGTGGCCCCAGGTCATAGTGAAGGGCCTTGGGGGATAATGGTTTGGGGCAGTTTCTGAAGAGCCTCTGCACCATGGAACACTCTGGACATTTTCCTCTGTGGCTTGAGAACCAACAGAGGTATTTGACCAGTAGTGTTACACAGACAGTCTTAGCTTATAGTCATATCTGCATACCCTCAACTGTTTCAAGAATGACCCAATTATATGTAAAGAGTTGTCAACATTTCTCGAAAGACTTATAGTCTCAGAAACGAAATCTCGTAATGCCAACCACAAAGTGGAGAGGCCTCTTTGCTGCCCTCCGGGGGCTGCCAGTGATCAGTGCTTTTGAAAAAATAATTTGAATCTGCACGCACACTTCCTTTTGTTGAGCAAGAAAATATTAGCTGTCAGAAAAGCTTAAGGTAAGTACATGACTGTATAGAAACTAGAATGACAAACTGATGCAGAAAGGTACCATGAGGTGCTGGTATGCCTTGCATTTTAAAGTCTTAACCTGTAATGTGTTGTTTCTAATTCCTCCCGACCTTGCCTCCCTGGGTCCTTTATTCTCCTCAGGCCTTGGCTGTGACGACCTCCACCAGCCCACAGGCCTCTTTCCCTAACTGCTCGCAGGGCCCATCCGAAGTCTTTTCACTCTTGCCCAGCCCACCACCCAGCAGGAGACCCTGGGACTCCTCTGCAGCTGGTTCTCCCTCGCTCCTCCTTGCTGCAGTGGGAAAAACAGTTGTCCCACTGCTGAGGAGGGCTCCGTCCTAGGTGGAGACCCCGCTTCCTTGCCTGCCCCCTTGAAGGAGAGGCGCTGTCTCTCAGTTCCTCCCGTGTTTGCATTCAAAACAATGCCTCCTCCCAAGTGGCCAGAAAACTCTCCCTTCCCTACACCCTCCTCTGGCCTAGTCTCATCTCAACCCCGCACCCCGGGCATCCAGGTAGTTCTGCGGTGGTGCTCCTGCTCCAGACCGCCTTGGGTGAAATCAGGTGTCTTTAACAGAGCTCGCGTGTGTGGGGCACGTTATGCACTGAGCAAATCTAAATTGCTTCACTTACCCTCTGTTTGAGTGTTTGCCTTATAAAGCTCTTAATTTATAGTCCTGTTCTGTGTAACTTTGAAAAATGGCATAGCACTTGGTGGTTGTTTGGACCTTGTTATCTCCGTTGGGCACGTGTAAATTTCCCCAGTCGCCCTCAGGTAAAGCTACTTGCCCTGGGCAAGGCTAGGATTCCAGCCCAGGCATCTTGGTAAATCCGCTGCCCTTTGTCCAGTGCCTTAGGGCAGCATCGGGTTTGTAATCTCCTTGAAAAGTCTGCTGGGCTCTCTCTGAGCTTTATGCATGAAGTATTTACCTTCAGCTTTTTGTTCTTGCTGTTTTTTTCCCCAGCACCACAGTACAAAACACAGAAGTACTGTTTGTTATTCCAGTAAATAAAAATGAACGTCATGTCTCTAAGTAATCTGCCTCTAAACCTAAACTCTGAGGTCAAGATTCTCTACCCAGTCATTAAACCTGACCTTCATTTATTGAACAATTTAGCTCCCTTCTCCCACAATGAATAATTCACTCTTCAGCTAGGCATGCCTGTGAAAAATTAAATGAAAACTACACAAATGATCACAATAAGAAAACCCTTATTAACTTGCATATAAAAGGCATTTATGCTATTCACAGATGGATGTTGCTAAGGCAACAGTTGTAAAACACCTTTTTAAACATTTGGCACATGGTGAAGTATGAACGGTGTGTAATTTTTTAAAGTGTTCATTTACACAATGTGCAACATAACCAATGACTTAATGGGAACTCAACAAGGATGGGTTCCCCTTCTCTGTTCCTGCCTGTTTCTCCTTTTTCGTTTGAGCATTTCAGGCTCTCCATCCTGAAGATCTGTGTCTTGGTGATTGGAGAGTAGAGCTCAGAACAGTAGCTCTGTCCCATAATTGTAGGTGATCAATTTTAATTCCGCTCTGTAATTGGCAATCAGCAGGCCCTGTTCCGGCTTTCCTGGAGGCCTCCATTAGAGGCCCAGGGCTGCCGCCTCCTTACCCTGCCAGTGGAGGATCTTCCTGCCTCGGTGTCATCTGAACGATTGTGTCTATAGTTATGATATGATACATCTTCTCAGGTTTGGAGGACTTTGAAAAGGGCTGCCTTATTACTATTGTTCACTTGATTGAAATTGGTCCAGTTCTGAAGCTGTTAATCATGAGATCACTGAAGCTCTAATTCGCTTCAAAAAGGCTTATTTGGTGTGCTCAGCAGTGCGCATTGGCATAAAACAATAGTGATTTTATTTGTATTTCTTTTAAACAAAGGCAATATGTGCTACACTGAAAAAAAAATAGGAAATAATAAATAAGATTCATTGGGTTTTCACTTCACATATATAAACTTCTGGACTGATTTGCCTTCTCAGAAAAAGACAGTTTGTCTAAGTGACTTCCTCAGGTACTCCGGCCGGAGGGGCTCCCTAACATGAGGAATCCCTGCACCCCTTTTGGAGGTTTGGAGGTTTGCCATGTGTTCTAGACTTAAAACCTTGCATGACTCTTGTGGCTACAAAAAGCACTGTTCAGTTTACTCTTACTTTTTTAAGCTTTGATTAACCCGTCGTCTCCCAGGTAACCGTGAGAGCCTGTTTTCAGGTGACCTGTGTTAAACTGAGGTTATGATGCCCTCAGCCATTCTCAAATCTCATTCTGAACACTTTATGATAATTATGGTTCTGAAAAAGTCCTGAAAAGATGTAATCGAAGGAGAAGTGATTAAGGTCCCATTTAAGAAAGCACAACAAAGGTTGCCTTTAGGAAAAGATAAGGCCACGTTCTAAGAGGAAACTCAAAGTCATTCTTTGTAGCTGGGCTGCCCAATGGTGGCACTATTGACGTTTGAGGCCAGGGGCTGGGAGTTGGGGCTTGTGGGGGTGACTGTCCTGCACATCGTAGGATGCTGAGCACCCTCCCTTGTCTCTACCCACTAGATGCCAGGAGCACCCCAGTCCCCACTTGTGACAGCCAGAAGTGTCTCTAGACACTGCCACATGTACCCCAGCAAGCAAAGTTGCTCTCTTTGAGAACCGCTGCTCTATTAGCACTTCTGAACAGTGAGTGGCTAACAATGACTTCTAGGTGAAATAGTAAAAGTTGTTCAAAATTTGACCCACTCCCAGCAGCATCTAATACTTAAGGTGGAGCCAAAAAAAAACCATTTGAAATTAGTTGCTTAATATAATTTACCGGCTAGGCCAGGAAACTTTCAAAGGGAACACTGATCAAGTGCTTTGACTTTATACCTTTAAAGCGTAATAGTGCTTAACCTGTTATACTTATTATAAGAGACTTTAAAGGGCAATTTGCTTTTATTCCTAGTTCACTGATGAATCTCTGCTTAAAAACTCCTCTAGTATGAAAACTAGTGATCTGTGGTTCACTTCCTTCTCCCATTTTGAAGACTACATTCAACTTACAGCGTAATACGCAATCAAAGAACAAAGCTTTACTTTTTCAGAGTTTTTCTCACCCTTCAGCCCCAGCACATACTCGTTGGAGCCCGTAAGTTTATCATTTATCAGGGCTCCATACAGTACGATCACTCTGGTGAAAACCTTTGTACAGCAGCGGTTCTCAAAGTGTGATCTAGGGACCCCATGGAGTACCGCACGCCCCCTGGGGTTCCAATGTCCAAACTCTCTGCATAATAATACTAAGATGTTACTTGCCCTTTTCACTCTCTTCCTGCAACAAGCACACTGGGTCATTTTCTGGATGCGTGATCTCAGGAGGGATGCAATGCAGTAGCAGAGGCAGCTTCTCTTAAGCCAAGCGTTAAAGAGATTGGCAGCAGTGGAAAGCAGTGCCACTTTTGTCACTAATTTTTCTTGTTAACGAAAATATATTTTACAAATATATTGCTTACAGCACAATATACTGAGTTTATTATTATTTTAATGAGTTAATATGTTTGTAAGAAATTTTCTGTTTTTATTTACAGCATGGTAAATATGAATAGCTATAACCCATATAAACAAAACCTCTGCGAGGTCCCAACAATTCCTAAGCAGGTTACGGGATCCTGAGACCAACAGATGAAGAAGTGCTGTGCTAGACTGGGAATATTCTGTTGGGTGTGTGTGAACAGTTGAGACTAAACTCACAGGAGCGGGCAGCATGGAGAAGCAGTTTAAATACACATTGAAAGGTAGTTAGAAGTCTCATGGCTGGGATTCATTAACATCTTCAGCCCAATAAAATGCCACATTAAAAACCAGGCTTCTTTTCTGACACTCTAAGATCTCCTGAGGGGTACTCATTAAACAGGAAAATCTGTGAAGACGAGGCTCCTTCCTCACAGCTTGTGTATGAGTCCTCACCTTCCATTAGCTCATAAAGAGAGCGCTGAGTTCACCAGGGGTGCAGGTTGTCTCTTGGCTGTCTGGCTGTCCTTCCCACTGGATCCATCGTTCTGGGCTGGAAACGACAGATCAAGGAGGTCCCTCAAGTGATGTCCTTTGTAGGGAAGAGTTCATGTACATGATTATCCAAATACTGAAAGAAATGGAAAGCATACTTTAGTTAGTATCATCATAATTTACTCCAGTCTTCCCATGAACTTGGCAGGTCAGCCATCCTCTCATTTTCCTCATTTTTCGAATAGGTTATATAAACCATCCAAAAAACTCTTTTTCTGACGGTCTAAAAGAAGCAGTGAATTAACTTTTACAAGTAAAGACCTATTTTTTCAAGACTGTATCTTAGCTTCTTGTGACCCTCTGTATTATTCAGTCCTGACAAAGTTGAGGCCCAGGTGCATGAGCTGAAATCCTTGATCCTGGCGCACTTTAACAGGCCAGTAACATTTTAGAATCATGCTCTTAGTGATTCAAGAAACCTTTTAGCATGGAATCCAGTGGTTCTTAAATTCTCCCTTGAGAACCTTTTGACAGCTAGAAGCTGTCAGCTAGTAACTTCCTTTCCTCCAAGAAGATGCACATTGAAAGGTAGCTAGAAGTCAGGGCTGGGTGAGCAGAATAGTGGCCCTCCAAAGATAGCCACCCTAATTCCCCAGAACCTGTAAATATGCTGTAGAGGATGGCCAAGGGCAATCTGGGTTTCACCTTTGATGAAATCAAGGTGGTTAATGAGCTGGACTTTAAAGTTGGGAGATTAGCCTGGATCATCCAGGTGGGTCCGGTGTAGTCACAAGACCCCTTACATGTGCAAGACGGAAGCAGAAGGGTCAGTGGCAGAGAGATGTGATGTGTCAAAGACTTGACTGGCCATTGTTGGCTTTGGAAAGGCCTCCCCAAGCCAACGAATGCAGGAAGCCTCTAGTAGCAGGAGAAGACAAGGAGACACATGCTCCTCCAAAGCATCCAGAAGGAAGCAGCCCTGCAGGCACTTTGATTTCAGCCTGGTGAGACCTATTTCAGACTTGTGACCTCCGGAACCGTAAAGTAGTGAATTAGTTTTGCTCTAAGCCACTCAGCTTGTGGCAGTTCACCGCGGCAGCAGTAGGAAGTGAGACTGCACATCCAAGCATACATTCCCAACTCTGTGTTCAAGGTCGCAAGGAGGACTGACGCCAGGGCAGCGACCCCATGGCAGGTCCTCTGTGGCATTTCATGGACAGCAGCAGGAACCAACCCCTGGCTTCTAGTCACCCATGCTCTTTGTTTCTCAAAGTGAAATTTCCTTCCTCCCTCACAGCCAAATTCAGAGTTAAAATGGGCTACAGTTATATTCTCTCTTTTTTTTTTTTTTTTGAGAGGGCATCTCTCATATTTATTGATCCAATGGTTGTTAACAATAATAAAAATAAAATTCTGTATAGGGGGGTCAGTGCTCAATGCACAATCATCAATCCACCCCAAGCCTAATTCTCGTCAGTCTCCAATCTTCTGAAGCACAACGAACAAGTTCTTACATGGAGAACAAATTCTTACATCGTGAATAAGTTCTTACATGGTGAACAGTACAAGGGCAGCCATCACAGGAACTTTCGGTTTTGATCACGCATTATGAACTATAAACAATCAGGTCAAATATGAATATTTGTTTGATTTTTATACTTGATTTATATATGTGGATACCACATTTCTCCCTTTATTATTATTATTATTATTTTTTTAAATAAAATGCTGAAGTGGTAGGTAGATGCAAGATAAAGGTAGAAAACATAGTTTAGTGTTGTAAGAGATCAAATGTAGATGATCAGGTGTGTGCCTGTAGACTATGTGTTAATCCAAGCTAGACAAGGGCAATAAACATCCACGTATGCAGAAGATTTCTCTCAGAACAGGGGGGGTGAGGTTCTAAGCCTCACCTCTGTTGATCCCCAATTTCTCACCTGATGGCCCCCCTGCGACTGTGCCTGTCTTAGGTTGTTCCTCCCTTGAGGAATCTTACCCGTCTCTGGCTAACCAGTCATCTTCCGGGGCCATACAGGGAAATGTAAAGTTGGTAAGTGAGAGAGAAGCCATATTGTTTGAAAAGGTTAGCTTTTTACTTCTTTGCATATTTATGCCCTGTGGCTTCTATGCCCAGCATTTGTCTTGAGGTATCTTTACCAGTTGGAGGAATTATGATACTCGGTAAATTCGATATGAGGCATGATACTCTCTTCTCTTAAAAATAAGAGCTTTGACTTCAAGTTGGACAGATCTTTTTTTTTTAAATGGGACCAAAATAAGAAAAAAAAGTTCCATCCAGACTTCTAATTAATCATGCTGAAATTGGGGAGGAAAAATACCACAGATTTTTTTCTCTGACCTGAGCCCACATTAATGCAGATTCTTGAGATGAGTCTGGGTCTGTAAGAACACAGGAGACAGTCTGTCTGGGGGACCCTAGTTCTTACCATACCCTTCCTCAGCTGGCTACGGTTTGCAGGCTAAATATGTGAAAGTAGAAACCTGTCAGTCCCTTCCTGCACAGCACCCGCAGGCACTCTTCTGTGGGAATCCAAGCAAGACAAAGCCGTTGGCAGGCTTGTAGGAGGCAGGCTGAGTGCAGCAGAGGGGCACGAATGGAGGGCGCCCTCTCCATGGTGTCCTGCCCTGTGTGGTGGGGCTCCTTCCTGACCCTGCACACCCACTGCTACCAGCATCATGTCTAAAGGCTCAGAAATCATCTTCAGCACATTGTTTAGAAACTGAAAGCAAACCAATATCATTTAATCTGGAGGATTCACCACGTTTTAGCCACTTTCTGTGTGTGGTGGGAAAATGTGTAGGAGTGAACATTCACTCTGAGGTGGGTTAGCGAGCTGTGTCTGGCACCTGGGTTGGCCAGAGGTCTCTGAGGGACCAGGCGTGCCTGAATTCCATGATAGCTGTCACTTCAAACTTCTGGTTCCTGTTCGATTGTAAATATATAGAACTGTCTCAAGATACCTAGTGAATTCTAAGCCCCTCGAGGAAAAGAATCATGTCTTATTCATCATCATTGTAATCCCCACGGAAGCACAAGCCTCATACATACAGAGTGCCTAGCAAATGTGTAGGAGTCACTGCAGAGAGTCGACGCTTTAGATTTAACTCGCAGCCACTTACATATTCCAGGCATTGTGTAAGGTGCTCTGGATTTCTAAAATACATCACCAAAAAAACAGCTTCTCTCCTGGAGAGGGCTACACTTCCGTGCAGGGGAGCAGACCCTTAGGCAGACAGCTGTCAAGTGGACAAACTGAGAAGCAGAAACCAAGTGAGCGGCTTGCGGAGTGGGAAGGCCTTCTTTCCCAAGTGGGCCTCACGGAGGTTTTGGGAGGAGGCTGCCCTACAGCTGGGTGTTGGTGTCTGCAGGATTTTATTTCGATGAAGATGGTGGAAGAGACATCCCCGAACACGACAACTGTGTGGGCAGAGAGATGAGACGCTGCGAGGAGTCGGAAGCTGCCGGGTTTGGCCAAAACTGAATAGGGTGGACAAGGAGGAGGGCGTTCCTGGTCACCGAAGCGCAGGACAGAGAAAGAGTGCATGGACGGGCCCGAAGCCACCCTCGCTTGGCGTGGCCGGTGAGATGAGGGCGCAGGCGCATTGAGATCTGCCCCGGATGGGTCTCAGTGACTGGTCTTGTGTGGCTTTCATCCATCGTGTGAAGTGGGTGGTTATCAGATCTAGGTTGGGGCAGGGCTTTTTGAGGTGATTGTCATGTTGAGCTGACAGACTCACACAAAACCCCAAACTGATATGAATATAGATATAAAACATCTATCTACCTATGGTGTAACTGTCTACACTTAATATGTATTCATATAAATATATACAAATATGGTCTATATTTATGTCAGTGTTTCTCAGTCTTTCATTTTTATTATTATTTCCCCCCAACCAAAAGGAGACTTTTTAGACATTTTTTCCCCTGATTGCCCCTCCATGAAATTTTAATAGCACAGATACTTATTCTATATATAAGTTTATGTACTAGGTATATATCTGTGCTTTATATATAAAAAGATTTTTGTCCTCAAGAACCAATTTTAACCTTCCTGGAAGTGGTACCACCACCACTGAGAATACATGATATATGTGTCCATGTGTCAGTGTATGCATTGCATGTCACCTTACTGCACAAAGGGTTGGCATGTGTAATCAGATGTTACTTAGTCATTCACAGTGGAAAGTACAACTTTCCGAAAGAATGAAGATTCCCATCTTCCACTGAGGTAGAAGAGCATTGAGTCAAAAGAAAATAAAGTACATAGTCATGGAGATGGGATTTCATCCAAGGTATAGAAATGCCTGAGAACTATCCCTCTCTCTAACATAAAACTTCACTTAAGTGGAAAAAATATATCTAACTCTTAATAGATAAAATATTGCTGTCTCTTTGATAATGCTGAAGTCTCGAAATCTGTTTACTGTTCTGCTTTTTCTAGAGACCCTTCAGACCACCCTTCCCATTTTATAATGTCACAATTGTCTCATACTTGATACAGTGCAGTTGAGTAGGTGGTAACACTTGAAAACCATCTTAGTTTTCTTAATTGGATTAGACTGCAGACTCTAGTCTCATCAGGGACACACCGTAAAGCCATTTACTAACAGAGTTACCTCAGAGGTCCATTATGTGTTATTTTGCGTAGTTTTAGCTTCAGAGGCAACCTCTTTCTGACTTTGTCTCAAATCCTTGTGGGTTTCCCAGTGGAGCCCATGTGCAGTGTCCTGAGTCAACACCTGGACTGGGCATGCTCTGTTCAACCTGGCAGTTGATGTTCATCATTATGTAATAATGCTTTTGATGTTTTATTTTTGAAGATCTACAGATTGTGTCAACAAAAGTCAGTTTTTAATCCATCAGGAGCTAATTATTGAGTTACTGCCTTCTTTAAATTCTTACTGGACAAAGATGTTGAATCTAGTGGCCTTCATGAATGCTTTGTTACAGTTCAAAAATATTCCCAATAAACAAAAGAAAGCTCAAAACACTTTCTTACAGCCTTGACATAAATATGAGGTTGAAAGGGGAGAAGATGTTGAAACGAGGTGATAAAATGTGTTTGGAAAATCACGTACAACTTCATTCCATTAGAAGGAAAGCTAGTGAAATAGGTAAAATGTTCAAATTGTAGATTTGTATAAAAATGGGCTTCCACCTCTAGTAAGACCAAAGAAACACCTACCAGACTGATCCTCTTATATAACTATAAATTCTGGGCAAATTTATAAAAAAAATTAAAACTGCCTACCACAAAGCACTGGAAAATTTTTAAAAAAACAGGCAGATTCTAGAGAGGAGTTGATTCATGGAAAAAAAGAATGGCAAGGAATAAATTTAGCAATTTTTATGGCTTTTAATCTAAAGGTAGGTCCCAGTTGGCCCCATGTCAAGTGGCTAAAATTCCAATAGAAAAACCTACGGTCGTCTGGCCTGAGGAGCAGGAGGGCAGAGTTGGGGGAAACCAGAGCTGCTGGAAAGTTAAGAGGAGAATCTCAGGAAAAAGCCAAGGAAGGTATGCATGGAATTCTCTGTAAAAAGTCCTCCCAGATCGCTGGCTGACTCCTGAACCACACGTGTGCAAGCAAAGTAAAAGCAAGGATAAGAGAACCAAGCTGACACTTTAACTGATGCTTTAGAGATAAGTATGAAGTTTGAGTTTAATCAAGTTAATTGACTGGAATCAACACTTTTTAGAGAAACAACAGAGTACAGAGGCTCCACAATATAGCATCGCAATGTCCATGATATACTCTGAAATTACTACACATATGAAGAAACAGGAAAATGTGAGCCATTCTTAAGAGAAAAGAGTCAGTAGAGACCAGCATTGATGATGCAGATGATCCTAACCATCCCCAATGACTTGAATG
The DNA here is from genome assembly GCF_030020395.1 of Manis pentadactyla. Lineage (NCBI taxonomy): Eukaryota > Metazoa > Chordata > Mammalia > Pholidota > Manidae > Manis > Manis pentadactyla. The sequence goes on from NC_080038.1 coordinate 7,716,857, forward strand.
AAATTATAAATTTTGTGTATAAATAGAAATGATAAAAAATGGAAGTTCTAGAACTGGAAAATGTGATATCTGAAAAATAAGTATAGCATGATTAACTTTCAGCTTTATATGATAGTACATACTAGTGTCTGATAAATTGTCAACAACTCTTGTTTAGGTAACAGCCAAAACTCATTTATGATCTGGTCAGTAATTGTAAGCAAATGAATTCTACCAACGTGGTGTCTAAAGTATTAGGAAAGGTTAGAGGAATCCTATGCAGTCTTTTCTAAAATTTTCAAATTTCTGAGCTGGATAAAAATTGGTCTAATATAACTGTATCTGTGAGTTATTATCCTAACAATGGATTATTTTCTTCCTGTCTTCCATTAGCATGGAAAATAAGACTTGATGTTATGACTTTTTTTTCCAAGCCAATAATCACATGACATTGACTAAAGAGATACACAGTCATTCTCCTATGCCTCTAGAGATAGGATACTTGAAAGATGTTCGGTTTTTGACTCTGGATACCTGGATCTAGTTTGCTTGGGAGACTATGGTTCCCAGTTCCAGCATAGGCACTCATTAGCTCATTTCATTTTTGGTGCTGGCCATATCACCATTCCAGTGGTCAGCCTATGAATTAGATTCCCTTATGTCAGGTGTCCGCCTGAGTCCAGTTAGATGTGGCCCAGAAGTAGAGTAGGAGTGATGAAGTTCAGGTAATATAGGCACGGTGGTTCTTCTTGGAAAGAGTTATGAGTGAGGCAGACACTAAGATCAGTATTTCTAGGTCTAAATCCCAACCCTGACCTAGACTTGAAATAAATTCTTATTTCTCATAAGGCAATGATCTAAGATTATCATGGACCTTCTTGCAAGATTAAGATTTGAGTGAAGAACCCATCATGAGAAGAGGACTTGGTTGCAGGTCCTTTTCAAATCTAAGTTTGCCAAATAAATTGGCATTGAGAATGCTCTCCTGGCACACACTTATTTATTCCAGAAGTATTTATTGAGCACTTACTATGTGCCAGGAGCTGTAACAAATGCTGTATAGCTTCTGAGATTAAACTGGTAGGCTCTGCCTTCAAGTATGTCAGTCTTGTGGGAGATAAAGGCAGCAGAGCAAGCAGGTCAATTTGGTGTCATCCAAACTTCATAGGAAGTAAGCTCAAGATATAACAGGATCCCAAAAGGTTGGTCACCTAATTTGGCCTAGAAGACAGGGGATCAAAGATTTCTTAACAAAAGTGTCAACAGGGAAAATAAGTGTTAGCTGAGAAGCTGGAAGAGAAAGAAGAGTTAGTCAAGCAGGTGAGAGGAAGGAAAGACATTCCAGGGCAAGGTGGGAAAGCATGAAAAAGTGGGGTGCGTACAGGGACTGGAGCAAGAGTGCCCCCAGCCCTGAGCATGATGGTTGGCACCTAGTAGATACTCAGGAAAATCTGAATAAAGGAAACGCCTTACAGGCCCTTTGTGCTCGGCCTGCCGCCTCACTTCCTGACTCGTCTTCTAGTACTCTCCCCCGCTCATCCCGCCAGCCCATTGCCTGCTTGTGATTCTTTGAACATACCAGGCACCCTCCAGTCTGAGGCCTTTGCATGTGTGGTTCCCTCTGCCTAAAATGCTCTTCCCTCAGGCATCCACGTGATTCCCTCCCTCTCCTTCAAATTCTTGCTCAGAAGTCATTTTCTGAATGAGGCTCTCCTCTGTCTCCCATTCTGCCTCCTGACCTGTATTTATAATGTGGGTATTATTTTAATACCTCTGACTGGATATATATTTGGTTTCCATATTTTATTGTTTTTCTCGCTTGAGTGAAAGCTCCCGTGAATGTGGGAACCTTTACTGTTTGTTTTCTGCTGTCTCCACAGTTGCTAGAACAATGCCTGGGATATAGTAGGTTATCAAAAATACTCATTAAATGCATCAGTGAATGATCTACTTACACGATATCCTATAGTCAGGAATGAATTGTAATACTTTGACTAGCTAGTGAGGTGCCCCACATTCAGATAAGCAGATATTAAAGTAGATCCCGGGAGATAGCACTGGTTTCTCTCTGCACTGGTTCCTTTTTGAGATAGCAAATACAAATAATGTGATTGGATCAATTCACCTTGATAAGTTAATAATAATTTGCCTGATGAAAATAGTTCCCGTTTTCTTCACTCTGTCTGTGTCAATGGTCAGTTCATTTTCCAAGGCTTGAAATCTTGCCAGACCCCCTGCCCCTGTTAAATTAGGCACGTGTCTCATGTCCTCTCATTCAAGGCTCCATGATGTGGCCCTTGTCTCAGGTTGCATCTCCCAAGCAAAGCTTGAGACAGGGCTTTCTGGGGAAGTGTGTTATTAGGAAGCTTCTCAGGAAAACACCCTGGGGAGTTGGGAAGGAGGCTGAGCAGCGAGGCAAGACAGTCCCAAGGAAGGAAGGGAAGCTTTGCCCAGCCCTGCGGGAGAGCCCTGCGGACAGTGACGGCCACGTCTGGAGACTTGTCTCGACTCTGGGCACAAGGAGCTGGAGTCATCGTGCCCATTGTGCCCGCACAGGGCCCTCTGCCTTCCTTGGAAACCTTTCTGGCCGTTTGTGCACACAGGCAAGACAGGTTCTGGAAGCCCGTGTTGTCAGCCAACCAAGGGACCGAGTGGTAGCTGATGGAGTTCACGGCCCAGGAGGTAGTCTGTAGGGAGACGGCTGAGGGGTTTGAGGGCGAGGGACCACAGCACACTGCCAGCACCTGCTGCCTCCTTAGCCCCTTTCCTCCCACTCTCTGCTGGCCAGTCACCCGCTGTTCTTGGCTTGCACTTCACCTGCCAGGCCCCCTTTCCCACCGTCCCTGTCTATCCTCGGTGACTGATTTCTTCTGCCCCCTCCTCAGTCAAGCTTTCCCTGGGTCCCAGAACCTGGTGATACCCTCCTTCCTCTGACGGCTCATTATGTCCTTGACCCTCAGATCTGCCACCCCTCTTTCACTAAGCTGCTGTTTGTCTTTGGACATGTCACTGGGCCATTTGCTCACCTGTCAGGGCCTTGCAGTCTGACCATTCCAACCCCTCCATGACTTACAATGTTCCAGTGTGTTAAAATTGCAAATATGTTTATCAGCCTTCACCAGACTGTAAACTTCTGAGCATAAGAATAATTTGTTCTCTGAACTACGCTGTGTCTTCTGAAAACTATGTATTCTATCTTCTGAAAGCAACATTTCTATATCTAGGTCATGAAGACTAGGAGTAATTTATGTGTAGTGGCTGGTACATAGAAGACTCTCAAAATAGATGATTGACATATTGGCAAATCTTTGTACCTCAGGAAAAGCCTATTACAGAGTCTTGTACGTTAAAGACATTGAAGCAATATTTTCTCCATTATGTAAGGAGAAACTAAAGGCCGATGCTAGTTAATGACGAAGCCAGGCCCCCTCGCACTCCATGCCGTAACCTTCCTCCTCTTCTATGTTGCCACAGCCAAGAGTTGTTAAATACAGGAGGACTGGCTTTGGTCCAGTAGGAGAAGAGCTGAACACCGACATGGAAGCTGTGCCCAGTCACTTAGACCCTCCACGCACCAGCTGGTTCCAGCACAGTCCACTTGCAGTCTCAACCTCTCTTAAAGCTCGGGCTTTGCTCTCATTAAACACAGGAAATATGGATCCAGCACCAAGGAGATTGTATCCTGCGATTCCTCCAAAAAAGGGGACCCTTTACTGTCTGACGTCTGCCTCTCGGTCCCTCTTAGCACGCTGTTACTATGTATTGCTGAGTTGAACACGCATTGGTGCTGGTTGCCGACTACAAGGCTTGATCTGGATTGGTGGCCTCTCTTTGCATTTAGTGACTGAAATCATTATCCAGATCCTGCAGGCGTAAGCGTCAGCTGTCTCTGGTTGGCTCGTTAATGCCCAGACCTGTGAGGACCCAAAGCTAAACTACCCAGCAAGGCATTTTAGCATTAATTCATTTTCTCCTGCTCAGAATCACAAACACAGTTTATCAAACCAAGAGCCAGCCCAAACATACTGCAAAACTTTGCTCCACCAGGTGGGATTCATTTCATCTTCCTTTCTTTCAGAGTCTTCTGTCATGAATACCCTCCCCGCCCTCCCTCTTCCCACTCCCTTCCTTGGTAAAGTTCATGTGAGTAATGGTTCAGGAAATGTAATACTTGTACTTTGCAAGGGAGCTTTTATTTCTTTTTAATATTATCCTTATTCCCAGGCAGTGCCCCATAGGCGTAGAGGAGGGAATGAGGGAGATTCTGGGAGAAAATGAACCCTTCAAAAGGAAATATTTTAATTCATTTTTTTGTTGTGGTAAAATGCACATAACCTAAAATTTACCATTGGTGACATTTGGCACATTCATAATGTTTAGCAGTGTGATTGTACACCCAGTTCCCCTGTGTGGGTGCTTGTCCCACTCCACTAAGTCATTCTCCCACATCAGCTGGGTGGCCTGCAGTTCAGCTCAATTCTGACACTGTCTACCTGAGAGCCTCAGATCCCACAGGGCGAGGGCTCAGTCCCACGGAACAGTTCTCTGCTAGCTTCAGATGCCAGGTCCAGGTCCACGCTGTCACCTGGGCTTCTGACCAACTGGCTGTAAGTCAGAAGTTCCCACGTCCTCTTCCTCAGGTTCGATTAATTTGCTAGAGCAGCTCACAGAACTCGGGGAAGCATTGCACTTACTGGATAACTGGTTGGTTATAAAAGGATGTAACTCTGGGAACACCCACATGGGAGAGATGCATAGGGCAAAGGGTGGGGAGGGAGTGTGGTGCTTCCATGTCAACTCCGAGTGCCCATTCTTCCCCCAGCTCCATGTGTTCACCAACCCAGAAGCTCTCCAAACCCTGTCCTTTGGGGTTTTTCTGGAGGCCTCATTATACAGGCCTGACTGATGAACTCATTGGCCATTGATGATTCAATCTCCTCCCTTCTCCCCTCTCCAGAGGTCAGTGGATGGAGCTAAAAGTTCAACCCTCCAACCACTTGGCTGGATCCCCCAGCAACCAGTCCCCATCCTTAGGTGCTTTGCAAGAGTCACCTCTTTAACAGCGAAAGACCTTTATTGGCTCTCATCCCTTGGAAATCCCAATGGCTTGAGGAACTCTGTGCCAGAAAGGGGCAAGAAGAACAAATATATATTTCTTCATAAATCACAATATCACAACAACCATCATGTAGTCCCAGAACATTTTCATCTCCCCAGATGGAAACTGTAATCATTAAGCAGTCACTCCCCATTCCCCGTCCTCCCCCTCCCAGCATCCACAATTCTGCTTTCTGACTCTATGGACTTGCCTCCTCTGGATGTTTCCTATAAATGGAGTCACACAGTATGCGGCCGTTCGTGTCTGGCTTCTTTCATTCAGCATAATGTTTTCAAGGGTTAGCCATTTTGTAGCACAAATCAATACTTCATTTTTATGTCTCAATAGTATTCCATTATATATGGAATATATATATATATATATACATATATATACATATAGCCTCATTATTCATGACAGCCAAAAGGTGCAAACAACCGAAATGTTCATTCGTGGATCAATGCATATATCAGGAATAGTGCTGCTGTTCATATTTCTGTACAATTCTTGGAACACCTCTTTGCATTCCTTTTTGATATAGATCTAGGAGTAGAATTCCTGGGTCATATAGTGTCTCTGTGTTTGACCTACCAAACTTGATACATTTTTTTTTTGTTAAAGTATCATTGATATACAATCTGATGATGGTTTCACTTACACAAAACAGTGGTTCAGCATTCACGCATATTATCAAGACTCCCCCCCCTCCCTTGCGGTCACTGTCTAAAACTTGATGCATTTCTTAAAACCATTCAGGCCTGATCTGTAGAATTCTTACATCTCTAGTTTGATCTCAATAGTAAATACAAGACAGTAACTAAGAGAATTGTTAACTGAACTGATGAAGGAATCTTATCGAGAGCAAAGTGCCAGAGTCCAGGATTTGCTCCTTTTAGGTATAACGGAAGAATCCAGTAAGTGTCAAGAAGACACTCCACTCTGCTGTTAATGATCCGGCTGGGTGGTCCCTGTCTGCAGGTATTGAAAATCAGAATATCTTCATATTCACTGCATAAATCAGTAAAGGCAACAGCCCTGACCAGGAACTGGAGAAAGGGATATATGTAAAATATTTTGGAGTATTTATAATACATTGTAAGTTTGATCTTAGCAACAGAGATCATGTGCCTTCCCAACAGTACTTTACATTTCAATTTGTTTTCTCTCCCACCTAAGAATAATCAAGGTGATTTTGCGTGATGTAGACAAGTCAATATATTTCCAATTCAGTGTGCCCATTTTGTAAAGAAATCCCCACCCCACAACTAATGTTAGTTTGCTCAGAACATTCAGACACTTACTAGTATATTTCAAATCCATCTAAATTTAAAATATTTTTCTGCTCTTTCAAATGTGTGTGTGTGTGTGTGTGTGTATAGTTCTTGTTTTGTGGGGAATCATCAATACTTCAAAAATACTCTGGCTCGAATTCTCTAAGGATTTGGGGGAATCATTATTTGTCTTCATTGCTTAGAGAATTAAAGGCTTTTCAGGAAGTCCATATTATCCAACCATTTTGTTGAAGACCCATTAAAATAATATACACTATTTTTTTAGTGTGAGATTAGCTTCCTGATGTAGACATAGGCATTTTAGTTTCACTAATGTTTGATAGGTTTGAATTGTCGAGTCCTGGAAAAAATTTAATCCAGTTTGTTTTAAATTAAGCTAAGGTTGAACATGATTTTTACCCCATTAACCAAAACCAGGTGTTTTATTTGAAACTTTTATTGCCTAATGATAATACTCATGGCAGGGGCAATACAGTTATCTCCCCAGAGATCAAACCACTGTTCATTCAGCCACTCCTTAACAAATGATTAGAATTCAAGGAAAATGCTGTGGGGAGAGAAACCCAGGTTCACAAGTATGAACAGTCTCAGGCTTTTGACATGTCTGAAGTTGAATATACAAAGTGTTAACATTCTGTTTTGCAATAATCATCACACACAGAAAATGTTTATCTTTACATGTAGCGTAGGTAAGATAAACAGTATTAGAACTATATCATGATCTATTAACCCCTAAATTTGATATAAGCAGACAGCAAGTGCTGATTCCCCAACTGCCATTTTCGTACACTTTTAACATAATTACACACTTCCTGAGACATGCCTGAAAGAGAACTGTGGCCTTTCCATGCTTAATCAATTGTGCATGACTTTATAATGCCCATAAAATACTACTTACAGGCATAACATGTCAAACACAACACTTTGTAGAAAAGGAGAGTCACATTCACTTCCAGATGTTTCTTCCAAACATTTTCTTTGTTCTTTTCCTCACCCTACATTCTGATTTTGTGGTTGTGATTAACAGCGCAAAACTCCACAACAAAAATTCATCAGATGATTCATTCCACCTACCAAATCCACAGTTTTCAGGGCTCAATTGGAGACATAATGAAAATCTACTTTGCATAATTATCATATGAGACAATCTATAATTAAATGACGAAATGTGGTTATGCTCCAGTGTGTATATGAGGCGCTATGTGAACTGAAACCACAAAGGTTTTTTCTTTCTTTGCTTTAACTTTCATCTGGTGTGTTTGATGGAGGAAATGCAAACCAGCAATGCATTTCCCACCCAGTTTAAGTTCCTGTGGGAATCTTTTTTTTTTAATTTCATGAAAGAAGACGATTTCTTGACTTGAAGAGTAACTGGAAACACTAATATGATTGCCACCTCAATGTTAATAGATACAACTCTGAAACTTAAAAAAGGGCTAATAATCAACATTATAATTTTTTGCCTGAAAAATATTTTTTTTAAACTGTTATGATAGCTTCTCAAACATCTGTTCAAAATGACCTGTTATTCGTCATGCAACTCTAAAGCCTGAAATGAACCTTGCCAGAGTTTTAACCTTGATGCATAATCTTGATTTATAGTCTCTCTCCTTCTTTTATACAGATAAACCAAAGTTGACTATATCAAGTTTAAATCTAAAACAATGGTTCTAAAATTTCAAGTCAGGAATAACCTGTCTGGGATTCTTTGCGAAACCCCGTGAAATATAATTATGTTAACCTTACAAACTGAATAGGTAAGTTTGGCCAAATTATATCTGTATTTTGCAAATATTCTTTGCACACCAACTCCATGTCATACACTGTGGGAGAGACTGAATATAACGATGTATTTTGCAACCTTCAAGGAGTTCAGAATCTGGTAGTATTCAGTTTTGAAATTGTCCAGGGGATGCATTTATCAGTGAACTACCAGAATGAATACTGGACTAAAGCTTAAATTTAAATACATTCTTCCATTGACCTTTCCTGTCCTAAATATTGGGAAAAGGCTATCATTGTTTAATCTTAGTGGAGCATTGGTGCTCTTGACATGACCTTGAGTTTCAAGAGAAGGAATCCTCTCAGAAGCTAAATGAAGGAAATTTAAGTGTTCATCTTTAGTCTCCCTAATGGTAATTTGGAAAATCATGTTCTATCACTTTTGTAATTGTTGTTATTTCCCATATCTGTATCAGCAAACCGGCCCACGGGCCTAAAATTCCCTCTGCCTGTTTTTATAAATAAAGTTCTATTGGAACACAGTCATACTCATTCTTTACACATTTGTCTATGGCTACTTTTGTGCTACAATAGCAGAGTTGACTAGTTGTGATCAAGACCACAGGACCTGCAAACCCTAAAATATTTCCTGTCTAGCCTTTTAGAGAAAAAATCTGTCAAGTGCTGATCAAAAGAGTATGTTTAAATTGGTATTCCAGGATTACCAATTTTAGACCTTATCTGCTGTTGCTCACTCTGCCAGATGAGGGCTAAATTGGTTGCCCTCTTTCCCACCTCTTTCTAGCTCTGCTGTCGGTGTGGTTCTATAATTGCCAGTTATCTTCGTGATTTTAAATGATAGGTGATGCTTTTATTTCTTTATCCTAAGAAGCATGTTCTAATACTAGTAATTTCCACTTAGTAAGATAAAAATGTAATTCAGGCACCTTTCTTGCTTACTTCTCTTTACCCTCTTCTTTCCTACCTTTTGTCTTTAATAATATGAAATTTGAAAGCATTTGCAGTTGTCCTGTAACCATGACTTAGTTTTTCCTTTTTAAGAAAAAAATTTTCTTGAACCATAGTTGATATACAGTATTATATTGTATGTCACTGTGTACAATATATACAGTATGTGTGATACTATATTGTACAACTTAGTGATTGGACAATTATATATATAACACTAAGTAGTCAATCAGTGAAGTTATCATCTGTCAACATATAAAGACATTATAATATTATTGACTGTATTCCATATGCTGTGCTTCCATCTCCATGACTAACTTATTTTATAGTTGGAAGTTTGTACCTCTTTATCTCCATGACATACTTTGCCCGTCCTCCTATGCTCCCTCCCCCTCCCCCCACCGCCACCCATGGCAACCACCTGTCTGTTCTCTGTGTTGATGTGCCTCTTTCTGGTTGTTAGTTGGTTTGTTCATTCATTTTGTTTTTTAGACACCACATATAAGTAAAATCATATGGCATTTGTCTGTCTGTCTGGTTTCACTGTGCATAATAGCCTCTAGGCCCACCCATGTCACAAATGGCAAGATTTTATTCTTTCTTATGGCTGAATAACATTCTGTCGTGTACATGTACTACATCTTCTTTATGCATTCATCTATCGACGGATATTACTGAGTCTTTTGGGTCTTGTCTACCGTTGATTCTAAATTTTAAAACTTCCTAATGAATTTTAATTTTTATTACTAATAAATATTATTCATTTCATAGCTAATTATTGTTGTTGATATTGCCACTAGTTTAAAGTTTTTTTTTCTAGCAGTCTCTGTTTTTCCTTGTTCTCCATTGTGGCCTGTCTTAACTACTTCTTAAAAGTAGTAAAATCCTCTGGAGCCACCTTCTTTCTCAGGAACCGCACTCCTCAATTCCTCCTCCTGCTCTAATCTGGATTGATGCCTTTGTGGGCCACTATAAAACTGTCATTCTGTGACTTTGCTTCCTTCTTTTCCCATGTTGGGGCCATGGTGTCCTTGACCCCGTGCCTTTCTCTCTCTTGATTTTGCTGAGTTTCTCTCTTTGAGTTTTAAAATTTAGAATCAACAGGTAGTAAGACCCAAAAGACTCAGTAATATCCATCAATAGAACACATCCTCATATAACTTGCTTAGGAAGTCAACTTTCTAAATCTTTGTATATCCTGACATTCTTTATTCTGTCCTCTCACTTGACATAGAAATCTAGGTTGAAAATTATTTTCCCACAGTTTTCAGTCAAGCTCCATTTTCAGGCCTCCTGTCCCACAGTGAGATAATGATGTGATTCTCATTGCTTTATCCTCAATGTACCTTTTCTCTCTATTGCTTTAAAGATAATTTCCTTATCATTGGTGCATCAAAATTTCATTGTTTGCATCCAGGTGTGAGGGTGCTTTTATTGTCAGCCTAAAGGCTCTCAGGCTAAGTTCTGAGACAATTCAGCTCAGGGACTTTTCAGATTCATTTATTTGATAATTCCTTTTTTCCTATTTTTCTCTTTTCTATTTTAGAAGTTCTTACCAGTTTTGTATTGGATCTTCTGAATTAATTGTAATTCTTTTTCTTTTCTTGTATGTTTCCAACACTGTGTCTTACTCAACTTTCTGGAAGAGTTTCTAAAATTTATACTTTGTGCTATTGAATTAAATATGAAATTACACATTTAATTCCCAAGCACACTCCCTCATTCTCATGTTTCTCTCTCTTTTTTTCTATTAAAGTGCTGCAGTGCACATCTTTGGGCACATAGCTCTACTCAGTTATGCTGTACAATACAGACCTAGAAATGAGGTTGCTGAGATTTAAAATACATGCATTTAAATTTTGAAAGTTTATGATGGCCCTTTAGAAACTGCTTACACCACCTTATATTTTTATTTCAAGGGAAAAATGTGATATATTGGTACTTTTGCATTTATTAATGAAAATAAGTATTTTTCAGAACGTTATTGGCCATTCATATTATTTTCATATATGTGCCTGATGATATACTTCATCATTTTTTTATTGGGCTATCAATTTTTTGGAATTGTACAAATTCTTTATTATATAGAGAGAGATCATAACTTTGTTCTGTATGTTGCAAATGTCTTATTCCAGTGTGTTGTCTTATAACTTTGTTATGATTTTGCCCTTTTAAATTACTATGTAGTTGAGGCTGTTTGTTTTTTCCTTTGTAGCTTATGGATTTCATATTATACTTAGAAACGTCCTTCTTGTCCTAAGAGTCTAAATATTTTCTTTAAAATGTTTAAAAAATTCAACTGAGCAAATTTGAAGCTCTAATTGGCTTTATTCAGTCGTTCATGAATCAGGCAGCATCCTATCCAACAAATAAAAGGGGCTCTGAAGTGTTGAACCAAATGAAAGGCTTTTATAGGCAGAAGGGGACAGAAAAGGAAATTTCTAGCAAGAATGGATTATTTCAGGCAAGGTCACCTTCCTGTGGGGGCTGGAAGGAGTCTGTTAGGCAGATTACCTCACTTTTGCTGACCAGATAATTTCAGATTGACTGGTTAAATGTGACATTTCTGGCAGAGGCCAAAACTGCAGTTGGGTTAGGTATTAAGTCTTGGTTTGCTGCAAGGGGGGCTTAACATAAGTGACTCCATTTTGGGCCAGTTATTTCTTTTCTCTAACAACTATTTTCTTCTAGTACTTTCATACCTGAAATGTTACTGCTCTTTTCCTCAGTGCCTTCAACTATAAATGATAAAAAGAGTACTCCTCACCTGGTAGGTTCGTTATGAAAATAAATGTGGTAATCCATATGTATAATCAAGAACAGTGCTTGGCAAGCTTAGCTCATGTTAGCAGCACCTAATGCTGTTATGATAATGGTTCTTTTCTTCATGGCTTAGCACAGTGCCTGATTTTAAAAATATGACTTAAAGGTTAGATAAATGAATATAAATTATTGAAAAGACTGGAAATTACTTTTGAGAAAGAGAGAAGACCATAAAGTTTTAATGTCCTTTTTTAAAACTGGAGAGGGGTTGGAGTAAAATCTCCTAGAGTTTGCTCCTAGGCTTTGATTTGTTTCCCCTGTGGCTTATGTGGCCCAGAAATAAGTGTCACACTAACAGAGGTTGAAAGTAGTTTTCAGCCCTTAAATTGAATTAAATGAATACTATCGTGACAAGTTAATTAGGCATGCATAAAATTGCTAAATATGTGTCATTGAAAATGCCTATGTACCATATTTTGTTAAACATCAATTATGATCATAAAAAGTCTGCATCTAGTAAAATGGATACTGCTGACACATGTTAATTACTCTGGAAAATAATTGAGCTCTTTAAAAATTTCAATATGCTAGTAAGCATGCATGGCCTGTGAAAACTTCAGCTATTTTGAGCTTATCTAAATGAATCTAACAATATAAAATGAAGGAAAATTTTCCCTACAGCTCTCTTAGTAGGACAAAAGGCAAAAGCAAATTGCTGTAGCAAAGGGTCTATGAAATAAACTTGGTTTGTACTCCCGATGTTCAGGTAGCAATGTCCCCAAGTCTCAGCAGCTCCAATCTGCGTTGGAGCAGCACAGGAGAATAAAAGAAAACAGTGAAGATCTGTTTCCTTTGTCCCTGAGATGATGGTACTTCAGTTCTTGACAGTGCAACCTAAGAGTTTTGAAACATGTGCCTTTTGTCTATGTGCTTTCTAAACCTTGGCAGTAGTCTGTATGCTTGCTAATATAATGGCAAATGTTAGTCCAAGACATCCAGTTATTTGTCCATAAGAATTGCTATGACCTCCCGTAAATGCTTCTCCATCAGGGAACACAGATTATGAAAAAGGTCAGTGGGAATTAAGTGATATGATAGAGGTTGGCCCTCTAGCCAGCTGTGTATTGAGGGTGGCTGAAAAGTACAAGATACATGGAGGTTGACTGTTTCTGTTTTATCTTTTGAGCTCTCTCCCTGGATTTTCCCCCAAGGAAATGATTTTCTATTCATCTTTCCTTCTTTTTTTCCTTCTTTCACCAGTGCTTTTCAAAGTGTGGTCCTGAACCCTGCACCAGAATCACCTGAAATGCCTTTTAAAAACACATAGTCCTGGATAGTGCTGGATTAACTAATGGGGCAAATTGAAGTATGATTTGGTTTATCGGCTAAGTTGGGTCTGAAAATGAATTATTTTTAAGCAAATAGCATCAGAGTAGATGTCATTGAATATAGAACATCATTGTGCTTTCTTTAAGTATTCTGTATAATGTTTTTGTTTTGAAGTGGAGGCAGGTGGTAGGAAATTCATTATCTTAGAAAGTATTGACCATTTTACTCTCATGACTATTCCCTTCTTCCCACTGAAATAGAAGGACTTCCCTGCTTGAATGGGGTCTAAATGGGATCAAAACAATGAAATCCTCTGATTTCCTCCCAGCCCACTTTCCCACTTGCTGACCAGCACCTCTTGTCTAGCTGGAGTGCACCCTGGAAACCACAGGACTGCCCAGCAAGTGTCACAGAAGGACCGTTCGCACAGTCTGAGGATCCTGCCTCCAGGTCTTACCCAATAGCTCAGAAGGGAGGGTTGAGAACACAAGGTGGGCTTGCTGCCAAATCATCTTCTGATGTGGTTGTACCAATGTATTCTCCAGGAATAGGTTCCCGTAGTGGTATTTGAAGTGTTCTCTATAACCTCCTCTCAAATTCAGTTCACATTAACTTACATTCACTCAGATGTCACACTGTTTATACTGATTATTGCCAAACAGAACATATGATTCTGAGCGTTTACTGTACATCCACCTGCCTGTATTACCTGTCTTTTTAATTTTTAATTGCCAGTGAATCTCATCTATGATTGAGTGTTCCTTGGTAGTAGTGCATATCTGGAGTTGATGGTGTGAGGTGAGCTTGAGAGCTATCAGCTCTGCTCAGCATCTCAATCAACCCAAGGATGTGACTGGATTATTATTGTCTGACACAGTAGACTGTCATTAACATAAAAGTCATCTCTTAAGCACATTGAACTGAACTCAGTGTAGTTGATGACTGGCCTCACTGTAGGGATTTTGCAGCTTTAGGGAAACTGACAAACATTTTGCCCTTTTAGATCCTACAATTAGATTCACAAGGCACAGTCAATACATATTTGCAGGTGCTAAATTCATCGTGCTTAAGGATGACAGAAATCTCTCTGGGTGGATGAACTGGCTTGTTGATAAAAGACTAATTGTCGAAATGGTTTTCAGGAGTGGTATTGACAAACAGACCTGAGTCCTTGAAGGATAAATTTGATCATGAATTAATAGGACCTATTTTGGACGTTAATTTATACAAGCCCTAATAGTACTTGATTTATTGCATCTCATTTGCTAAACCTGAAAGCATGACTGGAAAACATATCAGTCTGGAATCTGTTTAATCTCTGGTCCTAAACTATAACCCTCAAAATGAATAATATTCTAATTCATACATAAAATTAACAATATGTGCATTCAAGTTAATATTTAAGAACTGTGTCAAACTTATTTTTCTAAGATATTCTACTTTCATCCCCTAGAATGTGGAGAGAATTTCAGGGTTTTTATTTCATACTAGATCCTAATCAGGTGATAGATTTTGGAGTCTCTGGCCTTTCCAGGAAGAATGTGCTCTTGCTTACAGAAAGGAGGTGTGGCTGATATTGGACAGCATTCTCACATGGCTTGTGGTTTTCCCCTCTAACCTCATTTCTCCTAGATACTGTTCTCTCCTAAACACTCTCCCCACTTACCCAAGAACCACCACTTACAGTCATCCCAAACACCAGTTTCTTTTATGTTTTGATGGCTTTTCTTGCTGTTCCCTTGGATTAGAATTCAATTCCTTTCCTTAATTCACATGGTACTTACTGTCTCACCTCTCTATGCTCATCTCATGGGCATCTACTCTGTGAAGACTTTCCTGGTCCCCCCATTACTGCCCTTGGGTTAGATTGACCTCCCCCACAGATTCCACCCCACAGTATGGGGTGTATCCTTGCCTCTAGCAGTCCTTCCTACTCAGATGTTTATGTCTCTGGCTCTTTCTACTAGATTGGAATTTCTTTCATGACAGGGAATTTCATTAAGGGCATAGAACCAAAGAGAACTTCACAGTAAATTGACACTCAAGAGAACTATCTTAATAGAGGAATAAATGCATGAGTAGAACAACGGCCTGGAGACTATTCTTTCCTGGCCATGGTACGTCTGTTCCCTCTGCCTGGGATATTTTTCCGTGGATTGTCTCCCAGGTCAATCCTGCATGTCATTCAGATCTCAGATGTAACCTTAGAGCTGCTCCATCTCATTTCCTTAAAGCAACCCACCCCCTCTTTTGTTCCCTGTCCTGCTGCATTTTTCTTTATAAAAACTATAAGCCCCTGGCAATATGTGATATAGTTTATGTTTACTCGATTTTCATTGTCTCATTCCTTCCACTAGAAGAGGGGTTGGCAAACTTTTTTCTGTCAAGGACCAGATAACAAATATTTCAGGCTCTGGGGGCCGGCCTCTGTCACAACTACAAAACTCTGCCATTGTAGTGTGGGGGCGACTACACTGCGTAAATGAATGCATGTGGCTGTGTTACAATAAAACTTTATTTACAAAAACAGTCTGAAGTCAGATTTGACTCATGGGCTATAGTTTGCTGATGCCTTCCCAAGAATATAAGCTTGTCAGTCTGAATCACAGCCATATCCTGGGCAACAGGCACATAGAAAGCTTCTAGCAAATAGTTGTTGAATAAATGGTGGATAAATTTGATCCACCATAAATAACAAAAAAGATTGACTTTGACTGAATTTGAAAAGCCAGTTTCTGCCAATTGGAGTGAAAATGGTAGACCAAATCTTCAAATAAGTATATCAATTCTTCTAAAACATGAAAGCATTAGCCAAGGTCTCATCTAGCTCTCAAACTCAACGATGTTCTCTCTCTCGTAAATTTTACTTTTGACTGTTACATTGATTATGTGGGTAATATTGACCAAAGATGAAAGTTTACTGAGAACATTTTTGACAGAAAGAAAGCAAAGAGACAATGCCTCAGGTAAGATAAAGTAGTTCCCATTTCATTTAAATTAGGCAGATAGAAATGGATTCCACAGTGCTCAGTGTATGAACCCAAAGTCCTCCTTGTATTAAAAAACTGTGGAAAATGTGTTTCATTCAGAAAGAAATGTTTATTTAATAGGTGTTTGTTTAGGGGTTTTTGAAAACCATTGGTATAAATGTAAGTATGGTTGATATAAAAAAGTATTCATTGAAAATTTGATCTTAAGTGCTGCTCTCGATGCAGAAATGTTTATTGCTCTTGTCTGGGGGTCAAAACACTCAAGAATCACATTTTTCACAGGAAGCTGGAATAGAAGATTCCTCATCAGTGTCATCCAAGGGGCAGGGTTTGTTTCATGGGTCTTACAGGATTGCTTCGTGGAAGAGAGAAGCATAGTGCATGGTTCAGAGTCCTGGAAGGAAACGGATGGGTGTGGGTACAGATAAGGACACCAGTTAGTCCCACTGAGGCACCCAGCAGCTAGCAGCAGCTGGCCCCCGTTAGCATGGAGTATGGCGCTGTGGACAGGAGGCTGATGGGACAGCAACAATAATCAGTCACTCCAGAACTGCATCAAAGTAAGAAGGGGACAGGAGGAATTGAATACCTTGATCCCTTTTTCCTCCTCACTCACTTTCTCCTGCCAGCCCCTCCCATTGGCTGAACCCAATGGCGGCCAGAGAGCAAGGCACCCCTGTGACACAGCACCTATGAAGCAAAGCTTCCAGGACACAGAGCAGGCAGAAAGGGGGCCAGGCATGGATCTGGTGGATGGCCTAGTGAGGTTCAGTTCACGTGTATGGGGCTTAGAGTAGGGGAAACACAAGCAAACAAAACCCAAAACAGATCAGATGTGTCGCCTTGGGTGGTGATATAGTTTTATGTCTAAGTAAACTAAATTCTCTAGGTGGGGGCTAAGAATAATTACTTTAATGGTGAAAAGATTAAGAGATCCCAAGTTCTTAATTAAAATGGAACTATTAGCTCAAAACTTTGATTCTGTGATTTCCTTACCAGCCTCTTTTGTCTTCTATCAGAGGTTTTTAGTTATCAGAGTGAGCCCTTTACACTTAGGCACATTTTGAACTCCTTTGGGTAAAGATTATAAAATCATGAAATGTATCAAGTGTGGCTAACCATGTCTCTAAGAATATGTTTTTTATAAAAGTCAATTCATGTTTTAAGTATTGCTTTAGATCAGGGTTTCTATACAACACACTCTTACAGTTTGAATTTACAAAAACCATGTGGTTTTTTTTTTTTACCTTTCAAGTATAAAATTATAATATAAATTTTCAAAGAATACACGTAGATCACAAGGACGCACAGCAACCCCTTGGGATGAGAAGGGTACCTCCTGGGTCTTCAACCCTCCCTCTCCCCCAAGTACTGCCCTTCAATATGGATAGAATCCAGTTTGATAGAGACAAACTCTTAGACCTAAAGTAAGGATTTTAACATATTTTACAAGGGCTTTGCTCATTGTTGTCAAGACTTCTGTTCAAAAATGTGTTTTCCTGTTGGTACAAAAAAATGAGGGTAATCACTTGAGAAGAAAAGATCTACTCGGCTGTGCAACACTTTATGCCCTGTGAGCAACAGATGCTGTGGCATCTCACAAAGTTTTGGGATAGTTGAACCAAAGCGTTCAGTCTCTTGGAGCACAAAACAAGAGCACATGTAAGACCCATCAGTTTGTCTGTCCTTTAGTCACTCAAACCTGGGGCCACTCTATTTCATCTTGCTTGCCGGGGTAGGATTAGACACGAAGGATGGAAACGTGCCATTTCCCATTAGCACTCGAGCTTCATTTTTAGGTTTCTGAAAGTGCCACTGACTATATGTAAATGGGAGACGATGGACTTTTCAAGAGCCATAGTGAGCTTGGTACTATCAGTGACTCTGTCTATTGTATTTGAGTATATGACAGCCTTTGGGCCCACACACCGTAAGTCAGGAACCCCCTGTATCATATAGAACAGGAATCTCTACATTTTTCGCTCTTGTGCTCCTTGTTAGTAAAAAGTTTTGAACACATACTCCCCCCTCTGAATATATATTAATTTATTCTCATTTATATAAGTATATATTACTTTCAAGAATATATTATGGAGCGTATAAAGCATATGTTAAAAAGGCATTAAAATAAGACGAGATGAACGTATAATATACATTTTAATCACTTTTAAGCATTTTGCTATCCCTGCTGCATTAAAAATTATTTTCTATTTTAAATGACAGCAAAGTGACTGGATGCTTATTTATTTTAAAGCATCTTGGTTAATCACTTCATTGAATAAACATTTGAAGGTCTGGTTGCAAGTCTCAGTTTATTTCTTGTCTTAGTTTTAATCATTGTCACTGGAGGAAAAAAGGAACTGCAGAAACCTGAAGAGGCAAATGGACAGTGTATCACTGGCCTGCTGACTAGATCATGAAATGTTGTTTTTCAATTCCATCTACTCAGTTCATCTGGAAAGTGTCCATATTCCTTGATGTCCCTCAACTGTTCTCATAAGTGGAAAGTGTTGCATTTTATTATATTTAACCAATCAATGAATTGCTTCAATTGGAGGATTTTTAAACAGGTTAGGAAAATTCATTGCCAAGTTTTCAAAGGCTGCTGTTTTTCTAGATACATATTTGCATAATTTTCAATAAAACAAGCACATCATGATAGAATCATTTCCAAACATGTTTCCTTACATTCTCACCCCAATCCAAGATGCTTTTAAAAAGTAAGTTACTTTCCCATTCATTATTACAGTATCTCCTTTACTTGGAAGAGAGGACTCTTTTAGTTCATTGTCACCAGGGAGCCAGCAAATCTTACGCAGGACAACAGATTCTCAGAGCATCTCCTTTGTACTTTGATGGTTTTGTTTCAGAAGCAACCACATTGTTGACAGGCTACAGTACTTCAGTTTCTTTGCCATAGCTTGCCTTGAATTCTTTCAAGGGGACAGGCATCTCTAAATTGACCCTGGCGCTCTTGTTTTATTCTAGCCAAAGCCACTACTGCATCATCTTATACTTTCCTATCTTTGTAGTGGTATCATAGTATCCTACGAATTATCGTTTTGTGTTCTGTAGGGCTAGACCACCAGAGTATTCTTGGTCAGAGTGTTCTTTTATGTTACCATATAAAATTTAGAATTCTCATTGAATTCTTTAGAAAGGACTCTATAGAGATATCTTTAGTGGATGACATCAAATCTATAAGTTAATGTGAAGAGAGCTGAAGTGATCATGTTTCGTCTACCCATTAAGGGGAAGCCTATTTATTTCAAACGCTCCTCAGATTCTCCAACAAGATTCCCCCAAACACTTTGTGATTTCTAAGTTTACTGGATTCTTTGGTTCAAGTACTGTGTAATTTTCCTAGCTCGACTAAATACTGTAAGTCTTTAAATGTTCCTGGCAGGTTTTGGGTTTGATTGACAGTGGCTGGTGGAACTGGTTAGTGAAGGTTGAGTTCTGAACCCACAATATGCATATTTATGAAGGCAGAAAAGCGAGACTATGTGGTGTGAGCTGGAAACATAGTGTGCATTACGTGCAGTTATTTATGTTTATACTAAATTTAACTCATCTCCAGTGGCAGGATTTGGTTGGGCTCTTTTGTTTGTTTTAGTTTTGTAATTGAAATATAGTTGATATGTAATATTGTAATTGTTTCATGTGTACAACAGCAATTTGACAATTATGTACATTAGTCAGTGCTTATATAGATAAGTGTATTTGCCATTTGTCAATATACAAACTATAATATTATTGACTATACTCCCTATGCTGTACCTTTATTCCTTGACTAAGCTATTAAAAAAAATTTTTTTTATTAAGTATCATTGATATACAATCTTAGGAGGGTTTCACATGTACAACATTGTGGTTTCAACATTCACCCATATTATCAAGTCCTCACCACCACCACCACCCTGCCATTGCAGTCACTGTCTAGAGAAATCAAAAAATGCTATAGAGTGACTAAGTTCTTTTATATTTGGATGTTTCGGCCTCTTTATCCCCTTCACCTATTTCCCCCCTACTCCCCACCTCTCTTGCAACCACCACTTTGTCCTCTGTATATATGAGTCTGTCTCTGTTTTCTTTATTTTTTTAGATTCCACATATAAGTGAAATCATGTGGTGTTTCTCTTTCTGTGTCTGACATTTCATTTAACATAATACCCTCTAGGTTCATCCATGTCATTGCAAATGGCAAGACTTTATTCCTTTTTATTGCTGAGTGATATTCCATTGTATATATGTGCCACATTGCCTTTATCTATTCATCACTTGATGGACACTTGGGTTGCTTCCATATCTTGGCTCTAGTCAATAGTAATGAGATAAACATAGGGAAACATGTATCTTTTTGAATTAGTGGTTTTGTTTTGTTTGGGTAAATTCTCAGAAGTGGTATTATTGAATCATATGTTATTTCTTTTTAGTTTTTTGAGAAATCTCCATACTGCTTTCAGTAGTCACTGCACCAATTTACATTCTCACTAGGCTCTTTTGATCCCAAAGGACAGAGGCTTGCCCAGATTTGCTTAAAAGGGGATTGGGGTGGGGGGAGTTGAATATAAAAATACATGCATCACAAGAGAGATGGAATCCCAGGGACGTATGACAATGGAATGCAGAGAGCCTTAGCCTCCTCGCCTCATGAGAAGCAGCCAAGGAGGTAGTTCCGAATTCAGGGAAGCTCTAGAGTCCTTATTAGTAGTTCCTTGATCTCCTAGTGTGACGTCACTCCCGAGGATGGTTTCCCTCCAAGTTTAGCCACTTCTCTTCCAACTTCCTTTGTCCTTTCTCTCTAAGATTCTGTTTATTCATAGTTTCTGTTTTCTCACATAGCACATATAAATCTTCTCCCTAAAGTCATGGATGAGTCTCATCTTGTCACATTCCTGTTGGTTGGCAATTCAAATATGATGTTGAATATTAAAAAGTTCTGAGAAGCTATAAGAAGCAGAAATTGGAGAAGGCCTTTCTGGTCTTCAGTGCACATTACCTACCCCTTAGGTACCCTAGTCTGAGCCTGTGTGGCCCCCAGAAGTTCACCGACTGCCGTTTCTTTAGGCTTAGCCTTTGGATCCTTGCTAGACCCAACACCGTGGTGCTTTCCTAGGCACACCACCAAGCTCTCTCCCCTAAAGTTTCTGCCACCCCATAGGGGTCCTCCTTAGCCAAGTTGCTCAGATTTCCAGGAAACAGAACTTAGGAAAGAGGGTTACTTATAGTCAGCTTTTGCTCTGGGCCGTGATAAATGCATTTACCCAAACAAAACAAGGCCTGTCTACCTCATTAAATCTGGGAGAGGTGAGCACTCAATGAGAACAAACCAACAATTATTTTCAATGTGTTACTTTGCCACGTACATCATTATAATTTTGACTTGCTGAGAACCTGCCATGGGGCCCAGTCGACCTCACAACCTCTCTCTGCTGTCACCTCTGCTTTCCTTTTCCTTCCTACTTACATTCTTGTTCTGGTAAACTCCGGTTTGCCTTGCTCGGCACTTACGACCAGAGCTTTCCTTACTAGGATCCCCTGCAGACCACAGTAGGGTTCACGGATTGCTGACCCTTGTGTTGGGAGCCAGCACCACCCAAGTCCAGTTGGAGAAAGTCGTGAAGGATAGCTGGGGCCCCTCTGACTGCCACGGCGACTGGGACAGTGAGGGGGCAAGTTCCCCTTGGCTGTGTTAGTAGTGTTTGTAAAATGCAACATATTTAGTCATAAATGGTGTGGAGAATAAGGCCAGAAGAGAGAATCCTTTTGGCATGTGGCATTTCAGGGTTTTTAAATATTGAAAGCACTGTTTACAGATTGTATGAGTGAGCTTTTGATCATAACAAACATCCTCAAAATTCACTGGCAGAAAACAATGATAATTTATTCTCCCTTATTCAGCTGGGTGATCTGGGCTGGAGGGTGGGGCAGCTCTACTGCATGCTCGGCTCCTCCCTGAGATGCCAGCTCTGGTGGGTTCAATGTGTCCATTCCAGAGCCCAGCTGAAGGGGCAGCGCTACTTTGAAAGGGTCTCCTTGTGGTAATGATAGAGAAGCAAGAGCATATTTCCAACTATACAAGTGTGTTTTGCTGGTCACATCTGGGTTCAGCCATGTGACATGCTTTGGGCAGAGGGATGTTAGCAGAGTGAGGAGGTGGAAAAATACATACTGCATACAAGGGGGGGACACTGAACGGCAATGTGGCATCCAGTGGCAAATCACATCGTGGGGAGCAAATGCAGAATAATTCAGTCTACCACACAGACCAGTGCTACCAAGATGAGAATAGAATATTTTGATGCTTAATGGTTTCCTGTCATTGCAGTTGGCCATCCCTGAGTGGTAACACCAACAATGACCTTCTTAAGAAGAACTCAGGCACAAGTGTTTATTGATACTCCTTTTCATTCCAATCTTAACTACCCAGGTGTCCCACCTGCCACCATCTTCCTAGATTCTTTAATTCTACACCAAAGATAATGGCTTCTAAATTTGGTTCATCCTTCCAGAATCTTCCCATTCAGCACATATTTCAAAAAAGGGCCTTGTTGACTCTGATGAGCACATGGGAAAATGGAATTACTTCAGGTTTTCTTATAGGGCACTTTCTAGTAGTCAAAGTAATTCTTTGTGATACATTGGGTGTATTTTTATTTTTATTTTATTTATGTGGTACAAGAAAGGCTCCTAGAGTTCAAGGAAAGCTCTTGCCTTTTGTTATGGGGACTTAGGCGGCAGGACCACTATCATCGCTTTGGAAATGAATCTGTCAGGAATAGGCAAATTGCTTACTTGGTCTTCATGGACACATTTTTCCATCATATTTAATATACTCTGGATTTTTCAGGTCACAGATTCCTGGCGTATCTTGTGTGTGTTTGTTGGAGAAGGTTGGGGTGGAAGGTGGAAGTTTGTATAGCTCATCAGTTGTATTCTTCTAGTCTCAGCATCAGAATACACTGAAGCATGTTCAGCAGACAAAAAGGTACTGCTTTTTCAGCTCATCCTGAAAGGACTCAAGCATCTTTGTAAAAAGAATACTGCAAGGAGCGAGCCAGAAAGTGCTTGCCTTAATATGAGGAACTTAATGGTGTTTCATGGGGGAACATTTTAGCGGGGATGCATTCTTACTGGAAAAGAGACAAAGGTTGATTATTTTTAGATAGTTTATTCTGAAAACATAACCTGTTGAGTGAGAAAACAATAATGCCATTGAAAGGTTATCTTCAAAGTGCAAGCAAACCAAAAGCATTTAAAGATCACAAAAATGAAAATGCTAGAACAAACAGCAACCACAAAATATGCATTTGGTTGTGAGTTCCAAACCTTATTTGGGTGGGGAGATGACAATGAAGGGATACGGACCGACGTCAGATTCTCTGTTGACGCAGAAGATGGCAGCGTCTGAAATGAAAGGCTGTGCTCCTCCATCTCGCCACTCAGAACACAATTTTGCTTCTCATTTCCCCCATGGCTTAAGCTCACACCCCAGCCCTGGATTCAGTGGTCAGTTAGTGTTCTAGAAACATGACTGAGGAAAACTCACTAACAGTGACTCAGTTGCTAGAGAGCATGGATTTTATTCTTGCTCCTTATACTCTTCTGCATTCTAGTACAGTATTGCCTCGTGTATATCAACTCCTATTAGTGTTTATTGTGTCATTGCGTTTGATATGATTTTTCAAATTGAAGGCCTCAAGAGTTTGCCGAAGATTTGTGATGCATTTCACAGAGAGCTGGGCTACAGGCATTTGAAACATTGGGTTTTTCGTATTTTAAGAGTGAATGAGTTCATAATGTCTGAAACCTATTCCTTTCTATTCATTGACCTCAAGAGATGAAAGCAACAGCCAATGCTTTTTGTGTGCTTACTATGCTCCAGATCTTTTGCTAAGTGCTGTACATATTCATTCATTTAATCTCCACAACTGTCTTAAGAGGTTGTTACTATTATTGTCACCATTTTCCAGATGAGGAAGCTGTGGCACAGTGATGATATAATTTGCGTGGGTCACGCTGCTGGAAAGCGGTGGGTTCAGGATTCGAATTCGGAGAGTCTGGCCCCAAAGGCTCACTCCAAACGATCATATCAGTTCTCGTGTTTGCGCTGTGCTTGGGCACGTTCATTTCTGTGTTTCTTGTGCAAACCATAAAGTGTTAGCTGCTTGAAGACAAGATGTCTCCTGCAATTTGGATGCATGAGGACACAGGAGTTGCCCTTGACTTCCTGCTCATAGGTCCATCCTCACTGGGAACATCCTGTGTGTACAGGGAGAAGGTTCCAGAGTAGAGCCCACCCCTGCTCTGTCAGAGTGGCCTCCAGATATGTTCAAACCCCAACAATTTCTTAACCATTTCTGCCACCCTCTTCCTGGCCCACGCCACTGTGGTGGTTGGTTGGGATTGATGCAGTGGGCCCCGAAATGCTCTCCCTGTTCCCACCTGTGCTCCCTTGTGTCTCTTCTCTGAACAGCAGCTTTCCCATGACGCAGAACCTTCCAAGGGCTTCCTGTTCCATGCAGAAAAGAATAGTCCTTTCATGAGCCCGTGTGATCTGTGATGCCACACCCATCACTTCTTTTCCACCTCCGGCCTGCCCCTTAGGCATATCGCCTCAGGACCTTTGCACTTGGTGGTCCCTCTTCCTGCAGCTTCACCCCACATAGAACCCGCACTCTCCCACTCTCTAGCTTTCCCTCCCACCTTTTTTGTCTCCTTCCTTAGTGCTTATAATGACCTCATATACCATACATTTTACTAATTTATTAGTTCATTCTCTATCTCTGAACACTAGAGTGAACATTTTGTTTTTTATTCTGCTTTCAATCCTATTGTGTCCCCAGAATTGAGAAGCCAGTGGGCGTTCAATAAATATTTGTTGACTAAATGAATAAATGAATGCATTATGGAGTTGTTTTGGAGAATTCAGTGAACCAACATATGGAAATCATTTTGGAAAATGATGAGAATGAAATTAGTGTTTAATGTCAGGTATTAATAAAATAACAATATAATATTTATTGAGTGAATGATGAATTTAAAATTGGGGACTCTTTCTTGTGTAGTGGAAAGAAAATAATCAAGCTACAGATACTGTAACATTTTAAGTTACATTTGCAGTGGATGCTAGAGGAGGTAGTCGGGGACACCATTTGTGTCCTCTTTTCCTGTTACCCAGAAGGCATACTAGAACATTCCTTTTCCTGACCAAGTGAATAGTCCCCAAACCTAGCTGCGCTGCAGAATCACCTGGGGATCCTTTAAAAACTGATCCTGGCTCCCACCCGCCCTTTATTCTGATGTGATTGATCTGGGGTGAAATCTGGGCATTAGGATTTTTTAATGCTCTCCAGGTGGTTGTAACGTGCAGCAGAGTTTGGGAACCACTGCTGGAAGCTTCTCACAGAACTGGCAACGGCAGGGGGAAGAGCCTCCCCCAGGTCCTCTCTACATGTGGAATTGAAACGCATACCACCCCGGGTTCGATTCTCTGTTCTGCGACATGTGACCAGTAGCAAGTCACTTTGCTTCTGCAGCCTTCCTCACTTAGAATATGTCTTCTATGGATTATGGTGCAAACTCAGAGCTCAGGGCTGGCCTCTACAAATGTGGAGTCCCCCTCCTTTTTTTCCCTTGATCCAGCTGGGGTAAAAGGAGAAACCCATTTCCAAAGGTAGCTCAAGAACAACTCGCTCTGAAATGGAGCTCTCCTACAAAGGGCGCGAGGGAACCGAGCAGTGCCCACCACACGTGGGTGGCCCCACTTCCTGCCAGGCACTCACAGCCATGCCTGTTTCAGGCCTGTGAGGGGTCAGTGTCGGGGGTCAAGGTCCTGCCCGGTGGGGCCCACTGTAGGAGCATCAGAGGCCCTGTGGGGTCCTGGCCCTCGGCCTGACTTCCCTGCCTGTTCCCTGGGCCTTAGTCCCTCCCGGCCCGGGGCCCTGTCTGAGCCTCCTGCCTTAGCTCCTGGGACTCCCCCTGCATGGGTTTTGCAGCTTTAATCAGGGTCTTGAATTCTGTCCTGGGGACTGCCAGGCCTCTCCATGTGACCTTCTTCCCACCTGAGCCTGCCGAACTCCTTTCATCCCAGCATGTGCTCCACCGCGAGAGCCGTTTCCAGTCTCTGGGTCCAGGCAAACACCTGTAACCTCACATAAGGCAGCCTTTGTCCCCATAACACTGCCATTCTGAGCCCAGCCACTTCTAGAATGGTGGTGGGACATCAGAGATACTACACTACCAAGAGAAGCTTCACAGCTATGTGACCCATGCAGTCACACAGGCCCTGGGCTGGGTTTCATAGTCTGCTGTCTTGAAGCTCTTAATCATGTGTGATCGAAAGGTCCCCCATTTTCATTCTGCACTGTCCTTGCAAATGAATGTAGCTGGTCAAGCACATGACACTTAGAATCAGAAGACCTGGTGTGAATTGCACCTGGCTTACGTGTAGAAGAATGCGACCTTGACCCAGTTGTTCTTCCGCTTGGCATTTGCAAAGAGGAGGTGGTCAAACTGCCTCCATTGCGGGGGTTCCCGGAGATGAAGTTAGACAGCAGATGAGTGTCAGCACGCAGCACACATGTTCACTCTCAGCCAGCACTTCCCTTTCCCTAGTGTTCCACTTCACACGCCACTAAATCAAAGACATTTCCTTTCTGTTTCAAAGGGATTTTAAACTTTTATTTTCCTAGTCCATGATATATGCCTAAAGGACAGATCCTGGAGGGTTTTCCTTGATTTTTCTTAATTCTTGTTAATTGCACAGAAGGATAACAGGATTCCTCTTCTCTGTGTCTATGACATTTGAACAGTATGTTGTCCAGATGACATAGAGAATAGCCTCTTTCAAGGTACTTAAAAATGATCTTCTTTTACTTATTGAAGAAGATTAAAGAGAGGAAAAAATTAAATTAATCCCATGTCATTGAAATAATCTTGGCTTACATTTCTTTAAGGAGATTTCTAGTGTTCAAACTAATAACTCTTCCCCAGAAGAAGGCTCTCTTGGATAATATGCATGAATGAAGACTTCATTAAGAGTCACGCAAATTGGGTTTCGACCAGATACTCTGGTATACCATCCATGGGCCCTGAGCAATAATAAGCTGCTATTTTGACCCCAGTGTGTTTACTGGGAGCAGGCAGATAACAATACCTGCTCTGTTCCCTCATTCTCAAGTTGTTTTGTGGATCAAATGAGATGTTTATGGAAACATTTGAAAATTCTTGAATGCTATACACATTTCAGGTTTAGATTATTGATAAGACTTATGAAGTGTGAGGTGTGAACAAAAATTATTTTTAGATCATTTGAAAATCTCTCCAGAAAAGAAGTACAAAGAGTGAATTTCCCAGTTCCTTTGCAGAGGGGGAATGTATTTGACACCAGGATAACCATTTGTCACCAGCATGATCCCCATCACTTCAGTTTTACTGGAGCCTGAAGCCATAGACATTACCTACTAAATGGCCATGACTCTCTGAGGCTCTTTCTCAGCATATCAGTTATAATTCGATAGCTTTCCATAGAGAAGTATCTTTTTTTTCTATGTATTAATTCAGTTATTTATCGAGAATCCACTATGTGCCAGGCACAGTTCTTGGGACCTAGATAAATCAGTGAAGGAAATGAAGATTCTTGCCCTCACGGAGCTTATATTCTAGTGCAGGGGGCAAAACAATAAAAATAATCATAAAAATAAATATATTCTGCAGCCTGTTAGCAAGTGATTAGTGCTATGGAAATAAAAAGAAGAGGGTAAAGGGAATCTGGGTGCAGGGCGAGCAGTATTGAATTTTAAAGTTTGTAGCCAGGATATCCTCTTTAAGAAGGTCACATTGTAGTGAAGACCTGAAATTGGTGAGGGTGAGCCATGCACATACCTGCCAGACAAGCATTCCACATCAGAGGAGCAGCATAAAGCAGAAGTGGCATAGAGTTTTTAAGGAATAAGAAGGCCACACAAGAAGCTTGACCCGTGGGTCTCCCCAAATCTTTTCCAAACTGAATAGAAGGTTTTGAATATGATTGATTCTCTCTCTCAAGAGAGAACGTGATTGCCAGGCCATTGCCTAACACATATACATTGATGCCTCGTTCTTTTGTGTGTGCTTTTCCCACAGTCACATGACACAGGCAATCCCATTTGATGACCCTCGGCTAGAGAGCTGCCAAATCATCCCTCCGGCCCCACGGAGGGTGGAGATGAGGAGGGACCCTGTGCTGGGATTTGGTTTCGTGGCAGGGAGTGAAAAGCCAGTGGTCGTTCGCTCAGTAACACCAGGTAAGCGCCAACCCTGCTTCCCTGTCTCCTGGGACCTTTCACAACGCCCTGCCAGAATGGCTGCTCTCCAGTTTTATATGTTTCACCCTGTTCTGTTCCAGGCTGTGAAGGCTAGTTGAGTTTTCCCAATGCCTGGATGGAGTCAGACCACCAGAGGGACAGAAAGTGCTCTGCAAACTAGTTTAAATGCAAATTATCTTTTCTGTTGACTTAGGAAAACACTTGTCCATCATTGGTAACCATGGAAGTGACCCACTTCTTAATGTGTGAATGCAAATAACAAGAGGCAGGCACTGCACTGTATTTCAGTAAGCTCATGACAAACTCCTCAGGGAAGAAGAGCAGGGGGTAATATTTAAGTCACAGTAGGACTGAGTCATTGGGGTGATGGGATCGTTTTAATTCCCTGCCCCACTGCTGTTGGGCAGGACCAGGTGACTGACTTCGGCCAGTGGCATTTTAGGAAAGATGACATAACCAAAGGCTTGAAGTGTACTTGTAGAGTTGAGCTTATTTCTTGGGCTTCTGTCAAGGACGTAAGAAGAGTTTCCCTCAGTGGCTGCTGCCCTTTCAGCCTGAGCCCCAAAGTGAGCACATGGGACTGTCAGCCTGCAGCCTAAGCTAAATGGAGGCTGATCTTCAGGTGAAGCAAAATTGCCCATCTGAGCCTGGCCTAGGTCAGCCAGTCTGCCGTCAACCTAAAGGCTCGTAAGCCATGAGAAGAAATGATTATTGGATGCTCTACTGAGTTTTGACTGATCCGTGCAATACATGGCAAATCTCTTAAATTCTGCAGTGTGATTAGATAATTAATGTGCTTTGCCTTAGTCTTTTGCATTAGAATATGTAGATAGATGTTCCACTGCCGACACAGTTGAATGTAACAGACTATGAGGCAGTTGCCTGAAGTGGGCTACCTGTACCTTTCCAGAAATGATGCTCATTTTATTGTTTATCATATGTATTTTTGTACTTATTTTAACAGATTTGTATTGGATTTATTTTCAGACTAAGGGAAATTCTCATCCTTGATGAGTTTAGTAGTGTTATAGTTAAGAGCACAGAGTCTGGTGGCGACTGCCTGGGTTTGACGGATTTGAATCCTGCCTCTGCCACTTATGAGGTGTTGTTAGCTTCCATGTTATCTCCTCGGCCACTTCAGTTGATATAAACTTCTCTACATCATCTGGATGATTTGGGACCATAGTAGTATCTACCTTATAGGGCTAGGGAGAGAATGAAATACAGTAGAAGAGTGCCAGGTACATACCTATCATTCCACAAATAAGTATTCTTATTGCCATATTATTATTATTTAACTCTAAAATATTCAGCAGTTGAGTGTGTCAATTAAGGGAAATGAAAGCCAACGAGTGAGCTAGTATAGATTTTTTAAGTTGGTGTAATTTTCCATTTTTCAGGATTTTGACATAATATGCTCCAGGGCAGGCACTGCAAACACAGTCAACCAGTTCAGACTTGTGCAAAGATGAATATGTTTTCTTTTCACACCTACTGTTGCCTCTCCACATAGCTTCTTACTCTCTGCCAGGCTTTTTATTTCATTAGCTATAGATCATATTTTAGTTGTCTGTGTGGGATTGTTGAGCTTGACGCAGTTGAGAATTTTATCTCAAAATAAAAGAGATTTGTTGCTTTCTGTGATAAAAGAATACATACGCTTTGTAAAAAAAAAAACAAAACAGTGTAGATAGTATAGAGAAGTTAAAAGAACAAATCTTCTGAGCTCCCACTGCCAGGAGTTAACCACTATTAATGTATATAAGAGAGAGTGCATATTACAGTAGACAGAGTTCTGTGCATACATATGCATATATCAGGTATCATGTCTATAATGTGCTCTGTGTGTGTGTGTACACACATATTTTTTCCTAAATGGGATCACGTTTTTTTTATTTTTTGTTTTTTAATAGTGGGACATTTTGACATCTCTGATTATGAGATTCTCCAAAGAGTGTGCCCTCCCTGGAGCTGAGTAGAGAAGCAAGTCTTGTGTTTTGTTTCCTTGTTTTGCTTCACTCTTTCTTCAGCCACTTGCCTTCCTGGCCCTCGACTATCCCTAGCTTCAGACACTAACACCTACTTTCAGACAATTTTGAGAAGAGCAGGGAAAAATGGAAACAGAGGTCAAAGAGTGTGGTTTCTAGTCACTTTTAGGAGTGAAAATGCTGGTCATATAAACTATGTCTATCATAAAAATGACTCTACTGTAGTCTCAAGTGATGTCAGTGGTGTGACCACACTTCCCATACTACACAGTCCAGCCTGTGGTAAAAGGGCACGAGGGTAAAAGGCACGAGACCATCCTGTAAAGTGTGCCACTGCTTTATGTCTTGGAAGGAATTATGTCTTGCTTCCTCCTACAATTCTTGATTCAAGTTTCTTGACTACACAAGAATATTTCCATTAGATCAAAAACCATAGGTCGGATGTAAGAATATGTCCTATCGATCTGCTAGTGGTTTTCTCATCAGAGCAGTTAATATCTAGCAAGCATTTATTTTGAAATTTTTTCCATATTTGATCAGCTTTTGATTTCTATCCATTTGACTGAATTTGAGTGATAGCAGGCATATAATACAATAGCTATAAAAATTTTCCCAAGCAATTTTCAGAATTCCTTATGTATGCAAATACTGAATCTCAGTTCTCATATCTTGAAATGAATATTTTCTATCACTAATATGGGGACATGTTAAAGTTTTCCCTGCTCTTTTCCTTCCTACAAAGAAGACAAGTTTATGCCAAGTGTCTGGGTGGGTGCAGAACAACTGAATTACTTTGAGTTCCATTTTCCGGGTGTGAAGTGTTCATTTCAGTTACTAAATAAAAAATGGTAATATTTGAAAGATAATGTTTCAGCTGCACCTAATACCCAGTGACAGACCTGTGGAAATAAACTTAAAATTACAGTACCATATAATACCATATTAACATTTGGGAGATAATTCTATGAAACATGTGAAGATAATTTAGATAATTGAAATATTTATTTACAGGTTTTATTTAATACAGATGTGTACTTCATGCAGCTGTGGGTTTACATTTATATGTCAAGAGACCTGACAGTGACTAGTTTTTGAATCATAGGAGCAAGTTCCAAAGAAATGCTGGCCACCGCAAACTTGGAAGAGTCCACAGCCCTAAGCTGAGATCCCATCCTACCCTTTAAGTCAATTTCACCTGTGGGAGCTTCCGTTGGTTATCTGTGCATAATAAATGACCAACAAATATTAGTTTCCCACCTCCTCCTTGGAAACAGAACTGAAAGAGACTGATGAAGCAAGACAAAAATAACAGTCCTCTATAATCACCCGTGAGCACAGACACAAACATCTGAATACAGTCCAAACCACAGAAAATGACCAAACACCCCCTCTCCCAGCTGATACGTGTGACCGCTGCTGCTTTACCTCCACCCCAGCTTTAGCCCTGCTTCCTTCTGCCCACCTTGTAGTTGAGAATTGCTGTGATGCCCACTGTAGAATTACCCCCACTTCCTGGGACCCTCCCCCAAAGCACCCAACACAAGGCCAAATCCTGGAAGTCCTCCCTTGCGCCCTTCTATTGAGCAGTCTTGCCAGTCCCCGCAGCACGCTGCCTCCCTAGTTGCAATGACTAAGTAAATGCAACTTTGTTCTGGTCCAGGTGCGCCCAGGGTGTAGCAGCCTTGGCCGCAAGGCGTCCACACAACTCATCGGCTCCCTGCTGGGGGAGTACCTTCTTCTAGTAGCCTCCATACTCAAAGTGTGTTCGGTTGACCAGCAGCCCCTGGGAGCTTGTGAGAAATGCATTATTTAGCTTACTCCCGATTCCTCCAAATTTATTGAATCTGTCTGCAGAGCGATAAGGTCCCTGGGTGATTCACATGCCCGTTAAAGTGTGAGAAACCTTGCTGGGCTGCTGAATCTCAACCTTGCCATGGATGTTTGAAAGAATGTTGATGCTTGAGTCCTACCCCCAGAGATCCTGATTTAATTAGCCAGGGTGTAGCCTGGGCCTCGGGAGCTTATATGAAGCTCCTAGTTCTTTGTAATGGGTTTTAAAGGACTGATGTAGAGAACACTGGATGTGGCTGGGTTTTGATTTTGCTGGTAGCACCAGTTGCCCCCAGTGAGTCATGATGGGGACAGATTCCCAGTGGTCTTCTCACCTATACCTCACTCTCATTTGTCTCCAGGTGGCCCCTCCGAAGGCAAGCTGATCCCAGGAGATCAGATCGTAATGATTAATGATGAGCCAGTCAGTGCTGCGCCGAGGGAACGGGTCATCGACTTGGTCAGGTGGGTAACTCATTAACCTGGGCCCCATCCCACCGCCACGGCTGCCGCACAGCTCCGAGACCTCAGCCGGCAGAGGGCGGGCTGCCTGTGGACAGTTTCAGGCAGAAACACGAGCCCATACATTCACCTTGGAAATGCTGGTGATGCTGACCTCTAATACAACAACATGCTCCCTAAACACAAAACACCTAATTGCTCAGTCTGTGTTACCATCCAGGGTACATATGCTTCAGGGTGAACAATTTTGACTCCTGTTACCATTACTATATCCAGAGGTTGCACTTTTTTCCTTCCATAATTACTAACACATTGATACTCCATAATCAAGAAAATCAAAATGCAATACCTGAATTCAGTTTAAGCGATGAGTAATTTTCTATAATCCCAGGGATACACAAACATAAGAGTTCACTGACTTTTCATACTTGACTGAGGAGTTTATTACTGATTTTTGAAATCACCTGAGCCAAAAGAATAATAAGGTCAAAGTTAGGGCAGTTAAAAAATATGCTTGGTTTATTGGTTTGGTTTTGTCATAGATGTAGATAAGTTGTCATGTGATATCCTTAGTGGGACTCCAGAAAATGTGTTTTATGTGATGTTAAAATGTTCATGAGGAATCGCCTTAGAAGCCCGCTGCAGTTATATTCCCACAGTTCATTTAGGGCAAAAGGGGTCTTGAGGAGTTTTCCAGATGAAGCCGTGCCTATCAAGTGAATGGATCCACTCAACACTGTGGTGGTGTGAGGGATACTGGGCGTGCACCGTTTGTCTTTTATAAATAGATATTTTCAAGCAGGATTGAAGCAGAAGTTAAAGCTACTGGACTACTTTAAACTGACAGGGGATCTTCTAACATTTATGCTCTCTCATAACAAAAAATACATCTTTGGGAATGCATTACCTGGAGTTTTCCAGGGAAAGTTTCTTTCCCAAGCCTAGTTCGGCTTCTGCTTCACAGAGAAGCACTGGATAGTCATGCATCCTTGAAGGACTGGGAGAGGGGTGAGAAGCTAAAGATGTAGAAATAGAGGGGGCTTACTTTTAGGGTGACCAACCATCCCAGTTTTATGAGGGAAAGGCCAGTGTCCCAGGAAACCCCGCAGTCCCAGAACGGTAGGTGACCCTGCTTTAGTCTAAGCCTACAACCACGGAGCGTTCGCTGCTAGCTGCCAAAGTGCCTGTCCTCCCGGGGCATCCAAATCTCCAGGGGATGTTCCCAAACAGGAGCCAGCGCTGCGGCCTGTCTCGGATTCATCCTACACCACAAGCAAGACCTGGGGGCACCTCCCATCTTCCTGGGAACGAGAAATGCAAGAATCAGGAGTGACTCCATTTTAAAGCCCTGGGGAGGGAGCTGCAATGTCGCCATTTGGAACCATTTCTCTCTCGCGTGTGGGTTTCAGCAGGAACACCCCTCATCGGTCAGGCTCTGAGCCGTCTGTGAGCTTGCGTCCTGGGTGCCATGTTTGGGCCCTGATGGCCGGTCACACAGTCATTTTGTTTTCCCCTAGGCCCACGCCTCGGTAATCAGTCCTAGTGATTTGTGTGCCTGGAGGCTGACAGAAGAAATAAAAATCTGTGTTTGGGTTTGCAGTGACTGAATTGCGTGCTGCCGGACGGAGATGGAGAACAAGCTATCAAAAAGTGTGATCAATTCCTAAGTACCCCTTCAGGGACATTTAGAAATATTTTTTTCCAGAAATGAGTTTTTTTCCTTCTGGTTTTAATGCATTGTGGAAGAAAATAGCCTCTGTGAACAAAGTCCTCTGTAGGACTTTATATGTTATGGAGCTCACCGAATATTTGTTAAATAAATGAACCCATTAACAGAGGGGGTAGGTAGCACCCAGCAGCTCACATCCACGGCCCCCCTGCCACCTGTTTTTGCACAGCCCACGAGCTAAGAATGGTTTTTGCCATTTTTAAAGGGCTGGAAAAAATAAAAGAAGACTATTTTGTGACACATGAAAATCATATGAAATTCAAATTTCAGAGTCCATAAATAAACTTTTCTTGGGAAACAGCCACACCCAGTCACTGACATTTTGTCTAAGAGTGCTTCTCCCCTACAACAGCAGAGTGGAGCCCTTGCCACGGGGCCTGCAGTCCGCAAAGACTGAAGTGTTTGCGGCCCTTGACAGGTGAAGTGTGCCACCCCAGCTTTAGGAGACACTAAGGTGGCTGATGGCACTTTCTTTAGGTAAGCTAAAACCCCGAATAATGTACACAGGCAGTTTCTCTCAGTGGGCTTGTGATTACAGCCAGAGTCCCACATACTTGGTAAGGAGACTGTGTGTTTGAGACGGAAAGCCTGTGTGCTTTTTAACCATCTCAAAAAAAACTTCAGGAGCATAAAACTCCCTCCCTTCTAAGGGCCGGCCTTTGGGGAGCAAGCCCCAGGGTCGGACGTGGAGCCTGCGTCTGCTGGTGAACTTCAGCTGCTCCTCTGGCTGTGGCCCTGGCTGTTGATCCCGTTGTGTCACCAGCAAGCTCACGTGTGAGATCATTGGCGGCAGGAAAGGAGGGTGTCCTGAGGATCCACTCCACCGCACAGTGGCCGCCTGGAGGGTCTGACTCTGGCTTCTCCGCCCTGTTGCTACTAGTGTTCCTGACAAGACCTCTTGGGGAAGGCACCCGAAGACCGAGTACTCCAAGGTGTCCACGTGACCTCGTCATAGAAGGGAGGAAGGAAGCTCTCGCCACATCTCGGCCCTTCCAGTGTGCTGGAGACTGGGGAGGGCGAGGAGGAGAGAAGAGAGGTGGCTAGCAGCAGCAGATCACATTGTACCTCCTTCTAGAAAGATATAGGGGAACCTACTTGTTTGCAGCTCACTTTAGAATGTGATTTGAGTGTCCCTTTGTAGGTGTCTCACTGATGTGTGACAAGGACCTGGTTCAAATCTGGAATATAGTTCGACGTTATAGAATCAGGTGACCTGAATCCTAATTTCCATGAGAAAAGAGACCTTGTCTGTGCTGTCCCCTGCCACGTCCACTAACCCAGCCCAGTGGTGAGCTTCTAGGCGGTGCTTGGTAATATAGTGAGTGAGTGGGCTCTAACGTGCCCCCTGGGAAAACTACCGATTTTGCTGGTTTCCCTGCCACCTCTGCCCACTGCCAGCCTTCCAGCAATAAGTTCTGTAAGTGTGACTATCAGCTGATGAATCCATGCCTCAGAAAACACTCGTTTTATTCAATGATTCAAACATTTTTTGGCACCTACTATATGCAGAACATGGTGCTAGGTACAGATACACAGGGAAGGAGACAAAGCCCAGCCTTCAGGTCCACCCTACTATGACTATGACATCCATTCCAGTTGGGCCACCTTAAAACAGTCAAACCCCACATTCAGCACTTGGGGGGATTATCACATGTGAAGGAATTCTGCTAGTGACAAAAACACATTGGGAAACACGTCACGTAATCTTAAAAGTTATTCCCTTTTAATCTCACGGCAACAAATTTATCTTTATGAAAGTAACAGGGTACTTGATTGTAACCAAAGAAATCTACGTCCAATGCCACAGTGCAATTCAGGAAAGTGAAATGCAGCTGGTCACGCAGTTCTTGTTGCAACTGATACCCTCAAACTCATTAAACCAGGATTTTGAACCAACGTACTTCTCACTAATGAAAAAGTTCATGCATTAGAAATTTCTCCTGTGCCTTCCCATCAGTTTAGTCATCTGTCTGCCATATGTCTGCTAACCTAAAAATTTAGCTCTTGTAAAATAATCTCTTTTTTATTGGGCTTCTCTGCCGATATGTGCTTTAATATCTGTATCTCACCCAAGGTAAATTCCCTTTCTGTTTAATAAAATACCTGCGTTTGCTTAGCTACAAAGGAAATTTGGAAAAACACTCATCATTTTAATAACACTAAAATTCTCTCTTTAGAAACTGGCAACAGTTTACTCGCCTAAGTGGTTTTGTCCTGTTTTGTTCTCTTTTTCTCCCATGCCAGCATTTGCTCATGGATCAGATCCCTTTTTATTTCTAGATACATTTGTGTTTCTTTGTGGATTGGTTTTCTTATCATGTTGTTGCTCTATTAATAGAAATTTATTTATTCTTCTTGAGAAAATGAGTTTTTTGGAGACCAATTTACTCCTGTAGTGACCGCATTTGGGTTTTTTCATGTGTCCTCAAAAAGAGCTATAATGGCTGCACTGAAACCAGACGAGTCCCATTCGTTTTATATTTGTCTAAGTTGTTAACTCTACCTCATACTTTATAGTAGTTGAGGAACAAAATCTTGAAAGAATTCATGCCCCTTGCCAATGACCGTTTCTCTCTTCTTTTGAAGTAGCCAAGGATGATTTCCCTTGACTTTCCACAATTAGACAAATTAACTTAAAACAGCCTCCAAATGTTCATGTTCAAAAACTATGGAGTATAATTGCTCATAGAGATTATGAAGTATGCCCCGTCCACCAAGGCTAGCCAGCCCAAATGAATTCATAGGACTTCAACAAACAATTATTGAGCATTAAAGGGGTAGCGGAGGTCATGTAGGGCACTAGGGATGCAAAAATACCTACAACATGACTCCTGCAGTCAGGGAGGAGACTTCTAATTAACCGTGCTGAATTTATGAGTGTGCTGGCTGAGCGGGGAGGGTGGGGTAGGGATGTTTGGTGGGGTTGGGTAGGGTGTATAAGAATGTACTGGTGGTGCTAGAGGGTGGCTGTTGACCCCGAGTGGAAGGACAGGTTTCTGCATGGAGAAAAGTTTGGAAAATAGATCCTCCCTTTGTCCCTGGAAACCCCAGACCCTCCTGAAGGACACTTACTTTCCCCCCTGCTGATATAGAATATCCAGTGCCCCATGGCTGTCCTGAACCACAGCCTCAGCATTTATTTGCTCCTGCCCTCCCACACTTGCCCCCTCAAGGCAGCAACAGAAATCCCTGGCTCATGTTAGACTGCAAGCCCTAGTCTTCTAGGACTAGAGATGCATTTAAGAATCGGGTAAGTACCGTGGACTTTTTCTCTTCAGCCAGAAAAGTCCATGTGTACATAATTTACATATAATAACAGAATGTTCCATGACCTTCTGATGCCAATCCCAGTTTAGACCCCTGCCAGCAGACACTGATAATGCCGGCTCTCTTCCTCTTTGTCTGTCTCAGAAGGTAACGTTGAGGAGCCAAGTGTGTGGGCAACTCAGTCTTACCCTTTCCTTCATAGCAGTGGGAGCTGAGTGCCACACACACCATAATGAGAAGGCCCAGGTGTCCACCTGGAAACTAGTTCCCCTTCTTTCATCCTTTGCCATTCCTCCATCTGGCTTCTCTCACTAGCGAAGTTGATTGACTAATAAGCAGGGCTGTAGCTGTCGCCACAGAGACAGAAGGTCGCCCATATCTATTGCCGCTTCTACACTAATATCCTGGGATTGGAGAGCTTTCCTGGGGGGAGTGGTAGGGTTTTCCGATAAGTTACTGTAATAAGAAATAAGAGCAGATAATAAATTACTGATTATTGCTTGAATTCATAATGGACAAGATGCTAATTTTTAGTGATACTCCTTTTACTTAAGTAACTAATATATAAACACATCCAAAGCAATGTATAAATTTAATTTTAAGGTCAGGAAGGTTATCCTAACCATTCTAACAAAAATGCTCAAAAGCAGGATTTGTGTCTTCCTGGAACAAGTATGTCCCTGTAAAAGAAATGAGCCAACACACTTCCACAATCAAGGTCAAAGTTTTATGTATAACTTTTAAAGGCAGCTTTTTTGAAATTTCAGGAAAAAAATATTATTGATGGCATTGCGACTAATAATGATGATGAGAGTTAACATGTATTAAGTCCTCGTTATATGCTACACTTGCTGAACACTGTCATTCCTCAGTGCTAAGACCAGCTGACACTTAAATGGTACTTACTATGGCCCTGCCGCAAGTACTTTCTGTATATTAACTTGTTCAGCCCTCACAGTGTCAGATGGTTACAGTGGTTACCTCTAATTTAAATATGGGGAAACTGAGGTGCAGAAAAATTAAGGGACACACCCAAGGTCCCATAAGTAGTAAGTAGTGGGGTGGAACCCAGTCTGGCTCCTGAGTGAAGGCTCTTACCTTGGCATCATGTGTTTTCTCACCATGGCCTCATGAACCGGTTCTCTTTATTGCACCCACATTACAGAGTGGGAACTGAGGCTTAGAGAGGTTGAAGCACTTGCTCAGGGCAAGGAAGGAGGTGTGTAGTGGGAGTGGAAGAAAGCCGGTACAAATTACCAGGACCTGGGGGTGCAAAGGGGGCCCAGCGTGGCTCTCTGGTATATCAGGTCGTCATTTGGTGGGCCCAGCAAACAGCAGAGCTGTAATTGGACTCTAGAACCTGGGTCTTAGTGCATACACCCCATAGACACCTCCATTTTTGGATTGTACCCAAATAGCCTGTCCCCTGTCCCCCGTCTGCCAAGCAGAGTTGCCTTGATTTTAGTCAGAGGTGCTCAGGAGTACCTGCTTGTTGCATTTGGTGGGAGATTGGCACGCTTAATAAGAGCAAAAGAAACCATTTTATAAGGATCCATTTAAAAATTAGATCTCAACACCTCTTTCTTTTTAATCAGTCCCTCCTCATTAGCATTACAATGGAAAGTCAAATCAGATCATGTTCCAGGAGCACTGTGTCTGCAGAAGAATATATTAGGAAGGTCACCTTCCTGGCTAATTTCAGCTGGGCTTAGATGCATCACAGTGCTGCTTAGTAAAATAACAAAGCAAAGAACATCTGAGCATCCAGCATATAAAATATGCATGATGATGTATAATAGAGTAAGGCCTTATTATAGTAAGACCAGTGAGCAATTTCCATGAAAACAAGAACAGCCCCTTGGCATGCTGACACTACAAATTGTGATCTCACCTAATACACACTTGCAGTGCACACGTTTTCTGACAATAGCAAATTACAGAGCCTGGGGAGAAAGAGGTCAGTGATTCTAGAAAATGGAATGTGTGGGAAAACATTCTAATAAGGAAGGATACAGTAGAAGAAGGGATTTGAGTCCATTATTTATAAAGGATATAGTGATGAAAATTAGGAAGAAAAGTGGTTTCACACAGGTTATTCTAATGTCCATTAGTATTTGTTTATGACCGTCTCTCACGCTTCTCACTAAACATCTCCATTACCTTAGATGCTTTTATACAACTCATGTATGAAAAATGAATGTTGGTGATTGAAGAACCAGAAAAAAATGTTAAACTAGGTTAGGTTTTCAATGATCTGGTATGGTTGATACTACTATCTGAACATCTTCTTACCTATATTAACCAAAAAAAAAAAAAATTTGAAGAAGATAATTATTGGCCCTCTGCCATGTTCTGTTAATCCTTTAGAAATTATTCCATGCCCTTTCTATAAGTAGATGAAAAGAACAACAACAAAAAATCTATCTTGGTAAGCCTGTGGTTAGGACATGCCCAGCACGAAAGTATAAGCTCCATTCTCTTGAGATTTTAACAGAAGGTCTCAGGAACTCAAAGTCAGAGCCTATTTTTATAGGCAACACAGTGGGTGGGCATAGTGGGCAGGAATCTCAGGCCATATGCTCAGATGTGCAAGAAGTGTATTATTTATTATCTATAATAATCTATCATTTATTACCTATAATGATCTGAAATGTGGTTTCCGGTCCCTGTCCTAGTGTATGGCCTGTTCACCCCCTTTCCTTCAGTGCTGAGTCTGCGTCTGGGGGGTCGGCCTAAAGGGAAGAGGCTCTGGGAGAGGCAAAGTGAATGCACTCTTTGGCCGGATCATCTGTCCCACTAGAATTTGCCAAGATATCTTTGTGCCCATCTGGCCTGCCTTTGGTCATTCCCTTTGGCAGGGAGCTACTGTGGCATCCCTCATTGACCACTGTCAGCCCTTCCTTAGCCACCTCTCTGTGATCTTGGGTGCACTGACCCCTCCTGAGCCATACTGGGATGTAGAATAATCTCCAGGACTAATTTCCTCTGAGATCTTGTCACCTTCCCAGGGTTCTGACCAGGAAAGAAGGCATAGGTCACTATGCACATTAGTTCCACAAGGCTATTTGGGGATTCATAATTGATTCTTTCTGGAGGGTTAGCTTCTGGAAAGAGGGGGAGCGTGCCTGCTCTTTCACAGGCACCCACAAGTCTGTTCTTCTGCTTGCCCTGAGATTCCCTCCATCTCACCATCCTCTGGCCAGTCCCTGTCACTCAGGGTTACAGAACATTCTTCCTACCTTATAGATTTTACCCTCAATTCCTAGAACCGAGACAGTTCTCTACTTCTGCAACAGCCCTGTCCTGGGGTGATGAGTGGTGTGTGATCTAGCTGACCTAGTGGGCAAAGGAACAGAGCTGATCAAGCAGAGCAAAGAAATGGAGGGCATGGGCATGGGGAATGTTGGTGAACATTTCAAAATATTACCCTGCTGCTGACAAAAAGACATGGTATAGAAATCAGAAAAATCTAAGTTCATTCCTGCCTCTGCAATGGATTAACTGTATGTGACCTTGGGCAAGCGCTTAATTTATGTAACCCTCAGTGTCTTGGCCTATAAAATGAAGACCTACCTTATACAGTTATTGTAAACATTAGATAAACTGCAGTAAGTAAAGCTTGTAGCACAGCAAGAGCCTATGATAAGCTCTTCATAAATTTTTGAGTTATTGTTGTCTTCATCAAGGTTATCATCAGTGTCCTTACCATAGCCAAACGATCATGAGCAAATTGCTGAAGTCCCAGTCTTGGTCTCCTAGTCTGTGAGTGTAGCTAAGAATTTGCGTTTCTAAGTCTTTGCTTAAGGATTGGATGAGATTATGTTTGTGAGAGTAGTTTGTTACCTGCAATCAGTTAGGTCTTTGTGTCACATGCTGTCATTACTGCTCTTGAGATTTTAGAGTAGGGGATTGGAGCACAAGCCCAGGCAAAAATCTACTCTTTTAGGATGAAGATAGCTTGAAGAACAATTAGAAAGCCCAGAAGCTCAAGGATGGCAAGGTAGCCACTGCTCACCCCTAGGGCACCAGAACCCAGCAGAATTGTTGGGGAACTTGACTTGGGGGACCCCACTGGTGCGCCGCAGAGTGATGAGGTGGTCGCTGGAACAAGAGTGATTTCACTGTTGTGTCATATGGGTGAAAGGGCTATGGAAAGATTCAGAGGCTATTGGCACGTGCCCTGCCGAGGTTGACATTAGGTTAGGAATGACCTAAATTCAGGGGTCAGCAAACTTTTTCTGCCATGGACCAGATAGTAAATATTTTAGGCTTTGCAGGCTGTGTGGTCTCTGTCACAGTGACTCAGTTTTGCCATCCTAGCACATAAGCAGGCTAAATAATATGTAAACCAATGGGTGTGGCTGTATTCCAGTAAAACTTTATTTACAGAAAAAGAGGATGGGCTATAAGTGCTGACCCCTTACTTACACCAATGAAATGTAAAGAGACCTGATCTAAAGAGGAAACAGAGGCAGAAGAATGAAATAGAGGGTGCTGGGCCTTTTTGCTAGCAATAAGAATTATAAAGCAATTATTATGAACTCTCTGGCCACCTAAAATCCTTTTCAGAAAGTGGAGAGATGGGAGAAGAAATAAGGAAACAGGCAAATTGATAAATGTCAGACTTTTATGATGCTTTCCCTGACCCTCCCTAATCACACCCAAAGTTAATTACTTCTGTATCTTGATTCACTGAAATATACATATCTTTGTTATAATCTGTAATGCACAATGTTATCATTATTTGGGAGCTTGTCTTGGTCATAAGTCTGCATGTTTCTTAATGACAAATTAGGATAATTCCAGCTACTGTAACAAACCCCAAACTATACAAGGGTTCTGTCACAATGGGAATTCATTTGTTAATCACATGCCGGTCATAATGAGTGCTCCTGATTGGTAGACAGCACTCCTTCAGGGCTGATCCAGGGACTCAACCCAGATCCTCCCCACTTTGTGTTCTGCCATCTCCACCACATAACCTCCAGTTTGTCGCTTTCAAACTGCAGGGGGAAGTGAATGGAAGCGCCTGGGGAGGGGTTTACCAGGCCGGGCCTAGAAAGGGATACGGTACTTCCGGTCCCCTTCGTTTGGCAAGAAGCCAGCCAAATGGATGCACCTACCTGTACAGGCAGCTTTGCGTGGTCTAGCTGTGACCCCCACACAGCAGAGGGGGCAGGTGGGCAGAGCACACAGCCAGTCTCTGCCCAGACCCTATTTTAGTCCTTATGCCAGCCTCTATGCCTCGTGCAGTGCTGGGCACGGATCAGCGAGGAAATCAGTGTTTGCAGAAGGAACCCCTGAAGTGTATGCACTACCCACTTTTGAAAAGACTACATACAGTCCCGTTTATTACTCTTTGAATCATACCTAAATGAGCAGATAAGCTTTCCGGCCACTGTGCTTGAAGGCAGTCCGGAGCTTATCTTGTGCCGCTTCTGCATTTGTTTGATTCGATTTTAGCCTTGATGTGTAGGTTCCCAACATCTCTGTCGCTCCATCAGCATCATTCACTGTGTTCACTCTCTCTCTGCCTCACTTTTACTGACTTCACTCTTCTCCGCCTTTTCATATCACCTTAGACTCCTCTCATAGATTTGAAATGAACTGTTTAGTCAGTGGTTTAAACTACCCCTCTGGACTTCACCTGCCCTCACGCCTTAATGCAGTGTCGGATCATCTAACCAGAGTTGTATTTATGCCCATACTTAAGATGAACTCTGGTTTCACATGAAGCTTGTCTTCCCTCTGGGAAAGCGTGGTGGTGGCGCCCCTTTGGTGTGGGCTTTTAAGGGTTGCATCTATGCCTGATGTGCATCTTTTACTTGTAAACTTGCAGATACGCATCGTCCTGCTTTGGTCACTGAATCAGTACCCCAGCTATGTAATCTCCCTGCACCCATTTCTTGTTAGGATGCAGAGGCTGTAGTCGTGGGA
The DNA here is from genome assembly GCF_030020395.1 of Manis pentadactyla. Lineage (NCBI taxonomy): Eukaryota > Metazoa > Chordata > Mammalia > Pholidota > Manidae > Manis > Manis pentadactyla. The sequence continues at coordinate 7,760,523 of NC_080038.1, forward strand.
GAGAGAAGGTCATGGTTCTACTCCGGGCATCTCCCTGCCAGCTCTGTCAGTTCGGGCATGTAACAGCTTTCAAGTCCTCATCCCCTGAATGTCTGGGATGGGGAACTATAGGCATTCTGTGTGAGACAATTCTTTATTTAATAGGTCTGTCCTTGAATGGAAGGACATTTAACGTCTGTGACTCTATCTACTAAATCCTGGTGATGCTCTCCCGTCACTGGGAATGCCCTGACCCTCTTGGGGACCATTGGAGATGATGTTTATGGGACTCTTTCCACTACTATGATCAGTAGTAGACACAGCTCACCTTTATCTCAAGAAGGTGCAATTTCAAATTCCTGCAGTTGGATGGTTCCCCAGTGGGTGGGAATGTTCCGAGACAGCAGAATATCCATGACATGGTTGAAAAGAGAGGAGGGAGGTAATGAGGCAAGTCCTGTCCCTGTTCCCAAGCAGCAGCGCAGGGAACAGGGGGGTAGCAGTGGTCAAGACCCACCCTCTCCTTGCTGGGAACCCAGACGGTGTAGTAACAGAGACCCCAGTGTACATAAACGAAATGGTAAGCCAGTGGATTTTAGTTACAAATATTTAAATGTATTTGCTTACAAATCTGAGGCAGAAAAGGATTCTTTGAACAAGTGAGATGCAAGGAGGGATTTCTGTACTCCCTTGCCATGCTTTTGGTACCTTGTTTTCCCATGCAAACAGGAGTTGCTCAAAGAGGCACTTGATCCAAATTTAATTTTTAAAAATTGGAGAGAGAAGCAGCCACCATTTATTAAGCCCTCCTCTGGGCCACATACACCAACTCCTAGCACATCTCTGTGATTGGGGGCTAACTGGACTCATTTTCGGTTAAGGAAACAGGATTAGACAAGAGCTGACTGGATGCAAGGCTCTACACTACAGTAGTGAGCCCCAGAGTTTGGTCAGGGTCAGTTGAGCAATACTTGGTGAAGCCAGGCATTAAGCCCAAGTCCACCTGTGGTATGCACTTTCTCGTACTCCATACTGCCAGGTGGTGTCTAAAGGGCCCTTAGACATTGAGTGGACCAGTCCTCAGTGGCTGTTTGGGTCAGCCATGAGAGGACCCTTACATGGTGGGAGCTGAGCAGCATCCCCAGGACCCTTGCATGACCTAGGCAAGAGGGGAACTCTCCCAAGACATAACTGAGAATGTGTTTCCCACCAGCCAACTGGGCAGGAGTTCAGAGTAGAGATATATTATTTATAAATATAAAGGAATGACATAGTTCTTACAACTAATGCTGTAGAGTAAAAGTTTTGTACACCTGGTCTTTTTATTTTAGTGTTGATCAAAATGCGGACACAAGGAAAATGGGGACTTGCTTTAGAGCCATTTGTCCACTCTGAAATACTTCTTAATTCCCCATACAAACATATGAACTCATGTCTATCAAATTGGCTTTTATTTCAACATCTTTGCTTATTAGTATTCTGTGTCTTTTAAATCAGCCTTTATTAAGTGTACCAAATTATATACCACCATGTAGAAAACGTTAAAAAGCACTTAATAAGCTATTTGATAATAACTTAAAGTATGGATTCATTTCCTCCATGTGGTACATATGTTTAGACAGAAAGTACAAAAAAAATAATAGATCTTGTCTATTTAGACAGAAGCAATTGCAATATATTATTATTCCAAAAAAGATTTCACTTTTATTTCAACATCTTTGCAATTTTGTATTCTGAGTATTTCCAACTTGAACAACCGAGGCGCAATTCATTACTGATTCTAGGTCAAATAATAAAGGACGCAGAAAACAAAAGATTTGTTCCCTATTCCCTATTTGAGGACTTATCACTGTTAAACATCCTTATTTCCCTTTTAGCTCCTTACTGCTGTTCTATTTATATTTTTATGCACAAAATAATCTACATCTCTGTGTCTAATTTGATTGTTTTGTGGGCCGAGCATCCTTAGATTTTTACAAGAAGCATGTCAGAGCTGAATTTTCATCATATGCTCTGAAACTCTACCCCTGGGTGTTTTCATTTATATTTAATGTTAAATCAAGGATATTAGAAGTAGAACAGACTGTTCTTCACTGAACCCAGTCAACGGTATCAGCTCACTTTGAATTCCAGAAATAACATTTGGAATGTTCTTTCTGATAGAGCACTTCAGAGTGTCTGGGTAACTTGGAGCTTGGTGATTTCAAAATTGGATAGCCAAACACAATGACAAAAAACCTCTCTTGGGATTTACAATACAAAATATCTAAAAGTGATAAGATTAAAAAAAAAACATGCATACTTCTCACCCTTTAATTTCCTGCATGTATTATGTTTAAGCACAGTGAGGTACTGGTGTCCATTAGACAAAGTAATACAGTATGGGGGAGGCCCTTAAAAGTAGCCTTCCCCTGTAATTTGGTTTCTTTTCTCCATGAAGTTCCTCTCCTTGGGCTCCCAAATATGCAGTGTGTCCTAATAGTAGCATAGCTATGATCAGTAAGAACCTTTCAGGCAGAAGGTGAAAGGCAAGCCAAAGTAAGCCAAGAAATGGAGCTGGTCAGGCACAAGGGGAGTCAATGTGGAAACCCAATGTATCAGGAATCCTTCGCCCTTCATCTCTTGGCTTGGCCCACTTTCCTGTGTTGGTTTCAGTCTCAGGAGATTTCAGTCGAGCTCTCTCCGGGTAGCAGCAAGGCTAAACCAGCTCAAAGCTTGCAAGCCAACATTTTTTAGCCCTAAGCGGGTGAAAGACCACCATTTGCCACAAGATCCAACCAGACTTCCTAGGCAGGGCTTTCACTGCCCCAGTATGGTGACTGTCCATCCCTAAATAAGTCATTGCTACCCAGGGAGTGGACTCTGCTAGGTCTGGGCCATGTGATGGAGATGGGATCAGCCCCTCCATTTTTAGCATCTAAGAGTGGGAGAGGTTGGTTCTACGAAGGAAATCTGGTGGCCATTCTAAAACAGTGTACTGAATGCTGGTTCAAGCAAAGGAAACAACTGCCACTCCCACTGGTCACTCATGGCTGCAGGTTCTTTTGGAAACATTTTATGGAAAATTTGAACAGGATCCTATGTGTGGAGAATAGCATAGCCAACCCATGTCCCATCTTCCAGCTTCTACAGTCATCAACTCATGGCCAGTCATCCATCCCCAAGACACTTCCCCACCCTTTGATGATATTGAAGCAATCCCCAGACATCACATCACCTCATGGGTAATAATTCAGTATGTATCTCTAAGGGATAAGCATTCTTTATGAAAAATAAAAAACCACAATAGCATTATTACACCTTACAGATTTTACAGTATTTTCTGAATATAATTAAATATCCAGTCAGTATTCAGATCTCTTCCATGGTTTCATAAAATAATTTCTTGTTACAGTATATTTGAATCAAGATCCATGTAACGTTCGTTTATAAATATAATTTGTTGATATATCTTTTAAGACTCTTGATTCATAGTTTCTCTTCACATCTCTTGTATTGTCTTTCAAAACAATTTATTTAGATTTTTAAAAACAAGTTATTTGTCCTATAGAAAATCCCAGAGCCTGAATTTTGCTGACTGCAGCCCTGGGTGTCATGTCACATGATCTTTTGACCTCCTATATTTCCTGTAAGAGTCTGAATCACCTCCTTGCGGAGGATGCTGTGTACTTTCATCCTCCACGGGTACGTGATAGCTGCTTGTGTCTCTTTCTGTGATGTAAGCAACTATTGATCTTTGCTGGCATCTGTCATTTCATTAGTGATTGCAACGAAAAGATGCTCTAATTCCACCATTTCTCCTTCAGTTATTAGCAGAAGAGCTCTTAATAAACTATTTGGTTACCCTAAGGAACAGTTCATATAGAAGGTAGGGCAAAACCAGTTTTCAAAACAATGAGTTGTTTGATTGGCATTCCCAAAAAAGGTTGTTGGGTTTTTTTTTAAGTATCATATTGAACTCATGGATTTAAGTATATTTGGTTATTTAAATCCATTGATGTTTCTATTCTTGTTGAGGCTCAACTTGTCTCATCTTTGGTAAGTGGGAGCCTGTTGCAGTGAGCTGTGAGTCCTTTTGACATACCCTTAATAGTCTCTGGTTAGTGTCTTGACTTTCCCGTAAGACAGAATGCTCAAGATTTGAGTTGTATGTTTGTTGCTCCAGATCTGAAACCAGTCATTTTACCAAGGAGCCATGATTATTTCTTGTGGGAAGTGGCATTTAGTAATCTGAATGCTGGTGTGCTCATTTATAAGGACAGAACTAACACATTTGTGTACATTTTTTAAGGATAAAATACATCATGAGCTCACACCAATATGTTTGATTAAAGTTCAGGACAAAAAGTTTTTATGTAGCCTCATCTATCTTAAATCTGTATGTCCTTTTCCTCAAACTATAAATCTCAATTCTCAGTGACCCGAAAGTAACTTAACTTTATCCCACACCACACACACTCCAGTCTAGGAATAACAGCACTACCACAAATAATCTGATTACCAAACACTTTCTAAGATATTTTTCTTGCAGTTCTATCTGTCTTTATGGCATATCCAACAAGGATGTTCAAAATACTGTTTTAAAATCACTTGGGATGGTTTCTCTCTGTCCTCCTGCCTCTAACTGGATTCACAGGTGTAATTATTTCATTTTACTTACAAGTGGTAGGGATGGCTCCTTTGTTTAATTTTGTTTTAAAATTATGTATTAACTGTAAGCATGCCACCAACTGGGTACACAGGTTCTTTATTTCATTGTACAAGCAATTTTTGAGTTTTATTTAACTGTGTTTTATAGTTATGCACATCTACATAATTCCTAAGTCAAATCTACAAAATGTATACTCAAAGAAGTATAAATTCTTGCCCTGTCCTCTCCTCCCTATTTCTTCCCATGTAAGTAACATTCTTTTTTTTTTTTAGTATTTTATCTTATGGTTCCTTCTTCCAGTGGGTAATATGAGCACATACTCTGATTCCTCTCCATTCTTAGAGACAGTAGTAAACTAGGCACACTTGTATGCCCTTTCCTTTTTTTACCTAACTTTATATCCTGCTGATCACAACATCTGATCATCATGTTTTCACGCTCCTAGTAGTTAGGAAGATGTATATTTTTGTTCTAGTGACTGTCATTAGACTGATGCCTTTATATTGTAGCCTAGTCTCCCTCGCGGGCCCCTTTAAATATTTCTGGCGATTGGCTTCCTACTGTGCCCATTATTGAAATTAGCTAAGTAACCTCTTTGCCCTTACTGCTGTCTCCTTGAACAGTTTATCTTGAACTAATATCTTTGTACTCACAATTCATTTGATTACCTGTAAAGCAAGCAACTACCTCTCTCTGCTCTTGGTAAACTGCCATCTTTCTGCCCCCATGTTTGGATAGATGGGCTACATCCACCTTGTCAGAACAGAACCAATACGGATGCTACCCGTCACCCTTACAGCCCCAGAGCGGTAGTTGTACACAGCAGTATGTGCTTGCGCCTCCTGCTCTGCTGACCACGTACATCTGCAGCCTGTTTCCACTGAACGGGAATCTCCCACATCTTGTGAGGACCGAGGCAATTCCAGGCTGGGATTTTCCGTTCTCCAAGTCATCAGCAGGTCCTTTCCCTTCCCTCCACTTCTTCCCACACAGATGCCACTGCTGTTTTGTCTCGACGCGCTCCGATTCTGGCGTTCTGGGGGCTCTCTCAGCGCCGAGCTTTGCCCGGAATGTTACCCACGGGCTTTGGGCCCGGCTTCCCTGGGTGCATTCTCTCTGTGATGGGAGAAGTCAAGGAGATTCCAAAAATATTTCCCCAACTTCACATAATCCTCCAGTGGCTGCAGATTTTATCAAAAAGTTTTCAATCTGAAAAACTACCTATATTCAGTATCTCTCTTAGGGTCATGTAGCACTTCACTTTTGAGTAATTCTCTAGTACTAAGCAGACAAATATAAACAAATGGTAGTTTTTACAGACTCGGGTACAATCTTCCTTCTTCAATAAAGAAAGAAAAATCATATATTATGGAAAAATTAAACATAGCTGTTCTGTTGAAATCAAACAGTTCCTTTTTTCCATGGAGTAGACCACTTTTTATGATTCATGTATAGTTTGCTATATGAAGTTTAAGTCCTGAGAATTTTACACTTCTGGACATCAGACAAAGCCGAGATTTAAAACAAATTGGCTTCCTGCAGAGGAAAGCATCTGTGTATAAAGTAGTGTGGGCAATATTTGATCCACTGAAGGCTCTGCGTCTGCCAATATTATTTTCATGCTGTATGGTCTTTCATGACTAATACGTGTAAAGGGTTCTGTTCACCACACAGTAGGATACTCACACAAAAAAAGGTTTTCTTTATTCTATAAATGAGGATTTAGAGGCTCCAAGAAGTATATGTAGTATTTTCCCAGAGTTAAGCAGCCAGTAAATAGCAGAGCCGAGTCAGATGTGGATGCCGTGCGGAACAAAGACGGAGAACCATTGCCCCGGACCAGGCGGGCCCCGTGCAGCACCATTCTCCACCCAAGAAGGGGTTCTAACCATTCCCACTGGAGAAGAAAACTTAGACTTTTCATTTGCTTAAGGAACAGTGAGGAGAGAGCGGGGAAGGAGAGAGTAGTTGACAGGCTTGTATAGTCTAAACATTGCAGTTCAATAGATCTAATTTTTTTTCTTCCACATTTTAGAAGCTGTAATTCGGAGAAGCATTAGGGTGGTATCTGCCCACCTCTGGGTTGAAAAAGCAACACAGAATCAAGGCTATTTTAGGCATCTGTCAGGCTGTAATTACCTCTCTGCTCAGAGGAATCTTTATGTAAGACTAATGCAGATTGGCATTTCTTCCATTTAAAAGAACATTTTCAGTCATACTTCTAAAAGAATGATCCTTATTAATGATGGCGATTTCAGTATGTTTTGATGGGGGGAAATGTTCCCAGTGTGGCCTTGACATGGGAGATTTTTCTGTTAGTCTGCTCTTATTTACTTGCAAGCTCCAAATACTTTGAGTTTTCTCCCACTCTTTCTAGTTGAGAAAGTATTGAGTGGCATTTATTTAAACTTTTCAGATAAGCTAGACTTGTCTATGTACACCTTCCGCAAAAAGTTTACCCCGATTACGGCCACTGAGATGTAGGGTTGAAATGACAATTTATAGAGAGACTACCAATTTTTCCTCATTAAGTACTTGTTTACTGTTATAGGTTGGGCTCTGAGAGGCTCAGATGGGGATCTCTGTGCAAGTGACTTAATAGGAAGCGTTCCCAGGAAAAATGAAGTGGGGAGTGGGGAAGTGGGATCTGGAAGAAAAGGAGGCCCAATAAGCATGGTGTCACAGGACAACTCCCAGGTGGGGAATTTTGGCTCAAGAGAGTTCCAGAAGCTTCTAGGTGACACTTGCTGGTTGTCCTGTCAGTGGCAGGGAGATAGGGCATTTGTGCTCCTCCACCACAGGACAGTCACCTGTTAGAGACTGTCCCCTGAGGAGTGCAGATTCCCATGTGTGCCCCTCTGTGCTCTCAGGCAATGGCCAACTCAGTAGCCTAAGGGTGTTGCTTGAACAAGGAGTCCAGTCCAGGCGCGCTGGACGGTGAGAGTGAAAGCCCTCGGCAGCCATATACACACTGCGTGCTGGTGTCCCTGGTGCTGTCACCCTGCTCCTCGCCCTTGCTTTATTCCTACAGCTTGCATCGGTCCAGCATAGAGTTCCCCAGGACATCTTAAGCTGACACAGGTACATGAGTTCAAGTTCTGGTGTTTTCTAGAAATACATCAAATAAAATACTGGAGACCATCCATGCCTAATCCAACATTTGTTTCTAGCCCAACATTCCACATTCACTGACAATTATCTCTAGAAAAAGGACTTGAGAGTGAATTATTCAAGTTGGAACAAAAACCTGCTATAAAAAGAAAATCATGCTTTTCTCATCTTTCACTCAGATTACAAATATGCAACTGAACTAGCTTGAATGTTCTGACTAGGGTGAGAGATCACCAACTATTTGAATGCCATTTGAAAGAATACATGGTTTTAAAAAAAAAATGATTCTACCAGTTAAGAGTCTACCTATGCAGAAGAGAACCAAATGCAAGGAAAATGCCTGAATCCAGGCACTTCCCTGGGTGCTTGACATAGTCAATCAGCACAGTCATCCTTTAAGACAAGTATTGTTACTGCCATATTAGAGGTAAGGAAACTGAGACTCGGGGAGATGAAATGTATTCATTCAATAAATATTTATTAGGCACCCACTGTGTTCCAGGGTTGGCGTTATGGAGTGGTGGACATTCATAGACCTGGACTGATCCCTTCCCTCCTCAAGCATACGGTCTAGGGGGGAAGATGGATGTAAGGATGATGCAAGCAAATACATGGAGAACTAAAAATGATGGCAAGTGCCATGGAGGAAAAGAACAGGATAGTGTAAGGGAGAATGATGGCATAGGAGAAGGAGACCCAGGGAATCGTTAGTGAAGGAGGTGATTGTTAAACTGTGACCAAGAGGGTGGGAAAAGTCAACCAGGCAAAGAGTTGAGAAGAGGGAAAGAGCTTAGAGTGTTTGGGAAAGAGAAATACAGGCAGTGTGGCTGTCCTTGGCCAGCAGAAGGCAAGGTGGTATGAACAGACTAGAGAAAGAGACAGGAACTGGGTGATAGCGGGTCTTCTAAAGCAAGGGTGGGCAAATTGATTGTAGCCCACAGGCCAAGTCTGGCCCCTTGACTGTTTTTGTAAATCACGTTTTATTGGAACATAGCCACATCCATGCATTTACGTATCGTCTGTGGCTCCTTTTGTGTGATAATTACAGAGTAGAGTACTAGCAAGAGAGCATGTGACCCACAAAGCCTGAAATATTTACTACCTGGCCCTTTACAGCAAAAGCATGCTGACCCTTGATGTAAACCACAACAAGAAGTCTGGATTTTATTCTAGGAAAGAGAGGGAACCATTGGAAGGTTTTAAGCAGTGGAGTAAAATAATCCAAGTTGCGCTTAAAAAGTATCACTCTGGCTGCGCTGCCCAGAGAATGGACTACGGGAAATAAGAATGGAAACAGAGAAGCCATGAGATGTTCTTGGAAGAGTCCAGGTGAGCAATAGCAGCTAGAGGACTGGGCCAGAGCTGTCCTGGGGATAGAGAAAAGCTGTGTTGTGGATGAAGATTCAGTAGGGCTTGGCGGTGTATTTGATGTGGAGATTGAGAGACAGTGAGGAATGGAAAATAACTCCCAAATTTCTAGCTTGAGCTCTTGGTGGATGATGGTGCCCGTCAATGAGATCAGCCAACTGGAGCTGGCAGAAGTAATTTAGGGGAGGAAACAAAACTTCAGTTGCTCGAAGTTCTCTGTTATTGGAGACCAAGTCATCGTGTGCTTCCAGTAAATAGTGTGGCCTCCCGTAGCAATCATTGCATTGGTTTAATTCTCAATGGAATGAGGGCCTTGGACATAAAACCACCAATAATAAATCTTCTCACCACCAACTTTTGGAGCAATTGTGTATTCGGGCTACAAAGAAATGATCAAAGTGATCTGTTTTAGGCAGCTATGCCTATAATTGTGTAGCCTTATCTTTATATTTGACAAGGTTTATATATAATTTATATTATGTATAAGTGTGAGTTAGTTTTGAGCTTCATCGTTAAAACATTTCAGACCATTGATTAAAATCTTTCAGATGTTAATTAAAATGTATCCATATACACTGTGCAGAGAGCATCTTTGAGGACATACACTCTAGGGTTCAAAAAAGTTGTGGGGCTCTTGGCTGTCACCACAACATTAATTTTTTCTCTGGCAGCTATGGGGGACCGCTCACTAACACTGCTCACTTCTCAATTTGAAATGAGGAGATTCTAGAACTGTGCTTAGCCATAGTCTGGACAGGAGAGGCTGAGTGCCCCAAGCCTGAATAAGAGACCTCCCACGTCTGGGTCTTCTTCTCATCTGGATAGCTGAGAGGGCAGCAAGGGACCTCTCCTGGTGGCCTTCCTACTCTGCTCAGGCAGAAGGGAATCTCAAGCCCCAAACTACCCCCACCCAATTCTTCTCAAGCAGGAGACCCAGCCCCGGTTGGAATCTGGCCCAACTTGGAAGCCAAAGGATGACCCAGCTACCCACATTTCAAATTCAGGCTCAACGTATCACTCACATTTAACCATTTTCTGGGGATCTGTACGGAGAGCTTGTATGTCCCCTTCTTTAAATGGCTAGCAGTCCATCTCCAAGGAGAAACTGCACGTGAATAAGAGCAAAGCATGGAAAGAATGACTTATTAACTATGCAAATTGACTACTTCCCCTGTTCTTTTCAGGTTTCCCCTAACAGTTTTATAAGGCATATGTTTAAAAATATATTTATATGATACATTACGTGAGTTTCAAAGGAGCCATTGATATCTCATTTGGGCAAAGAAAATGCACTTTTTAAAAGAATCCCTAATGTGAGTTTGTATAATCACATCTCATGGTATTTTTAATGTTGCTACTCTTTATCAAATATGGAAAATAAGATGTTACAATATTATCAAAATTATTCACACAGTAATAGTCTCCTACCTATTTTATATTTCCTGCTAATCCATAACAGTTGTTTCTAACATATTATGATCTATCCAGACCTTGTCTTTTATTTCATACTGGTTCTCTATGCATAGTATTTTGAAAACTCTCACTCCTTAACTCAGTTTTTGTATTCACCTTGTCTTATCTCCTCAGCACCTTACAGGGCCTTGTTTCCTATTTTTACCTAGTTAAATATTGAGCCTCCTTGGACATCAATGAAATTCAAGAAGAAGAAAAAAAACTTGGCATTAAAGACAAAAACTTTTTATTTTTAAAAGATTGTTGCATATATTTTGATCTGCATCCTTTTTAATTTACTCTGGTTCTGGACATGAGGTTAAACTTCCATTTGGTGGCAGGAGTGAGAAATACAGGATGATTAAAAATGGAAATTGCCAACCTCCACCCTCTCTATTCCTCATAGCTTTGAAAGTAGAAGAATAAAAGACAATGGTGCTACTAAAACTCTAATCCATTCCTATTTAGGGGAATATGTAGGGACATGATCTAAGCTACATTCTTAGGTTCTGTAGGAAAGAAGCTATTCCACAACTTCTATGTGTTTCCTTGTTTTTGTTTTTAACCCCAATGCATAGCTGCTTTTGAAAAGTAATTTTTATATGATTCTTCATGTAGCAATTGGAATGCTTTTATGAGGGAAACACTTTGTTGTTCATATAGTCAACCCAGATGCAGGCTAAAAACCCTACTAATACAAAGCAGAAAGGTCTCAGAATTCAGTTGCAAGGTGAGTGCAGTCCAAGTTCATGTTCAAAGCAGTATTTCCCAAGAGACAGGAAAATGGGATTTCTGTCTGCCTTGCCATGGATAAATTATAGCCATTGATTAATTTAAAAACAGTTGTCCTAGGTTGAGGCTAAATTCAAACATGGAGGGCACACTTAGGAAATTTAGAATAAATCCCACAACCTCTTTCCATCAATGAAAATATTATCATGGTTGACTGAAAATCTGTCAACTTCCAGGGAGGATTAGGGCACTGCAAGGTTTTCAGAGATTTGGGGTGTTGTTTGAGGATAGATGTGTTTGTACTCGGTACCTAGTCTTCATTAACCTGGCTTTTCCTCCTGGTAAGAAGGTACTTTCTGTCCTTGAACTATTTACAAGCAGTCTCTGTATATGCCATCTTCGAATTACAGCTTCTTCAATGGAATCATCTCTATTCCTTACCCACATTAAAATTAGTCTCTCTACTTTACACTTTTCCATTGCCCCTAACATGCCTATGAAAGCTATCAACTGGAACAAGAGTTCGGAGACTTTGCCATTGCTTTACTGTTACTCTTCCAGTGCATGTTCAATCCCAATAGAGCACTGCATAGTTTCCAGTTCTGGTGCATGTAGATTGGGAGGTGTTGACTATGATCATTAACCCCTAGGAATACCTGGGATTAGTGAGAATCAGAGTTGGCTGGTTGGCTTTGAAAACCATTATTCTTGTGTTTGCCTTCCCTGTGAAAAAATTAATGGGTTTCTTCTAAATTCTAATAATGGCAACAGATGATCTAGAGCTTTCCTTTCCTTGCTATATGACACCCACTAAAAACACAAATTGCACTGATATCATATATTTAAATTTTCTCCTGTAACTGCACTTGGTTTCCTATGCACAGAATAACTTCTGTCCCCTTACCCATTGACAGCATCCACTCCCTCTGCAGTGACTCCACTATCAGAGAGTGGTTCTTACTGGGACTCTGCATCGTCATTGTCTTCCTCAGCTCCCCCCAGTCTTTCTTTCCAGCCCTCCCTCTCTCAGGGGCCACCCACCCATCTTGTGTCCTAGTTATGCTTGGAAATGCACTGTTCCCCAAGCAGACCCAAAGCATCCCTGCCTGTTTACACCTTCGGTGCTCCCGGAGCCCACTGTCCTTGTCAGCCTCTTCTTACCTGTCCATCAAGATCCAGCTCAAAAGCTGCCTTCTCTCTGCTTCTCCACAAATTGGAGTTGCCCTTTTCCTGTTCTGCATTTCTAAGACACCTGCACTAGCTGTGCTTTACAGCTGTCAAATCCTGGCCTGCCGGGTGATGTGGACAAACTGCTTAGCCTCTGTGCACCACAGTGTAGTCGCCTACCAAATGCCGGGAGTGATACCTACCTGTCCGTGGACTCATGGAGATTACAACAAATGACATGGGAGCATGCTCTGGAGCCCATAGAGACTAACACAACGTGTGTCTTTATTGGGCAGCACCAGTGAGCTAACAGAGAAAAGCAGAACTTGGGGATGTGGGCTTTCTGAATACTGACAGTGACTTGGCCAAGGACAGAGATCGAAGACATGGGTGTGCGTGGGGGGGTTGTATTCTTCGCTTGACATTGAATGAGTGCTGTAGCCTTGGGCAAGATGCTTAACCTTTCTGAAGAGAGCCTGTTTTCTCACATATAAAGTGGAAATAATGCAAACTACCTTGCAGAGTTATTTTAAACGTTAGAGATGATGAGGGTCAAGCAGCTCAAACCAGGCCTGGTGTAGTCAGTGGTGAATAGTAAATGGAAGCTGACATTGCTCTGATTACTTGAATGCAGATGGTTTCTGATGTTTCCTTATCACCTTCCAGATGGACCATACCGGTTGGGACACGCACCATGGACAAGAGACAATATTATGTGACTTGACAAGGCCAGGGAGAGGTGGTTGTCAGGCCCATGAGACGGAATTCCGTCCTGGGAGGCTGCCAGCCTCTACAAGTGTCCAGATCCTGTTTTAGAAACCTGCTTTGCAAACCTGTGCATTCCTAGACTTTCCCAAGTCACAGCTGAGACCAGTCTGGGGTGTCATGTAAGCGCCTGTAGGAATTATTCTTGGAGCCTCAGGGATGGTGCGCTCAGACAGAAGCTCCAGGAATGCACAGCACACATGCAGGGCGCAGAACAGCGCTTTCTGCGGCAGTGAAATGAATCAGCTCTATCCCTGGGCTGGACTCTCCTCTGTCCCTTCTGGAATGCTCTCCCTCAGGGCTCTGGGGACAGGAATGAAGAAGAAGAAGAACAGTAATAGTTTAATGATAACAACAGCAGGCACCACCATTTATGAAGACATATGGCTCAGGGCAGTGTGCAGTGCATCCCTCATACCGCATCCTGTATAACCTTGCCACTTGTGCACCAGATTCTGCCCCAGGCTTGAGCCCGCAACTGCCTGTCTAGCAGGGGCCCTCCTCCTGCAGCACAAGTGCATATGCTTTGGTAAACGAAGATTTTTTTTTTTAACTTCTGGCATCTGGGTTCAAAGTCTTTTAATTTCCAGAGCCTCCATATCTTCATCTCTAAGCGGGAATAATAACACCTAACTCCTAACATACTTGAAGGAGTGCATGACAAATAAGTGGGTGTGAAGTGCCTTATACATCCCTAGCATACAGTAGATGTGAAATAAATGATCATTCATATGGTAGTTCCTCTGAGAATCTCGCCAGTTGGTCTCGCATAGATCCTGACCATCCCTCGTTCCCATCTACATTGAAACCTTTTGCAGAGTTGCATTCTGATTAAAATGGTCCAAGCCATGGGACTCCAGGTAGGCAAGCACCTTGTTTTTCTCTTTGCCCAATCTGCTACCTCTTTTCTTTAGGGAGAGGCAGTCTTTTCTCCCACCTGCAGAGCTGTCCCTGGATGTTGACAGCTTGCCTTGAACACCAGTAGGCCTGGAGGCAGATGGGGTCATCTGGGAAGACTTCAAGGTGCGATTCCTGGAGAGTGTTCTGAAGAAAGATGGTGGGGGATCTTTGTTGTTGAAGGAAAAGTCACAGGAAGTTTCAGATGAATGACCTTCAGCAAAACAGGTTGATTAACATGGGAGACTCATTAGCTAAAAGGGTAGGCAGCTTTGGGTCTCCGGGAGAAACCCATGTAATTTGAACTCCAGTCCAGTTTCTCATCTTCTGGATGAGAACACAGCCAGCCAGAAATACGAGGTGTAAGGGCCTCCTCCAGGTCCTCTCCCGGCCAGCCAGGGGATCCTCTGCTCAAATGTCCAAGCCCCAGGTGGCTCCAGAGGGTGGCAACGGTAGATGGGCAGATGTTACTTTCTGTTTAGTTCATTGGTGTGTTAATAGAGCCTAAAACAGTGTTTGCTGGGTAGTAGGGGCTTATCAAACATTTGTTGAATGAATTCCAGTGATCTTCAAAATTGAAATGTAAGTGGAGATATGTGGAAAGCTACTGGGAGTGCCCCCTACTGGGAGAAAACTATTGGGAATTTTAGTTGAATCTTAGATGCAGTTGAAAATCATTATAATATTTTGAGAAGGGAAACAGCATGATCAACATAATATTTCACTGGGTGGATCGAACAGCTTTCAAATAGACCTGAGAGAAAGTAGACCAGAGGCATTCTACTTCTTGTTAAAAAAGCTATTTTTCCCAAATACGGTTATTAATGAATTTATTTGGAAAACAATTCATTTATTGGTTGTCATGAAAGTCATAAGCTTCTCATTATCATCTCACCTGACAAAATTGAATACATCCATGGAATCCAAGGTGAATTCACCTTCTCTCACTATAAATTGCAGTAAGCAGCATTCAGCCTTGCTTGCATTCTGAGGAGCTCACTTAAAACAGCAGTTGCCTTTGCATGTTTCCTGTCCTCGAGCAAGGAGTATTAGTGCCTGCCTTTGGGACCGTATTCTTAGCAACGTGGATGGAAAATCTAGGTATTTCCTGGATAAGAGTGAGAGGGGGGAGACATCTTGCCATCACCCCACCTCCTGTATAGCTGTGTGGCTAGGTAGGTGATGTTAATTAAAGCAAATGCCATGGCCAGAAAGTACTTTTCCCTATCATTTGCTGCTTTGAATTATGTCCTCTCCCTTTCTTCCCTCAATCCCTGCTTCTCATCCACCCACTAGGATCTTTTTTTTTTTTCTGGCTGTCTTCAAAGAAAAATAATGAAAAGAGAAAGAACTGGAATTTACATCATACCTTTTTTCCAAGATACTAAAACAGTTCACCCATCTGTAATTTGTCCTCCTTACAACAATTCTCTGAACATGCCTGTTATTATTATTATCATTGTCATTATTATTATTTCCCTTTTGCAGTACACTGCTTGCTGCTGAGACTTTTAGCTAACACCTCATTTCTTGAACAATTTTAGCCCCTCAGCACATGTACAAAAAGGCTTCAATTGCCACCTCCCATTTGTGATTGTGCCACATACTCCATTACAGTCCCTGGCCCTCTGTTTAATTTTATCGTTTAAAAATACATTAAATCCCTGTATTGTGAGAGCACTGCAGGACTGGGGAACAGAAGGTGAAGTAAGTGCTGAACGAGAGCAGAATCAAACATAAATATCTTCTGAACTTAGAGAGAAATGGCAAGCAACTGTCAAGGCAAATTGATTTGAATTGCATAAGAAAGATTTTTTTTTTTTCAAAAGAATTGACTTGGGATACGAACTATTCTTTCTAACAGCTTTGACTTGGCAGATGACACTACCTGTCTCTTTCTAATCTCTTCCAGTCTTTCAGGCTCTAAATTTATATTGGCTTCAAATTTTTAATGTTTCAGAAGTGTTTCTAGCTCACTGACTTCTTCTAGTCATCCACATACCCCATGACAGCAGTGTCTGCATAGGAATGACCCTGAAATGGCATAAGCCACTTGCAAATGGTCTCTTAATTGCCCCAACACTTGGTTCCTTACTTGGCCCATTATCTAATTTATTTTTAGCATGGAGAGATCTCACTCAGCAGATCAGATGTTGAATCTGACATTATCTCCCTTTTTCTTCTACTCACAAGTCAGTGCTAAATCAAATTCTCATTCTTCTCTCTATGTAAAGCCTGCCCTACTATTGCATAGGGGCTGTATCAGTCAGCTGTTGCTTCACAACAAATAAACACAAGATCTCAGTGGTTCATAACAACAAACATTTCTTTTTTTGTTATTGTGGTAAAGTGTCAGTACCATAAAATTAGCTCTTGTAACCACTTTTAAGTGTACAATTCAGGGGCACTAATTATACTCACAATGTTGTGCGGCCATCACCACTGTTTCAAAAACTTTTTCATCACCCCAAACAGAAACTCTGACCCATTAAGCAAAAACTCTCCATTCCATTCACCTCCTAGCCACTGGTAAACTTTTATCTACTTTCAGTCTCTATTAGTCTGCCTATTTCAGATATTTCATGTAAGTGGAATCATATATAATATTTGTCCTTCTGTGTCTAGAAATGGTGTTTCTGTCTCATGGATCTAAAAACTGGTTGGGGTGGCTCTGCTGATCTTGGCTGGGGTTGCCTGGAAGCTGTAGACTACGTTTGGGTCTACTCCACAGGTCTCTCATCCTTTTTGGAGCAGGGGCCCAGCTAGGGTAGGATATGCACATGGTGATACAGAGCATGAGTGAGCAAAAAGGTATGTGCAGGGCCTTGAAAAGAGTAGTGCCTGATCTGCCATGCTGTCGCTTCTGCACCTCTTCCTTTGGCAAAAGCAAGTCATTAGCCAAGCCCAAAGTCAGGTCATGCAAATAACTGCCACCACTTTCTAGCCATGCAGTTTTATTAAAAGTGCTGTAACTTTCTGAGCCTCATTTCCTTATTTTTAAAATGGGGACAATAATACTACATGTCTCCCAGAGTGTTATGACTATTTCTGAAATGCTCTACATTTGCAATATAAAATAGTAAGCAGCATTATTGTCATTCTTAAAATGTAAAGAATGAAGCAACCAAATCCAGTAAAACTTTGTAATCTTTTTTTTTCATTGAGGAAGAGAAGTTAAAGCAAGAAAAGTATTCTGAACACCTTTGTGGAAATTCAGAATGGGATTTAGAATAGCAGACGAAGGCCTGTTGGAATGTGATGAACTGGTAGCAACCATTTTATCCACTGGTTTCCCTATTTGCTTTTAGCAGTAAGACATTTTTCCCAACAGAATCCTAACCCACATTCCTACTGCATAAAGCAGTGGAGGGTTTCTGATTGAAAAGACCCAGGGGTATCCAGGGCTCTTGGCACTGACATGGGTCCCTGTCTCAGAAGGGTTGCATGGAGCACAATTTGAAAACTAATTTAGTTCAAGCTCCCTTCTTTTCCAGATGAAAAAACTGAAGCCCCCTGGGATGATGTGATATGCCCCAAATGTACGTGAGCAACAGAAGCTCCTTCTAAGTACTAGTAATGCTCATCATTCTTGGAAGTGTTACCAGGGCTGCTAAAATGCCATTCTGGTGCCTTCTAAGTTCTGTGCTTCTAGACCCCTATCTGAATTTCTACAGAACAACTTAAATAAGGACACCAGCTTTGGAGTCAGAAAGCACAGGTCCATGTTCTGGTTCTGCTATTTCCTGAATGTGTGAAATAGAACCATTTAATTGATGTCTCTGAACTTCAGTTTCCTCATCTCCAAAATAAGTGTAACTAGACCTTCTTTACTGGGTTATTGGGAGGTTTGAATTAGGCAACACGAGTAATGTATGTAGTTCAGTAACGTCTGGCAAATGACAATCATTTAGGACATGTTAGCTACTAATCCACTTCTTATTTTGTGGTTGTTGCTGTTCAAAGTTTTTTCCAGTTTGGTATGCACCTGAGCCAGGGGAATACATTTGGGGAAATAATGAAACAGTATTATTTGAAATTGTTAGAAATCATCATATTATTTTAGAAAATATAGTATTTCTTGATTTTAGGGATAAACTATTAAAAAACTTATTCTAAAACGTGTGGGCTGCTGTGTGGTTTATACAGTGAAATTTCTTGTTCCTGACCAACATTTCTCTCTCTCTGTGGTTTCCTACAGTCAGATCCAACTGGCCAAAGTGCCTCCTCCTCTAGAATAAGATGGAGATCCCGGTAAAATTTTGGAGGAAAATCACCTTGGTATTTTGTGGGAGAATATCTCTAGACGAGCATCTAGAACAGGATTGTCCAACAGATCGGTCTGCAACGATGGAATATGATCGTCTGTAATTACTTGTGGCTGTTAAGTACCTAACATGGCTAGTGCAACAGGGGAACTGGATTTTAATTTTCCTTTGTTTAGTGAATTTAGATTTAAATAGCCACAGCTCTAGAGAATTCCTTAGATGTTCTCAGCCAACCAAATGCTCTTGGAAATTTTGATATTTAACTTTTCA
Source organism: Manis pentadactyla (assembly GCF_030020395.1). Taxonomy (NCBI): domain Eukaryota; kingdom Metazoa; phylum Chordata; class Mammalia; order Pholidota; family Manidae; genus Manis; species Manis pentadactyla. The sequence continues at coordinate 7,779,180 of NC_080038.1, forward strand.
AATAACACAATGTTTGAAGATATAGACAGACAAAAAGAGTTTGGGGAAAGAATGCTTTCATACTATAACCATGTCAAAGCAGCAGGAAAAGGGTGAGATCGGAATTAACCCTCTCCTTCCCAACCTGTCATGATAAGTTGGACTATTACCAACTGCTCACCAGGACTTAGGAACTCCCAATAATTTTGATATACTTTTTACTCTTTAGTTTGGTGAGTTGAATGCTGTATTGCTCCTACCTTCTTATGCCCCTCACTCAGCTGACAAAGCTTTTACTTTTAAGTTACTTTAAGACATTCTTCTCCAGACCCTCCATTGTGAGCCATAAATTGATCGCTTGTTCAACATGATGTCTTTCAGTCATAATAGCACTTATCTCCCCATGCACTCAAGAATATGGGTTTAGATGACAGCGTGTATTGATGGACTGCAATTTGTTCCAATATCCATCAGACTAAAAGGAGCTCAGCCAGACACTAAGAGGAGTAAAAGAATAAGGTAGAAAGGAAGGCTATTAGAGTTCATAGACTCAAAGAGACTACACATGTCACAATATCAGGAAGGAATGATGTATCCAAATAAAACAGGGTCTTTGCTTGAACACATACATACCCTATGACATAGCTGTTCCGCTTGGAGGATGTATACCAAACAGAATGTAGACATATATTCACCAAAAGACACACATAAGATGTTAATATCAGTACTATTCTTTATAGTCCCAAACTGAAAACCACCCAAACATCCAGTGATGGTAAAACGGATAAAGGAATTGTAGTACATTCACACAGTGGCATAAGACAACTTGGGTGAATTCCAAATACCATGCTAGGTGAAAGAAGAAAGAAATAGTTCATGCCGTGAAATTATACTGATATAATATTCCAGGTGGGGTCAAACTATTCTGTGGTGTTTGAAGTCAGTGTAGGATAGTGGTTGTCCTTGGCAGTTATATCTGCTATAGCCCAGGACGGCTCACTCTCAGCACTACTGACATTTGGGGTTGAAAATTGTTTGGGCGGGAGGGTGGCCTGTGCACTATATAGGATGTTGAGCCGCCTCTGTGGCCTCCACCCACTAGATGCCAGCAGCACCGCCCTCGTTGTGACAACCATAAATGTCTCCAGACAGTGCCACATGCCCCTGAGGGGCCAAATCATTCCCCCTTGAGCATCACTGACGCATAAATGTACGGCACCTGCTAGATCCTCAATACTTACTGAAGGGATGAATGAGGGGACAGCTCTTTAGTATCATATATGTGATAAAATATGATAAAATAATTTAACTTTTATCTGAAGACATCTTACCGTTCTTCATAATTTTTAAATATAAGTACCAGTTTCATCCATTAGTTGAAGGGAAGTAATTCAAAGGCCAAAGACAACATTCATTCAGCAAAAAAGTAATTAAATGGACAAAATATTTAGGTCAAACCAAAACCAAGTATCATGTGCAAATAAAACTTTCTTAGCAGCAGTTTCCAAATTCAGAGTGCCAAACACTGCAAAGGTTTAAAAAGTACAATTAAATAAAGGGCTTGAAATGAAACAGTTTCATTTAAAATGTTAATTTTGATAATCACTGCATCATTACATGGATCTTAACCTAATAGCCTAATATTCTTCACAAAGAAAAACACAGCCTAAGCCCTAAATACACTCAGTAAAATGTGAATTAGACTTAGTGAAGGATTCTGGTTTCTCCCTTGGTTTCTATTCAAGTCATCAGTTGTATGTAAGTTATTTAATTCTAAACCTATAATTACAATGTACTTTAATCCTTTCTCTGCAAAGTTCAAATATGTTCCCTACAATGTACTGCCAGTTGTGCCCGCTTTAGGGTGAAGCATTTTTAGTCCAAGACTGTGATTGGGTCTTTCCTCCCCCGTCATCCTATCAGCTCTTTTCCCCTCCACTCCAATCTCCAAGGAAGTCCATGATTAATGTTCTCATTGCGCTAACCCATTCCAGCAGTTAGAGTGCACTTTTCCACACTTCCGTATAAGTTTGCCTGACAGATCTTTTGTAAGTGTGGGTTCAGTTTCAAAACCATTTGACCCCTTTGATTGCCTGTTTCTAAAAACATAGTTTTCAAACTCTTTATGGATAGATGATGCTCCAGTTTTCTGTTGCATTCCAACAAATGTAACAGCTTAATAAAAACATTTCTGATCACTGATTCTGTGGGTTGACTGGGCTCATCCTGATGGTTTGCATTGGTGTCACCCATGTGGCTGCCGTTAAATGCCGGCTGGAGCTGTCCGAAAGTTCTGCATGTAGCCCTATCAAGGCTTGTTGGGGCTGGACATCCAAGGTGCCTTCACTCACTTGTTGTTGCCTGCACGTTGTTGTGTCCGGCCAGCCCAGGCCCCCTCTCCTCACACTCTTCTGCACATGGCTGGCTACCGTCCTCACAGCATGGTGGTCGCAGGTTGTTGGACATCTTGCGTGGGAGCCGGCTTCTCCCCCAGGGAGCAGTCCAAGGTACCCATGGAATGGATCACTGCAAGGCTTCAGGGATTCTTCTAACCAAGGCCTGGGAGTCATGCACTGTCACTTCCACAATGCTCTGCTTGTCAGAAGTCAGTCACAAAACTAGTCCAAATTCAAGGGGAGGAGACCACACGAAGGTGTGAGTCCCAAAAAGGTGTAGTTAATTGAGGGCCATCTTTGGAGCCTCCATATCACAGATGGGAGAAGATGAACAGTACAATCATCTAGTTCTTCAGGATGAAATCTTTAACATATTGTGTAATATGGATCTTTCCTTAAATTCTCTTCATTTTCTCTTTGGCTACCAAACTGGTGATTTTTTTTGCTCAGCAGTATAGCCCCTTACTCAAGGGTAAAATGGTAGTGGGAGAGACATTGTCTGTAGAATTGATAGAAGACAAGCCAATGCTACTGGGCAAGTGACTTCTTTGATGCGTCTCTTCTATGTCTTTGTTGCCCTGATGACTATGGTGGCTTCACTATGCTCATTTTCTTCCTTGGCATCCCCTGGACATAATGAAGAAATGACAAATAATTCCATTCCTTCTTTACAGTTATCAAAATAAAGGCTAGGTTCAGCAACAATGTGTAGAGTGTTAATGTTTCCTAAAGTCCATGAGAGATCACACTTAGCCTAATGTGTTGAACTTGTTTGAATGTTAGCTCACTGGTAGCCATTTCCATTCTCTCCAGCTAATGGCTCTAGTACCTGTTAAGAATTGATACAGTGAATAAACACAGTCTCTGTTCAGAGTGATGGAAAGATCCAGTACATGAAGCAATAAGTCTTCATTCCAAGTAGTCCTGTGGTGACTTTTCTAAAAATGAAGGTCAACATGATTTCCTCCACTTTGCCAGCATTTAACAGGCTGACTCTATGTTATGGCTGGTTTAGCAGATCACAAAAATCTTACTGTTCTTTTTACATCTCCAGGTTCAGATAGGAGAAAACAGAAGGCACCCAAGTGGCTTCATAAATACACCTAGGACTGTGGAAAGGCTCTTGTGAGCAAAGAATCATTGGAGAAATACATTAGTCGATTTTTATTTCCATCAACAGTGGCCGTCCACCAGCAGAGAGCTCACAAGGCAGAGATACACTAGCTTGCAGAAAAGAGTATTTTTCTAATCTCTTTAAAGAACTCTGAAGTGCAAGAAGAAGAAAGAATCTCATGTGTGCATGTATTTACCTTAGAAATTAGAGTTCATATGTCCTTTTCCTGTGCCTTACCACCTTTCTTTCCAGATAAAAATACTGTGTATCAATCTTCTGTGCTATGTTAGAATGTCACTTTACAGTTTACAAAATCCTTTCATATATAGCCCTGAATTACATCTTTACTTCGCCTTTCAAAAGCATAACCTTTCAGCCCTCATAGATTCCTTACTTCTACTTTTCAAGTTTAAAGTCTTATAGTTGTTTAGACTTTTTTTAAAGCAAGACTCTTGAATTTTGACATAAAATGTTTTCCTGTATATTTTTGTTATTTTGTTTTTGTTTTGTTTTCCTAACCTTTGAAGAAATCACCATTCTCTTGACAACTCTGTTAAATTCATATTGATCTCTATGTTGATCAAGGGTTCTATATAGTTGGGCTAGAGGGAAATATACAACAGTGCATGCCAGTATTGATTATATATTGCAATATTAAAATCAGGTAAATAGACAGTGGGAAAGTTAAAGGTGCCAAGCTGTGCTGCTGCAGGCAAAGGAGACGCCAGCGTTAGCTTTACTATTGAAAGGGAATTTCATACCGAAGGCCTCATTTGAATATGAACTTCTTCCTCCCATCACTTTGCTTCTGCAGTGGAATCGCATCCAGTGAAATCAACAAGTGGGATGTGACACCGAAGCATGACCTGCAACCACTGACGTTGGGCATCCCAATCATGTTTTGTTATCCAGAAAAGGATAAGAAAAGACTTTTGTTAAAGAAATGAAATGAGAGGAATTGAAGGCAAATTTGACAGAAGTGGTTTAGGGTAGGTCAGACTGTATTTTCTTCTACAGGTCAGCAACTGTGCTTCTGGGATTAAAACAATGTTTTTAACAAACTCAACCATTTAAAAAATATTGGCCCTGCAGTTGGAAATTATTGTTTAAAGGTAGAAAATTCACTTGGAATTTATTATGAAATAATACATGTCTAAATATGCTTCTAACTGGATTTTTTAAAGTCTCTAAGTGTGTTAGGCCTTCATAAAAAGAAGTTATCTGATTATTTGAATATGACATCTTCCATTCTCAACTCTAATCTTTCTGTTGAGATTTTATTTACATGGCTTATCTCTTTCTTTTCCTCCTAGAATCTTAGGGCCAGGAATTCTAAGGGATTCAAAACATAATGAAGTTAGTTCTCCTTGTCTGGCAGGTTATAATTAGGTAATTAGAAATGACAGAAAACAGAAGGAAAGCACATCTCCAGTCTGGATGATAAATAACAAGCTGGAATATTTTATTACAATTCAAATAACTTCACTTATTCATTAAATGGTAAAATTAAAATCAATCTAGGTTATGTTTCAGGCAATTTACAAAAAATTTATTATAGACACAAAGGCTTCACAGGCCATAAATATAATAGACATATTTTGAAAAATGGCTCCCATTTTCAAATTAACAAGGTGTGCTGAGCAATGTTTCTTCCTGATATTCATGACAGCATTATTTCTGTGCGAGGTGAATTCATGGGTAGAAACTACTTTTGAGATACTTATAGTTTACTTGCATATGAATTTCTTTTTGTTAGTGTAGCAGACAGAATATAAGATTCCCAATGATCCGTGACTCCTGATATTCATAGCTTTAAGTATTCCCCTCTCTTTTATGATGGGTGGGATCTGTAACTTGCTTCTAGCCCATGGAATATGGCAAAGGTGATGGGATGTTAATTCCATGATTATGTTGTGTAAGATTGTAACTTCCCTCTTACCAGCAGACCCTCTCCTTTGCTGGCTTTGATGAAGCGTGTTGCCATGTAGGGGAGGCCCACATGGCAAGACGACCTCTAGCCAACTGCCAACAAGAAACTGAGGTCCTTGGGCCAACAGCCCCAAAAGGAATTTAATCCTGCTAAAAACCATAGATGTGTTTGGATATGGATCCTTTCCAGTCAAGCTTTCAGATGAGACCTTAGCCTTAGGCAACACTTTGATGGCAGTCTCATGAGAGAACTTAAAAAAGATGGCCAAGGTAAACCATGCCCATATTTCTGACTCATAGAAACTGTGAGATAATAAATGTGTGTTGTTCAAGACACTTAGTTTGTGGTAATTTGTTATGTAACATGAGACAGCTAATACAGGTAGCATCTGTTAGGGCAGAACAATGATCCCTCAAAGATGTCCATACTAATATCCAGAGCCTGCCACTTTGCAGATGTGATTCCATTAAGGATGGGGCAAATATCCTGGATTATCCAGGTGGACCCAAGGTAATCACTAGGGTCCTTACAAGTGAAAGAGGAAGGCAGAAGAGTCAGGGAGAAATTTGAAGATGCTGCATTGCTGATTGTGAAGCTGGAGGAAGAGGCCATGAACCAAGGAAAATAGGAAGCCTCTAGAAGCTGGAAAAGGTTAGAGAATGAATGCATCCCTGCTGACACCTTGAGTTTAGCCTAGTGAGGCCCATTTCAGACTTTGGACCTCTAGACTTTATAAGACAATAAATTTGTACTGTGGTAAGCCACTAAGTTTGTGGTAATTTATTACAGCAGCAACAGGAAGTTAATACAGTATCTGTGCTTTATTTTCTTAACATTTGAGATAAATAGCAAGCGTCGTTCTCCAAGGGCTTGTCTGCTGCTAACAGACTACACTGGAGCTGTGAATGTCTGCTTCCCTTTCCGGAAGTGAGCCAATAAATACTGTGCCGGTGACCATTGATTACTCCAGAGGATATTAGCGTTTTCCCCACAGCCTTCTGGGGCCATCCATTCTCCTGCCCACCCCACCGCGTCCTAGCCTTCATTCTTGCATTTACCTATTTCTTTCCTCTTAGGGTTCGAAGCACTCACTGTCTTACTCAAGGATTATTTGGACTCAAGGAACATGATTTATGCAAGTCATGTTAAGTAAAGAAATTGGGGGTAGGTGTAGCAGGCAGGTCTCAGAGGGTGAAATCATACAGCAGCTGGGTCCCTTTCCCCCACTGCCCACTCATAACAGCTCTCAAGGGCCAGTTCTTCCTCGGCCCTCAATAAACTCTCAGGCCCCAGAAGTATATTGAGCAGGTTCAAAAAATTCTCCAGTCACTTGTGCACTTGTAACCACAACAACCTGTGGTCTGTAATTAAAGTGTTCATTTGTTATATAATAATCAGAACTGCCAACTCTACAATGCTCCTTTGCTCCTGTTCCCAGCCCGGGAAAGCCATCACTGGGTTAAGGGCCACTCCCCAACATTGTTGTCTAGCTTCGGCTCTTTCCACTTTGAAATGGGGCTCAGACAGTGAGGTAAAAGGCAGGGAAGTTCTCATTCATTTGGCACCAACGTAATCCATCATTGGTTCCCTCTATACATGGGATACAGCAAAGGTTGACTCCTTGTGGGCACTTTTGTGGATTTCTGGAACATTCTCTGTTGTGTTGCTCCAGCCCCAACTCCCTCGGGTCAGATGATTTCAAGGACTGCCTACTTCCAGTGCTTCTCGGTTTCTATATCTTTCCACTAAGGCCCTCTCACTGCTGGAAGAAGCTCAATTGAGCAAGGTGCCTTCATTAAATGACCTCAGGGAGCCATTTCTATTGCATCTTCCGCATATCATACCCAGGAATTGCCCTCTGGACCTGCTGTAGGGGAAAGGTGCTAATGGTACAAATGGAGCCCCTGTTCTTTGGGCATGTGTTGCTTCCTCCAGTCTCTCCATGTTACCTCTATTATTGTTTTTGTAATTAAGTTACCAGTCAGACCCCAAGGTGAATAAGGGGCTAAAAGCACCCAATTCTGGTTTTCAGTACCACCTTTGGAGGCCCCGCAGCGCCCTGCTTCGGCGTGTGGGGCTGGTGGCATCTAGCAGCGCGAGGCCTTGGCCTCACCTAGGGCTTCCGTCTTTCCTCCTAGGATTGGGTCCAGTATCCGAAGGGACCCAAAGCACTAGGGAGTGGATTCTTTTTGCCTGGCAGGTAGTAATTAAGTACTTTGAGATAAAACAAATAAAAGCCCATTTGCAGAACTTATGATAGATACCATACTGAGATATTTTCCGTCAGTTATTTTATTTCTAAGGGAATGGTGAACAACCAGCCCTCAGGAATGGTGGGAACCAGGGATGCTCAGGGGTCACCGGCATCTGTAACTTTTACTCTTACTCACCCATGACTGTGACTCAACACTTCCTCTGTGCCTCTCCGTTCTGATTCTGGAGAGAAGAAATCTGATTGGCTCATTCCCATACTCAGACCCAATCAGCTGTGTCCAGATGATGAGGTCCCAGCCCACTGCCTGCTACCGAGCCCTCGGGAGTGGACTTGAGCAGAACAAGCCAGGCAGACTCACTGGCACGACTGCCACACTCATTCTTGCGTCAACAGGGCTGTACCCTATTTCTCATCTGCTGAATGTTGCTGGTTTCCTATGGACAAGGGAAACTTGAGCGAGATCTATAAGCGATGCTTTGCTTCTGTTTATGTTGTTGGGTATTTGTTCTCTTATGGAGAGATCTGCATGAGAAAGTCAGACCCCTGGGACTGTGTTAAATCCAACAGGGCAGAGGTGGTTTGGTGCAGTGGGGCAGGCCCGAATTCTTGGATTCTGCATTGTCTTGGCCAAATGATAAGGTTTTTATTTAAACCACAGGTGCAGAGAGTTGAATTAATTAAATGCAACAGTTCGTGGTGTAAATGATGTTGATCATAGAACCCTCCAAGACCCCTCTCTAGTTTTACTTATTTTTTCTTATACCCACTCCCATCTCCCCCAAGAGAAAACCATTCTATCATGTTTACTGTGTGTCCTGTCATTTATTATTGCATTCTTACAAACGTATGTTATGTATGTTGCTGTTTGCACACATGTATTTGGAGCTTTTGTAAATGGTATTATGTTGTATGTTCATCCCATTTCTTATATGTTAAGGTTTATCCAAGTGTTACCATGCATATCTAAGTAAGCCTCTGCTGCGGCCTGCTGCCTCACTGCCTGTGTGCATACCCATACATACATACGCATACTCCTGGAGGTGGACGCCCACCTTGCGTCCAACACTGCTCCTCCACATGGTCCTTATCCATGTTCTCCTAAAGGCTAATGGCAAAATTTCTTTATGATATAAACCACAGTAGAATGACTGGGTCATAGTGCTTGTGACACTGAAGCATGCCGAGTGATGCCACGTTACACCCCTGCAGATCTACATGTGTCCACATGCCCACCAGCAATTCACAGTTATCTTATCCCCTGAATTCTCACTGGATTACACTATGTTGCTCTAGGCCTCCATCTAATGAAAATACTGGCTGTCTACTCCAGTTACTGGGGCTCTCTGCCAACCCCTGGCAACTGGGAACTCGCGGGAGCCCACAGACACCATCAACAGAGTGCCGCCCTCCCCACCATCACCAGCATCCTGAATGTTCCAATTCTTCCTCGAGTTCCTTGAGCTCTGTTCCTCCTCTGCCTGCTCCGCTGATGTCTGTCTTCCCTAACCTCACGCTCTGCCTCAGGACCCACCCCCCACTGGGGCAGTAGCAAGTCAGCAGGACGTGGTCGAAGCCAGCCAGATGTGAGTGGGCCATGTCACAGAGCAGTTAGTGCCGGAAATGCAACGTGCGGTGGCTTCTTCAAGGGAGCAGCCCTGCACAGATCCCCTTCACTTTACTCATTCGGATAATAAATCACAAAAGCAGGTAATTAATTGCAGCCTGAAGTCAGGAAAAGTCAGCTCCTCCTCAACAAAGTGGCACCTGACCTTTCTCGTGCTCATGATAAAAAGGAACAAAGGAAGGAAGCAAGAAAAATTGTAACCGCAATTATGATTTCTCCCCCAAGGTTTGGGTTCCTTGAAAGGACTGGGTTACTTGAGGAAATTAAACAAACCGTGGCATTACATTGTTCTGCTTTTAGCTAGCCTGTGTTCCCTGTTGTGAACACTGGTTCCCAATGAGTGCCCGCCTGAGAGATTTATCAGCCCAAGGTCCAGGCATTGTTCCCGAGGACTTAGCAAGCCACACACAGCTTGGGAAGTGACATTTGCTGGGATGCTTTTTTACATAAGAAACCTACAGTGACATTTTTCTTGCATGATACTGACCCTGAGAAGATAATGATGTTCAGTGAACAAATAGAATTTTTAAAAATCAATCCCCCCCCCTTGCAGAAAATTACGCAGAAATTTTTCAGCAGCTAAAGGGAAATCAGAAGGGGAGAATCGATTCTGAGAGCAGGGAAAAGTGGAGAGATGGTTGGGCTGCTGCTTCTGAAATGGTTCTTCCCTTGGCAAGTTTTATTTTAAGGCCCTGCTGTTTAACATCACAGATAATACCGCCCATCATTAACTGCAGAGGAAGCTTCCAATGGGGCAGTTTGTTGCCATGCCTGAACTCTCTCGGTTTGGGTTTTCTCTCTGTTCTCAAAGCCAACTTATGAGTTTTTTTATTTATTTGCTGTGCCCTAGGAGCCCAAAGAACATTCGCCAACATGTCATGCATTTCATTTCAAGGGAATAGCAGTCACAGTTAAGAGTCTGGGCTCTGTGCGTCTCATAAATATGTTTGTTTCCTCTCTTACAGGAGCTGCAAAGAATCGATACTCCTCACTGTCATTCAGCCTTATCCTGTAAGTGTCCTGTGAGTCAGTGTGCCACCGTGTGATCTCACACTTCTAGTCTCCTGCTTCTCCTGTAAAACTGCAACGATGAATAAGAGCAGAGAAAAATAGCATGCCTTCACAAGATGAGTTCCAAAATCTTGATGATTTGTATCTTACACTCCGTGATAGCAAACCTATTCATTGGCAAGAAAAGAAAGTAGCACGTTTCCTAAATATCTTGAACACCAGCTGTTGAGTCCTACAGGACTCACATCTGGAAATGACACAAAAATCTAGACTTCCTGTGGTTTCCAGTTTAAGAATCACAAGTTCAGTGGGACTATCTTATTGTAGGATGTCGGAGCATAATTTTCCTTATCCCCCTCTAAATAATTTGGTAGAAAACTGGTATTTCAGGGAGACCTCCTTGAAAGGTAGGTATTAGAGGAAATACGGCTGTCAGATTTGATTTCAGTAGCCTTGGTCAGGAGTTGGGGAGTGATTCAAATCACACTGCCTTCCCTTCCCCTGAGTTTTTAAAACAACTTTATCATGGTATAATTTGCCTATCATAAAATTAATCCATTTGAAGTACAGGAAGAATTACATATTCGAGATCCTGTTAAGATCACAAGTAGAACTAACCAGGACAACAAACTAAGCCATCCAGGACATAACTACGTATCTGAAAAGCTCGGTTTAATGTTGCCTGCTCCTTTTATCCCATCTCTTCAACATAATGACACACATACACACACACACACACACACGTTTGGATTTGAAAACCAAGGCGACAGTGGGATGTAGGACAACCCAGGTTTGAGATCTGTTTCCCAGCAATGTAACCGGCAACTCCCACCTCTGCTGGGAACCCTGCTTCCCTCATCCATGCAATAGGGTCACACCAAGTCACACCCAGGCACCTCCCCGCTCCATTTCATGTTTCCACAATTCCCTCCATGTAAAGTACAGCCGGGCTATTCTTCACACTGTTTCAGTTAACTAGATTGTCACTCACACTTCCTTCAAATCTCTCCACACTTCTTCATTTCTTTGCAGTGGACAAATACATTTGGGAATGCCAACATAAAGGACTATAATATGCAAGTGACTGACCAGTTATAAATTCCTGGTGGATCTTCAAGTTTATGTTGCCTTGCCTGAATTCTCTCTCTCCCCACCTGATAACCTATGAGAAATGCAAAATCATTTCACTCCCAGCCAGGTTATTTTTGCAATGTTGCAATGTTTTACCCCATGCAGTAAACTTAGAGAAAGAGAGAGGCGTTTTGCATGTAAGTTAGGCGTTGTGTCTTGTGGTTTTTCTTGCTTTTTGCCATTTGAGGCTGTGTGACTTGTTACTCCTATGATTACCTTTACTGTCACGAGTCATGGAACTTCCTTCTAATAGATAGTCTGGAATTTTCTGGGAGTTTGGGTGGCTCCTGCTATTGTGCTCTCCTGAAAGTCAACATTTAGCCACAACATTCAGGAGCAAGTGCTGAGTGTTCTTCCGGCCAGCAGCCTCATCTGTGCTCCTGGGTCACTCTGCCCCTGCTCTGCCATCGTAGATGAACTGTCATCTCTGACTCTCCTGTGAGCAGCCCTCCTACCTGAAATGCCCACCACATACTCCAGCCCACCAGCTCTGCGGCTGAGCCACACCCTCTGCACCCTTCAGGTCTCCACGTACATTCTGAATGCCGCCTCGGAGTTTCTTGGTGGCAGCACTGTTGACATTTCACCTCGAGAATTCTCCGTGATGGGCCCTCTTGTGCCTGGTAGGGTGCTGAGCGGCATCCCTGGTCTCAAGCTACTACACGCCAGTAGGGCCCTGTTCCCACTTGCTTCTAGGCATTGCCAAGTGTTCCCTGGAGAGCAAAATTGCCCCCTGTTGGGAACCACTGCCCCACCTAAGGTCTCCCCTTACTGGTACAGCCCAACGTGGCTTTTTCCTCCTCCAAATTACAGGACTTAAAGTTGTGTTTGGATTTTCCTCCAAGCACATTGCTTCAAAAAAGAATTACTGGGTTACGTTTATTTGCTAAGCATTCTCATGGCAGCCAGGATTGACATACTGAAACAGATGACCCTCCAGATTAAAAGGAGGCCTATAAATTCTACTTTTATTACAAACAATAAAAAATTAGCATTTTAATTTATTTTGCAACTTGCTGGACAGCATATTTTATGTTGTATCTCTTCTGCATAATTACATCCAGTCAGGAGAGAGAGTTGATGTTTTCGTCTACTTGCCACACTCCATGTGGGTCCAGGGCACCCCAACATGACCCTGCCACAGAAATCACTCTCCAGTGAGGCCCAGGTCAAGGGGCCTGGGAGAAGAGTGTTAGGATCCCTGATATTCTTTGATAAGAAGTGATTTCTTACAGGTTCCTGTCTTGTTCTCTAAGTATGATAGAGGGCTCTGTCCTTCCACCACTTTTACTTTACTTCTTAGAGAAAAACTGTGGAAGTACAGAAGGAAATACAGAAGCAGCAAAATATATGTCAGCAAACCTTTTCCTCAGAGACAACCAGTGTAAACATTTGGCCTATTTCCCTCCAGTCTGTTGATCTAGGCCTTGTCCGTAGTGTAAATCTTACTGTACATACCATTATATTCTGCTTCTTTTCATCTAATATATCATAAGCATTTTCTCATATCTTCAAGAATTCTTTATAAACATCATATACATGGCTGTAAAGCATTATATTGACAGTATTGTAATCACTGAGCCCTATCATTGAGTCCTTCCTACTGTCTTTAATGTTTTCTGATTGTAAATAATTCTGCAAAGAACATCTTTGTGTATAAATCTTTATCTGTATTTAGTAGTGTTTCCTTAGTATGGGATGTTAGAAAGGGAATTTCTGGTTTTCTCATGGATTTTATCTGTTTTGTTCTGATATGGTTTTTTCTACTGTTGGCATTTTTTATTACTGGTTTTTCTTGGCCAGCTCCTTCCTTTCCTTTGACTCTGCCTTGCATAGTTCCCACATCTAGATCCTCCACAACTTCGTGGCCCAACCTTGCCTGAGACAGAGAGTATTCAAAGACTGTCTGTAACCTCCCCTAACATGGCCCCGATGAAATGGGACTTGGGCTAAGTCACTTTGAGTTCTGGTGGCCCTGAGCTACCCTGCTTCACTCCAATTGCCCGCAGTGGTGACTGACTTAACAAAGAATACTTTATTGACTTGCTCCGCATCCCTGTTTCCTTCCCTCCACTCGCCTGCCTGTGCTGCCTGGGAGCACCTCCCAGATCAGCTACCTGCTTGGGAATCCTTGTCTGCTCAGGGTGGGGGTTGGGGAGCAGGTCTCCAAACTGTGTTCTAGTGACTTCTAAGACCACCTAAAAAAGCATCAGAAGAATGCTACACATCTATTGCAGCCACCTTGGCAACAGCAAATTTGGGAAGAAGTGCAGGGGTTGATTAGAGGCCTTCTAATCTTAAAATTAATTAACAGCAGGAGAATCTCATTATTCTTAATCGTAATTACTTGTCATTTTCACCACAGGATATGAAGTGCCTGTGATCAGCACCTATAGGTCTGCAGGTTGCTAAGAATTAATTGATCAGGTTTTTGAGTGGTGCACAATGTATATTTTTTGAGCTGCGAGGCCAGATCTGAGCTAAAACTGCAGTCATGACTAGTTTACCTACTTCATGTACCACAAATAACCCCAGCCAGTCACCTTCAGACCTGAAGAGCTTTTCATTAGCCAAAAAGTAATTTTTAAAATGTATGTTCCAAATATCTTATATGAAATAGTCACAAATCCAGAACAAGAAAAATGCACTTGTGTGGATTCTTAGTTACTTTTATCCCAAGTCGGTTGGCTTCAAAATATGTATAAAATAATACTTACTAAATACCTTGGCTATCTAGTTTCCTTTCTGGTTTTCCTAGATTACCAAGTTTGTCACTAGGGAGATAAACATGGGAATGAAACTACAAGAGGTAGGCGTGCTATGGCTGCAGAGGCTAGAGGGAAGCATCCCCAGGGGACAAGTTCTGCTGTGTGCAGCCAGTTCCTTTAGGGGCAAGTAACCCAATGCATTTCCATAGGACCATCACTTCATTTTAAGAGTCTACATCAAATACTGTGCATCAAGAACTAAGTTCTGTTGAATATACTTTTGTCTTGAGACTAGGAATTATGTAGAACATTTGAGCAAAATATGGTAAAATATTGCATTAAAAAATTCAGGTACATAGAGGAATAACTCAGTACCTGGCACCCTCAACATGTGTGAAATACTTAGGTCCTAAACAGTGCTGGGGAAGTGGGGTATTACCACATTCAAACATCTCATCTAATTAGTAGTGTCTGTTCCGGCTTCACTTGTGCTCGACTCATTGTGCCAATGTAAATATCATCTGCTTAAAAATCATTAAGACAGAATAATGTTTTCTCTTCAGCTAAAAAATGGCATATCAAAGCAAATGCACTCCCTATAGTATGATATGTTCGTTAATCATTATGAAACAAAGCCCATAATTACAAAGATACCAATGAGAGCACCACGGTCACGTCACTTTGACTCTGTAGTAGGACTTTGACAAGTCATGTTGACCACGATCAAAGTGTTAGTTTTTGAGGGAAAGCCCACCAGAGTCCTTTTAGTTTTTTCTTTGTTTTTTTTTTTTTCTTGAAAATGACAGCCATTCTCTTAAAACTTCGTGCATAAATGGAGGAATTGATACTCTGGAAGCCAAACCATCCCTCCATCCATCCAGTTCCCTAAGACATTGCTCAGAGCAAAGGGTGGGGTGGGTATGGAGAAGAACTTCTGAAATAACAGGATTATTTCCAGTATTAAAGCAAAACTCTACCTAGGAATCTGCATACACGTTTTATAGTGATTTTTTAAACAGTGGTTTTATTTTATTATAGTAAAATGCACGTAACATACATCTACCATTTTAACTATTATAAAATGTACGATTCTGTGGCATTAAGTCCATTCCCAGTGTTGTGCAACCATGGCCACCATCCAGCTCCAGAACATTTTCATACCCCCATAAGGAAACCCCATCCCCATTAAACAGTCACTTCGCATCCTCCCCTGCCCCAGCCCCTGGTAGCCACTAATGTACCATCTGTCTCTAGGGATTGCCTATTCCGGACATCTCATATAAATGGAAACAAATCATACAGTATATGGCCTTTTTGTGTCTTGGCTTCTTTCACTTAACATATTTTCTAGGTTCATCCAGGTTGTAGCATGTGTCAGGACTTCATTCCTTTTTGTGGCTGAATACCATTCCACTGTATGCGCATGCCGCATTTGGTTTCTGCATTCCATCATATTGTTTTGTAATCTCAAGTATACCTGTATTTGACAAAGATTAGAATCTTTTTTTTTCACTTGAAATTCAAAGTATGGGACATCCTAATTGGCTTTTGTGCCTTGAGATTAATGCAACATACAGAAGGCTGAGCCTCTGTGTTGATTTTAGAGTCACCTACTAGAATTCTTTACACAATAGCCTCAGTCTCTTAAGACTATAGCCTAAGAAACATCAGGTTCAACAGTATGCAGTTACCATTATTTGACCATTCTAATCTATAAAATAGCAATTGTATGGTTCAAACTAAATATTCACCTCTATATTAGGTTCATTGGAGAATGCAGTTCTTAAAAATAAACGAATAGTGGCTGCATAGTAGACACCTAGTAGATGGGATTTCCCTTCCCCTCAGGCTTCATTAAAATAATGCAACAAGGATGATTCTCAGATGAAGTAAATTTACCGAGATCATGCAGCAAGGGATCTCACAGCATGCTTCTGAGCAGGTTTTCTCACTGTACTTTTCAATTTCTGTGGATGAACTGAGTCATTCCACCCCTTTGTCCAATAAAAGATCATTCAAAGAGCCTGTAAGATGAGGCAGAAGATGAAGTCACTTTCCATTGTAAGTCAGGGTCGCCTCTCTGTGCTGCCCAGTAAGATCACAGGATCACAAGTTGTCAACAAGAGGCCAAACTCAGGTTTCAAGTACATAAAGCATGGATGCTTGTGTGATGTGAGTGTGTATACTTGCTTGCTCATGCCTGTATGCTCTTAATGTGAATAACTAGGATGACCAATCATTTGAGAACTATCAGTGGCTCTTCCTTACCTTATTAAGATAGATAATTAATGATCAACTCAGCATAAACCCAACATTAGAGTTGGCCACTGTCTTACGTCTCCATTGTATTCAAAGTCCTGTATTGAAAGCAGGGTTTATGCCCTTTCACAGTCATTTAAAAAGATCCTTGGAAATGTCCTCAGTAGGAACATGGAACATGCTGTTTGCAGTTCTGGTCTAGTGACTCAATCGAATTTATTACTTTATGAGCATGACAGGGTTTCAATTGCATTTGGGCATGCACCAAAGACTTAACTTTTTAGAATTATATTGCATATCTGGGAGGATAAAGATGGAAAACAACTCTTACAAGGTTGCATTATGTTACCAATAATCATTTAAAATATTTTCTTTTTTGTAGTCTCCCAAATCAGCATTTATTAGTGCTGCAAAAAAGGCAAGATTAAAGTCTAATCCAGTCAAAGTGCGATTCTCCGAGGAGGTCATAATCAATGGCCAAGTGTCGGTGAGTTGACACGTGCTTCTGACTCAGTGTCATTGAGGTAGGGGCTTTGCACTAACCAGAGCGGGTAGCCCTATTGGAATGATCAATTTAGAACTGGTTGTTGGATTTCACTGGGGTGTCGAGGCTCAGGGATGTAAAGGGCTTGAGCAATCAGCAGGTTGTGCCTGATGGGCTCCTCTAGCATACCTAGAAGACATGGCAGTCCACTATTTCCTTGGATGTTTCCAATGTTAAAATAAAGACTTGATTACTTTGCAAGGGTGTTCCCCTGATTTGAGATCAGTGACATTGCCTCATGTTGACTAAAGCATGCGTTTTTGACACTTCTACTTATTTCTTCCCATTCTGCCACCTAGACATTCTTCCAAATGACAGCCCTTTAAATATTTTGAGAAAGGTTTCCCTTAAGTTTTTCCTTATCTACAATAAAATGTCTCTATTGTTTCAACTAACCAAAATGGAGAGAAGTTACAATGATGAAAAAGTTTCATATATGCAACCAGAAGTGAAAGAATACCTCCCTGATCACCATCGGCAGGTCTTGATAGCAATCATGATTGGTCAGTCACATAACTGATCTTCAAAATGAATAATGCAAATGTCAACAAGATGCTTTATTTTCCATTTTTTCCCAAAGAAAACAGCATGCTGTTTATAGTTTCAGGAATGCTGTCATCGAGGGCCTTTGAGGTGCCAGTTTTTGTTGTTGAGATTTTCTTGTTGCTGTTGGTGGGGTTTAAATAAATTCACAAGGATAAAACCTCACCCATGACATGGTTGTGATGGGTCACAAACTCTTCCCTGAGGGTGTTCCTGGATCTGAATTTGCAGATGTAGGCCTGCACATCATGAGCAAGGCAGTCATAGTCCAGGTGTCTTCTAGCTAAAAACTTGCTGTGTCTGCCCCACTTGGAGTCCAGGGGTGAGCTGGCCAATCTGTTAATCTGTCGTGATGCTCCTAAGGCTGTCTCTGTGCTGCCCTTGTAAGCACTGTAGCCGTGGCCTTGTCCTCCCAGTCACCACCTGCCACCCCATCTCCTCTGACCCCTTTCATACAACGGTCTGCTCCGCTTGTGTCAGTGGATCCCTGTCACTCTGGATGTGGAGTTATCATAATTACCATTTCACCAGACTGGCCTAATTCAAGGCTGGAAGGTTCCAGTTACAGGGGAATCCCTGTATCATAGAAGGTCGTCATCTTTTGTCAACCTTCCAAGCATGAAATCGGGCCATCACTTTTTGCATCTTTAGAGAGAATATGATTCTAGAAGCTTCTGTGGCAGTTATACCTTGTCCGTGGTATATATAACCAGGCTTGGAAGCAGCTGGTGCATGGGGACAGCTCTGGCCGTTGATCATCTCCTGTAGCCTCTGCTGCCTCACCACAGGCCAGGACATTCGGTCACATGTCTGCTCCTCAAGCTCTGTGACTGTGTTCACTTCCAGTCTGCTTTGGCTCTTCTGAGTCACTGTGTGTCGTTTCTTTTGGACTTGGAGCCAAACTAACTCAGTGAATTAGGTAGCAGAAAAGTCCTGTGTGAGGTCCAAGGAAGTGGAAAGGAAAAGAGGAAATCCCGAGAAAGAAATAGGAACTGAAAGGCATGGAGCCCTTCATGGAAATACCTAGGGATTGAATTTACACGGACTGACCGTAGGATACCAGCAAATCTCCGGGCATCTCCTCTGCAGTTTCCTCACGTGTGAAACCAGGTGCATATGGTTTCATGATTGCTGAGCTTTCCCCGACTTCTGTGACTACGTGACCCACTACATGTGAACAATACAGCTCATTTTGTGGCTGTCCGGAATTTGTCCAGCACAGCTTCTTTCTCCCCCTTGGAGGTTCCCACTTCCAATTAAAGAGAAAATTCCAAGAAATACATTTTTGTTGTTTACTTTAGGACCTGTTTCAAGCATCTCTTTTTGAGCTATTTTTAAACAATGATCGATCTGTTAAGGACTTAGTAGTTTACTCTTTCAGCATGCTAACCTATTCCTTGTATGTTCCTCGGAGCTTGGCAAGGATGCCTAAATGGATTAAAAATCATTTCACAAACTAAATTGATGTCCAAAGGTCATTAAGGCTGTGATTCACTCTCCTGGCCTCTGCCAGGCAGCAGCAGGCGTCACATGAAACATCATCTTTGATGGTCCTTGTTCTGCTCAAGACATGCTGCTCCACTGAAGTCTGGGCTTGTAGTCCCAAGCATTGTGGCTTACTTACAGTGGAATTACTTGTGTAATTGTGTTTTCCAATGGGAAAACTTGACTTCAACAACAGCAAAACTCATCTGATTAATTTTCTGGGAGGAGAGTCTTTTATTTGAATCAACTGAGTTTTTTATATCTGTAAAAGTATTTTTTTATGATGGACAACTGAATTCATAGCACCAGAGGGCCACCTTTGTTCACCTTAGAGTGTTCAGTTGGGTTTTTTTCTATGTTATGATTAAAGTGAGTTGTCGGTATGTGCTGCTTCTGCAAACAGCAGAATTCTAATTTGACTGACTTACACCCCTACCTTTTGTTGTTAAACAGGAAACTGTTAAGGATAATTCACTTCTTTTTATGCCAAATGTCTTGAAAGTCTATCTGGAAAATGGGCAGACCAAATCATTTCGCTTTGACTGCAGCACCTCCATAAAGGTAAGAGGACCTGCTGATCTCTGTACCTGGACACTGCCAGGTACACCCTCACGGCTGCAGTGTTGCGTCTTGTGTGGCAACACCTTTCAGAGCTATCCATTTATTTCTGAGTTTTGTCGGTTGCTTCCGAATAAGGTAATGTGTGAAAACTTAAAAATAGGCCGAAACAAAAAGCTTAAACTAAGAAGACTCTGCTCTGTGTGTGCATGTGTGTGTGTGTGTGTGTATTGCAAAACAATATAAGTGAAGAACCACTAGGGCTAGGCATTGTAATGCAACTGCACATTAATTAAAATAGCATGACTGTCACCAAGAAGGCTTGGCATCCTGCCTAAAGTCAGCATGATTTCTCAGCAATGTCAGCCACCAAGAAGATTAAGATGTTAGCTGTTAATTGAATATCTGCTACTTTACTGTCCAGCAAAAACAAGGGTTAGAATTATGTAAAAATGACATTTACTTTTAATTGCTGTAACCAATTTCAAGGAAATGGTGCGTAAAAAAACAAATGAGGCATGCTTCTAGGAGAAGGGGTGAACACAAGAGTCACAAAACAGTCCTATTATTTCAGAGCCACAGGTAAGTTTCACATAATGGATAATAACAAAACGTATGAGTTCTTTCCTCCCATGCTTCCTTCCTGGTTAAAAGAAGTACATGTTCTCCTTTTTATTGGACAAAGTGTGTTCAGAAATTGATTGCTCCCTAATGCTCCATCAGCCTAAAATAGGGTTTCTTCAAATGGCACAATAAAAAAGGTTTTATTGAAGGGGAAAAAAAAAAGGTACCTAGTGATGATCTGTACAATAATGTACCAAGAGAATATCAACTCTGTGTTAACAATGTCTATCAGTAGTCAACCCCTAATGCTCAGTTTCTTCTTCATGAGTGGAAGCATTTCTGCAGAGGCCCACTCACTGTGCACCCTTATTGCCATGATACCAGCAAGCAGCTTGTTTTGAATTGCTTAAAATAGATAGTGATTTCGCAGGTAATAGAGCAGACAATATTAGTAGATTGATAGATGGAGAATTTAAATCATCCTTAAGTCATTCCAGATGAAATATTAACTTCCTTCATACGAGACTGCTACTTTTAAATGGTGATGACTGAAAAAAATCCTTTGCCTTTATTCCTAGTCAAAATCAATTTATGATGAGATGTTATTGTAATTACTGATCACCTAACCTAGGGGTCTGCAAAGGGCTCAAGAGTAAATATTTTAGGCTTTGTGGGCCATTTGGTATCTGCTTGAACTACCTAACTCTGTTGTATCATGAAAGCAGCCACAGACAGGTGGGTTCAGGAGGTCCTTAAGACCACCCTCAGGTTCAATAATTCACTTGATGGACTCACAGAACTCAGCAAATTGTTAAACTCATAGTTTGTTACAGTGAATGGACACAGATGAGAATCACCAATGGGCAGACGTGCATGGCACAGCAGAGACCAGGTATACAGCTACCAGTTGCGTTCCTCCAGTGAAGGTACACAGACAACATGTAAATGAACGGACGTGGCCAGATCTGACCCAGAGGCCGGGCTGTGGTTGGGAAGACCCCGGCCTAACCCATATTGCTGCATTATTACAGTTCCCTCTGGCACTGTGGCCTGTTCGCTGATACTGACTAGTCAGAAAAGCTCCCTGCCTTTGGACCCCCTGCCCCACCTGAAGATATAGGTAAAGACTTGAGTGCATTTCTTAACAAAATAAATCTGAATTTAAAAGCGAGCCCTCTTAATTCCCTCTGGCCTGTTTATTGTAGGAATCCACACTAGACTAAGTTTGACTTCTTTTAGGGTTGGCAAATGGCAGTGAGAAGACGGGGCAATGCTAAGAGCTCACATCAAATTAAAGCTAGCTTAGCTTGTACCCAACAGCCTTATTATCACAACAGACCCAGGCTGGTGGGCGTAAATAGCAATTGTGTAGTTATGAAAAGGATATGACACTGTTTAATAAACGCTGCTGAAATTCTTACTACAGAGTTGCAATAGGGAAAAACCGTTGCTATCAATTTTCCCAGTGTCCTCCCTGGTGATTCAGGAGACTGTTTTATAAAGTATGTGTTGCCATACAAAGGGTGGTTTTGTTTTCTCTTTTCTGGGCTGTAAGCAAAAATAATGAAACAGAATCTTTTTGTGGAATTCACTGTAGCCAAGGCATTTCTGTTGAATGGTGATTTCGGTGGTGGGCGGGTATGTGGTCTTTGTTTTAAAAGGGCCTGAAGAGATTTTAAAAGGTCCATAGAGAAGAATCAAAACCTCAGAAAGATCAGCAAAGTAAGTTCTATGTAGGGCAGGGTTTCTCTTCCTTGACGTGATAGGTACTTTGGACCGGATACCTCTTCGTCGTTGGGGCTGTCCTGTGCCTCAGGGGCTGAGCAGCATCTCTCAATGCCAGTAGCCTCCCAGCCCCACTGGACAACCAGAAAGGTCTCCAGAAATTGCCAAATGTTGCTGGAGGGTAAAATCGCCCTGGGTTGAAAACCACTGCTCCAGGATTTTTAGTTATCAGAGCATAAGTTATCTTAAAGAGAGATCATTTACTAGTTTTTTACTATGTAAAAAAGTAACGGTTGAGGTCATTTTTTTGCACTGCAGTAAAGATGTTGGGCTTGGGTATAGAACATCCTTCTGATCATAAATGTTCAATCCTCTAAAGGCTTACTGACAAAGCTTGCTCATTCTACTGGTCCCCATGGATTTAAAATTAAAGGTAATATATGTACATTCTTATAGGGCCCTACCTCTGCACCACACGGTGCTGTAATAAATGCGTTCTTTGTATGAGCTCATGTAATCCTGCTGTTTGTCTGGAAGACTAATTATTATCCCCGGTTTATACACAGGGACACTAAGATACCGTAAGGTTACATAACTGGCCTTAAGTGACACAGCTAACCCATAGTAGAGCTGAGAGTCGAAACCACTGTTTGCAGAGCCCACATTCCTTACCGCTGCCACGTGCTCTTAACAAAAGGGTAGGCCAGGGGTTGTCCAATTGTTTCTATAAAGGACCAGACAGCAAATAGCTGAGGCTTCACACGCTGCACAGTCTCTTTTGCAGCTACTCAAGTCTGCCAATGCAGAGTACAAAAGCAGCCATAGACAATACATAATTAGGTGTGTGGTTGTGTTCCAATAAAACTTTGTTTATAAAAACAGGCAGTGGGCTGGATTCGGCCTTCAGGCGGTATTTTGTCTCCCTGTGGGGTAGACCACTTTCCAAGGTGCTTTAATTCCACTCCACTTAGGAGAAAGGGGGCCTGAGTTGACTGCACTGCACAATCTCTTGATGAGCTTTCTAAGTTAAGACCTGATGTGATGGGTAAGTGCCTTCTCCAGCTCTTCACCGGGTTGCCTCTCTGTTTCTGAGCTCCATAAAGATTTGGGTTGGTGAGGCCAGGAAAAAGGCCAGAAAAGGAAGGCCTCATTTCTGTATGTCTTTGGATCTTCAGAGCATCGAGCTACAGAATCAACCGAAGGTATAACATTTAAAGATATGAAGCCTCTTTGAGCAGCCCTTTGTGGTCGTGGTAAACCCCACAAGTTGGGGCTACTTTGATTTTGATTGCATCTTATTAATGTTCCCTCTTTCAGGATGTCATCTTAACCCTTCAAGAGAAGCTCTCCATCAAAGGCATTGAACACTTCTCCCTCATGCTGGAGCAGAGGACAGAAGGGGCTGGACCCAAGCTGCTCCTGCTCCATGAACAGGAGACTCTAGCTCAGGTGTGTGAAATGACAGCTTCAGCTGCTCACACTGCTACTGAGCACAGAGGCCACCCGCTTCCAGAACTCCCCCATCCTCAGATCCTTCATGTGTCCCCTGCAGCCCTGGGTGGGTGTCCCCGCTAGAGGAAGCACTGGCTTGCATAACAGATTCTGACACCGCCAGATGATGTTTCCCTTTTCGTCAGTTTTTCGTAGATGGGCTGTTGGTCTGTCTCACAGAATTAGCAATGCCTCAGCAACTACTTACTGGCAATAAGTCTCTGGAGAATTATATTCTATGTTATGGTATAAATTGTTCATCTGCTTTGATACTTTATCTCTTGAAACTATTTGAATGAAATCTGAATTGTTTCTGAGAATATTTAAATTCAGCTGAAATCTTATCTAGTTGTTTTAAGTCCTGGGTGCATACTTCAAACTATTTTTGGAAGCCTGAAATCCATGCCCCAGCACTGCCCACTGTAAATATGTGATGCACCAATGTGTCCCAGTTCTGATTACCACGATGCCACCCCCATCTGTTTTCTGGAGAGACAAGCAGCCTGCTTGGCTGCTGAATTCTGTGTGGCACCCTCACTTTTCTTGTGATTCCATACAAGCAGAAGTTAGAGAGATTCTTTGTTGGAAGTCAAGGGATTTCAACAAATGCCTCTCAGGTAGGAGAGCTCGGTGGTGAGGGAACTTCAGGGGGAAGCACGAGGGGCCGCCAGGGGGAGAAGCAGAGAGTGGATGCCCCCTCAGATGGATAGAGTGGCGGAAAGTGCTGTCAGGCTGAAGGGCTTCTCGGTTGTCACATAATTAAAATCTGGTGTCCCGTGTTTGGGGTCCCACAGATACCCCTGACTCTTGGTCCAGTAAAACTCCATGCAATGAATTAGTTGCAGAGTTATCATTTGTGTTCATTTTTATTCCTCTGTCTTGATCTGTATCCTCTGACTTGACCTATTTTATCAAGTTTAAATCTACCCATACATTTAAAGTGTATTTAAAATATCACTTCTAATGATTGTATGTTGTTTTAACCTGTGCCAAAACACTCTTCCTTGGAAACAGTTGACTTATTTTATGCTGCATTATAGAGGAACAACCCCTGACGTACAGAATCCCACATGGGAAAGGTTGGTGTTTGGCCCTGAGTTCTTCCAGAAGCCAATTTAAGACAAGGATTTGGGTGCAAGTGGTTTATTTGGGAAACTTAGAGAGAGGAATGGGAAGGGAAATGGGGAAAATTGGAACACCAGTAGAAGTGGTGTGCTGTCAAGCCATTACTGCTGCGGGCAGCTGGCGCTCAATCCTCCCGTGGAGCCCTGGGAGCCGGCGGGGAACACGCCTCCGCAGCATCCCACCCAAAGGGCTGGGGCTCAGGCGCTTGTCTGCCGACGCTCCGTCGTTGGTGCTGGGGGGCCACTCCCATGCACGTGCTCCCTAGCTGGGCACGTGTGCACTGCGCCGGCAGGTGGTCACAGGTATTTGCAGTAAACAGCCTTCAGCTCCTGGCAGTAAATGCGAAGGGGATATGCGCACTCAGTTGCTATGAGGCTAATGAAGCCTCCCACAACTCTTTGGTATTTCTAGTTTCATCTTTCCCTCTGAACGTCGACCCACTACATGGCCTTTACAGGAAAGCTCATGGTGATGTAACTAGATAGACATTCTTTCAAAGTGTCTTCTGCTGCTAGGTATCTTCTCATTCTGGATTGGCTTCCAGTTCCTGAATTTCTTATAAAATATTAGAAGGAAACAAAAAGGCTGTAACAATGAATCTTCCTTTGTGTTTTTAGGAGAGGCTTCATTTTGTTTTTTTAATCAGAACTAAAAGCAAAGTACGAAAACTCAAGTATTATCTTTAGAAAAGAAAATCTGTTGATTTAAATACCCTGCAACAAACCAGCTATATGCCTTTGAAATGAGTGCAGAATAAAAACTTGATCGATAAAATATATGATATAAAGAGAGTAAGAATAAGAAATTTGTCTAATAACAAAGCTCATTTGAAAAGCATTTAATGTTCATGAAAACCCCTAAAACAACTTGTAAGCAACACTACCTGAATTTCTGGCAGTTTGAAACTAAACTTCTGCATGGCAAACACTCCTGTATGAACCCCTGACTTCTTCCTAACCTCAGTGCAGCCCTTCTGAGAAAATACCCTATGATGTCACTGTGAAGCCCAACAGTGGGCCTGCCTGGCACCAAGGTCTCTTAGGTTCCCATATTCCTTCTTCCTGGTTTGCTTTTCCACCAGCCAGTGATGAGCGACCCACACCCCTGGGCCCAAGTCCGCTCCGCTTTCCTGTCCTGCTCACAGCAGAAAACTGGGCCAGGGTCACTACTTCCCCATCTGCCTAATATACCTTTAAAAAGTAGGGTTTGTTTTCCCATTGAAATTCTTCTCAACAGAGTTGGTGATGTAAACTGTAAGAAGGTAGAGGGGAAAAAATATAGATAGATAGATATACATATTGATGAATACACACACACACATACAGTGGGACTCAGTGAAGCTATTGCTATTTTTGAGTGTTTAAATTGCATTTCCCAAACATTTTAACTTTGCCAGATTTGGCCCCTGTATACAAGTAGTGACAAGTATATGAAGTCGAAGAGCCTTTACCTTCTGTCTTGGAGTCGCATGTCTCTCATTCTTTCAGCTGTTGGTGAAGTGCCTTCTAGTCATTGATTTGATTGCCCTTTGTTACAAAGGAATTAAGAGAGCAATAACTAGTGGTCGGCACAGACTGTGCTGGAAAAAAGGAAAACACAGTGAGCCATGGCCCTTCACACTGAAAGAACCTATACTGTATTCGAAGCACCTTTGAACAATTGGACAGTGTGATGACATCAGAAGTTTGGGGTAGTTTGGAAACTTGTGGACTCTGGATTTAGCACAGGAGCTAGAACTTCTGTCTTCTTACTTTCCAACATGATGTCATCTGCAGTTGACACTGCCATGCTTTCACAGCCACAGTCTGCAGTCCAGTTTAGGAAAACCCCACAGCAGTGTTGTAGGGTACTGAATGTAGTGGGCCATCTCTGCGCTCGCCCTCTGGGTCCCCTTTTGTACCCCCCTCCCTCCCGCCGGGCCCCCCACCGAGCTTTGGTGTGCTGTCACACAGCCAGCATCTACAGATCTTCCTCGGGACTGCCCTCAGGCTCCTGCCACACATGCGGCCACACCCAGAAGCCAATGACCCATCAGTGCTCCCGGTGGCTCTGGTGTAAGTGACCCTCCAAAGTCCCCCCAGGGCTCAAACTGCAGCGAGCCTCCTTGCTCAGCTGCCTCTCCTGCCTGGCCTGCCTCCCCCTCCCTTCCTGGCCTCTCCTGGGAGCCCTTCTTTGGAAAGTCCCTCATCTCAGGGTCTGCCTCTGGGGAACGCACCCCAAGTCATGAGGTATGAGCGTTTTTCAGGGAATGAGTGTCAGTGACCGACACAAACAACTTCATCCACTCCCTTCCTCGGTGTCCAAAGAAGGTTGCCTTTGCTTCTGTGCCATCAGCCACTTCTCTCCGCACTGAAGCATTATTGTGATTGGTCTGCTCTTCCAGGTGACACAGAGGCCCAGCTCCCATAAGATGAGATGTCTTTTCCGAATTAGCTTTGTCCCAAAGGATCCAATTGACCTTTTAAGGAGAGATCCAGTTGCTTTTGAGTATCTCTATGTTCAGGTATGTGAGAATTTGGGCATGCTTTATATTATTGTTATGGGAAAGACTAACTGTGGATTTTGTACCTAAATTTTTTCATCTGAGATCTTTCTCTTTGTCCCCCACCCCAAGCTCAATGATACCATGGTGCTTCTTTTGTTTGCTTATTTTTTATTTTGAAATAATTCTGTACTTATGAAAAAGTTGCCATATTAGTAAAAGACCTCTTGGATATCCTTTCCCCACATTCACCAATTTTAAGTTTACCACAATTTACTTTAGTGTGTGCACATGTTACCCCCACCAAAAAAATCCATTACACACCCAATTTTCTCCCAAACCATAGGAGTGTCAGTTACCAAAATCATGCTCATTTACTCCCAAATCCTTCAGTGTGTATTTCCTAGTAACAAGGACAGTCTCTTATATAATCATGTACAATTAACAAAATCAGGAAGTTTAACACTCATGCATTTCCATTATCTGATCTACAATCCATGTCCAAAGTTTTCCTACTGTTCCCAAAATGTCATTTATCTCAATTTATTCCTAAAACTAGATCCACTCCAGGAACCCGTTTTGCATTTAGTTGTCATGTCACTTCAGTGTCCTTATATCTGGACTGTTTCTCAGTCTTTGACTCTCAAGACCTGGACCCTTCTGAGGAGTACTGCTCTGAGCATGTGGGTTTGGGTTTCTCTGATGGTTTCTCCTGTGGGATGAGGTTATGCACTTTGGGCAGAAGCACAACGTGAGTGATTTTGTGGCCTCCTTGGGGCACCCCATGAGGAGGCACATGGTGTCAGTTTTCCCCTTAATGACAAGGTTATCTTTGACTCATGGTTAAGGTGACATTCTCCAAATGTATCCAACTAGAAGTTACTACTTTTCTTATTGTAATTAACAAGTAACTTCTGATTCATGCCTGAATCCATTATTATTGTGATGGTTGAAAATGATGATTATCTTAATTCTGTTATTTCTTCTTTTATTAATTGATATTCTACTTAAGAAAGGCATTTGCCCTACTTATTCATTCATTTATTTGGTGCTAAGATTGTTCTGAAATGTAGGTGTTCATTATACTGGAATGAATAATTTCAAGGCAATAAAACTTTAAAAAGATAGTATTCTTTGCAGACTGTTTGTATCTGATTCTGGTATATAATTCTCAAAAAAGGAAACAAGGCTATTTGAAACTCTGTCCCAAAGGGAATCCATTTGATACTCAGGACATGTTCCTGTATTTTTCTGTAACTGCTTTGCATTACTCTCACTTAAATTCCCAGGATAATCACATTAAACAGCAAGAACCCACTTACCTAATGTTAGGCATTTAGCATTAGAACTACTCAAAGAGGTTGTAAAGCTAAATGTAACCTCATCCCACAAAAAAGGGAGAAAAGGCCAAATTGTGGCAAAAACAAAAAAACAACCCACTCTGTCTTTGGCTGGGGACACCGGTATCAGGAAAAGATTGCAGAGGCCATAAGTTAGAAATAAAAAGCAAAGCGGGTAGGAAAAAGAAAATAAAAGAAACCATTTGTTAATTCTTGGCCATTGATACACTGGTATTTGTTTTACTGTTCTCAGTATGTTCTTGGGTATTTCAAAGCTTTTGTAATCTCTAAAAAGTTGAGTGGGAAAAGAAAATAAGTAGAAGATGGCAGAGAGACAGAGGGAAGATAAATGCCAAAGGCTGGGAAAGGTGACATAAATTCAAGTGACAATAAGCCCTTGAGAACAGAAATTAAATCAGAGAAGAAAGAAGCAGAATGTACTAGAACGTTCCTGCAGATGGGGACACTAAACAAAAAGCTGATGAAATGTTTTCCCTCCTCAGTGGTCTTTAGAAGAGACTGTGGTACTTAGCAGCTCAGTAGGATGATTAAAGATCACGAAGATAACCCCGAGTCATCAGGAAAAAGCAACTCCTATTCAGTACACCTTGTTTGTCAAGCAAAGAAATGTGTAGTGCACTTTATACTATTTTCTACCCAGAACAGTGAAACTGTCATGACTTGAATTTTTCAAATGTTAATCTTCGGTCACCTGGACCCCTTAGTAATATCCCCGGCCCCCCAGTAGGCCCAGTAACCCAGATGTGACTGTATGAAGCAGCCAGCCCAATTCCCAGCAGATTGGTTACTGTGTCCTCCCCACATTTCTGCTGAACACCAACCCAGGGCTTTGCCACTGCAGCTCAGATCGTGGGCTGTGTTTTTCAGCCTGTCAGTTGCAAATAAATAGTTACAGGTGCCGGTCAGCTCATGGCTGCAGACGAGGAGATGCATTCGGCTGCCATTCTCTGTAATTACATACTCATCCCATTAACAGGATGATGCTTTAAAACTATTTTATGCTGCTTCCTTTTTAACCATCACAAGCCCATTGCATTTATTAAAAAAGAATGTGGTTGTGTTTGTCTCGGGGGAGGGGGGAGTGCTGCTAAGCAAGCTTCTGTTTAAGGTGTGTTTGCTCAAATGTAACGCGCTTCATGGAGATCTTTCTTATTCACAAGACACATGTTTTATACCTGTGGGACTGTCCTGAGAAGAGGAAAACCTATGCGGGAATCTTGCCCAGGGGCTAGCAGAAGACTGATGCTGTTTCTGCTTCCAGTTTATCATGCGTGGTAGACTAAACAGCCCTTCAAGGAGTAGCCAGTGCAGGGGGTGGAAAGCCATGTATGGGGGAACCACAGAGACCAACATAAAGCTGCCATCATCTTACACATCTTTCACTGAAAATAGGAAGTGACAATTTCTTGGCATCAGACTCTTCGTTCTGAAATGCCTTGTGTTCACAGAATGCACAGTGTGTCTGAAATAACATAACTGTCTAACAGAAGCCAGTGGATCTGCAAATGATGCTGTGTGCCCACGTTGAATTTAGGTACTAGAAAGATGCAATAAAATGAACCTAGAGAACAAAAGAGGAAGCGGAAGCAATATATACCACATCACAAAGACAAAAGTCAGTTCAGCCTAGTGGGTTCCTAATAGGGACAGTAGCCGTTCACCAGACCAACCACGACAATGAAACAGGTTTCAGTAGCTATACTGTCTATTATCCCCTCATCATTAAAGGGCCATGAGGTATTTTACAGATGATATATAGCATCAATACAGATGTTAGCATCTATATTCACAGAAAACCCTAATAATTTAGACTTTTCTAATTCATAATTATGAGCTATGCTGACATTTACCTGTCCACTATCTATTAAGAAAAAGATTGTCGTGCCTGTTAGTGAACAAAATAATACCTATGCTTTCCAGCACTCTAGTGGTATCAGTTTCCTTTTTAACCTCTAACATGCTCATTTTAAGTGAACTTTGTGCAGGCCTAAAGTAGAGTCTGTCAGGACCTCCGTTTAGCAAAACGGTGACCACCACTGGCTTGTGTATCTGTACTTAAATGTATGTGAGAATAAGAAAAACAGGATTAGTGCCAAATGTATATGCAAAAATATAAAGTCAGACTTCATACTGATTCTCTAGGTTCAGTCTGTATGGATTATATAGTGGAATTAAGTGAACTAATCACTTTGACTAAAAATTGACTCAGAGGTCCGGTTAAATACAGGGTATAGCAGGGAATAGGAAAAAGCAGTCCCAGTCACACGTCTTCGGAGAACTCATACTGATGACTCACCTTCGTAAAGCACATTCCAGTTTATGAAACATCCTTATAGGTGTACCAGTAACCTGGAGTCCATTTTCAGACAAAACTGAGACTCAAGAGAGACGAAATGCCATGTCCAAGGCTGTTTTATTAGTAGTCGACAGAGCCTGTGATCAAACCTGGAGCTTTTGTCTCTAAATTCTATGCTAAAACCCTGTTTCAAATCGGTCATGCAGTAGCAGTCATAGAAGAAAGTCATTTATCAAAATGATTTATCAGCAAACATCCAGTGCCTCTTATGGCCTGGCACTGTGCCAATTGCCTTCCACACCTTCATCCCTCATGAGACTCCATGAAATGACCCTTTGGGCCTTCAGCCCCATGGCTCCCCTTTGCAGACAATGCTGGGCACTTGGGCATAACTGGTAAACCCAAACAGCAAATGGTAGCCTGGAATTGCTCTCCAGAGCAGCCTTCACTCACACCGCCCCAGCTCCCGCCTCAGGTCAGGCCCACTTCCAGCAAGGAGTGCTCTGCAGTTTGAAGGAGATTCCAAGGAGAAGCAAAGGTGGGTGGCTGCATTAGGGATGGAGGGGGAGAGAATGTGGCCTCAGGAGTGAAGGGACGATCTGAAGCTGCGAGTAGGCGCGTGTGTTGTGCCAGTATGGCACGGCTGGATGTTGGAAGGGCAGAATTTGTGTGCAGAGTCTGGTTTCTGTACCATACAAGGGCACTTGTTCCCATTTAGTAAAATCAACATATGAGGTGGCCATAAATGTGCTTCTCTCAGAAGGGAGGCAAACGAATCCTGATACACTTTTCTGTTTGAATTCTTCATGGGACCTGGCAAAAAATAAAGGAAGAAAGAGGCTAGATACCTTATTTTCTAGCCCAAGAGCCTAGTTTCCCATAACAAAAATAAGTGAACACACAGGCAGAATATGCTTAAGCAGGGCTGTGCTCCCATCAGCACTGAGCTGGTCCTTGGATCCTAGCGAGCATGCCATCCTAAAAGCAATCCCTTGTGGTCATACGGGACTTCACCCGTCACAACATGCTCTCGGCCACTCTTCAGTTTGATTCTCAACACAAACCCAGTGAGGGAGGTGTTGCCCTTTTACAGATGAGCAAAGTAAAGCAGAGAAACATGGAATGAGTCCGTCAAAGCCAAAGCGGGGGCAGTCACCACCGGGCTACCCAGGGTTCCAACAGCTACTCTCTGCCGAGTGCACCAGCTGACTGGGATAAGCACTTGATGTGCATCTCATTTAATCCTCGCACCGCTTCAGTGAGGCAGTTAGCATGACTCCCCATTGCATAGATAAGTAAACTGAGGCTTCAAGAGCAAACTGGTTGAAGTTAAATAAACAGGTAGCCATAGACAAAGCTGGGACTGCAAAGCAGGTGGTTTTAAATCCAGAGTTGCTGCTGTCCGTCGCCTTGCTAATCCTGCCTCCCCAAGCTGCTCTGGGTGGTAACAAAGAAGAATAAATGGAGTTGATGATGACAGCTGTTAATGTGGATGAGCGCTGACCATTTGCCAGGTAGAGCCTAAGGGCCTTACTCTGTTAACTCATTTAATCCTCACCACAGCCCTGTGATGGGGGAGCAGTATTATCCCCAATTTACAGGAGAGGAGACTGAGACACGGAACAATTAAGGAACTTGCCCAAGGTCATGCCCCAGTGAAGTAAAGGAACAGGATTCAACCCAGGATTCTAACCCTGGCAGCGCAGTTACAGAAGCCATACTGTGCTAGCCAGTGCTTCACGTGCTCGGTTGCTGCACCTGTATTTGGAAATTGCATATCTAAAAGTCCTAATTATTTTTACAAGAAGCTATATATTTAAATAGCAGCTGACTTGTTGATCAATGATAATGTTTTTGCATGGTCTCTGTGTCTATATGTGCAATTACATACCGACTCGGTTCTCAGCAGCCCAGTGGAAGTGTTTCCACATTTAGCCTCCCTGCCTTGCACGTGAAGGTGGAACACTGGGGATGTGCCTGTCACCTGTTCCTCAGGCAAGGCTGCGCGGCCCATTCTTTGACAAGCGGTGCCCTCTGCTGGTCTCTCCGCAGAGTTGTAACGATGTTGTTCAGGAGCGATTCGGGCCGGAGCTGAAATACGACATAGCCCTGCGGCTGGCTGCCTTGCAGATGTATATCGCAACCGTTACCACCAGGCAAACGCAGAAAATCTCCCTCAAATACATCGAGTAAGTGTTGACTCTCAGAGCCATTTTGGAGACAGAGGTACCACATCGTTAACGCCCAAGTGTATTTTTGATGCATGTCTCTTATTCCAAAATGTATCTCATTTGTGACAGAGCACTGGTTAACCAGAGGCAAAATACACGAATTTCTTGTTCATTTTTGGTGGAAGAGACCCACGTCTTATATAATCCACCTCTAGAGAATTGTGGTTAAAATGAGGGTCATATTTAAAATGAAGCATACATTGTAAAACTCTTAAACAAGCTTTGGTCTCAGCGTTTTTCAGACATTAAGCTGTTTAAGTCTCATGCCGACCCTACGAGATCAGTAGGACTTTAGCGCCATGTTATAGGCGAGCAAACTGAGGCACAGATGATGAAGTAACTTGCCCAACTCACACTGGCTGTGAACTCGAGGGGGCAGGATTGGAAGCCAGGCAGTGGGATTCCACAGGGATCAGTTGAAGCACGTGTGTTCAGAAAGTGGTCTGCATACCCCAAGATTCCTTTAGCTGCTAATCAAAGTGCAGTACAAAGAGCCATGTTCTCAGTCACACTCTGGAAGGATGGTATTTGTAGAAGAGATCTGTGCAAGTGGGCAGGTAAGCCCCACTTCATGAACCTCTTGTCGCTTGGAAACTGTGACTGCCTTCTCCGGACGAATTCGCCATTTGCAGCATCAGTATACTACCTCTTTGGCAGAGAAGATCCCCTTTTTAGAAAAAAACAGTTTGTGTAGCTTTAGTTGATGTTTCTACTTAAGGGGCCGTCCTTTACAAGAGAGCCCTCCGTCGCCCACTCGGTACGGTGGCACGTCACTCAGTAGCCTAAAGCCTCACTCCTTACGCCTGGCAGCTCTAATGCTAAGAGAAAGGAACACTCATACTCCGAAGATCATGGCCCGGCTGAAGCCATGTTTCCACGTAATGCTAAGAGCCTTAGAGCCCTCTCCATCTCCACCTCCAAGCCATGTGCAAGCTTGTTAACATCCACCTCCCCAAGAAGCTGCCCTTGGGCTGTCTGCAAAGCCTCTAAATCACACAGGGCCAGGTTGACCCTCCTGGTGGCAAAAGGCCTTCTTCCCAGCAGGTCCATGAGCCTGTGCTGGGGAGGATTAGAACACCCATTTGCTGACTCCAGTGCCACTGTTCTTGTCACGCTCAGTTATCCTGTTGATGCTGGGTGGGGACAAGTCCTTGTGTGTGGTCTGGGATTGGCTGGCCTTCCCCTCAGGCCACACTTTTCCACAGATTTTTCTCTTTCTCTCTTGCCACGTGTGCTGTGACCATAGCCAGGGCCTCAGCTCATAAAGTGGCCTCGAGCTCAGTCACCCCTTCATCCACTCCCCTTTCTGAAGTTCCCGGGGATGGATGAAACTGGCTCTCATTTGAGAGGGTGGCCTTCACAACTTGAGATGGTTTCTAGACAATTAAAACACAGTTCTGCTCCTACTCTATATACCCTAATTTAGCAGGTTGAACATGGTACAGTCAGACACCTCCCAGAGGTAACCATCTTGACAGGAATCTTCCAGAATCTTCAATAATGTTCTCAGTAATTAACTCATTCACCCGACAAATATTCATTGAACATTTTATATAGTATTCACACAAGGACAGTCGACAGTACTAGTAAGTATAAATAATAACCCTGGCTGTCGGAGAGCTCATGCTCTCATTAGAAACATATGTAAAGTAAGGGTTTGAAATAATGGTACAAGTAGAATTGTAAGGTAGCCTGTAAGAGTGCCGAATGATGGGTGGAGATAGTAAGTACCAGTTGAGGAGGAGGAAATGGGGACCACAAGAAGCACTATCTTAACTAGTGAGAAGAATGTGAATGGTCAAGAGGGGGAAGGCTGTCTTCCTACCCTTCTTTGGAGAGGATCTGGAGCAGGAGAAATTACCCAGAGTCACCTTGAAGGTTTTCTTATAATTTAGAAGACACTGGTTGGGCACATAGCCAATCAGACTAGAGTTCCTAGAGTTCAAAAGATGGGACCTTCTTAGGATTGTGGTCATTGCTGGGGAAATGGAAAATATATTAAGCTAGTCCCATTTCTTTGTTTTGCTTGTATATCCACACCTGTGAGTGCAGTTGGCCTCTCCCCATCAGTGCCAGGCATACATGACGGTCATGAACCCCACCTTGCCTCCCCACCAGCCGCACTCCACCCAGCCCAGCAAAAAACATTGACGGAGGGAGTTGGATAGACGCGATCTGGCTGGGACAAAAGAACTGTGTGTTTGTAGAGAAATGGCCATTGATGAGGGAGATGGGGAGGGAAGAATTTGTGGGCCACAAAGGAGTTGTATCTGTCCTAAGTGAAGAGAGAAAGACACGAAGTGGACAGACAGGGAGAGGTGACAACGGGAATAAACAAAGGGACAGAGAGAGATGGGTGTTGGAAATACAAACTCAGATATGTGAATGAATTCTAGGAGATTCAGAGGTGGGTCAGATGAACTATCTCTTCAATTTCCGTTGGTCCCAAATGCCTCGTTAGCATTCTCTCTGGAGAGTGAAGAATATGTTTCTTTTAAAATGCAAACATGCATTAATGATCAGAAATAGTATGCTTCCTGAGTGTAAATTAAAGGTTGATTCCCTAATTGGGGACTTTTCTCCATTCCCTGCCTACCAAGAGTTCATATGTTTCAACAAACTTCAGAGCGCCATTTTGTCTTAGATAAGTAGCCATCACAAGAATGTGAAATTAAAGATATGATCTTTATTGCAGAAAAGAATGGGGATTAGAGACTTTTCTTCCCTCTGCTGTGCTGCAAAGCATGAAGGAGAAGAACATAAAGAAAGCACTTTCACACCTTGTCAAAGCAAATCAAAACTTGGTGCCACCGGGTAAAAAGGTATTACATTTACATCTTAATAGAAAATGGATTTTAAAGAGAGAGGCTTGCATGCACTTTAGAAAATGTTTAAAATTAGCCCGTGAATAAAGTACTTAGCACCAGATTTTCAGAAGCAGTAGCACTGTATAACCCCCCTTTTTCTTGACTATTAACGTTTTTAGGACTGATGAAAAATAAGTGTTCTTATGGAAACCTGTTTATTGCTTGCAAGCTCTGGACTCCTTCCTGTACGGAGTGTGTTCGCGTTCATGAGTGCGTGCATGTAGGAGAAGCTCGCTTAGCCTCTGAGACCTTGTGATGAGAGGATAGAGTTGCAAAATGATCTCACATTTCCATTGTGCTCTTGCTTACCACTCAGACCAGCTGAAATGCACAGCAGCCAGCAAGGGCCCCTGCTGACCAGGCACCGTGTTAACTAGCAAGGGTTTCTCTGCCTCAGCACTGGTGACATTTGGCACCAGATCGCCTTTGTTGGGGGAGAGGGGCTGCCCTGTGCGTTGTGGCGGGCAGTGCCACTTGTCTCTACCAGTAGCGCCCCACCCCCTCAATCATGACAAACAAGTGTCTCTAGACATGTAGCAGACATGCAGCATGTGCCCTGGGGAACAAAGTCACCCCACAGCTGACATGCTCTGAATTAAATCTTATTCTTTTTTTTTTTTATCAAGTAGAAGGACAAAGGACATTTTTAAATATCCTGTGGGTCAGAATAGAGAGTTATGTTTATAGGTAATAAAAAGCAAAGGGTGTAGGAAGAAAGAGAAGGAGACTTAAAATACTGGGCCTATAAAAACTGGAAGCAGTGTTAACAACCCAAGAGCACCTCCCCGTTGGTACCGGCCACAGGGACGTGTGTGACTCTGATGTAATTCACTGTTTACGTGGGTAGTTCTTAGGTCTTGGTATTGGGTTTTAAGTCATTTTCACTGGCTAAGGCATGCATCTTTTTATTCCCTCCTTACCACATGGCTTTTTTTTTTTTTTTTTTTAAATAAAATCAGGCTGAACACACTATCAGCCACCTTTGACTTACTTCGCAGTGTCTGTAAACATTCAGATCATAGAAATACAGCAGGATGTCTTGGATCAAGGTTTTTAACATTTCAGCTCTGATTTGCCCAAAGCTCTTTGCTTTTCGTTGACCTGATGGAGTTTTTTTCAAGCCTGGCCCATTGCTTTTGGATTCAGGTAACTGCTCTAAGGTCAATCTATCTATCACTGTCCTTCCATAAAGGTCAGTTTATCTAGCCAAGAAGGAGCAGTTTGCTTTCAAATCAATTTGCAAAGTGCTTTGGGTTTTTGAAAGAAGTAGGATGGATGAACAGTGCGAAAGGACAATGACATAAAAGGCAGCGAATTCAGGTATAGTCAGCAGATGGAGTAGTAAGTCATCTGCAATCGGAAGCAGAATGTCACAGTCATTGGTTCTTGATGGTCTGCCCCTGGTTGGAAAATTTCACCCCTAAAAAGCATTCCTGGCACATTCAGTATGAAACGGGGACTTTTTTTCAATCATTTTTTCATGTGGGAATCTACATTTTTTAAGTCTTTACAAACTTTATCTGGGTCACATTTCATTTGTGAACCATTCAGGACACTCAATAGATTCTTGGAGGTAAACTAATAAAACAGAGACCTACATAGTGAGTTCAAACATTTCCACAATGTTTGAGGCTTAGAAAGTTCATTTTCCCTAACAACTTGAAGTGGCTGGAAGAAACCTGAGATGGGCAGAGAGAGCCTGTTTGAAAGGTTTTACATAGATTGCAGGAGTGTATTCAAAACAGCCCCCAGACTCTGCTACAGGTGGGTGTCCAGGGCTGTGGGAGAATTTGTACCCAACCCGCTTTTGTCCCTAATGGCAATTGGAAAACCCCAGTGGCCTCTGGAAGTCGCCCCACGAGCAGGTGTTCAGTGGACCCTTTGTCATCTTGGTCTCCCTCTCAAGGGTCCTGGCCCAGCATGTCCACACTTAAGAGGCTCCCATACATTTCCCCCCAAATAAAAAGAGGTTAATCTGGATACTGCCACAGCCCTTTCTCCGGACACCAAACACAGGGCAATGTACTTGGGTTCCTCGTGCAGAGTCCTTGCCCCACCCCATCTGTTGGCAGTAGCATCATTCCGGTTGGCCCTTGTTTCTGGCTGGTCCCCAGCAGAACCAGAATCTCCCCCAATGGAGGTAACACCTGAGGTTTCTTTTCTCTCCTCAGCTCTCTGCACTGCAAGCCAAGGTCCATTATCTCAAGTTCCTCAGTGACCTTCGATTGTATGGGGGTCGTGTGTTCAAGGCAACATTAGTGGTAATTTCTTTTTCTTGCTTTTGCTGGGAAGCCACAGAGGCTGGCAGAATGTCCCTGCATAGGCTGTCTGGGATGAGCTGCCTTTGATGACAAAAGCAGGTCAGCTGTGAATCTTTTCCAGCCTCCATTTCTAATAGACTGCACCACAGTCTGAAAACATCAGAAGAAATGCCACTGCAGAATGCCCTAGAAAAGGGAGTGGGAAGAACAAAGAGGACTGGTACACTCTAACAATGGCCTCCTTTTACATCCTTGGGCCAGAAGTTGCTTCTACATTAAAAAAGAAAAAAATCCTCATTCCTAAAAGTTTCTCATGATTCTATGGTAGCACTTACTTTCTGCTCTATATGTAACTTATCAGAGCCACAATGCAAGCAATGCAGTCATCTCTCTGGCTCTTCTAGAAGAATGACTTAGTACAACATAACCCAGAAGTGCTTTCTGAAGAAAATGTAATCTTATAAAAACAGACTCTCAGATTCGACTTTGAATGGTGCTTCAGAAGTCTAGTGGTTTTATATTTTGTCAATGTCTCTTTCTCAGCAGGCAGAAAAGCGCTCAGAAGTGACTCTCTTGGTTGGGCCCCGGTATGGCATAAGTCACGTCATAAATACCAAAACCAATCTGGTGGCTCTTTTAGCTGACTTCAGCCATGTCAACAGGATCGAGATGTTTACTGAAGAGGAGAATTTGGTGAGGGTGGAGCTCCACGTGCTGGATGTGAAGGTGAGTCCTTCTGGTGTTGACATGGGGCCTTGCTTTGAACAGCTGTTTTGTGATAAGACTGCCGTTATTTACAGAGCAGGCGAAATTTTAACATGTGCAGAGGATCAGAGATGTGAGGAGTGCAAGAAAAAAATTCATCCAGGCCAGGCTGGAGAGTTCAGTCCTCACTAAACAGTCATATAATCTAGAGACAGGTTGCTATGCTTCTCTGGGCTTAATTTCTTCATGTATACAGAAGCAAGCAAGCTGATCCATTGCTAAGGTCCCTGCTGGCCCCAGAGTACATAAATCATAGACAGGGAGTGGGGAGATTTTTCCCTACTGAGGTTCTAGAATATATGACTCTAAGGTAAAGAGTCAGGGAGATTTTTCCTAACTGTTTAGAACTCCCATTCCCTTCTGTTAGATTGGGTCCATATGTGTTTATTCTTTTGAAAAAGCTGAGTATTTTAGTCAGTCTGTCTTTTCATGCTATAGTGAGTGATTAGTACTGACTGAACATCTGGCCCTTAAGAATGTCACGGCCATTCCGTCTAAAAAAAACAAACAATCAGAGGCTGTCCTCAAAGGGCAAAGCTCTCCTCCCAAAACAGAAGTGGATAGGAGATAGTCCAAGTGCCCTGTCCTCACCTTCTTGTCCTAGTAATATATGAGCTGTTGCATTTTGGTGATTAATGTTTCGATGAAGAATAGGCACTGGGCCCAAAGAGAGACAGAAGACCCGGCCAAGGAAACAGTGTCAACGAGAAGTGCTGTGAGAACAGGTGACCAGGACCCGTTCCCGTGCCCGCTCCCACGAGGGTGGTGTGGGAGGAGCGGATCAAGAGTAAATGAGGATGTGGGAAAGGGTTTCTACACAGCAGATGAGAAAGGATATATGTGCTCTGCAGCAGGAAGGCAGGGCCATGAAAGGGAGAACATGGAGCTTGGCCAGGTTGGCCAGTGCCCGGGCACGGCCTTCTAGGAGCTGAATCCAGGGGCTCCAGCTGACTTCATGGCAAGCTGAAGGCGCAAGAAGAGACGTGGGGAGCCTGAACTGTGGGGTGGTTTGTGGGGAGGCTGAAGTTGGAATGTAAGGGAAAGGCAGCTAGTTCTTCAAGGAGCACAGGGGCTGCTCTGCATGGGAAGTTGGGGTCCCCCAGGCAGAGCCTTCGGAGCTGGCCAGGGTCCCATGCCTGCCTATGGAAGCAGGAGTCCTCCATACCCTGCCCCTTATTTCCCTCCCGCTTTCTCTTGCTTTCACCAAGAACACCAGCCAGTCTGCCCTTATTGACTTGAAAGTGGCTCCAGTCAAACACATCCCTCCCCACATGCCCAAGGTCCATGTCCAATTACATGGTAACCCCGTTGTTTACAGGAAGTTTTCATAAGGCCTTTTTTCAACTCCCACCTGTGAGTTTACAATTTTGAGTCTATAATGTACAATTTTGCCCTCCTGGGCATTTATAATTTTTTTTAGAAGCATCCTTTCCCTGGGTCTCTTTGACACTTATCATTCAGTCTTA
Source organism: Manis pentadactyla (assembly GCF_030020395.1). Classification (NCBI taxonomy): domain Eukaryota; kingdom Metazoa; phylum Chordata; class Mammalia; order Pholidota; family Manidae; genus Manis; species Manis pentadactyla. The sequence goes on from NC_080038.1 coordinate 7,819,311, forward strand.
GCAGTAATTTCCACTTGATTTTTACTTCTCTTCAGCACTTAATTTTCACCATGAACGCAAACTGAATCTTCCTGCGATTTTTCCAATTACACAGCTTGTAATTGACCCCTTAACTATCTATTTTCAAAATGTGAACTATGTGGAACCAAAACCCATGTTATTGTTTTGTCATTCCAGGATGACTTGGAAAAGATTCAGAATGTCCTGGCTTTCAAAATGGGGCCACCTAAATGTTTCTCAGCAGGGCTCCCTGTGTTACCCTGCCCTGTCCTCCGTCTGTGTTTCTCCAGTGAAATGATTGCTCAGTAGCCTTCTTTTATTCACATTGCAGAAGTGTAAGTGCAGCCTTTAACCAAAAGTTCCTCTTTCCTGTAGCCCATCACACTCCTGATGGAATCGTCAGATGCCATGAACCTGGCCTGCTTGACGGCAGGCTACTACAGGCTCCTCGTGGATTCCAGGAGGTCCATATTTAACATGGCCAACAAGAAAAACGCAGGGACCCAGGAAACAGGTATTCTCCCCTGAAACTCATGAAACACTGATCCCCACCTCCCGACATGACAACAGTAATAAAGATGTTCCTTGAAAAGTTAAAATCATACCCATAAAAAAATCTAATGTCCAAATTTAACATGAAAGCCTTCAGTCACTTCCAGTGGGGACTAATTTTTCTTGGTGACAGCGTTGGCTTTTCCATTATATCTTAGGCATCACTTGGAAATGCCGGGATGTGTGCTTCAAAGGCAGTGCTTTTATGGTGAAGGGAACAGGTATCAGCCTTTGCGGCTGTTCTTCCTGCCTCACTCTTGCAGAGGTCAGGGCGCAGAGAATGAATAGGCACGGGATGGCCGTAGGAGTTGTGCACCCCCAGCTTCTGGGCTTGTCCCTGCTTAAGGTGCCCCAGGCCAGCCATCTGGATGCCTCCGCCTGCATCAGACTTACTCAGGATCGTGAAAGCTCTACCAATAAGAGACTATGGGCATTGCCCAGCACTTGGACTTGGGCTTCTAAAAGGGACCCCAGCAGCCATCTTAGCTCTGTGATGGGAGCATCAGATAATTCAATTCAACTGGTTGACAAGATGAAATAGCTCCAAAGTGAGGGCAAAGAGGGCTGCACTGGTAATAGTTTCCTTGAGGGTGAGTGGTTTTCATTTGTTTTAGAACTTTGTTCTTCAGCGTTTGAACATTTTCCTCCCTCTACAGTGGACACTCAGTAAGTACGGCTGAGGGACAGACAGGCATTCAAGCCCCAGCTAGTGACCCATGAAAAAATTAAATCAGGGATTCCAGAATGAGGGTTTCTTCTAAAAGAAAGGGAAATTCAGAGGACCAAATTCCATTGGCACTGTTTCTGAGAGATAAGGGGGAAGGAAAAAGAAGAGACGGAAGACCCTCTCACTTGTACACTTAGCAGAGAATATAAGTCATTCTTCTAGAAGCGTGTGGTAATATGTAGATAGACACATGCAGTTTGTGATGATGGCTGGTAAATGGGAGCCAGTACAGTCAGAGGAAAAGGGCAAATGAGAAAGAAGAAGAGAGAGACGGACAGGGAATGCCAGAGGCAACATTGACCTGCAACTAGATTTAATCCAGTCCCTCCTTGAAGCATCTAGTTTGGGTTTTTGTTTTTTAATTTCTCAAAGTTTGGGTTTTCTCACTTGTAAAATTGAGATTAAAAACCTAGCGTGCAACATAAGGATTAGGAAGAAATCTATGTTCAACACCTAAAACAATGCCCAATACTTGTATTAATAATTGGTGCGGGGGGCGGGGACGGGAAAAATTGGGAATGAAAGTGACAGAAACACAGAAAGGAAGACACACAGCAAAGAAAGAACCTATGAAACACAAGTGATTAAAAATAAACAGGGAAGGAACAAAGAGGAGGTGGTGAGTATGTGCTGGGTTCAGTGGCGAGCATTTTTATGACCACATGTTTTCATTAAACTGGAGATTTAGAGCAATTTAACACTGACCTTTGAAATTCTGAGGAGCAGTTCAGCAATTTAACATAGTCCTTCTGCATTGGAAAGCCAATTTTCAGCTTTTTATCTTCAAATCTTAAAGTTTGTCTTAAAAATAAGACCTTCACCCCATGGCCTGTTAAGGTCGTCCGGGTGCATGAAGACAACCAGCCTCCATTCTGTCTGATCTGCAGTGACTCCCAGTGTAATGGGTACTAAAATTTTGAGAGGCAAAACTTAGTTCCAAACACTGTGTGGACACAATGGAATTTCACCCTTTCAGCGATTGCTCCCAGTTCTACAGTGAGGTTGTGGGTGAGGGTACATGTTCCACATCTCTCTCTCCATTCTCAGAGAGAAACAGAGGGAGAGAAACAGATTGGTGGGGGGAGAAAGAGAGGCTGTGTTTGTAAGAAGTGGGGACAAGGGAGAGAGGGTGGCATGTTCTAATAAGCAACTGGTTGACCCACGCTGAACAGCAGCCCGGGGCTTAGCATCCTCTAAGGGCTGACAGTTCTCTCTTCTCTTCAGAAACTCCCAAAACATCTCCTGAGGCTCCAGAAATGTAGAGAGCAAAGTCTGTTTCAGTCAGTTCACCCCGAGTCCACATTCTGTTCCCCCTTTGTGGGATACTGGGCCACAGTATCGGACCCAGTTCCCAATCCACATCCTTCTGTGTCTCCAAAATCATTCCAGAAGCCAAATGAGTACACCCTCTGGAAGGAAGCCAAGACTTGAGTGTGTATTTTCTTCTTGTCTCAAACTGATTGAAGACCATAGTCAAGGTCCCCAGTAAGGAACAGTAAATGCCCATTTCTATCTTGAAAGTTATCCTTAGTTACTTTCAAAATCCCTGAACCCACACATTTACACATCTCTGGGCCTTAGGAGGGTCAGAGTAAGTATCTGTTAACTTGCTTTTAGCCTGCAGACCTATGCAGTTTCCTTGTTGGTCTAAACAAGGAGTTGGTAAACTATGGCACATGGATCAAATCTTGTTCTTGTAAATAAAGTTTTATTGCAACTCAGCCATGCACATTGTATTAGTGTCCTAGGTCAGCCATAACAAATTATCACAAATTTGGGACTTAACCTAACAGAAACTTATTCTCTCACAATTTTGAATGCTAGATGTCCAAAATCTAGGCATTGGCAGGGCCTTACCCCCTCCAAAGGCTCTAGGGGAGAATCTTCCCTTGCATCTTCCCACTGCTAGCGGCTGTAGGCATTCTTTGTTGCTCCATAACTCCAGTCATTGCATCCATCTTCACACGGCCTTCCCTACTTCTCTATGTTGCCCCAATCTCCCTCTGCTGTTCTCTTGAAAGGACGCTTGCCATTGGATTTAGGGCCCATACAGATGATTCAGGATGATCTTATTTCAACATCCTTAATGATATCTGCAAGACTTTTTTTCCAAATAAAGTCATATTCACAGAGTGGTCAGTGGACATACCTTTTGCGGGTAGGGGTCACCATCCATTTGTTTATATATCACCTATGGCTACTTTCATTTACAACAGCAGAGTTGAATACTTGCTCAACTGAGCAGTTGGCCTGAAAAACCTAAAATATTTACTATCTGGCCTTCTCTTTATAGAAAACCTGGCCAAGCCCTGGTTTAAATCCAGAGCTCTGTCACAACTTACCTGAACCACTCTCCTTCCCTGCAACATTCCGTAGTCCCGACACATACATGTGTGTGCACACACGCATGTACACAACTTGTCAGTCTAAATTGTTATAAACAAAACAATGCTGAACCCCCCACATTTGTATTTGTTATAAGCTTGTGTGTAACTCAGTATCTTCAAAATTATATCTTTACTTTCCATTAGTAAAAATATATGTATTTAGTAAAATGACTTGGAATATTGTTTACATTGTGTCCTTTGCATAATGTGAGGGAAGCAAAAACCTCTTCAGTAAAACTGATTTTTTTCCCATGTGTCTTGTATATCTAATGTCAGTATTCTCCAAACTTGGGCCACGGGCAACTTGAGAGAACAAATGGGAGGATACGTGGCCTAATATTTCTTCAAAATGTTGCCACTGGAATCTACAAAGCAGTATTGACAGAATAACCCATGGTCCTGTCTTGCTAAATGTCAGGTCAAACTCTCCACATCAGAATTCCTTCTTGAAAGATCCTTGATGAACAAACAAAGCAATGATATATTTAATTAGAGTTTTGCAATTTTAATTCACAAAGAACATCAAACAAATCTTCAGTAATTCTCATGATACAAATAAAAATTGAAATGAATCAGAGTATTAACTGTGCTTAGCAATAGCAGAGAGAAGTACAGTACGTGCGATGGCTCCACCTCATGCATCATATGGTGTGTGCGTGCATGCATCCAGGCATGCATACTGACGTTCGTATATGAATACGCTGACACCCACTAGGATGTGAAAGGGCTAACAATAGAGGTTTTTGCACTACCATTACAATATTTATTGTTACATTATATTTTTACTTATATACATACATGTTTTTTTTCATTATGTTATCGTTGATATATAATCTATGAAGGTTTCACATGAGCAACATTGTGGTTACAACATTCACCCATGTTATCAAGTCCCCCCCCCACACCCATCGCAGTCACTGTCCATCAGCAGACTAAGATGCTATGGAGTCACTACTTGTCTTCTCCCATATGTATTTAGTTTTATTGTTACATTATCATTACAATATTTCCCAAAATATGTGGTAGAAGTATAGGATTTTGACCTCTTAACTCCATGAGGAAGAAGCCCAGCATTTTCCTCTACAAAATGGAATGTCAACATCTCATTTTACAAAGAAAAGAGCCACTGTTTTCTTGGAATAACAACCTATTGGATGATCTTTAAGGATTTTTAAAGGCATGTGATATATTCACATTCATAGACGTAAGTGAGGTCTTTTAATAATCGAACTATGGGTCACATTGGATTAAGCTATAGTTCCTTCCTCTCCGATGGTATTATATTTTATCAAAGAGCAATTACACTTTATGCCGTGTCAATTTGCTGAAGGTCAATTCTCCTAACCAAAAAATCCTTGTATCTGAAGCTTAAATGACTGTTACCATATCTGGAAAGTAGAATAACCATATTTACTAAAGTAATGCCACAAGCCACTAAATTGAGAAGCAGAGACAAGGCCTCCTGGAAACCAGACAGCATAGTAATGTGTCTTTGCATGATTCTTTCTCTTTAGGAACTGAAAATAAAGGAAAGCATAGCCTCCTTGGCCCAGATTGGAACTGCATACCCCAAATGACCACCTTTATTGGCGAAGGGGAACAAGAAGCCCAGATAACATATACAGATTCAAAACAGAAGACAGTTGAGGTTACAGATGGCACCTTGTGTCCAAAAGACCACCGGCACTTGTATGTGGACAACACCTACAATTCAGACGAGCTCAACCAGCCACTGACCCAGCCAGGTGATGCTCCGTGTGAAGCAGACTACAGAAGTCTAGCTCAGCGGTCCCTGTTGACCCTCTCAGGGCCAGAACCTCTAAAGAAAGCACAAGAGTCTCCAGGAGGAGCTAAAGTGTCCTTTATTTTTGGAGATCTCACCTTGGATGATGGTATCAATGCCCCAACTCTCAGCTACGAAAGACTATTGGACGAGAGTCCGGAACTGCTGCAGAAGCAGAGGCATCTCTACATCAGCAGTGCCAGTGACATGAAGAACTTGGATCTCACTCCTGACACAGAGAGCATCCAGTTTGTGGCAAATTCTGTTTATGCAAACATAGGTGATGTGAAGAACTTTGAGGTTGCTGAGGGGATAGAGGAGCCCCTCCTGCATGACATCTGTTATGCAGAAAACACCGATGACGCAGAGGATGAGGACGAGGTGAGCTGTGAGGAGGACCTGGTAGTGGGAGAGATGAGCCAGCCAGCCATCCTCAGCCTGTCTGGGTCAAGCGATGACATCATTGACCTGACATCCCTGCCCCCTCCCGAAGGGGACGACAATGAGGATGACTTCCTGTTGCGTTCCTTGAACATGGCTATTGCCGCACCGCCCCCTGGCTTTAGAGATAGCTCAGATGAGGAGGACTCTCAGAGCCAGGCAGCTTCCTTCCTCGAGGACAAGGAGCCGGGCAGCAGTCTGCAAAGTGACGAGATCCCTGTGTCCCTCATCGACGCGGTGCCCACCAGTGCTGAGGGGAAGTGTGAGAAGGGACTGGATACCACTGTTGTTTCCACGCTGGAAGCTCTAGAGGCTCTGTCCGTGTCGGAAGAACAGCAGACCAGTGACAATTCAGGTTCTTTCACAATTGTTACGTTTATTCACTAGTAACCATATCATTCCATCCCTTCAAGCCATTTGCCCGTGGAATTCTGTTACGTGGTGTTCTCCATTTCACGCATGTCCCATTTCATAAATGTGCTGAAACTACCACCATGGGTTTTTTGTGTATGTGGTTTCTTTTATTTTTTTGAACATGTGACACAATTTTTTCCCCATTTCTGGAACAACTGTGCAATAAACTCAGTTCTTACCGAAAAGGGAAAACCTTGGCTTTTTGGTTTTTAGTTTTTGGTTTTTAATAATGATGAGTCCCATTTTCTTACATGTCTCCTAGTGCCTCTGCTGCATCCATTAATGAGTTCTTGTTTTTCATGGCATGCAGGTGTAGCCATCTTGCGGGCTTATAGCCCCGAGTCTTCGTCAGACTCGGGCAATGAAACTAACTCTTCCGAAATGACTGAGAGTTCTGAACTGGCTACGGCACAGAAGCAGTCAGAAAACCTCTCCCGCATGTTCTTGGCCACTCACGAAGGCTACCACCCCCTCGCAGAAGAGCAGACGGAGTTCCCCACCTCCAAAACCCCTGCTGGGGGCTTGCCTCCAAAGTCTGCCCATGGCCTGGCTGCCCGTCCAGTGACTGACCTCCCGCCCAAAGTTGTGCCTTCCAAGCAGATACTGCACTCAGACCACATGGAGATGGAGCCTGAAACCATGGAGACCAAGTCGGTCACTGACTATTTTAGCAAACTGCGCATGGGGTCGGTGGCATATTCCTGCACCAGCAAAAGGAAAAGTAAGCTGGCCGATGGGGAGGGGAAAGTACCCTCTAGCGGGAACACAGCCGGGAAAAAACAACAGGGGACCAAAACAGTGGAGGCAGAGGAGGATGTCAAAGGCAAATTTGGTACTGTGTCTTCAAGGGACAGTCAACACCTAAGCACCTTCAACCTGGAAAGAACTGCCTTCCGGAAGGACAGCCAAAGATGGTATGTGGCTGCTGAGGGAGGGGTGGCTGAAAAAAGTGGATTGGAAGCTGCAACAGGGATAAGCTTCCCAAGAGCTTCTGGTCTGGGGACAAGGGAGGCCGAGGGGAAGGACGAAGGAACTCCTGATGGAGAAGCCAATGAGGTTTCAGTGCTTGGCCAGCAGGACCACTTCTTAACTGACGTGACCTGTATATCTGCAGCCAAGGCCTTAGATAACCCAGAGGATGCCAACACGTCTACCTGTGACCATCCTTCCAAGCTTCCTGAGGCAGAAGAGAGTGTGGCCCACCTCTGTGACTACCACTTGGCCAAGCGGATGTCATCGTTGCAGAGTGAGGGCCATTTTTCTCTACAGAGCTCGCAAGGCTCCTCGGTGGACGCGGGCTGTGGTACAGGCAGCAGCGGCAGCGCCTGTGTCACACCTGTGGAGTCCCCACTCTGCCCCTCCTTGGGGAAGCACCTGATCCCCGAGGCTGTGGGGCAGAGTGCGAGTTACATTCCCTCAGAGGAGAGAGCCACTGGGCTTCCCAGCCACGGAGCCACCTTTAAGGAGTTACACCCACAGGCGGAAGGGATGTGTCCACGGATGGCAGTACCTGCTCTGCACACGGCGATTAATGCCGAGCCCATCTTCGGCACTTTGAGAGACGGGTGTCATCGACTCCCCAAGATTAAAGAAACCACAGGTACAGCAGTGAGGGTTTTAGCACTTTGCATTACACACCAGGAGCACATAAACCAAGTTTATAGCAAACCTAAAATAGAAAGTCTGCAAGAAAAGTAATTAGAATTTTTAAAAACTGTAGACAATTTTTTAAAAGCTGCAGAACCATGCCCAGTTTGAGTATCAGTCATTGTTGATCCCCCAGTGTTTACTGAATACTGAAGTTTCTGTATCTGGAACAATAGAGGAAATGACATTTGCTCCTGAGAATCTTGCTCTCTGCTGGCTTTGAGAATTTCATGGAGCAATATTTTTTCTAAATCCTGAATGTAGACTTTTAACACTGCCCAGTGTGACTCTTAGTTACAAATACTATTCCTTAAAGTCACCAAAGTTTGATTTCCTTCTCAAGACATCAAATTGCTAATTTTGCCATTTCAGTATTGAGAGGCAATAAAGGATACTAATGCGGGCTATCAGGGAGACTGGGGGGAGTTGGGAAGATCATTTGCCTTTTAGCAATACTTACAGATACCTCCCTGTGCTAAAGGAATATTCTGAAGTGTCTGGAATACCTTGGTGTGAGAAAGGTTTTGGGATGTGCATGATGAACTGCTTTATTTTCCCCAAAATAATAAAATATAGACACAGGTAGAAACAAGAACACAGCCATCTTCTGTAGCTGCCTTCACCGTCTGTGTGCCCAGTGGGCACATATCCCTCTCAGCGATCTAATTGGCCAGCCATCATGTGGCAAGAGCAGTACTCTTTTAATACTTGCAAATTTCAAATTCTATCATCAATAGTGTCTTTTCCATATAGCTCAGCAGATGTTCGTGAGATCTTAAATTGGTTAATTTCCATTTCTGCCCTTTAAGATTATCTACTTACTCAAAATCCACCACTGGTTTCACTTGCCTTGGCAAACGCATCTATGAATGTGACTTGACTCATCACCCAACTAGCACGTTTACCTCTAAACTAATGAAAGCACATTGTTTAATCCTTTGCAGTTTACAAAGAGCTTTCACTTAACTTACCTCTCACTTCTCACATATACGATTCCGTGAGATGGTGATTCTTGTCTTCACATGACAACTTTTCTGAGAAAAGTTGAGCAACTCGCCCAATGTCTCAAGTTCAAACCCGGTACCCGGCAAACCTCACAGGGTCCTCTTAAAAAGGTTGACTTATTTCATTTGCATCAATTAAACTAGGCCACTTATTTTAAAAAAGGTAACTGATACCAGGATTAACCTAACTCCCTGGAAATGCAACTTATATGTCATAAAGATATTTGAATAATCTATATGTAGGATATGTGTTTTCTAATTATGCATCTGAGCTTTGTTAGATAAATACTGGGAGCAAGGCAATTCATGAAATTCCATTGTCTCCCTGAAAATGCTTGTGATTTCTGGACAATTCCAAATGAATTCGTAGCTTAAGAAATAACCAATTCCAGTATTTCTTGAAATGGAAGTGTGTTATGAGATCTTAGGAGGCAGTCTTTGGAAAGCAGGGTAACCCTGAGAAATAGCAACCCTTCTAGAATGCATCCTTGGAAATGACAGACATCACACAGAGATTTAGTGAGAATGACCACCCATGAGATGCTTAACGATTCTCTCTGTTTTTCTACTACCCCTAGTGTAGCTTTGACAGAGCCTGGGAAGGAGAGACAAGGAGGCATGCCTTCAGTTTGGTCTCAACATCCTGAAGCTGATCCCATCTTGCAACCATCAAACATTCACTCGGAATCAAAGGTGCCAATTCCAAATCAAGACCCTAATGATTTCTCCCAAGCAATCCAGGAATACGGAGAGGCTGTGAGCTGGTGGCCACTTGATCTGAGAGTGGGGAGCCTCAGGACACCACCCAGCCAGAGGGCTCTGAGGCGGAGCAGCAGTATCCTCCTAGGATCTGTAGGTTTGGAGACCTTCCGAGAGAGAACCAAGGGTGCAGTCAGCTTAAAGTGTTCAGGTATCACAGAAGCACAGGAGGCCAGTTCAGAAAGGCGAGCAGAACTCCCCTTGGGAAAGAAGCTCACCAAAAGTTTTTCCCAAAGCACTATGCTCTTTAACTCTGAGGGGAAGGTTCCCAAAAGGTCCCCAGCGGCTCACAAAGACTCAAAGCTGTGTAGGACATTACCCTTGAGGAAGCTGGAAGGCAGCAATTGGAGATGCCGGGGACCTTTCAGCTACTGCTTCCTGAACCGAGGACAGGATGAAGATGGTGATGAAGATGAAGAGGAGGGAGAGGCCACCCACCAGGTCTCTTGTCTCTTTCGACCACAGATGATGCAAGCCATGCCAGAACAAACCAGCCCACCCCTGGCTGTTGGGATTCAGAAGCAAGGAGGGGAGCTGTCCAGAGATTCAGTGCTGAAGGTCTGGGCAGAAGACTTGAGTGGCCCAGATGACATGGACTTCAGCAACCTGGCTTTTGATGCTCGGATTTTAAGAATAAATGCCCTAAAGGAGAGCACATATGTAATGCCTGATGGGTTCCTTGCAGCCCAAAATGATGCCAATGAACTGCTTTGCCTTGTCAGGGCAACCAAGGGGAAGAGAGAGGAGTCACACTCTGAAGCATACGACCTTACACTTTCTCAGTACAAGCAACTGTTGTCCATTGAGTCCAGACAGTTGGGAAGTGCCTGTAGGAAAATGGCGATGGCTGAGAAAAGCCCAGACGAGATGCTCCTAGCTATGACTTCCAGCTTTCAAGTACTCTGTTGCCTAACAGAAGCCTGCATGCGATTAGTTAAAGTTGTGAACTCAGAAACACAGCAGCAGGAAATTGTAGCGAAGATCAATGAAGTGGTCATCAACTACATTTGTCTCCTGAAAGCAGCAGAGGCAGCCACTGGAAAGACCACTGGGGATCCTAATGTTGGACTCTCGACGCGACATTCAATCACCATGGCCGCTCTTGTAAGCACACTAACACGTTCTCTCAAGATGCTTTTAAATAAATAATATGAAAGTCACATCATAATCTATCTTTGCAAAGCCATACATGAACTTTTATTTACTTTGTGTGTACGATGAACAGATGTCTCCTTTCTTCTCTCTGTATATTTTGTTATTTTATATAAAATAGGAGATAAAAGTCACATTGATGAGATGTTGAAATGTACTAATCAAATGTATTCTGTTTATATTATACTTATATATACATGTAAAAGATATATACAAGAAAGTGATGACATCTGGCTATTTTTCGTATAGTTGAATCTCCAGGTATATGATGTGAAATTTTAAATTCTACCGTGTGTGAGCAAAACAATGAATCCTATCCCCTTCCTTCCAAGCACATACTTGGGGACCATATCATTCATATTTAGAAATAAAAAGGAAGAAAGAAAGAAAGGAGGAATCACAATGTATATAAACCAGTACTTGTGTTTTAAAATTACGATTTTTAAGCATTGGAAATAGCAAAAGGACATTTAAAATTCAAGAAGCTATGATGAATTATTAGAGAGTATATATATAATAAATTAATTTTTGATCATAGTGTTTGGTTACATGATGCTTTCTTCCAAGAATCCTACATATTTAATTTTGGCTTATGCTCTTTGGGCTAGAAATGGGGTGGGGGTCAATTCTATTGTGTCAACACAAATGCTTTTCATGATGTATCTACAATTAAAATAGTTCCCAAATAGAAGAACAGAGACAATGATGGGCAGGTTTCTGGGCAATACCTAGAGTTAGATTTTCTAATTACATAAAATGTAAAGAATTAATAGCAAAAATTAAATTGTTTGATGGAAAGAGAGAACTGCTTTGACTAAATGTCAAGATACATAAACCAAAGACAACATATCCACGCGCCCCCTGCAACTCAACCACGAAACTTAGAATTCCCTCAAGAGTGACAGAACATTTAGTGAAGTATTTACAAAAATGCAAAAACTAACATGCAGTGATCATCAAGAGTTAGTGCAGATCCAGTAACATAAGGCAGACTTTACGCCAGCCTGTGAGTCACATCTCAGGTCCCAGTGCTCGGCATAGAGCTCCATGCATCATATCCTCTACAGGGGTCAATGCTTCCAACTAGATTTGGAATTACAGCCTAACACTGGGACAAGATTTCGAATCTGGAATGTTCCGGAAAATCAGGGAGAGATGGCTACTCTAATATAGAAACCATGGTTAAATAGTAAAGTATTCAATGTTCTAATCTGGATTGGTTGGCAGAAATATGAACACTGAGATTTAAAAAAAAACCAGAAGTGGCAAATTTGACCACTTTAAGTGAAACTGATAGAATGCAAAGAAGTTTTCAGAACTGTCATCTCTCTAAAAATGTACCTTTGGGTCAAAGTAAGAGGATGCACACTCTGCGATTGTAAAATAAAATTGATATGTACATATGTACTTTATGGGTCATTTACTTCTCAAGCTACACACACTCCTATTTATGTAGGTGGCTCCTTAAAATACAACAGGAGTATGCCAGCTGCAAATACTTCCTTTTGTGCAGCCTACTGGGCAGAAGGCATTACACAATCCATAGCCGCTAGCTCTGTCAGTTGTGCCATAGAGACTCAATAACAAAAGCCACATATATTTATAGATGGTAGAAAACAAAAGGAGTTTAGATGTGTGTTACTATAAATAATGTTTAAATGATAAAACATTATTTTACTACAATTATAATGATAAATATTGGTGTTTGATATTGAGAAGTATTAATGGTGTTTACTGTGGAAATTTCTGGTAAACATTCTGTGTACTAATATACATAGTAATAGGATTTGTGTTCTATGTCAGACGATGTGCTAAATATATCACGTATTATCTCATTTAATCACAGCAATCTGATGATTTGAGCACTATCATTAATTCCCTATGGAGGCAATATGGTTTAGTAATTAAAGACATGGAGTTTGGGGTCAGAAACCTTGATTTAAATTTGGACTCTGCCATTTCTAGCCCATTCATCTTGGGGAAGCTAATGAATTAGATTTTCTAAGTCTCAATTTCCTCATAGTAAAATGAAAATCAGTAATATCTATTTACATAGGGTTGTGGTGAGTTTTAAGTAAAATTATGTATGTAAAGTTCTTATCACAATACTTGGCAGAGTAAATACTCAATGTTAGATATTATTGTCATCATCATAATCATTACATTAAATATATTGCCCAAGATAAAATGTGGGGGATGTTTGTTTTATATACGTACTGTATCCTGACTCTGTGCAGAATACATTATGTGGATTGCATATGTACAAAAGAAGTGTCCAAGAAAGTGGTCGTTTTTGGTCAAATCACATGCCCAGCTAAGAGCAACTTGCCAGTCCATTCCAGTTCTTTGAAGGGCCTCAGTGAAATAGCTCTGGGCCTTTCTAATCAATCTCCCATTATATATGGGTGTTCCAGTAAGTTTCTATTTCTTATGAACAAACTCTTTACTACTTAGAAAACCTGAAGGGCCCCCTCCACCATTCACTGAACATGAGGGCACCTAAGTAGGGTCCAGGTCCACTGCACTGTAGGAAAAATATCAGAATGATACTTGTGTTTATTATTTTTATCCAGCCTCTTTTATGTTTCTGTATGTTTTACAATGGCATAATAGTACAGTTATATATGTACATCATTTTAAATAAATTAATAAGCATACGCAAAAATATTATCACAGATAAGCTTGAATTAACTAAACTTTGGAGATCACTGAACTAAAGAATCAAATTTCCTTATACTCAAGGTCCTTTACCTTTAGTCCCCAGCCTATTTTTCCAAGTGTCTCACCTCAGTTTTATTAATCTTTTATTATAAAACTTAAAAATATATATATAAATAGACACAATCATATAATGAATCAATATGTACTCATCACACAACAGTTCATGTCCAATCTTATTTTCTCTATTTCTCTGCATCTCCTTCCATACTGTATATAGATAGAAGCAAGTCCCAGACATAGCTTTCAATCCATGAATATTTCAGTAAGAACTTCTTATAGATAAGAACTTTTAAATATAATCACAATCAAATTTCACACTTTAAAAAAATAATTCCCTAACATTACCAAGTAAATAGTACAAAAATAAATGATGGACAAAGTGAAAATTCCTATAAACCAAGCTCCCAAAGAGAGTCATTGTCAACTATTTAGGGCATCTTCTTGAAACTTATTATATATATACTAATGCTATTGTATGTGTTTATGAGCTTGACTTTGGACTCATAGAGTTGGTCCAGCCACATTTGCCCTGCTATTCGAGTGTCAGTTCCAGTATATTTTGTATTGGATCGGCCCGAAGGGATATGGTTGATGTGGAAAGACAACGGTCAGGTGAACAGCCAGCACAGTATAGGCTTATAGTAAAATCCAACAACTAGTGTGATTGCCCCAGATGCTAAAATTAACCCAGGCCTAGCTCGAATCAGTATAATCACACAATTTTTTTCCAGAAAAGAAAGACTGACAAATATTGAAATGCCCGGCTACAGCAACACTACAATGGATCGATTCCTTTGGCTGTGAATTTCATCTTTCATTATGATTTGTCTTAGGAAAGACATTCTTCTCTTGTTTATGTTCTTTCTTCTGTTTCCAAATGTCAGTTATTCTCTGAATGATATTTCTGAGCTACTCTAATGTATTCCTCCTGAATTACTCGTGACTTGGCAACGTGAGAAGCTTGCTCTCTGGTTATCAACATTCGTAACTGTGTTACCTGTTTGAAATTGAAAAAAAAAAGGCACATCAGCTGTGTTTGGGTGATACTTTACCTCTTCCAAACATTTAGAAATCTTCATAGGGACCTAAATACATGGATATTATTTTGTTTCTCTCTAACCTGATTTTGTCTCTGTATTGAAAGTGGTGGATTTTGGAGTGTGTGGATGTGTTTGTGTGTATAGAGGTGAGGGGAGGTGTATGAGTATATAGGTGTATGTATGTGTTTGCCTGTCCGTAAGACGTTTCAGTTGGGTCTGTGGATTTCAGGACTAGTTTCCCCTGTGGCAGTCCAAATACTAATAAAACTGTATATAACATCCCAAATCTTCCTTTACTGTCAGATTGCAGAAATAGCTTCTCAGCTTTGAAAGATCAAAGAGTCAGAACCTTACCTTTTGAACTGAATTTTTATTCATAACTTGAATGTCAGTAAATCGGATATAGTTTAGTTATTCCACCTATTTCCTGGCCTACCCTTCTCACTTTTTAATTTCAATGCCTAGACATAGGAAATCTATGGAAGGACAATCTTTATCAAATATTTCTGCTGCTCAAAACAATGAAATGAATTAAATCCTGTATCACTGTGAATAGATAGCCACTTATCCCACATAGCATATTTCACTGTTCAACTTGAAATTAACCTGACTTCCACTGAACCTTCTCTACTCTTCCTCCGTATTTGTAATTTCATCTTGATTTTCTGTTACATACTGATTTCAAAGCTTTGAGGTGTTTTGTTTTGCTTTTTCATTCTACCTGTTAACTCTCATTTTCTACTCTTCAGTCTGGACCAAAATTCTGTGCCAGTTGCAGCATCATCTTTCACAACTTTATGCAGCATTGGCTTTGGCAGTGGTTGTATGTGGGATTCGGGAAGCTGAGCATTCTTGGTAACTTCCAACCAAGTACTATTTCTCCCGTTTTCATTTTGTTTAGTACCCTTTGCACATCTTGCCCTTTAACTCAGTGACCCATGGTTCCTTTCTGTCGGCTACTTAAAGAAGCAGGATGAATCCATTCATTCATTCAGATAGCTATTAACAACTTCCTAATCTGGGCAAACACTGTGCTAGGTGCTGGAGGTGGGATACAATGGTGACTGAGATTGACCTGGTCTCTGCCAAAAATGGAGCACCCATTCTAGAGCGGGTAATCATTTACTGTTCCTCAAGAAAGGAGGGGCTCAGAGTGAACCAGCATGGCAGGTGGTCTGCACTTTACATGGTAGTGCAGGACTGGAAGGATGGCCACGCAAGCCCAAAATGTGCCAAATGATCTTACTTAGTGAGAAAAAATTACCATTGTTCCATGACTTAGATTTTTATCAAAACATTACTCACTGTCAGTTATAAATGTACAGGAACATGAAAAAATATAATAATGGAGACTTAGTGCATAGTAAATTTTTTTATTGGACCGTAGTTGACATTATAATAGTTTCGGGTGTACAACCTAGTGACTCGACCATTCTGTACATCGCAAAATGCTCACCACAATAAGAGTAGTTAAATCTATCACCATACAAAGTATAATATCGTTTAGTACATCGTAACTTAAAACATTAGAGAGTTTGAGAATTACAGTGGGCCTTTTTTGTAAAACCTTATGAAGATACTTTGAACAATGCTTGTTTATTCACCATATAACTTACAATGTGGCATGAATGTCTTTTCTATGCTTTGGCAAATGGTCGTATTCCTTTCTAAATTTGGATCTGCTGCCAACATTTTCCCGTTGGTGCTTTTCAGTGTTGTGAACTACCTTGAGTTCTTTTAATGTGAGTGGCTTTTTTTCCCCACTGTCACTTCCTCTGGGACAGCTTCATCCTTTCCATCATAACCGCCCTCCTGATTTATGTCAATGAACTCACCCCCACTGCCTTCCTCTGGTTACATACCTACAGTCTCAAATGAGGGCGGTGTTAATATTCAGACTCCATTGACATTCGGTTTTAATGTCACTTCCACTGTGGTCACTTCCGTTTCCTTGCTGCACTTTCATCTTTGTTGGCCAGTTCCCTGTCAATCATCCATTTTTTTTACAAAATACTATGGCTTTATGACTCAGAAAAAAAGGAGGCAGCGCAACGCCATGCTTTGCTGTCTGCATGAACTGAGTATCTGATTCTCGGTGACCCATCACCAGCAGACTTTGAAAGAAGTGATATGATTGGTCACTGGTCATCATCCACATCTTTACTCATATCATGATTTTTGGATTGAAAAGTTTGTACTTCCTGCACTTTTTCAGTAAACCTACCACAGTAACTGAAATTTAAGCCATGTTGTTGGGGAACTACAGTTAAACTGTAGTAACCGGAATTCATGCATATCTGACCCATGCAAAATGAGGACTGCCTGTACTCAGATGTGTAAAGGGTCTGAAACCGGTAGCAAAAATGCCTGAATAGGTAGAATTCAGCACCAACCAATAGAACTTTCTGTAATAATAGAAATACTTTAAATATGGGATGCACAATATGGTAGCAAATAGCCATACCTGCCTATTGAGACTTTCAATGTGGCCAGAATGACTAGGCCACTGAATCGTAACTACATAATTTAATTTATATTTAAACACCCATCTGTGGCTAGTGGCTACCGTTTTAGACAGTGGCAGTCTAGGGAGCAGCAAGCAGGCAAAGAAAAGGAAAAAATAAACCAAATAACAGATTGCAGTAAGTTCTAAGAGGGAAATTGATAGGCTGCTGAGGAAGAGACTGTAAGTCAGGGTTTTGTCTGGATTTGAGGGGAAGGAGCTAACTCTAATCAGTTAATACACATAACGCCCATTTCACACAGGTCCTGCTAAAGGCATTTAAATGGTGTATGTAATGGAGACAGTAGCAGATAAAGACTCCCCCTCATTAGACCATGAATTCTGACTTGCCCAAATCCTTTCCTCAGCTCTAGGTAAATCCTAGGTCAAAAGACAAATGAGTACCCCCTGAACAATGCAAACAGGCACACACGCGGTCAGACTGACACACTGCTTCTTAGCCTATGGATGCCTTAGCTGATGATGTGTGATTCACATGGATAACAATTTCTTCCCCGAGATCTGAAAATCTGCTGTAGAGTTTTGACTGCACATTAGTTTGTGAATGACTGACGAATGTGCTGGGGTATGGGAGAAGCGTGGCAAATTCTGACCTTACAGTCAGCATACAGCATAAGCAGTCTGTTCCCTAAAGTGTGTCCTTCCCAACACAGTCTGACCCCATACCAGCCCTCAGCCTAGAGCTGGAACTTTCCAGTTTTTTTCTCATCTTTCTATTAGTTATTGGGTGGGTTCCAAAACTGCTTCCAAATCCACTCAGATGTGACCCAATATGTTCTGCAGTCTAAAATACATGTAGGGTAAGGAATAGGGAAGATGTGAGTTCAGAGTTTGGTGAAAGGTAATTTAAATTTAATCTCTACTCTCCATTATTCCCTCCCTTTGTCTTACTTCCCTTCTTTATCTCCCTGACACTCCCCACCCCTCTGCCTTAGTTTTCTATTGCTGTGTAACAAATCCACACAAACTTAGTGGCTTACAACAACACATTTATTATCTTGCAGTTTCTGGAGCTGAGGAGTCTGGGTACAGCTTGCCTAGGCCTTCTGTTCAGAATCTCCCAACATTGCAGTCAAGGTTTTGGCTGGGCTGTATTCTCATCTGAAGGCTTGACCAGGGCTGAATCTGCTTCCAAGCTCACTCAGATTATTAGAATAATTCATTCATTCACCACTAGCTATTAGTCCTGGTATTTTACTGGCTGGAGGCTGCCCTCGGTTCATAGAGGCTGCCCACAATTCCTTGCCACAGGGGCATCTCCAACATGGCAGCATATTTTATCAAGCCTGCAAGGAGAATGAACCTCTGACCTTAGGGAAGGACCAGTCCCTCTTTTATGTTTTTTTCACCTGATTAAGTCAGGCCCATCCAGAATAATCCCCCTTTTGATTAATTCAAAATTTACTGATTTAGGACCTTGAGTATATCTCCAAAATGACTTTACTGTTGCATATTCTGTAGGTTAGAAGCATGTCATGGGGATTGCCCATGCTCAAGGGGAGAGGACTGTATAGGGCATGAACACCAGGGTCCAGGGATCATGGGAACCACCTTAGGGTAAGTCTCTTCCCTTAGCTGCAAACTCAACAGATCACATATTCCTCTGGAGAGAAGTAGTGTAGACACTTGAAAGGCATTCAGCACCTGCAGCCCTGATGTAAGATATCAAAGGCCACGTGAGCAGCCTTGGCCCAGGCCCATTTTCTACATATATTTCCATGTTAGTATGCCAAGTTGCTCTGGGGCTGGAAGCTTCAATAATTATGATGTACTGACCTGTGAGGTCAGAATTTTATTAGTGCTAAGTCCATAGGTGAGTTTTCTGTGGCAATATGACTTTTTTCACTGCATTCATTTTAGAGTCAAGTTTATGACTTTGAGATCAGGTTAGATAGAATAATCCATATATTATTATCCTGTATATTATTCTATATATTTCTATATATTATTATTATTATTATTCAACTGCCAGTTGAATTATTGAAGATGCTGAACTTTAACCAGTGCAACCATGCCTTTTTCAAGTATTTATGGAAAGGGGGATGAGTTGACTCAGGTTTTGTGCTCCTAAGTTATTCATCTGGAAGTGGAGTCCACTCATTCAAGTTCAACTCTCAACCATGACCCACTTGGACTTCCTGGCCAGCATACCTTGAAAGGATGCTGCTCCTCCATGCAGGATCCAACAGAGCTGAACATGGAACAGAGCTCATTTCTTTCTAGATTCTCTGACACTTCATTTGTTCACTCCTTTTATTTTCCAAAGCTACATAAAGCTATATTGTTGAATCAGATTTTACTGAAGTACACCTTTAATACCTCCTGAATTTCTGAGAAAGGTGTGGCAAGACAAACACACACACACATGCACAATCACAAGGTATGAGTATAATTAATGTGATCGAGATGGCTGCACCTGTCCCCTTCCACCTGATGATCTCACCAACAATGTGCATTATCCAGTTTTCTGACTTTGCCTATTGGATGGATTTACATTTCTTTGTTGTTTTAATTTTCATTCTCAGATTGCTAAAGGATTTGAGCTTCTCTTCATATGGTTGTTGACCATTTGGGCTCCTTTTCCTTTAATTTCCTTTTCATGTCTTTTGCCCAATTTTCAGTTGAGTTTTCTATTTTTCTACATTGATGTTCCTTATATATTTTGTTGTAAGGCCCTCATTGGTTTGGGACATTGTAAATATCTTTTCCCAGTCCATCATTTGTAATCTTTGTCCAGTTTCTTTTAGAAAATAGCCTTAGTATGGAAATAATCAAGCCCACCAATCTTTACTCTTATGATGTAAACCTTGAGGGTTCTGTTTAAAAGTTCTCCCACAATCCTTTATTAGAAATGTATTCTCCCACATGCTCTTCAATTTTAATTTTGCCACTTATATTTGGTTTTTTCATCTGTCTGAAATCCACGTTTTTATATGAAGTCATGTAGGAATCCACTTTTATTTTTCTCCATAGATGTAGACAATTTCCTTACATCAAATTTCTGCTCAGATCCTATGGGACAAGCAGTGTATGTTGAGGCTAGGATGGCAAAGGGTAGACAGATTGGGGATGGTGATTTGTATCACTTCTAAGTTATACACCTTCTGCCTCTGGTCCACTTGGGCCTCTGGAGGGAACACCTTGGCCATGGTCCAGATTCCACTGTGGTGATGTGACATGGGGAAAGGCTGGGGAGGCTGAGGTACTCTCCAGCTTACAGAGAGCAGATCACAACAAGGGTGAACTGAGGCAGAGAACATGGCAGATGTCATGCATTCTGGGCAGAACTGTTGCTGAACACATGTTAGGATACCATCAAGAACTCCTTGGAAAAACTAGGTGAGACATTAACAGGAAAGAAAAGGCCTACATTACCAGGTGGGTGGGCACAAGAGCAGTTAATTTCTATTTGGTCGATCCCTTCTACAACCACACAGCTGATGGGTCAGGGGAAATAGAACAGCACATGTAAATTGCATTCTCTACTGTGTGGTGGAGTGAAACAACCATTTTATTTTCAGGTTCATTAAGAATTACATGACTAAGAGTAAATGGCAGTTTGAAAAGAAAAAAATTTTGTTCTTGAAATCAAGCCTGTGTATGTCTCCCATTCATGTTCTTATGAGTGAAGGATTACTCAATATTTTAGAATTGTTTTTCTGTTTCACAATATTCATACTGTTAAAGGCGAATGGATACGAAATAAGACATTATAATTATAGCATTTAATCATGTAAAAATATCACTAAATCACACTTGAACATATCTTAAAATACCATAATGGAAAGAATAACTAAATACGGGAAGACATTTTTATCTTTTTTGAGAATACAGAACCGAAGGCGGAGTGGTGGTCATGAGTGCCTGAGGTAACACAAGAATAAGAACAGATTAAAAGTCTAATAATGATTGATTTTTAATAAATACTTCTTGAATTTGCAATTACAATCTTAAGTACCCTTTTCCAAGGGAAATTGCTCTCCATCTTGAAGTCCTTCCTCCACCTTATCCAACTAAGGAAGTCTTACTCATTTTTCAAATCACACCTGGGGTCACCTCCCCAGGCGGCCCCTCCAACCCCTCAGGAGCGACACTTCTGAGGTCCCTGTGTCTTGTTAATGCTTCCATGACTGCCTTCCTCACACACAATTAGTTTTTTGGTTCTGTTTTTCGATCTGTCCTGCTTGGTGAAATACCTGCATCTTGTTCACATTCATATTCCTCATACTTAGAATGATACCTGGCACACAGCAGGCACCAAGTAAATGTCCTTTTTTAAAGCTGAACTGAGATGCCAACAGCTTTCTTTATGTATTGCCATAGTGATGACACAGTTACGAGGGATAGGGCTGTTGTATTTTTTTGGAACTTTAATAAAATCTGATCTGTGACCACATTACAATTCACAGAATTATACAATCTAAACTTTGAAACTGGACATTATCTAGCCCAGTACCTCCATGAACTTTAATGTGCCTATGACTCACCTGGACATTTGTTAAAACATAGATTCTGATTAGGGGGGCTGGGGCAAGCTGAAGATTATACACTTCTAATAAGCTCCCAGGTGATGTGATGTGTTTGATCCGCCAACCACACATGAAGCAGCAATAGCCTAATCCCCCACTGCTAGTCAAATGCATGAATTACAGACACAGCATTTGGACAACTGGTCAACAAGCAAAGGAATGTGAAAGGACACTTCTGTAAACTCCTCTAGGACAATAGTTCTCAAACTTGAGTTCGTCAGTATCACCTGGAGGACTTGTTAAAGCACAGATGCTGGGCCCCATACCCAGAGCTCCTGATTCAGTAGGTCTGGGAGGGGCCTAGGGAATTTGCATTTCCAACAAGTTCCCAGGCTGCTGCCACTGGTCCAGGGACCACACTTTGGGAATAATTGCTCTAAGAGTCACCTTAAAATTATTGTATTTAATGACCAACCCATCCATCCATAATGGCCAGAATCTAAATACTGGCACAGGTTATGTTAGAGAAACAAACTGGAGAACCTCAGAAGCCATCTGCCACAAAACAGGGAGTCCGTGGCCTGTGATACTAGGGATTGGTTTCCACATTCATTCTAATTCTGCCTTCCAATTCTAGGTCTTGAACCTGTGATATACATTCCTTTGGGAAATTGCTGAACCTCCTCAAGTCTCAATTTCTCCATCTGTAGGTACTCCAAGACTCAGCTGAAGTAAGCCCTATTCTACCAACCCACCAGAGCTCTCGCCATGCAACTCTGGCCCCCCACCTCACTGGACCCTTGACCTTTACTCTTGAGCAGTACAGTGGTGTGTCTTTAGCTTGGCAATGAGTCTCTGAGTTCCTGGAGGGCAGAAATGACTTGTATTTATATTTCTTCTTATGCAGCTAGAGATACCCCTGGCAAAGAGCAGTTACTCATTAAATGTTTACTAGTGAATGAATAAAAGTAACAAACCCTGGGCTCCAAATAGCCCTTCAGGATTTGGCTCTGTTCTAATACTCCACTTTTAGCTGCTTTGATGTATCATTAAAATAGAATGCCCCACCGAGTAGCCCTGGAACAAGAAACACAGCCGTCAATCCTTACATATCTCTCCACGGATGGATCCATGGTTAGGCTGCTGAGCTATAAATGATTTTTAGTTTTAATTTTCAGATTTAAGGATACATAGAATGGTTTTTTGCACATAAGTATTTTCACTGCTGCCCTTTATCACAAGCTTTATTAAGGCAAGTTTTCCTATATAGCCTTGCTTTTATAAATAAACCAGGTCTTTTATTATGTATCAGTTTTCATTAATAAAAGAATTCTTTTTACACCTAGGTATTTGCTTTTCCAATTTTAGAAGCTATTTTTTAGTTGGAAACACTTTTCTGGTTAGTAGAATAAGAAATCTGTAGTTCTCTTTTTCGCAGCACTGACATGTCCCATCTGTGACTTTGGGTGAAGCGCCTAACGTTCAGTGCCTTGGTTTTCTGATCTGCAAGATGTGGACAAACAGCTGCTGTATATGGGTTTGATATGATTTCACATCCACTTGTTTATCACAAAATTGAAATTGTTTTTAAGAGTAAAGTTGCCCTTGGTATCCCAGCTGCTGGGGGGCCCCACTAGGGACTTATCAAGGAACAAGGGGACATTAGACTGTAAGTACTGAGAGTTTGCAAGGGCCTTCCCAGAGTGTTCACGCTGGGCAAGGCGACTCTTTGCTGATCTAAACAGCTCACTGAAGACCTTGGGGCATTAGCTCCACCAGGGTACAGGTGACTCTCCTATGGGCAGTGGCAAAAGCTGCCCAGTGGCCCTTGAAGACTCTGTAGCCCGGCCACACGGTGCCCACGGGTCCCTAGCCACGTGCAACAGGGGATGTTCACTTTTGCACTGGCAGCTGGATAGCAGCTTGGATAAAGGTACACCTCCGCCAAATTTGGCCTCGATTCCTTTCATCTCCCCTTGCCTGGGACAATAGTGTGAGTCAACTCTCCTTGTTTTGGAGGATGTTATTTTTCTTTATTGGCTAATTAAGAGGCATTCTTCTTTATGCTATTGGCTTGTGAAATTCCCACAGTGAACCTGTGTTAAATAAATTGCTGGCAAAGACAAACTCGGTCTCTGAGTGTTCACTTGCCTCCCGAGATGACACAGAAGCTCCTACCGTATAGCTTTCAGAAGAAATACATGAGTTAAGAGATGTCTTCAGAAGTGTCTGACGTGTAATAGGCCCCAATAAATGTTAGCTGGTATTATTTTCAGATTGAATAAAATGAACACATTTGCAGGAAGGGGCAGACTGTCGAACCATAGCCGAGGCAATGGTTAAGAGGGTAGTTAAGTGCTCTTGCTAAGAGGGTGGTTAAGTGCTCTTGCCACAATTTAAAAAAATGATTCACTAGGCTTATACAGTGTTTTGATCTACAAAGGGCATTCTCAATTGCCCTCCTTGAGTCTCCCAAGAAATTCTGTTGTTTTGCCCCTTTCATGCCAAGGAAATGATTTCCAAAGAGTCAGAGGTTGGAGGACCTGCTCAGGGGCCTATGATGAGGGGAGGACGGGAGGAAGAGATGTGGTTCTGACTTTGGCTTGGAGTCCCAAGTTCACGTCCAGAAACCACCCCATGTTATGTGACAGGTTATATAATATATGGACATGTGAAGGATAAAAATTCTTGTTTTCCAACATGAAATTTCAAGTGTTGACTAGAATCCTTCACTGGAATTTGCCCACAACTCCTCTGCTATTCTCTTTCCTCTGTGCATCGCAGAGGCTGCCAGCCTCTGGAGCTGTCTCCTGCGTGGGCAAAGTACAGGTGGGGAGAGGGGAGGAAGGTGAGCAGGCCAGCCTGGGCAAATGGAATTAAGAGCTAAAGGGGGTGGGTGGTTTAAGTCACCCTAATCATCAGTCTGGGCCCCACAAATTAAGGGGAAGCAGATGGCCTTGCTAGCCCTCAGGGTGGGGCTTTGGCCACACTTGTCTGTTTAGAATGGTGTGGATAAAATGAGAGTTCCTGTGGCCAGGTTTCTCACCTGGCCCTGGATGACTGGCTCACAGCACACCTGTGGGCAATGCATGGCTCGATATAAAGAGCTCCTCCCAGGGCTCTGGGGCGACACGGTGGCACAGCTGCAAGGCTGCAGGAGAGCAGAGCAGAGGCTGGAGTGGTGGCAGTGCCAAGCACAGAGTCCCAGAGGATGGCTGTGTGGGACAACTGTGCAGAGAGGCCCAGAGGACGGCTGTGCAGACAGAGGGGCTCCGAGGCAGAGACTGGCTTGCTGCGTGCAGACTCGCTCTGAGTGAGCAGGACATTAGTGACTGACCTGCCACCCTGGAAATAAAGTTGGGTATAACCGTTTCACCCCAACAATGTTCTACTGTCATTTTCTTTGGTCACACTGAATCCGTAGTGAACTTGCCGGGGGCTGAAACCCACTAGCAAGACAAATGGGTTATCTTCTGCATTAGGAACCCTGCCTCCTGTGGCTGCGTGGCTTAAGGTCAGAAGCAGTTGCCAAGAAGAGCACAGGCAGACAAAGGATGACCACCAGCTGGACGCATTGGCTGCCTGAAAATGCTACAGCCAGCAAGACAGATCGTTTGACAGACTCAAGGGGTTTCTACGGTGGATGATTGAGGTGATAAAGAACAAATGAAGCTAATGGCAAGCAGGGGTGGAGGTCTGGGCAGAGAGCTGAGACGATAGAGAAAGCTGGGCCACCGGCTAAACAGTTAGCACATGGGAAATCTCAGACAAGCTTGCCAGGTGAGGAGACACACGTGACCCTGCCGAGACTCCCGCTGATAGCCAGGTAACCTCCAGAAACAGGCCTAGCTGACCGTGGCTGACAATGGACGTGAGAGAGCCCCGCCGAAGTCGGAACTGCTCATCCAAGCCCAGCCTGCAGAGCCGACCCAAAGAATCGTGAGCTAAGTAAATGGCTGTTGTATTAAGGTGCTAAGTTTTGGGTGTTTGTTACGTGGCAACTGATAATGATAGAGGGAATAATTATGGTAATTCAAATATGCGCTACATATTATGATATCAGGACATTAATTTTCTCAAGTATAATCATGTAATTGGGATTACATAAAAAAATGTGTCCTTATTTTTAGGAGATATAGGAGTGCTATGTTACCATTTGCAACTTTCAAGAGATTCAGCAAAAAATAGAGATAGCTTGATAAAGTGAATATGACAAAATGTCATCAATTGTTGCATCTCGGTGACGCGTATGTGGTGATCATTGCAGGAGTTTTCTCAGCTTTCCTGTATATTTGAAAATTTTCATAATGAAAAGCTGGAAAATAAGGTTTTTAAAAATCACCCATATCCCACATTAAACATATATTTAGAGTGAAATATTTTTTTATAATTTGCTTTTGAAATTATTTAGTTGTGAATAACCATTTAATTAGCCCTTGGCTATAATTTCTTGGCTCTTCTCATGAACACTCAGGAATTCCAAGAAGAGTAAAATGCAATTTATAAACTGTATTTAAATGTACAGAAGTTGCTATAACATGAGATTTTATGAAATTTTGAGTGCCGAATTTATGTGTACCAAATTTAACAATGCATGAGGTTGGCATATGAAATCTCACAGCTATTTAATAGAATGCTTAGTAACTAATTTTGACTGGCCAGCTTTATTTTTCCATGTAGCAGTCAGTCATTTTCCCTCAGTCCTCCGACGCTTTCGCAGGGTGTGTGTTGATGGTGGTGCAGGGGTAACAATCAGCTCTGCCCCTTGATAACTATGCAAAGAAGCCCGTTCCCTCAGCTGATGGAGTCATGGCAGCAGGGAGTCATTCCTTGTCAGGGACCAGTGAACCTTGGATGGTGGCCAGGAGAGCCAGAGAGACCTGGGTTCAAATCCCATTATGCTATTTTTCAGGACGTCACGGAACCACTTCGAGCCTCAACCACTCGGAGGTTTAAAATGGAGATAATGATGATTTACATGACTAGATTGTCATGATGGCAAAATGAGGGAATCATGAGCCTTACCTCATGCTTGATGCCACTGTTCTTAGGCCTCATGTTTTATTTCCTTGAAATCCAATGACTTCAGAGAAGGAAGAGAAGGCAGTGTCTGGTGGGGGGTTCAGCTCCACCCTCCTCGGGTCTCCGGCAGCTTGCTCAAGGCCACGTGGGGAAATGTGCAGCTCTACCTTGTAGACCACTGCATGTCCAGCCCAGTAGAACACTGGGCCGGCCTCAGGGGAGAGGCTCGATAAATGGCTTCAAAGAAAGAAGTGGGTCTTCTCACTACACTCTACACTCCTTAGAGGGAATATTGTGTTTGGGGGATGGTCCAGAGGCAAGAGCCGGGAAGCTGAGAGCAGAAATAGCTAGAGCACAACCACTTAATTAACTCCATCACCACTACGGTTACCAATGGTCCATATGACATCTCTGTGCACATTAGAAAGTATCCGGGAGATACTTCACATGCAGGAAAATTGCTGAAATATACTGAGTTTCTTTTTGGGCCAAGACTATTTATTATTGTCTGCTAGGAAATTGTCATAATAAATATGCAAATTAACTATGTCTACCATGTGAATTATATATAGATATATTGCTTTTTTGTGGCAATGCCTGGATATTCAGAGTTGGAATACATTCACATGTACACACACACACTCACACACACACACACTCTGCCATGCTCAAGAGCAAAAGTGAAATTCAATTTGTGTCATCTCTTCCCTGAGCAGCTGGAAAAATATAGAGCTCAATGTCAGTAAAATTGATGAAATTTGTAGTAGTAAACCCAAAGAGAAAGCAAAAGCAATATATATATATATATCCTGTATCATAAAATTATTCCTTCTCAGACCTTTTTGGGGCACAGCCCTGCATTTGTGCCTGGTTTAATTTTTAACCCTCCTGAAAATATCCATTTTCATTTACATTCCTATGAAGCTGTGATCATTCCCCTAAGAGACCAGAGAGGGGCCTAGTTTAGCTCAGTAGTTCTCCAAAGTGACTGAACATCACGATCACCTGGAAAAACAGGGAAAACAACAAAGAAGGAAATACACAAACCCAAGCTTCTCTCTTCAGCTAGGTTTGGGACCCATCGGTCTAAGCAAATAATTGAACATGAAAAGATAAGACAGTGTTGTCAGCTGGAGACCCGGGGCTCCTTCCTCTCCCAGCTCCCATTTCCTTTCCTCTCTAGAGCCAGCTGGTGTGCTAACAGAGCCTGGCCAGCACCCAAAGCATCAGACTGGGAAGCTCCAAGCTAGTGGGGTACTAACACCCTAGAAGTCATGCAAGATAATTCACTGGAGTGACAGAAGAACACTGTATTTATAATTTTTCATCTTTTTGTAGTGTATAATGCATTTGCTACATTAATGAAGTGGTTCATTAATTTATAAGTAAATGTATGTAATATATTTGGTTTACTATGGGGTGGTACAGGTCTACAATTTATAAGGAAGTGCATTTATTTATGTATTTATGGTGATGTTCAAACTTCTTTTACAAAGGGAGATAGTATTTTCTATCTTAGTGGAAATAATGGGCACAGGACTTTGTTCTCCAATGAGCCAAGAGATAAAAGAGGGAGCCACCTGGCCAAAGAGCAGAACTCCAGGTATCACCAGAAAGGGAGTCTATTAGGGTTCTCCACAGGGACAGAACCAGTAGAATGTGTATATACAGAAAGAGATTTATTACAAGGAATTGCCTCATGTGATTCCAGAGCCTGGCAAGTCCAAAATCTGCAGAGCCAGTGTCCCAGTTTGAGCCCAAAGGCCAGCAGGCTGCTCTAGAATTTCCAGTGTGCCAGTTCAAAGGCCAGGGGGCACGAGAATACTCTCTTACTCGGTTGGGTCAGCCTTTTGTTCTGTTCAAACCTTCAACTGATTTGGATGAGCCCACCCACGTTGGGGAGGGCAATTTGCTTTAATCAGTCCACCCATTTAAATGTTAATCTCATCCAAAAAACACTCACAGAAACACCCAGAGTAATGCTCGCCCAAATGTCTCAGCATCCCACGGCCAGTGAAGTTGGCCATAAAACCGACCATCGTAGGATGGATGCGGCAGGTCGGTGCTGAATCCTTCCAGTGGAGTCGTGCCCAGTTATGCCACGTCCTTCCCAGGTGCCGACTTCAAACTCTGCTCTGGCATTCTTAGCTGCTGCTCCTGCCATTATTTCTACTCCTTTCTTTGCCCAGGTGGCTGCAGTTCAAGTTCTGCCCTCTCTCACCAAAAAGAAAAGAGACTAGAGAATATTTAGCCATAAACAGTGGGTTAAATTTTGAAATCCGAAAGGTTTTGGTTGATTTTAGACCAAGTTTTGTAAACATTTCACGCAGATTTCCTAATCAGGAACAGAACGCACACAGACCGTTCTAATAAAGAATGTACAAGTAATAATAGGAACTAAATCTTCTAAAGTTGCTGATGCATGAGTCAGCCTGGGAAGAGTGTGATCTGCCTCTGTGTGTACTAACCTGGGGGGCCCACTAGTTCTTTCTTCCCTGGAAAGAACAGCCAGCACTAGCTGTGCGCGTGGGCCTCCTTATTGCTGGCCCTGAGAAGAGGAAAACAATAGGCAAGGAGGCCTTGACATCAGCAGCTGGAAAGAGCGGGGAGCAGAAAGTTTCTGTCCCAAAAGCTTGAGGGTCCACCTTACCCCATAAGGGAGACACAAAGGAATGAAGAAATTGCCCGAGATCACACAGCCCAGAAGCAGCAGAGCCAAAATTCAAATTCTGGTGTTCACAACATCATTCAGCCATTGCTGAAATTGGTTGTCTCTTTAAGAGATAGAGAAAGGGCAGGAGAAGGTTTGCAGAGTGGGCACTGGGGGGCAGAAGACTGGCAGATGGACGAAAATGCATATTGTAATGTACACAGTACATAGCCAACATAAAATGCTATAAAATACTGTGTTGCAAATATATATAAATCGAAGCTACACACAGAGCCGAACTAGGTGATAGGACATTTGAAAAGATGCATTTGATATTGACCAGTCTGCGAGTCATTTTATTCCTGGATTTCTGTTATTTCTTATATTGTCTGTAACCAATCAGGAGTTCACAAAGCACAGAGTGCTGAGGTGGGGGACAGACTGGCTGGGCTCCCGTTCTCATTCTAGCTACTCAGTCGCTGTGTGGTCTCAGAGGAACTCTGGGGGGACCATTTCTCCTTGGGGTTGGTTCCAGTTTGAGGGAAAGGAGATGGTTGCTCTGACTCCGGTCCCCACCAGTCACTAACTGCAGCTGCCACGGAGGGTGTGTGCCATAACGTCTCCTGCTGTCTGGCTGCTGTGGCTCCAGCAGCCTGTGAGCAGACCTTAGGGGAGGTCACAGCGTGAACAGGTAGACGCAATGTGCACCGAAACTGGAGAAATCGCCCTCAGAACCGGAAAAGTGTATCCAAGGAAATTTGGGCAGACCACTGAGGCATTGATATTTTGTTCATTTTTCTCCCATGATCACACTGAGGGAAGCAGTTGGAAGAGTGAGGTTGGGGGCTGGGGGCAGGTGATAATGCTGTCAGGAAAAAAGCCTTTTCTATCTTGTAGCTCCTCCACCCTTAGCATGTGGGCTTTTTGCTTTTGGGGTTGAGATGCGGCTCACCCTCTGGACATGACATGCGTTATTCCAGCAGGAGGAAGCACAGCCAAAAGGTCTTCACTGTCAAGGCTTTTACATTTTTGTAAATTCTTTATATGGGAAGGGAAACTCCCAAGCAAACTTCCCCTTTTAGCTCATTAGCCAGTGCTCAAAGAAATGATCACCCCCAAACCAATCAATGGCTATAGGGAAGAAGATCTCCATGTTGCTTTAGACTAATCACGACTCATTCCCTGGTGCTGGGGCAGGAGCCCACCCTCCTTGAGATCCAGGGTTGCCACCAGAGACCCGACCATGTCACTGCTCTGCCAGCAGCCCTGATGGCTGGTGGGTGGCTCCCAGAAGTACCTGTCACCAGCCTGCACCCTAATGGAGATCAGGAGAGTAAAGGGAATTCTGTGACCCAAGGAAGGGCAAATGGAGAAGAGGATGGGAGCCTGAGGAAGCAAGCCACCGAGAGACTGGCAGAGGGAAAGAGCTCATGAAGGAGTCTGCAAGAGGAGACAGAGCAGGAGGAAAACCTGGGCCCGGCGATACCGCAGAAACCAAGGGACAAAAGATGTCCAGCTCGTGTTGCTGTTAGCTATTGCTGGGTAACGACCCACCCCAAACTTTGTGCCTCCATTCAGCGCTCATTATTTCCTTCTCCCTCATGGTTTGGGGGACTGACTGGATGGTTCTGGTTCGGGGTTTCCCCTGGGACTGTGCTCAGCTAGTGGCTGAGGTTGGCCTGGTCTGCAAGCCTTCCTCAGTCCCCTGTGTGGTGCTTGCACTGGGCAGCTGCAGGCAGCTGGAGCCTGGAACAGCTGAGGCACCTCAAGCATCACTCCCTCACTGTGGTCCACCGTGTCTCCTTCCTGGGACTGCTTCCCAGGAGCCTGACTTCTCACACGTTCCAAAGTGTGCGGCCCAAGGAGAGAGGTGAATCATGTCACTTTTTATGAGCTGGCCTCAGAAGTCAGGAACCATCGCGCCTGCTGCGTTCTCATGAGAGGCAAGTGGCAGAGGCTCACCTACAGTCAGTGGCTCCTGATGGGGGCCAGGGCAAAGAACTTCTGGGTGTGTTTTAAAATCACAGTATCCCTCTCATTTTTGTTTTAAATACTGCTGGCTTGTCACAACAGGCTGAGGATAGAACTGCTGGAAAGATCCCAGGCCAAGGATGCAAGTTTTGTCAAGGTAGCTATAGGATATAAAGGTTCCATGAATGATCTACTCACAGAAGGAGTCCAGGGGTGCCCCCAGCTGGAGGGACAAGCTTCACTAAGCTTGGCAGTTCCCCAACTCGCCCAACTTGATCAAAGAGGAGCTCATTGCATCCTTCCAGAACTCATGTCTGCCACCTACTCAGGGTTTCTCATACTCCAGCTTGCATGCCCATCTGACTGGATGTTGGGGAATCCCACCTGATGTGACCTGCCTCAGGTGCAAGCTACTGATAACAAGCTCGCAGGCTGCACCTGCCTCAGAGGTTCCTGCAAGCCTGAACATCACAGGTCACTCTTCCCTGGCTCCAGGGTTGCCTGCAGCCCCTACTGCTCTTTCTTATCTGAAATCTGTGCTCTGCCTGCTTCCAAAGGCTTTGAGACTACTCCGTGATCAAGCAAAAGGCACAATGGGGTAATTAGCAAATAAAGAGAGGCAGGTGAAGGGGACAAAGGGAACAGAGAATTATTGTGCAGCTCTAAGCTTCCTGAAAGTGAAGTCAAAAAGGCAAATCTTGGCTTATGAACTTTCTCCCATCCCTCTTCCAAGACAAACTTTTCCTAAAGTAAGCTCATTTATCACAGCAGGGTATAGAGTAAGGGACACTTGGACCCAATGTCAACATAACACCTTTAACTACAGTTATGCAAGAGTCATTTCATTGCTGTCTGCATGATGGATCTGTCTATTGATGCTTTATAAAGATTAAAGCTATACTATGCCCATTAGGCTGTCTCTTCCAATATTACGTGTCAGAAGCAAGTCTTTCTTAGATTCCTTCTCTGAAAAATTTATTGAGTATCTTTGGTATGTCAGACACTATGCCAGGAGTGAAAATAGCAGTCAATTTATCCTGGAGTTCTCTAAAGCAGTACATCTCCAACTTGAGTGGGTGCCCCAGTCCCCTGGGGAGCTTTTTAAAACTCTAGGTCCTATCCCCAGAGTTTCTGATTCACTAGATCTGGGTGGGGCCCAAGAATTTGCATTTCCTTCTTTTTTTTTACCAAAAACCATTTCATTACCATAATCACTATTTTATTTACAAGTTTTGGCAACATTAATAAAATAATAAACTGTATCTAGAAATACAAGCAAGCAAAGGAGAATTTGCATTTCTAACCCGTTCCCGGGTGGTGTTGATGCACTGGTCCAGGGCCCACACTTTGAGAACCACTACTCTAAGAGTCTCCTGTAATGGTAGGTATTCTAAATTATGGTTTTGAGTTTGTTATGTGCTTTGGATGTGATATTTGAGAGAGAAGGAGTGGTAAAGTACACATATGTCTGAGAAAGATTAAGAATTAGGCTTTATTTCCAGCTACATGGAATATCAATTCACTTCATGAAAAGTATGGGAAACAGTGGGGTCCATTATAGGAAGAGCAGTAATTTTTCTCATCCAAGAACTTGGGATCTTTTTGAAAAATGCATAAGGCCTTAAAGTTACTGCCCAACAGGACAGAAGATGTGGTATTTGGGCTGAAAATCATCAGAAACATCAGTTTCCTTCTCAAACCTTAGTCCATGCAAACGCCCCAGTGTTGCCTCTGGGAATATTCTAGCTTTATGCAGAATATCATTTTGATGCACTTGTGAGGATGAATTAAGTGCAAAATGCACTTTCATAGGCTAAATGATCCTGTCATTTAAATGGAGATTAAAATGTTCTAATGCTTTCTTGCCTCATGTTCTCCAGGTAATTATCACTAATCTGTCATTTGCTATGGGGGCCTCAAAGACATACATTCAAATACAGAGATTTGATGCTAAGTCAAAATTCTTCTAGTATATTTATTACAATGCTTAAAATGGAATACTATAGCTAATCTGACTTTATTCTCAAAGGACTGTAAAAGTTTTGAAATATCAGATTTTCAAAATTCCATTTTCTTTTGGTCTCTGCCAAAACACATAAGTATCAATTGAATGACCAGGGTTTTCAGCCGAAGGCAGCACATTAAAATTAAGCACTTACCTCTGTTCCATTAGAAAGCCCCCTCAAGCAAAGAATAGAGATTTCTTTATCAGTTGTATTGAGATATAATCGGCATATAGCACTGAGTTAGTTTCAGATGGACAGCATAGTGGTTTATGTTGCCTGCATTCCTTGGCTCATGGGCCTTGTGTCACCCCAGCCTCTGCTCCCATTGTCACATCTCCCTCTCTGACTCTCACTCCCCCACTTTCCTCTTTCATCTTTAAGGACCCTAGTGAATACACGGGGCCCATGTGGATAATCCAGGATCTCCCCATCTCAAGATCCTAAGTCACAACTGCACAGTCTCCCTTTGCCGTGTACAGTAACACACTCTCAGGTTCCAGAGGTGAGGGCAAGGATCCCTTTGGGGACCATTATTCTGCCTACCACAGGCGGCCCCAGTGTGCGTGATGAAACCTTGGGTCGGCAAGCCCCACTCACTGGCACAGAGAGCCAAGTCTTAAATATTAGCAGACAGTTTAGCTACCTGAGCCTCAGTTTCCTCATCTCTAATAGCCCCTTCCACTTAGGATTGTTAAGATGAAGAGTATTCATATTCACAAACCACTTGAAAGAGTTTCTGCCAGAGAGTAAGTGCTACAAAAATGCTAGCTTTTATTATTTGCTATTATTATCATTAAAGGAAAACTTCTGTGAAAATTAAAGAACAAAAAAATTGGGCAGAAGAAAGTAACTGGGAGAAAAGACTATAGAGGAAGGTGAAAACACACCCAAAAATCTACATTAATATCGTCTTAGAGGGATACGAGAAGACGTGTCTATGAAATGAGAACTGGACACTACCAAAACGAAGGGAAACCATCAGAACACGAGCATGCTTTTAGAAATCAAAAATGTTGGTCTGAAGTCAATGAAATTGCCACTTTTTAAAATTGAGAGCCATCAAATATTAGCAATTTCATTTAGTTTAACCTGATACGAACACAAAAATGAAAAATAGAAGAAAACATCAAGGAAACTCTCAGAAAGTAGAACAAAAAGATAAAGAAATGGAAAATAGAAAAGATGTAAAGAATTTCTCTCCAAGAGGTTCAACAAATAAATGAGAGAAGTTCCAGAAAGAACAGGAAAAAATGGAGGGAAGGAAATGATCATACATTTAATTCAAGAAACTCTCCCAGAATTGAAAAACATGAACAGATGTGTCCTCCAAGGGACTGATACAATGGTGGCAAAATACAACCACACTAAGATTCATGCTAGGGCCAAAAAGAAGCCCATAGAACCTTCCAGAGAGGGGAAATAGGGAAGAAACAAGCTCATACAAAAGATCAGGAGTTGAAATGCTTTGAACCTCTCAAGAGAAACAATGGAGGCTAAAAGTACCGTTATCCCGCTTAACCACAGTTTGGCTTCCACGGCTTCCGTTACCGTGGCGCTGGAAGCAGGTTCTTCTCCCTAGCAGCCTAACTGCGTCACAAAGCCTGCGTCGTTCCCCTCACCCCACCTCATCACGCAGGCGTTTTATCAGTTCACATCATCACAAGAAGGGTAAGTACAGCCCAACAGGATTTTTGTCACAGTGTATTGGTATTACTGTTAGTTTCTTACTGTGCCTAATTTATAAATGAAACTTTACCCTAGGTACGTGTGCATGGGGAAAAAACAGAAATATACATAGGGTTTGGTACTGTCTGTGGTGTCAGGGATCCACTGGGGATCTTGGAACCTTTCCTCTGCAGATAAGGGGGACTACTGTTAAAGAAGGAAGCCTTTAAAATGTTGAGAGAACACAATTTCAATCAAGAATTCTGCAGCCAGCCAAGTTTCAAGTTAGGTGTGAATGATGTACACTAAAGACATTTCCAGACTTGCAGAGTTGCAAAAACTTATTTCCTATGTACCATTTCTCAGGAAGCTACTGGAAGACAGCTTCCCCCAAAGGAGGGAGGGAGTCCAAAAGGAAAAGATACGGTTCCAGGAAAATTCTGCAACTGGTGATAAAGGTGGGGCTGGTAACAGGAGGACTGGAATGAAGGGAAAAGCAGACGTATTTGTAAACAATGTTTTTTTGTGTATTTTAAATAACAGAGAAAATCCTCTGGAGCAGGGTCTCCAACTTTAATGTACATCACTTGGAGGACTTGTTGAACCGACACAAGCTTCCGAGGCAGAACTTGTTCTGTACACATATTATCCAGGGATAAGGAGGTTAACGAGGGGGGGAAATGGAAAGGTTGAAAGTGGTTGTATCAAGACAGGAAGAACTGGAGCTGCAGGAGGTAGGGATGGGGGGCGGTACAGGAAACTATTGATCATAACCATGCTAGGCCCCAGCAGAAAAATATTTGGCCCTTTAAACCCGTGGTCAGCAATTATGCCTGGTGAGTCGGCCGCCTATTGTTGTAAATGAAGTTTTATTGGCACAGCGTCAGGCCCATTTGTTCCTGTATTGTCTCTGGCCGCTTTCCCGCCCTAAAGGAGGGGTTAAGTAGGTGGAACAGGGTCCCTCTGGCCTGCAAAGCCTAAAATATCTACTGTCTGGCCGTTTACAGCAAGAGTTTGCGGAACCCCATTTTAAACCATCAGTGTTTCTACACCTGAAAGGAATACAATATTGAGTGTCAGTTATTCTCCGAGAAAAATAAATTCAAACCAAACCAGTGGAAAAACAAAGACAAAATATTAATGACTATAGAATCATAAAATGTTAGCATGGGAAGGGGTCACCCACAAGTGTGTTGTTTTACAAGGGAGAAGACGGGTTCAGGGAGCAGAATAGCTGGTCCCCAGTCCAGGGTGGTGGGAAATCATGGGGCATTCTCCGGGCCGCTGACCCCCCTCGGCCCCGTGTGCACCGCCAGGCTGCTATCTCCCCCGCACCTATTGCTGTGCTGCAGTAGCTTTCTGCCTAGGTGAGTTGTTAAAAAGTCACGAAGGTAAAGTACTCAGGAGTTAAGATCAGCACGTGACTGGGGTTCCCGGGCAGTTCTGACTGAGCATTCTCCGATGAAAGCTGTCACCCAGAAGGCTCCCACATGACTGAATTTCCCAAACTGTTCCAGAACGCTGCTTGGAGTGCTCGATCAGTGTTGATGGGAGTGTGATTTTCAATTGCTTTCCATTGTTAAATATCATTCTAGCTTGTTGTCAATCATTTCATCGACCCGAGGTATGTTTTCGTTGACTGGGGGCCTATACTTTTCCCAAAGCAAGGTTTAAAGTGGTTAAGATTGAGAGCTCAGATATGAATCATGCACATGTGTTGTTATAAGCTCAACTGCTGTAACAAGCTGATCCCACATGCAATAGCTCACGGAGAGGTTTCTGATTCATATAAGCTTTGAAGGGATAGGAGCTGAGGTGGGGGGTGCAATGCCCAGGCTGGTGGGAAGAGCGGGCCGGGGAGCTCTGCTCTGCACGATCATTCAGGGACCCAGGTTGCTGACGGCTCTGCTGTCTTCAACATTCGGCTTCCAAGCCACGTCTAGGCATCATCATTCCGGCCAAATGGAAGTGAGCAGGGCCATGGAGGGACAGCTGAGGTTTAAGGTCACTTCTGCTCAAGTCCCACTGGCTAGAGCTCAACCACATGCCAGCTCTTAACTGCAAAGGTGACAGGGAAAATGGCAGGTATCTGAAAAATCAGGAAACCTAGGATGGACTTAGTTTAAAACAATATTTTAGTAATGTCCTTAACCAATATGCTCAGAATGTTTCCTCTAACTTCCAAACCTTTTCATGTGTGTGGCCCTGGGTCCAGGAGGGAGCAGGTGGCTTCTGGTGGTCTCCACCATTCCTAGTGCTGAAGATGAGGTTTATAGCCAAGAACTCTTAGCAACCACACTCCGCTGTTGTCACTTACATCCTCTCTCCATTGGACAGTGGGACTGAGGCAGACAGGTGGCCTTCAGGTGTCTTTTGTCCCACCTACCTATATCAAAAACACTTTGAGTCATTGCTGTAGAAGAGTAGTTTCAGCCTATGATTTGGTGGCTGAAACGGGGGGTGGGGATTTTAATTGAGGCAAAAAGAGGATATACTCTCCCCAAGGACGCACACTTAGGAAGAAGGCCTGCCTGATCGGAGGCTAAAAAAACAGAAGCAGAAAAAGCCATATTCACCTGCAAGCACTGACACGCTGCTGAGCACAATACCGTTAGGTTACATACCGGTCACAGTTTCAGCCCGGAGACAGCCCTAACCACAGCCTCAGCAGCACGTCACCCAAGCCAGCTCACCTGAATGCCCAGGGTCCCACAAGCCTGCGGCCCCCCATGGATCCAGTCAGCATGGCTCCTGACCCTGCAGCAGTGCCCCCACATTTCCCTCCTAGTTCCCCAGTTAGCTGCATTATTGCCCAGAAGAAACCTTGCACTGGGAAAAGATAAAAACTCATTGTCCCCGGTCTTGCCTAAATTGGCCCAGGACTGGCATAACCCGCGGGGTGTTCACCATTTGGTGCGCTCCCAGCCCTTTCTGGTCTCCAGGAGAGATGGAGCTCAGGGTGGGCTGAGGGAACAGGGAGGCATGTGCCAGTGTGGGGGCAGGGGTACCCGATGGGGGCAGAGCATCAGAGATAAACTGCATTGCCTTTAAAATACTACCTAAGCCTATCTGTCCCATCTTCACCTAGGGGCCGTGTATTTGTTACCGTAGGAAGAATGCTTTGATTTATCGTGAGCTTTGAGTTTATGTTCGTTTTGATTTAAAAATTCCTGCCATCTAGTGGCCAAATTAATAACACATCTTCTCTTCTGAACATGTCAAAATTTGCCCAAGCCTCAAGGATCTGATCTCTGAAATGTGAGGGTATTTTTTTAAAGTTGCCTAATGCACAGCAGATGTTCAAACATATCTGATGCAAAGTGAACTGTTACTCAGCCAAAAAGTTCAAGATATGGTACATGCAACACACAAGAATATGAAAGACACTAAACTCTTTTATCTGCGTTACAGTCCAGTAAGGATCTCTCCTAAGAGATCCTTTGAAGGGCAGGTATCACAACTATTCTATGCACCTTCATCATCACCATTATCCAGACAAAAGGGACCAAGGACAGGTTTGCCTAGAGACAGGGGGAGAAGAGGACTCTAGCAGTGGTTTTGACATTTGTCTGCACATTAGCATCACCTGGGGCTCTTGTAAAACTTCCAAAGCCCAAGCCACAGTCCAGACCAATGAAGTCTCCATCTCTGCGAGTGGCCCCTGCATCAGAATTGTTGAATTCTGATTCAGGGGATTCTACTGTGGCAGCACACATGGGGACTACTAGCCTGCGGGTTTTTAGCAATTACTTCCATGCAGTGGTGCCTGACGTGAGTGTGGCACTTCACAGTTCACAAGGGTATTTGGGCATAGATTGTCTCATCTAATGTGCGATCAACACAGCCACCTCCTTGGCCGCTCTTACGTTTCTGTGCAAGAGGGTGTAGGGGTGGCAAGCCAGACGGTGGGGCCCTTGGCGTGTGTCTGGAAGCTAAGTTTGCAGAGCAAGCCTGCCCCTTGGCCCTATAGGATACAGTTGCGTGGAGTGGCTGGGGTGGGGGAGTTGATGGAGACTGGGGGGCCTAAGGCTCCTCCCTGTTCTGTGCCCCAACTGAGTGATTATCTCCACTTTCTAGAGGAGGAAACATGCTCTTGTTTTTTAAGCACAAGCTGTGCCTTGTGGAGGCAGCACTTTGACCTGTGGAGAGCCTGAGGGTCTTGGGGGGATCTTGGCATGTGAGCTGAAAGAGCAGAGGACTCCATGCATGCTTTTCACTCACAGAGCTGGATCTGTGCACCTCAATGTCCTTCATTTTAACCAAATTGAATGTGGGCAAATCTGGATTTTTCTAAGTACATGACACGATTACTTACTTTGTTAAAGGTTTCCTCTCTTTATGAAAAAATTCACCACAGAATTTCCTAAAACAACTCATTTTTTTTCTATATTTTAAATTAGGTAAATAATCCAATTGTATATTCACGTAGTTCGCGATCCTTTTTTGGGTTAAAATTAAGCACGCTGAAGTGTTTGTCCAAGTCATTGGCTCTTTATTTTTATACTTGTCCATCCAGCTGACACTATAACAGAAAGAGAAACTTTCCAAGATTCAAAGACATTCCCCTCTATAGGGGGGGTTGCCATGTATGGGTGTACAAGTTATACACTGCACAACTCCCAGAGGCCCATGCCATGTGAACCACAGCCTGTTTTTTGTGCAACAGGATGAGGCTGCTCTGATGCTAGAAGACTCAGAAGAAATAGAGATGCCTGCATTGACTTGTGTTTCTGACATGAGAGCTGGTGACCCACCAGCTCAGTCTTAGAAGACCCCACAGTCAATGCAACCCCTAATGGTTGTGACTTCAAAGCCAGTGCTGTTTCTCCTAGGATAAGCTTCACGTTAGTTCTGTATAAGGAGGAGGAAGAGGAGGAGAAAGGTGGTGATGATGGTGATGATGGTGTTGGTGAAGGAGGAGGACAAGGAGGAGGAGGAAAAGGAGAAGAAGGAGAAGGAGGAGAAGGAGAAAAAGGAGAAGGAGGAGGAGAAGGAGGAGGAAAAGAAGAATTTCTCCAAACCCAAACATCTCTTGATTTTTCTTTTAAAAAGTAACTTTTTCTGAGAATATTTTTTAAAAGGCTTGTTCCAGCTCATCCACATTCAAGAAAACTTCATGCCTGTACTCTAGACATGAAAACTTAGCTAATAGGAGGATCTTATTTACTCCCCTGAACATATACCATGACCTTTTATCGACCTTCCGTGTCTTCTTGCCTTTACTCCTTTGAGCAAATACTGATGCCCCTTGAGTTCAAATACAAGTTTGACCTCTTCAAAAATATTATCAGTTTGTGTTTCAAATGGCCTTTGAAGTGTGTTTACTTGTGAGTGTAAGCCTCCTTCAGCTGGGGATCACAAAGCAGTTCCTGGGAGGGAAAGGGGGGAACCTTGCCTGCTGCCTTGGATTGCATAACAGAGAACTTGTCAAATTGATGTGTTAAGAAGCTCCTCTAGCTGCTGACCAGTGGGCCTTGCATTTCTTCCTTCAGCCAGACCTTCAGTGAATGTTAAAGTCATTTTTCCAAATCTTGAGTCTGGGGAACCCCCCACACACAAAAATACATACTGCTTTGCCTTCTTGGCCTCCCTTGGCCGTCTGGAAGCTCACAGCTGTTTGGGGTTTCAGATATTCTTTCTTAAGTTGGCTTTCTAATGTGATTCTTCCAAATCCAATAGGTCTTTTGAATCTTGTGTTGGTATGCTCAGTTTTATTATTTCTGTGCTTTTTCTCTTCAAGCTGCCCCAAATGCCTGTAGGAAGGAGCATAGAATAAACAAACACATGAATTGGAAATATGGATTTCCAACTCTGAGCCTTTGTGATCTGGTCAGGAGACAGGGGCTAGGGAAGCCAGAGGCCAGGAGACCCCTGAACCCTGCTTCCTACTCATGGAAACAGCAGGCCTGGCTGGGGACAGAAACATGCCCTTGTTCTCCTTCCTCTTAACATGTGGGACTCCCAGGACATAAAGCCACAGCAGTAAGGAAGAGCAGTGTTGCAGTAGTTCACTTGATGGGCTCAAGAGATCAGATATACCTGAGTTCAAATCCTAGCTCTGTCACTTACCAGCTGTTGATCATGTTTCTTATCTGCCCTTCCATTTACTCATTTGTAAAATGGGGATAATAATTCACACCTCTTCAGCTTTTGTGAGGATTAATTGAAGTAATGAACGCAAACACTTATTTAACACAAGTTTGGAGAATGCATAATATGGGCTTAATATATACTATAGTCAAATACCGTAAGTGTACGCACATAATTTTATTTCCAGTGGAAAGCTGGCTAGCAGTATATGACTGGCTATTTTTCTTATTCATCATTCTAAATAACAGGCACAATTCAAATTCTTCTTCTGTATAAAATGGTGTGGGGGCTATGGGAAGAAAGGCTCCTAGGAAACATTTTATTTCTCTCTTTCCAAGTTTCCCCAGTATTTTTTATGAGTTTTTGTATCTTTGTAATGTAACTTCAGTCAAACACTAGCTTATTAAGACAGTTAAAGGTTTGATTTGCATACAGTAATTTTTAATTCAAAACATTAAAATACTATTTTTTTAGAGTTTTTTTCCCCCCAAATCTAACACCATATGCTCTCAGGACATGTATCAATAAAATAACCAAGATGTAACATATTCTTCATTTTCCTTCACTTTTAGAAAAACAGGTTCACTGGAACTTGTTGTATTTCAGAAAGCTAAAGCAGTAAGTACTACTTCCTTCCCTTCTACATGCTTTACCATGAGACCCATTCTTTCCATATTTTAATTTTTCCAAATTGTAGAGAAAATGCACAATAAAAAATGAAAATTATTACCAAAACAATGATGATACAATAAAAGCCATTCTCTAGAAGAAAATTAAAACATAAACATATTTCTAAAATAAGTGCTATTTGGGGAGTTAGGGTAAACCTGCAAATCTCAAGCTGTATGTACATACAATTCAAATGGAAAGGAAAATTGCCAACCAACAGTATTCTAAAATACAAAATTCTAAGTTTAGACAATTCCACTGTTACCTGTTTTCTTAAGGGTGCATTATTCATTTTAAAATTGGGATTTTATTTAATTCTCTGAAAGTCCAAGGCAGATCCTTTGCCAGGAGAAGCACATACCCTTTGACAGTCGGCTTGCTATTTCCTCCTCACCTCTGCTGCAAGCCCTGCTTGAGGCAAGTGCAGAATCACCTGCTTACCAGCAGTCTTCATATTAAGGCAACATTTATACACACCAATCAATATGTTCTTCCTTTTTTTCTTCAACAGTAGAAGCACACTCCCTCTCTAGGAGGATGATTAAATTTCTCCAGATGCGTGACCTTCATCGACTCAGGGGCAGGCAATTGTGGGTCAGTGTGAAAGTGGGACTGGTGCTGCCACACCTTCCGGTTCTTCAAGAGAAGTCACAGATCTGGTTTTGACAGGAAATCTTCCACATTTCAAAAGTTAGCAACTCATTCAAATGAAAAGCTATTACACAGCAAATCACTGCAAGGCATTGGTTTTCATGTTATGGCCTTGAGTGGTATGTTTTCTTCAGGACTCCATTTCTCCTGGAAATATAAATGAGACAGATGCCATTCTTTGAAAAACTCTTCTCTAAAAGAAATATTAGAGAAAAAATAACTATGCAAGAAATGCAGCAAGTAAGTAGGAAATAAGGACAAATACACAACTGGGTTCAGGCATGGGGTGGGGGGGTCGGGGGAAGGGCAAAAGCAAAAATTCCAGAAAAAACTAGTTATCTTAAGACAATGGTATAAACCAACGTGGATGGGTCAAAGGCTCTGTTAGGAAAGGATTTAGGTGAGAGGTCTAAAAGCCAATGAGAGCAACCTGTTACAGTCCTGAAGTCCCTGTAGGCACAGTAGACAATGCCATTACTCCTTTATTTTCTGTTTACTGAAATACTGTTTTATCATCACAGAAAGGCTTCTTTATTCATCTGTGACCTACCAATTCCCTAACTTCTGATTTTCAATTGTTTCTTCTCGACCAGATTAATGAAATGTAAGGTGTGGCCTAGTAAAGATTAAGCACAGATTAAGGGCCAGAAGAAAATGGAATAGATGTAAAGTCAAACCACAACAACACATTCTATACATGGCCATCTAGACTATAAATGTGCCTGTAGCAGGGTTTCTCAACTTTGGTGCTACCTGCAGGGAGAATGAAATGTGGCTCTATTTTGATCTGGATTGTTCTTGGTGGTGGGGCCATCCTGGGCTTTGTAAGATGTTTCACAGCCTCCCTGGTCTCTTCTCACTAGATGCCAGTAATAGCCCCCAAGTTGTGACACACAGAAATATCTCCAGACGTTGTTGCATGTTCCCTGGGGGACAAAAGTGTCCCTGCCTGAGAACCATTGGCCAAGAGAAAAGCATCTTCACCTAAATCAGGGAGTGTATACCACAGGTGTACCCCAGTACTGCCATTCAAGTTGTGGAACCACAGGCAACCGCTATTTTTGTAAGTCAAAATGGTTGTGTATCACCAATTTTGTAAATCACAACTTGAAATTAATAGACCTCTGTACTAACTGGCAACGAGCAAAATAGCAACTGCTGTTAGTGGTAAAAATAATTCATAACTTGCATTCTAATGTAAACTTGTTAGTGCAAGGTAATTATATGTCATTGAATGTCATGAGCAATCATCATGGTGGCCATGTGACTCAGCAGATTATAGAGATTAAATATATTAACATCCCAGCTGACAAAAATGGCTAGGATATGTCTTTTTGTTTTTTCTCCTTTTTTATTACTTTGGTATCATTAATCTACAATTATATGAGGAACATTATGTTTACTAAACTCCCCCCATCACCAAGTTCCCCCCACATACACCATTGCAGTCACTGTCCATCAGCTTAGTAAGATGCTGTAGAATCACTACCTGTCCTCTCCATCCTGTACAGCCCTCCCCATGCCCCCCACCCACATTATGCATGCTAATCCTAATGCCCCTTTTCTTCCCCCACCGTCCCTTATCCCTCCCTTCCCACCCATCCTCCCTGGTCCCTTTCCCTTTGGTAACTGTTAGTCCCTTCCTGTGTTCTGTGAGACTGCTGCTGTTTTGCTCCTTCAGTTTTTTCTTTGTTCTTATACTCCACATATGAGTGAAATCATTTGATACTTGTCTTTTTCCACCTGGCTTATTTCATTGAGCATAATACCCTCTAGCTCCACCCATGTTGTTGCAAATGGTAGGATTTGTTTTCTTCTTATGGCTGAATAATATTCCATTGTGTATATGTACCACCTCTTCTTGATCCATTTATCTACTGATGGACACTTAGGTTGCTTCCATTTCTTGGCTATTGTAAATAGTGCTGCGATAAACATAGGGGTGCATCTGTCTTTTTCAAACTGGGCTGCTGCATTCTTAGGGTAAATTCCTAGGAGTGGAATTCCTGGGTCAAATGGTATTTTTATTTTGAGTTTTTTTAGGAATCTCTATACTGCTTTCCACAATGATTGAACTAGTTTATATTCCCACCAGCGGTGTAGGAGGGTTCCCCTTTCACCACATCCTTGCCAACATTTGTTGTTGTTTGTCTTTTGGATGGTGGCCATCCTTACTGGTGTGAGGTGATATCTCATTGTGGTTTTAATTTGCATTTCTCTGATGACTAGCGATGTGGAGCATCTTTTCATGTGTCTGTTG
The DNA here is from genome assembly GCF_030020395.1 of Manis pentadactyla. Taxonomy (NCBI): domain Eukaryota; kingdom Metazoa; phylum Chordata; class Mammalia; order Pholidota; family Manidae; genus Manis; species Manis pentadactyla. Next base: position 7,863,915 of record NC_080038.1, read on the forward strand.
ACCATCTGAATATCTTCTTTGGAGAACTGTCTGTTCAGTTTCTCTGACCATTTTTTGATTGGATTATTTGCTTTTTATTTGTTGAGGTGCATGAGCTCTTTATTTATTTTGGATGTCAACCCTTTATCGGATCTGTCATTGATGAATATATTCTCCCATACTGTAGGATGCCTTTTTGTTCTATTGGTGGTGTCCTTTGCTGTACAGAAGCTTGTAGGTTTGATGTAGTCCCACTTGTTCATTTTTGCTTTTGTTTCCCTTGCCCGGGGAGATATGTTCATGAAGAAGTTGCTCATGTTTATGTCCAAGAGATTTTTGCCTATGTTTTTTTCTAAGATTTTTATGGTTTCATGACTTACATTCAGGTCTTTAATCCATTTCAAATTTACTTTTGTGTATGTGGTTAGACAATGATCCAGTTTCATTCTCTTACATGTAGCTGTCCAGTTTTGCCAACATCAACTGTTGAAGAGGCTGTCATTTCCCCATTGTATGTCCATGGCTCCTTTATCATATATTAATTGACCATATATGTTTGGGTTAATATCTGGAGTCTCTATTCTGTTCCACTGGTCTGTGGCTCTGTTCTTGTGCGAGTACCAAATTGTCTTGATTACTGTGGCTTTGTAGTAGAGCTTGAAATTGGGTAGTGAGATCCCCCCTGCTTTATTCTTCCTTCTTAGGATTGCTTTGGCTACTCAGGGTCCTTTGTGGTTCTACATGAATTTTAAAACTATTTGTTCCAGTTTGTTGAAGAATGCTATTGGTATTTTGATAGGCATTGCATTGAATCTGCAGATTGCTATAGGCAGAATGGCCATTTTGATGATATTAATTCTTCCTAGCCAAGAGCATGTGGTGAGTTTCCATTTGTTAGTGTCCTCTTTAATTTCTCTTAAGAGTGTCTTGTGGTTTTCAGGGTATAGGTCTTTCACTTCCTTGGTTAGGTTTATTCCTAGGTATTTTATTCTTTTTGATGCAGTTGTGAATGGAATTGTTTTCCTGATTTCTCTTTCTGCTAGTTCATCATTAGTATATAGGAAAGCAACAGATTTCTGTGTATTAATTTTGCATCCTGCAACTTTGCTGAATTCAGATATTAGTTCTAGTAGTTTTGGAATGGAGTCTTTAGGGTTTTTTATGTACAATATCATGTCATCTGCAAACAGTAACAGTTTGACTTCTTCTTTACCAATCTGGATACCTTGTATTTCTTTGTTTTGTCTGATTGCCATGGCTAGAACCTCCAGTACTATGTTGAATAACAGTGGGGAGAGTGGGCATCCCTGTCTTGTTCCCAATCTTAGAGGAAAAGTTTTCAGCTTCTCGCTGTTAAGTATGATGTTGGCTGTGGGTTTCTCATATATGGCCTTTATTATGTTGAGGTACTTGCCCTCTATACCCATTTTGTTGAGAGTTTTTATCATGAATGGATGTTGAATTTTGTCAAGTGCTTTTTCAGCATCTATGGAAATGATCATGTGATTTTTGTCCTTCTTTTTGTTGATGTGGTGGATGATGTGGATGGATTTTTGAATGTTGTACCATCCTTGCATCCCTGAGATGAATCCTACTTGGTTATGGTGTATGCTCCTCTTGATGTATTTTTGAATTTGGTTTGCTAATATTTTGTTGAGTATTTTTGCATCTATGTTCATCAAGGATATTGGTCTGTAATTTTGTTTTTTGGTGGGGTCTTTGCCTGGTTTTGGTCTTAGAGTGATGCTGGCTTCATAGAATGAGTTTGGAAGTATTCCCTCCTCTTCTATTTTTTGGAAAACTTTAAGGAGAATGGGTATTATGTCTTCTCTATATGTCTGATAAAATTTAGTGTTGAATCCATCAGCCCAGGGGTTCTATTCTTCAGTAGTTTTTGATTACCAATTCAATTTTGTTGCTGGTATTTGGTCTGTTTAGATTTTCTGTTTCCTCCTTGGTCAGTCTTGAAAGGTTGTATTTTTCTAGGAAGTTGTCCATTTCTTATAGGTTTTCCAGCTTTTTAGCATATAGATTTTCATAGTACTCTCTAATAATTTTTGTATTTCTGTGGGGCCCCTCATGATTTTTCCTTTCTCATTTCTGATTCTGTTGTGTGTAGATTCTCTTTTTCTCTTAATAAGTCTGACTAAGGGCTTATCTATTTTGTTTATTTTTTCAAAGAACCAGCTCTTGGTTCCATTGATTTTTTTCTATTGTTTTATTCTTCTCAATTTTATTTATTTCTTCTCTGATATTTATTATGTCCCTCCTTCTGCTGACTTTGGGCCTCATTTGTTCTTCTTTTTCCAATTTCAGTAATTGTGACTTTAGACTATTCATTTGGGATTGTTTTTCCTTCTTTAAATAGGCCTGGATTGCTATATACTTTCCTCTTAGAACTGCCTTCCCTGCGTCCCACAGAAGTTGGGGCTTTGTGCTGTTGTTGTCATTTGTCTCCATATATTGCTTGATCTCTGTTTTAATTTGCTCATTGATCCATTGATTATTTAGGAGCATGTTGTTAAGCCTCCATGTGTTTGTGAGCCTTTTTGTTTTCTTTCTACAATTTATTTCTAGTTTTATGCCTTTGTAGTCTGAGAAGTTGGTTGGTAGAATTTCAATCTTTTTTAACTTACTGAGGCTCTTTTTGTGGCCTAGTATGTGGTCTATTCTGGAAAATGTTCCATGTGCCCTTGAGGATAATGTGTATCCTGCTGCTTTTGGGTGTAGAGTTCTGTAGATGTCTGTTAAGTCCATCTGTTCTAGTGTGTTGTTCAGTGCCTCTGTGTCCTTACTTATTTTCTCTCTGGTGGATCTGTCCTTTGGAGTGAGTGGTGTGTTGAAGTCTCCTAGAATGAATGCATTGCATTCTATTTCCTCCTTTAATTCTGTTAGTATTTGTTTCACATATGTTGGTGCTACCATATTGGGTGCATATATATTTATAATGGTTATATCCTCTTGTTGGACTGACCCCTTTATCATTATGTAATGTCCTTCTTTATCTCTTGTTACTTTCTTTGTTTTGAAGTCTATTTTGTCTGATACTAGTACTGCAACACCTGCTTTTTTCTCCTGGTTCTTTGCATGAAATATCATTTTCCATCCCTTGACTTTTAGTTTGTGCATGTCTTTGGGTTTGAAGTGAGTTTCTTGTAAGCAGCATATGGATGGATCTTGCTTTTTTATCCATTCTATTACTCTGTGTCTTTTGATTGGTGCATTCAGTCCATTTACATTTAGGGTGATTATTGAAAGATGTGTACTTATTGCCATTGCAGGCTTTAGATTCGTGGTTACCAATGATTCAAGGGTAGCTTCTTTACTATCTAACCATCTAACTTAACTCTCTTATTAAGCTATTATAAACACAGTCTGATGATTCTTTATTTCTCTCCCTTCTTATTCCTCCTCCTCCATTCTTTATATGTTAGGTGTTTTATTATGTACTCTTTTGTGTTTCCTTTGACTGCTTTTGTGAGTAGTTGATTTTATTTTCTGCCTTTAGTTAGTATTTGGTTGGTCTGCTTTCTTTGGTGTGATTTTATTTTCTCTGTTGACATCTATTTAGCCTTAGGAGTGCTTCCATCTAGAGAAGTCCCTTTAAAACACCCTGTAGAGGTGGTTTGTGGGAGTCAAATTCCTTCAACTTTTGCTTGTCTGGGAATTGTTTAATCCCTCCTTCATATTTAAATGATAATCATGCTGGATACAGTATTCTTGGTTCAAGGCCCTTCTGTTTCATTGCATTAAATATATCATGCCATTCTCTTCTGGCCTGTAAGGTTTCTGTTGAGAAGTCTGATGATAACCTGATGGGTTTTCCTTTGTAGGTGACCTTTTTTCTCTCTCTGGCTGCCTTTAATACTCTGTCCTTGTCTTTGATCTTTGCCATTTTAATTATTATATGTCTTGGTGTTAGGAGTTCTGTGGGCTTCCATGGTCTGAAAGACTATTTCCTCCCCCAGTTTGGGGAAGTTTTCAGGAATTATTTCTTCAAAGATACTTTCTATCCCTTTTTCTCTCTCTTTTTCTTCTGTTACCCCTAAAATGCGAATATTGTTCCGTTTGGATTGGTCACACAGTTCTCTTAATATTCTTTCATTCCTGGAGATCCTTTTATCTGTCTCTGCCTCAGCTTCTCTGTATTCCTGTTCTCTGATTTCTGTTCCATTAACAGCCTCTTACACCTCACCCAGTCTGCTCTTAAGTCCTTCCAGAGACTGTTTTATTTCTGTATTCTCCCTCCCTACTTGCTCCTTTAGCTATTGCATATTTCTCTGCAGGTCCATCAGCATGGTTATGACCTTTATTTTGAATTCTTTTTCAGGAAGATTGGTTAAATCTACCTCCCCAGGCCCTCTCTCTGGGGTTGTCTGGGTAATTCTGGACTGGACCAAATTTTTCTGCCTTTTCATGGTGATAGAGGTAGCTGTAGGCAGGTAGCGCATATGTCAGCTGGGAGAACAAAGTCCTTTCCTGTTTGCTGGTCACCTTGCCCTTGTCCGCTGCCTCTGGGGGTTACCAGCACTCCTGCAGCAGCCTCCAGATTAATCCCCTAAGCTGCCATGGGCAGGGTCGCTGTCAGGTTAGCCCAGAGCCCTGCAGGGAGTAGCAGGTACACCAGGTGTGCTCTCCTATGAGAGCGGTGCCCCTTCGCACCTTGCCCCAGTTTCCTCTGCCTGCACCCTGCAGCTGCATGCCGGTGGCAGCCTTTGGGTCTGGCCCAGGCGGCTGCGTGCTGGGAGGAGATTCTGGGTGGCTTCTTGGGGCACGGCCGCTCTCTGGCTGCTCCGCCACCGCTGCAGGCGTGTGTGGCCACTCTCCATCTACTGGGCTGCTGTGTCGGGGGCCGCACCAGCTGGAGGGAGGACTGGCAGGCTGCTTATTGCTGTGAGGGGCTTCAGGGCTGCATTGCCACCCAGGGGGCTGGGGTACCTGAATTTCCTCAGGATTCCTAGCCTGCTGGGCTAAGTGTGCTGGGAAGTTTTCCATCCAGCTGTGAGGCCCCTGTCCCTTTAAGACTTTCAAAAAGCACTCACTTTTCTTTTGTCCCAGGGGAGCCAGCTGCGGGGACCCACTCGCAGATTTTGCTTTTCCATTTCTCTAATATCCAGCACACCATGCAGTGTGTGTCTGTGCTCCTGGTGTGGATGACTAGAGCTGGTTGATTAGCAGTCCTGGGCTCCCTCTCCCTCCCCACTCCAACTCCTTTCCTCCCGCCAGGGAGCTGGGGTTGGGGGGGCGCTCGGGTCCCACCAGGCCGCAGCTTGAATCTTACCCCCTTCGTGAGGTGCTGAGTTCTCATAGATGTAAATGTAGCCTGGCTGTTGTACTGTATCCACTGGTCTCTCTTTTAGGAATAGTTGTATTTGTTGTATTTTCAAAAATATCTATGGTTTTGGGAGGAGATTTCCACTGCCCTATTCATGCCACGATTTTGGCTCCTCCCTGGGATATGTTTTTATTAATGTTGGTTCATAAGAAGCTGAAAGTGAATTCAGTGCAGAGAGTAATGTCATTGCTATTTCCATATTCTCTGCTGATTAGCTAAGAAGTCACAAGGTTATAAAACTTTCTGGAAGCTTCCAAAGCAGGCATTGGGATGTGGGCCCAGTGCTGGTTTAGGGTGCCTAGTGATGGCACTGGGAAGGCCTTGCTCAGCAGGTGGAGCAGGGGACATTGGTGGCCTGGTGCTCTGCAGAAGCCATAGTTGTCATGGCCCATGCCATGTAGAAGCCTGCAGTATCCATGGGCTCGGCCAGCTGAGGTCTGGGGCCCAGACTGGTGGTCCCTGGGCTACAGCATTGGGACCCTAATGCCATCCACGAAAGGGGCCCATCATTAGATGAGTTGGATATGGTTTCTTGTGTCAAATCTGTGGCTCAGACAGGGTCATCAGGTAGCTGGTCATACCTGCACCAAACAGAAAATCACATCAGCGATTTCTAAAAATCAGAATGATTTGCAATTATTACGATATTCAATGAGCAATATGCCACCACTTAGATGACTTGGTAAGCAGTTTTGGACTGATTTAACTCAGTTTATTTAGACAATGTAAGGGAGCACACTTATAAGTTGCTCTATGTATTGACTTTTTTATTTTTTATTTATTTTTTATTTATTTTTTTATTGAAGGGTAGTTGACAACAGTATTGCATTACATTAGTTTCAGGTGTACAACACAGTGATTCAACATTTATATACATGATAATTCTAGGTACCAGGTATCACCATACCAAGTTGTTACAATATTTTGACTATATTCCTTATGCTATACATTACATCCCGGTTACTTATTTATTTTACAATTGGAAGTGTATTTAAATATATATATATATATATATATATATATATATATATATATATATATATATATATTTTGTGTGTGTGTGTGTGTGAGGGCATCTCTCATATTATGTATTGACTTTTATATTAACTTTATTCCCATTGCAGTGGTTAAAATATATTTCTTTCACTGATGGGCTATCTGCTGCCTAGAATCCCACCGGTTCCCAAAGGACAGCTCACTTTATCCCATATAGAAGAATGAGCAATTACCTTCAGTGTTTCAACTTAAAAAAAAAATTGAATGTATAAACGGAAAGCAGAGAAGAGAGCTCAAATCCTTGCCCACCATTGACCTTGAATGCCTCCCTAAGTCTCTCTGAGCCTCAGTGTTCTCATCTGTGCTCTTAGAGCTGTAGCCAAGGCACTGGCAGGGAGGATGACATGCGGCTCTGGGAGGAAGAGCATGGGGTGCCATTAATGAATGACTTGACGGGCAAACTTTTTCTATATTAAAGTGATACGATTTCTACTTAATGCTTCATATTTCAAACAATAGGGATTTTCATTAAATGTATTTTATTGACTTAATTTAAAAAGCCTGGAATTTAAGGGTCTAAATGTTGCAAGGGAGTATGTTTGAACTCAAATTCCTGATCGTGGCTTGCTGCAGTCCTTCTCATAGCTATGACAGTGTAACTTTGAAGGAGTACCAGTGAAGTTAATAATTTACTAAACATGGCTTTTTCCCCAAAGACACCTGAGCTGAGGCTTTTTCAAGCATGAGTAAGGTCACATTATTCTTCTTTTAAAAGATCGAAAAAAGATCACATCATGCTTTTGAGAACTGATATGTAGATACTTATTATCATAAGTTGGCATTCAGGGAAATGAACATTTTTTTTGGTTAAAAAACTGTGCTTGTAAATCAGATTCTTATATATGATAAATCTTCAGAAAGCACATGCTGAACTCTACCTCCTTTAGAGTTCTATTTTGGAGAAAAAGAAAAGTTTTCAAAAATTATTCATTTTATCTTTTTAAAAAAGAAACACTTTAAAAAATAAACAGGTATTTGGGTTTTTTTCCCCTAAAAAATACTAAGAAAACATTGATTTCAACATTTCCCCACTACCTTTGCTAAGTTAATTGGGTGACATAAACAGGCTGCACCTTTTTACCTGACACCTCTGAGACTGAGGAACAGAGGTTCTCCAACATGGAGGAATAAAAAGAAATTATGTTACCACCATGCCTAGTGACTGGAAGGTGGGGGGGCAAAGAGGATGGTGGTCTAAAAAACTAAGGCAGGAAGAAAATAACCATAACTAAGAGCATGTGTGTTGCTGAACTGGGTGCTATTCTCGGACTCACTACTGGTTCGTTTAAGGAAAAGGGTCTCAGCATTCTGGAGAAAGAGAGGAAAAGGACAGGGCAGTTCAGAATCCAGAGGGGAAAAAGCCAATGGGAGAACTGGAAAGATTAGGGTTGTGTGTGCGTGTGTGTCTCCTATTATACAGTGATCAGAAAGACAGGTTTTGTTGAGTTACTTCTCATCGACCTATGGAGATTCTAGGGATCACTTGACATTAATTCCTATTTTATCGCTGGGGTATTTATGAGAGTGGCTGTGTCTGCACAGCATAAAGAGAAGCGGATCTTTAGGAAGATGCCACATGATGAACAGACTTCTGGTGACTGTCTATAGTGATCATGTAAATTGCAAAATAGTCACACTTTCATTTAACCTTCCCTGAAATGTTGTACCTTCCCTGAAAGCAAATATGAGGAGTGTTGGTTGGAGAACATTTCTCATTTTTAAGTTCTTCCCTACATGTCTTCCTCATCTCCCCTGACCAAAATTTAAAAAAGAAGAAAAGAAAGAAAAAATTGTGAGAATCTGCTTAACAATGTGCTAGATGAGGGACTGGCAAACTACTTATGGCCTACAGACCAAATCTCACCCACCCCTCTGTTTCTGTACAGTCTTTGAGCTGAGAATGGTTTTTATATTTTTAAATAATTGAGGGGGAGAAAACCTAAAGAATTATTTCATGACACATGAAAATTAAATGAAAGTTTAATTGCGGTGTCTGTAAATAAAGTTTTATTGAACCAGCAACCACATGTACTCACTTACATGTGTGGCTGCTTTTGTGCTACAACTTTAGGCTTGAGTGTTTATACCAGAAAACCTATAGCCCACAAAGCAGAAGATATCTACAGTCTGGCCAACCCCTGTGTTAGACTCTGTGGATAAAGCTGTGTTCAGGACTGACGCGATCCCTGGCTGGCTGTTACTTGCAATTTCGTCTCTAATGGAAAAAAGGGGCAATATGCAAATAAAAGCCAACAAGATAATAATTACAGCATAAAATAAATACTATAAAGACAATCCATACAGGAAGCAATGAGGTAAAGGGCACCTGGAGTGGGGGTGGGGGAGAAAAGAGAATTGTGGTTTGTACATGTATAAACAGACCAATAAGTCAAAGGAGCCAAGCTTGAGATGGAGCTTGAGTGGGAAGAGCTTCCTGAGAGGCAGGCACATGTGCAGAGGTCGTGCGGCCAGGAGGGTTACGTGTGTTTTAGGAAGGAGACTAGAGAGGCTGGAGGTCAATGAGGGAAGGCCATATGAAGTTGGAGGATTAAACGGGGCCAAATTCCAAATACAATGGGAAGCCACTGACAGGTTTTAAGCAGGAGAGTGACATGATATAATTAGCCTTGATTTAAAACGATCATTCTCATTGCTGTGTGGAAAGGCACTGGAGGAGGCCAAGATCCTGGGAAAAATACCAAGGAGGGGGCCAGGGCTGAGGCTGGCTGGTGGCCACGGAGATGGGGAGACCAAGACTTTGGAGACGGAACCAACAGCCTCAGCACATGGGAAGCAATGAAAGGGTCAGATCAAGGATGCGTCACCTATTTTTGACTTGAGCAACCAGGTGGTTAGTGTCACTGTGTACCGAGGGAAGAAGGAGTTGTTCAGAGGAGAGGCATCAATACTCCCACCTGGAGATGAAAGGAAAAAGAAGCTGTTTGTATCTGTACAATGGAATGTTATTCAGCTGTGACGAAGACAGTCCGGTGTTTGCAAGAACCTGGATGGACCTTGAGGGCATGATGCTCAGTGACATAAGCCAGACAGAAAAAGACAAACACTGTATGATCTTCAATGTGTAATCTAAAAATAGCCGAACTCAGAGTAACAGCAGAGGAGCTCCCTGGGGCTGGGGAGTGCAGAGTGGGGAGATATTGGTCAGAGGGTGCAAACTTCCAGTGTGAGATTAACAAGCTCTGGGAATCTAATGTGTGCGTGGCTGATTATAGCTAATAATACTGAATTATATACTTGGAAGTTGCTACCAGAGCAGATCTTAATTGTTCTCACCGCAAAACAGAAATGATAAGTATGTGATGGGATGGAGGTGTTAGCTAACACCACGGTGGTAATCATTTTGCAATATACGAATCTATCAAATCAATGTGTCATACACCTGAAACTTATACAAGTTATATGTCAACTATTTCTCAATAAAGCTGGAAGAAAAAAAAGACTTCTCATTGGGGAGGTCTGGCTTTTTCTGCAAAGGACCAAATAGTAAATATTTAGGCTTTAAAGCCACTTGGTCTCCTCCACATCTTCTCAGCTCTGTCCTCATGGCACACAGCAGCCATAGACAATGTGAATGAATGGAAATGTGTGAATGTGTAAAACTTTGCTTATGAAACAAGCTGTGAAGAGGATTTGGCCTTGGTTTGCTGACCCCTGGTGCAGAGGTGGATCTTCAAGTCTAGCCCTCAGGAGGGGGGTCTCACCTGGACATATAAGGCATCCAGACTCCATCATGACCTGGATGACAGCAGGAGAGCTAGTGAAAGAACAAGTAAGACAAGAAAGCCCAAGATCATGCTTGGTGGTGTTCGAACAACACCCCAAGGAATGTTGGGTGGCCAGGGCAATCTTTATCAAAATGGTATTACTGTGATTATGTAGAAGCAGGAGACATTATCATAAGGAAGGAGAAATTCCCTTTCCTATACCCCATTGATCTAAATGGGAGGTCCTTTTCAACTGCCCCCACTTACATGGTGGAGTGAAGTAAGAGGCAGCGAGTACAAGTAGTAAAGCAGCCTGGCTCCACTATGTAGCTGTGTGACCTTGGGCAAGTTCCCTAACTTCTCTGCTCCTCAGCTTGTCTACCTGTGAATGGGGATGAGGGCAGTAAGACTGACTTCATGGGGTTGTTGTGAAGGCCTGCCATGTTTCTATATTCCTTCTCACAATTGTTACCTTATCCTGGAAAAGATTTGTGACAACTTGCTCTTGCTGGCCTTTACTTAATTTAGACCCCCCCCTTCTCCGCAGCTTGGCTCACACTAAAATGAAGCTCAGTTCAACTTAACTGACCTTTTGTTGCTCCTTTCATCAGAATATTACGTGACCTCCCCACAGCAATGCAAATCCTCTATTCCCTTTCAGAACCTTCTAGCTCCACTTTATAGAACTTCCTCAGGCTCCCATTGATAGCCCTGGTTGCAATTCCTGTGCCACTCCCCTTGCCTTGACCGCCCTGCGTGGATTCTGAGTGCGTGCATGCTATATGCAGCCCTGTTAAGCTCACCCAGGGCCCTGGAGTCTTTAGCTTTGTCTGATTTCCAGAAGTGACTGATCCCATTCCCCCAGGAAGCATCAGATTATATGTAAATTATCCAGGAAAGCCGTTAATTCCGCCTTCCCTTTGCCTTTCAAGAAAGCTTACTCTTTAATGACCAATTTTTATGGAAAGGAGTTAGTTCAATATTCATCTTCACTGTGTTCAAGTGATGTTTACTTTTGTTCCTGTTTTGTTCAGATTGTCATTTTATTGAGCATTTTGGTGGACTCATTAATTTTTCTGTATTTGGTAATTTTCAGGCCATTATCATTCCAAGGATTTTTGCTGTTCACTCTGGCCCACCTTTGATCAGTAGTAACTGCTTTAAGCTGGCTCCATTATCCTTTGGAGATATTGTTCCTTGTCTTTGACATAGTTGAGGTTAAGATATCCTGGATCACAGTGTCCGTCCCTGCCCCAGATCTTGGATCTGTGAAACCCCCAAGGATCCATGGTTCCTTTTAGTGGGAGGTATAGCATTTAGACACCTAGTTCCCTACTCTGAAAATTAGTAGTCAGAGGGAAGAAGATGAAATTTTGGTCTTGCTTTTCCAGTACGAACTGTATTTTGGGGTAACCAATTAGCTCCAGAAGATGAAGAGGAGCTCTTGTTCACGGAAGAATTCCAGCTAGTATTTGTAGACAGGAAGGGATGGTAGAACTGGAAAATTAGCATCTTGCAAGAGTAGAAAAGAAAGCCTTGAGGGAAACAATATCAAAAATGAACAAGTGGGACTACATCAAACTAAAAAGCTTCTGTACAGCAAAGGACACCATCGGTAGAACAAAAAAGCATCCTACAGTATGGGAGAATATATTCATGAATGTTATCTGATAAGGGGTTAACATCCAAAATATATGAAGAATTCATAAACCTCAACACCAAAAAAACAAATAACCTGATTAAAAAATGGACAGAGGACCTGAATAGACATTTCTCCAAAGAAGAAATACAGATGGCTAACAGGCACAGGAAAAGATGCTCCACATCACTAACCATCAGGGAAATGCAAATCAAAACCACTATAAGATATCACCTCACACCAGTTAGAATGGTCACTATCCAAAAGACAAGAAATAACAAGTATTGGCGAGGATTTGGAGGAAAGGAAGCCCTCCTATGCTGTCGGTAGGAATGTAAATTGGTGCAGCTACTGTGGAAAGCAGTATGGAGGTTCCTCAAAAACTAAAAATATAAATACCATTCAACCCAGTAATTCCAGTTTTAGGAATTTACCTGAAGAAAACAAAATTCCTGATTCAAAAAGATATATGCACCCCTCTGTTTATTGCTGCATTATTTACAATAGGCAATAAATGGAAGCAACCTAAGTATCTATCGATAGATGAATAGATAAAGAAGATGTAGTTCATATATACAATGGAATATTATTCAGCCATAAAAAGAAAATAAATCCTGCCATTTGCAACAACATGGATGGATCTAGAGGGTATTATGCTCAGTGAAATAAGCCAGGCAGAGAAAGACAAATACCATATGATTTCATTTATTTGTGGAATACAAAACAGAGCAAAACAGAATGAACAAAGCAGCAGTAGACTCATAGACACTGTGAAGTAACTAGAGTTACCAAAGGGGAGGAGTTAGGCTGGGCACAGGGGAGAGTGAGAGGGATAAAGGGGCACAGAAATTCTTGACCATAATATAAGTTGGTCATGGGGATGGTAGTACAGCATATAGAATATAGTCAGTGATTCTGTAACATCTTTCTGTGTCAACAGATAAATTCCACACTAGTGGGGGTAAGAATTTAAAAATATGGGTAACTGGTGAATCACTGTGTTGTGCACTTGAAACCAATATAAGATTGTATATCAATTATACTTTAGTAAAAAATGAATTAAAAAAAATTTTAAAGCAGCATAGAAAGCCTTGTAATGGGTGAATCAGGCCATCACTACCTTAAAACAGTGACTGATCTCAGTATCACTAATAGCAGGACAAGCTGACATGTCAATATGTTGGATGTGATCATGGTATTGGAATCATAAAGAAAAATGTCCTTATGTTTTTAAAAATAATAATTGAAATGCAATTCACCTACTATTCAATTCACCCATTTAAACTGTAAAATTTGAGGGCTTTTAGCATATTCAGAGTTGTGAAATCATCTCCACAATCAATTTTAGACTATTCTCATTATTCCAAAAGAAACCCCACACCCCTTAGCCACCACCCCCTAGACCCTCCCTCCCCCAGCCCTAGGCAGCACCTGATTTACTCTCTGTCTATAGATGTGCCTGTTTTGAACATGGAATCATGTACTATGTGGCCCTTTGTGACAGGCTTTCTTTCTCTCAGTGTGCTGTTTTCAAGGTTCATCCATGTCATAGCATGTATCTGAACTCCATTGCTTTTCATGGCCAAATAGTATTTCATTGTATGGCTAGGTCACGTTTTGTTTATCTGTTCTTCAGCTGATGGACTTCTGAGTTGTTTCCCATCTTTTGGCTATTGTGCATAGTGCTGCTCTGGACTGTCATGTTAACTATTTATCTGAGTACCTGTTTTCAGTTATTTTGGCTATGTACCTAGGAGTGGGATTGCAAGGTCCTATTGTAACTCTCTGTTTAACTGTTTAAGGAACTGTCAGACTATTTTACAAAACTGCCAAACCATTTTAAATTCCCACCAGCTCTGTACGAAGGTTCCAGTTTCTCCTCATTCTCACCAACATTTGTCATTATCTGTCTTTTTGCTTCTAGCCATCCTACTGCGTGTGAAGTAGTATCTTTGTGGTTTTCATTTGCCTTTCCCTGATGGCTAATGATGCTGACCACCTTTTCATGTGTTTATTAGCCATTTGTCTATCTTTGGAGAAATATCTGTTCAGATCCTTTGCCTACTTAAAAAAATTTTTTTAAATAGACGTTATTCTTTTAGAGCAGTTTGAATTCACAACAAAGCCAAGTGGAAAGTACAGAGAGTCCCCATGTACCCACTGCCTCCACACACATGCACAGCCTCCCTAGTAACATCTTGTACCAGGGGGACATTTGTTACAGTCAATGAACCAACAATGAATTGAATTATGTATGCCTATGCACATCATTACCAACCAAAGTCCATAGTTTACATTAGGGGTCACTCTTGGTGTTGAACATCCTATGGGTTTGGACAAACGCAGAATGCATGTATCCTCCACTACAGTATCATACAGACTAGTTTCACTACCCTGAAAATCCTCTGTCCTCCTCTTATTCATCCCTCCCACGCCCCAACCCCTGGCAACCGCTGATCTCTTTACAATCTGTAGTTCTGCCATTTCCGGAACATCATAAAGTTGGAATCATACACTAGGTAGCCTTTCAGATTGTCTTCTTTTACTTACTGATACACATTTGAGGTTCCTGTGTGTCTTTTCATGGCTTGACAGCTCATTTCTTTTTAGCCCTGAATAATATTCCATTGTTTGGATAGATCACTGTTTATCTATTCACCTACTGAAGGACAATTTGGTTGTTTCAAAGTTTTGGCAATTCTGAATAAAGCTGCTGTAAACATGTGTGCGGTTTCCTTTGCTCATTTTTAAATTGAGCTGTCTTGTTACTGAGCTGTGGTCATTTTTTTATACATTCTAGAAACAAGTTGCTCATCAGATATATGAGTTACAAACATTTTCTCCCATGCTTTGGGTCAACACTAGCCACATGTGGTGTTGAGCACTTGAAATGTGGCAAGTCTAAATTGAGATGTGCTGTAGGTGTAAAGTATACATCAGATTTCAAAGACTTGGTGTGAAATAAAGAATGCAAAATATCTCATTAATATTTTTTATGTTGATTACATCTAGGAGTGATAATGTTTTGGGATATATTGGGTTAAATGTGTTATTAAAATAACTTCACTGGTTTCTTTTTACTCTTTTTGAATATAGTTACTAAAAAATGTAAATTACATACATGGCCTGCATTATGTTTTTGGACAGCACTGCTCTGTTGTGAGAGAAAAGGACTGAGCTACAAGGCCTGCTTTCTAACCCCCTTGCTGCCTTTACTAGCCATGTGACTTGGGCCATTTCCTCCATTTCTCAGCCCTAGGGTAGGTGGGAATAAATTCATCCAGCACATATTTAGAGCTCTTACTATGTACAAAGAACTCAGCTAAATGATGTGGCAAATGCACGGTGTGAAACTGTTCACAAACTCAATTCAGTGTTTTCCCATTGCAGCCCTATCCACAAGTCAAGGAAGATAGAAGCCAACAATGGAAATATCTCATCACTTTTATTTTCTCCATTAACATTTTGTTGTAAAATAATGAATATTTTACAATGTTGCAGATCTGAGATCACATATGCATATAGTATATGTTCTTTTCATCCTCTGAGTTTTTGACTTTGAACATGTACTCTGTTTTCCAGGAGGCTCCCTCAGCTCCACATTCTGCCCAAGAAGTAAGAGCACTATGGTAAACGGTGGACTAGTGGATCTAGTCCATATCACAGAGACCCTGGCTTTGGTCATGTGACTTGCTTTGGCCAATGGGACACTAGCAAACATGATAAAAGCAAAGGCCTGATAAGCACTTCTCATTGAGGCTTGTCTTCCTGGGACACTGCTTGTTGGACCCCTGCAGCCACGCTGACGAAGCCCAAGCAGCCCCAAGGGAAGGTCCACATGGAAGAGGAATGGAACAGTTCAGACAAGTGGTTCTTACCCTGGGGTGATTACATTTGTTAGGGGACATTTGGCAGGGTCTGGCCACACTTTTGGTTGATATAACTGGCATGGGATGCTACTGATACCTAGTGGGTAAGGCCAGGGATGACATGAAACATCTTACAGTGCACAGGACAGCTCCCCCCACCCCCACCCCTGCCAAAGAATTACCCAGCCCAAATGTCAATAGTGCCAATGTGGAGAAACCTGCTCTAGACCAAGAATTCCCTACAACCTGAGTCCTAGGGGTCAAGGGTAAAGGGGCTTAGGAGAGAAAGTGTTCGCACTTAAATAAAATCACCTAGGTCTACCAGGGACAGCTTTCCGGGCAGCT
Source organism: Manis pentadactyla (assembly GCF_030020395.1). Classification (NCBI taxonomy): domain Eukaryota; kingdom Metazoa; phylum Chordata; class Mammalia; order Pholidota; family Manidae; genus Manis; species Manis pentadactyla. The sequence continues at coordinate 7,879,863 of NC_080038.1, forward strand.
GCTATTCAGGATGATTTTAGATGACTCTCATTCATCCCAGTGGTACATTTCCTTGTTTACCCTCAGCTTTTAAGAATAGGAACTCATCAAAGTGTTACACCAACAACCATTGTATTAGTTGCCCCAAATCAGATATTGCTTCTTCCTAGTATTATCAAAGTCATGATTTGTGAGGATTCAATCCTAGCTTCCAAATCCCCAACCATTACCATATTCGGAGATCAGGAGCTTTAACATCTATGTTCTATACAGTCCATCTGTTTTGTTAGCAAAGAACTACAGCCCTGCCATGCTGACAAGAAGCCACTTTCCTTATGAGAAGAACATGTATATATCTTGGCTATGAGAAAAATTTTAAGGACATAAAAATTACAATAATATTGTTGATAGTCAATCTATTAGGAGAGTTTAAAAATAATTACATTAGCAGACTCATTCAATAAAAATTTTAGACATGCTTGAGTATGAGTATAAATCTCACTGCTATGATAATTAACTGCAATAATCATTGCAAGTAATTAAAAAAAATAATACAGCACATGCATATCTCCAGGTGGAATGAAAAAGAGGGAGAAATGCTGCCAGAATTAGTGCTTTGACAACTTTTTAGTAAACCTGCAGGTGTAGGAGTTTTTTTATTTTTATTTTTTTTATTTTGGTATCATCAATCTACAATTACATGAGGAACATTGTTTACTAGACTCCCCCCATCACCAAGTACCCACAACATACCCCATTACAGTCACTGTCCATCAGCACAGTAAGATGCTGTAGAATCACTACTTGTCCTTTCTGTGTTGTACAGCCCTCCCCGTGCACCCCCCTACATTATACATGCTAATCATGGTGCCCCCTTTCTATTCCCCCCCCTTATCCCTCCCTTCCCACCCATCCTCCCCAGTTCCTTTTCCTTTGGTAACTGTTAGTCCATTCTTGGGTTCTATGAGTCTGCTGCTGTTCTGTTCCTTCAGTTTTTTTTCTTTGTTCTTATACTCCACAGATGAGTGAAATCATTTGGTACTTGTCTTTCTCCGCCTGGCTTATTTCACTGAGCATAATACCCTCTAGCTCCATCCATGTTGTTGCAAATGGTAGGATTTGTTTTCTTCTTATGGCTGAACAATATTTCATTGTGTATATGTACCACATCTTCTTTATCCATTCATCTACTGATGGACACTTAGGTTGCTTCCATTTCTTGGCTATTGTAAATAGTACTGCAATAAACATAGGGGTGCATATGTCTTTTTCAAACTGGGCTGCTGCATTCTTAGGGTAAATTCCTAGGAGTGGAATTCCTGGGTCAAATGGTATTTCTACTTTGAGTTTTTTGAGGAACCTCCATATTGCTTTCCACAATGGTTGAACTAATTTACATTCCCACCAGGAGTGTAGGAGGGTTCCCCTTTCTCCACAACCTCGTCAACATTTGTTGTTGTTTGTCTTTTGGATGGTGGCCATCCTTACTGGTGTGAGGTGATATCTCATTGTGGTTTTAATTTGCATTTCTCTGATGACTAGCGATGTGGAGCATCCTTTCACGTGTCTATTGACCATATGAATTTCTTCTTTGGTGAACTGTCTGTTCAACTCCTCTGCCCATTTTTTAATTGGATTATTTACTTTTTGTTTGTTGAGGTGCATGAGCTCTTTATATATTTTGGATGTTAGCCCTTTATCAGATCTGTCATTTATGAATATATTCTCCCATACTGTAGGGTACCTTTTTGTTCTATTGATGGTGTCCTTTGCTGTACAGAAGCTTTTCAGCTTGATATAGTCCCACTTGTTCATTTTTGCTTTTGTTTCCCTTGCCCGGGGAGATATGTTCATGAAGAAGTTGCTCATGTTTATGTCCAAGAGATTTTTGCCTACATTTTTTTCTAAGATTTTTATGGTTTCATGACTTACATTCGGGTCTTTATAATCCATTTCGAATTTACTTTTGTGTATGTGGTTAGACAATGATCCAGTTTCATTCTCTTACATGTAGCTGTCCAGTTTTGCCAACATCAGTTGTTGAAGAGGCTGTCATTTCCCCATTGTATGTCCATGGCTCCTTTATCATATATTAATTGACCATATATGTTTGGGTTAATAGCTGGACTTTCTATTCTGTTCCACTGGTCTGTGGGTCTGTTCTTGTACGAGTACCAAATTGTCTTAATTACTGTGGCTTTATAGTAGAGCTTGAAGTTGGGAAGCAAGATCCCCCCTGCTTTATTCTTCTTTCTCAGGATTGCTTTGCCTATTTGGGGTCTTTTGTGGTTCCACATGAATTTTAAAACTATTTATTCCAGTTTGTTGAAGAATGCTGTTGGTATTTTGATAGGCATTGCATTGACTCTGTAGATTACTTTAGGCAGGATGGCCATTTTGACAATATTAATTCTTCCTAGCCAAGAAAATGGGATGAGTTTCCATTTGTTAGTGTCCTCTGTAATTTCTCTTAAGAGTGTCTTGTAGTTTTCAGGGTACAGGTCTTTCACTTCCTTGGTTAGGTTTATTCCTAGGTATTTTATTCTTTTTGATGCAATTGTGAATGAAATTGTTTTCCTGATTTCTCTTTCTGCTATTTCTTCGTTAGTGTATAGGCATGCCACAGATTTCTGTGTGTTAATTTTGTATCCTGCAACTTTGCTGAATTCAGATATTTGTTCTAGTAATTTTGGAGTGGAGTCTTTAGGGTTTTTTATGTACAGTATCATGTCATCTGCAAATAATGACAGTTTGACTTCTTCTTTACCAATCTGGATACCTTGTATTTCTTTGTTTTGTCTGATTGCCATGGCTAGGACCTCCAGTACTGTGTTGAATAACAGTGGGGAGAGTGGTGGGCATCCCTGTCTTGTTCATGATCTTAGAGGAAAAGTTTTCAGCTTCTCGCTGTTAAGTATGATGTTGGCTGTGGGTTTGTCATATATGGCCTTTATTATGTTGAGGTACTTGCCCTCTATGCCCATTTTGTTGAGAGTTTTTATCATGAATGGATGTTGAATTTTGTCGAATGCTTTTTCAGAGTCTATGGAGATGATCATGTGGTTTTGTCCTTTTTGTTGATGTGGTGAATTATGTGGATTGATTTTTGAATGTTGTACCATCCTTGCATCCCTGAGATGAATCCCACTTGATCATGGTGTATGCTCCTCTTGATGTATTTTTGAATTCGGTTTGCTAATATTTTGTTGAGTATTTTTGCATCTATGTTCATCAGGGATATCCATCTGTAATTTCCTTTTAGGTGGGGTTTTTGCCTGGTTTTGGTTTTAGGGTGATGTTGGCTTCATAGAATGAGTTTGGAAGTATTCCCTCCTCTTCTATTTTTTGGAAAACTTTAAGGAGAATGGGTATTATGTCTTCTCTGTATGTCTGATAAAATTCAGAGGTGAATCCATCTGGCCCGGGGGTTTTGTTCTTGGGTAATTTTTTGATTAACGATTCAATTTAGGTGTAGGAGTTCAAAAGATACGCTTGATGTGCTACATAGTCTAATGTGAAAAGTACACGGACTGGACGAGAAATCCCAACAATGTGAATCATCCCAAGAATCCCCCAATCCCCAATACTGTGAAGTGAGGTTAGAGTTGGCTACAGCCCACCTGCAAGTGGCCTTCTCTGTTAGATGGGGAGCCAATTCTTGGCAACGTTAGGGGAAATCCAGCCATTTATCTAAGCTGCTCAATGTTTGCCTTGAAGAGTGTTAAACTGTGACCAGCACCCCCAGCCTGCGGGTCCTCCATTCCTACGCATCATATTTCCTTCCCCTACATTTGGTTTGTGCCCATTTGGCTCTGGGACTGCATTTGCTTCCTGAGAAAGCGTTTTTGCTCTTGTCTGCAAGGAGCAAGAGGAAGGCTCTGACTTCAGAGATGTGGAGGGCTGCCACTGAGGGCCACCTGAGGTGAATTCTGTTCCTGGGGCCTTCGAGAAAGTGACAGTTGGGAGGTTGTGCAGCTGGCCCCAGGACCGCCACAAAATGAGGAATCTGCAGGGGCCCTGCCCCTCTGCACTTGGTCAGAACTCAGATGGCCACTGGCATTGTGGCTTTTTCAAGGACACTGGGCAATTGTAGTTCAGGCAACTGCCAATTTTGACTAAGGAATGGAGGGTAAATGACTTAGGCTCTGTGGGCCAAGAAGCACACCAGAGAGCGTATTATGTAGGTACTTACATTACAAGATTTTCACAATGTTTTGATTATCAAAATTCTAAGTATAACAATAACTGAGTACAATTTTTTGCAGTACAGATCTACTAATAAGAGGAAACGAGTTCTTTTTTGAGGGGGATACATGTGTCCTAATTGGAGTTCAAAGGTAGTATAGCTATTAGCACATAGATCGCAAATGTTCACGTGTAAAAACTGCTTAACTAGGGGGGCGGAGCCAACATGGCGGCGTGAGTAGGACAGTGGGAATCTCCTCCCAAAAACATATATATTTTTGAAAATACAACAAATACAACTAATCCTAAAAGAGAGACCAGAAGACACAGGACAACAGACAGAATACAACTACACCAGCAAGAACCCAGCGCCTGGTGAAGGGGGTAAGATACAAGCCCCGGCCCGGCGGGACCCGAGCACACCTTCCCCCAGCTCCCGGCGGGAGAAGAATAGGCAGAGCGGGAGGGAGACGGAGCCCAGGACTGCTAAACACCCAGCCCCAGCCACCGGCACCAGAGCGCAGACACAGTGCATGCGTAGAGGGCTGGTAACTAATGAAATAGGGCAGCAAGACCTCTGAGCGGGTGCTGAAGCTGATGCCCCTGTGACAAAGAAAAGCGGAGGCTTTTTGAAAGTCTTAAAGGGACAGGGATTTAACAGCTGGACGGAAACAGCATAGGTCACAGCCCAGTGGCAGGAAATTACAGGGAAAACCGGGTGCCCGGGTGCACTAACCCCCTGGGCAACAGCTCTGAGACCCCTCACGGAGGTAAACAGCCAAACAGCCCCCCGCCCCCGTCCAATACCCCTCCAGGCGCTGCGAAAGCAGAGAAACAGCCTAAGGCAGACCCCGCCCACAGAAAGGGAGATCCATCCATATCAGCCAGGCAAGACACAAAGACCCAGTCTACTCGCAATTACCCAACACAAGCCACTAGAGGTCGCAGTTGTCCCAGTAAAGAAAGGCCAGTAGCAAGTGAAAAGTTTGGCCCTCCCAGCTGACAGTCAATAGCACCTGTCAACATGAAAAGGCAAAAAATATGATCCAGACAAGACTAACCCAGACAGCTTCGGCATCTGCTACATCTTCCCCTGAGAAGGAACCTGGGGAGATAGATTTAACCAGTCTTCCTGAAAAAGAATTCAAAACAAAAGTCATAACCATGCTGATGGACTTGCAGAGAAATATGCAAGAACTAAGGAAGGAGGATACAGAAATAAAACAAGCTCTGGAAGGACTTCAAAACAGAATGGACGAGATGCAAGAGACCATTAATGGACTAGAAAACAGAGAACAGGAATGCAGAGAAGCTGATGCAGAGAGAGATAAAAGGATCTCCAGGAATGAAAGAATTTTAAGAGAGCTGATGACCAATCAAAAAGGAGAAATATACGCATCATCGGAATAGCAGAAGGAGAAAAGACAGAAAAAGGGATAGAAAATGTCTTTGAAGAAATAATTGCTGAAAACTTCCCCAAACTAGGGGAAGAAATGGCCTCTCAGACCACAGAGGTACACAGAACTCCCATGACAAGGGATCCAAGGAGGGCAACACCAAGACACATAATAATTAAAATGGCAAAGATCAAAGACAAGGAAAAAATATTAAAGGCAGCCAGAGAGAAAAAAAAGGTCACCTACAAAGGAAAACCCATCAGGCTATCATCAGACTTCTCAACAGAAACCCTACAGGCCAGAAGAGAATGGCATGATATACTTAATGCAATGAAACAGAAGGGCCTCGAACCAAGACTACTGTATCCAGCACGAATATCATTTAAATATGAAGGAGGGATTAAACAATTCCCAGACAAACAAAAATTGAGGGAATGTGCCTCCCACAAACCACCTCTACAGGGCATCCTACAGGGACTGCTCTAGATGGGAGCACTCCTAAAAAGAGCACAGAACAAAACACCCAACATATGAAGAAGGGAGGAGGAGGAATAAGAAGGGAGAGAAATAAAGAATCATCAGACCACGTTTATAATAGCTCAACAAGTGAGTTAAGTTAGACAGTAAGATAGTAAAGAAGCTAACCCTGAACCTTTGGTAACCACAAACTAAAAGCCTGCAATGGCAATAAATTCATACCTTTCAATAATCACCCTAAATGTAAATGGACTGAATGCACCAATCAAAAGACACAGAGTAATAGAATGGATAAAAAAGCAAGATCCATCCATATGCTGCTTACAAGAGACTCACCTCAAACCCAAAGACATGCACAGACTTAAAGTCAAGGGATGTAAAAAGATATTTCATGCAAACAATAAAGAGAAGAAAGCAGGTGTTGCAATTCTGGTATCAGACAAAACAGACTTCAAAATAAAGAAAGTAACAAAAGACAAAGAAGGACATTACATAATGATAAAGGGCTCAGTCCATCAAGAGGATATAACCATTATAAATATATATGCACCCAATACAGGAGCACCAACATATGTGAAACAAATACTAACAGAACTAAAGGAGGAAATAGAATGCAATGCATTCATTCTAGGAGACTTCAACAAACCACTCACGCCAAAGAACAGATCCACCAGACAGAAAATAAGTAAGGACACAGAGGCACTGAACAACACATTAGAACAGATGGACCTAATAGACATCTACAGAACTCTACATCCAAAAGCAACAGGATACACATTCTTCTCAAGTGCACATGGAACATTCTCCAGAATAGACCACATACTAGGCCACAAAAAGAGCCTCAGTAAATTCCAAAAGATTGAAATCCTACCAACCAACTTTTCAGACCATAAAGGCATAAAATTAGAAATAAACTGTACAAAGAAAGCAAAGAGGCTCACAAACACATGGAGGCTAAACAACACGCTCCTAAATAATCAATGGATCAATGACCAAATCAAAATGGAGATCCAGCAATATATGGAAACAAACGACAACAACACTAAGCCCCAACTTCTGTGGGACACAGCAAAAGCAGTCTTAAGAGGAAAGTATATAGCAATCCAAGCATATTTAAAAAAGGTAGAACAAGCCCAAATGAATGGTCTAATGTCACAATTATCGAAATTGGAAAAAGAAGAACAAATGAGACCTAAGGTCAGCAGAAGGAGGGACATAATAAAGATCAGAGAAGAAATAAATAAAATTGAGAAGAATAAAACAATAGCAAAAATCAATGAAACCAAGAGCTGGTTCTTCGAGAAAATAAACAAAATAGATAAGCCTCTAGCCAGACTTATTAAGAGGAAAAGAGAGTCAACACAAATCAATAGTATAAGAAACGAGAAAGGAAAAATCACGATGGACCCCACAAAAATACAAAGAATTATTAGAGAATACTATGAAAACCTATATGCTAACAAACTGGGAAACCTAGGAGAAATGGACAACTTCCTAGAAAAATACAACCTTCCAAAACTGACCCAGAAAGAAACAGAAAATCTAAACAGACCAATTACCGGCAACGAAATTGAAGCGGTAATCAAAAAACTACCAAAGAATAAAACCCCCGGGCCAGATGGATTTACCTCGGAATTTTATCAGACATACAGGGAAGACATAATACCCATTCTCCTTAAAGTTTTCCAAAAAATAGAAGAGGAGGGTATACTCCCAAACTCATTCTATGAAGCTAACATCACCCTAATACCAAAACCAGGCAAAGACCCCACCAAAAAAGAAAACTACAGACCAATATCCCTGATGAACGTAGATGCAAAAATACTCAAGAAAATTTTAGCAAACCGAATTCAAAAATACATCAAAAAGATTGTACACCATGACCAAGAGGGATTCATCCCAGGGATGCAAGGATGGCACAACATTCGAAAGTCCATCAACATTATCCACCACACCAACAAAAAGAAAGACAAAACCACATGATCATCTCCATAGATGCTCAAAAAGGATTTGACAAACTTCAACATCCGTTCATGATAAAAACTCTCAGCAAAATGGGAATAGAGGGCAAGTACCTCAACATAATAAAGGCCATCTATGAAAAACCCACAGCCAACATTATATTGAACAGCAAGAAGCTGAAAGCTTTTCCTCTGAGATTGGGAACTAGACAGGGATGCCCACTCTCCCCACTGTTATTTAACATAGTACTGGAGGTCCTAGCCACGGCAATCAGACAAAACAAAAAAATACAAGGAATCCAGATTGGTAAAGAAGAAGTTAAACTGTCACTATTTGCAGATGACATGATACTGTACATAAAAAACCCTAAAGACTCCACCCCAAAACTACTAGAACTGATATCGGAATACAGCAAACTTGCAGGATACAAAATCAACACACAGAAATCTGTGGCTTTCCTATACACTAACAATGAACCAACAGAAAGAGAAATCAGGAAAACAACTCCATTCACAATTGCATCAAAAAAAATAAAATACCTAGGAATAAACCTAACCAAAGAAGTGAAAGACTTATACTCTGAAAACTACAAGTCACTCTTAAGAGAAATTAAAGGGGACACTAATAGATGGAAACGTATCCCATGCTCGTGGTATGAAGAATTAATATCGTCAAAATGGCCATTCTGCCCAAAGCAATATACAGATTTGATGCAATCCCTATGAAACTACCAGCAACATTCTTCAATGAACTGGAACAAACAATTCAAAAATTCATATGGAACCACCAAAGACCCCGAATAGCCAAAGCAATCCTGAGAAAGAAGAATAAAGTAGGGGGGATCTCACTCCCCAACTTCAAGCTCTATTATAAAGCCACAGTAATCAAGACAATTTGGTACTGGCACAAGAACAGAGCCACAGACCAATGGAACAGACTAGACAATCCAGACATTAACCCAGACATATATGGTCAATTAATATTTGACAAAGGAGCCATGGACATACAATGGCAAAATGACAGTCTCTTCAACAGATGGTGCTGGCAAAACTGGACAGCTACATGTAGAAGAATGAAACTGGACCATTGTCTAACCCCATATACAAAAGTAAACTCAAAATGGATCAAAGACTTGAATGTGAGTCGAGAAACCATTAAACTCTTGGAAAAAAACATAGGCAAAAACCTCTTAGACATAAACATGAGTGACCTCTTCTTGAACATATCTCCCCGGGCAAGGAAAACAACAGCAAAAATGAACAAGTGGGACTATATTAAGCTGAAAAGCTTCTGTACAGCAAAAGACACCATCAATAGAACAAAAAGGAACCCTACAGTATGGGAGAATATATTTGAAAATGACACATCTGATAAAGGCTTGACGTCCAGAATATATAAGGAGCTCACACGCCTCAACAAACAAAAAACAACCCAATTAAAAAATGGGCAGAGGAACTGAACAGACGGTTCTCCAAAAAAGAAATACAGATGGCCAACAGACACATGAAAAGATGCTCCACATCGCTAATTATCAGAGAAATGCAAATTAAAACTACAATGAGGTATCACCTCACACCAGTAAGGATGGCTGCCATCCAAAAGACAAACAACAACAAATGTTGGCGAGGCTGTGGAGAAAGGGGAACCCTCCTACACTGCTGGTGGGAATGTAAATTAGTTCAACCATTGTGGAAAGCAGTATGGAGGTACATCAAAATGCTCAAAACAGACTTACCATTTGACCCAGGAATTGCACTCCTAGGAATTTTCCCTAAGAATGCAGCAATCAAGTATGAGAAAGACCAATGCACCCCTATGTTTATCGCAGCACTATTTACAATAGCCAAGAATTGGAAGCAACCTAAATGTCCATCGATAGATGAATGGATAAAGAAGAAGTGGTACATATACACAATGGAATACTACTCAGCCATAAGAAAAGGGCAAATCCTACCATTTGCAGCAACATGGATGGAGCTGGAGGGTATTATGCTCAGTGAAACAAGCCAAGCGGAGAAAGAGAAATACCAAATGATCTCACTCATCTGTGGAGTATAAGAACAAAGGAAAAACTGAAGGAACAAAACAGCAGCAGAATCACAGAACTCAAGAATGGACTAACAGGTACCAAAGGGAAAGGGACTGGGGAGGATGGGTGGGTAGGGAGGGATAAGGGGGGGGAGAAGTAGGGGGTATTAAGATTAGCATGCATGGGGGGGTAAGAGAAAAGGGAGGGCTGTACAACACAGAGAAGACAAGTAGTGATTCTGCAACATTTTGCTACGCTGATGGACAGTTACTGTAAAGGGGTATATAGGGGGGACCTGGTATAGGGGTGAGCCTAGTAAACAAAGTATTCGTCATGTAAGTGTAGATTAATGTTAAAAAAAAAAGCAGTTCCTGTGTGGTGACCTCCAATGAGTTCTACACAATGATATAAAGGGCATATAAAAGTGTAGGCAAAGGGTCTGTTTGTATTTATACAGAGGAACAAAGCCTAATTTGGCTACCCCGAAAATGAACTAAGATACGATATGAAAAAGAACTTTCAACATCAGCACTCTCGGGAGGACTCATGACAGAAGATGATCAGCAAAAAAACCCCATCAAAGATCCACGCAGTGCTACAGCTGTAGATGCACTCATCCCACCAGTTCCTGGATTTGCCATGGGAATGAAGAAGGAGATATCTAAGCTGGCCTGTGCATACAGTAAAACAACAAATTTGACTGGATCTATACGGTTGGAACTCAACCAAGAATTAGGAGAAGTGCAAATTGTAGCACTCCAAAATCTTACAACTACAGACTATCTACTGTTAAAAGAACATATGGGATGTGAACAGTCCCCAGGAATGGGTTGTTTTAATTTATCTGAATTCTCTCAGACCGTTCAAGTTCAGTTGGACATTATCCACCATATCATAGATAAGTTTTCACAAATGCCTAAGGTGCCTAACTGGTTTTCTTGGTTTCACTGGAGATGGCTGGTAATTACAGGTATGCTTTGGTTACGTAACTGTACTCCTATTATGTTAATGTGTGTGCACAATTTACTTAGTAGTTTAAAAACTATACATGCTGAAGTTACTCTACAAGAAGATATGTCAAAGAAATAATCAATCTCCCCAGGTTTTCTTCCGCCTGCTACTTCTATAGCTTTTCTTCTTCCTTCCTAATTACAACCCTTAAATAGAATTCGTGCCATATATCGAATTTACCGAGTATCATAATTCTTCCAAGGGGTAAAGACACCTCAAGACAAATACTGGGCATAGAAGCCACAGGGCATAAATATGCAAAGAAGTAAAAAGCTAACCTTTTCAAACAATCAGGCTTCTCTCTCACTCATCAACTTTACATTTCCCTGTATGGCCCCGGAAGATGACTGGTTAGCCAGAGACGGGTAAGATTCCTCAAGGGAGGAACAACCTAAGACAGGCACAGTCGCAGGGGGGCCATCAGGTGAGAAAATGGGGATCAACAGAGGTGAGGCTTAGAACCCCCCCCCCCCCGTTCTGAGAGAAATCTTCTGCATACGTGGATGTTTTATTGTCCTTGTCTAGCTTGGATTAACACATAGTCTACAGGCACACACCTGATCATCTACATTTGCTCCCTTACAACACTAAACTCTGTTTTCTACCTTTATCTTGTATCTACCTATCATTTCAGCATTTTATTAAAAATAATAATAATAAAGAGAGAAATGTGGTATTGACATATAAATCAAGTATAAAAATCAAATGAATATTCATATTTGAACTGTTTATAGTTCATAATGCATGAGCAAAACCGAAAGCTTCTGTGATGACTGCCCCTGTAATGTTCACCATGTAACTTATTCACTATGTAAGAATTTGTACTCCATGTAAGAACTTGTTCATTAAGCTTCAAAAGATTGGAGACTGACGAAAATTAGGCTTGGGGTGGATTAATGATTGTGCATTGATCATTGACCCCCCTATAGAGAATTTTATTCTTGTCAACAACCATTTGATCAGTAAATATGAGAGATGCCCTCACACACACACACACAATATATATATATACACGCACTTCCAATTGTAAAATAAATAAGTAACCGGGATGTAATGTATAGCATAAGGAATATAGTCAAAATATTGTAACAACTTGGTATGGTGATAGCTGGTACCTAGAATTATCATGTATATAAATGTTGAATCACTGTGTTGTACACCTGAAACTAATGTAATACTGTGTGTCAACTACCCTTCAATAAAAAAAAAAAACTGCTTAACTACTTAGTACAAACAGGCAGCACTTTGGATCTGGCCCGCGGGCCACAGTTTAGTCCCTTGTAGTTGGCCACCCTTCCTTTGCAAGGGCTTTGGGGGTACTCCAGGTTGGTGGGACCCTCCTGGTTTCGAGGAACTTGCATTGCCCCTTCGCACACCCTCCCTTCGTGCCCAGTTAATAAAGTTCATTGGCCTTCACCCTCAAGGCGGAACAGAAAGGTCAAATTGGGGCCTGGAGCTCTCCCAAGGCGCAAGGGCACCTCTATGCCTCAGGAGACTCAAGACCGCCCAGGGCCTCCCATCCACCGCCCTGCACCTGCCTTCCAGCCCCCTCCAGCTCCCACTCCCTCACTCCTCCAGCTTCTCCCTTCCCAACCCCTAGCATAGCTAACCACTGCTCCTCCCATCCCCTTACCCAGTCCCTCCTCCGGGTCAGTCCGCAGCGCTTTCCCGCCCCTCCACCCTCTCCCGCAATTCCTTCCCCCAAGCCCCGCCCCTCCGAAGCTCCTCCCCCAGCCTATTCTCTCGAGCTCCACCCAATCCAACTAGTCCTCCTCGTGCTGCCGCCACGCTTTCCCGCTCCTCCGCCCCCTCCAGCTCCTCCTCCCCCCAGCCCCGCCCAAGTCCCGCCCCCTCCAGCGGCAGTTCCCCAGCTCATCGCCTCCGGCTCCGCGCCACCCAGCAGCTTGTCGGGGTCCCACCGCCGCACTTTCCCGCCCCTCCCCCAACCCCGCCCCTAACCCCGCCCCTCCAGTTCAACCGTGGCCCGCCCCCTCCAGCTCCTCCTGGCTCCGCTCCTCTCTCGGTCCAGTCCAAGGCTCTTTCCCGCTGCAGTCGCAGCCTCTGGTGCTACTGCAGCCACCTCCACGCTCCGCGCCATGCGCAACATCGTGCTCTTCAGCGGCAGCTCGCACCAGGACCTGTCCCAGCGCGTGGCCGACTGGCTGGGCCTGGAGCTGGGCAAGGTGGTCACCAAGAAGTTCAGCAACCAAGAGACCAGGTGGGGCCCGCGCCGGCTGCCGGGTCCGGCCCGTCGGGACAGGGTGCCCAGCGCGCGGCTGTGGGGCCGGGCCGGGGCCGGCGCCTGCCCAGGACCACCTCCGCGGGCGCTCGCTCCCCTTTCCGGGGCGGGACGGCCACGATGAGGGCCCCCTGCCACTCTGCCACGGCCGCGGCGCCAGGGAGAAGCCGCGGAGAGCGGCCCGGGCCCGAAAGGGCGACCTATGGGGGTAGCAGAGCGTCGGGGCGAGGGCGGCGCCGCGGGCGGGACAGCCCCCAGTGTGCTCGCCCGGGTTTCCGCGTCCCTGTCACCCTGATTCCAGACCCCGGGTGTGCCGGGGAAGGTTCCGCCCACGTCCCCAGCAGGGCTGCGCGCTGGATTCAACTGGGCAGTTTACAGCGCCTCTTCCCCTCTGCGCCAGAGGTTCTGATCCAACGGCCTGAGGGTCAGCGGATTTAAAAGCTCCCTGGTGACTCTCCTGAGCAGCGAGCGTGCAGACCTCTGGGTTATCTAGAGCGTGTGCTTGTGCAAAGGGTTTAAAGAGCGTGAGAACGAACTCCAGGGCGCACATGCTGGCTTCCCCTGTGCTTCCCCCAAGTTTTCTGCCTCAAAGATGATGGACTTTCAATCCTATTCGTAGTTCTGGGACTCTGCTGTGTCAAGCAAGGCCATGGCTTGTCTGTGACCACCACCTGTGTCATGGCCACGAGAAGTGGTCGTCTCTGTGAAGTGGGGTCAGTCAGGTGGCCCCCCTCAGAAGCTGGGCAGAGGCTCCTTTTTACACCTGCCTGCATCCACAAAGCTCAGACTAATTTCAAGTTGGTTTCATCCCCTCTCCCTCACTCTCCAAATTTTCTAACACTACCTGGTTACTGATCATTTTTATATCTTTGGCAGAGGTCCAGTTCAAGCGTTTTCAACAATGGTACTGGAACAGTGGGTGTGAGCTGCAAAACCAAACCAAACCTCCGTCTATACCACCATTTCAAAAAGTAACTTGAAATGGATTGTACACCGAAATGTAAAACCTAGAGCTAAAAATTTTTACAAGCAATCATGGGAGACAGTCTTGATGATCTTGGATGAGGCAAAAATCTCTTAGATACCAAGGAGTTATGTTAATACTTACGGGAAAGATGGTGTTTGTTGTCAAGTCAGCTTTTGAGGATACGTAAATTCTTCCAGGTGGGAGATCACAGTTACACGGCCCTGATGATAACTGAAGGGAAGAAACGTCTGTGAAGGAGTGCCAGGTGGTATAAATGCCCTGAGTCCTCTGGCCAGAGAATTCCCCTTTGCAGAGTTTAATGCAGAAGTCGGAGAGGATGGTCACGGGCTCTGGAGAAGGGTAGTGTAGCTAGGTCTGAGCATTGTAATATTTTCCAGTCCTTTTCAAACGTCAGTAGTTTTAAGAAGAATAGGATGATAGTTTTTCTGGAGGTGCTGTCATGTAAGTAAAGGACAAATTTATGGATGAAGTGGATTTTGAAAGCAAATATGTTGCCCTTCCATGTTACGTCAATGCAGCCCAATCCTTTGCTGCCCAAGAGCCCAGTTACTCTAGATCAGAAACCCATTGCAAAGTCAGTGTTGGGTTTCTGCTCACATATTGCATACTCTTGGGTGAAAGTCACTTAAACATTGAAGTATGATTGTTGATATGTTTGTTTTAATGAAAACTAGGCTCACTTTTATTTCATTTTGAGTATTTTATAACCACCACCTGCGGATTGGAAATCTTGAAGTCTCAAAAACCACCACCATGAAGTCTGGGAATTGCCTGTATAGTTGCATTTTGTTTTTAATATCAATACAATAGAAGGCTAACTTCCTGACTTTTCTCTTTCCCATGAGTTGTCTAGGTCCAGAGGTTGATATTTACAAACAGTATTCTCTGTACCAGGTACCGTGCTGGTGATACGCTTTTTACTGTGTGGTCCTAGAGACAAGAAACAGAAGGGCAAAAGGAAGAGAAAATTGATTCAAGTCATGTAAGGAGCCCCTTCCTGAATGTTGGGCTGAGCCAGGACCAGAAATTCTGCATTGCTGTCTCCTGTTCATCACCCCTCCCATTCCCCATTTTTAAAACATTACGCAATTGAACACAGAGCCTCCTGATTTCCCCTTCTTGTCTCTAGTTCATTTCAGATGTGCAGGGCGATGTCTGCCCAAACTTCACTGTAGACCACTGAAACCCCACAATGACATCCTAGAACAGCACTGATAATGGTGTCTGAACGTCTGTCATAACATTTTATCCTGTCCAGTTAACCTGCCCCAGAGTCGTTGGCTGTATTGAAAGACCCAAAGTTCTCATTATCTATTGTTGTGTAACAAATCACCTCAGATTTTAACAGCTTAAAACAGCAGTTGTTGATTTGACTCACAAACCTGCAATTTGGGCAGGACTCAGCAAGGAAGGCTGGTTTCTGCCCCTTGTGGTTGCATGGGACAGTTAACTGGGGCTGCAGGATCCACTTCTAAGGTGGCTCACGCAGGGCTGGTGAGTTGGTGTGAGCTCTTGCCTGGGAGCTTGGTCAGGAAACTCAGTACCTCTCTGCAGAGGCTGCTTGCACTTCTTATCGCGTGGAAGACAAGGAGCGGCAGATGCCGATTTTGCTCTGGCCTGGGCTGTAAAGTTGGTGCATCATCACTCTGTCACATTCTCTTGTCCAGAAGTCTTTCCAAATCCAAGGGGAGAGGATATAGACCCTACTTCTTGGTGGGAAAAGTATTAAAGTGTCTGCAGCCATCTGTAATTACCACACCCATTCATTGTTGAGTCACATAAACTCATCTACCTTCTTATTTTGGGATCAGTAAAGATCCTCTGAAAAACAAATGGATGCTGTTTTCTGGCCACAGGTTTTAAAAGACCTAGAATAAAGGCCAGTGGTGATTGTCTTTATGAATAGAAGCAGGAATAGCCTTGGAAAAGTTGCCATGGTGATAGTATTTTCTGTCCTCCCCTGAACTGCTAGTCATATGGGGATTGGGGTTCCTGAGGAAAAATTGATCAAAGAAGGTGACCATTAGGGATAAGCAGTCATAACACCAGGAATTGGCAGACTTTTTCTGTGACAGGCATGACAGTGAGTATCTTAGGCTTTGTGGGCTCACGTTGTCTGTGTTGCTGCTGCACCTTACAGTTACGTAGCTTAGAAGGCGGTCACGGCTCACTGTGCTCCTTCCTGGAGGCCGGAGGGGAGAGCCCATCCCCTTGGCTTTCCAGCTTTTAGATACTGCCTGCTGTCCTCGGCTCTTCCCCTTCCCCTATCTTCAAAGCCAGCCATGAAGCATCTCTGTGACCCTGCTTCAGTCCTCACATCTCTTTCTCTGACTCTGACCTATTCTGTCTCCCTCTTCCACTTTTAAGGACCCTTGTGATTACATTGGGCTACCTTGAATGATCCAGGACAATCTCCCTATTTTAAGATCAGCTCATGAGTAACCTTATTTTCATCTGCCAGCTTGTTTCCCCTTTGCTATGTAAAGTAACATATTCAAAGATTCTGGGGATTAGGACATAGACATCTTTGAGGGGGGCATTATTCTGCTTACCATGTCATTCTCAGCTCATGGGCCATGGATTGTTAACTCCTGAGGTATATAATACTGTGATTTCCAAGTTTGATATATATATATATTTCCACAGTTGATATATATTCAAAAGGAATTACATTTAGCACCTTAGAACTCAAAATAAGAGGGAACACATAGAATTCTGTCTGCCCCTCTCATCCAGGGCTGGCATTGTACTGTTTGTGTCCACAGCAGAGAACATGCAAGAATATAACCCAGTGTTACCCAAACTCATTTTCAGATCATGTAACTTGAAAAACTTCATTTTTGTCTTCTAGTTATTCTACTTGAAGTTGGGCAGAAACTTCTGTTGATTCAGGTAGATTAATACACGGTATCCCAAATGTCGGTTTACTTTCAAATTTTCTTTAGAAATAACTGGTTCTTTTAACAAAACAATATCGTTGTGTATCATTAGCCTCTGATAGCAGAAGAGATAAGGGTAATTACGTATGTGCCTCACCTGTAATTTTAAAATAAGATTCATGTATTTCTTTTTTGGGTGAGCCTTCTTTCATTTACAGTCCTGCTGTAATATGACATGTGTATTCCTAAAAATCACCATGCTGTGCAAAATGATACAATAAAAACCATAAGGTTTGTAGGAAAAATGGGGTTGGGGTGCACCACTCAAAGCTTCCTCAGTGGCAGTAAGAAGAAAAATGGGAATGCAGTTGACCCTTGAACAGCATGGGTTTGAGTTGCACGGGTCCATTATATGTGGATTTTTTTTAAAGAAATTAATTGGAAATTGGGAGATTTGCAACAATTTGTAAAACATTTCTTTAGGTTTATTGTAAGAGTACAGAATGTAATACATATAACATACAAAATGTGTGTTAATTGATTGTCTATGTTACCGTAAAGGCTTCCAGTTAATAGTAAGCTCTGAGTAAAGTTTTGGGGGAGTCAAAGGTTATGTAAACATAGATTTTTGACTGCATGGTGGTCGGTGCCCCTACCCTGCATTGTTCAAGAGTCAATTGTATAATTAAAGTGGTAAAATACTTTTACACATATTATGTGTCTATACATAAATACTGAAGCAAATATGGCACTTTACACTGAAAAAGGCCTACAGCTTGCTTGTGTAAGTAGGTCTCAAAAGGGTTGCAGCTTTTGATTTACAGGCAAAGGGGGGTGATCTGAAATTGTGTGGGAAGTTGTGATGTTAGATGCAGATGGGTGTGGCGGTTGTCCTTGTGAGAGGGTGTGTGTGTGTGTGTGTGTATGTATGTATGTTTGGAGGGACTATTTCCAAGTGACTCAGCTGGGTATAGGGTAATCTTCTGCTTTCTCATTTTAGGATGAGAGGAGGTGCCGTAAGCAGTCAAAATCAGTGTTAGCTTAGGCTCAAGTTGTTCCTAGTGTTTCAGTGGCTGGAACAAGTGCACCTTGTCAGAACAAATGTAGCAATGCTGAAGGTCACCATGGTCCATGGGCAGTGCTCTGAAGGACCTTGCCTGAGCACAAGTCTCCATTGTGCTTTTCTTCCTATTTTGCTGTCGTTCCCATGGAAGGCACCTACCAGTGATGGGTGGCCTTGTGCTCAGGGTGAACACTCAGAATTCTTTACCTGAAATACAGATCTCTTCCAACACGCAATTTTCAAAGAGTTTCAAAGCTCCTATTTACTCTTTGCCAAGAAGCTACTGGAGGGGCCCGACAGGAAAACAAGTACACCAAGAAAGAGGGTACAGGGAGTGGGAATGGGAGCAGAGAGGGCTGGGGTGATGCCCCAGGGGCAGCCGGGCACAGAGAGCCCAGGTCAGCCAGCTCCAGGAGAAACACGGGCAGGCGATGACGTGAAGATTGCATGTGACACCTTTGACGTCCTGGGGTTTAGGTTGTTAGCCAAGGGTTTAGGCTGGAATTCATATTCAGTACTTAGACAATGTAGCAGATGAAAAGGTAGGATAATTTCCTCTAGGAAAAACAGCCTCCTGAAAATTGTGCATAAGGGGAAATAGAAACTTGAATTAACTTATCGGATGGTTCAGCTTGGAACAGCATTGACACAGTTAAAACGTAGCACTCATATTTGGTCGGAATACTGATGTATGTTGGGATGATGGGGAGCTCTGCTGGGGAGGCTGCAGGCCGTGTGGATGGCAGGACGGGAAGAAATAGAATCACATCCTTGTGTTCGTAGTGCAAAGCCAACCCATGGTGCCTACAGTGAAGAGTCAAGGGGAAGCGACACAAATGTGTTAGCGAGAGACTTGAAGAGAAATATTTTAAAATCCTATCAAGAGTTGAAATTGGTTGCCTCTGGACTGTTTGTTTATAAGCCTTATGGAATGATTTGAATTTTTTAAGCAATGTGTATGTGTAACTTTAATAGAAGAAACTGAAACTAAATAGAGTATCTAGCAGAAAAGAGTTAACAGGACAGAGACAAATTCCTAAGGAGCGTATAAGCTCCCCTTATGTGTGAAGGAGACCTGCTTGCAAGGTGCCCCTTGGCCGGCCCTGGGAGCTTAGCTTTGGAAAGGGTTCCCACTGTTCCATGGTAGGAATGGCTCACCCTGCCAACTGTCAACAGTGTGGCTAAGCCTAATACCTGGGAGTCTGGAATTTTGGCACCTGCCAGCGGAGGGTGCCTACATGTCCAGCTCACAATAAAACCCGGGCACCGAGCCTCTAACAAGCTGCCCCGGTGGCGGCACTTCTCCTGTGTTGTCACAGCGCATTCCTGGGGGGATTAAGCTCAACCTGGGTAGCTGCACCAGGGGAGACTTGGAAGCTTGCCCCGGGCTCCCCCAGATTCTGCCTTTTGCTCATTTTGCTCAGTGTCCTTTCTCTGTAAGAAATCATAGCCATGAGCACAACTGTACGCTGAGTCCTGGAAAACCATCAAGACAGAAATATACCGTAACATTAATGGCCAGCATTCTTCTTTCCCTAGCGTGGAGATTGGGGAAAGTGTGCGCGGGGAAGATGTCTATATCATCCAGAGTGGCTGTGGAGAAATCAACGACAACGTGATGGAGCTCCTCATCATGATCAACGCCTGCAAGATTGCGTCGCCCTCCAGGGTGACTGCCGTCATCCCGTGCTTCCCGTATGCCCGCCAAGATAAAAAGGACAAGGTATGAGAGCTGTGTCCTGTTGGAGGAGCCTGCTCCAGGCTAACATCTACATGTCGTTCTCACATATGACCTCCGAATATCTGGAAAAAGGTTTGCTTTCTAGTGTAACGGTTGAGTGAATATGCTTTCTCACCTTGGCTTTTCCAAAGGTTTGGCTTTGAACCAGCCATCATGGTCATAGATATCGAAACAGATAGAACATATTTTTGCAGGTAGTAAAATACCATTATGGTCCTTGTGATGAAATTGTGTATGTTTGTGGTGGTGGGGAGAACCAAATACCCATGCGCACCCAGTGAGGACAAAAAACTGGGCAAGTCAGAAGCAGGTCACTGCATGGTCTCAGTGCCCGTGTCCTCGTGGGGATTTCGCCTGCGGTTTTGCAGGATGTTATCACAAGGAGAAACTGGGCGATGGGCACAATCGGATCTCTGCATTGTTTCTCATCTCAAAATAAAAAGTTTAATTTTAAAAATGGACCATTATCACCATTATCTCTTTTTAACCTCTCAAGAAGAATGATGTTAATATTGCTAAATTGTTCTTTTAGCAACCCTCGTGCTATAGGAGGCTCTATGAGTTTCTAGAAGAAATTGAAGAACAGGAGGTCTGTGCCTTCAAGAAAGGTCCAAGAAGTTGGAGTCTGAAAGGAACTTTACATATTACCACAAACTGACTGGCTTAAAACCACAGAAATGTGTTCTCTCACAGCTCTGGAGGTCAGATGTTAAGAGTTGAGGTGTCGGCAGGGCCACACTCCCTCTGAAGACCCTGGGGGAGGCTTCTTTGCCTCTTCCAGTTCCTTGGCTTCTGATAGTGTCACTTGCATCTCTGCCCCATCTTCCCATGGCCTTCTCTGTGGTTCTGTGTGTCCTCTCTTTTCAAAACGACAGTAATTGGATTTAGGGTCCACCCCAATCCAAAATGATCTCAGCTTGATCTGTGCCTCAGTACATCTGCAAAGACCCCCCTTGCCAGGTGAGGTCACGTTCTGAGGTTCTGGGTGGACAAGAGTTTTGGGGAGATACCATTCATTCAACCCACTGCAGGGATCAACTCTTAACCTGTCATCTGCATTCTATCTTAGGAATAGACGTTTGGTCAGGTTCTGCATGAATCCTAGTTTAAAAGACGCCCTGCTGTTCTGTTGACGTGACTAATTGTGAGAAACATTTTCCCTGACACACCTCCACTTACCCCCCAATTCATTTTCTGAAACAACACAGATTTCTAAACAGCACACGAGAGCCCTGCATCTCTGAAAAAAATCCCTTTATACATTTGAATTCAGGTACCGAGGACCCCCTACATTTTAATGTCAGCCTCTTCAGGGGTGGTTTCCAGACGCCATGCTGAATAACAGCTTAGTTAATTTCTCACTGAAAATTTGATCTCCTGAACTCCATTCTGCAATTGAGATATGATTTGCCCTATATAGATTAGAAGGGGTCAGCAAGTGTTTTCTGTGACAGGCTGTATGGTCTCTGTGGTTAACTACTGAACTCCAGTTGTATCTCAAAGACAGAGTCTGTGTAAATGAAGGGCATGGCTGTATTCCAATACAACTTTCATTTCTGAACAGAGATGTGAATTTCATAGAATTGTCACATGCCGTGAAATGTTCTTTTTTGAGTATGCTTTCCAGCTATTTAGTCATGTAAAAACCATACTAGCTCACAAGCAGTACAAAAGCAAGTGGCAGGTTCGATTTGGTCCATGGGCCACAGTTTACCAACCCTTGGATTAGAGTATTGATCAGTTGTGTGTGTCTGTCACTTTGTGACTTAGCTTGAGCTAAGGGCAGCTAAAACCTTAGGTCCCATGCTACTGTGAAGTATATGACCTCCCCTTTGTTGTTTATGGAGCTGCTTTTATTCTAAACTTGATTTGAAGGTTTTGTGTGCATTTTTAGCTGCTAGATTTCAGTTCGTTTATTTTGTCCAGTCGATATAGTCTCTTATCTTAGCTATTCCTCTGTGTATTTTCACAGGATTATTTAGCATCTTCATCCTTGTCGATGTCAGAAAGGAGCTGACATTCTGCTACAGTTCCTCTTCCATATAGCAAGGCACTTAGTAAATTCTATATTCTGTAATTTGCTAGCAGGTTCTTCTTTCATTTCTAGGAGTTTTTGTACTTGATGCTAAGACACTGAAGCATTGTATCTTCCTGAGTAAATTATTCCATTTATCATTACATGGCCCTTTTTCCCACAGTGTGGTGATTTGTAACTTTAACTTCTTGAACTGATAGAAATTTTCAGACACCTGCATTTTTTGTTTGCAAGTATCCGATTTGCAGTTACCAAGGTTGCATATGCAAACTTTGTTTCTTCTGTTTATTCATAATGAAGCCTTTGTTGCAAGGAGAACCTGGCACCGATCACCAGCCTGTCTTATGCGTCACAGGGGAGGTGACACACTCTGGCCTCTGGCTTCTACTTGCCAGCAGTGCCCCCTGCCACTGTGCTGACAGAGAGAGCCTGGAGAAGTTCTCAAAACCCTAGTGGGCTTACCTGTTCTGTGTACCGCATGGTCTGACCAGCTCTTGCCTTGCTTTCTGATTGTAGGACATTTAAGTGGGTCTTTGTTTGAGGCCGCTTGAACCCGTTTCTTAATTGCTTTGCTGTAAGTGTGTTTCTTGGAAACAACACAGCAGCAGCTTTAAGTTGTTAATCCGATCAAACAATTCCATGATTTTCTGAACTCAACAGCTGATGGAAGAGTAAGACATTCATTGTCACCAACACAGAAGCAGGGGCATGACAACAATTGAGAGACTGCACGAATAGCAACGGAGGGAATCCTGACCTGGGCAGTTGTGTGACTTATTGCTCGAGAAAACTGATAGAGCAGGGCAGTGTGAGCTTCCTATCGCTGCTATAATACATCAGTTGGAGGGCCTAAAAGGACAGAAATGTATTCTTGTGGTTCTGGAGGCCAGAAGTCGGAAATCAGGGTGTGGCAGAGTCATACTCCGTCCAGTCCACAGGCTCTAGGGGGGGACCCTTCCTGCGCCTTCTAGCTCCTAGGACCTGCTGCACCCCGTGGCTTGAGGCCACATCCCTCCAGCATGTGTTTTCACCTGCTCTTGTCCCATCAGATCTCCCTCTCTAAGCAGGTATGGGATAGCATCTACGGCCCCCCGGATAATCTCCCAATGTCTGAGCTCTTAATTTAATCACACCTGCGAAGACCATCTTTCCAGATAAGGTAGCAGTTACTTAAATTGGGGGATTAAGCCCTGATACCTTTGATGTCACCACTCAGCCCGCTCCAGGGGCCCTTGAAGGAAGCCATTGATGTTAATAAGTGGATATTTAAAGGACAGTTCAAGCTTGGAGATACTGTTATATCATTTGTCATCTAAGCCAGGTCACTGGAGAGCTTGAAAGGGGGCTCTATGAATAATTATGCCAGGGAGCACATGTCTCCCCCAACTGTCCTGGACATGTCTGACACATGGCCACCCTTTGTATAGGCCTGTTGCTTTGGGTCTGACCTTGGAAGTACCAAGACGTGATTGTTCTGGCAGTCTCACTTCTGACATGTCTATATAGTCAGTGGGGCTGATAATACAGTAAGGAGAGGGGCCGTTTCATTCCCTTAGCAAAGTGGCAAAAAGAAAATTCTTTATTCTGTCTGTCATTTGAGGTATGCCTTAGTGTTTTTTAAGTAGCTGCTAATAATATTTCTAACTATTCATTTCTTTTCTTAGATCAAATTGGCTTTGTACTGGAAAACTGTTTTGAAGTGAGGGTAACATGGGGTTTAGTAAGCATTTAAGAGAAATGGCCTGAGCCTGTGACCGCACTTCTTTTCCAATGAGGGTGAACCGTGAGGAGACCCAGAGTGCTGGGATCTGAGAGGAGCTGAGGGTCAGGCTGGGGAACTCAGGAAGGAAGTAGGAAACCTTTGCCCCTTTAAAGTTCGCCATTTCAACTCCTGGACTGCCCCAGGAGAGGGCTCATTTCACCCCCTGCTGGCTCTCTGTTCTCTGTTGGACCCTACAATCCTCCCATTTCTCTTCTACTTTTCTGCTCTTTGTTGCATCTGAAGTTAACTGAGCCATTATATATACAGTCGGCTAGTAGTAGTTAAGTTTTGGGGGACTCAGAAGGTCACAGCAGATTTTCAGCTCTGGGGGTGGTGGGTGTCAGTGCTTCCAACCTCTGAGTTGTTCAAGGGCCATCTGAATTTATAAAGTCCTTAGCATGTAATACACTAATGGGCAGACTTTTTCCAGACAGAGCCAGGTGTCAAATTTTGTAGGCTTTGTGGACCACCAGGTCTCTGTTGCAATAGCTCAACTCTGCCATCAGTGTGAAAGCAGCCATACATAATAAGTAAATGAAAGGAGGGGGTCTGTGTTCCAAGCAAACTTATTTACAGATGTTGAAATATGAATTTCATACACTTTTTAAATGTCACAAAATATTGTTCTTTTGATTGTTTTCAACCATGTAAAAACATAAAAACCATTCTTAGCTTACAGGTCATACCAAAACAGACCCCAGGCTAGGTTCTGCCCATGGGCCACAATTCACTGCCACCTGCAACAGTGGACGCTCAGTAAT
The DNA here is from genome assembly GCF_030020395.1 of Manis pentadactyla. Taxonomy (NCBI): domain Eukaryota; kingdom Metazoa; phylum Chordata; class Mammalia; order Pholidota; family Manidae; genus Manis; species Manis pentadactyla. Next base: position 7,904,371 of record NC_080038.1, read on the forward strand.
TGCTAGTTTCCTTATCTGGTAAAAACAGTATGATGTGGGCAAGGCTGGAAAAAATTACTTCTCAGGGAGTCGAGGACTTGTAGCTTTTTTCAAAATCATTTCAAGGTTATATCCCCTTCTCAATGATAAAATTGTTTCTTTCTATTTCTTAACTGGAAAAATTGAGGACAGATGTCCTGACATGAATTTCTACAATTTTATGCATTTTTAAAGCTTGTCAAATTTACATTTTTAGCTGGGCTGCATTTGATAATTGAACAAGATCTAGACTATCCAGAGAGTATTTATGGCGATTGGGCTGGCTCATAAAACGATTGACCTTTATCTGTTTTTCATTAGAGCAGTCAGACATTCTCCTTTTGGTTATTGTACCTTACCTCTACCTTTGTTGAAATGCAATCCTATTTTTTCTTTTTATTGGCTGAAAAGTCAGTTAACCTGTAAATCACTTTTCCTGTAAGATTCATTTGGGTATTGAGCCAAAAAACTATGAAATAAGAGTACAAAAACCAAATTTGTAAACATGGTCTGAAGAAAGTATTCAGGAAGTATGAATTTAGAAACTGCCACTGTGGTTTAGATCTCAGAAGTAAAAAATGCTCAATGCCACAGAGAGATGAAAATGGCACCTTTTTACCAGTTATAAAATTAGAGGAAGGGCTGCATATTGATTAACATTGCGAGTCAGATTCTATTACAAAGAAGTCCCAGCAATCAATTTGTTCTTTCAGTTACCCTGGAGTTTTGTTAGACTAAATAACTCTCACATTCATGGAGGCTAATGACTAAGCCTTGGAACCTTGGTGTTACAGAGGTTTTGTTACTAAATGTTTATCCAAGAGCCAAAATATGCAAGGTACACAGCTGTGTGCTACACATGACATGACCATCTCCCAAAGCAGTTATATGTCCTTCAGGGACACATCATTTAGTTGTGAACCTGACATCTAATATATCTCCTGATGTCAATCTTTCAGTAGGTGGCATAAGTGGTCATAAATGGTGGGGGAGAAATGCTTAGCCAATGCTGTGTCCCTTTAGAAGGGACAGATCATTTCTCTCCAGAGTTCTCAGAGTGTCCTAAAGTTTGGAGATTTGAATCAGATCTGGAGAGTGAAACTCATTAGTTCAGCAGAGATGGGGGTGGAATGGGGCAAGGTGGGCCTGTGGACATAGACAGCAAGGCTTAAAGTGTTCTTTAGAAGAGGGAGAGAGCAGGCCCAATACAGACTGCAGGGGTGGGACCAGCTCTCAGTAACTAGAGCCAGACTGGCCGGAGGGCTTGTTATCCCAGCGGAACCAAGGAACGGAACAGGGGAGTTAAATGATGAAAACAAGTTATAATATGTAGTTAGTTGAGAAGGTTGGAAAGTGCAAAAAAAAATTAGAAAAGTATTTCTCCATAATCTCACTTTCTAGTAACATCTGTTAATATTTTGGAATGTCTCCTCTCAGTCTGTGTGTTGGGAAAATGTGTGTATATATGTATGTATATTATAAAGTAATAAATGTTTCTCTTTTAAAAAATATGGTCTATTAGAGAAAATACAAATAATCTGTAACATTGTGAAATAATTCATTCCTGTGTGTGTTTTTACATAAATATACTGTGTGTGTGTGTGTGTGTGTGTGTAACAGGTGGTTTATTTGTTACTATTTTGAGTGAAGTCTTTTATTTTTCACCTTTATTGAGATATAATTAACATTGTGTGAGTTTGCATAAAATCTTTGAAGCTTATATTTTCTTTTTTGTTGCTGGTTATAGGAAATACTGTTGTTTATAGTGGAACTCTTCCTAGGTCTAATCATGTCTGTATCATTTCTTAAATTTCTTTTTTGATGTGGACAGATTTGTTGTCCATAATTTATGACGTGAAAGCTAAAGCTTCTAGATAAGTAGGTAACCTTGAGGAGGATCCAGTGTCAGGACACCTGAAAACAATGCATCTGTTTTTCTTCATAGCAAATTATCAGTCACCTTAGATGTGCTTTCTGGGATCTGGTTTTTGTTTAATTTGTAACAGCATGCAGTACCTAAACTCTGCTTTAAGAGCTGGCCTTGGCCTTCAGGGCTCCGTAGGATGTGCCCCTGCCTCCCTTCAACATACCCTTCTGCTCTCTTCCTGGACCACTGCCTGTAGCCATGCTGGACCCCACGTGGTGCCTGGTTGTGATCTCCAGGCCTGAGGGATGTCACTCATGCTGCTCTTTCTGGAATGCTCGTCCCCCAGCTTCTGCTGACCTTGCCTAAAAAGCAGTTTCCTCAGAGGGGTCTCTGACAGCTAGTCTCTTTGAACTTGATGTCCTTCATGCTAGTGCCTCTCTCTCCCAGTACCTATATTCTACATCCTTGTCATGATTAGAGTGATATAAATTGTGATATTACATGTATATATATATATATATGTTTGCTTCTTTGATATTTGTTCTGTATACCCAGTGTCAAGCACACAGTCTCACAATAGTATATGTAAGTTGTAAATATTTGGTGACTAAAATGGAATGGATATCTTTTGTTGTCATAATATGTAATTTTCTTCATTATTATTAATAATTAAATAATTTAAGTTACTAAAGTAGCAAATAATTTAATAATTTAAAATTATTAATGTTAATTTTCCTTAGTAACAGGTAATAAATGATCTGTGACTTATCTTTGTCATGTAAATCTTAGTGGAAGGAGTCTAAACGTTTCCATGTCTTCCTGTTACAAAGTCCACGTCTTTATTTTTTAGAGTCGTGCTCCAATTTCTGCAAAACTTGTGGCCAACATGCTCTCGGTTTCTGGGGTGGATCACGTCATCACCATGGACCTGCATGCCTCTCAGATCCAGGTTCTGGCATTTTCTTTTTTGCCTTTGGTTGTGATCGGAATTAATGCAAGTGGTTAAATCCTAACTCTCTGTTAAGTCAAATAATTTTTAAGAAGGTAACATTACTCATGTTTCAGTTTGTATGGCTCCTTGGATTTCCATCTTTACTGAACTTGGAAATGTAATTTCATGTTGATATTGCCTGTCTCCACCACCACCTCGCCTCCACTCAGTTTTGGAAGAGTGGGAATGGCTTCTTGGTAGTAAATGCTATAATCCCATCTCAACTTCTGGAAAATAATTAGAATGGCAGAGTTGTAGTGGGTATTTTTTAGACCTCTTCATAACTGAGTTCCTTCATCTGTATAACAGGCCAAATCATGCAGTACTTACTCTGTGATATAACGAATGTGAAGTATTTGGCTTATAATAAGGAGCTTAAGAAACAGCAAACCTCTTCTCCCCCACTGCCCTGCAAAGCCATTCTCTATTCCTTAGAATATAGGCGATCGTAAAATAATAAAATGGGTCCCCAAGGATAATGGATTGGACTAAAATACGCTCCTGGAACATATCTGTCTCTTGATTTAATTCTGCTAAAACTAAGAAAAGGGAGTGTGGTGAAAAGGCTGCTTTGAGTACAAAAACTCAAATTTAATTTAATAAAAGAGATGAACTTATAAAAAACTCCACAGTGTGACCATCATTTCTCGCCTTAGGGGTTCTTTGATATTCCTGTGGATAATCTGTACGCGGAGCCTGCAGTCCTGCGGTGGATACAGGAGAATATTGCTGAATGGAAGAACTGTATCATTGTCTCACCTGACACTGGTGGTGGAGTCAAAAGGTAGCAGGCTGCGTGGTGCAGTTTCCCGCCTTTGCCACTTGGGTCTTCCTCTTCCTATGTATTAGATAAGGAAGCATGGTTGAAATTACATACACCATATTTTGCAAAAGAACAGGTAAAGGGACCACAGACTTCTACCCCAGAGCAAAGAGGTGTCACCTTGTTAAGACATCATTGTTCATGAAAGAAACATACACACACATATTTGTTTTCAGCAAAGAGTGTTTTATTTGAGGGTTTTATTGTTATTTTTTATGATAATAAAAGTATAGCTTAATTGGGAAATAAGTCAGTTAACAACAAGATTGGGTAAGCTAGTCCTTTCTATAAACACTTGGCAGTGAAAGCTAAAATAGAACAGTATTTTAAAAAAGAAATCTGTGTCTGTAGAGCACCAAGAAAGAAAGGGAAATATCTGGGGTCCAGAAATAAACAAGGGCTGAAGGCCATGCTTGGGTGGCCTGGTGGCGGGGGCGGTGTCCAGTCTGGTATCAGACCCTGGAAGAGGCTGGGACTTGGGTGTTAGCACCCATCCTGGGGTCTCCAGAGAGAAGGGACATGAAAGTTAACCTGTCCCCAGCAGGGCAGTGGGAAAACCAGTCTTTACCCTGGATGGGGGGAAGGAAATAGCCACCTATAAGAAGTCAAACCGAGAGCATGTGCCACACACAGCTGTGTGGTGGAATCCAAATTCTCCCTATGGTGTGGGAATCCCTGTGCTGCGAAAATTGACGTAAAAATTGGTGCCAGGCTGTGGAGCCACTGCAGGGGGAGGACCCCCAAGCCCAGCTGCTCAGTAAGCAATCCTTGCTGAAGGTGACCTCATGTCTAATCATCCAAGTTAGAAAACCGAGAGGGCTCAGCCCACCCAGGCCAACATCTGCAGATAACAGGGTAGCTGGCAACCAGCACCTTGGGGTGACAGAACAATTGCTAGACTATGAAATTGCTAAATTGGACAGAAACTGGCATGGCACTAAGAGTGTCAGGATGCAGGCATGCTGAATGGCATAAGAAAATGGTGCTGAGCAGCAAATCTGGAGGGCTTTGCAGAGACTCAGGGAATTAAGGAGCCATCAGTACAGAGTTCAGGATGAAGGGTGACCGTGATAGAATGCTGATTTGATAGAGTGCTTTACCGTAGGCTGTGACTTGGTGACTCAAAGTGACCTTGTAGAACTGTGCAGAGGCAATCTAGGAAGGGAAACAGGGTGGCATGGAGATTTAGTGCGCAGGTCGGGGCCTCCCTCAAGAAGGGAGAGGTAAAGAAACCTCTGTCCACCAGTCCAGTGCGAAAGCAAGGAAGCTGGTAAATGTATGCTAACAAATGTGCGGTGAGAGTGATCAGTGACCCAGAGACCTCAGGATGTCTTTAAAATGCAAATGCCCTTCTCTCATTTGGCTACCTGATCCACCTGCAGCCCAGCTAAGGACCTAGAATTGAACTTAAAGGCTTAGGAGCAGCCCACAGAGGGGAGCAGAGGTCCTAATTGTTAGAAGAGCCCCATTGTGTCCTAAGCTGCTGTCTTAACCGCTTAGGGTCCCAGCGCAGAGGGGAAAGAATGGGGTCAGCTGGAGATGGGCCTCCGACAGCAGTAGGAAGTGGCTGTTGACAGGAAGGAGTCACAAACGTATAAAAGCCAGAAGCACAAATGTAACTTGCAAAGACCCCCACCTGGCAATGACAGGGTGGGGAGAAGCCCGGTGTCATAGCCCACAGCCAGGACTTCTGGGTCGAAGTACACTGAGTATTGTCTGCTTAAGAAGATGCAGGAATGTGAGCAGCATTTGGGAGTAATTTCCACTGGAGAGGTGTGCAGTTTACTAGGAAACTTACTGAAAGTCACACAGTGGAATCTGCCTTGAAATGTGGTGAAGTCCCCCAGCCTCACAGAAGGTTAGAGGTGAGCAGCGGCCAGGAGCGCAGGAGCATGAGCTCTAACTTCTTTGTGATGACAGCTGCATTGAGAGAGAATTCACATACCTACGTTTCCACCGCTTTGAGTACACAGCTCGGTGGTTTTTTGGCTATCCACAGGGGTGTGCACCCTTCACCACCCTCTAATTCTAGGAGTTTTCCCCAGCCCCGTTTGGAACCTACGCCCCCCAGCGGCCACTCCCATTCCCTCCCCCTGGCCCCATCCTGTGTCTGTGGATCGCCTCCCTGGACCTGTCAGAGGGACGGATCATACAGGCCGTGTCCATTGTGTCTGGCATATTTTTTTATCATAAAAAAAAATGACTGGCAGCGAATAAGCCAAAGAAATAAGAAATTCCACAAACTTGTATGGCCTTTTCTTTTCCTATCCCAACATGATTTTCTACATAATGGCATCTAAAAATATCTACTCAGGATAATGTCTCCCATTTCCTTCTGTAGACACTGCTATTCTTCCCGATGTCAGAATCATGTTATTCAAGCATATTCCTCCCTTTTTATTATATTGAAGTGGGAATGTGCTATACACACTTCTTCACCTGGCTTTGACAAGAACTTACTTGCTCCATCTTAGCAAAGATTCCAGAACCATGAAGGTCAACTTTACTGTTTTTACAGCTGGTACTATTCTGGTGTGTGTCTATGTCCTGATTTCCTTTAGCGGTTCCTGGGGTCCTCGCTTGGGGCCACTGTTGTTCATACTTGTGAACAGTCTTGCAGCACCACGCTCACCTTCCTGTTTTGTATACATGAGCAAGTAGGGTGCGCTCCTAGAAGGGCCATTACGGAGTCCAAGGGCATGAGCCGTTTTGGTTTTCATGAACGGTGCCCCAACTTGTGTTCCAGAGAGGACAGACCAGTTGACACTCCCCAGCATAGGTGCCAGTGCCTGTCTACCCAGGCTGTCTCCCACAGTGCCTGATCAGACTTTGTTCACTTTACCGATCAGGTAAGTGACATATGGAATCTTTTCCTGTTAATTCTAGTTGCTGTGGATGAGGTCAAGCACCCCTTCCGTTATGCTCATTTTCCCTGAGGCCCGTTCATACTTTTTGCCTATTGTTCTCTTGGCTGGAGGCCTTTTCCTCTGGATTGTTAGGAGTTCTGTGCAGACAAGGGTCACATCTTTGTTTTGTGTATGAGTGTATGTGTGTGCACACGCGCTCCAAATATTTCCCCAAGTTTTTCATTTCTTCCCTTTGTGTATTTTTATTCACTGCAGGACTTTTTAAAACATTGTATGTAGTTCATCTCTTCTTCACATATGACGTGTGAGTTTATGAAGTATTCATCCTTAACATTTTTCATCTCCCATGATTTTCTGTACTTTAAGGGTTACCTTTATCCCTTTTATGTTCCAATTTTTTTCCCCCTCTGCTATTTGTTTTGGAATAAAGAATGAAATAAGAATCCAACTCTTCCCCTCACCCTCCACTCTCTAGTTGTCCCAGAACTGTTTATTAAATAATCCATTTTTAACTCTATTGACTTGAACATCATCTTTATATTACATACCAAGTTTCCCCATCTCCTTGCCAATCCCTGCCTTAAAAAATGCAGAGTCAACGAACCAGAGTAAGTGGCCAGCGCTGAGATGCTGTTTTGTTCAGATTCCTTTCAAAGCAGTCCCGCTGGACCACCCTGCTCCCTCTGCTAGGGAAGGCAAACTTTTTAGGGGCTGTGCATTTCAGATTTTCTGCCAACTCCTTTCTTTTTCCCTGAAGTTCCTGCTTCCCGTTGTTGTCATCCTCAGATTCTGGAGCAGGCTAACTGGAAGAGCAGCCTTGCAGGTAACACATGATATGTGCATTTGGCATTACCTGGGACTTCTTTGCTTGATGCAAAAAGTCACATTTCACCGAAGAAAATCCCCATCCGGCAAATTGGAACTTGTGGCATTAGAAAAAGCTTTGAGGCTTGACTCGGTCCTGGTAGAACTTAATATCACCACAAGAGGTCACTCTTGGGCAGTCTTTGAAGCTTGATTGGGCTGATTCAACCTTTGACGAAAACACCTTCTGCTGTTGAGATAATTCAAGTGAACATAAAACTGGTGGGAGAGGTTGGTGAAACTAAATAAATCGTATTTAACTTTTGTTATTTTTCTTTTGGAAAGAATGTCAACATGTATCCGGAAGAAATGGAAATCAAACTATGTATTATTTTTGTTCCAGTTGTTTCCACCTAAGATTTCTGTGTGATACTTTGTCTGAACATCATTTGTTAGGAATATGTACTAAGTTTCAGCTATATAGAGGGAAAAGTTATGGCCTATTCTGGAATAGGAATGTTCTAGCAACCCTGGGGTCTTTTTGCAGGAGTATTTTTCCCCTGTATTTCCTGCTTCTGACATTACCATTGGGTACCTGAAGTGACGGGTACTCCCCACTCATGTCCCGTGCCTTCCCCAACCCCTCCACACACACCTCAGCATCGTTCCTGCACAGGTCACCACCCAGGCCTCCGGGCCCTCCTGCTGGTCTCTTTCTACACAGGCTTAGGAGAGCAGGGATCACCTGGCAGAGGTGTGAGTGCAGGTTGTGCTTGGACTTCACAGGCCTAGGACTTCAGGCACAAGTGGCAGTGCTTCCGAGTGTGGGGCTCTGGGCCAGGACCTTACCGTGCAACATCGTCCTGATCCTTACAAATAAATACCAAATGTAATAGACATGCACATCGTATGTAAAGTGGTCAAGAGTGTTTTCTTGGGAAAACCTGTCTTGTGTTCTGAGAAACCAACTTTCCTTAACCGAAGCTTAAATGGCTTATCTTTTGTGAAATTGGCATGTAGATAGTAGTATATGTTTTATGGTGATTAGGGGGCAAAATTTTTGTCAGCATTTAAATTGATTTTCTTTCCTCAAATCCTTAAGTCAGGAAATCAGTGGTAAATAGATTTAGAAATAAATAGTATCTTCTAGAGGGACTTGGCTTTGGTTCTAGGTGGAAGGATGATTTTTTTCCAAGGGTTGGAAGGACATGAGCGTCATCACAGTAATGCTACCTTTTGCTTCCAGGGACGCTGGAGATCTGAAACAGGTGTCTCACCCTCTTATCTAACAGTCTTTGTCTTTAACTGGAAACTTTGACCCCTTTTTCATTATGATTACTGACATAATTTAGATTTGTTACCACCATCTTTGGGGCTTTAAAGCTGTTGTCCAGTCTAGTTATTTTCTTCTCTACAACACATTAGACATTATTTTTATTATTTGTCCCCATACTGACCAATACATCTCAACGTATCTGTTACCACTTTCCTTTTGCTTAAGTTGTATTGTTTCGAATTCCCTTAAGTGGTTGTATGTTGGAAATGAACTATCAAGTTGTATGATTTGGTGGAAAATATCTTTATTTTGCCTTTGTTCTTGAAAGGCAGCTTTGTGGATATAGAATCCTAGCCTGATGATTATTTTCTCATGTCACATTGAATATATTACTGCTTTAACTTCTGGCTTCTGTTGACATCGAGAGTTTGGCCATCAGTTGGATTGCCATCCCTGTCTAGGTGACCTGTCCTCATCCTTTGCCTCTTTTAAGATTTCTAGGTCTGCTTTAGTTTTATTATAGTTTCTTGGGAATTCATTTGCTAGGCTTATTGGATCAGAGGATTGGTATTTTCCAATAATTCTGGAAAATTTTCAATGTCTCTTCAAACATCACCTCTTTCTTGTTCTTTTATCCCCTTCTGGACCTCCAGTTTTTCCTGTCACCTTGTCCCTCTGTTCTTCATGTCTCTTAGCTTCTTTTTCATGTTTTCTCTCTTTTGTCTCTTGGGCAGCGTTCTGGACAGTGTCTTCATCTCTACTAACTCACTGATTTTCTCTTCAGGTATATTTAATCTGTTTAGTAAGTTTTTAATTTCAAATATAGTATGTTCCATTTCTAGAAATTCTTTTCCTACCCTCAAGTCTTGACAGCTCATTATTTATATAGCCCATTCATTCTTATCTAAGCTTCTGTTCTACTTCTTTAAAAGATAGAAAACAATCCTTGTTTTCATCACACGTCACAGGAATTTGGATGAACAACCCTCAGAAGAGCCGATGTGTGGTTTACAACACTTGAGAGGGAACTGACCCCCTCTGCTCACTGTGCGAGTGAGACAGGCAGGCATCCTTCCTGTCCCCATCTGGGCAGCAGGCTTATTTTTCCCTCCTCATTATTCTGAAAGGATAACCTTTGGCGTCCCTGAGTTACACAGGGTCTCCTCTTAGGCTCCTGTTTCAGCCAGCCCGCCCCAGGCTTTCTCTCTCACCTGCATGTCTCTGTCATCAAAACAGAAGCTCAAGTTCATTTAGGGCTTCCCAGTACCCTCTGGGCAAGAATTTAGCTGCAAGCCAGCTTCTCAGGATAATGTACTTTCACACTGTCTGCCTGAGGATTGCCGTTCCCACTCTGGCTCAGGGATGCATTTAGGAAGGTGTTTGTTTCCCTTTGTAATCTGGCCCTGTACTTGTTTCCATCAGGAAGGGCAGCCAGGAGGCCTAGCCTGCCCCGGTACCAAAATGCAACTCTAAAATGGCATCTGGAAATGGGGCTTTTTAAAAAATTAAAGTATCATTGATATACAATCTTATGATGGTTTCAGAGAAACAGCACTATGGTTTCATCATTCACACGTTATCAAGTCCTCACCTCCCCTATTGCAATCACTGTCCATCAGCATAGTAAGAGGCTATAGTCATTACTTGTCTTTTCCATCCTGTATTACCTTCCCTGTCACCTACTTATATTGTAACTGCGAATTATAGTGCCTCTTAATCCCATTGTTCCTCCCCCACCCGCTCTCCTCCCTCTCCCCGTCTCCGTTGGTCACCACTAGTCCATTCTTGGGTTCTGTGATTCTGCTGCTGCTTTGTTTCTTCAGTTTTTCTTTGTTTTTATACTCCACATATGAGGGAAATCATTTGGCATTTGTCTTTCTCCGCCTGGCTTATTTCACTGAGCATAATCCCCTCTAGCTCCATCCATGTTGTTGCAAACGGTAGGGTTTGTTTTCTTCTTATGGCTGAATAATATTCCATTGTGTATATGTACCACCTCTTCTTTATCCATTCATTACTGTTGGACACTTAGGTTGCTTCCATTTCTTGGCTATTGTAAATAGTACTGCAATAAACATAGGGGTGCATATGTCTTGAATCCGAGAACTTGTATTTTTTGGGTAAATTCCTAGGAGTGGAATTCCCAGGTCAAATGGTATTTCAATTTTGAATTTTTTGAGGAACCTCCATACTGCTTTCCACAATGGTTGAACTAATTTACATTCCCACCAGCAGTGTAGGAGGGCTCCCCTTTCTCCACAACCTCGCCAGCATTTGTTGTTCTTAGTGTTTTCCATGCTGGCCTTTACAAGTGAGACCTGACTATTTCATTATCTTGAGTGTGGTTGGTTACCACATTCCTAAAATACAACTTTAAAGAACAGTAGGTTTTTTTTCCCATTGATTGTATTTAACCTGCCTAATTGTGTCTTCATGCAGGGTCACATCCATTGCAGACAGGTTGAATGTGGAATTTGCCTTGATTCACAAAGAGAGAAAGAAGACAAATGAAGGAGACTGTATGTTTCTAGTGGGCAATGTGAAGGACCACGTGGCCATCCTTGTGGACGACATGGCTGATACGTGTGGCACAATCTGCCAAGCTGCAGACAGGTACAAGGGCCACTTTGGGAGAGGGTAAGGACACTCATTAGGGAAGGAAAGAGCACTACCTTTTAAAGATTGGGCCCATTTTTCCTAATTATTGCTGATTGCTTGGCGATGGGCTTTCAGGCTAAAGGGAATTCTAGGCCCATTTAGTTTTCCTTGGTAGGCATAAACCCCATGGGCCTTCATGGCCTGGTTTTCATTTTCAAGGTTGAGCTTTCAGTGTATTTTGCAAAGGGTCAGAGAAGCTGCTTCCTCTAAAACTGAGCACAGAAGGACAGAGACAATACTGCAGCTTCTTCAGGCCCTTGCTTCCTTCTGCTCCACCGTCACTCCAGCCGTGCCAGCCGGTGGCTTCTGGAGGCTTTAGAGCTGGGCTGTGCCGAGTGGGAGCCACCGCCCAGCCAGGAGCGGCTGGGGAGCACTTGGGATGGGGCCCGTCTGATTTTACATGTGCTGACAGCAAAAGATGCATACCAGGTTTCAAAGATAACGTGGAGCAAAGAATGTAAACTATCTCATCGATAATTTTTTATATTGATTCTATGTCAAAATGGTGATATTCTGGCTTTATTGGTTTAAACCAGTGGTTCACAACCAAGGGCAGTTTTGCTCCCTGGGGTATATTTGACAGTATCTGGAGACATGTTTTGGTGTCACCACTGAGGGGAAGGGTGTTGTGGCTAGTGGGTAGAGGCCAGGAGTGACACACAACAAAGAATTACCCAACGCCAAGGTCGCTCATCCCTGGTTTAATGGAGCGCAAGGCGCTTTGCCAGTGTATACCTTAAGAGATCCTCTTTTAGGCTAATAAATATGAGTGAAATTGATTTCATGACTTCCTTTATGGAACACAAACTTTGCTTCTAAATTCACACTGAGGGGAGAATGCTTCAGTAATATTCGCATGCACGTAATTTTTTGTGTCTTCTGTTTTACACAGGCTTCTCTCGGCCGGAGCCACCAAAGTTTATGCTATTCTTACCCATGGGATCTTCTCTGGGCCAGCTATCTCCAGAATAAACAGTACTTCTTTTGAAGCTGTTGTTGTCACAAACACAATTCCACAAGAGGAGAAAATGAAACACTGCTCCAAGATTCAGGTACTGTCTCCACTGCCAGCAGAACCAGGCAGCACCTACCTCAGATCCTGAAAAACAGCACTGAGTGTCCTGTGTGTGACTGCTTGCTAAAGCCCATGTTGGCAGAGGTTGCCGCTTCTCATAACGTGAGGGTGTGACGGTCGTCAGATCTCTGAGAAAGGCCAGGGCCCGGCAGAGGTCAGAGTTCGAAATAGGAAGTGAATAAAACCAGTGGAAGAACAGTAAAAAACAGGCTGTGCTAAAGTTAAACAGGATGACCATATGGCCCAACCAGCCCACTCTGCATATATACCACCAAATTTGGAAACAGGTGTTTAAACACAACTTGAATACAAATGTTCATAGCAGGCCTAGCCACAGTAGCCAAAAGGTAGAAACAATCAACTGTCCATCGGCAGATGGAAGGATAACCAAAGTGTAGTCTATCCATACAACGGAATATTATCCAGCTGAAAAAAGGAAGGAGATTCTGACACATGCTACAACATGGAGGAACCTTGAGGACATTATGGTAAGTGACACAAACCAGACACGAAAGGACAAATACTATAGGATTCTGCTTATCTGAGGGACCTCGTGTACTCAAATTCATAGACACGGTACAAGGTGGGTGCCAGGGGGTGGGGGGCTGGGGAGTTGTTTCAGGGGTACAGAGTTTCTGTTTGGGATGATGAAAAAGCTTTGCCAACAGATAATAGTGATGGTTGCACGCACTGGGAATATAATTAATGCCACTAAACTGTATACTTAAAATAGTCAAAGTGGCATTTTATAATTGTATATATGTTTTACCACAATTTACAACAACCGGGAGGAAGAAAAGCAGCAGTAGGCTATACTAAGGATCAAGCTTTGCCCCTTCCCACCCCTGCTGACCCGGGAGGCCACCAGAGCATCGGTGATAATTACTTCACACCAACCGACCTGTAATAAGTTGAAAGGGGTGGAGCCCCCATTTTGCCTCTGTCATGGTGAGCCCTGGCAAGTCATTTCATCACTAGACACCTCCATTCACACCTTAGGGCATGAAGATGGATCACAGTGATCTGCTTCACGATCTCTAATCCACTGGAGACCAATGCAGTTCATTGGCCACAAGGACATGGGTTTGAAAATAGTCCCAGTAGCCGTGGCTTAGATTTCCATGCCTGATCAGCAGTAGTTGAGAGTCAGCTAACTATGGCCCACAGGCCCAATCTGGCCAACCATCTGTTTTTGTAAATAAAGTTTTATTGGCACACAGCCACCCCCTCTCATTTATGTGTTATCTATGGCTGTGCTCATGCTGCAATGACTGAGTTGAGTCTGGTCTGCAAAGCTGAAAATATTTATTACCAGGCCTTTTACAGAATAAGTAGTTTGCTGACCCCTAAGTTAGATGATCTACAGCTGTGCTCTTAAACAACAGTCAGTGTGTTTGGAATCTAAGAGAAAAGAAAACCCTCTATATGATGATTGAGTTAAGACTAATTTAAAAACAATAAATGCCCCAAGAAAAGGGTATCCCTGGTAAAAGTGGCCCTGAAAAGCCTTTGAGTATCTGTGCTGAAAAATCTTGCTTCCAGGATTCCATCTAGGTTTGTAATTTGAAGATAGACTGAAAATTGCCGTCCTCTCAAAAGAAATAGGTGTGGGAGGCCTTGATAGCTGCATGTCTTATGCTGGAGAAATTGCTTATAGGCTTTATAGCTTTTAAGTTTTTAATTGAACATGACTAAGATGTCCCACTTTCCTCTCCCCTTTTCTGTTTTTTTCTTTGGTGTTTAGGTCATTGACATTTCGATGATCCTGGCCGAGGCCATCCGAAGGACACACAATGGTGAATCTGTGTCTTACCTGTTCACCCACTTCCCACTATAAATCCAGGACGTGTGGCACAAGCCCGCTCTGGCTACTGACTTGTGTGCATTTATCTGATTTTTTAATTTTATGACTCAGCAATTATAGCATAATGCAAAGGCAGCAGATCTTAGTATACTCCAAGAGCCATTGCTTCCCCCTTCTAAAGCTCAAGACTGTTTATTTCCAGTTTGGGGGTGGTATTTGATCTTTAAGTGAACTGCCTTAAATGAGAAATGTTCTTGTCATCTTGACTTGTTCTAATAGGTGACTTTTTTCTTTCTTTTGTCAGTACTTTGAAGCCACGGCTTTCAAGTACATCATTCCATTGTGAAAGTTCATAGTTTATATATTTCGGGGTTGCCAAGGGTGACTTCAGATTAAAGCCTTCTGTGTAAATATATAATGATCATGCCTATGCACATTTGGGTAAAACCCTACACAAAATTAGCCTTTTACCTCTGAGTGAACCTTAAAAAACTTATAATACCCTGAATTTTGAATACATTTTTAGTAACCAGGTTATTGTGCTTAATTTGGACCAAATTTTATGTAGCTTAAGATGGCCACTGACACTTTTTTTTGTGAATATTAGACATATCAGAGGCAATGTAATTCAGTGTGTTTTTTTAATTACCACTTCTGAAAATCATGTTATAACTATCACTTACCTGAACTGTCATGTTCTAGAATTCCAAAATTATGTTCAATGATAGATCTGATTTTAGAAATTGTTTGGAGGTAGTCTCCAAGCTCACTGTCACAGTCATGCTTTCCTCTGTCCATCCCATATGGACAGTTCTTTGAGCTACACCTCACATCCTGCCATCTTAGATGTTCTCTTATGTCCTGTTTTTAGCTCTAGCTTTTACTTTATCTGTTTCCCAGGAATTTCACCTTACAGATTTCCACCAAAACAGACTCTTCTAAATCCCCTCAAATTTATTAGCCTGGTCATTCATTTGCTCCCGACATAATGAAAGAGTGAATTTTTGTGAGTGCCATCAAATGCACATTTAAACGTTATTTCCTTAGTTTTGATTTAATGTTCCTTTGCCTTTTGTAATCAGAAATGGCAAGTCTCCTAGGCAACTGATTATTTTAACTAAAGCTGTTACATGAAAAACATGGGTAAGAAATGTCCACGAAAAAGTACAAATAAATAAGCATCAGTTGCATCATTAAGATGATGTTCAAATGGTGGCTCAAGAGTCCTCATGGAGGAAGATTGATCCACAAGATGCCCCCTGACAATGCCCTCCTGAGTGAGCTACCTCCTGGCCCCACAGCAAGGCAAGCATTGACTTGCTGTGAATTTTATTATTTGCATATTGCTAGACAACCAGCTGAACTCTTCAGCCCCCAAAGAAGAGAGTTTGCCTGCAATCGTTTTCCCTTCTTCTGAATCCTAAAGAAAATTAATTCTCTGATCTATACTGAGCAGGTGGAAAATCAAATCAATTTAAGTCATTAACAAACTTGAATAGCAGTCTTTAAGACTCGAAACTTCACTATAGCAGAGGTTGAATTGAAGTTAAAGAGTGTCATTTTAGTCATTGCAGAAACTAGCATTTTGCTGTACTTAACATGACTTTTGAGAAAAATATATAGCCTGGTAAAGTCAGCTATGCAATACAGATGGACTATATCTATGAAGAGCTGAGCTGCAATATTTGAAGAGCCTATTAAGATGTATGAAATGTTTGTTTTTCATGAGTGAACACTACCTGTTTCTTGGAATTTCTATGCATAGAGAAAAAATATAGTTATGAACACCCATAAGTAGACAGCTTGGCATTCAAGGGTAGACAAGTTGACATCACTAAACCCAGTTGATTTGAAGGTAATCATTTCATCAAAGATGTATAGTATAAAATACAGAACTAGTTTTATAATAATGAGCCTTGGATTAAAAAAAAAGATTGTAAAATCTGTATTGTCATTCTCTGAATTAAGAACTGATTGTTTTTATCTTGTAACTTCACTGATGCATTTATCAACTCATTAGAGTGGACCTCACCATACACAGTGGCAATGTAGATCTTAACTAATTTGTGATTTCAGTTCAGTAGGCATGATGAAGACTGCCTCAAGAGCAGCTCGACCCCAGAGCCTGCACATCCCCTGCTGCTCTTAAGTGAAGCCACCAAATATATTGATCCTCTCCAACTCTGTTGAGTGGGGCTAGACTCGGCATCTATCTAGCCAACAAGGGGAGCCAGAGAAATATAAATATACCAAAGTTGATCAGCCTCCAAGTCAAGTTATATTAATCAACTTACAGATATTCCTGTTGTAACTTTGTCAGCTATGATGTCAACTCAATTCAGGAATTTATCATTGGCCGTGCTTGTGTTGGGTTGGGGAGAGGATTTTAAGATCTTCCAACACTGTACTACAACATTTCAATAAAACCATGCTACTTCTTTCCTTCATAGTTTGTATCATCATTGTGGAGTGATGTGTTTTGATGGAGTGATACGTTGAGGGCGTGCCTGGAAGTGTTTGCTACGATTGTAGCCCAGCATGGGAAATTACAGAAAAGCTAGATGTTAACGAAGTCAGCTCTTCTCTGTTTTGAAGGTATTTCTTCCTGAAGGGTTGGTTAGCTATCTCCTGGCCCCAAAGCATAACAGCTGTGTCACATAAGGCATCCAAGTTGATAATTCTAGACGCTTCCTACAAAATTGAGTTTGCACAGTGTGTTTACACATTGAAATAGTAATGTTCATTATCCATAGATTGGAGCTGACCAAACTTAAATGTAGGCCCAATAGAAGTTTTCATGGGTTTTGAGTCCAGAAGCACTGTGAAGAATTTCCTGCTTCTCTAAAACAACCGCCTCTTCAGTGATGCTTTAAGTTACTCTTGTGGGGACAAAGTAAATTTACAATTATGTTCTCCCAGTAAAGCTCAGCTCCAGAGTATGGATAACGGCTGAGACTTGGTGACATCTTGTCTTAAAGTCCCAGTGAAATATAAAGAGCTAAAACCACAGAGAAGGTCTAAAACTAAAACCTGGAGAAGGTCACAGTTTAAGGCAGAACATGGTAGAATGTACTAGAAGGGGAAGTAAATGAAGGAGTGAAGAAAACACCAACAACGCTTCACCACCTTTACAATTTCACGTAATAATGCTGTCACCTCTTCGGGAGTGTTTTATTTCATATGGCAGGTGCTACCAAATCCAGCAGCCGAGGTACAGGGTGGACAGTGTAAGTGTCAAAGGGAGAGATGAAATACTAAGAGGTTCAGGGGACCGAATAGGCTGGGGAGATCAGAATGGGCTTTGTGAAGGAACTGCCATTATAGATGGTACTTCATGGCAGAATTTTCCAGAACGGATGGCTGTCTTCCAGCATGGACTGAAGCAGGACAGTAGAGGGTGGTTGGTACATAACGTTTGAGTGAGAATCCCCGTGAGGATGGAAGTTAGGGACTGAAACGTCCTACCACAGCTTTCATGTGTGTTGCGTGGAGACGTCACTAGTCGCCCCTTTTCACAAGAAACCACCTTACCAGTTTACATCCCTGTGCCCCAGGAACACATCCCTCAGCCACTTCCCTGCCCTTGCTTTCCGAGACCACAGGTTGGATTGGTTTGCTTTGCCGTAGTCTCTGAGCTCTGTTTTCTCTTCTAAAAGAGCATGATGCTTAGGAATGCAGCCTTCGCCACTTACCAGGTTTTTGATGTGTCAGTAATTCCTCCCCATTTGCTTTGATGCAGCCATGATCACAGTTCCCACCCGTGTCATTTGGAGATTTGATATACGCACACAAGTTAGGAACCGTAATCCACCTGAGAAGCACCACTTGCTTCTATGTATTTTGACTCATGAACATTTGGCTCAGACAGATGTCAAACACAAAATTCTTGTCTAGTCCTCTGGCCTGTCCTGATGCTTTCTTCCACTGGCAAAATCAAAGGAGTGGGTCTCACTTCTCTCCCACTTGCTCACCCGTTTTCCGTGGCACATCTGCTAGGAGCCACTATGTTAGGATGGTGCTTGGATTAAGTACAAGATAAATAAAGTGCATGATGGAGGCTCACATGCATCCAGCCTTTGGAGTTTGCACGGATTGTCTTAGCACGATTGGATGCTGTAGGCAGCAGAGGTGGAAGCTCGCCTGGCCTTGTAGACATTTATTTGGGGCAAAAGGGCAACCGTGGGGTGGCAGGGGTGGTGGCAATGTGCTTTGCTGATTCAGTTCCCTGCAATGACTACAAGGCTTTTTCTCCCCCTCCCTATTTTCTGGTATATCATGTTCTGGTTTTTGTTTTGTTTTGTTTTGTTTTTTGTTAGCATTTTTGTTAATGTATCACTGCTTTTTTTTGTAAGAAATCCGAAATCAGAATCGTTTATATCTTGAGCTTACCAAGACAGTCATACTCAGCATTAAAATGTACATAGAACAAAAGTGCATTTGTTTAAAAAGTATGTGACCTCATTTTGGCCAGGTTAAAGTCCTACTTTAAGATACTGTGTTGTTTTAGTATCCATTTCTGGTATGCGTCTGCTGTTCAGCATTTTTTTCCCTACATTCATTAGCTTTTTATGTTTATTGTACTTTTCTGCAGAGCCAATTTTATCTCCAACAAATGCCTCAAGGCCCCTGATGGAGACATCTTAGAATGGGGACGGGAGGAGGGAGGGAGGAGGAATAGCAGGGAGAGGGGATAGAGGGAGCTGAGGGAAGAGGAGAGTTTTGCACCCCCACCCGCCGGATGATTTATTTCAGGTTTTCTCAATCTGAGCCCTACTCACATTTTAGACTGGGTCATTCTGTGCCATGGGGGCCACCCAGGTGCTGAAGGATGTGGACCAGCTTCCCCGGGCTCCACCCACCAGATGCCAAGAGTAGACACTCCCTCTCCCCCTGCCATGCACATTTGTGACTACCAAAAAATGTCTCCGTACATTGCCAAATATTCCATGGGGGCAAAATTACCCCTGGTTGATTACCACTGATTTATTTTAACCAGGCCCTTCTTTACTCCTCTTCCCTGATATTCATTCAGGTCAGAATGGCAGAGTAGATCCCTCCTGGCCCCTGGACCAATTTCAAGTAGAAAAGCATTCTAGAACAAAGTGGATAAGACAATGGCAATCATAAATAACTTAAAAAAATTAACGACCAATGTTTTGGTATGACATGAAATTAATACCAAAATGATCGCAATATCCTTTTGATTCGGGGCTATAAACACGGATCCCTACATCTGGCATGGAGTGGGCGAGATCTAAATAAGTAAGGGATTTGTTCCCTCACTGTCCTCTAAGAATGGTTCCAGTATTAGAATGGGTCACGAGGCGTGTCTTTTTGTTTTGCCTTTTTTTTTAAATCAAGAAACTGATTAAAACAGATCAACCTTCAAAGAGGTGACTGAATTTTAGTCTGACTTCAACAGCGACCACCAGAGAGCAGAGTTTTCAGTGCCTTGAGCCGGTGGCAGGTTTCCTGGCCCTTCCCTGATTGTTCTTCCTGCGCTGAGGCCCGAATGAAGACTGGAATCATGATGCCAAAGGTGACGGAACTTCCTTTGTGTTAAAATGGTGGCCAAAGTCTTCCTCGGTCAGATCAGTGAGCCCACCAACCTCTCCTGTCAAATGTCATGGAAGTAGTGATATTTCGGGGTTAAATGGAACATTTGGGACTGAGTGATTCTCATCTCCTTTACAGGTGAGGAGACAAAGGCTCAAAGAGATGGTGTGACTGGCTCAGTAAGATCGCACTGTTCCTTAGAAGAAATGCCATGGTTAGTAAACGGGGCCTTATTATAAAGAATATAGTAACATAAATATTATATAGATATACCAAACGCTTGTTAATCTATCACCTATTATAGCAATAGTATTTTAATCTTTTTCTTCAATTATAAAAGCTCTTTATTACTGTTACAAAATAATATATATCCATTGAAGAAATTTTGGTAAATACAAGGGGAAATGAAAAAAAAACTGTTCATAATTACTTGGGAATAACAACGGCTAAGTGTGGCATATAACCAAATAAATAGTTTAAAAAAATTTTTGTTTACATTTGTATTTTCTTTTTCCATGTCACTCAACATTCTAATATGTGACATTTAGAGTCTTCCTAGTATTGTGAAGTCATTTGCGTTGAATCCAATATCCTTCAAAGAATCGAACAAAGTTTAAATATGAATCCCTTTACAATGGATATATATTATTTAGTAACCTCGCATCAATCACGCGTGGTGGATTGTTGTTTTGGTGGCTCCCAATGAGCTGTGCTCCCGATATTTATGCTTTTGTGGAGTGCCCTTCCTCACTGGCTCTGAGCTTGGCCAGTAAACAGGACATTAGCAAGGTTGATACAAGCAAGGGTTTATTAGTGCTTGCACACTGGGCTTTTCTCTACTGAAATGCTCACTTTTAGGGTCTGCCATGAAAAGAATCCCATGCTTGCTACATGGCAAAAAAAGTAAAAGAAGTCACAGCCTCCTGACCACCCACCCTGGGGCACCAGACATGTGAACAAAGCCATCAGACTGCGAGTTCATGGGTGACCGCAACTGAGACCAACAGAGGAACAGCCCAGCAGAGCCCCAGGCAACCCACGGAACTGTGAGCAAATGAAGTGGTTGTTGTTTTAAGCTGCTAAATTTTGAGGTGGTTTGTTACACAGCAATGGAAAATTAAAACATGACAACATCAAATATGAAGAGCATCTAATATGCATCCAATTGGGAGAAGAAATCTTTAGAATCATAAACTCAAAAGGGGCTTTATGTTACCTGGTTCAGTGGCTCAGGTTCTGGCTGACCACATGACCTGATGAAAGAACACGGGCAGTGGAATCAAAAACCCTGCATCGTAACCCAGTTTTGCATATTACTACATACAGGACTTCTCTGAGTATCAGTTTCCTTGTGGGAAAAGTCAGGTTTTAATAATAGCTACCTAGCAGATCTTTCATTCTTCAACTTTATGAGTGATGGTGCTTCTAACTCAATGGAATCATAAATAGGGTGAAAGAATGTACAGGTGTGATTAGCGATTTGACTAGTGAGCCAAGTCTCCCGAATCACAATGGAGGGCTCTTGCCACTGTACCACGCAGCTAATGAATCCACTTATGGGCCTACAGAAACCAGCTGGTGAGAGAGATGATCTGTAATGCCTACTTGGTGAAACTGTTTCAGGTTTTCCTAAGGCAGCAGGCAGATTGCTTGGAAACCATTACATCCATAAATAGCCTTTTCTCTTTTTTACCAAGTCGTCTACTCCATTATTTGGATCAGGAGGCCTTTTTTCAAAGCATCAAACCCTTTGCTCTCATCCGGTGAGCTCTGATTCTTGCATGGGACCAGCCCTCCACATGAAAGAAGGTTTTTGTTGTATGAATTTGCATATCCTGTCAAGGACATCTTCAGAACATTTTCGTTTCAAGGTAAAATGAAACTTACGAGACTAAGCAGCAACGTACTTCATATTCTAGTTTAAAAGGGGAATGAGAAACAGAAGACAAGGTCAATTATGATACTGGGTCTTACAATGCTAAGAATATACGATATACAAAGGAACTATGTTGGCTGCATTCTATTTCCATGTGTCATTTACAAAGAGCAGGCTTACAGTGTCTGCAAATTTCTAATAAAGATTATGATTTGAAAAAGAGCCATGGATGTATCTAACTGAAGGGGTTAAAACTTCAGACTTGTTATAAAAATACCGTGATGCTTATCATTAAAGTCCTCTCTCCTCTTCATCAAGCAGACCCTGACTTCAGCATCTGAGAATGGACACAGCCAGTAGAAACTGGAGGGATTAATACCTACCTCTCACTCACATGCTTCGTCCAAATCAAGCAACTTGTACGGAGCAGCCTAAGATGTTATGCTTCCCCATGCTGGGGACACAGCATTGCATGGACTAGAGCAATTTGTTTAAAGGATTTATTTAGGTTCGCTCCAGCTTTAGGAGGTACAGATGACACTAAGTTTCTACTGAAATACTTTGATGTCTTGGTCGGAGTCAAATGGCAGAGTGGGGACTCCCGCCTTCCGTCCCCAGCTATACACTTGTTCAAGCACCACTCTGGATGCCAGCTCAAGCCTGGTTTCCTTTACCCTTTAATTTCAGAGACTTAATCCCAGGAGTCCTTCCATGTTTATACTCTAAAGTATGACACTAAATGAGGGCTGCCAGGTATGACACAGGATTCCCAATTCCATTTTCATTGCAGATAAACAACAACTAATTTTTTGGTATTAAGTACATCCCAATTTGCTAAATTTAGGTACTCTGCACTAAACCTTAACTACCCACCAAGGGCCTTTCCCCAGCCTCTTTATTTCCACCCAAAAGGAGAAAAGGAATGCAGTGAGACTTGGAAAAGCAAATGTGAGGCTTCTCAGCCAACGAGAGGCCTCGTCTCACAGGATAAACAGAAGAACGCTATCTTCTTCATCCAGTAATTTCTCTTGAGCTAACCACCCTGCAGGGGATGGGCCCACCACATGGCCATCATCCGGGCCATCACTCTCCCTGGGCAGTCCCCGTGTGGCCACAGCTAACTCTTCAGCAGAAGGTCTGTCATGGGTTCACGGTTAGTCATTGCACTTTTGTCTGTAACGCCAAGATCTGAACCAACCCAGATACCCATCGATACAGAGACAGGACAAAGTAAACTGTGGGATATCCAGACAATGGGATGCTTTCTACCTGTGAGAAGGAGTGAGGAGGCTCCATATACAGCCTCCATTGTAGAAGGAACTCCAAGGGAAAAAGCAAGAGAGGGATGACGTATATGCTAACCAAGTATACCTGTGGGTAAAAAGGAGGGGGATAAGAATATAAAGAAACTCTCAGAAGATAAATAAGGATATACCACAAACAATGTTTTCTTGTAGGGAGGGGATGGGGTGGAATTGGGTGGGTGGTGCGTAAGGAGAGGGGAAGATGTTTTACTCTGTACCCATCCGTGTGCCTGTGCATGTGTGTATCTGTGCAGAAAATAGGTAACTTAGCAGGCCCGAGGCTGCTAGCATTACGAAGGCCTGCTGGCAAGGTTGACCTTTGACCGGCATCTGGGAACTTGGATTTCTAGTGGGTTCCCACTGTTTCCAGAACTGGTCAGGGTGGCTCACTGTGCCTCAACTCGTTTTGTAAACAATCTGATTTACGATGAGCACCTGCTCTCCTTCTGGGAGTCTAGAATTTTGGTAAGTGCCTGCCAGAGGGTGCCTACATGACCAGCCCCCAGTAGAAACCCCGGGCACTTTGTCTCTAATGAGCTTCCCTGGAGACAGCATTTTACATGTGTTTTCTCAACTGATTGCTGGGGAAATTGAGTGAGTCCTGAGGAACTCTGCTGGGAGAGGACTCGGGAAGCTTGTGCCTGTTTCCTGCCCTCCTTGTCCTGGGCGCCTCGCCCCTTTACTCATTGTGGTTTGTAGCCTTTCACTGTAAAGAAGCGTAGCTGTGACTGAACTACATGCTAAGTCCTGTGAATCCTCCTAGTGAATAACTAAACCTTGGGGTGGTCTTGGGGACCCCAACAGTTTCTCCCCCACCTCTGATAGTTCTGTACCACGTGAATATATGTTACCTATTAAAGCAGAAGAACAATGAACGGCCCTTACTTTAGATTTGCCTGACTAAAAGCACCGGTCTACCTCCCTCCCTTCCTTCCTTTGTTTTTCTAATTTCTATAATTAGAGTTCATACCTCATGACCACGTACTTTCTATTGAAATTAAAGAAAAAGGCTGTTGCCTTACCTTACATTTGCCTAACGAAAAGCCCCATTCACAATGTTTTCAGAGAGAGAATCAAAGAGTGTGAGAGAGAAAGGGGAGAGAAAAAAGAAAAAAAACCAACACCACGACACATTTCACTGCCTCCATCTCTAAGCAGACACAACAAGTCTTGCAGCTTTTAAATGGTAGTGTTAGTTGGTTGTTTATTCATTTATTTATTTCAGCTTTCACACATTAATGTTTCAACATCTTAGAGCTTTGTTCTGGAAGACTATGTCCCTTTTTGTCTACATGAACAGTCCAGCACATAACTGGAAATACAGGTCAGCCATTCAAGAGAACAATTTTTTTTGTCACAGAGCTTGAAGTCACCTTTGAGAGGGACATCATGCATTAAAAAAGGTTTTATACACAGAAAGATTGCAAAAAGATCACAGAGACATAACCAAACTCACTGTGTGAACACAGAGTGGCTCCTGCATTAGGAAAAAAACAACAACACAGCTATAAAAGATGCTCTGGGGAAAGATTGGAGAAATTGGAATATAAAATTGATATGAGATGATATTAGGGTATTGTTAATTCTCTTAGGTGTCATCCTTATTTTAGGAAATACAAGTTTAAATGTTTTGGATAAAATGTCATGTTTGTTGGCAACTTTCAAATGATAAAAAAATATACATATACATACCTGGCCACATACAAAGGGGTAGAATTCATGTGGCTCACAAACAATGGTTGCACGTAGGTGGCAGGTATACAGGCTACATTGTGCAATTCTTTCAACTTTGCTATGTATCTGAAATTTTTCTAAATAAAGGAGTTGGGAAGAAAAAGAAAGCTTTTAGTTAAACAGGCTGTTAAGATAACTGAAGCTAATAATGATACAGTATCGTTATTAGAAAACTAATAACCACTCTGCTATTGAATTCACCACATTGATTCAAGAAGGACTTACTAGTTTAACAGAAAACATAGGCTTTATTTATGCTTGACTAACTAGGTAAGTTGCACGTGACTAGATACCTGGCTGATTCAAACAGCTAGTTAAACTAAGCCGCTAGTGAAACTAATCACTTGGCTGATCACTTCCATTGATTAATGATCTTCCTCTCAAAATTGACCTAATTGATTGTTCTTATTTTCATGAACACTGCTCACTTTCAGCATCATAAAGAAGGACCTCTTAGGCACATGGACAAGATGCTGGGGACAGGCCTGTTCTTAACTCAAGGGTCAATAATATCAGTGGGGAGCTAGGAGATATGAGTCACAGGTAAGCAACAATAGAAGGAGGAATGATCAATAACTAAGTGCATAGTATCATAATCTCTCAAGATTTTGCCATAGAAAACCTGGATGTGTCTTTATGGATCACACAGCTTCATTCCTCACTTTACAGATGAGAAGCAGATTTATTTTTATGTAGTCAAATTTTTCAGTGTTTTCTTTCAGACTCTGAGGTTGTTACTGTTGGATTTTTGTTGTCACGCTTAGAATGACTTCCCACTTTAAGATTATAAAAATATTTATGTTTTCTTCTAGTACTTTTCATGTTCAATGTCTTCCACTTAAATTTTTTAACCATATGAAGTTAGTTTTGATGTAAGAAATGAACAAAGGAAGACTGTAACTTAATTTTTTCTAAACCATAAGCCTGCTTTCCAACATTATTTTAATAATTCCTTTTGCCGTCAATGTGACTGTGATCTACCACATGTGCTTTTATTTAGTTCTGATATCTCCTCTCACTGTCGTGCTGGTAATATGCCACTGTAGGCCATGCAGCATTATAATGCATTTATAGAGCTGTTGGAAAAATCCTCCCCTTGCTATTGTTTCTTTCAGAAATTACCTGGCTATTCTCACATGTGGTCTTAACCCAGTGAGATCTGATGCCTTATTTTTATCACAGCTATTTGGTGATGTGCCATTTACCTATGAAAGGACATGACGTTTATGGATAACATAGCCCCAGTCTCTGTGATCAACGAAATTGCCCAATTGATTTCCAAAATGATCCCAATTGAGACTCGATCTGGCAAGTTACTCATGAAATCTATTGGTGTTTGGTTGGGATTGCACAGCATTTACAAATCAATTTAAGCAAAATCCCCATTTTGGACAAAGCTGTGGCCCCCAGCCCTAATAATGAAATATGTGTTTCTCTTCATTTATTTACGTCTTCTTCATGTCCTCCAGGGTCCTGGCAGGAAACAGGTGGTACACTCAAAGTAAGACATTGATGAATTTAGCAAAGTACTGTTAAAGGCAGTTTGGACAGGATTTAGGGAAATCAGATGGGACAGTGCAGCTCTTCAGTGGGAGTCTTCCGGAGCGCAGGCCTGCCGTGGGAGTGGAAAGAACAATTGGTGGAATCTGGGAAGAGCAGTGGTGAGGAGCGCATCACCTGACAGGAACCTCATTAAAGGGTTGCGGGCAGTACAACAGTTCCACAAAGGGAGGGAGCCAGGTGGGTAAATACCCTGACCTCTCTCTCCATTGGCCAAACCCCACCAGCAGCCTGGCAGTGGTGGATGAAGTTGACACCGCTCAGCCTCTCGGGGCACAGCACAGGGAGAGAGAGAAGGAAGGCACGCAGCCTGGGAGGTAAAGCATTATCGTCTCCCCGACTCCACCACCACCTCCTTCGTTCCTATGCATTTCATGTCAGTTTTCTTCCCAAGTAGTCCATATTTTTGTTACTATTTTGAAAGGGATTTATCTTATGACCAATCTGGGTAATTGTTTAAATGTGAGAAAGCTATTGATTTTCACATATTGAAGAGCATTTGACCTGGGAAAAGTCCAATATCTTTTCAGCACTAATTTCATTATTTGAAGAAAAAAGTGGTTAATAAGATGTTTACTTCTTTTCTGTATTTCATAAGACGGTACATATAGAGCAGTTAAAACAGTGTCTGGCTCATAACAAACCCTCAGTAAATATCACCTGTTATCATTATTATCTAATAGTTTTTCAGCTGGTCTGCAGCACCACTGACTTTTCAATCCAGTTTATTAACCCTGATCATTATCAGCTGATTTCCCTGCAGCAAACTTTGCATCTTCAAATTCTCTCCAGGCTGACTATGTGGGCTAATAAACTTGAAACAAAACGACCTCTATTTTGACTTTACTTCCAAAAGGCCCCAGTTATCAGTTAAGAAGGGACCAATTCTCACGGGGACCCCATTTTGAGAAGCAAGGCTTTCTATCACACAGGACCGCAAGTGCAGAGGACCCTCTTCAACTGCACTGATCCAACCGGAAGCTGTGCCACGGCTTAAAAGCCAAAGTCTCTTTCAGTTGGCTGAAGACACAACAAGGTCTATTTAGACATCTATAGAACAGTAGTTCTCAGCCTGGGGTGCTTTTGCCCTCCAGGGGATATTTTGCATTGTCTGGAGACATCTGTGATTGTCACAACTGGCCTCTAGTGAGCGTAGGTCAGGGATGCTGCTAAACATCTTACTGTGCAACAGAGAACGATCTCACCAAAAATGTCAACAGTGCTGAGGCTGAGAAGCTCTCCTAGGAAAAAGGAGGAAGATGGGTCTACCAGCTTGTTTGGATTTAGAGGAGACATTGCTTCAATTATGGTGGTAGAAATAAGAGGAACCTGGTGCTTCTGCAAACCTCATGTCTGGGGTGATGTCAATGATCATGCTCCTCCCCCTTCCCCCACCCCCATCCCCCACCTGGTCTTTGCACTTGGACACCCCGGGCTGGCTGCCCGGAGTTGCTGTGACTCTATGCTTCCTGAAGCCCGTCTCTTCAGCTCAGGAGACGCCAGACCTAGAATTATTCCATGCAACCAAGAAAGGTATTTTAAACATTGGGATAAATTTGAATAAGTTAACTAGTTGTAGGAGCCATTCTCAGGGAGTGGAGAGGGAACCCAAATGATATGCAAAAAAAAAATATTTTTGGGGGGAATCGAAAGAAAAGGTTTGGTAGTCTAAAACGTCAATTATTCAAAGACAGAGTCAAACTTGTAATAATATTAGAAATGGTTTCTGGAGTATGCCTCTTGTCTACATAGCTTTGAGGAAGTAAATACCATTGACGGGTGTTTTCAACAGCACAGTTCAGAGCTATGTTCCCAGCAGATTTTGAAACTGCAGTACTCTTCTTTCTTTGAAAGAGAAAGTTTGGTGTTTTCTCTTTATCTTAGTTTATGCTATCGGGCCCATCTCAGGCTGACCTTGATATCTCTCATGCTGTGCTCTCTTCAACCAGACCTCTATATTTCATTTTGGAAGAAGACTAAAAATGGTAAGAACAGCTAAGAAATTCCTGAGAAAGTGTTATCTATAACCTTTGTGGGGAAGAGCTGAAACCAGC
This sequence comes from Manis pentadactyla, assembly GCF_030020395.1. Lineage (NCBI taxonomy): Eukaryota > Metazoa > Chordata > Mammalia > Pholidota > Manidae > Manis > Manis pentadactyla. The sequence goes on from NC_080038.1 coordinate 7,932,638, forward strand.
TGGCAAGAGTGAAGTTTAAGAATCTGTACTTTGGTTATTTTCTGGGGGAAACGTCTTCATGATATTTCATAATCAAGATTAATCATGCGGGTATTTCATAATTTCAGAGTATTCGATGCTTGCTCTATCAACTTCTTACAAGAGTGAATGCGTGCTGTGGTGATGAGGAGCAAGTGTTTGAACAGGGGAAATAGCTTCTATGGACCTAATTTTTTCACCTTCTGTTTTTGGCTTTCAAGCCATACAAATCAGTGAAGTTACTTTGTGCTTTTTACAGCGTTTGGTGTTATCTGAATGAGTATATGTGCAGGCGAGCACTCAGGACTGGGGCCGAGGGGGTCCTGGGCTCGCATGCTGTCAAAGTAAACCAGAGCTGGGTAGTAGTTCCAGCTGTAAAAATAGGTTTTGTTCAGGAGCTATTGCAGTAGGGGGAAAAGAGACGTCAGTATAGAACTGTGCGCAATTCCAAATACAGCATGGACATGTGGGGCTTTATAACAAGGACCAGAGTTGGGGGTCAGTGGACGGAAAAATGACTAAGAGGAAACATCAGGGGTAGGGATAAAGCAACTTGGCAGGATTCTCACTGAAAGCAGGCCAGGGAGATCAGACATCAGCTGGAGGGGAGGGTGGCAGTGGACAAGGGGTTTGATCAGATATCAGCAGTAAAGGATTCTCCCTAAACTGATTCAACAGGATTCTTGCTAAAACTAGATGGACACGGAAGGCCAAAGTTCAAGGCCTAGTGGCTTAGAGGAACCTGACTAAAATTCAGTCAAGGAGAGAGGGTGTGTCAGTGCCAGCTCTCCAGGTCACTAGCTGGGGGACCTCAGGTCTGTCACCAAAGATCTCAGACTCAATTTTTTTGACTATAAAGTGAGCATTATAATACCTCTCTGGTTGCCTTCTAGGGCTATTGTGAAGCTCAAATAATAGAATATATGTTCAAGTTCTTTGCAAGCAGTATGAGTTATAGGTATGCCAAGAATTAATCAAGAAAAGACACCAGCAGCCTTTTTCTGAAATTATTTTGTCACCCAAATTAGATACGATGGAGTGCATTCACCAGGAACCCACTGACTTCTAGATCTGAATGTTGGCACCAGGGCTCATTTTGTGCCTAAGGCCTAATGAAAAGTACTAAGTATAGAAACAACTGCTTCTAGTTTCATTTCCTAGCCACTGGGATGTCTATTTTTACACAAACCCATGCCCACATCTGCCTTTGCCCCTTGAGGGGTAGCATGTGAGGACTGATAATAATAGAGTTCATCTCTATTGACCACTTACTGCAAGTCAAGCATCATGCTAAGGGCTTGATGTCAGTGTTGATGTTTCTCCTTCAGAGCAGCCTTACAAGGTGCAAATGAAGGAGCTGGGGCTTCCAGAGGTTAGGGGGAGGGAGTGGTCTTGGCTGGAGACCCCTCTATTCTACTTAGACAAGCCCGGCACACGGTGACCCACGAGACACTCAGGAAATTTGGGCTTCAATTATGTCTTATTACTTCAGAAAATAGGAGAAATTGGTACATATTTTATAAGAAAAGACATGAAGACAACTTTCAAAAGAAGAAATACAAAAGGCCAAAAACAAATTATTCAACATTTAAGTTATATGTCAGATCCTTTGATATGGAAACTCTGCTTCTAGAAATGCTTCTTGAAATGATCAGGAATGTGGCAAACTATTTACAAAGATAGTCTATGCCACATGGCAAATAGAATATCTCATGTCCAATGCTGGGGAAAGGTTAATTAATTGAAGTACACCTGTTAAATGGAATATTATATAGCCATCATAGCAAATTTTTAAGAAAGTACTGAATGACATAAGAAAATACTCGTGATAAAATGGTAAATGAAAAAAGCAAGCTAAGAACTGATAGATACCATATCTTCCCAGTGTTTTTAATGCACGTGCTGAATGCTTACTAAATGTTGGTTAATCTGTGATGATGGTTGACATGAATAAATGTGTTACCTATTTTGCTTAATAGTGTCGCCAAAGAGCCCTGCATTCTAACCCTTTTACAGTTGAGAAATCAGAGCCTCATGAGGTAAAGTGATTCACCAAAGTCACAGTGCTCTTACGTGGCAGATTAAGAACTTAAAAATCAGATCTTTTCACTGGCAAAGCCCTGGCTAGTACTAAAATGCCTCTCACTGTGTGGAGATCAGTATTAGGAGGAAACATGCTAAAATACAACAGTAGTTAAGATATTTTAAAAACGGTATTCTCCTCCCTATAGCAAATTTCTTCACGGCCAAACAGATGACAAGGAATGCACTTACTCAATTAAACCTGTCTATTTAAAAATTTGGAAGACTGTGATAAAATTAAAAATAATCACCACAGGTTAATCAGCCAGTGTCTTGGCACTCCAAAAGCAGATCATTTCTTAGAAGCCCACCAAAGCTTCGGGCTGCAGTGGTTAAATTATGGCCATTGGCCATAGCCAGCCTGCCACCTGTTTTTGTACAACCCACAAGCCAAGAATGTTTCTTATGTTTTTAAATGACTTCAGAAGTCAGGACACTATTTTGTGACCCATAAAAGCTATGTTAAATCCTCATTTCAGTGACCACAAATAGTTTCATTGCTCATGTAATATATCATTTGTGATAGAGACTGTATGGCCTGCAAAACAAAATACATACTCATGGGTGTAAAGTCAAGTAAGATTTACTGTCTCGGGTCTTTGGTGTCTGTTGCGATGCATAGTAGCTGTTGAGTTTCTGGTTTTTTTAAGACTATTAAAAACAGTCTGGGCAAAAATGGTAGGAAGTAAGTGATGAAAAGTATGTTTTTAAAGTAGTGGGTTAGATGCTGGTACTTACGTTTTTTGTTTGTAATGAGACTGACATGGTAATCATGCTTTACAGAGATTGGCCTATAATTAGAAATAATTTCAAAATTTGCAAAAAGGGGGATATTTGCTTGTAAATTTATTAGGGAAATCCCAGTGGAGGCTCAGTCTCTAAAACAAATAGCACTTCAGTCACTTCCCTTCTTCACAGTGCTTGGCTAGCCTTTAGGGTGATGTACAGGACACATACCTAGTTATCAGACAATTCAGTGTCCTATCAAGAGGGCGAAAGGTTCGTGAACTCAAATTCTAGGGTTCCCGCAATTGCTCCCCCACTCCTTGCCCTTTCGTGTCCGTTCTCCGCCCTCTCCAGCCAGCCATTCCTCTGCTTCAGCTCAGCCCACCCATTGCAGGATCCCCACCATGATGTGAAATCCCTTGCTTCCCCAGCTTGACTGAAGCCGTTCCCTCCACCAGAAAGGCATATCCCAACACTTCCTTTTCACCTGGGGCAACTAGGCATTTCCCTCCTTTGTGATCTTGAAAATAAATCAGAGGAGCAGACGATCGGTCAGAGCTGTCATGACCTGCAGCGAGGCCCACAGTAGCCCACAGGGGATGCCCAGTATGTCGGCCTTCTGACTGGTTGGCTGGGTAAACTGAGTGGAGGTAAGCATACCAGCAATTGTTCCTAGACCTCCAATATTCCCATCTCAACATGAATTTCCTTTAGGTGAAGAATTTTGCTGAAAGGAATGAAATCTAAGCAGATAGTAGCTAGATGAAGAATTATAATAAAGGCCAGAAGGTGAATGCCGATTACGGAAAGGTGAGGAGGCTGTGGGGCTCCTTGCTGCCACCAGGTAGTCACCGTGGCTTCCTCATCCAGGCCCTCTGGCCCTCGTGGAGGACCCTGTCCCCCTCCTCCTCTCCTCCCTTGGAACCCGCAGCATCTCTGCCGTCTCCTCACTCTTGGCGGATTAACCATCCCTCCTGCTTCACTGAGAACATCGCAGCAATTGGAAGGGGAAGTCCACGTGGTCCCCTCTCCCTGTATACCTGCTTCTGCACCCCTATGTCCTGCTTCACCTCCTGTCCAGTTACCTATTGCTACTCAGCAGATGACCCCCAAATTGCTGGCTTAACACAGCAATGATCCTATACACTTGTGTGTCGTGGGTCCCGGGGTCGGCTGGCTCAGTAAGGTGGCTCTCTGGCAGTTGTCAGTGGGGGCCGGCCTGGCCTGCACGCTCACTCTCACAGGGCTGTCCCCATGTGTCCTCTCCCATATGGCGGCTGCGGGGTAGAGGACGTCCTACTAGGCTGGAGGCTCAGGACCCCAAAGCAAATGCAGGGAGCACCGCCGAAGATGAGCTAGGGAGTGGGTGGAAATGCGACCACCTTTTCTACCCGGGCTGCGGATGTCTTGCAGCATCACTGCGGCTGCCACTCTCCGTGAAGACAATCACAAAAGCCTGCCCAGGTCCGGGGGTGCGCGTGTCAACAAATCTGTGGACCCTTACGCTAAGGCTAGCATTTCTACGCTCCTCGCTAAGACCATCTCCCCGCTAGCACGCAGGGGCTCCTCCTTGCTCGCCTCCTTGCGCCTGTAATTTCTGCTTTCTCTCTACATCATCAGTATTATTCCTGCTTTTTTGGACTCTTTTTTCGTTCTCACCAGCATTATAACATGCTATTGTTTCTCGCATCCTAAAATAAATTCTCTTGACCCTACTGGCCCCGTGAAATACTGCCAGAGTCTTTGTTCCCTTTTGCAGGAAACTTCCCAGAAATGTTTGCTGTCTCCAATCCCTCATTCTTCCAAGAGCTTTGAAGTCATATTTTATTTGGCTTCACCTTCAAAATATATCCAGTCTCTGGCAAGTTCTCACCCCCTCCATCCCTGCCAGCTGGGTCTTTTGCTCGAATTACTGTAACAGCCTCTTGCCTGGTCTCCATGCTGCCACCCTTGCTCTCGTTGTCGTTTCTCACCACAGCCGCCAGCATGATCCTTCTGTCCTGCAAGTCAGACCAGGTCAGCCTTCACCTCAAAAACCTGCATTCCACTCAGTAAAAGCCACCATCTGTGACCAGCTGACAAGGCTCTACATGCTCAGCTCAGCCCTTAGTCTTTGACTTCATCTCCTGTCGTTCTTCTACACCCCTGGTCCAGACACACCAGCCTTGTGGCCATCTCTGGGATTATCCCAGCATGCTTCCACCTGGGGGCCTTTGCATGAGGCTCTTCCCTCCGCATGCCGGGCTTTTCCCCTGCATGCTTCTGCAGATGGATCTGCCAGGCCAATTTCCTTCTTTCCTTGAGATCTTTGCTCAAATGTCAACTTCCCAGTGAGCCCACCCAACCCCCCTCATTTATAGTCACAACCACATCTCACATTCTTGATCCCCTTCGCCCTGTCCCATGTTTTCTTTTTCCATAACACCACCTACCATCCGTTACAATTATTACAGTTAAATATTTCTGAGTTTATTATTTGGAGAATATGAGCCCCTGAAGAGCAGGGGTCTTTTCTGTTTGGTCCACTGATGCAATCCACTTAGAAGCAGGAACCTGACACAAAGCGGATATCAATACATACTTGTTGAGTTTTTCATTTTTTACAATTTCCAATCACATTGTAATGATGAGGTTCTATTACTTCTTCTGTAATTAAAAAATAATGTTTGGTTAAGACAATACGTGTTCTCTGTGAAAAACTCAAAGAGTAGAGAAGGATATAACAGGAAGCTAGAAGTCTTCCCTTCCTACCCAGCAAAGGCCCCTTCTTAGCCCTGCCCAGCAGGGATCACTGCTGAAAGTCTCCACTGTGTTCTTCCATACTGTTCTCTGCAATTACAGATCAAATATATGTACATCCAGTCATCATAAAGGGATCATTCGCTATGTTATTTTGATGCTGCTTTAAAAATTCATTTGGTTTCTTAAAACTTTCAAGTATATCTTGCACAGCTTTCCATGTCAACAGCTATAGTCCTTCCACATTTGTTTTAAAGGGATGTTTGTGATTCCGTTACTGCTGGTTTCCCATTTTTATCCCAAATTGATAGATTGTCATCCATGCCTCTCTGATCTCTGCTTCCTCATCTGTGAAATGGGAATATTTATGCCCTTTCAACTTCACTGTCAGTGTTAAGAGATGTAATAGGAAGAGTGTGTCCACCTCAGCATCTAGCACATAAGAAGTATGTGATACAAAGCAGCCATTATAAAATACAAAAGCTCAAATGACTGATTACAGTTCAATGTGAAGTCTACATTTTCCATCTTAACAAGGTGACTGAGAGAATAAAACACCTGTGCATAGAAAAACCAAACATTCCCAAATTTACCGTAATTAGCTAATTAAGCATCCAAATATACCCATTGTATTTGCATGTGTAATTATTAATTACCAAAGCTGGGCCTATGTCACAGTATATTATGCTATTTTACAAGTCAAATTACTGAAAGGGACATGTCTTTAGGCAATCATTGTCAAAAGACCAAGCAAAACACAAAAACACGGATTACTTGAATGCAATGAAAAATAGCATAGACCTCAATGCTGAATGAACTCTTACATTTAAAAATAACATTTGTGGAAGCTAAGGTCCCAGCTGCAGTCTGAAGCAGGTAGACCGCAATGGTTTGATAGGGTAAATTTCCACACTTAGGGAAATTTCCATTAGAATAAAGGAATACTCCACATTTTCAATCATCTTCTCAAGGTTATCTTTTAAGTTTGGAAGCCTCAAAGGTATTATTTTTCTTTAAATAACAAATTAGAAAGACTTCATTCATTGAGCCCATTTTCCCCCTCACCTGATTGATCAGAGCCCACCTCTCTCATTGCAGTGAACCTTCCCTCTGGCTTGGATCTTGAAAAGTAAACCTGCTGGCATCTCCAGGTTCTAGGCTTCCAGTGCAGCCAGCATGGAAAGCCAAGAGATGTCCTGCCTGGCATATGCCCTTCCAAGGGCCAGATGGGCTGGGGCTCAACTCCTGAGCAAATGATGACAGGGACAGTCCCATCCTGGCTGAGCCTGTTCCCAGGAGAGACAAATTCAAGGGATTTCAGATTCAAGGAGACAGAACTGAGAAAAGGGATGGTACAGGAGTCCCTCCATTGCTCTACTTCCCACCGCCTTGCTCTGACACCATCCCCTTTCTCTCTGTGGCACTTTCCCTCTTCAACCCTTCTTTTAGAGGCCCCAAGCCCTCCTGGTCTCTCCTCAGCCCCTTGTCAAAAACCTGATCGTTGGCAAAACTGTACTATTTATGATCATTCAGTGTGAATCTTCCCTGGGATTTTAAGAAAACTCAAAGCCTTGATTTATCCAGCAAATACTTATCTTGTGCTATGTGGCAGGCATCAAAATGACACAGTACATGTAAAGACAGGCAAGGTTCTGGACCTAAGAGTGTTCACCACCTAGAAGGAGAGATGGGCGAGGTGTTGGCATGGAGACTTCTGGAAAGGTAGCATAGCATAGCAACCAAGAGTGCAAGCTCTGTGTCCCAGTTGCTTGGGGCCAGTTCTATAGCTTCGGCCTTTGACCTCCCTCATTGTAAATGAGCCTATCTTTTAGAATTGGGCCAAGGCTGAAATAATTTGCTAAATGCTTTTGGTTGAAATTAGCAGCATCTGAATGGACATACCGGCTTTTCAGTGAATATAATTTCTTCTAATATTTGGCAGTCCGGGACTGAATTTGCTTAGAGTTAATTCCATGCACAAGTTTAATGCAGCCTAAGGTTTCCTCTAGACCAGGGCTCTTCAAACACGTGGGCCAAATCTGTCTGCCCACCAGTTTTTGTACTTGTGAGCTAAGAATGGTTTTTACAACTTTTTAAGAAAGTTTTTACAACTTTAATTAGTTATATTCTAAATGGTTATTTAAGTACCCACATAATATCTTCAATTTTGCCTAAAGTATCTACTACCTTGCCCCTTACAGAAAAAGTTTGCCACCGCCTGCTCTAGACCAATGTTCTCTAATAGACCTTCCGGCAGTGATGAGCATGTTCCTTATCTGCATACTTGAATATTGTAGCCTCATGCCTAATGTGGTTTTTGAGCACTTGAAATACGGTTAGTGTGACTGAGAAACTGAATTTTTAAAAATTGTATTGAATTTTAATTCATTTAAATTTAAATAGTCACCTGTGACTGGTGGCTATCATATTAGAGCAGCTCTAGACAATTCTCAGTCAAAAGATTCTGTATGCTGTCAATGTCTCTCTTTCTCAATCTAATCAACTCCCTAGAGGCTGTGTGAGTCGAAGGGAAGGCAGTGCTCTTAATCAGATTCTTTGCCCTGGACCAGCTTTTATTGTCTGCTGGAAAATGCTTAATGGAAAGTGCTTGAAAAATACATGTATGCATCCACTTAGGTCCTCTTAAGGTTCCTGCTTTGACTTTATCCATTACATCTGCTTTAGTTTGGGATAAAGCAGTTGGCTTTTTCAACCCTGTAAGACCCCAAATGAAGGAAGTCTTCATCAGGCTTAGAGTTCAAGCTGTAGGCAGAGAAAACCTCACTTGGCAGACAGTACTTCCTTCCATCTCTGCTTGCAGATGGCTAGTTCATTTCCCTCCTAAGACTGCTAACGCCAAGAAGAAGCTGTCAGCACACATCATCGTTATGAATATTTCCCCTTAGGGTAAAGCCGCAGTTGGCATTTTGGGGCTGTAACATACAGCATGGTGACTGGAGTTAGCAGGACTGTATTGTATATTTGAAAGTTTTTAGCGGAGTCAATCTTAAGAGTTCTCATCACAAGAAAAATAGTTATAATGATGTGAGGGGGTGAGTGTTAACTAGACTTCTTATAATAATTTCACAATATATACATATATCAAGTCATTTTGTGCAGCTTAAACTACTACAATGTCATATGTCAATTACGTAAGTTAATATCTCAATACAACTAGAAAAACAGAAGTCAAAGTTGGCAGGTGTTCTGCTTTCCAAGGTACCATAGGTGATAGTTGTATCGAGTGTTTTGCGACAGTGTAACATGGGTCAGCAGCTTTCCAGACTCCGATATCTGAGTTTTTGGTGCCCAGAATCCAGTGACATCAACATTACACATTTTAGGTTCTCTTGCGGGCAACAATTTATTTCCAAGTTCTAAACGCCACACTGAATAAAATTAGGTTTGCATTTGTGCAGTAACAAATCCAATTAATACTGGCTTAGCTTAACAATTTTATGATTTATCATGAACTCCTGTAAGTGAGAAATTCAGAGCCCTTCTTTATGCTCTGCTCTCTGAGGTCATGCAAGGGTCTGGATACTCTGGATCAGCTGCCTTGTGGCTCCACCATCCCTTGCACATTTTCCTTATTTGCATTGTCCAAGATGGCTGGCCATGACATCCAAATTATAAGAAGCCAGATGGAAGCAGACATGAGGAAGGGCAATGGCCCTGCCGTTTAAGGATTTGTCCCAGAAACTGCACATCTGACTTTCTTTCATACCACATTGGCTTTAACTTGGGTGTATGGCCACGCTTAGCTGCAAGGGAGTTTGGGAAATATAATCTTTTCCAGAGTAGCATATGCCCACCTATAAGTGAAGATTCTTTCACTATGAGATGGGAGCAGGGGGAAACGATATTGGGACATATATAACAATCTTTGGACTCTAGGAGGATAATAAAAAGAATTAATTTGGAGTATCAGAAAATTCCCCGTGGAATAAGAATAGCATGCAGTTAAGCTGCACATGTATAAGTGTCAACATCTTGTCTGGAAAGAATGAATGCATTTTAAATCTGTGTAATTTTTCTCTCCTCCACTAGATCTTGAGCTCTTTAAGGGCAGAGACTGTGTGTCTGCTGCCCTATTAGTTATTCAATAAATATTTGTCAAATGAAAGAATGAATATAAATTGGCAAAATTCTGATTATTTTAAATAAATTTTTTCTCACCAGATACTTGGTACAATTTCTAGCTTAGGAACTGCTGGGGAATTTTCTGGCCCACGTTTGCTGTCTTGACCCAGGAGGGCTGTCCAGGTCCTTGGTGTGGCCCATGTTGTTGCCATGTCTGTCATTCTCTCACAGGGGGTCTTCTCCTGAGCCCAGCACCTGCCTCAGAAGGGTACATAGTCGTGAACTACCGGGCCTGGACAAGGACCCAGCTCCTCTGACCTTCAGTCTAGAGTTATTTCCACAGCCTCATGTGTCACCAGTGCAGTAGGAGAGGAGAGGAGGGAGCGATAACTCTGTCTGGGTTGATCCCAGAAAGCTTCTTGAAAGAAGATGGGTTTGAACTTCACAATACAGAAGCAAAGCTTCTGAAACCTTCCCCCCACCAAGGAATCCCTGGGCAAATAGAAGAGGCAGAAAGTGATCCCTGGAGGGCCTGGGGGTGTAGCCTGAAGGAACCTACTCCAAGGGGAAATTTCTTTTAAATAGTTTGCTTTATTTCATTCATGCATGCATTCGTTGCTTCATTCATGTATTGAGCAAGCATAATGTGCCACTAGTTAGGTGCCAGGCATTCTTGCACACTGGGACACAAAGCCCTGCCCTCTCGGTGCTTACATTCTCATGCACAATCCGTGGTAAACACATAAGCACATAAGTTATCAACAAGATAAGTTCTAATTGTGCTAAGGGCTATGAAGGAGATAAAGCAGGGGTGTCCAATACAGAGTACACATTCCTCTCTGTGCCCCAGCTGACTCGTCTGGAAACTGGAGAGCATGATGGAGGTCTGCAATCCCCAAATCCCCAAACTGACAGCTTTGTCTCAACTCAGCGGTTGGCCAACATGACATGATCTGAACTCATTTGAAGGCACATCTTGACCTGAACTGAATGAGCTAGTTCTCTTTCTTTGTTTGTTTTCTTAATCCCACTTTGAGTGGCCAATCCTGTGGTTCCCTGCACACATTTTTGTGTGTTTGATTATGGGATGCTGCCCCAGGCCCCAGTAGGAGTATTGCATACCTTCTAAACTCTGAAAAATTCTGAATTTCAGAATACATCTGGCCCCCAAAGGTTTTCAATTAGGATTGAGAATCTGTAGTACCACCCTCATGTGGTTATTATGAGGGTGAAATGAGTTAATATACGTAAAGCACTGAAAATGAGGCCCAACATAGAGTAAGTTAATGCATGTTACTGTGATTATCACTATTATTCCATGGGAGGGTATTTAGATAAGCTGGTCAGAGGAGGCCTCTCTGAGGCTATGTCACTTGAGCAGATCCCCAAGGGATGAGAATGACTTGGCTGTGGGAAGAGGAGAAGAAAGATAATTTCAGGAAGAGGGAACAGTGAGTGCCTAGACTGGCTCAAATGCAGAACAGAAAACAGGCCAGATGTCTGGCATGTGGTCACACTAGGGGAAGATGGTTCACGATCAGCATAGGCTGGAGTCAGAATATGCATGATACAAGCAATGGGAAAGACTTCGAATTTTACTCCAAGTATAATAGAAAGTCATTGTAATTGATCTGATTCATGTTTATAAGGAATGCCCTGCTGCCACTTGATGAGTGAATTGCAGAGGACAAAGGGCATCAGGGAGACCAGTTAGGAGTCTATTGTGGCAGCCCAGGTGTGACCAAAAGGCTAATTGGAACAGGGAGGTGGCAGTAGATAAGGAGAAAACTGGACAGGCACAAGGAAAAGTTTAGAAATGAGGGAGAAAAAAGACTTTCTGACTCATTTTTCTTTCTAATTTGTTATATGTCCAGGTTAAGTATTTCACAGTCATTGTCTCGGGGCATTAAGGTCAGTTGCTCACTAGACCAGCTCATACAGGCTTGCCAGAGCAACTCTGCACATTTCTCCCTGCTCTGCACTCCATGACAACACACCGGCTGCTCAAAATTGGCATTGGTGGGAGGATTTACACTATGCAAATTGGCAAATGCTCCAAACCAGGACTTAACACATCAGGGATTTGCACGGACAGTGGAGGAAAGCCAGTTGTTAAATCATTTACTAGCACACTGCTGTGACTTTTTGTCTAACTAAAATTCCTTCATCTTAGAGCATCCATTTCCCCTGATAACAAAAATACTTAAAGTAGGTATTTCCTGGGAAACTCAGTTTGATGACTGCTGTCTCAGTCATTCCATGGTTTTAACTCAGCTAACTCAGGGATACTCTCAGCTCCTCCCGGGGTCTCATCTGGGTTCATGGGAATGGTGTCGGAAGTTCAGAATTTGTCCTTGGTCCATTTTGGCCCGCTCTGGAATATAACTCACCTCCCAGGTCCACAATATCAGTCTTAGCAGCCTTACTTGTAGCCTTCTGATGGTGGGATTCGAGAACTACCATGTCTTCTGACAGAAGCAAAGCTGTGGATGGGATCCAGGGTCTGGGATCCTATCATCAGGAGCCATACAGACAGCTCACTTTTCTTCTCTCCTTCCTCTCTTCTAAAGCCCTTTCCCACATCTTGACTCAAACCCTCCTCCCTGAGTGGAGAATGTTTTTCCTAAATATTTGAGTAAGCCTGATGCTCGAGATGTACCATATTTATCTGAGGGCTTCCTGTACCCCCTGACATATTGCCATATCTTCCCAGGCTCCAGAATGAGAAGTAGAGCCTTAAAGGCTAGCTGGGTTTTGGGGGGGGGCAGAAATGGTAAGGAAGAGTGCTCCACATGGGGGCACCTCCAAGTCAGGGACTGCAAGCTGGCCTTGAGTGTTTAGTGATGAAAGAAGCTGGTGGTGGAGTTGTATGTGGTCAGCCCAGACAAGTAGATAGGGGCCAAATTATGGAAGACTTTGGATGGCATGATAAAAAGTTAGGGCTCCTTCTAACCCTCCTACACCGCTGGTGGGAATGTAAATTAGTTCAACCATTGTGGAAAGCAATATGGAGGTTCCTCAAAATGCTCAAAATTGACTTACCATTTGACCCAGGAATTCCACTTCTAGGAATTTACCCTAAGGATGCAGCACTCCAGTTTGAAAAAGACAGATGCACCCCTATGTTTATCGCAGCACTATTCACAATAGCCAAGAAATGGAAGCAACCTAAGTGTCCATCAGTAGATGAATGGATAAAGAAGATGTGGTACATATACACAATGGAATATTATTCAGCCATAAGAAGAAAACAAATCCTACCATTTGCAACAACATGGATGGAGCTAGAGGGTATTATGCTCAGTGAAATAAGCCAAGCAGAGAAAGACAAATACCAAATGATTTCACTCATCTCTGGAGTATAAGAACAAAAGAAAAACTGAAGGAACAAAACAGCAGCAGAATCACAGAACCCAGGAAGGGACTAACAGTTACCAAAGGGAAAGAGACTGGGGAGAATGGGAGGGTAGGGAGGGATAAGGGCAGGGAAGAAGAAAGGGGGTATTACGATTAGCATGTATAATGTGGGGGGTGGGGGAAAGGGGAGGGCTGTGCAACACAGAGAAGACAAGTAGTGATTCTACAACATCTTACTATGCTGATGGACAGTGACTGTAATGGGGTGTTTGGGGGGGGGACTTGGGGTAGGGGAGAGCCTAGTAAACATAATGTTCTTCATGTAATTGTAGATTAATGATAACAAAATAAAAAAATAGAATTAATTATTATAAGCAATTTGGAAAGATGGATAATAGACTTGACTGTGAATGACAGCTTATGGAATCAGTGGTTTGTCATCCTTTTTTGTTTTGTTTTGTTTCTGAACCTGGACTCTGAATAAAGTTTAATAATGTTATAAAAAAAAGTTAGGGCTCCTTCTGTAAAAAATAAGAAAAAGAAAACTATTTTAGATTCCAGAGCAATGAAATCTGGTAATGTTTGAGAAGCTTGATGGTTAGGGCGGATTGGAAGAGCAAGAGCCTAGGGACAAGGAACAGGCTTTGCAGAGGACGAAGGGTGGAATGTCAACTGAGATTGTGTCAACTAAACTTGGAAAGCAAGGAAGGTGTCAAGAAGGACAATGAAAGAGGTCAGCTGGGCTTAGTGAATGTTTTTAAGGATGGAGAGGAGGAGACAGGGTGGTGAAAAAGGAAAAATAGAGACAGTGTTGTGCTTCTAACTTCCACAAACTTGAGGCATGTAAAGATGTGTGAAGAAGCTCTGAGATCCTTCTGAAACATTTTGCCTTAGAGGAGAAGCAAGCTGAGGGGGAAACTTGCTTACTTATCTCCTATTACAGGAATTGAAGGAAGTAGGCATTTGGTTTATCAGCTAGGAAGGTAATTGGTTGACTCAGTTGACAGGACAAAAGCATTAGTTGAGCTAGAAGCCTGTTGTAGAGGTACAGACTGGATCATCCCATGGATAAGCACCACTTAAAGCCATTGTTCTGGAGTAAAATACTTTGGGAAATCCTGAAACTTGAGAGCAAGTCTATGCTTAAACCGCCTTCTAAGGCAAGGCAAGTTTAAGTTAATATGGTGACCAGTAAAGCTCTTAAGTGCTTCCCATATTCCCTTTTAAGGTCTTTCTCCCTAGGGTCCTGGTATCTCTTATGCTAAACATGGATGCCCAAGAATCACTGTTATAAATAGATTTCTCCATCTCCCAATTTGCCTGAGAGAGCCTTGGTTTGTACCTATAGTCTTGGCATAATTATTAATAGCTCCCCCCTCCTTTTACTCCTGCAAATGTCCTGCCTCTCTACTCTCCCCTTTCCAAATTTGCGTGACAGAAACCCAATGTGTAGGGAAAATGTTCATCCCCAAATCATCCTGGAGATGATTTCCAAGAACAATCCAAGGGGAAAACCAACTTAAAGAATGGCAGTGCCAAAATGGCAGGAGTCAGGTGACCTTGGGCAAATCAGCTAATATTACTGAGCTATGTCTTAATCTGTAAAATAGGGCTAATGGATCTCCTTTATTTCCTTCCTTACTTAGGCATGAAAATCCTGAAAGACTCTTTGTGAAGTGTACCAGAGCAGGCTTAGCAAACAGTAATTGCACCAAACTCTTAATCGTATTCTTCCTACTGTATTTGCATTTAAGAATTCCTCCCTCGCCCCCATATTTCAGACTTTGGCAGTTAACTGATGGCTCTTCCATCTAATCACTCTAAATAACAGTGAGCAGAAAAATGCTGCTTCTATCACCTTAAGAGCTATGTAACTGATAAGCTAAGATGCTAAAAGCTAAATATTGCTGTAACCAAATTATTATGAGCTTCAGTTACTGACAAATACCGAGAAAGGGTGCTTGTTTAGACAATTGAGAACCAGACATGAATTGTTTTTTCTGAAGTGTAGCAAAAGAGAGGCTGCAATGGGAACTTTCCATTTTGATTCTTGGTATTCTTTTTAGAATGGTGATTTGTTCTTTCTTATACTTGCAGGTGTTTCCAATGTGGACATTCAAGAGACAATTTCTTATCCTTTTTAACATGGTCCTAATTTCTAAACTCCTTGGGGCTAGATGGTTTCCTAAAACTCTGCCCTGTGATGTCTCTGTGGATGCTCCAAATGCCCATGTGATCGTGGACTGCACAGACAAGCGTTTGACAGAAATCCCTGGAGGTATTCCCACCAATGCCACCAACCTCACCCTCACCATTAACCACATACCCGGCATCTCTCCAACCTCCTTCTACCAGCTGGACCATCTGATAGAGATCGATTTCAGATGCAACTGTGTACCTATTAAACTGGGGCGAAAAGACAACGTGTGCACCAAGAGGCTGCAGATTAAACCAAGAAGCTTTAGTGGACTCAATTATTTAAAGTCCCTTTACCTGGATGGAAATCAGCTTCTAGAAATACCTCAGGGTCTTCCTCTCAGCTTACAGCTGCTGAGCCTTGAGGCCAACAGTATCTTTTCTCTCATGAAAGAGAATCTAACAGAACTGGTCAACTTAGAAAGACTCTACCTGGGCCAAAACTGTTATTTTCGCAACCCTTGTAATGTTTCATTTTTCATCGAAAAAGATGCTTTCCTCAATCTGAAACATTTACAATTGCTCTCCCTAAAAGATAACAATATCACAGCTGTCCCCACTATTTTGCCATCTTCTTTAACAGAACTCTATCTTTACAACAACATCATTGTAAAAATCCACGAGGATGATTTTAATAACCTCAATCAACTGCAAATTCTTGACCTAAGTGGAAATTGCCCTCGTTGTTATAATGTCCCATTTCCTTGTACACCCTGTGAAAATAATTCTCCCCTCCAGATCCATGTAAACGCTTTTGATGCATTGACAGAATTGCAAGTTTTACGTCTACACAGTAACTCACTTCAGTATGTGCCCCAAAGATGGTTTAAAAACATGAACAGACTTAAGGTACTAGATCTTTCCCAAAACTTTTTGGCCAAAGAAATTGGAGATGCAAAATTTTTGCATCTTCTTCACAACCTTGTCCAATTGGATCTCTCTTTCAATTATGAACTCCAGGTCTATCGCACATTTATGAACCTATCAGATGCATTTTCTTCCCTGAAAAACCTGAAAGTTTTGAGGATCAAAGGATATGTCTTTAAGGAGCTGGGAAGCATTAACCTCTCCCCATTACGTAAACTTTCCAATCTTGAAGTCCTTGATCTTGGCACTAACTTCATAAAAATTGCTAACCTCAGCATATTCAAACAATTTAAAACATTGAAAATCATAGATCTTTCAATGAACAAAATATCACCTTCAGGAGATTCAAGTGAAGTTGGTTTCTGCTCTAATGCCAGACCTTCTGTAGAAAACCATGCGCCCCAGATCTTTGAAGCATTACATTATTTCAAATATGATGAGTATGCAAGGAGCTGCAGGTTCAAAAACAAAGAGACTCCATCTTTCTTGTCTTTTAATGAAGATTGTTACACGTATGGGCAGACCTTGGATCTAAGCAGAAATAACATCTTTTTTATCAAATCCTCTGATTTTCAGCATCTTTCTTTCCTCAAATGTCTAAACTTGTCAGGAAATAGTATTAGCCAAACTCTTAATGGCAGTGAATTTCAGCCTTTAGTGGAGTTGAAATATTTGGACTTCTCTAACAACCGGCTTGATTTACTCTACTCAACAGCATTTGAGGAGCTGCGCAAACTGGAAGTTCTAGATATAAGCAGTAACAGCCATTATTTTCAATCAGAAGGAATTACTCACATGCTAAACTTTACTAAGAACCTAAAGTTTCTGAAGAAGCTGATGATGAACAACAATGACATCTCTACCTCCAACAGCAGGACCATGGAGAGCAAATCTCTTAGAACTCTGGAATTCAGGGGAAATCATTTGGATGTTTTATGGAGAGATGGTGATAACAGATACTTAAAATTCTTCAAGAATCTGCAAAACCTAGAGGAATTAGACATCTCTGAAAATTCCCTGAGTTTCTTGCCTTTTGGAGTTTTTGATGGTATGCCTCCAAATCTAAAGACTCTCTCCTTGGCTAATAATGGGCTCAAGTCTTTCAACTGGGGAAGACTCCAGTATCTGAGGAATCTAGAAACTTTGGACCTCAGCAACAACCAGCTGAAGACTGTCCCTGAGAGATTATTCAACTGTTCCAGAAGTCTCAAGAAACTAATTCTTAAATATAATCAAGTCAGGCATCTGACGAAGTATTTTCTACAAGATGCTTTCCAGTTGCGATACCTGGACCTCAGCTCAAATAAAATCCAGATTATTCAGAAGACTAGCTTTCCAGAAAATGTCCTCAACAATCTGGAGATGTTGCTTTTGCACCACAATCGGTTTCTGTGTACCTGTGATGCTGTGTGGTTTGTCTGGTGGGTTAACCATACGGAGGTGACCATTCCTTACTTGGCCACAGATGTGACTTGTGTGGGGCCAGGAGCACACAGGGGCCAGAGTGTGGTCTCTCTGGATCTGTATACCTGTGAGTTAGATCTGACGAACTTCATTCTGTTCTCACTTTCTACATCGATGGTTCTATTTCTGATGATGGTTATGATAGGACACCACCTCTATTTCTGGGATGTATGGTATAGTTACCATTTCTGTAAGGCCAAAATAAGGGGGTATCAGCGTCTGACATCACCAGATTCCTGCTATGATGCTTTTATTGTGTATGACACTAAAGACCCAGCAGTGACAGAGTGGGTTTTGGATGAGCTGGTGGCCAAACTGGAAGAACCAAGAGAGAAACATTTTAATTTATGTCTTGAGGAAAGGGACTGGTTACCAGGGCAGCCAGTTCTGGAAAATCTTTCCCAGAGCATACAGCTTAGCAAAAAGACAGTGTTTGTAATGACAGACAAGTATGCAAAGACTGAGAACTTTAAGATAGCATTTTACTTGTCTCATCAGAGGCTTATAGATGAAAAAGTGGATGTAATTATCTTGATATTCCTTGAGAAGCCCTTTCAGAAGTCCAAGTTCCTCCAGCTCCGGAAGAGGCTCTGTGGGAGTTCTGTCCTTGAGTGGCCAGCAAATCCACGGGCTCACCCATACTTCTGGCAATGTCTGAAAAATGCCCTGACCACAGACAATCACGTGACCTATAGTCAGGTGTTCAAAGAGACAGTATAGCCCTTCTTTGCAAAATGTGACTGCTTAACTTACCAAGGAGAAGCTCGGCTGCCTACATTTTCTCATAAATATCTCACTGAAAGAATGTTTCTAAATTCTCCAAGACCTGGGAGAGAGGAGTCACCAGTGTATGACAAAGGAATTGGAAAAGTGGGATTTATAAAATACATCAAGTTGTCTTTCTTATCTTCCTGTGTCTCCATTTGCACTTGAGTCTCTCCCCTCTGCTCCTGTATAAAATACTATAGGGAGAAGGGTGGCAAGTAGAGGACATGGGGCTTTGATCCTCCTCTAATTGTGATTCTTAAATATGCAAACAATCACAAAATTGAGAAGTATTACACTTCTACCCATTAGAAGTACTGTATAGAAACAGGGTAAAAAATGCTCAGGATCTGTCTGTATGACATCACAATGTACTAGAGTTAGTGAAATAAAAACGCAGTTAACTCCTCAACTAATTGCTTCAGTATCATCTAGTGCCCCCTTCTGTCCAGACGGAGCGTTGGCAGCAGACTGGTGGTCGCTGCTTGGGCGCAGCTTGGCCCTGCTGCTGGGTTCCCTTGGGAAAGGCGGAGAACCATCTTTACCATCGATGGACGTAGTCTACTTTCAAATGGAAAACAATTAAGTGATCTGCCTTTATACAAAGTGATGCTATTTATCTTTGAAGGTAATTTACCTTCTTAAATTATTACTATGACTGAATGCCCCACTCCCCCTACCAATTTTATATGTTGCCATCCTAACCTTTAATGGGATGGTATTAGGAGGTGGGACCTTGGGAGGTGCTTAGGCCATGAGAGGGGAGCCCTCATGAATGGGACTAATGCCTTGTATATAAGGAGCCAGAGAACTACCTTGCTGTGTTCCCACCATGTAAGGATTCAAAGAGAAGTCAACAGTCTGCAACCCAGAAGAAGGGCCCTCACCAGAACCAGACCAAGCTGGCACTCTGTTCTCAGACTTCCATTCTTCAGAACTGTGAGAAATACATGTTTATTGTTTAAGCCACCCAGTTTATGGTATTTTGGTATAGCGGCCTGAGCTAAGACAAATATTTTTATCTGCATTGCAAAGTACTGTAGCCAAAGTAAAATTGCCTTATCCAATGGTCTTTCAAACCTCTTTGTTAATTGATTCTATATGTTTGTAATTATCTGCAAGCTTGCTCCATCAACTGTAGATGGTTTTGATGGTAGACTCTAAAAGAGGACCCCAAGAGCATGTATTTATTTATAGTAATCAGGCAGAGATGACAATTATATGTATTCCTTTAAATTTGGAGGGAGGCGGGAGGAGAAACACGTTTACAGACCTTAACACTGAGAAGGGCTCAGTCTTGAATTTCAGCTTTACCACCCAAAAGCAGCAACAGAAAGGACCAGGACCAAGACATTCCAAAGACACATGTACTTCCAATTGGGTATAAGTTCATATGAGTTCAAAGTTTGAAACCTGACAAATTTGCTTTATTTCATGAAAGAAATTATATACAGAGGTGTCTGTGCCCTTTGGAAAATAGTGTGCATGTGTTCAAATCTCAGAGCATTGGCTGGAAGATATTGTGTTGCCTTCATGTATGGAAATGCCAAAGGTTTCACTTTAGGTACAGCTGAAAATACACAGTATATGAATTATTGCCAAAGGACATGTACTCAATTAATAAGGGTCACGAATTCCCAAATTAGTCTCTGGTCCGAATAGAAACATAACTAAGTTCCTAGAGCCAATGGTTTGACAACTTCTGCGAGCTTTATTGTATTTAATAGGTGCCTTTCTTCAGTGAAAGCAAAGACAATGTCATAAAAATCAACTTCTGACCATCATAAATTCTCTTCTATGAAAACACATAAATGCATAAAGTCTAAGCTATTTTGGTGATTTATAAGCCATAAAGCCCTTGAAGACAACTTACACATCTTCTGAAATGGATCAAGAGGAAGGGAAACTGAAAATAGGGCAACTCCAAACCACAGCATATTTTGACATGAGGTTAGGTACAGTGGTTTGTTGTAGGAAACAAGCAAAAGCATATCAGCAGATGGTTTTAGCTTTGATTCCTTTGTCATCTTGACTAGTCACTCCTTTGACCTTCGTAGGGCTTCGTAGAACTCCACAGAGTTCTGTACATTCGCAAATGGCTCTGATCAAACACCACTAACTCGGGCTACCAAGAGCATGTGACTGGCAGGTCCCCTGCCACTCTCAAAGTATCCTGCTTCTCCGCTGACCCACCTCTGGTTGGCTGTGCTCCGGAAGGGAGTGCTGATTCTCCCTAGATCCCACTCCTCCCTCAAGGCTTGGCCCCCAGCCCCTTTCAACCCGCCTGGCGAGGATGTATCCTTCCTCCTCAGATAGATACTGTCCCTCAGCAAGACTTGGGTATTTGTAGGATTCAAGCCAAGGGGGGCAGGAGGCAGGGCAGATGTTATGGTTGAGAAAAAGGCAAAGCAAGTGTGTGCCATCTGTACAGGAGAGAGAGGGTGGGTCTGATCAGGGCCCCCTTCTGAGTCGGATTCTCTTGCCCCCGTCCTCAAGTCTGCTTCCAGCTCTGTGTGAACACTCTTAGGTCCATAGGAAGTCCATTTCACTGAGTTCACGTGATCACAGAGAACATGAGACTGGCCAGCCCACCAGCTGGCACACTGAAGGGGAAGGGTTGTAAAGACAGAAAGGGTCCCAAGCTCCTGATGAGACTGTGTGGGCAGAGGCCTGCTGATAGGGGCCATCCACGCTGCTGACGCTGAAATGACAATAGGACAGTTTCAGGCTATTCTAGGGCTCGTATCTTCTCCATCTTCTGTTGCCCACCCCCCTTGCCCTCGGTTTCCTTTTCGGCAGAGGTGCCCAGGCGTGCCTCATGTAGCGCCTGAGAAGGAAAAGAATGGGCCGTTGCTGCATATGGGGTCTTCTGCTTCGAATGATCAGCTTCGTTTGTATTGTGGCATAAGCCCATCTCTTTCCCACACAGAGCAAACCCCCACCTGCTGCAGGGAGCACAGCCTTCTCTCACCGTCTTGGCCAGACGTCCCTGGGGAACCCTGGCCTGATTTCCCGCTGTTCAAATGCATATTCTATCTGTTTACCTCAACTTCTAAGCATGTGAGTTAAGAAACTGGGTAAGACCTGGTGTTCTGCCTAAGATTATCCTAATCTTGAGAGGTATAATATGTCTGTCAGGACATTTCCGTGGCTGTAGTTCTTCCTATATGTATCCCTTCTCCTGCTTGGTGATTTGTATTAATTAACTGATGTACATTGGTTGAGAAGGTCTGAGTCCCAGCGTCCCAGAAGGAGCAGTTTCCCGAAAAGGTCTGGTAGGGTGTGGAGGGAAAGAGGAAGTCCTGGGGAGTCTCACGGCAGTTTTCAGACACCCTAGAGCCCACAGTGGGCCAGGAGACGGGCAGTTGCCTCCTCACACAGAAAACGTCTCTCAGTGTTCTGGCTGGCGGGAGCTTTTGTCTAGTCTGGTATACACGACTACCGCACCCTCGCCGGCTGGGGTGATCAAGGGTTGTACACTGCAGAGGCTCTCATAATAGTGAGTTGCGTGAGTTGACGTCCTGAGCAAGATTGTCATAATGTTGGGGGTCGAGTTCGTTCTCTTCGGTCCTTGTCCTCGCCACAAAAAGAATTGAAAGGGAGAGACACAGTAGCAAAGCAGAATAAAAGTTTTATTTGAATCCACTCCAAGGGAGGAGCCGGCCGGAGTCCAGGGAGACAAAGGCAGGCTGCTCACTGTGAGGCTTCTGTTTATGGGGTCTTGGCAGGACAGAGAAGTCTTTGATTGACCCATATCTGAGTCCCAGTGTCCAGGGGATCACACGGCTAAGAGTACTTGGGCTGTTCTGGAAGTTAGAACTAGTCTGCTGTCCTGCAGTCACCCCTGGGACATTGGTATCACCCCCGGGCCTCCAAATGGTGGCCCAAGCCAGACTGTTGCCAGGTGAAATGCATTAAATCAAACCGTTTACAGCGCCAGCTGCTCTCTCCCAGGTCTGCATTTCCCATTACTTAGTTGCCTTTCAAGTGAAGCATCATGACTGAAATACTCAGATAGTTTATAACCTGCCCGGAATTATTTTAACACATCACCATCACCCTGTCCATGAACACACCATGAGGGATTGATCTGTGAGATGCTCAGCTCTCCAGGACAGGCCACCTGAGGAAACAGAACATGGGGAACATGCTCTGAATGGGGAGGATGACGTACAGTAATCACAAGTTTGGCTGCTACTCATGAGGGCAGGGACCCAAAGGGAATGACAGGGCAAGGAGGGCGTCAGGGGATCATAGGAAGGAGGGTGTGAGAGGAGGTCGCTGGTACCCAGACAAGGCTATGCAGTGGGGTGTGGAGAAGGAAGAGGAGGAGGGAAGGGAGTCACATTTGTGAAGCAGGAAATGCAAATGATCATTTTACTATTATTCATGTAATCCATTCAATCCTCACATCACTCTAGGAGGCTGGTATTCAGAGCTCCACTTAGAGATGATGGGTTACCGCAGAGCTGAAGGTGGGATCAGAGGGGTTAAATCAACTGCCCCAGGTCACAAAGGAAGTCAACGGCCCCACCCAGAACTGACCCAGCTCTGTGCAATCAGGAGCTTGGGAACCATATAGATTCCAGGCCCCCACCCTAGAAAGCCTGATCTCTGGGGCCCAAGAATCTACATTTCTGGAACTAGCCCAGGTGCTTCGGATGCAGTCGGTCCACAGAGCCCAGTTTGTGAAGTACCACATCTTCCTTTGGGATGTAAGGAGTTAGTTCAGAGTTCGCCTCAGCAAGGAGAGCCCGGCTCTTAGCTGTGCTCAAGTTCTCTCTCCCTCTGCGTACAACCCTCAGGGCTCTCAGCCAGCTGTTAGGTGTGCTTAAACTCAGACTGCTTTCCATTAGGCCCTTGATTTGGAGGGACACACATGTGACTACATAGGATTGGCAGTTCTGTTCAAGGCTAAAATGTGAAGACAGTTTGGGCAAGTACACTGGCAGGGGCAGGTGGACAGGTGGCCCAGTGATTCGCAATCGCTTAAGTCCTGACAGCTGCTTGCATCACTGTTCAAAGGGTGTCTTTTCTGGCATTTTCCCAGTACCTAACGGAATTAGGCACTGTGGTTCTACGTATATGGTGCAGAGTGCCACCTAGTGGAACCTCATGGGTGTTGATGTTCAGCTACCAAAACCCTTGGCTGGGTCCCCAAAGTGAGGTGTGGGGAGAAAATATCAGAATAGATATAAGCATCTTTTAAAAAGTACGTTTGTGGCTATTTTATCACATATCCACTGTATTAATACAAATATATGTAGGGGTGTGTGTTAACTGTTGTTTATTGATGAGAGGGCAATGTAAAAAACACGTGGAAGACCAGAGACTATCAAGTCTTTGTTTAGACAACTTAGTTCCATTGCTTTGACTTTCTCAAGACACAGCTGCCGACCGTTTGTTTTTGCTCAGGCAGGTGTAGATGAAAAACCCGAGTTGACCCTCTTTCCCCTGTGACACATGTCCCAGAGAACATGGCCCCCAGTGTGAAACTGTGTCCGTCTTAGTGTCCCAGACGCTCTGCCTCTCTGTCGCTCTCCATCTCTCCCCGGCGCTCTCCCCACCCTGCCATACTTGAATAAACTAACCAATCACCGTCTGCTCCCACTGCCACCCCTCACCCCAGTCCATAAATGGCATCTTTGAAGGCTGATGTAACTTCTTAACCGTGAGTTCATGAGAACTGTCGCAGGGTAGGCATGGGGCTTGGGTGTTTCGTGCTCACTTCCCACAAAGTCAGCCAAGTCAAAGAAGACGGAATGCTTACTTGCTTTCATGTATATATGAGGCTTATATATGTGCATATACAGATGTCTGTCCATATATGTACATAATACATATGCATGGGTGTGTGTGTGTGTATGTGTGTGTATTAGAATTGCTGATAAGTCTATAGCCACCTACATGGGTTAGTTGTAAAACAAAGTGATGTGATCCATGAAAAGTACTCAGCATGGGATCTGATATCTACCAAATGCTCCACAGATATTAGATACATTATTATTTTAAATATATAGTCAATTTTACAAGGGACTAATTATTTACTCCTCATGCAGTGAATATTTTTAATCTTTTTCTTTTAGCATACAGTATGGGGGAATTTTCTTAGGCTAACCATTTCTGCTGTGTGTAAAGTTTATGCTCAACGTTTCGTGTACTACATGAAAAGTATATTATTTAAAAATAATTTTGTGTGTAAGGAGTGACACTCAATTTGTTAGCTCTTTCCTTCACCACATAACCTCAATCAGTGCTTGGTTCACTCTTGTTTGCTTTGGATTTAGGTCCATCAAACTTTCCAGAAATGTCTCAGATACCCAGAGCTCGTTTCTGTAGGTTCCTTTTTAAAATAGAATTGTTCATTTTCCATGATCTTCTTTCTAACTATGAGAATGCTGACCACTTCCTGCTTAAAACTTATCTGAGGAAAGTCCCTTTTTGTTGATCCAAGTTCCCATATTTTCCCAGTTCTGCTTTTTCCTATGATCCCGCAAGAAAAAGAAGAAAATCCACAAGTAGGAAGGAGTACCAAGTGCTGGTCTGCATAAAACCCTGTCATGGCTCTTTACCTGAAGAATAAAAATAGAGATCGTCCTATTCTTACCCTTCCCCCTTTCCAGTATTTCCCCTGTTTGAATAATTAGTCTTCTCCATTGCCACATGTGAGTTTAAAGTCTTCCTGAGATAGCCTGTTTTCATAAGACTTCATTTAAAAAGCCATGTTGAGAAAGACCATATCAAGGTTTATAAAGAAAAGTGTAAAGTGCTTTCTTCCAAGAGCCCAGCCTTAGTGAAGCTCACTTGGAAATTTAGAATTCCACCCAAAGAGTCGGAAATTTTCAGAATCGTTAGGGTCTGAGGGATTCACTTACTTACATCTCTCTCTAGCTGAGCCATACACAGTGGCATCAGGTGGGGCTAAGGAGCAGCCTGTGCTAAATTTGATGCCCACTGCCTGGACCTGTTATCTTGCAGCTCTCCAATCCCCTTCCTGACTCGGGGTGGGGGGTACCTATCCAGTCATGAGTAGAAAAGAAGAAATTCAAGCCTTCCCCCTGTCTCACAGAGTTCGCCTTGGGGCTGCAGAAGCAAAGAGAGGGTCTGCTCTGCTTAGGAGCAGGCTGTCCAAAGAGAACAAGAGGCCGGAGACCGGAGCAAACAGGAGCAGTGACCATCTCCCCATTGCTGCCAACCTGCCAGGCCACCCTACCTCCCGTAAGAAGCATGGGTAGGGCTAAAGGGAAAGAAGGACCAGACCCTATCCTTCCTCATTTCAGGAGTCAGTGTCAAAATGTAAGAAGAGGAGAAATCTTCCTCTGTAGTACCATTCTGACTCAACAATAAGTTAATAAAATCTCAATGAAATGATTTACACTAGCATACTAGTCTATAAAAACATCACGCCACACTTAGATTCACGACATGAGGGAAAATCGTTGTTTTAGAGCCTAAGACCAAAATTTACCAGGTTTCCCATTTTTATGTATCTATCTTACAGAAGAGTCCTTACCTTCAGGGGCACTAAAATTATCATTTCTAAGACTCATTAATATTGCTTGGGTTCCATAATTTCCTACAAGCATTTATGAGATAGTGTAGAATGTAGTTGTGAAATCCATATTTTGCGTTATGGTGACGTAGTATTTCTAGGCTGTCAGTGGCGTTCATTCATTTTATTCAGTCAGTCAGCAAATATTTACTGTGTGCTCACCGTGGACCAGGAGTGGTGCTAGGGACTGAGAAAATGCTGGCGAGAAAAGTAGAAATACGCCCTGTTCTCCCAGAGCTCTTTAGAAGCCTATTAATCAACAATAGTTAACTGAACGAGCCCACACTGAAAGAGGACCCTGTTTGAGGGTGGGAGATCGTGAGTGTGGCTTCATCACATTGCATTTGAGGGGCTTCCAGTACCCAGATCGGAGAGGCTGAAAAAGCAGGCGGCCATGGTCTACGGAGCTCAAGAAAGAGACCGAAACTACAAGTAAGCAGTTGAAGTCCCCTGTGTCAGTGGACGTCTTGGGCACACACGTAGTCGTCCAGGGCCTTGCTACCCAGACTGCGGTCCCCGGGCCGGCAACATCGGCCTCTCAAGGGAGTTCATGAGAAATGAGGACTCCCAGCCACGCTTCACATCTGCTAAATCGGAATCTGAATTTTAACAAGAGACTCAGGTGGTTCTCAGGCATGTGACAGTTTGGGAAGCACCGCCCTAGGCTAGAGCTTCTCAACCTCAGTGCTATTGACTGTTGGGAGCAGAACGCTCTTTGTTGGGGTGAGGGGCGGAGTTCTGGGGGGAGACCTGTCCTGTGCCAGCCAGGTTAGTAGCATCCCTAGTCTCTACCCACTAGATGCCAGGAGTGCCCCCCACTGAGTTGTGACGGCCAAAATACATCACTGAATGTCCCTGGTGGGACAAATGCCCTCCCTCCCCACAGAGAAACACTAACTTTGGGGCAGGAATATGGAGTAAGAGGGAAGGATGATGGGAATTGAATTTTGAAGTACTCATCTTTCACAGCTGGTAGCAGATGAACCTGGAAAGGACAATGAAAAGGAGGAAATACAGAGAGAAGAAAAACTGGAAGAGCAACAAGGGCCAAGAAATCAAGGAAACAAGGATGCCGAGGACAGCCCCGCACGCTGCTGAGGTGAAGATGAAGATGAGGATGAGGACCACAACGTGGCTATTTGATTTAGCGAAGTAGATGTTCCTGCTGACGTAAGATGGAGCCCTGCTGGCAGACAGGAAAGGCTAAATTCGGACTGCAGAAGGCTGGGAGGGGCAGAGACCAAGACAGAAGGTAGAGCTCTTGTTACTCAGTGTGGCCCCCAGATCAGCAGTATCAGCACCTTCCGGGAGCTTGTGAGAAATACAGAATCTCAGGTCCCACCCTAGGGCTTCTGAATCCGAATTTACATTTGAGCAAGAGCCCTAGGTTTCCAGGTGGTTCCTATACACATTCAAGTTTGAGCAGCATTGCTAACTGGAAATCCTTTAGTTTGGCAGTGAAGGAGAGGAAAGAAGCGAGATATTGTGTATCTGTATATACAACTGGTTTGCTACCTGTGAGTGAGTACCTTACATATACTTACCGTCCATAAATAGATTTAAAAGAACCACACATGGTTGAACATTGTGGATATTTCAGAAGGAAAATGCGTAATTTGCAAACTCATAAATCAGAACTCTGGTTGTACTTGTAGTTTCAAGATACTTGCTGGATTCAAAGTTTCATGATTGTATTAGTCTCAAGTACACTTGTTATTTTATACTTTTATCCAGGCTGTTAGTGCCCATGTACAAATGAAAATGTGTTTGCAACTAATTGGTTTTCATAAAAGAAGACTCTCTAGTATACCTTAGTGTAAACAGAATCTTGTTTTTATGCCCAGTGGGCATGCAGTGTATATATATTACTCTAGACTAGTAGTTTTCTTTTTTTCTCCCCCCTGCCCCAATTTTATTGTATATGTTGAAGGTATACAATGTGACTGTTTTATATTTGTATACATTGTGAAATGATTATCATCATCAAGTTAACGCATGCATCACCTGACATAGTTACCTTTTTTTGGTGTAGTGAGAACACTTAAGATCTACTCTCTTAGCAGATTTCAAATATACAATAATACAGTACTATTAACTTTATCACCATGTTGTACATTAGATTTTCGGAACTTATTCATCTTATAACTGAAAGTTTGTAACCTTTGACCAACATTTCCTCATTTTCTTTATTCCTCCCTACCACCCTCCCATCCCCGCCCCAAGGCCCTAGTAACCACCATTCTACTCTCTGGTTCTATGGGTTTGACTTTTTTAGATTCCACATATAAGCGAGATCATACAGTATTTGTCCCTCTGTCTGGCTTATTTCACTTAGCATAACGTCCTTCATATTCATCCATATATATATATCTCAATCACATTTTCTTTATCCACTCATCCCTCAGTGGACACCTAAGTCGTTACCGTATCTTGACGATTGTGACTGCAACGAACACGGGCATGCAGATATCTCTATGGAGATACTGATTTCATTTCCTTTGGCTATATACCCTGTAGTGAGATTGCTGGATCATATATACGATAGTTCTATTTTTCATTTTTTGAGGAACCGCCACACTGGGTTCCCTAATGTCTGTACTAGTTGACATTCCCACCAACAGGGCACGAGGGTTCCCTTTTCTCCACAGCCTTGCTTACACTTGTCTCTTGTCTTTTTGATACAAGCCATCCTAACAGGTGTGTGATGACAGCCATTGTGGTTTTGATTTGCATTTCCCTGATGATCCGTGACATTAGCACCTTTTCATGTATTTGTTGGCCAGCTGTGCATCTTCTCTGGATAAATGTCTATCCAGTTGCACTGCCCATTTTACTTTTTGTTTGCTGAGTTGTATGAGTTCCTTATTATTTTGGCTATTAACCCCTAATCAGAAAGATGGTTTGCAAATGTTTTCTCTCGCTCTGTAGGTTGCCTTTTCATTTTGTTGATTGTTTCTTTCGCTTTGCAGAGGCTTTTGAGTTTGATGTTCTCTCTCCTGTTGATTTTTGCTTTTGTTGCCTGGGCTTTGGGAGCCATATCTAAAAAACATCATTGCTGAGACCAGTGTCAAGAACTTTCTCCATGTTTTCTTGGAGAATTTTATGGTTTCAAGTCCTACATTTAAGCCTTTAATCCATGCAAACATACAGGTGGTAGATGACCCTGTCCTCTCAATAATGAGGGTTGCAACCCGAGAGGCTCAGGCTGGGGGGAATGCCTGGATATCCCAGCAGGGAGGATATATTTATTGTGAGACAGTCCCAGAGATTCAGATATCAACTCCCCCACCTGTCATAGCGGATCTTGATCTTGGTTGTACCTTGAAATTACCTGGGAAGCTTAAAAAAAATCCCCATGCCTGGGTCCCTCCTATGCAGATTCTGATTTCACTGGTCTGCCGGATAGCCTGGGCTTTTGGTTGTGAAGATTCACAGATGATTCCCATATGTAGGCAAGTTGAGAATCACTGCCTGAGAATTGCTCTATTACAACTGGTTCCCAGACTTGAGCATGCATCAAAGTCCCCTGAGGAGCTTGTTCAAAC
Source organism: Manis pentadactyla (assembly GCF_030020395.1). Taxonomy (NCBI): domain Eukaryota; kingdom Metazoa; phylum Chordata; class Mammalia; order Pholidota; family Manidae; genus Manis; species Manis pentadactyla. The sequence goes on from NC_080038.1 coordinate 7,962,032, forward strand.
TCAGATTTCTGGGTCCCACATCAGTTTCTGACTCAGTAGGTCTGGAGCTGGAGCCTGAGAATTTGCATTTTTAACAAGCAGGGCAGAGGGGATGCCGGTGCTGCTGGTCTGGGAACCACACGTTGAGAACCTGTGCTCTCCTGAGGGGTTCTCAGACTTCACTGGCTCCATTGGCCCTGCCCCGGAGCTCCTGGGTCAATATGCTTGAGGCCTGACAGTGGAATTTTAAATAACAGCCAGTTGATCTGTGTGAATAAAATGAAAGTTCCTGTGGCCAGGATTCTTACCCAGCCCTGGTTGGCTAGCTCACTACACAGATGTGGGCAATACATTGTTATTGACTCTATATAAAGAGCTCCGCCCGGTGTTCTGGGCGACACCATGGCAGGGCTGCAAGGCTGCGGGAGAGCAGAGCAGAGGCTGGAGTGGTGGCAGTGCCGAGGACAGAGGCCCAGAGGACGGCTGTGTGGGATGGCTGTGCAGGCAGAGAGGCTCAGAGGGCGATATGTCGTTATTGACTCTATGTAAAGAGATCCACCCAGAGCTCTGGGCGATGTGGTTGCAAGGCTGCAGGAGAGCAGAGGCTGGAGTGGTGGCAGCGCCGAGGACAGACACTGAGACGGCAGCGGGGGCAGAGACCCGCTTGCTGCACGCAGACTCGCTGTGAGTGGACGGGATTCTAGTGATTGATTGACCTGCCACTGTGGGAATAAAGTTGGGTATAACCCTTTCACCCCAAGAACATTCCACTGCCATTTCTTTGGTCACATTGAATCCATAGTGACCTTGCCCGGGGCTGAAACCCATTGGCAAGACAGTCAGGTAGGATGAAAGCACGAAGAGATGGAAAGAAACTGAGTCAGAGAAAATGAAGTCGTCTTTCTGCATGTTGCAGTGGGCAGGTTGAGATGCACAACGAATACATTAGCTACATGTTCAACTATGCGAACATTTTGCACCTGGCTGTATTTCCTATGTAATCTGGTTTTGTTTCGTTTTCTAAAATCTAACCTAGTAAGTGGATTTATAAGTGCGGTGGCAATCAGCTTTGTTTCATATCATTCATTCTTTATGAAATTAATCTTTCTCCAGCTCGTTGCTTAATTAAAATTCTGTATTCCCAAATGGGAGAGCAAAAGCTTATTGTTTCACGGTGTTTGTTCTTCATAAATCTTTAAACACTTTGATACCTATAGGGCAAATTATGAATGAATTATTAATTTTTCTTTGGAAACTTGGGTTGCCTTAACGGAAAGTTCCCCCAAACCAGGAATAGAGCATTTCTACATGTGTAGATATTTATTAAATTTTACAGCAATTAAAAAATTTATACTCGTTTTATCCTATATACTATCACAGAAAAATGACCAGTTATACCACCAGGTGGCGCCCCCCGCCCATTATTTCGGCCAGAGTCCTACATATTGGGCGGGGCGCGCCACCTAGTGGCAAAAACGATTATTGACTTCTTTGCCCTTGGCTGGGGTTGGTGCTGACTGGGATGGATAATCATAACTGATCTCATTCCCCCACTACTGCTTAACCCTTATAACCTGGCTTTTGATTCTACCACACTCAAAACTACTTTCCTGAATGTCACCAGTAATCTTCTCTTTGAAAAATCTGGTGACTTTTTATAGGTCCCTGTGATCTTTCCTATTACTGGAATATTGGATAGTGGTCAAGAACACAGCTTAAGAGCCAGAGTAACCTCACTTTTTAAATCTCTTTGTGCTTCATTTCCCTCTTATGAAGAACGGGAGTGACCACAGTCCCTCCATCAGAGGGTTCCTGGGTGAGGTAAATAAGGTGATAAAGGAAAATGCCCAGCACATAATAAGCTCTCCTTAAGGGTCAGCTATGGCTATGAAAGCTTTCCTCTCTTCTTTTCTGTCTCTTCTCCCTTCTCTCTCCATCTCTCCTTCTCTTTATACCAGAAACATGTACGGAGCTTCTACTATCCCACAGCCACTGCGCCTGGGGGCATGGGGATAAAAAGATAACGTGCCTGCCCTCAGGAGGTACGTGGTCGGGGGTGGGGCACGTGCTAGTCAATTAATGAATGGTAAAAGTCTTGAAAGAAGGAAGCGGAGGATGACTTGCACCTCTGGGAGAAGGAACAAGAGGCCTAACCCAGCTGGGAGTGAAGCTGGTCTAGACATGGCATCTCAGAGTTGATGGAGTCCAAAGTGAGTCCTGCAGAAATCCCAGAAGGGAGCCAAGTGTTGGTGGAGGAGTGAGCCGGGGGCAGCGTGAGCCTGGGCCCAGAGGTGTGCATGAGTGGGCCTCGGAAGGGGATGTGCAAGTGGCTCTTAAAGACTGGGGTGCTGGCTGAGAAGGGGGCTTGCCCTTGGAGAGCTGGGGGGCAGACAGAGCTCCTTCAGCAAGGGTCTTGTTTGTGCTCCTGAGAAAGCTAGACTTGATCCTGAAGGCAATGGGGAATCCTCTGAAGACCTTGGTAAATGGGGGTGGGGGTGTGCAATGTGTTCTAGAAAAAGCAGCCTCTTCGCCCTTCCCTTCACCACGTTGGTCCGTCCTGGCTCACCCCTTTGTTGAGTTCCACTATTCACCCAGCTCCCTTGGCAGCTCGACTTCTATCACCTTCATTCAACAAGGAATTTTCACAGAGCTTCCCTGGAGGCGAGGCCCTGGGGATGCAGCTAGGGCTGCAGCGACGACCCAGGTGACCCTCTTTCTTGCCCCCTGAGCACACTGTGAATGTCCACACCTTCTGCTTTTGCTCCTTTTTGGAAAAAGCTTTGCTTTTGTCTCTCTTCTTTTTTTCTTTTAAGCAAGGACAGTCACACTTATTTTACATATATTTGCATACATGGAGAAACTTAAGTTGCTCAGTCTACATAGTCATTTGCTTCGTTTTCAACATTTAAATAAGCCTTTTATTTTGTTTTAGATTTACAGAAAAAGATGCCAAGATAGCACAGAGAGTTCCTGTATACCCTACCCCCAATTTCCCTTATTGTTAGCATCTTACAGTGCGATGGCACTTTTGTCACAATTAATGAACCAGTATTAATACATTATTTCCAATTAACCTCCATACTTTATTCAGTTTTCATGAGTTTCCCCCTAATGGTCAGAATATCACATACGTTTAGTCGTCAGGCCTCCCTAGGCTCCTGTGAACTCTGACAGTTGCTCCGACTTTCTTGTTTTTGATGACCTGGGCACTTCCGAGGAGCCCTGGGCAGGCACTTTGTTGAATGCCCCTCAGGTTGGGTTTTGCTGGCGTTTTTCTCATGGCTTTGAGGAGGAAGGCCCCAGAGGGGAAGTGCCATTCTTGACCCATCATATCAAGGGTACTGGCTATTGACAAAAAAATTTTTATATTTACCCATCAGTATTAATATTAAGCTAAATATGGGTTCATACAGATAAGTCCAGCCCGGCGCCACAAGGTTCGCGGTAGCCTTCCCATTGCATAAGCTCTATTTTTGACCCAGCCTTATTCTATCTTAACTTTCTCTTCCACCCCGTTCTTTACCCACGGATAGGGGTGGCTGGGCTGCAAGCTCTACAGGCTATAAGCACATTTCCAGCTGACCGCAGGCACAGGGGAACAGTCGCACGGGATCGTCTGGCTTCATCAACCAACTCACTCTGCTGTCTAAGTTTCTGAGTTTCACTCAGTTCTAAGTTGCCTCTGTTCCTGAACTTACCACAGGCCACCGCCTTGGGTGAGGCCCAGCTGGATCCCTCCCTGTGGTACTCTTCTCTGACCATCTCATCCTGTCCGGGCTGGATAAGTGTATCTTGTCCAGGGAAAGGAAATACAGTTTTAAGTGTTGCACGTATTTCATACATTTAGGAATGGACCACAGCTGTTGCAAGTTCTCCCTTTCCTCCAGTCCTCCGGAGCCAGTCCTACCCCAAGGCAGTGACTTCCCAGCAGCGGGAGGGCAGAAGGGAGGACGTGTCTTCAGGGGCGGGTCAGGGGAACTCCTGCTGGGAAATGCTGCCTCACCAATCTCTTTGGGTCTGGGAAGCTCTGTCATCAGTTTGCTTTGGCGGACCCAGAGCCGCAGGAGTTACTGTCAGCATCTCTGCAGTCCGTCACCAGAGAGACGAACTTGGTGCTTATGATGAGATTTTAACAAAAGAGGTGGGGAATAAGAGCAAAGGGTTGATGGGGGCCTGAAAACGCACCCTCATCCTCTTCTCAAAACGTTGGCGGCATGCTTGGTACTGTTTGGCTTTTATTTCAGGCCTTCTCGGAGCAGAAGCTGAAAGAGCAGAAGTGGGGCTGTGCGATTTCCCATCCTCCTCTGCACCAGCGCCGTGCTCTTGACCTTTGTCTTCACTTCCCTCATGCATGAAACAAGGGGCCCTTCCAGCTCTAAAGTACTGTGGGTTTTGTGGTGTCTTGGCCCATTATTTTGGAGACACTAAGACAAGAATGGTTTACAACTGATGGAAAGACCCAGGTTTTCAGATAATTGCTCTGCCACCTGGGACTGACTCAAGAAGAAAATCTGCAGAGGTCTACAGTGTCATCGCCTTGTCCTTGTACCTGTGTGGCCAGACATGCTGTTGAGAGGAGAGAGTCCCATTCATTGTGATGAAATGCTCTTCACTTTGGTTTAGTGGGGCCCTCATGTACAGTTGCACAGGTTGTCCACTGCGCAAGGGAAGTTGGCCATATGGCCAAGTGAGGCTGTAATCCAATCCCCCCTCCTTTTACCTAGCTCTGTGCCCTGATTTGGGTCTATATCAGCACACAGGAAGAGTGTTTTAGCTAACTTTTTCATCCAGAGGGCTGCCATTTCCTAATGGCACAGAGGTATTACATAGATTACTACTTGAGGCTTTGTTAGAGAAGAAGGGCTGCGGTCAGGAACAAGTGGAATGGAGCAGGTGGGAGCCAGGGTGAGTGCTAAGGCTGCCAGGGCTCGGGAGAGGTAGGTGCCGGGACCCAGGAGCAAGGAGGCAGGGGAAGCAGTGCAGTCTGCTTCGAGTGCCCGTGGGAAGCCGCACTGGGGCTCCCGGACACAGGCCCATGGCCGCTGTCCCCGTGGGAGCTGCGCCCCTCAGCGGAAAACCAGGGAAGGCGCACATCATATCTGGCCTTTGTGTAAAGGAATCCACTTGTGCACAGATTCTTGTTTCTCTGTGCAAAACCTTTGCTTGAAAAAACGTTTCTTTACATGACTCCTACTTCGGCCTTTTCCAAATTTCATGTTGGGGTATTTTTGTTTTTTTTTTGACAGCTGTTGCCAGTCACTGGTGTTGTCCTAGGATGTGAGCCTTCTGCAGGGCTCCGTGGTATTTCCATCCCTGGCATTCCGCCGCGACCTTCACTTGGAGAAGCTGTCAGCCGCCCTAAGAATGTACTGGCGCTCGTCAGTGCCGGAGGAAAGGGTCGCAGCCAGCACCCTGGGAGCAGTTCGCTGCCAACAGCCCAGAGGTAAGTGCAGTCCGTGAAGACAGGAGGAGTGACAGTAATACCAGTGCTACTTGTTGAGCGCCTGCTCTGGGCCAGGTACTGTTCTAAGGGCTCCACAGGCATGACTTAACCCTCCGAGCCTCCCTATGGGAAGATACTGCTCTTCTCCCCATTTGAAAGATGGGAAAGCAGGCCCAGAGAGGCTCATCTGGCACGTGCATGTGGCCTGGCAGGCTCGCCTGACTGCAGCACTTAATGGCAGCTCACCTCCATTTTGAAATAAAGATTGGCATCAGTACAATGGCCGGGGAAGAACAAGGAAGGAGAGGCCCGGGAGCTTTGTGCCCTCGCAGGGCAGGGCCAGGAGGGCAGAGCTGCTACCGAGCGCTGGATCCCCTGGCTGCCTTCCACATGGGACTACACTGGTTCGCAGTGACTCTGTCGATTGCATGTTCATGGTCTTCCTTTATGGTTACTGGTTGTGTGGAGAATGCTGTGCAGGCTCCCTGGAATAAGTGGCTCGTTTGTATGCATTTGCCAGGAGTGGGCATTAGACGGTGCGCAAGTGGCAGGCAAGCATGCTCCACGCTCCACGCTCCACGAGGGCCCAGCCAACTGGTCCAGAGTTGGTCCACATTTGGGGCCTGGAAGCTGGGGCATGACTTTTTCAGAAAGGCTGGCCAGAGAAGCCTGTCAGTCCACGATAGGTAGTCATTTGTGCTTACGTTCTCTATTTCTGAGCAAATGTTTCAAGGGAAACCAGGAGACTGGGTGGCAGCCACATGAAGTCTTTGAGTTCATGGCCACGAAGGTTTTTGGTGAACCCATGAAGCCACGGGCTGTGTTCTCTGATGTCGTGGGAATCCCTTCCCCAATTTTGCACCAGGCCTTGAATCGCCCTTGGGGAGCTGTCAGAGGTAAATTTAGGAATGGCCACCCAAAGACTGACTTCTGAAAGGCATTCCTTCATTACAAGGTTTTCCAGGTTCTCTGAAGGCCATCATATAGCAGTTGTGCAAGGCAGAGAGACTCAAGGCCTAGGGGAAAAACTGTAATAATGAAATGTGTGTGTGTGTGTGTGTGTGTGTGTGTGTGTGTGTGTGTGTCAAACTGTCACCCCTACCCACCCTGTCCACAGTGTGGTTTCTCCCAATTTAAGGAGTGTAAGGCAAGATAAAGGACATTATATCTCATTCTGAAAGATTCTTTTGACCAGGAGTCTGCAAGTATCTCCTATAAAGTAAATACTGTGGGCTTGGTGGGCCAAGAGGCAAATTGAGGACATTATGTTAAGTATGTGCATAATCAGAGAAAAACAAATCGCACAATTATTAGTTGATAAGATTCAAAAATAGAATAATCATTGAGTGCTGTTTTTTGTAAGACAGGTCTAATCATCAGAACAAGAGATTCTGTTGGGGGTGACGGCATGTTGCCTGACTGGACACTGAAGTCAGCGTCCTTTACCTTGAGGACAATTGCAAATGTTCACCCATAAAACTTATTTTTCAGTCCTGAGCCGGTTTTGGCCCACCTGCTATAGTTTGCTGATCCTGCTCTTGGTTAAATCTTCTGAGGGCCTCTCTCTGAGAGCTTAAAGTTAAATTCACTTATCAGACCAAACCAGGAAATTAAATTTCCCCACTTCATTCATTCAGCAAACACTTACTGAGTTTATGCTCTGTGCCAGGTCCTGGCTGGAGCGCAGGGACACCTGGGGGTGCAGGAAGTGCTTTCTCTGGGGCCACAGCCTGGTGGGGGACCTACACTCACCTTGCCATGTACTATCTTGCAAACATGCAACACAGATGAAGCAATGCAAACATGATTTAATAATACCTATGATTTACAAAACAAAAGGTGAGTTTGGGCAGTCTTAAATTGATTACAAATTGGCAATAAAGTTTTTAAAAACATGCGAAGGTGTTCTAAAAGGAGAAAAATTCCCCTTTTCTTTCCCTCATCCTTCCCCAATCCTGCTTTCCAGAACGCACTGCTGTTAACATTTTGGAGAGGATCCTGGCAGCTACCCCCCCCCCAAGCACTCATACATACAAATATACACAAACTTACAGAAAAACACCCTATCTGTCTAGCGTGGGTTATATTCAAACCATTTTATAAATAACTCTTCTCCCTCTCGTTTCAGTTTTGAAATTTCAAAGCAGAGTCAATGAATGATTTGGCAATGGTTAAGAAATCACAAGTTTCCTCCTTCCCGCATAAACTTCTGCAAACTGCACGCTGGGTTCTGCTGATGGTAAAGCGACCACTTTCAGGAAGGTAGCTGGGTTCTTTGCCCTGTGGGCACCTCCTGCGCAGAGGGCACCACCCCGCAGCGCTGCACCTTCTGGAATGAGAAATTAGAAGGGACGCCGACAGAAAGGCGGTAAGCCACTTATAATCTTTTAGCAAAGCTTTCCAACAAATTGTGCGATTTCTGACCCTGCAACGTGGTTAGGCAGGCCGGTGGTGTAAAACAATGCAAGTGATGAACGGGTGATGATGCATCAAAAGATTAAGTATCAACTCCAAGTGCAGGCAGAGTGGCCTGGTGCACAGTACATTTTGAAAGTCAAATGTAGTGCTCTTATTCATTGGAACCGGAAAACAAGCAAATTTGACGTTGGAATATTACTTTCTGGTCCTGCCAGAAACAATAGTCTCGTATAGAACCAAAGGGTTGGATGTGGAGCAGGTGGGGCAGTGTTTTTCCTTCGCTAGTTGTACTGTAAAGGACAAATTCTCTTCTTTCACCTACTTACTATACCACTAGGAGCTTAATGTTCAATATTATGTGCTACTTTTCTTCAGAGTTTTTAAGGAAACATGTTACTAGTTCTGTAATTATATTCTACAGTGTTTAGACATAGCAGGTGGTCAGTTTTATTGTGGAGAACTATGCCATTGAAAAACAAACCTTACAGTCTTAGAGAGTGATGTGTTTTCTAGAAAATCAATGAGATTTAAGAGCAATTGCAAAGTCTGATTTCAAGAGAATCTCATCCAAAATGTACCTGCTATTGTTTCCATGCTTGTTCGGTGCCATTTAAAGTTCTTGGAGTTATTCTTTACAACCATTTAATGTATTTGGAAGTTTTTGAAGTTAATTTTTTACATCCATCTAATGCCTATTATAGATCTTGAGTGTAAATTAAGTCTGCATTGAAATTTTATGCTTTGCAAAATGACAGCAATGGCCCACAAGGAATAGGGCCGACAGGGCTGTTGACATATATACAACTACAATTGAAGTTATCCAATTTCTACTTGATACTTGTAAAATGCTGTGCTAGCCAATAGAATCGTGTTGTAAGAAAGGGACCGTGGAATAATAATAGAATCACACTGACCATAGAGAACTGCTCTGTCTCCCCCTGTCGGTAGCAGAGGTAGAGGACAAGGACTAGGTGACTCCTGGCCTCAGAACAGGAGGTTCTTGGCCTTGACTCTGCATTAGAATCTCAGGGGGAGCTTTAAAAAGTCCTGCTGCCTGGGCTGAACCCCAAACCAAGGGGGCCAGAATCTCTGGGGATGGGCCCAGGCATTCGTAGCTTTTCAACTTCCCAGTGTCTCAGTGTGAAAAGTTGAGAACCACTGCCTCCGAGCAGCACCTGAGCAGCCCTTTTGGTTCTTTCCTTAAAAAGCAGGGGCCTCATATACCCAAGGGAAACAAGATCCCTGATTCAAAAAGACAGATGCGCCCCTATGTTTATCGCAGCGCTATTTACAACAGCCAAGATATGGGAGCAACCTAATGTCCATCAGTAGATGAATGGATCAAGGAGAGGTGGGACATATACAGAAGGAGATATATTTCAGCCATAAGAAGAAAACAGATCCTACCATTTGCAACAACCTGGATGGAGCTAGAGGGGATTATGCTCAGTGAAATAAGCCAGAAGGAGAAAGACAAGTACCAAATGACTTCACTCATCTGTGGAGTATAAGAAAAAGAAACAACTGAAGGAACAAAACAGCAGCAGACTCACAGACTCCAAGAAGGGACTAGTGGTTACCAAAGGGGAGGGGTTGGGGAGGTGGGTGGGGAGGGAGGGAGAAGGGGATTAAGGGGCACTATAATTAGCACTCACAATATAGGTAGGTCACGGGGAAGGCAGTTCAGCACGGAGAAGACAAGTAATGTCTCTGTAGCATTTTACTAGGCTGATGGACAGTGACTGCAATGGGGTGTGGGACGGGGGCGGGCTTGATAATATGGGTGAATGTTGAAACCACAATGTTGCTCATGTGAAACCTTCATAAAAGTGTATATCAATGATACCTTAATTTTTAAAAAAAGAGCATTGTCCGTTTTTAGGGGAATTGTGCTCTTCCTTCCTTCAAGGTCCAGGAAGAAAGACCTGAAGCTTAGTCACTGGCCCCTTGGTTTGATTTCAGAGAGCCCAGTGAAAATTGCGAGTGTGCCTTGTCTGGAAAGCCGAGGCTGTGGGTCAGGGTGAGGGGCAGGTGATGAAGTTCCTCTGCCTCCTCACTCACTGCCTCTCCTCCTTTTATGTAATCAATCCTGAAAGCTGCACGCGGCTTAATGAGACAGAAGGCAGTGTCACGGAGTCCCCCATGTACAGAGGACCAGGCAGGGTCACCTAGGGGAGGATGGTGTTACGCATGCTTAGTCTTTGAAACTCAGTTGGGTGTTATTTGCAAGGTGCATCTTCGTGTCACCTCCAGAGTCTATTGAGGGAAACACCATTCCAGTGGAATGTCCTCTGAGTTCAGCTGAGTTATTAGAGTTGAGGGATCTGTTATTTTTTAAACTATCATCTCTAATTATGACTCCTCAGGGCTGCAAAGACACAGTAACTTCCAGGGCACACCCCGTGCGCTAGATAAGGGCAAGCTGTGCTTACTTTTCAGAGGGGGTGCAGAGAGCGGCTAGTTGGTACACACATGTAAAATCAGTAGATTTCCAGTTGTCCTATGGAATTGCAGAGAACCTGGCAGTACTCTGTGGTAAACTGCCCCATGCATAAAGGCAAGGTGGGTAATCCACTACTGGCATTTAAATCCTGAAGGTTCCAGATATGGCTGTGGTGTCTGCTGATAATTGAAACCAGATCGTTGCCAACCAGCCGCCTGGTCCCAGTTCTACTGATGTGCTAACTATGCAGGGACCTCTAGGCTCGGTTTCAGCTCTGCCACCTACCGTTTGTTTGACCTTGGATAAATTGGCCTCTGAGCATTTTGTTCCACATGTGTAAAATGGGAGCTTAGGAAGGCGCCCACCTCACTGATTTTTATGCGGATTAAACAAGAAAATCCATGACTTGCCCTTGTCCCTGTGTTTGCTTCGTGGTAAAGCACTCCACCACCTCTCCCTTCCATATTTCCCACAATTCAAATAGCATGATTGTTCATATTTATATGTATATAGAATCAGGAGCCCTCTCTTCATTGATATGTGCATTTAATGTAGTAGTGATTTCTTTTGTCTTCCAAAGCTGTTGGTGAATACACTGAATTTGAAATGGAGAAAATGCTATCTATTATTAACTGTAAATTTCATCTGGAATCACAGATTCTATCTGCACATCCATTTGTTTTCTTTCATAAGGTATCAGTGGTCAACACAGTCAGTTGCAAATGAATCAGAACCCGTTAAAAATTAGAAATATTTCCAGTTTGGCAAAAATTCAGTTCGGGTTGAATCCCACATCATGCCCGAAGAGCTACATAGCTCAGTTGGGGGGATTAATCACATCTTATAATCAATAGGTTCTCTTGACACCTATTAGTAGTGTGACGGGGCATCAGCAGAACCATCCTGAGAAAGGGGTGCAGCTAGGGAGATGGTCTGGGACAAATCACACCTCAGCAAAGGATGCCTTCAAAGAGGGAGAAGGGAGGAAGCATTGTTGAAAAATGGCTATTTACAGCCTAGGGAAGGGGTGTGCAAAGATAAAAAGCTGTTTTTGTAGGAAGGCCTCCTGCACCCTAGAGTGTGTGGAACACTCTGCAGGGCCTATTTTAGCATCACCTGGCGGGGTCCCCCCCTGTACCCAGCACATCTGGATTCTGTCCTGCCTGCAGCCTTCACCCAGAGGGCTGGGTTCTGGGGGTGGCCCCTCGCCTCACTGACCCGCAGGGCATCCTCCGCTAAGGTAGACTTTTCTGAGCTGTTCTGCAAACTGCACTGGTCTTTTAGGTGCTTTGGGCATCCACTGGAGTCCTAGCAGAGAAGGCAGATCTGGGGCAGGACGGACACAGGCTTATCCTGTGCCACACATGCAACTAAAGAACAGGTTTTGCACAGAAAATAGGAAAACAGTTGTGAAATGGCTTCCTGAATAGCTAACAACAGCTGTATTTGGCAGGGAGGGGGAAGTAAAGTAGATTTCTTCTGTGTATGTGTGATTCATATATTTTCTTTAAAGTGGATCCGGGTGGTTTCTGGATGTTCCAGGGCAGCACACAGACCCAGTCATCCGCCTCAGGGGGTTCCGTGCAGTGGGCCCACCGGCAGGTCCAGCTAAAGGGCTTTTCCACGCAGTGGGAATTAGTCTTGGCAGTGGGTGCCACTGGACAGCTCCCACCTCGTCCGCTCTTCCTCTCGCTCTGTTAGTTTCCGGGGGAAACTTGGTGGCCCTAAACAGCAGGAATTTTTCCTCTGACAATTCCAGAGGCCCTAAGTCCGAAATCAAAGTGTTATCAGCAGGACTGGTTCCTTCTTGGGGCTCAGAGGGGGAAGCTGTCCCACGCCTTCCTCCCAGCTCTGGGAGTGGCTGCCCGTCCTGCGTGTTCCCGGGCTTATAGTTGTGTCCCTCTACTCTCCACCTGCGCTGGCTCGCACTTCCCGTATGTGCCTGCGTCCCAGCTTCCCTCTTCCGTAAGGACATCCCTCACAGGATTAGGGCCCACCTGAATCCACTAGGACCTCATTTTTACCTGACTCCATCTTTCTGTATGAGGACCATATTTCCAAATGAGGTCCTGCTCATAGGGACAGAGGTTAGAACTTCAACATATCTTCTTGGGAGAGCACAGTCCGACCCGTGACACCCTCCGTGTTGATCCTCTAGTCCATTACTTCCACTCACTCCTAGTTTTCCACTTCATCAGCAACCAACGGAATACTTATCTTCCAGTAAGCGTCTCCTTATCTCAACTCATCTTCTGGTGGCGGGCCTGATCTGAGCCCCATTCTACCATCACTGACAACCAGGGCCGACTTCTCTTCAGAGAAATCCTCTCTCCTCAGAAGGCATGGGGCCTAGGGCCCATGAGACTTTAAGCAAAGGTTTTATTTTCTTAAATCCGGAAAGTAATGAATATAATCCAGGCTGGATTATATTTCTCTTTATGCCAATGTGGTCACAAAATAGCCCATGTACTATTATTTTCTGGAGGAGGGGCGCACTAAGGCTAAAGTGCCTCAGGCCCGTGAAAGATATAACGTGGCCCTGTTGACGACCACATTCTGTTTCCTGATTTAACAGATATGTCAAGGAAAATTCAGGAATTGCTAACGTGTCCCCAGTGGAGGACGTTTCAGTATCGGTCCACAATCCCTTATCTGAAACCTGTGGGTCACAACTGTGTCAAAGTTCATATTTTAGCAAGATAATATGATACATGTATGATATATTATGAAACACTTCCACTGTGATATGAGGTCCTTTTGGGGTGCAGGGTGAGGACCAGGGTGATGAGAGTGAGGCACTTGCTTTGGGTGCAAGATTTAAGGAAGAGAGGATGCCAAAAAGCTCAGTAATCAAGATAAATAACAATTTAATGTTCTACTTAAGAAAATCAAATGGGCAAACTGCAGCCCAAAGGCTGCTTGCCTGTTTCAGTAAATTAAGTTTTATTGGAACCACAGCCAGGATGAGGATGAGGCCAGTGAGGAAGCATCTGGCAAGTGCAGGGTTGCATTCTGTCTTTATTTAAAATGTTAATATTTTGTCCATCAGGGATTTTAATCTTTGAAATTAGTCCTCATCTGGATGTCTAGGTTTGGGGTGGCCCCCGAAATCTGTGCCTGGAGTCCTGAAGCCAAGGCAGGGTGGGGGCGGGGAGAGGGGTCAGGAGGGGTCTGAGTTCTCATGCAGAGTCCCAGGCACCTCAGTGTGCAGCCCCACCCAGCCTGCGACAGCTGCTGCCTGCACTTCCTGGGTCTTTCTGGGCTTCTGGGACGTGACCTGGCTTCACTCACTGGCCTTAGCCTGCTGCGTGCTGCTCTGCCACCTGCTGCCCACCCACCTGCCTGGACGCCTCCCTGGTCTGCGGGCCTGGGCTCCATTTCCACCCTCTGTGAACTCGTAGGGGTCCAGTCCTTTACTGCCACTTCAAGGGAGCCTTCAACTGTCAGGCTCAGACAACAGAAGGGCCCTCCCATGCTCGTGCGTGCCCTCGCTGGCTTTCTCTTCTTGGATGACTGTCCTTTCTTTCCCCTCTACTCAACTTTCAGAGTTGCCGTTTCTCTGTTTTATTTGCAGAGTGGCCATTTCTCTTCTGCCAGTAGGGGTGGTGCTGCCAGGCACACCTGAATGAGGGCACACTCTCCCTGGCACCTTCTCACCAGGTCTGGGGTCTGGTTCCCTTGACATCCTCTTGAACCACAGTGTTAGGTGGCCAGAGGCATGGGTGTGGCCAAGAGGAAGATGTTGGCTGGGAGGTGCCCCTCCTGCTGGGGTCCCCGTGTTCTCAGAGCCAGCTGGACGGTGACAAGTGGTGAGGCTGCAGGGCCCGTGCAGCCCTGGGCCTGGCGCCTGGGAACTCCGGCCTCGTGGCCCATCCCCCTGGGGTCCTTGGGGAGACAGGGTGGCCTGGGCAGCCCGGGTTTTCTCCCCCACGTCTCTGCCAGCTGCCTGCTCATCGCTCTCTGCTCTTCCCGGCATACGCTCTCTTTCAAGGAAGGTCACAGGGAGCTGTCAGCTCGCCGTCTTACCCAGGTATACGATTCCAGGTATATGACTATAATGTAATTTCTTTAGCCAGACCAGTACTCATAGGCATTTAGACTATTTCCAGGACTTTTGGACCCTCAAGCTCTTCATTCACAAGCCCCCTGAGAAAATTCTCATGATCACCGCCCAACATTTACTTTAAGCGGCTTCCGACTCTCTGCGATCGCTCTCCCCTCAACAGCATGAAGGCCCCCCTCCTGGTCCCTAGCGCCCCCTGGAGGCTTCTCCCCTCAGCGGCTCGCAGTGTAGGAGGCACATCTGAAAGTGGGTGCTGAAGCCTTAACCTGAGCCTGGTGAGGCCCGCAATGGCCCTGTCCTCCCTGCCCTCCCACGTGACCCCTAAAGACAGCCCCCCAACCAACAGTGCTGCTTTTCATGTCAAGGGAAGAGTCTGCACTCTGACACTCTGGCCTCATTCTGCCATCTCTTCCCCATGGGCCTTTCTAAAAACTAACTTTTTATTAATCTATAATTTAAAAATTACAGCAGGAACCTGACAAACACTGCCTCAGCCAGGTGATCAAGGTCCATGGCAACAGTGAAGTCACATTGCCAGTATGTGCCCCTGCTGTGATGTGACTAGAATGGCATGTGACCTCTGTGGTCTTCCTCCCCTAGGACCATCCCCCGAGTCTAATCATGAGAAAACCATCAGACATATCCCAGCTGAGGGACAGTCTACACACCATCCTCGTTTCCCATCTGTATTTTTCCTTATAGTATTTTCCATCCTCTAAATACTACCTTGTCATGTAAATAACAAATCGGCAGATATTTTCATCGATTTTTTTTCATGGCTATATTCCCAGCCTGAAAGCAGTCCCTGAAATAAAGTATATACTTAATGAGTATTTTTGAATAAATGAATATAGAACTTTCTTCTCTTTTTTAATTGCTGCATAGTATTCCAGGTATATGACTATAATGTAATTTCTTTAGCCAGACCAGTACTCATAGGCATTTAGACTATTTCCAGGTTTTTGCTAGTGCTAGCAGTCCTGCACTGAACATCCTTGTACACAGCCATTTGCACACATGAAGGTCTGTCTTTAAGATCTACTTCTTGAATTGAAATTCCTGTGTCTATATGTTTCCAATTTTGAGAGAGCAGTTTTTAATATCTACATCTTATAGGTGGCACTAACTTAGACTCCTACCAGCAAATTATGAGAGCACCTGTTTCTCCACATCCTCACCTATAAAGCAGAATTAGTAAAAAAAAATGGTGTCTCAGTGTAATTTTTTGAGTGAGGTTGAGGATCTTTTCCTCTGTTTAAGAGATGTCTATGGTTCCTTTTTCTGTGAGCTGTCTTTTAATACATTGCTGTCCATTTTTCTACTGGGTTGTCTCTCACTTAAGCATAAAAGCTCTTTACATATCAAATGTAATATTTTCTTCTAATTTATTGTTTCACTTTTGGCATTGTTTGCGATGTTTTTTGTGAGGCAGAATTTTAATTTTTGTATCAGTGAATTGGTCAGCCTTTGCTTTTTGGGTCTGTGCTCTATTATTTTCTCAGTGTTCTGGAGTAAATAGGCAATGAAATCAGATAGTAAAAAAATTAATTACACTGCCTAGAAGGTGATAGGAAGATCATTATTTGCAGATGATTTCATTGCTTACCCAAGAAAATTACATGTAGGAACAACTATGCTAAGTAATCAGGGAATGTAGTACAGTGATTTGGTATAAAATAAAGATATAGAAATCAGTAGTCTTAATTGATACACCAGCAAGGACCTGATAGAAAGTAAGATAGAAGTGACCCACTAACCAAAGAATAACAAGCAGGACTTGCCCTGTCAGATACTAGCATACCCCCAAACTGTAATTACTGAAACATGTGGCACCAGCACATGAATGTTGAACAGATCAATGAAGCAGAACGGAGAGTTTAGAAATAGATGAAAATGCCCAGGAAAGTTAGTAAATGAGAAAGGGAGTATATCAAATTGCTGAGCATATCTAATAAATAATGTTGGAGCAACAAGGCCTCCATTTAGAAGAAAATAATGTGGGTTCTGCACCTTATCTTTTATGCCAAA
The DNA here is from genome assembly GCF_030020395.1 of Manis pentadactyla. Lineage (NCBI taxonomy): Eukaryota > Metazoa > Chordata > Mammalia > Pholidota > Manidae > Manis > Manis pentadactyla. Next base: position 7,978,406 of record NC_080038.1, read on the forward strand.
ACACTATCAGTGGTGTAATACATTTTAGTGTAAGAAAATGAAATCATAAAGTTACTAGAAAAAAAATAGAAGATAGTTGTTGATAGAACCAAAGTGTGGAAGATCCTTTATGGCTTACCCTGCTCTGGGTGAGCACATTCACCACCGTGGCTGTACTTGCCATGACTCCCATTCATCCCTCTATGAGAACTCTCCTCTGAGCCAGAGGGGGATGTATGTGTAACTGCCTACTGGACATCTCCACTGGAAGGTAACAAGTCCAACTCAAATTCAACATGTCAAATTTAATGAGTAATATTCACCCCTCCAAAAAAATAACCTGATCTTCTTCCTTAGTGAATGACACTCTTAGTCCATCTAGTTGCACAGAACAGGAACCTGAAAGTCCTCTTGAATTCCTTCCTGTCCCTCACAATCCCCCCCATTATACATCTATTGTTCCCTCTCCATTTTACCTCCTGAGTATCTCTTGAATCCATTTCTCTCTGACTCCATTGCCACCAACTCAGTTCAAGCTACCATCATCTTGCTCTCGAAGTTTGGTGCCTCTTGCCAGTGACCACTGTAGAATCAGTGAGCAGGTGTCACTCTGCTTAAAGCCTTCAAAGGATCAGTAAAGATGAAAATCCCTTCTCATCTTTTTGTGCATCCCTGGCTTTTTTAGTCCCTTACGTTCACCTGTTCATTCAGTTGAGGACTGAAAAACACCATTGAATGCAGTGACATGGTGATACTGGGGACCACAGCAACATCTCTATTCGTCATCTCTTATGTGCCATTCCATCCTCTTGAGCCTACCTCTTACTCTAGATCCTACTGTCACAGGCAGTTCTCTATAGATTTCCACCAGTTTTGGGGACTTGAAACCTGATGTGCTCTGTCTCAGGCCTACACCATGCCCCTCTTGATTCCTGGCCTAGGCTTCTTTGAAGGCACAACACAAAAAACTAAGAGGAATACACTCAGGGTGTTTGCATGTGTTGGAACATTCTTTTGACCTCTATACATACCAACTCAACCTTAGAATCACAGCTCGAGTTTCAATTCCTCAGAATAGTCTTTCCCAGCCCACGAATAGGTCAAACCGTCCTCTTTTTAGGCTCTTTGACTATCACATACTTCTTTGTTTCACAGTTGAAATCTTGTAATGTTATGTTTAACTCATGTCTGTTTAAGTGTGAGATAGTCAGACAGTGAGATGACTAAGAAGCTGTGTGAATATTCAAATAGACTCCCCAGGCCACCCACTGGCTAGGAAAGGACAGGGAAGAGTCAGGAAGTGCCTTCCAAATCTAGCAATGTTCACACTTGGAAATCACACAGGCTTAGGATGGCTTAGGTGCTGAGCAAATACTACATTGCCTGGGCCATCACCCAAAGGGTCCCGTGTCCCTGACCATCATTACCCCTTTGCTGCACTTGTATCTCCCAGTGATGTTGAGCCTGGAGACTTGTGGTGGTCTCTGCAAGAGCTGCATGTTCTCAAGCCATGAACCATCATTTCATATTTTTTTTCTAGTTGTATGAGTTTTCTACTGTTACTTAACAAGTAAACTTCAAATTTAGGGACTTCAAACAGTACCCATTTAATAGCTCCAATTTCTGCAGGTTACAGTCTTGGTGGGCTTGTCTGGGTTCCCTGTTCTAGGTCTCCTACGCTAAAATCAATGTGTTGGTCAAGTTGGACTCTTATCCTGAGTTTCTGAATGAGGATCCATTTCCAAGTTCATTCAGGTTGTCAATAATTTTAGTCCTTTGTGGTTGTAGGACGGGGCCCCGTTTCCTTGCTAGCTGTCAGCAGGAAACCACTCTCAGCCTCTAAAGGCTGCCTGTGGCCCCCTCCATCTTCAAGTCAGTAATAGTGTGTCAAATTCCGCTCCTGCTTCCAGTCTCTTTGCCTCACCCTTCTGCTACTACCCAGAGAAAAGGTGCATATGATTAAATTAGGCCCATCTAGATGATCTCCCTTTTACCACCTAATGTAACATAATTATAGGAGTAATGCCAGGGGGCAGAAGTCATGGGGGCAAAAAATTCTGCCTGCCACACCAAGAGAAACAGTGCTTTCTTTCAGGAACACTTTAACATTAAGCAGCAACACCTCTATTGTGCTGTATTTGAAAATAGATAAAGCTAATTGAAAATGTCTGGGAATTCTGTTCCATTTTAATTTTCATCTCATAAGGGGCTGGCTTTTCCTAGGCTGTTCTACATGGGCAATAATTACTGATCCTCAGGATAATCAACATCCATAAAACATCTTTTACAGTATAGTAAGGCTATGACCATGACTGTTAGGTCATTCACCTTACATTTTAGGAGACTTTAAAAAGAAAGCACTTACAGCACTAAATTATGTTTTCTACCTTTATCTTGCATCTACCTACCACTTCAGCATTTTATTAAAAATATAATAATAATAATAATAAGGGAGAAATGTGGGATTCACATATAAATGAAGTATAAAAATCAAACGAATAATCATAATTGACCTGATTGTTTATAGTTCATGATGCGTGATCAAAACTGAAAGTTTCTGTGATATGACTGCCCTTGTACTGTTCACCATGTAAGAACTTATTCACTATGTAAGAATTTGTTCACCATGTAAGAACTTGTTTGTTATGCTTCAGAAGATTGGAGACTGACGAGAATTAGGCTTGGGGTGGATTAATGATTGTGCATTGAGTCCCCTATACAGAATTTTATTGTTGTTAACAACCATTTGATCAATAAATATGAGAGATGCCCTCTCAAAAAATAAATAAATAAATAAATGAATAAATAAATAAAATAAAAAGAACGCACCTGGTTTAGCTCACAATAAGGACATGAGTTGGGCTGTAGTGAAAAACACAGCTTAATAAAGGTTGGTTTCCATACACAGTGAAATAAGATTTTGAGAGTTCTTTTGACCATAGCCCTTTTAATCAAACGTATCACATTAATCTGTTTATTGCATTGTGTAATTACCAAAAGTAATATATTCAGCCCTCCATTAAGACTCACAGAAAGTGAGGAATTCTAAGTGTTCCAGAGGATGCATAAAAATATAAAACATCATGTTTTCCGTACAGAAGTTTACAATAGTAGCAAAAGAACAGCTATCAATGCCAGTGTTAGTATAAGGGCCATAGGAGTCCAGAAGTAGCCTTTCCGCAAAAAGGGTTTTGAGTGCTGTCTACAGATTTTGCGGCACTGTTTCCGCAGGAAGACTGAGTTCAAATCACAATGTTGGAATCAGATTGACTCAAGTCTGAGCTCTGAAATATATCATCCTTCTGAAAGTCACTTAAGTCTCTGAGTTTGTTTCTTCACTTATAAAACATAGATAATAGTAGAACCTATCTCACTGTGTTGCTGTGAGCATTAACATGGGTGAGAAAATGTTTATGTTTGGCACAATACCTGACAATTTGTCATTGTCAACAGGTGTCTGCTTTCCTGTCATGCCAGGAGATAAGAGGTCTTGATACGTACCACCATAGAGGTATAGAAACATTGTGGGGAGTACCAATAAGACATATGGTCATGCTGATAGCGTAGAGAGGACTCTGGCTTGGAGATAGTGGATGATACCGTACTAGAAGCTGGATCTGAACTCTCCTTGGAACCGGCCAAAGTTTCATCAATAGTTATTCTAACAGGTTGAAGCTAGAGATACAGCACTTGTATGGATCTAGCATAAACCATAGCCATGGTCCACCACCAAACCCATTTCGGTAATGGGGCGTCTTGACTAACGCTTCTGCAAAAGCTTCCCCACTTTCTCGCCATCATATTCTCAGATAGCTTCATCTTCAAATTCGTTTGGGACCATGAAGCCGAACATAGTGAAAAATTAAAATCTTTCTGAACCTAATTTAATGCAATTTATTTAATGACTAAGAGAACTCACACTTCAAAACTCATACAAAGTATGATGAAGTACTTTTAATTTCTTTTTTTTTGATGTCACCTCTTTATTGCCAGTATTCAGCATTTGAATAATGCAATGGAAAAAATTGCAGAAATAGCACAAAAGGGCAGTAAACCAGCCAGAGAATTTCAATAACAAGCAAACATAATTACTCGGACTCCCTCTCTCTATACTTTTGTCTAATTCAATTTCTTAACTTGAAATATTGAGCAACCCTATCTGTGCATTATCACTATCAATTTTTTCCTTATTTTTTATTTTATTTTATAATTAAAAAAATTTTTTGTCTTCATATTTTTTAAAATTAAGGTATCATTGATACACAATCTTATGAAGGTTTCACATGAGCAACATTGTGGTTTCAACATTCACCCGTATTATCAAGCCCCACCCCCACCTCCACTGCAGTCACTGCCCATCGGTGTAGTAAGATGCTATGGAGTCACTAGTTGTCTTCTCCGTGCTGTACTTCCCCGGGACCTGCCTATATTGTGAGTGCTAATTATAATGCCCCTTGATCCCTATCTCCCTCCCTCCCCACCCACCCTCTCCAACCTCTTCCCTTTGGTAACCGCTAGTCCCTTCTTGGAGTCTGTCAGTCTGCTGAAGCACTTTTAATTTCATCATGAAATGTCTGGCAACTACTGCTACTCTAATATTGTGCCTCCTGTTTTGATTTTCCTTAGGAAAACATGAGCCTTCAGTCTTTGCTTCTGATTGGCCTTTTCCTGCTAATATCTGATTCCTGTGAGTTCTTCACTGAAGCAAATTATTCCAGAAGCTATCCTTGTGATGAGAAGAAGCAAAATGTCTCTATTATTGCAGAGTGCAACAGTCGTCGGCTGCAAGAAGTCCCCCAAACGGTGGGCAAATACGTGACAGAACTAGACCTGTCTGATAATTTCATCATACACATAACAAATGAATCATTTCAAGGGCTGCAAAATCTTACTAAAATAAATCTAAACCACAACGCCAATCTACAGCACCTGAACAAATATCCTGATATAAAACAAAATGGCATGAATATTACCGATGGGGCATTCGTCAACCTACAAAGCCTAACGGAGTTACTGCTTGAAGACAACCAGTTATACCAAATACCTGTTAGCTTGCCAAGATCCTTGAAAGAACTTAGTCTAATTCAAAACAAAATTATTTTGTTAACGAAAAAGGACACTTCTGGACTTAGAAATTTGGAAAGCCTCTACTTGGGCTGGAACTGCTATTTTGGCAATAATTGTAACGAAGTTTTTGACATAGAAAATGGAACATTTGAAAGGCTTACAAAGTTGAAAGTGCTATCACTATCTTTTAATTCCCTTATTCATGTGCCACCCAAATTGCCAAAATCCCTAACAGAACTTTATCTTAGCAACACCGTCATCTCAAACATCAGTCAGGAAGACTTCAAGGAGCTGAGAAATTTAAGAGTACTAGATTTAAGCGGGAACTGTCCAAGGTGTTTCAACGCACCATTTCCCTGTCGACCTTGTAAAGAGAAATCAATTCAGATACATCCTCTTGCTTTTCAAACCCTGACCAAACTTCAATACCTAAACCTCTCTAGCACTTCCCTCCAGCGGATTCCTGCAACCTGGTTTGACAATATGCATCATCTGAAGGTGCTGCATCTTGAATTCAACTATTTAGTAGACGAAATAGCCTCTGGAGAATTTTTAACCAAACTGCCCTCCTTAGAGAGACTTGACTTATCCTTTAATTATAAAAAGACAAAATATCCACAATATATTAATATTTCCCAAAACTTCTCTAAACTTAAAAATCTAGAGATACTGCACTTAAGAGGTTATGTGTTCCAGGAACTTCGACAACAAGATTTCCAACCACTCATGAATCTCTCAAATTTAAGGACTATCAACTTGGGCATTAACTTTATTAAGCAAATTGATTTTTCACTTTTCCAGTGGTTCTCCAACCTGACGATAATTTACTTGTCAGAAAACAGAATATCGCCTTTGGTCAATGATGTCAGGCAAAAGGGTATAAATGGCTCCTCTTTCCAAAGTCATATCCGTCAGCCACGCTCAGCAAATCTTGAGTTTGACCCACATTCAAATTTTTATCATAGCACTAGTCCTTTGGTAAAGCCACAATGTGCAGCTTATGGCAGAGTCTTAGATTTAAGCTTGAACAGTATTTTCTTTATTGGGCAAGACCAATTTAAATATTTTAATAACATTTCCTGCTTAAATCTCTCTTCAAATGGCAATGGTCAAGTGTTACATGGATCTGAATTTTCAGCTCTGCCTCACATCAAGTATTTGGATTTAACAAACAATAGACTAGACTTTGATGATGATAGTGCTCTCAGTGAGCTGCCTGAGTTAGAAGTTCTAGATCTCAGCTACAACGCACACTATTTCCGAATAGCAGGGGTAACGCACCGTCTAGGATTTATTCAAAATTTAACAGTGCTGAAAGTTTTAAACTTGAGCCACAACAGCATTTATACTTTAACAGAGCAAGAGCTAAGAAGCATGTCCCTGGAAGAATTAGTTTTCAGTGGAAACCACCTCGACCTTTTGTGGAAAGCTGAAGATAGTAGGTACTGGACAATTTTTAAGAATCTCGGGAATCTGACACGGCTTGATTTATCTTTTAATAACCTTGAGAGCATCCCGGATGAAGCTTTTCTTAACCTGCCCCAGAGTCTCACTGAACTGTATATAAATGATAATGTGTTAAATTTCTTTAACTGGACATTACTCCAGCACTTTCCTCGTCTCCACTTGCTTGACTTAAGTGGAAACAAGCTATCCTCTCTGACTAACAGCCTATCTAAGTTCACATCTTCTCTTCAGACACTGCTACTGAGTGAAAACCAGATTTCCCACCTGCCCTCTGGCTTTCTTTCTGAAGCCAGCAGTCTAATACATCTCGACTTAAGCTCCAACTTGCTAAAGATGATCAATAAATCCATGCTTCAAACTAAGACTGCCACCAATTTAGCCGTTTTGGAACTTGGTGGAAACCCTTTTGACTGTACCTGTGACATTGGAGATTTTCGAAGATGGATGGATGAAAATCTGCAAGTCACAATTCCTAGACTGACAGACGTCACTTGCGCCAGTCCTGGGGATCAAAGTGGGAAGAGTGTTGTGAGTCTAGAGCTAACAACTTGTGTTTCAGATACCATTGCGGCAATATTATGTTTCTTCACATTCTTTATCACCATCACGGTCATGTTGGCTACCCTGGCTCACCACTGGTTTTACTGGGATGTTTGGTTTATCTACCATGTGTGTCTAGCTAAGGTGAAAGGCTACCGGACTCTTTCCACATCCCAAACTTTCTATGATGCTTATGTCTCTTATGACACCAAAGATGCCTCTGTTACGGACTGGGTGATAAATGAGCTGCGCTCCCACCTGGAAGACAGTGAAGGGAAAAACGTGCTCCTCTGTTTAGAGGAGAGGGACTGGGACCCAGGATTAGCCATCATTGATAACCTCATGCAAAGCATAAACCAAAGCAAGAAAACAATATTTGTTTTAACCAAAAAATATGCAAGAAACTGGAGCTTTAAAACAGCATTCTACTTGGCCTTGCAGAGGCTAATGGACGAGAATATGGATGTGATTGTATTTATTCTGCTGGAGCCAGTGCTGCAGAATTCTCAATACTTGAGGCTGCGGCAGAGGATCTGCAAGAGCTCCATCCTCCAGTGGCCTGACAACCCCAAGGCGGAAGGCTTGTTCTGGCAAAGTCTGAAAAATGTGGTCTTAACTGAGAACGATTCACGGTATAACAGTTTGTATGTTGATTCCATTAAGCAGTACTAACTGATGTTCTCATGTTTCACCGACAAAATACAAATGCAAAGCAATTACCCTTCTGTCTTAGTTATCTGTTGCTGTGTAACAAATTACCCCCAAAACATAGTGGCTTAAAATGACATGATGTGTTATGTCCCAGTGTCTGTGGGCCTGGAGTCCAGGCATTGCTCAGCTGGTTGCTCTGCTCAGTGTCTATCAAGGCTGAAGTGTAGGTGTCAGCCAGGGCCTCAGGCATCTCCTGGGGTTAGGATGTGCTTCCAAGCTCACACTCATGAGCTGGTCTCAGGATTCAGTTCCTCCTGCGCTGTTGGCCAAAGGCTGCTCTCAGTTCCCAGCCACATGGACCTTTCCCAAATGGCAGCTTGTTTCATCAAAGCCAGCAAGAGGGAAAGATTGTAACAACATGTCCCAGCATTTGTCCCAGAGCCTGTTTGTTAGAAGGAAATCACAGGTCCCGCCAGCTCCATGGGAGGGATCACCTCAGTCCAGGGGAACAAGTCTGTGACCCACAGGGGCGGTTGTGACCCTCAGTCGGCCTGCATCTTGGTCACACATTGTGAGTACCATGCGGCAGGGCTTATTGTAGCCATCTTAGCAGTTGGCCCACTTCACCTTCCGTTCAATACCTAAGAGCTTTTGTAACTACAGTAGTTCCATTGCATTAGCCTAGTAGTATAATGACGTAAAGCTGCTGGGTAGATTTCTCACATATCCATGGTTATATTATGCTGTGGTTGCATCACTCTATCTTTAAGACTTACTTTTGTAAATATTGTCTATAGTATTTGACTTCTAATGTTTAGATGCCATTTAAAGCCTACGATGGATTTTTTTAAGTGGTTTTTGCTTCTTAACCATTTTTTATAAGTATGCAGCTGAATTAGAAGCACTTAGAGTGTTTGTCGATTCCCTTTGCTGTAAATCTTAAAGCAAATAATTAAAAATGGTTCATTTCTCATGATGAGCATATGATAAATGTACAGCAGGGAAACAGATCTGTAATATAAAATTAATTGCCATCTACACTGGTTTTTTTTTGCGAATACTTTAAAAAAACCTTTGGTTGAAATCCAAGGGGAAGCAGTTTTGATAAAGTTTGTACATTAAGATAATTATTAATAGAGAAATCAATTCTATCTTCCTACTCAGAAGACATAAAGTTAGAAGCCTACCTGTTGGTACCCTTTATGCAATTCTCCCAAATGGAACAACTTCGGCCTCTACTGGCCCCGTGGTTCCTCTCCACCGGCCCAGGGCATCTTCGCTCCAGTAAAGGTGTGAATCTTGAGAAGGTACCTTATGAAATTTACCTGAGAATAACTGGAAATTATCCAAGCATAAGGAAATGAAGTCCCTTCAGAATGGAAATTTTAAAAAGTCCCCAATACACCATCCTTCCTTAAGTATAGTCTCTTAGATAATCTGGCAGGATGTGTTATCTTTAAATACATGTTTCTAAGGAATTGAACAAAGTGGTGTGAGGTAGTGTTATTTAATATGGACAAAGTAGAAATCCACACAGGCTTGCTAAAGATAGTTTTAGCTTTGTCATATTGAACCTCATTTTGATATTTAGATGAATATTTCTGCTTGTGTTTGTTGAGGTGTGGGGACAAATATCTAAAAGCAGGATCACTGCAGGAAGGGACACCCTAAAAAGACTGCTGGCGGCAGTTACAGGCCATCCCTACTGAGGCCACATTAATTTTTTATCTGCTAGAAACTCAGTTCTATGTTTCCTGATTGTTCTGGTAAAATAAAAATGTAGATTTTTCCGTAAGCATTAGTAATTGCGGATCTATGTTAAGCTCACACACTTTGGCAGTGTTCTGTTGACAGACTTCAAATTTAATGAAAGTTACAAAGAGTTTTACTTTCTTCTTAGCAAGTATCTTCACAAAGTGAAGGCAGTTAAGTCAATGATTAAAAAGAACACTTGTTTCTGAAACTCACTTATTCCTAATTTACGATACTGGTGTGGGAAAATCAGACCTATAATCTGTGAAAGAAGAAGTCATCACTGCTCTGTTTCTGTTAGTGTTTTTAAATGAATATATGCTAATACCTGCATATAGGGTTTTTTTTTTGCATGTAGGGTTTTTAAATTCAAATTTTACACAACCATGTGCAATGAAATTTAAATCTGCTCCCCCAACACAACTTTGCTTCCTATAGACAATCACTTTTAAGGATTCTTGTGTATTCTTTTGTATTATAAGTGTAAAGGCTTAGCTGCTATAACAAAATTATTTATTCTGTATGCTATCGTCTGACTATTTGTGTCCTCCTAAATTTCATGTTGAAACCTAATCCCCAGAGTGATAGTGGTAGGAGGTGGGGCCTTTGGAGATGATCAGGTCATGAGGGTAGAGTCCTCAGGAATGGGATTAGTGCCCTTATAAAAGTATCCCAAGAAAACTCCTTTGCCCCTTCCACTACATGATGTAACAGCAAAAAGATGGGCTGTTTAGGAAATGCTCTCACAAGACACTGCCAGCACCATGATCTTGCGCTTCCCAGTCTCCACAATTGTGAGAAACAAGTGTTTATTGTATATAAGCCTCCCAGTGTCTGGTATTTTGTGAGAACAACCTAAATAGACTGCACACCCGTAACAGTTCCAGTGAGAGTAGGTGAGGTTGGTATGGCAGCTCTGTTCTCCATGGCCATGCAAGAGCCTGGGTTCCTTTCTTTTGGTGCTCTGCTGTCCCGTAGGGAATCGGCATCACCTGCATGGCCCAGGTGGGTCACCCCTCTAGCTGGGTTCCAACTGGAGGCTAGGGGAAAGATACCAAGGAAGCGCACCCAGACCAGTGTCTTATGGCCTAGACTTAATAGTGGCTCACATTTTCTGCTCACCTTCCATTAGTGAGGACCAATTTGGCCCCACATAACTGCGAGGTATGCTGGGAAATATGCCCAGTGAAAAGTCTGTAACTGGAAGAAAGGGAGGAGAGATTTGGTAGACAGCAAGCAGTCTCTGCTGCAACTTCTAGAAGTTTTCAGTGTGCATATCTAAGCCTGTACTTGCTTTTTTGCTATAAAGAAGACTTTATAACACTGCCCTACATTTTGCTCTTTTCACTTAATATTTCTCAGAGGTACACTTTTCTTTTTAATGGCTGCAGAGTACTGACTTACACATATGTACCATGAGGTATTTTCCCAGTCCTTTACTGCTGAACATTTAGATTGCTTCCAATCTTTTGGTACTGCAAAAATTCTATAATACTTGAGTCTTTGTGTTCACATATACATATCTTTGTAGACTAAAATAGGTTTGGTACAGTGATGCTCAGAGTGGTCTGCAGACTGATGCTCATCTGTGACTGGATGCTTACTGGTTTGGGATGAGATAAATACAGAATCTGAGACTTTTCCATTTGACATGGCCATGATATCCACCATCAGTGGTTCATGACAGGTTGGAAATCTAAAAAATCTGATCTTTTGCCATACATGGTTTGAGAAGTACTGGCCTACAAGTGCAATTCTGGCATTGAAAGTCTTTGCGTTTTAAAAGTTTATAGATACTACTCATTGTCCTGCAAAGTGATTGCTCAAATGTGCATTCCCACCAAGAGTCTTGGCAGAAAGATTTGAAGACCTGCAGGGTCAAAGAAGAGTTGACGGTTGTCATTTCCCCCAAATAAAATAGACTGTGTTCAGAGTCCATCTTGAGGTTCTTTCTTGAGGAAGTGGTAGCAGTGATCCATCTGGCATGGATTTGGCCCACCCATCACAACGTGCTATACGCACAGGTGCAATATAGACGTCTAGAGCCCTCCGGGTGGTGTGAGTTGTATTGGCAAGAAGGTGGGAGGGTCACAAAAGCATATTCAGCATATGTATCACTTTTAGAATACAAATACACAATGCAAGATTTCATACAACGTTCTTGACTGATGGTGGTCCATGGGATGAAGAGTGAGAAACCCCTCTGATTCCGAATCAGTGAGGTAAGCTTTACTCAGCTTGACATGACTCATCAACTGACTAATGCTGGGGACAGGGAGTGCTACATGGCGGCAGGAGGGGAGAAGCCCGAGCCAACAAAGATCTGACATGTGGCCCATGACAGATATTGACTTCATTGCTTCTTCATGTATCTGTTTTTTACCTTACGATCTCTTGCCCAGAAAAAGGATGCATGCAGGGCCTGGTTCCATAAACCTCAAGAAAGAGGCTTCCCTGATGCTGTTAGGGCTCTGTCTCACATCTCCTCTGGGAAATGCTGGGTTTTCTTTGCCCTGAGATCGTTATTAGGACTACAGCGGAACCAAGTGCTTCCCACTGTCCTCATCGAAGAACACTAAATTAGAAGAAAGGCATCTGTCAGGACGGCATTTTATCACCTACCTGGGGAGTCACACCCAGGAAGACCCTCCTCTGTACTCACTTTCCCTGCCGAGTGGAGACTCTCCCAGAGGAATTCTCCGTTCCCTTCCTGCATTCTTTGTGCAACAAAAACTGAGTGAGCACCTACTATGTGCACCAGTTGTCACTGTGTCGAAGTGTACCTGTTGGGGAGTCATTGGAGCAGTGGTGACCAGTCTTCCCTCCCCTTGCTAAATGGACCTCAAGACTGGGCCTCAGGTGAGCAGTTTTCCTTGAGTAGAAGAGGGGAAGGAAGGGAGGGCCTGTGGGAAGGGGAGCTGTGTTACGGCAGTCAACATCTGTGTGGGAAGGACTCTCTGGAAGGTCTCCCGCTCTGGCTGGTCCTGCCATAGTACTTAAAACCATCCACACATCACTCATCACTATGTGCTAAAGGAGCCAAGAGTTAAGTCATTCACGCATTACCTGTAATTAGATCCTCAGGCCCTTTCTATTGAAAAAGAATATCTCTCACAGACTCCAAGTTTCTCTTATATTTTGCAAGGCCTCATCCTCCCCTATCACCACCTTTGGTGAGAATATAAAATCATTAGGCCCAGGAGAGCTCTATTATCTCATCTCTCTTCCTCTTTAATTCAAAATTTATACTTAATGGACAAATGCTTTTCAAACAACTAACATGTGTTAAGTCCTAAGGTGGGTTCAAAAATGGCTAAAATCCATCAGCTAATAATGGGTGAATAAAATGTGACACATCCACACAATGGAATATGATTTGGTTGTAAAAAGGAGTAAAGCACTGACATGCTACAACATGGATGAACCTTGGAAACTTTATGTCCAGTGAAAGAAGCCACACGCAAGAGACCACATGTTGCATGATCCATTTCTATGAAGTATCCAGAACAGGCAAATCCACAGAGACAGGAAGTAGATTAGTGGATGTCTGGGGCTAGGGGTTGGGAGAAGATGGAAAGTGACTGCTAACGGGTGCAAGATTTCTTGTCAGAGTGATGCAAAGGGTCTAAAACTGATCGGAGTCATGGCTGCCTCACTGGGAGGCTGCTGACAGCCTCCTTTCCTTTGCCTGTTCATTAGTGTTTTTTCTAGCTCGGCCTCACCATGTCTGACTCTCCTGCCATTTTCACCCTACACTCTTAAAGTCCTCTCTATCAGCTCCCGTTGGTCATCTGCTTTATTTCTGGGAGCTGGTCAAGATTTGCCGAGTCCCTGTTTGGCACTGACCTCTCACTGTTGGTCTCTGCAAAGAACCCTGCACCCCAGGAACTGGAATGCCAGTTCTGGCCATAGCAAAGGAATTTGGTGACTCTGGGCAAATCACTCCCCTTTCTGAGCATGATTCTTCATTTGTAGAATGGACTAAATGATCTCCAGGGTATTTCCAAATATTATAATGGCATTAGTTTCCCCATAACAAATGGGGCATTAGGTCTGCCATAACAAACTACCTCAAACTGGTGGCTTGAAGCCACACAAGTTTACTGTGTTATTGTTCTGGAGGCCAGAGTCCGAAACCAAGGTGTCTGCAGGACCTAGACCCTCTGCAACCTGTAGGGGAGGATCCTTCCTTGCCTCTTCTAGCTTCTGGTTTTGTCTGCAATCCTTGGTGTTCTTAGCCTTGTATGCATCCCTCCAGTGTCTCCCTCCATTGTCACATGGCTGTCATCCATCTCTGTCTCCTCTTTGTATAAAGACACCAGTTATATTGGATTAAGGGTCCAACCTACTCCAGGGTGGCTTCATCCTAACTAAAACATCTGCAACAGCCTTATTTCAATGAGTTCACATTCTGAGGTCCTTGGGGTTAGGACTTCAACATGAAATTCTGGGGGGAACACAGTTCAATCCATAAGAACAACCATGGCTTTTCTTCTTTAGAAATTACTTGGAACTCCATGAACGTTGAAAATACCCTTGTGAATGGGAAAGTCATTTATGATTGTTGGAAGAAATATGGCAGTTTCTCCCTCAGCTATTAATAAAGCTATTACAGTGATATGGCCAGGTCTCTACCATCATTATACTTGAACTTAAAGCCATAGTAGTATCCATCATTTCCAATGAGTACAAAAGAAGGTCACAAGATCGTGTTCTCTTCCTTTCTGCCCTTGAGCGTTTTCAGGGAGTGGGGGAATCGGTGAGGCCCCATGTCTTACTCAGAAATCATGTAGTCATGGAGGAGCAAGGCAAGATGTAACTGTTTTGAACCTCAAGGACAGCTCAGAATTCGCTGTGCCAATGACCTAAAATGGAAGTGAGTCTTTATAAATATCCCTCCAGTGTGCAAAGGGAAGAGAGTAGATTCAAGATTCATCAGATATTAAGAGAAAAACAAAAACAAAATAACCCCACTTGTGAGAGCAGAATATTGCCATTGGGAAGTTGTTTATTATTTGAGGCTTCTTATTTCTTTTCTAGTGAGAAATGCATTTTTAGGAGTAGAGAGAAAAGACCCCTCTCTCTTATCTTCCCAGTCGTCCTCTTCTTTGACATTATACCTGGACTGTTTTAGGGATAATCCCCTAGTTATCTCCATAGTGATGATGCCAGAAACTCAGAGGTGATCCAGAGGAAAGTCTGGGTTTGAAAAAAAAGCCCCAAACACAGTTTCGCAGGCCAAGAGCCCAAGGCTAATTGTTGACTCTTGCACCTCACTCCACGACCAAACACTCATCAAGCACTCTTGATCTGGCCTCCTAAATTTATCTCCCCTCCATCTCCATCTCCATCAACACCCCTGTCCAAGCTACCAGCATCTCTCATTGGCTTTCTGTATCCACTCTGCCCCCTCCAATTCATTCCAGCAGGCAGAATGTTTCTTGAAAAAGGTGTGGTTTCTGAATTAAGCTTAAAATCTTGACTCCTGAACAAGGCATGCAGGCCCTCTGTGACTTCCTGTTCGCCTGCCCCTCTGGCCTCAGCACCCCCACCGCTAGTCTGCGGTTCCTGCTGAGAACACACCAAACCCTCTCACCTAAGTGCCTACACACGCGACTGCCCTGAGGCACCTCTTCCTCCAGACTTCACTGAGCTGATTCCTGCTCACCCTGCAGGGGGGTTAAATGTCACCTGGAGAGGCTTTCCCCTAACTGCCGAATACGCCGAATGTCACTTCGGTGCCCCCTTTTACTATCATCTTAGCATTTATCACAGTTTGTTGGGTAGATGATAGAGGAATGGATAGAGTATGAACACACGGGTCTTCCATTAGGGCTGTGGGTTCCAGAGAAGGAAGGTGCCTTTTTGCCCATCACCGTGTCCCCAGTATTCATTACTATGCCTGGTACACAATACAGATCCTCAATAAATACTTTCCCAGTGAGTGAATGAAGGTTCAGCTAGACTTCTCCAGCTAGGACAGATGTGGTATGAGCAGGAAGTCGCCGCGCAGCACTTATGTGTGGGCACGGGGCTTTGCCCCCTCTATTTGCCCTGTCCCTGCTCCCAGGAGCAAGCATTCTGGTTGCCTCTCGGGTACTATTCAGCGCCAACAATCCGGGTTGCCATCATGCTGACTCCATGAAGCTCTGAGCCTAGACACAAATTATATGTGTTCTTAATGTTGGGCTGTGGTTCAGAGCCAGTGGGCCATAGACAAAGACGAGGAAGGGGCGATGTCAGGAAATGGAAGTGAGCAATTGAGTGCAACTGTATAGAAATTATGTGATGGTCCATAAACAGATACACAGTAACCTTGAGTCTGAATTCACCCTCTCAGAAGGTGGTCCCTGACTGGGTCCACAGGGGTGGTTTGTAGGTTCTGTGTCACCATGCACAGCAGAAGTTCCCTGAGTTAACTCCATACCATGTTAGGAATAACTCCACCAAAATGCCCCTGGGATGAAATAGGCTTGGGAGCTGCCTGGTCATTGAAGTATCTCTATATGCATTGCGATCTCTGACGGGGCGCTCCGTTACACTGTGCCCCAAACCTACTTGGCCGTGGATTCCTTTTTCTGCAAGTCGTCTCCTGAAAATAATGTTCTTTCTCTCTCTCTCTTTCTCTCTCTCTCTCTCTGGAAATGCTGATGGAAAGCCTGACAGAGATTCACCCACCGTGGTGAGTCCCTGGAAGTCTTCCCAGGTGTATGGTGACAAGTCACTATTCTGACATGGGTTGTTCTGCTTTAAGAGAGAAAATCACACCGGAGGCCACTTGGCTGGAGGCCTTTCTAGCCCGCTGACTGGCTCCCTGAACTGGCCCTAAGGTCTCCAGAGGGGACATTATGGCTCGAAATAGAGAAGCGAGAACAAAGCAAATCGTAATTCAGAAACAGTAAACAATGGACCTGCAGGAATGCCAGCGTCTTCTTCGGGTAGGATGAAGAGGTTACTATGCGCTTCCAAAACACCAGGGGCCACTAAGGGATAATTTCAGTACTTGACATAAACTGAAAACAGACACGATGATGCTTCCATTCATCGGGCTAACCTCTGCTGCGGTTGAGTGGGCTCCTGAGTGACTTATTAAGGACTATTGTGTTTTCAAAGATGTTAAAGCCAGTGCAAATGACTAAAGCAGTTAGTCTCTGATCTTGAAAGAATTTCCACCTTTAAATCAGAAAACCTTGGATGGTCTAGCTATAGTGCTGACATTGGAAACCCATATGAAATGTGTGGATGGATGGCTAATATATACAGAGATACATGTGGAGAAGTATCTATGTATAAAGATAGTCATTGACTAATTGGTAGATATTGAGACTTAAATGAATTAAATTTTAAAATGAGGAAACTGTGAGGGAAATGACAACATGACACAGCAATGTCTCTATTTCTGTTAAAGTGTTTTTTTCTACCCTCCATTTTATGATGGAAAAGGCACTGAAAAAGCATCATCTCATCAAAAAGAAAGAAAACCAAAAAAACAGAAAACACAAAAGAGACAAAATCCTGAAGACTCCCTCACAGGTAATTCCTCTGGCTCAGCATGTAGGTTAAATAGTGGCTAAAGATGAGCCGGTGGTAGGCCAAAGCAGAGAAGAAAGAACTGGAAGGATGTAGGTGAGTGTGCAGGTGGGAGAGGAGACCAGGCTGGGGCGAGCGGGAAAAGCCGAGTTTGGAGGCAGTCGAGGAAGAACAGAAAATAAACTCCACTTCAAGTTGTGATAACCCACAGATTGCCCGTGATCTCCACAGGACTTACTGTTTGACAGATATGTAGACAAATTAAGAGACAAGAAGTACATAACGAAGATTAGGTGGAACTTCCAAACGAAGGTTTAAAATTTATGTCAGCATATTGTTCCTTCCTTTATGGAGCACACTTAATAAAATGAAATTTGCCATAAGAACATGTTAAAAGATACATTGCAATTTTACAGATACATTTTTCTTTGTTAGAAATGTGTTTTTATTGAGCCAGAACTCTTTCTTTTCCCTATATATTCCTATCTGTTTCCCATGCTTTCCCACCATCCCTTAATTTTAGAAGTCCTATGTATCTTTCAGGGCCTCTTTCTGTTCCACATCATCCTTTCTTTGAAGCAGTGGTTCTTAAACTTTAAAGCATCACCTGGAGGACACAACCCAGGGCAAGCCTAAGAATCTGCATTTCTAACAAGTTCCCAGGTGATGGGGATGCTGGGAACCACACTTTGAGAACCTCTGACCTAGACATCACCCAAGCATCATTCTGAAAACCAGCGATTCACACCTCCGTACTTGATAGCACACCGCTCCTGTATCCTGGCACTTGTCTGTTCTGCCTTTCATAGTTAGTAGCTTCATCTCCCTCCCCAGCGAGAGTGTAAATTCCTTGCGGGCAGGGGCCACAGTCTACCGGCACCTGTATCTCCCACAGTGCTAACTAAGCACAGTGCACTTAGCAGTTGTTTAATAAATGTGGAATAAAATTCTGGAAAGTCACCTGAAGAACATGTTGATTATATAAATGATGCACACATTAACTTTTCCAGAGATTTCCATGGTTTCTTTACTTATGGCAATATCTTAAAACCAAATGGTTGTGTTTCTAGTGATGTCCCTCTGAGAGATGTTGAGGGGATGTAGTTTGGGCAAACAGCTGCTGAATGACTCACACTGCAACACATTGGCCTCTCGTTTCCCTGCTCCTCCAACTCACCAGGACGCCTTTGCACACCATACTTTGCATAACTTTCCTGCCTCCGAAGGGCAGAAGTTTCAAGTTAGGCACTGACCTGAGCACATGATCCTAAATTTCTGATCACAGACTATGAGACATTACAAAAGGAAGGCTCATGTAAGATTCGCATAACACGGTCTAAAGATCATGTAAACAGCTAGATGACTGCACCTCCCTAATTCTCTTACCCCATGGCATATATTTAAGGGCGAAGTCTTTTCTGTCTACTGCATTGCTTGTGACACGTGGGGCGACAGCCTGAGATGGTCCAGCTGGGATTTGCCACCACCAGGGGGCTCGCAACTTTCTCACGGGTCAATACCACTTACTGCCACTAGGTGACAGCAACAGTCTGCCTAAAGCTCTGGTTTCCGCTGCACCAGGCGCTTGGCGGGTGGACGAGTCCTTCTGGCTTACTCTTAAACCTGGTTTCTCACCTGTTTGTGGACTCAATTCCTCCTCCAACCAATATTACCACAGCCTTGGAGCAAACGTGTTGAAACTAAGAATGCTGCTGACAGGCTGGATCTAGTGCAAACCAGAGATTGGGCTGTGTCTCACAAAAAGAGCAGTTTTGGGGAACCTAGCCCTACGTGGTTTATCTAGCAATTTCTAGGTTTAATCAATTTAGACAGTAACCAGCAGACTCAAGTGGAAGTTTTTGATTGGCTACTGGTGATGTCACACGAGGCTGGGAGAACTGGTTTTCTAGGTGTGGGGCTTCTTTATTCCCTGAATCACCTTCTTGAAAATGCTCTGAGGCTGCTCACCCCTGCCTGCTTAACAGGGCCTCCAGCTGTAACTGGATACTAAGCTTTTCCCAAACAGCCCCTTTATATACACAACAGAAGATGCAGGAAATGTAAATGTAAAGTGGGAGTAAGGAAAGTCCACTCTTCTGTGGTTATTCTCCTGGGCTGCACCTGGGAGTTTTAATGTGCACACAGATGCACTCCTGACCCCCAAGTTCTGATGAACTGGGTCTGGATGCAACCTGGGCAGCTCAGAGCTTTCACAGATAACCAGGTGATTCCACCATGCAGCCAAGCCTGAGAACCACTGTGAGATGTGCACCCTTTCCTCCTTTGTTAATTAAAGCCTCCCACCCACACACTAGTTTAGGTTCCTTATGCCTTGAGCACTTTTAAATACAACCCAAAAGTTGGTAAGAAAACGTTAGCACAGGGTCAGAGGAATGGGAACCTGATTAAAATCGAGCATTAGCAAAAATTTGCTTTCTTCTCTCTTGAATTGCCACCTTAACTGCTTCCAAAGAATATGAGCCTGCTATTTACTTTATCCATTTCTGAATGAAGCTCTTGTCTTTGCTGACCTTCAGATACATCCAGGTTCTCTAAAAGGAGGCCATGTGGCACTTTTTTTCAGTGACCTGGCAATTTGTTTGCATCAGATCCCTTAAACCTCTGTGGCTGACAGTGGAGAAGTCACTGTTTTCATCTGCTGCCCAAACTCTGGAGTGGAAGGCTCCAAACACAACTTAGGACCAGTCTGTTTGAAGGTTAAAGTCCGTTATACAGGGGCCAACGATGTAGGCAATGACCTGGGGGACCCCCATGAAACCTCACTCCCACAGCCAGAACTTGGCCCTCTAGCACCTTTGCAAGCTGGTTATATTTTTGAACATGCTGTCAGTCCCCTAATTCTCCTGGGCAGTTAGACTAACTGTCCTCTGGAGGGCAGACAGGGCTGGAGGGGTATAGCTTAGCTGTGGGGTTCGGTGGAAGGACCAAAGCCTTGGAGTCTGTGACAGGTTGGCCTCACCACGCTCAGTGGGCTCTTACACAGCTTTCTCACTGTCTCTGAGCTTCACCTGGCTCCTAAGGGAAAAATAAGCATGTCAGCTGGTTTTTCTTAAATAAATAGAGTAAATTTGTGGTGTGCCGGTAAAGGTTTAACAACTGGTTCTGGCTGGGAGGGGAAGCACCCTGATCTGTTTGCCAATTTCCATGGTGTAACTACTCCCACTGTAGCTGATTTCAAGACACCAATGTTACATCAGGGAATGTGCGGTTGGGAGGAGACGCACGCCGTGTGGGGGAAACCGCCCAGAGGGAGCAGACGCTTACAAACCATCACGTCCCCTCGTTCCTTCCACCTACTCCAAAGGACATGCACCGTTCATTAAACCACTGCGAGTGCCTATTATTTCTCTGTTTTACAGATGAGACACCTCAGGCTCAGAGACTCCAGCAAAGGGCTCAAGGCCACATAGTCGGGAATCTTTGAAATTGCTACAGCAGGCCCCCCAAGATGGTCCCATGGGAATCCCCAGGGCCTGCGAGTGTGTCGGTAACAGGACCCAAGGGAACTCAGGCTGCAGCTGGAAGTGTGGCTGTTAGTGGACCTTAAGCGGGGAAGCAAGTCCTGGATTACCCAGGTGGGGCCAATGGAATCACAGGGGTCCCTACAAGTGGAAAAGGGAGATCGGGAGGGGCAGATGGAAATGTAATCTGGGGAGGCGAGAGGCAGCAGGGCTGGCTTTGAAGCTGGAGGAGGGGCCAGGAAGCTGCCGCAGGGAACCCCCTGCGAGAGCCTCTAGAGAGGGACACAGCCCTCCAGTACCTTGCTTTCGGCCCCGGGGACCTGTGGGACGTCTGAGCTCCAGAAATGTAAGATAATCCATTTATGTTGCTTAAACTGATAAAGTCGTGGTAATGGCAACAGCCGCCCTAAGAAAGCCATACTGGGGATTAGCAAGAGGCCTCCCCCTCCCTCAAGTCTCAGTTTGCTCCCACCTCCTGGGGGAGCCATCCTGCTCTCACCCTTTTGAGGCCTTTGCTTTCTGTCCTGAGTGGCTGCAGCCTGGCTGCCGGCGCCTGGCACGCAGTGGGGGTGGTCTTGGCCTCCCTGTCAGCCTTTCCCCGGCTCCCTGGGAATGATGGCATTTGCCTCACTTTGGCATCGCTTTGGGTCACGGTGGCTCCTTCCGCAAGACCAGAGCATACCACCGCGTGTGGGGGGGGGGGGGCAGCAAGCGAAGGACGTTAACTGTGCCCTGCACCTCCACCACCAGAAACCCCAGCCCTGAGCTGGCAGTGCTGCGGGACAATGGAACGCATCTCTCGGCTGCATCTGGGGCTCCCAAGCCCCCTCCCGCAGTGCAGCCGGAGCAGCAGGGACGAGGGAGCTCTGCCTGCCTCCCACCCGCCCCGAGAAGGAGCCTCTCCCTGGGAGCGGCCTGTATGTCAGCTGCCTTTGCAGAGGAAGGAGGCTCTCTCTGTCTCAGGACTGGAGAGAGGCAGGCACGACAAATGGGCTCCCGGCGCCCAGACCCTGCTGTCAGCATCTCTGTCTCAGCAAGGCCTGCAAGGGCCTTCAGGGCAGTCATGCATTCGCTCCATCCTCCTTTATCAGCCGTGAGCAATACCAGTGCTCTTCTGCTTCCCATCAGGCCTTATGGAAAAGGAGTAAAGGAAGTGTGGAAAGGCCAAGTTCACACGCTGACGGCAGATGCAGCCACGTGATAAGACGAGCCAGTGCTACTAGGAAACGTTAGGTTCACAGGGAAGTGAAAGTGGGTCACGTCACTTTCTGTCATGTGACAGCTGTGGGACACTGATCAACTCAGCGAGCCTGTTTCCCTGCGTGTGAGATGGGGATGATGACAGGGCCCACTTACGGATCACTTCCACGGTGTCCCACCCGTTCCAAGCCTTCACCGCTGTCCCTGTTTTACAGTCGCATGCCTTATCAGCGTCACCATTGGGACTGGCTTCCTGATTTGCGAGCCCAGTGCTCTCTTCACAAATGCCTAAGAGCTGGAGGACGGTGGCCGCCGAGCACTAAGCCAAGCAGGGGGCCGTCCTCAGCATGGGCCCTGGGCGGCTACACTGCCGCCCACCCCTAGGCCGGCCCTGGGCAGTCTGACTCCAGAGCCTTCTGTCCTAGGGGCTGTGCTTCCATGGCTGTCTCTCCTAAGGTGCCTGTGAGGTTGGAAGGGGCACTGACACAGGGGGAGCTGTGTGAATAATAAAGGAGAGGCATGCAGATGCCTATGCATAAGGAAAGAGAAACCCCCGTGGCTGCAGTTACTTGGAGGCGGCAGCAGGATGCGGGCAGACAGCGCTGCTTCCAGACGGTGGCCCTTGGAGGCCCACGGGAGGCCTGCACTTTCCGTGCTGAAGGGTTAGAAGCAGGTGCTGGGCACACAGGCCGGGAAGCTAACCCCAGGGAGCGGTGTGGAGCAGGGCAGAGGGCGAGAGCACCCCCAGCGCAGGCTGTTACTCCAGAGCTCAGGACGGGGCTCCTGGGGGAGAGGCAGGAAGCCGGGAGCAGCGGACAGCCTCCAGGTGAATAGCAATACTGCTTTGGTTGCAATCTGGATGCAGCGGAGGCGGGGGAGGGGGGGACAGGAAAAGCTGCTGATGCCGCTGGCCTGTCTTAGGGTAACATCACATCAACTTTGCCTTTGAGCACAAGCAAATGGTGTTTCTTCAGGAAGTATAAACTCTTTGAGAAGAAAAACTGATTTAACTTTCTAAAAAAAAACCCTAGTTCTTACTGTTTATAAACTCAGTCACTTGTCGACTGGGGCATTTGCCCTCCAAGTATTGCCTTCCAATTTTCACAGGCATTATTAGTTATTTGATTATGATAATTATAATTTATCATATAATCATAAATTTGGGAGTAAAGAAACTGAAATTAAAACAGTAAAAAACAAATCTTCAAATCTCTCCGATTCTTCTCGGAACTTGGTAGGGGCCAGAGGAGGGGGCACCTCCAGCCCCTGCCTGGGTTCATATCCCAGCTCCCACTCACTATGGGACTTTGGACAAGTTAGGTAACCTGGTTCCCTTCCACAAAGTGTAGGTAACACTAGTTCTTACCGCCATCGTACCCTGTCATCCTGTTCTGAAGATTACGTGACAAGTGCCGTGAGCAGGCCATAAATGCCAGTTATCATCTCCCTCTCCAGATCTTCTAGAATGACCCCAGATGGCAGTTAAGGTCAGAAACATCTATGTAAAGTTGTCATCGGCACACTTATGTATTGTCCGCCATGGGGACTGAAGTTGCCATCTGCTGACACAGAGGTCCTGAGGCTGCGTTAAGCATTCCGAGTGCCCTGGAGACCTAGGAAGAAGGGCTCACGGCAAACAGCCTGCCGGATCAGATGCCTGAGCTGAGCCACAGCAGACGCCCATGTGCACCCGGCTGGCAAGATGAGCTCTCCGGGTTAATAACAATCTCCCTGCTCTTCATGCTTTGGGGTGGACTTCTGCTGCCCTGTGTCACCTCTGGGTCAGCACTCAGCAACCATCACTGAGTCCAGGCTGTGGTACCCTGTGCTGGGACACAGAGAGAAATAAGACTGTGGCCACCACTGAGGAGCCCCAGTCTGCAGGGAGAGGAGAGAGAGGCTGAACAAATGGCACCAATGGGGACAAGTGTCCCAACAGAAGACTTGGAGGCATGGGTGTGGGGACTGCATCTGCCTCAGGGAGTCACACGGGCCACCGGAGGCACTGGTCTCTAAAGGGCTGAGGGGCAGGGGCCTCCTGCGGGATGGCCTGTTCTGCGTCTCTGCTGGGATGCTGGTTTCGTGGGTGCAGGAGGCTGTCACACCATGGAGGGCATGCTGAAAGCAAATGCATTTTACTTGATGTAAACTAAACTTGAACCGGGTGATTGTAAAGGGTCTGCCGGCGCAGGCCCTGCTGTGACGTCAGCACACTGCTGGCACCTGGGGGGTCTCTGCTGCCTGAGAGCAGGAGGGGTGCAGAGCGTGGGCGGGCTGCGGCCTTGTGCACCCCGAGGCGCCGGCTCTCTGCTGCCTGCCTTCTGAATGCTGCCTTTGTGTGGCCACAAGAAGCCTGGGCTGGGGCCAGCCTCTACGGGGAGGAGCCTCTGCTAAGGGCACGGGTCTCAGCAGGCCTGGCAGGGCCTGGGGGAGTTCAGGGAAGGCTGCCTTTTGCTCACTTGTGCTGCTCCCCTGGTCTGAGGCAGGCTTTATTGGCCTACCAGCTCCAAGCCTGGAAGGCCATTTGTCCTGTTGGTGGCTGCCCGCCTGCTCTCGGAGTTGGCTGTGTACAGTCTCTGCTGGCTCTCTGCCACCTCCCCTGGCATTGCTGTCTTCTGACCCTCTCTCTCCCTCATCTCTGTCCTCTCCCCTCCCCATGTCCCTGGCCTCCTCATCCCTGTGCCCCAGGCAGGAGGACCCAGCTGGGGGCAGGGCAGCCAGGAGCCCCTAGAGAACTGAGAGGCTTCAGACTTGCTAAGGCCCGTGTGTGTGTGTGTGTGTGTGTGTGTGTGTCTGCGTGTCTGCATGGACAGACAGCTGAAGTAGTGATTGATCTTGAAAGGGTCTAAGATTTCCCCCTAAGGTAGGGTTGCCAGATAAATACAGGAGGCCCTGTTCAACTGGGATTTCTGATAAATAATGAATACATTAATATAATGATGTCTCAAATATTGCGTGTGATAACATACTTGAAAACTATTTGTTATTCAGTGGAAATTCCAATTTCACTGGGCATTCTGCATCTTTATTGGCGACATCTAGCAGCCCTACTTGGTGTGATGGGGAGTGGGGGAAAGGGGTGAGGAGACCCCACTTCTCTAAGCCCAGAGGTGGTGCCCTCTGGGAAACAGGAGAGTCCAAGCAGACAGTGTTGTTCACCGATTGACAGACTCCACACCAACAATGGCAGAAATAATGACTGTGGGCAGGTGTCTGAGGCTCTGCTTCCACGGAGGTGATTATCTGATAATTCTTAGGGGAACCCGGCAGCCATAGAGGGGAACGGGCTATGAACATGCCCATTTCCTGTGCGACTCCGATTGCTTTTCATCTGCGGTGCCATGAACCGCACGATGTGGCAGGTGGGAGCAATCAGGATCCCGGCAGGAGGGGAGGCTGGCAGCAAGACACCCCTCCCACCCCCCACCGCCCCTGCTCTTCCAGGCCTCCCCCGTCCACCACCCAATGGGCCCCTCCCTGTCAGATCCCCACTTCAGCACCCCATTGGCCCTTCACGCCAGAGGTGGGCATGCAAGTCAGTGGAAAGTTACTTGCACACAAACGGTCGGACAGATGATGAAACCCCAGGAAACCACAGCTCCTCCCCTGCCGGGGCACCAGGCCAGAAGCCGCCCTGGGCCGCCACCCACTCCTGGCCTCACTCTGTGCTCAGAGACCTTGGCCAAGTCACCGCTGGCCTGTCTCTTCCCTGGCACATGGGCTGCCAGCCGCCCTACCACACCCCCAGAGCACCCAGGAAGCAAAAACGAGCTAGCAGATGCAAAATAACAGCAATGCTTAGAAATGAGGCAACTGTACACATGTGCATTTCATGGTGGTCAACCTGGCCACGGGTGCTTCTCCCTGAAGAAGCCCAGACACAGTCACATCGCTGTGTGATTCAGGAGCAGCCTGCCTACCTCACTGAGAATGACTCAATTCATCAACAGGTAATGTGCTCACATTTTACAGGAAAACATCTGAGGCCCAGTTGCTCTCATGAGCCTGCCTCCCCTGGGCCTGTGGTGGGCTGGCCGCCTGAGCCCTGGGGCTTCCTGCTTTCCAGCAAGGAGCCTGCGGGTACCGGTTGGATTTAGCGCTTCCAGGGCCATACTCTTAAGAGCCGTCCTCCTGCCCCTTTAAGCGCAGAAGTGCCTGAAAGAGCAGATCAGCAGGAAGTGCCCCTGTTCCCCTTGGCTGTGCAGTTCACTTCCTTTAGGGGTGTTTTCTGATGGAAGCAACCCCTTGTCCAAGGTCACATCTATTTCCTTCCAAGGCAAGAACTGCCTTTGTGTTGGTTTTGTTTCTAGGCAAGGAAACATACAAACAATACATACATATACATTTTGTATACATACATATATATGCGTATATAAATTTTTTTGGTAGACTTTTTAGAGATGTTTTAGGTTCAGAGAAAAATTGAGTATTGAGAGGCAGGTACAGAGAACATTCCCATATGCCCCCACACATGCATAGCCTCCCCCATTAGCAACACAAATAATGTTCTTAAAATATATAAAAGATCAAAGAAAGTGAAACATAAAATGATATTTAAAAATATGAAAGTAATGCATGCTTCTGGTCAAAATGTAACTGGTAGAGGATTCTCCATTTCCCTTCCCCAGAGGTAACCTCTGTGAGTCCTTAAAATCCCCTTCTGGAAATTGTCTCTGCACACCTCACCTTTTTATTACACAGAGGGGATCACATGCTGTTCATGAGGTTCTCTTTTTCCACTTAGAGTATACTTTGGGCATCCTTCTTTGGCATCATGAATAAATCGGCCTCAATCTTTTTCTGCCAGCCGCATAATTGTCCATTCCTTGAGTATTCTAGCACGTATTTAATCTAATTAGCACACACTTAGGTTGATTGGAGCTTTTCCTCTTACCTATTACACTGCTGGGAAAGTATATCCACGTATGTGTATGTAGATACCTATCTTTGCATAGGGGTCCAAACATGACCCTAGAAAACCATTCTGGCAGTGGAACTGCTGCATCACACTGGACATGCTGCTTTCATTGTCAGAGCCCCTGGTTCACCTGAAAAGTCTCTCCTGATGTACGTTTCCCATGAGGACGAGTGAGCGCTCCGACCAACCTCAGATATCAAGTAACCTTTTCCCGTCGGTCCGCCTGGAAGGGGCAGAGAGGGCCTTGGTGTTCGATTTACATTTGAAAGCCTACAATGCCAGGCATCTTCCTGCATTAATCACAGCTCAGTGAGGACCTAGAGGCCAGACTTTGGAACCACACTGAGCCGGATACAGTCCCAGCTGGGCCACTCGCCAGTGGTGGTCTCTGGAGCCTCAGTCTTGCCGTCTGTAAGATGAGCATCCGAGGACCAAGGCCGTGGGATTACTGAGAGGATCCAGCGCAGCACTTACTACGGGGCTGCCAGGAAACGGTGGTGTGTTTCCCATCACAGCAAAACAAAAACATAACAAACAAATCTTGGATTTTGACTGGCTGAGTCACAGGCCAAATATCAGTTTCCGCAGTATCGGAGATCTCCCCTTCTCCTTGCCTGCCGCCCCTGCTGCAGGGAGGAAAATGCAAATAAAATGCTAAACAGTGAAACTGAAACTGTCACATTGAATAATCTGTCTTACTAGTGAGTGACCTTGGGCAAGTGTGGGTAAAATTGCAATATTTCCAGAATCTCTCACCTGGCCTTAGTGCATCTCTATATCTATAGGTGTTCCCAAGGAGTGGAGAGAAGTACCATCTTCATATCAATAGGTGATTATAAGGGGGATGGGGAGCGAGGGCATATCTGGACTGGAGAGGTGTGGCAGGGTCCTTCTGGTAGCCAGGTTGCAAGAGACACAGGCGAGCAGAAGTGGACGAAAGCAGTAGACGGGTTTCTCCCACTTTATTTCTCCCTTTGACTGATTTCGGTTTGAAAGGTATTTTGTCCTAGGCTGGGAAAATATTTGCCACCCCCCATCCCAGAGTTACAGCAAGCTACATCTCTGAGCCCCAGTTTCTTCCTCCATAAGATGAGGTGTTCACTATACCTACCCAACCAGGTTGTTGGGGGAATCAAAAAGTGCAGGACCCCACAGGGCTCTAATGAGCACCTCACAGATGGTCCTTGTTCTTAACCACAGATCCCCCTGCTGCTCAGCCCATGTTCCCCACCAGGGCAGCGAGACAGGAGACTCCCTCAACTACAGAGGATTTTCACACACCTGCCAGGTGCCAGGCTACTCGAAGACCCTTTGTGGCTATAAACACGGCAGCAGGGCTCTGGTGAAGGGCACCCTCCTGTCTTCAGAGGGAATTACATCCTGTGACGTTTGGGCCAGTTGGGCAAACAACCCCCATTAGCCCATTATCTAGCATTTAATAAGAAAACACTCTCATGGGTTTACTTTGTGAGAAGATATTTGCCATATTTTTATCTTTTAAAATGTCCTCCTTTGGAAGCGGGGACGCACTTTGAATACTGCGGTGTTGCTCAAGTGACAGCCGAGTTACTTGTATGTGAGCAGGGCACTGGCTGGCTTCTCTGTGTCCTTCAGTGCCACACAGGCTCTCACTTGGCTTTGTGCTTGGTGGGGAGAGAAATTCACCTCCTTAGGTGACAGCCAAGCCTGCCAGTGTGGAGTGCTATGATCTGAATGTTTGTGTCTCCCCAAATTCATGTGGTGTGATCCTAAGCCACAGTGATATTAGGCGGCGGGGCCTTTGGGAGGTGATTGGATCCTGAGGGCGGAGCCTTCATGAAGGAGATGAGTGGCCTTATGACCGAGCCCCCTTGCCCTCTGGGCATGTGAGGACCCAGGGGAAGTCTATGACCTGCAAGAGTGCCCTCACCCAACTATCCTGGCCCTCTGGTTTCAGACCTCCAGCCTCCAGAACTCTGAGAAATAAACTTCTGTGGTTTATAAGCCCCCCAGTCTGTGGTATTTTGTTATAGCAGCCTGACGGGCTGAGCCCCTGGGCTAGGAGCGCTCTGTGCAGACCACTAAAACAGCTGTGCCTGTAGGAATAGATATACAGAGCATGTCTTCACGGTGAGAAACCTGAGAGAGAGCACCCTAATCAAGTGATCAAGGTTAACATCCTCAAAGGCGGAACTAGCCAACACGGGGCGCCTCCTGATGGGAGGCGTGCCAAGGTTACAGCATCCCTGGAGTGGTATTCCTGCCAGAAAGGCAAAGCCCAATCTGATCATGGGCAACATCAGTCACTCAAATCAAGGGAAATTCTGCAAAACAACTTCCCTGTCGTCTTCAAAAATACTAGTGTCGTGGAAGAAGACCAAGAGAGGCTGAAGAAGGTTTCAGTTAAAGGGCACTAATGGGGCATGCCAACTCAAGGCCATGCATGCTCCTGGACTGGAACCTGGGCCAGAAAGGAGGTGCTGTAAGAACCTTCGGGGGCTAACAGGCAACATTTGAACAAGGTCTGTGGATTAGATAACAGTACTGTAGCAATGTGAAATTTCCTGGTGCTGATAATTGTCCTGTGGCTATGTTGGATATTGTCCTTGTTTTTCGTAAATGCACACTGAGTATGAGGGGGTAAAAGGGTGTCATTTGCAACTTACTCACAAAAGGTTTCCAAGAAAATAGAGAGTGAGAAAAGGAGAGAATGATAAAGCAAAAGTAGCCAGATTTTAACAATTGGTGAACCCGGGAGAAGGGGACACAGGAATTCTCCAGTGCATTTTTGCAACTTTACTGTAAGCCGCCTCGTTATCATACACAATCAGGCAGGGTCTAAGGGGCCCACTGGGAATAACAAAGACACTCCAACCCAGCAAACACTCGGGAAGAGGCTGCCTCCCAGGAACCAGGGATCAAGGCCAGCTACAGTCTTTATTATGCAAAACCAGATTCAGTATTCTAGCTATAAAAGTAAGGCATTTATGCAAAATAGCCATAGAGTACAAAATATACAATTCAGACATTAAAATACCTCCTCCTGGCCCAAACTAAAATTATGTCCCTGTCTGTATATGGATAGAAAAATAGAACGATTTAAGTCCATGTGGATGCTCATCTTTGAGCCAAGGACTGTAAGTAGTACAAAAAGAAAAAAGAGATTGAGAGAGAGAGAAAAGGGGGGACTTTGTGGGGGAAGCCTTTTTTTATGAATGAGTAAATTTAGGTCTTTGGAAGCCAAGAATGCAAGTTCAAATCTGAGAAATGGATTCTTGAATGACAAAACGTAACTAACAAAGCTCACTACTGTCTGCCCTACAGCCATGACCGCAACAAAACCAGGAGTGCTACTGTTTGCTTAGTATTTGGAACAATCCCAGGACCAATAAAATAGTTATAATACTGCCCTTAGATGACAGACTCATGATGGCTGAATCTGGTTCCTTCTTATCCTACATATACAATCTTCTTCCTGAAGATGGATTATCTGAGCTCTGGCACCTAAATTCGTGCCCAAAGACTATGGGCCCACGGTTGAAAGTAAGGAGTTTTGGTTTCTGGTCTTCTCTCTGCTAACCAGCTGAATACCTTTGGGCAGGTCACTTAACCTCTCTGTGCTGTTTCAGCCTCTATGAAATACTGATGGAGTCCTTAATCTGCGTAAGGGTGCTTTGAGAAGAAAATGAAGCAAAAGGTGAGAAAGTGCATTGGCAAAGTTCACAGACACCAGATAAATGTGAATCATATTACATAAGGATTTTTATTACTAAAGCCCAAAATGTAAGGTGATACCTACAAGCTGGCCTTTTATTTTCTTCAACTGTTCCTCTGAACTGGTGCCTAAACCCTCTCAGGTAAGCTGCTGGTAGACTGTGGGACATGCCCAGACCAGGCAGGGGGAAATGGTAAACTAAATCTCCCAAGCAGAGTCATTCAGTGGTTTGACTGGTTCATTGATAGCCATGCCGTCTTCCATTCTCTCTCAGAAACCCTGCTGATGACTTTCTCTAGTTTGAGAAACCCATCCCTCAGGTAGCCTGGGGCCCACAGACATCCAAGAGATATTTGGAGAGAATCCAGGCAGTCCATGAACTTAGGAAGGAAAGAAATTGCATCTTTATTTTCATTAGCCTCTACCTGAGTATCAGCATTTCCTTCAAGCGTGTGACTAGGCAAGTCCCTTGGCCAGCCTGGGCTGCTGCAACAAACACCAAGACAGGGGGGACTTGAACAGCAGATTTCTATTTCTCACGGTTCAGGAGTCCAAGAAGTCCAACATCAAGGTGCAGGCAGGTTTGGTTCTGGTAAGAGCCCGCCTCCTGGCTTATAGACAGCCACCTTCCTTCAGACAAATGTTCAGTCCATAGCAAGAGGGGACCTCTGGAATAGTAGCAGTTCCTGTGATTGCATCAACAGTAGAAATAGGTATTTTTATTTCTGTTCGTGTTTTGCAGATAACGACCCACTCATCACTATTTTGCATTGGTGTTGGATGTGAGACCTCCCACTAGACTGTGGTACTTCATGCATAAAGAAGCATGTATATTTCTGCATCACAATGTTCAAAACTCTTTTGGTAACTGTATGAAAATATGACTGCTTTCATTCATGATTGCAGGTTTTAGTTTTATGCATTTACAATTCTGAAAAAGGGTCTATAGGCTTCATCGAATTGCCATGGCACAGAGAGGAAAGAACCTGGGATCTCTCTCCGCCCGTCCCATTTTCTCATAACCAGACACTGGGGTGTGAGAAAATGGGGCTATTATTTTCTTTTCTTTGTTTTTTTGCATTTTTTTTATTGAGATAGAATTCACATAACCTAAAAGCAACCATTTAAAAATGAACAATTCAGTGGCATTTAGTAGTCACAATGTTGTGCAACTACAACCCCTATCTAGTTCCAGAACATTTCCATCACTCTAAAATGAAACTTTGTGCCTATTAAGCAGTCACTCCCCTTCCATGTTCCCCTCAGTCCTTGGCAACCTCTAATCTCCTTTCTGTCTCTATGGATTTGCCTATTCACATGTTTCACATAAATGGAATCACACAATATGTGGTCTTTTGTGTCTGCCTTCTTTTACTAAGCATGTTTTCAAGGTTCTTCCATGTAGTAGCCTGCATCAGGACTTCATTCCTTTTTATGGCTGAATAATATTCCACCACATGGCTAGGCACACTTCATTTATCCATTCATCGTCCACTGATGGATATTTGGATTGTTCCTTTGTGGCTGTTGGAAGAGCTCTACTATGAACATACATGTATTTGTTTGAATGCATACTTTTGATTCTTTTGGGTATATACCTAAAGAGTGAAATTGTTGGATCATGTGGTAAGTCAGTGCTCAATTTTTTGAAGTATTTGATAAACTCTTAAGTCTTTAGTGGAATCTATTTGCTGAAGTAAGATTAGGTGATTGCAGCACCTGTGGAACTCTAATGTCTATGTCATCTGTACCAACTCAGACAACTGAGTCCTGGCTATAAATTGTATAAAGTAAAGCTGGAATTCATATAGCCTTTTCCTGATGCTTTTGTTTGCCCCTTGTTTGGCCTTCGTGTGACAGGATGGCATCCTCCCCTTTTTGCCTGGGTGGAAATTAATGTCTATAGGATTTTTCCCCTGAGAAGGCTCCTGTGAGGGTAAGCATCAGAGGGAAGGGGGGAAGTAGGCTGGTAAAGGGTTGCTCCTTCAGTGGCCTGCATACACGCCTGTCAGTTCTGATGTACAAGTGGGCCAACAGCTGCAGGCATCCCTCAGACAGGAAAAAATAACCTGGCAGAAAGGAAGGAAAGAGAACTGGTGTGCACTGCTGACACAGGCCCGAGAAATCGCCACGGTTCATCAGCTCCAATAGCAACTAGGCTCACACTGAAGCCTAGGAGAGGGTGAAGAGGCTGAACCAGCCTGGGCACACACTCAGACCTTTCTACGCTTAGAGGGAATGATCAGAGAGGGCATTCTGGGCACAGGTAGGGCACATGAATAGATGGGCCCATTCCCGGATCCTAGGAAAAGCCAGGGGTGCTGGGGGCACACGGAATGAGAATGAGAGGGGCAGGCCTGGCTTCAGAACGTGGGGACATCGTGCACAATAAAAACGCTGGGCCTTTCTTTCAAAATCATTAAGAATTTCAAGATGGCGGCAGCAGCACATTAGGCCAAGTCCAGGGCCTTTGTGAACATGGGGCCATGTGCCACCACGCAGGTTGCATGCCCATGAAACTAGCCTTGGAGAAGGGAAATCATCAGGGTCAACCAAGAAGGTTGTCTTTGATCTCTGTGAGGTATCCCCTCAAATTGGAGCCAGTGATCTGTTGCCTACCTGTGCTTAATTTTCCTCCCTATTAAGTCATGAACCACCTTCTGCTGATGATCTAGGGACTATATTCTATAGAAAAGCTTTCATGTCCACAGAAGAGCAACATTAAAATATATGAACACTTATTATTTGCTCATGATACTTCTGCTTCATGATGGAATAAGAAATATAACATTTTTAACACAGAAGGCCTTTGAGTGTGGAATGCCTCCCCTCTCAATATGTTATCAGACCTACCTATTTTTTTTTGACCATTATAATATGCATGACTGCTGGGAAAAATATTAAAGTAGTAGAAAGTTACCAGAGTTCAAAATAAAAAATTCCCTTTATTGTGAGTGCATTGGGCTATGTATGAGAGGGGGAAAAAGTGGATTGAGTTTCAGTAATGAAGTAATTTGAAAATTGGAGCTGGCAAATTTTTAATTTATGTGATATATTACTATGATATATATGTTGAGAAGTCTTAATGATGGAAAAGTTGGATGGTTTCTTGTGTTGGAATACCACTTTACCATTATCTGGCCTCTGGAACTAAGTCTAAAGGCCTCGGTTTGGGATTCTAGAAAAGGGTCGTGTGGAAATGAGGCAGCCCCTGAGCCAGCCTGACTTCAAACCCTGCCTCTGGCTTTCACCGTGTGGTTCTGGGTAAATGATATAATCTCTTCAGGACTCCCTCATCTGCAAAATGGCATAACAGTGCCTGCATCACAGGGTGGTGTGAGGGCTTAGGGACATTGTGCAGAGTAAGCACCCCAAAAATGTTTGCTATTGTCTGGCTCACGACTGCTGTAATTATTACTCTGTGGCCTGGCCCCGCCTGCCTCTCAGCATTATTTCCTGTGCAAGCCGAGGCCCCCTGCATATCCTAGCAGATTCTCTGTCCTCTTATTGCTGCCCTGGCTGTACATAGGCTGAGTGACCGCTTGGAGGGGATGTTGTGGAGGCGAACTGAAGTCACAGAAGGGAACTGCGTTGCATGAGATCCCCAGTTCCTTTTGGCTCTAAGATTCCATCGGATCAGCAGAGTGCACTGGACAGTTAGTAGCACAATGCTCCACATTCTCGAGTGTTCTTTGACTCTTCTCTGCTTCCCTGGAATCTGCCACTCATTTTTACCACACCAGTGAGGGAGCTTTCTGTTCCACCACCGAGCCCGATGTGGAGAACCCACGGTGGGAATCCTGGGGAAAGACCAGGGGAAGGTAGAGATGGGCCTCAAAGGAAGGCAGGGACGTGGCAGAGAGACCTGGGCATCTGCACTCCTTGCTTAGATTCTCCGAGCTGCAGTTTCTTCAGCAGCAAAGTCGGGTTCTTAGTGCCCAGTGCACAGGGGGGCAAGTGAACCAGATGCTGCATCCAGAGAGTTTGTGAAATAGTGTCCCCTGGCCACAGGGGGACTTGGGCTGTGTCCGAAAGGGGATTTACAGGACCAGATGGCTCACAGAGAAAGTGGTTTGCAGGCAGGTGGGGGCAGATGGTAGGAGGCCCTGAAACCAGACAAAGGGACCTGGGCCTGAGAAAGCAGAGTTGGGAGTCTCGCTATTGTCACTGTTCCTTGTCTTCTTCTTCCTTCTCTTCTGGTTGGTGCTCTGTACAAAATTTAATAGGTTCAGATTAATAGGACTAATTTTCATGGAATCAGACTTCAATGGCTATTTCTACAGCTTTAGAAATAGCTGAAAATCTGTCCCAGGCCACCCTGGAAAGCAAAATAAAGCCCTGTGCACCCTGGTACCTCTTCCTGGTTGCACCAGGCATAGGTATGGAGGGCGGCCCGTCCAGGGCCGGCTGTCTTGGCACATTTCCCAGGCGCTGTGGCCCACGGGCTGAGGAAGGCAGGGCCAGTGCTGGGGGCTCCTTACCATCTCTCCCCAGAGAGCCCTGAGCCCAGAGCACACCCTGCCGCGCTGGCGGGGTGAGCCTCTGTCCTTTCAGCTGGGACTGAAACGCCCACTGCCACATGCTAACCCGGGTGTACTGGCTAGCTTCCATGGGACAGGAGTTATCCCTGACATCTGCAACTTTAATCCTCAAAGGCTCAGATTATCTGGAGAAGAAAGCAAGGTGGCTAGAGTTACAGGTTCAGAGTCGGGTGGAGCCAGGTTCAAGGAGCTTCCTCACTAAAGCAGTCAGTTAAGTGCAAGGCCGTTAACTGTTTACTGAACAACTACTGTGTGGGAGACATTGTGTGAAACAAAGCAGCCTGCCCCCTCACACCCTTCCCGGTGGTTCTCAGGCACAGACTCAGGGGGTGGGGGTGAAGGTTGTTCTGCATACCTTGGCATAAGTAGAGTGGCTGTTGCATGAATTATCACAATGATGGATGTCTAAGCCTCAGTTTTCCCATCTGTAAACCTTTGCTCATGGAGAAGCAATGGGCATGAAAGGCAAAAACAAACATACAGCACCTCTTATAATGTCCTACTCTTACAAGGCCTTGACCAATAGAAGTTGTTATTTTTCATTTGCTGTAAAACTAACAAAAGACCTCTTTTTCACTGGGGCTTTATGAGAGAAATAACTAAAATAAAACCATCTGAAATTTGCAATTAATTCCAAACACTAAACATTTATTATTTTTTCTCAACCTTCCATCCTGGATGATAACACTACAAAATAGTAAGTGTCGTGTACCATCCTAAGCATTTAGGCCTCTCAACAGCCCTGTGACACAGGTACTTTGATTGTCCCAGTTTACAGAGAAAACTCCAGCACAGGAAAGGTAATGAACATGGCCAGGGGCATGTATCTGAGGAATATGCCTTTAGTTTGCATTTCCTCTGCCTCGCCACCCCCCCCCCACCCCGCCAGGTTTTTCTACGTCCGGAGGACTTGGCCCAGCAGGCCCACTATGGCGCTCCGGCTTTCCCGGAGTTCCCCTGATCTTTCTGTCACTACACAAACACAGCGGGAGGCTGCTTGTTGCCAAACCAGAAAAATCCCCCCCGGTGTTTACAAATTGCCCCTCCTCCATCTCCTTCGGAGATGTTACTCGGCAAGGCCTAACCCCTTCTAAGCAAAGGGCCTTGGAGAAGCAGCGGCGGGCTGGTAGTGGTGTTCCTTTGTAAGCGGAGACATCGGGGAGGAAAGAAGTGATTTCTGACAGCAGCAGGCTGAGGGGAATGGAGTGGCAGAGCCTGCAGAAACGGTGTCAGCACCACGCAGCTGCCAGCTGCAGCGGGCCAAAGATGCATCTCTCACCGACCTTTCTGAGCTTCCACGATGAAGTGGACTCTTCGGGCCAGTCAACTAGGATAGGGCTAGTGGGACGGTAGGTGGAGAGGTGACATCCTGCGCCTGCAGGAGAGGTCCAGTTCCCCATCAGAGAGCAGAATGGCAGCCACCCACCTGAGCACCAAGTGGGGAAGCAGTGGTCACCTTCCCCTTCGCCCACTTCCCCCCAGGAAGAAGGAAGTCAAGTGGGTGAAATGGGGAAGTCCGCGCTGCTCCTGCTGTGGCTTTTAAGGGTCTATGTGACAGTTGACTCTAATCGCCAGTGAGACAAAAGCCTCTGCCATAAACATGGTTGGCAAGGGGTTTCTGGAAACTTCCTCAGGATGCATAAAGCAGAAAGAGTCTTCTACACACTGCTCTGTGTCTCAATCTCACGTAGGCCGCTTTCCACCCGCGCCTCTTCTTCCCTTCACGTGCATTGGTGGTGCAGGACCTGGTGTTGTAGTGCATTTCAGCAGCAAGGGGGTCACTGCTGCGCAGTCAGGTGCCATTTTGAAAACTGCTTCCCTCTACTTAACCCTCTCATATTTCCGAACGTTATTTGGAAATGCACTTCGAAAATGTCTTGTGCTAAAGAGGCTTTTCAATTTAATCTTGGAGTGAGATTTTTCAATTTAGAGGAAGACTTTTCTATTTAATCTTCCTATTTTGGAAATAATAAGATGGCAGTCTGGCATCGAACCTCGGCCTCTCTAGCAGTCGCGTTATAATTTAGGAAAATAAGCAACACGAAAGTAAAAGAACTTCCTCATTGTCAGGCAGCAAGTCAATAGCAGAGCTTGAACTTGACTTATTTTTCTAAAGGAGAGGCGTTGTACTCCACGCTCCAGATATTAACCTCCAACCAGCAAATATTCCAGTTATCTGATTTGGACGCTCACAAAAATGATGGCCATGAAAAAAATATGTATGTTACAGTGAGGAAACTTTTTAAAAAATTACCCAAGCCAAAGGAGAACGCAGGCGGGGAAACAAAGAGGGCCGGGTGGGGCGAAGGCCCTATGCTGGCCTGAAAGCTGAGTCACAGAAATCGCACCCCTGCAGTGGGCGAGGCCCTCCAGGCAGGGACACCGCACCCTTGCTTGGGGATGTCTGCATCAAACAAAGCCAGCCTCGCAGTATAGGCATGTCTGTCCCCCTAGGTAGTACCCAGGCCCTTGGCTATGAAGCTCCGATCCCATGAGCGGCTTTGAGCGGCTGTAGCGAGAATCTATGGAGATAAAATTGCCGTGAATGGGGCAAAACTCATTATGAAGGAAGTGTTGGAAGGTGGGCTTCGCTCGGCTTATTTTTCCGTCGTCGTTGAGGTTACGGTGCACGGGGGGATCGGGAGAGGGTGGGCCAATGCTAGGCCGGCCCCCGGACGCAGTTCCGCGGCCCGGCGCGAAGGAGTTAAGCGGCGGGCGGGTGACGTCACCTCATTTACATAGAAGCGTCTATATAAAGGCGCGCGCCGCGCCCCGTTCGGCATTCGGCAGCAGTCTGCGTAGATCGTACTTCGCTCTTCGTGCGCTTCTCTCCGGTGAGCCCCAGGGCCCCTGCCTCTTGCCCTCCTGTCCCCTGCCCACCCCGCGCCAGCACTGGCCTCTCGGCGCCCGCATCCCTATTAAGGCATCCCTAAAGCCGAGCCCAGGCGGTTCTCCTGGGAAAGCTTGCCAGGTGACCTAGGGCATACCAGCCTTCCCAGTGCTAGGTAACAGGGTCGGGGACTGGGTGAGTTAGAAACAAAACGTACGTTTTGCTACGCAGTTTCTAGGGCTCCCCCACCCCGCCACCACCAATAGCATTCCACATTGTTTCTTAGGCGGTAATGAGCCAGGAACAGAAAGATCCTTTGTTCCAGCGCACCCACCCAAGCTCGGAGTTTTTCAACAATCACATTTTTCCTGGAGCCTCTGATGGCTTCGTGGGGGTGTATCCGTGTTTAAGGTGGCTGGGCGATACTGTGAAATTAAAAAGAGACGTTCTTGCAGGGAGTTGTGCGCAGAGGCTGCCGAGCCGCGTGCAGATTGCGGTTCATTTACGGGGCGTGGGCGCATTGTTGAGCGCGGGCGATGGAGCGGGTGGGGCGGTGGTCGGAGGCGCCGACTGCGGCTCCCGCCTTTGTGAGCCGAGAAGAGAGCAGCGCGGCCCGCATCGCTGCAGGAGAGACCCTGGCTGGGAAAGGGAACGTTTTTGCAGCCTCGGCATCATTTGCAGAATTCTTGCTCGAATTACTGCCGGTAAACTTGAAATGGCGTCACTGATGTCCTTCTAGCCAGATTTTAATCTTTAAACACTGCAGTTAACAGCCCACGGTAGTCAGATTCATGATTCCGAAGGGTTCGGTCGCCTCCGGGGAGAGCAGTTCAGTTTAGTTCCCCGCGTTTTGAAATCCTGAAGAGGATTCTTTTTTTCTGTAGAAAGAGGAAGCGCTTTCCGCCCTGAAGGAGAGCGGAAGGAGGTAGGGGCGGGGTTTCAAGCTAGAGAAGGGAGAGCAGGAGCGCATTTCTGAGCCGACAGAGACGAAGGTGGGTGGCTAAGCTCCCTCTCACCCTCCCTTTTGGCTTTGTGTCTGCAGCATCCTCTGCAACCATGTCTGACAAACCCGATATGGCTGAGATTGAGAAATTCGATAAGTCGAAATTGAAGAAGACAGAAACGCAAGAGAAAAATCCACTGCCTTCAAAAGAAAGTAAGCACCCCCCCTCCCCCACTTCTAGAGAAAAGGCTGGGCGGGAGTGGGGGTTGGGGGAAGGGAGGGGCTGGGAGAAGAATTTGGGGGAGGGGTTGTGGAGAAGAGTGCTGGAGGAGCCGACTGATGAATGTGGCCTGGAAAGGCTAATTAAAAATTTGCTTTGCAGCCAACAAACACAGGGCTTTATTATTCAACAATGGAATGCGGAATATACCACATTAAATGCAAATATTTTATCTGTTACAATGTTCTATTTAATACAAGGATTGCAAAATGGCATGCTTATTGATATTTGTAGAATTTTTGATAATAGAAAGATGTTCTCAAGGAAAGTATGATTTTCTAGGCTATATTGAACCTGCATAATCCGCCCCCTCCATCTTTCTTTTTTGTCTTTCCTGGCCACAGCGATCGAACAGGAGAAGCAAGCAGGCGAATCGTAATGAGCCGTGCGCCGCCAATATGCACTGTACATTCCACAAGCATTGCCTTCTTATTTTACTTTTTAGCTGTTTAACTTTGTAAGATGCAAAGAGGTTGGATTGAGTTTAAATGACTGTGCTGCCCCTTTTTACATCAAAGAATTGAGAACTACTGACAATGAAGGCCGCTCCTGCCTCTCCCATCTGCCTGGCTGGCTGGCAGGGAAGGAAAAGAAATTGCATGTTGGTGAAGGCTGGGTGGGACGGGACGACAGTGAAATGTAGAGTAAAAACCAAGCCGGTCCAAGGTGTCCTGCAGGCTGTAAAATGCAGTTTAATCAGAGTGCCATTTTTTTTGTTCAAATAATTTTAATTATTGGAATGCACAATTTTTTTAATATGCAAATAAAAAGTTTTAAAACGTGACTGGTGTGACTGTTTCCTATCTGGAAGAGGCGGCTTATTGGCAAATGAAACCTTTGCAGAAGTTGCACTGGGGAGTGATAAAATGACAAACGTCCGGTAGTTTGGGTAAATTTTCTGCTGATGTAGAAATGTGATAAGTCCAGGTATGTGAAATACTCATCTGTACTAGGTAATTGGGTTATTTTCCTAGGCTGATTGAATTCCGTGTATGAAAACGAGTAAGAAATATATTAGTTCTACAGGGTTTGATAAGCCAGCACTATTGCATCTGATAAAGAAAATGAAGGTGGTGATAATTCACAGTACAGTATTTGATTCAGGTGTCAAACTGAACTTGGTTATTTGGCCAATTACCAGCACTGACACAACTTAAGCATTCTTAGCAGATAAGGAAAAATAACATTAACAGGTTTGTAAAAGAACTGGAGGCGTGCGTGCTTCAGTGTTGCCTAATGGCTGGTTCCAATAGTCAATTACTTAAAATTACTTTTATAAAACCGTTAAGTGTACTTAAAATTAGTGGATGTGATTTAAAAATTACTAAATCCCCAATTTGAAAAAATCGTACCTAAAGGGCATTAACAGGACAAGGATGAAATTTGTGCCAAGATTAAATCCAGTAGGATTTAATTGGCTCCTCTAGGCTAGTCTGGAGTCCCTGATAACTTCTCAGGCTTTTGAAGTACCTATTCTGACTGGTGGGTAAAAAAGCCAAGCCCTTGTTTTGGGGTATTTAAAATCAGTTTTTCTAAAGTAAAGAAATTCCTCCCTTTTGTAAGGTTGCAAGTATTTTTTCAAAAGCAAGAGGATCAATTCAAGTGGAGCAGCACTTAAGAGCACTAGTTTACCTGGTATTAGCAGATGAGATTGCCAATGCAGGTATCCAAGAAGTGAAACAACCCCCCCCACCCCTCCCAAAACTGGTAAGATTATGAAATACCCTTTTGAAGGCGGGGTGGAGGGCAAATTGTTGATCATTAAACCAGTTGATTTCATTTCCTTTGCTCAACACTTATTTTGAGAAATGCACAGGAAACCATTTACCTGTGGTTTAGATAATCAACCAGACCATCAGCTAGAAGCCTTTATGTGCTTTGCAAAGGGAGGGGTGTGGATCCTCCGCGGCTGCAAAGCCTGAGGTGCCCCAGTGCGCCACATGGAGAGAAAAGGCAGCAGAGGTCAGAGTCTTGTCAAGGTGGTGTGGAGCCCTCCAGCCCTGCGTTTTCTTTTCTTTCCTGCAAGGAAGGGGGTGGCAAATGAAAATGCCTAAGGCAGGAAGAAAGACCAAACCTGTTAAGTTTTTTGCAGTGTGTATTTTTCAAACAAGGCAAAGATGAAATCAGATTTTAAGAAATTAACACAACTCCAGTGTCCCTCAGTTCAAAAATGAGCATTAAGGGGACAGGGATAATTTAATAAAATCAAGAAAGATCTTATGGGAGGACAAAGCTAAAACGCAGCAAAAAAAAAAAAACCTGGTAACGGTTGACTTTCGGCTGCTTGGTGTGTAGGATGGGGGTCGGAAGCTGGGGTTATTAAGTGCGCACGCGAGAACGGGGCTGGGAGGGGCTCCCTCTGTTTTATTTTGATGGGGAAGAGAATCTTTTCTTCCCAAGAGAGAATCCTCCCGGAAGGGCTGGGGTTATTTACGAATCAGTGTGGGAATTTATACTCCTGCTCTTGAGGCGCTTGGAGTGGACAGTCCTTTTCACAGCCGCGAAGGGGCCTGACGGTCACCTGGAGGCTGGACGGGCCCAGTCGGAGACCCCAAGCCCCGCCCCTTTGACCCCTCCCCTGCCCCACAGGAAACAAGCCCGGGGAGCTCTCACTTGGAAGAGCCCAGTCCCACCGTCCTGTCTGGGACTTCTGCAAATGTTGAACTGATCAAGACGAATAAAACAGAAATGAAGGAAGTAAAAAGAGGCTCACCGAAGGGCTCTTGGGACAGAGTCGTTTTCATTTCGAAGTCTCATTCCTCAACCATCGCAACCACATTTTCCAGCCTTCCAATGGACGGAATTTTAAAGCTGCTTAATTTTTTCAGGAGAGCACCTTAGTTTGTGGGCTGTGCCTGCAAGGATTGAGCGGCTGGCTGGGAGCTGCGGGGAGGCAATGCAGTCTTGAACAGGCGCCTCTCCCTGTGCAGGGCCTCTGGGGAGTTACATATTGTCCCTTTGAAATGCACTAGGAAGATCTATTTATTTCCATAAAGAGGCATCTGACTCCTCAAGACACAAAGATTAAATAATATCCTATTATTTCCAAACAATAATTTCCTATTCTTTCCAAACGTATGGGGCAAATTTGGGGCTTACTAGAAAGAACAGTCCATTTGGGAAACATTACGGCCAAAAAAAAAAAACTTGAGCCTTATCTTTGTTCAAAATGTAAACTGAAAATATTGTTTCATAACACTGAAGCTCCCAACATTTATCCTCAGTAGTCTTCAGTGGCCTAGCAACAGAATAAGAAAAATACCCTCTCCAGCACTTCCCCACCCTCCCCATACCACCAGTTTTTCACTTTTAAGAGTGGCTTACTTATGCAATCTAAAAGAATTAAACATGCCAATTTGAAGTTCAACTATATTTGATTTGCATGATGAGAAGGGACTAAATTACAAATTTAAGACATAGATGTCCTATGAAGTAAGCTAGGAGGAAAATATATTTCTAAGATCTACTTTTACCTGGCTTGTTTTTTCCTGGGATACTTGAATAGCCTTTTCTCTCTCTGGTCACACTGTCCTGCTAATACTATCTCTACACTTGGCTTCGGAGACTTGGGTGGGCAGGGTCTGTGCACTCTACGTTCATACTTGTGTATTTTCCCTTCGATTTCCAAGAGTGACTGACACGTACTAGGACTTCAATATGCACTTTGCCCCCTTAACTGATGGAGGCTTCATTTAAAATGCTGGCGTTGGGGTTCCTTTGCATCCGTGAATGTCATGCTAGATAGCACACTTTTAAACGGGGGCAGTTTCCTCCCTACTTAGTGCAAATACCCACCTAAATGTAACCAAAGGAAATTCACAGATAATATGGAGTCTCCACTTGTAAAATTTAAGAAGTATTTAACAAATAAATATATTTAAAGAGCTTTGAACACTAATTTGCCAGTGTCCTTGGTTGTGCTGATTTTGAATCAACACTTAAAGCCAACATGTTACTACGCCAGAGCTCTGGGTCATTAGTTTACTCCACCAATATTTATCGACTGCCTAGTATGTGCTAGGTAGTTCGTTTGCTACAGAGACAGTCATGAATAAGATGTCAAGAAATTACTCCATTCCATTTTTAGGATGAATGATGTACCTAAGGGCTTTGAATTGTTAAGTGAGTGTTAAGACCTAATTGCTTTAGTGAGGACTTTTTCTCACCGGTATGTATAATGATGGTGAGTGACATTTGATGGGAACCAGCTGATCCTTTGCATCACAAATATTTTACCAGCAGAGAAAGATTGGACATAATAAGTCTTGCTTGTTACCTTTTGATAATCTTTTATGAGGAACGCCCAAAAGTTAGGAATGGACCAAATGGGTATACTTTAAAGTCTTTTTCTAGGATTTTATGATTTAGATGTTGAATTTCCAGAGAAACACTACTTACTGTTAAATCCTTACCCTTCCTCTGTCAGCCTTCTTTCTCCAGTTCAGCTGGCAGATTGCTGGGGACAGAAACGGCCACTTGAATTTTGAAATCCCTCAGAGAACGTAGCAAAATGACGACCACCTAAAGGTATTCAGGAGCATAGCACCTCAATGACTGACAGCTGTGTCACATTTGTTTTGTACGATTCTACAGCTTGGAGCTTCAACAGAGAGGACCAAGTTATGTTCATGATCTATTCAAAGCATTTGGAGCTATTCCTGTCCCGTTATTGTCAAACCACAGGAAATTATGCCTTTCCTCATTACCGCACAGAGCCCTGTAAGTGGCTGATACCCTTTGCCTACAAAAAGGACTTTGTCATAGTGTTTTCCCGGTCCAGAAACAAAATATTTCATAAGATTAAATACACACACACATGCACATATGTATCTCAAGTGTCATCTAGTTTTTTCAACCTAAAGTAATGGCTTGCATGGAGGATGGAAAGAATCATTATTTACTCAACAAACATTTACTGAGCAATTCCTATATGCGCAGCTCTTTCCTAGTTGCTGGGAATAGGAAGATGCCAGGCCTGACAGGAGGGCAGATCCGCGTGAGTGGATAGCCATATAAAGCAGGCAGCATACATCTGGTTGGTTACCCAACTGCTATTCCCCAAGCTTCTACCTTTGCCAGGTAAGACATGGCATGGGAGATCAACTGAAACTAGATAAAGGGCCCTTAAGGCTGGCTAAGGGGTTTGAAAATTACCCTTGGGCAATTGGGAGATATCAGAAGTAAAATCATTTGGCCCACATGAGATAGCCTGTGGACTTCCTGTACTGAGATACAGCTATTTGGAGGACAGGGCAAAGAAGAAACTGTCCATCCTTGTCATGGAAAAAGCAGATTATCAGTGTGATATTAACCTAGTATGAGAAGGCAATAAATCATATATTATTGGTTTCTTAGTCTACATTTCAGTAAGGCTGTAACACTCATGCATTATAAACACTTTTTATGTTCATTTGCTACCAGTTTTTATGCTGGTGTGGACAGAGGGTTAATATATTTGAAATGGTTAAAATAACATCTTTTGGGTGGGATCTCTGAGGTTTGCAGGGCCTTATCCTATGGTTTGCACATTAACAGCTGGTCTTCAACCACATATTAGTTTCCCCAGGCTGCTGTCACGAAGTGCCACAAATTCCATGGCTTAAAACAACAAAAATTCATTCTCCCACAGTTCCAGAGGCCAGAAGTCCAACC
This sequence comes from Manis pentadactyla, assembly GCF_030020395.1. Taxonomy (NCBI): domain Eukaryota; kingdom Metazoa; phylum Chordata; class Mammalia; order Pholidota; family Manidae; genus Manis; species Manis pentadactyla. The sequence continues at coordinate 8,022,932 of NC_080038.1, forward strand.
TCAGGGTATCAACAGACCACATTCCTTCCAAGGACTCTAGGGGAGAGAGCTCTCCTTGCCTTTTCTGGCTTCTGGTGGCTCCAGGAATTGCTTGGCTTGTGGCTGCATAATTCCAACATCCATTTTGGTCCTCATGTGGCTTCTCCTCTGTCTCTGTGTCTTCTGCCTTTTCTAGGGACACTTCTCATCGGATTTAGGGCCCACCTGGGAAATCCAGAAGGATCTCATCTCAAGATCTTTAACTACATCTGCAAAGACCCCTTTTCCAAATAAGTTCACATTCACGAGTTCCAGGGATTTGACATGGACAGAGCTTATGGTGGGGTGGGGGGGCACCATTCAGCCCACCAACATGTCTTCTAAGAGGCACGGCAGCTTGATGGTTGAATTGGTAAGCTGGTGAGCGACACTGTGGGCATTTCACTGAACATGTGGGGTTGTGGGAGGGGAGAAGAGAATTGCAATTTTTTCATATTAGTCAGAAAATTTACTCCATGATATAAGGATTAATATGGAGAAACTTACAGGAACTTCGAATGAGTGGAGACAAGGGGGCATAGAACAGAAGGAACATCAAAGGTTTGAGATGGGGTATGTGTCTATTGTGGTCACTGAGATGAATAACATGGGTGGTCATAGAAGAAAACAATCATGCTGGTACAGTAATTCGAAATACCCTCAAGGTGAGTGAAAAATACCATTTGGGAAAACAAGTATATATATATATATATATATATATATATATATATATATATATACACTATTAAAAGTAGTTGGTGAGGCCAGTGTCAAAAATTAAGAAGGAAATAACAACAGAAAAAAATAGTGACTAGATGGTCACTGTTATAATAGAAGGTGGATTATTCAAAGAAAGGATTGTAATATATAACCCTGAACTTGTCATTTCAAAAAGTATTATTAATGAGCTAGGAAGATGAGAGCACCATGCGTTCATAGGTCCAAACGAGTTCAAGCCACACATAGATGCCTGAGGTATTTCTCTAAGATTCCACTGACTTCTGTTTAAAAGCTCCATGTTATAACATGTTATAACAGAGATGCATGAATACCTACATACACCAAGAACAACCAGATTAGCAACTAATATTTGGAACCTTCATCCAATCGGGGCTGCTTTGCTGAAATAGGTCAGAAGTTTCCCAACAGGAGAGAGAGATACCAAGAAGTAAGTGTATTTAGGTCCTCAGCCCAAGTGTCAAAGAATTAATTCTTCAGATTAGAAATAGGTGAGGTCAGTTGTATCTCAGACATTAAGAACCATCTATCTGCTCGCACCGCACCTTTGCCATATTCCTTAGAAACAGCTGTGGGTTATTTTCTCTCTCCTCCTCTCCTGGAAACCGATGCCTATGTATGTTGACTCTATGCAGGTTCAGAATTTCTTGGACATTTGGCTTGACTGAGTCCAGGTGTGATTGTCCCCCTGCTGCCCTTTTTTTTCTACCACCGGTATTTCCAATTTGGGCCTCCTTAGGGTGTGAACAAAACCTGGGAGGGGCGGAGGCTTAGCCGGGAAATGAAGGCAGAGGCTGTGTCTCCAGAACCACCGGCATCCTGTCAGGCTAAGCCGCACTCCCCCTGCCCGCAGTCCCGCCCCGCGCAGAGCGTGGTTTTCCACCCGCAGCCCGTGTTCCCTTATGGTCTCAGACAACCAACTCAGTTGGTTTTTGCCAGCATTTAAAACCAAAATGAAAAAGTGCACCCAGCCAAAACAAATTACTAAAGAGAAACAGAACAGGAATGGTCAGAGTCCTGCATGTAAGGGGGTAGGTACTGTTTCATCAAGCTTCTCGGTTACTGATGTGAGAGAGAGAGTGTGTATGTGTTTACTGGCTGGGAATGTGAAATGTTTTTCTCAGTGTGGGTCAGAGTCACATTTATCAAGACACCCATTCCCCAGCCTCCTGCCTCCACGTGGCCTCGTTTCCTGTCTTTTCTCAGTCTAGCTTCTACTCCTAATCAATAACGCCACATTAACTTAAAACCCCCTTCTCTCCATGCCCTGCTGAAGTCGTCGGCACACCTCAGTCTTGAATCCACTTCAATAGCCTACGTCTTGCATTCCTTCATCCAGGCTTTCGAGTGCTGACAGAACGATCCACTTTTCCAAGCTGTCCTCACTAAACTTGCCACTTTTTCCTGGTCAGCTCCTGTTAGCTGTGCAACCTTGCATATGCTTGGTGACTTCTCTGAGCTTTGCTTTTCTCATTTGTGAGGTGGGGGAGGGAATGGTCCTAATCTGTGGGCTTGTTGTGCATTATATTCATACACTGTAGGTGCTCACTTGTGGTCACTATTACAATAAGGACATTCTCTTACATAACCACACTCCAGTGATCAAATTCAGGAAATTTAACCTCCATACAATGCTACAATGATCTAATATGAAGTCCATATTTAAATTCTCCAAATGTTCCATTAATGGCTTCTACAGCAGTTTTCTCCCCCCTCCCTGGGGATCCAATCCAGGATCACACACTGCATTTAGTTGTGCATCTTCTATCGGAAACAACCTTTCCGCTGTTCTTTGACTTTCAAGACGTTCGTATTTTTGAAGACTATAGACCAGCTGGTTTGTAGAGTTTCTCTCAACCTGGGCTGCCTGATGTTTTTTCATGATTGGGATCGGATAACTTTTGACTGGGATACCCGGTAAGGAAATGTGCTCTTCTTGGTGTCTCGCAGAGGAGGCAAGTGGTGTCAGTCTGTCCCATGCTTTGACAGTGCCTTTGATGGCTTGTTTATGTGGTTGCCACCAGGTCTCTGCACTATAAAAATATCATTTTCCCCTTTATAATTAATAAGAAACCTGTGGGGAGATTCTTTGAGACTGAAATCTGTTCCTCATCATACTTCCACCAGATGGTTTTGGCCCTTATTGATGATCCTTGCCTGAATCAATTATTTCTATGATGTCAGCAACAAGGTGAATAACCCTGTTAAAAAACCCTGTCCTTCGAACAGTCATTCCTTCTAATGTGACTTGCCATTTTTATGTGTTACACCTTATAAGCATAACCCAATGAATTCAATTTCAAATTTGTATGCTAACAATATTAAAAATAAAAGCAGCCTGTCGGCTTGTTTTTTGAGTAGACTCAGCCCCTCTATAGAGATGCTATGTTAAAGGAATATTTTCAAAGGCCCTTTGAAGAGATGGCCCAGGCAGGCCTGTGCTCTCATTTCCTCTTTAAAAGGGGGCTTAGGGCTTGTTTGCAACCAACATTCTCACACACTATGGCTGTGATTTTAAAAGAGAATCTAGATGCATGTGTGTAAGTCACACTTACATTCAGTTGAAACTAGATCTTTACTGTTAATTTGGATCAATCACAAATATTATTCATGAAATGGCCGAGAAACTGCTCGTAATTAGTTCTGCATGGCTATAGCAAAGGCTGGAGATGTCCAGGGCTGGCAGGGACAGATCCTTTTCAGCTCCCACACAGACACGGATGTTTCCATTATAAAGGAAAATGAAACACCACTGGGACAATTGGCCTTCAGCACCTTGGCTTCTGCTACTGCCCCTCAGAGAAGATCATCTGATCTTTCTCTGAGAACCAACAAGTGGCCGCGGAATTTTGAGGTTGACTTCAGTCAGGTGCCTGCATTTCGGCAAGCCTTAAACAAACATCACCTGCTCTACTGGTCAAACAACCCTTCCCTGCAGTGGCAGGAAAGGAATAAAAGGTAGAGTGCTGTTTAAGGATATCTGGCCTTCTTCATTGTCTACCCGGAAAAAATGTCTTCACCAAAGACCGCTGTTTGCTTAGAACCGCTGTGCCCTACCCTGAGTCTGGCCGGCGGTGCTAACCTGGCTGCATCCCCGAACAATAGCTCACCCCCAGAGTCATTTTAAAGACACCCTGGCCTCGTATTTGTTACGGAAACCAGGGAAAAGTATGATTTCAATGGGGGCACATTCTCACAAGAGGCAGGTACCCATATATAATTATAAATAATAAAAAATTTCTCCTGCTTTTTTGGGCGGATGGGAGCTAGCCGTTGACCTTTGAATGATTAAACATTTGCGAACACGTAATACATGTATATGGTTCAAATATTAAAACAACCTGGAAAGAATATTCCCCTTCAACTGGTTTCTCCTGGCTCCCTTTGGGTGACACTTTTTATTAGTTTTTTGTTTAGCCTTCAACATATATGCAAAAGCAAATTTATATTTATCTTCCTCCTCCTAACACAATTGGCATTTAAAGCATCTTTCTAATGTAGTGTTCTTAAACTTTTAAAATTATAAGAATAATGCATATCTCTTTAAAGTAAGTCAAACAATATAGAATGGATTGAATTAGAAAGGAAAAGTTCCCCTAACCTCCAACTCACTTTTCAGAGGTAGCCACTCCCCACAGTTTTAGGTAAATTATTCCAGATGTTTCCACATAGTGGTAAACAGTGGCAAGAGCTGTTTATTTAAATTTTCCAAAAATTTGAGAGATGATTATTAAACACAGCCGCTATTAAAAACTAAATTATACAAACTTAGAATGAAATAAATTATATTAAAACAAAAGTAATAAATGCTCATAACTCATCACTGCCTAATTATTTTACTATGATCTATGCTGTTGGGGTAATAATGTCTTGTACATGTGTGGAAATAGAACAAAGTGGTCATCTCTTCTCTTGGGGACTTTATACCTGTATTGACATTGAATATAAAAGATAATCTATCCAAAAGAACCAAAAATATAAATCAGGGCATGTAAAGATGCAACTAAAATGTCAACACAATTATTTGTAGTTGGTATTCTAATAAATGGCATTGTTCAGTGAGGAAAAGGGAAGTTGGCCAATCCTCAGAGATGTGCGAATAGCCTTTCCCTTTTTTCATCCAAGCACCCAAGTTGACAAGATCTGCCCTCTGTCATCCTGCAAAGCCTCCCATCTCATTCACCTGTCATTTTTTTAGTTGTCATTCCATCGTCTCCCCTTGTCTTGAATTTTCCTGCTTTTCTTTGCTCTCTTTTACTCTGGCTCTACTTCTCCTACCTGTCCCTTCAGTATTGGTTTGTCCAATGAGCTAACCTTGACCTCATGTTTTCCTCCTCTACCGTCCTCCTTTCCCCAGGGCTTTAGTTTCTCTGACGTGGTGACCCTTTGACTCCCTTGGGCTCCATCTGGCTAGACATCTCCATATGACCGTGGCTTAAAGGCATCCTGTCTACAAAACTGTGCTCACAACTTGGCCCATGGCGTCACTGTTGTTTAAGGCACATGGCAAGTCAACTGCATTTTGTTCCTCTTTACTTCCATCCGTTACTCACCAGTGCTGGGAATCTAATCTGAACGGTCTGTCCTACAAACCTCTAGCTCTGTCCCTGGACTCAGGACTTCTTTGTTCTGTCAGGCTCTTTCTTCCCTACATGCCCCATCCTCATCCCAGTCATCTTCCAGGGCCCAAGTCACTTGACTCCACCAAGATGTGTCCCTAGATCCTCACACAGATTAATTCTGCCCTCCCCATACTTCCCACATTCTGCTTACACTTTCTGTGAAGGCCTAGAGCCCACGCCTTTCTGGAGCAGCGTCATTCCCTAAACCTCTCTCCCTCACCAGGTTGGTGGCCCCTGGGCTGGGAGGAAGAACGGATCCTCGGATCCTCGCATGGAGCTCTGTGGAGTATGCACCTGAGAAATGTAAGCTGAATTGTTTTCTATAGGATTGATGTGCTACATGTAGGAAACTTGCCAATGAAAGGTGTACGAAAGAGCAATTTTTCTTCATCTCTGGGGTCTCAAACTCATGTCTACAGGTACACGCATGTAGACAGTGGGTCACAAAAATAACTGGAGAGGCCAGAGAGGAGAGGCGGCCCCTTTTGGGCTCCAGCCGATTCCATAAAGAACATGGACCCAGAATTGCCATATCTTCCAGTTTTTCAAGAGAAGGCAGAAATACGGATTTTTAAATGCGTATTCTTCCAAGTTTTAATATTGGCAACGAATTAAAAGCATTTTAGCCTTTTTATTGTAAAATCAAAAAAAGGTGAGGCAAACTACCAAAAAATGTATAGTTTAATGCTTTGGTATTAGGAGAACATCCAGCTCTTATAACCATCACCCGGGTCAAGAAACAGAACTCAGCCACCTACCCCCGGAGCCCTACCTGGACCCTGCTCCCATCTCAGCACCTCCACATCGATGGCTCCCCTGCTCTTACACTAATGATTTGCTTCTGTTTCCTTATGGTTTTATCATCTTGGTGTGCATCCCTACGTGCTATAGTCCTACTAAACACAAGTTTAGTCTCACTCATTTTTTTAAAAATTGTGTCTTTTCATCTACAGCTTCCCCTCCAACCCTTCCTTTTCCTTACAAGTTTTCTGATGAAGTACCTGGAGTATTTGACTTGTGAAGTTTCCCACAGTCTGGATTTTGCTGATGTTTACTCAATGGTGTAGCTCAGTGTGTGGTCTGCTTTTCCTACATTTTGGCTACTAGGTCCAGAACTCATATTCATAATTAAATACTGTTTTAAACTGTCAGTATCAGTCGTTGGCAGGTCAGCTCTGCACCCTCTACTTTGCTTCATCTGCTTACTTCGTTTCTCTGCTTACTTTACCCTTACTGTGAATAATAAACCAACCTCTTTGCCACTTCCCATATTTAGAAGATGAGTGGTGTATTCTGATCTAACAGAAGCAAAGTGTGCGTAATGTTCACATTGCGGACCATAAGCATTAAGTGCAGTGGCTCCTTTGATCCTGTAACATGGGCCTCGTAGGATGCTTTAAGGGGAGAAGAGCAGGCATCATCCCAGAGACTGATTTGTTTTCTTTTCAGCCAGATGGCTTTCTGGGTGGGATTCAGCCAAGACAACAATTTTCCCCTCACCAGATGACAGGGTTTCCTCCAACCATAGCTTTTGAAAACCACATATTGCTTTAAAAGAGAACCCTGGAACCACTTCCCACAGGTGGGGGTAACTCTTGCGGCAGGTGTCAAAAGCCAGAAAGTTCTAAAAGCAAGGGCTGGGAGGGTTGGAGGTGTGTGAATACAGCAAAAGGGAGACAGAGCTTGTTCAATAGACGCAACCATATGTAAGGACCTGTGTCTTCCACAGGGGTCAGAGGAAGCGGGGTTGGCAGGGGCCCCCTCAGGACAACAAAGCTCTGGTGAGAACTCGAGTAGGGAAGCTGTAAAGTTCCCTGAAAGAACACAGAAGAAATGAGAACAACAAAACCCAGAAAGAAAAAAAAAAAAGGACTCTAGACAACAGAACCAGACATCCACCTAAATGTCCTGATCAGAAAACATTTTCCCAGTCAGTGAAAGGGGCCTGGTGACCCAAGCTACAGTTTGTGCATCCATGGTGCGCATGTAATGAATTATAATTGTTAAAGCCATTTAATCATTTCAGGTAAAAATGTATCCATAGTATTAGATTGCTGCCCAAGGAAAACTTTTCGTTACCAAAGATTACGAACTTAAAACTCCTAACCAGGCAGAAACCTGTCTCTAGGTGAGTTGACCCGAATGGCCGCTGCCCTGGGGCGAATTCCCCTCCCGCTAGTTGAGTGGAAACAATGTCCTGAGGCAGGAATGACCAGTTGGAACAGCGGGTAGGTGCTTCTTCCCGCCTAACCCTTTTTCTTCTCCTTTCCATCGTCTTCACTTCTTTTTGCTGGACGCTTTCATTTCTTATCCCACCTCAAGTCCACTGTTAATCAGACAGTGTAATGTCTGATTTCACCTAGATGACTAAGTGAAAGTTTCCTAAAGGAACATAGAGCGTATGACTGGCAATAATTTGACTTTCATTAATACGGCTCTCTAATGGACTACTGACTTTCAAAATAAGTTTTCTCTGAATAAAAATTTGCCTGAAAAAAAAAATGCCACACTTTGGGCATTAAAAGACCACATCGTGGGGGAGGAGACACATCTTCATTTCAAAATAATTCTAAATTACGTATGTAGATACTCTCCCTGTTTGGGGGGTGGGCGCAGGGATTAAACCCTCCCCCACTGCATGGGGCTGGTTTAGTGACTCACTTCCAAAGAATAGCGAATATACAGGGGACGCAAAAGCTACGACTTCATAGCGGAGAAACTTGGCAGGCAGCACCTTAACTGAGTAACGAAGGGTGACATCACCTGTGAAGTCCTGTAAATGTCAGGCACCCTCCGATTGTGACGGGAAGGGTAGCTCGCCTCTTTAAAATGCCTCACCCCAGGCTAATGAGAAAAACATAAGGCAAACACAAACCGAGGGAAATTCTACAAAATCTCCGACGGGCACTTCTGCAAATTGTCAAGGTCAAGAAAAAAATACGGCAAGGTGAAGAAACTGCCACAGCCCAGAGAAGACTGAGGAGATGCAAGATCAAATGCAATGTGTGTCCTGGATGGAATTCTGGAGCGGAAAGAGGCTATTTAATGGAAAAACTGGTGAAACTGGGATTAGTTAATAGTGATGGACCGCTGATGGTTTCTCAGTTGTGACCGATTCACTATGGTGATAAAAGATGTTAACGATGGGGGACATTGGGTGAGCGGTACATGGGAACTTTGTCCTATTTCTGGAACTTTTCTGTAAATATGAAATTATTGCTGTAAAATTTATTTAAAGAAATTAAAAGCTACAAAAGAGAACATCTTTTAATTGGGTACCAAGTATTCAACGTAGTTTTGTTTAAATAGTTCACTATCCTGTTGTTATAACGTACTGTTAACATAACAAAGACCTGCCTTGCATTTGCAGGGCAGGCTGTTTAGTGTATACAGAAGCTAAAGGCAAGGCCGTGGGTTTGACAAGAGCTTGTAAATTCTGTTTGATGCAGTAGCCACAGCTCCTGCCCTGGCTTTGTCTGGAGAGATCTCATGCAAATGTGCACTGTGGGTCCCCCAGAAAATCATCGAAAACGCACGGAAATTAGCCTGAGGTGCTATCTTTGCATATGAAGATCTGCTTGATTATAATTAAAACTTCCATTTGACTATTAAAATTAAAGAACAGCTATAAATTAAGGTAACAATATTAAAAACCTCGGGGGACACGTCTAAAAATCCTCTAATTAGAGAGCTACAAATTTAGGGAACACTAATTCTTTTCCGGCATCAAGGTCTCGTTTTGTATGGAAGCTGGTATTTTGTAAATCACAGCTCCTCCAGGGCTGAGGACAAATTTTGGTTCTTGTCTAGGGTTATTGCCTGAAATATGTTGTCCTTTATGAGCTAGACTACAAGTTAAAAGACTGATTTCTTATCCTGACTGGATACGTGAGAATCTGGGGGGTCTTGGTCATGGCACTACCTTCCTAGATTAGAGTTTCCATAGCTCTATAGTTAGCTGCTGGGTTATAAACCTTATTTGAGTCCTCTAGTTCAGAAAGTTTGGAGTTTTTATTGTAATAATGAGAGTCATACACCCTAGCACAAGCTCTCCTTAAAAAACAGAAGGCATTAGCTCCCTTTGGATGGTGGGTTTGGTTATTAATGGTTTGTATATTCTTCTGGGCACTGGCCTGTATTCTCCGTGTGTGCGCGTGTGCATAGTCATGTATCACTTTAAGATAAAACTAAAATAGCTGCATTTGAAAACACAGTAAGGACATACACTAATAGATTTTTCGTTAAGGCTAACTGACTTAAACTAAGTTAACTTACTGAGTTAAACTATTGTGCTCAGGGGGACCTTAATCCTTCACTTTAAGGAGAATCTTGCCAGGACAATCAGAAAACTGAACTTGGCCTTCAGTCTATTCCCTGTCATTTTCCACTTGCCAGTCTTAATATTTGTACTCTCTATAGATCTTACTCCTCAGTTTTTATCTCTCTTTTTTTCCACTGGATTAAAACAAGCAATGAACTTTAAAGAGAACATTCCTCATGGTAGATATCTCCAGAGAGCTTGTATTTACTTTGAACTGAATTCTGGCCTGACCACCCAAGTGGATACCCCTGATTTTTTTTTTTAATTACCATTAACATATTACACTGCAGTGGATACAATGATATAAAAACTGTGTGGCCGAGCAAAGCTGTGACAGCCCAGCAGGACAACACAAAACCATGAGAAGGTTTTTTCCTAATTCATACTTTTCTCTCCCTTCCTGCCTTCCTCCCTTCCTTCCTTTCCTCTTTCTTTTGAAGTTTGCAGAAGGCAAAATTACAGATATAGTAATTTGGTTCCTAAGAACTTGGACTTTGGAAAATGGGATTGTCACTCGCCATGTTTCCCATTGGCTAAGGAGATGCTTTTTCTAAGAATATGCAAACACTGTAATCTAGTCTTCTACATCTCCTAAAGTCCTACTTGTTTGTTTTATAACAATGCCAACATGACGTCACAGTCAGCTGTATGTGAGACTAAAACTGTATGCTATGTGTTCAAAGCAATGAGTGAGGCATGGAAAAATTGGATATTTGACGTTGCCCACGATTATCTTAAGTTGACAGAGATTTGAATATGGCTGGGTTACTTCTGGTTTGATTATCTTGGCTGATTGCCACCAATCACATCTAAGGATTCTATTACCACATGGCCCATTGTTCATAATATTGGTATGTGTCTGTCAAATAGGGTGAAGGACTCTGGTAATTTTAACCCATTGCTTGGGTCTTCAGTTGTAAGAATAACAAGGTACATCTCAGTTTACTGAATTTATTGCGCACAATGACATGCTTATACAGAACCAGTTTCCTTAGCAAAAGTAAAATCAATCTCTTCTTTGAAGATCTGCCGTAATTTGTGAACCTGACTACTATAAGGGTATCTTTGCTAATTTAATACATATCTATATGCCTGTTGCTACTTTTTTGTCTATGTTTTCATTCCAAAGGGAGAAAAATCTTTTACAAGAATTAATTCATTAACTCTGATGGTCTCTCTCTACAAATGGAGAGTCAATAAACTCTGGCTGAGGGCCAAATACGGTTAGCTACTTGTTTTTCTGCAGCCTGAGCACTGATTGATGTTTATATTTGTAAATGACAGGAAAACAAATCAAAAGAATACTATTTCTTGGCATGTAAAAATTATATGAAATTGTAATCTTGGTGTCTATGAAGTTGGCTCTCGCTCCTTTGTGGTTTGTCTAAGGTTGCATTCAGGTTCCATGGTGAAGCTGGGTATTAGTGAAGGCCTGCAAAGCAGAAAATATTTACTGTGTGGCTCACTGCAGAGAAAGTTTGCTACCTCCCGGCATAGACACAGCTATTTTCGGAAGAGCTGAGGCACGGCATGAAATGTGCAGGCACAAAAAATTTACCACAATGGACTGGCATGGAATGTAAACCAAACGGCTCTCGTGGTATAATTTCTAAGGAAGCGTCTTGCATAAACAGGGAAAATGAAAACCTGGAGATTAAAGTAAAAACACAAAAATTGAACCCCTGCATTTTGTAGAGTGGGTAAGTTTGGAGAATAGAGCACGAAGATTGAAGGCCTGTTTTACCTGTTGCCAAAATGTGCGCCTTGGGGACTGGGGTGAGTCCCTGAAAGCACAGGTGTGCGGCCCTAGGCACTTGCTAGCCCTTGCTGATCCGCTGATGGATGAGGGACACCCAGCTTTGATTCCGGTCTGAACAGGCAGTGATGAGGGGGGCCTTTGAATGGCTAGGGTCTCGAGGCAAACCTACTTCGGGGGTCCCATGAAAAGGCTGAGTATGAATGGCCCCCTAGAAGCACTACTGTCAGGTTCTCATGCCTATTCCTTTTATTTTGGACATAGGTTAGTCCATTTGGGAGGGGATAACTCAGTTTCAATACTTGCTATAAACTCTACAGCAGGGAAGAGGACTGTCAGCGGTAGAGGAGGGATGTGGCTGAAATGGTTGTCCTCTGTAATTTCTAGTTTTGTGCTTACATGTGCATCTAATGTTTTATTGGGGGTAATCCTTTGGTATAGTAGTTCATGTATGTAATTTATGAATATGTAATGTTTTAACGTATTTGTGTGCTCAAGCTTGGTGGTGGTTTTGTGTTACCAGGTAGCTTGCATACTTTTGGCTTAATTTTCTGTTGTTGCATAATAAATCACAAATTCAGTGACTTAAAACAACGTATCTCACAGTTTTCATCCATTAGGAGTCTGGGAATGGCTTAGCTATACCCTTGGCTGAGTCTCATAAGGCTGCAATCAAGGTGTCATCTGGGGCTGGGTCCTCATCTAGAAGCTCAGGGCCCTTTCCAAGCTCAAGTGGTTGTTGGCAGAATTATTTTCCTTGGAGCTGTACGACACATGGCAGTTTACTTCTGCAAGGTCTTTAGGAGAGAGTATCTAGGACTCAAAGGAGGCCTACACTCTCTTTTAAAGGATGTCCAGAGGATGAAGTCAGGCCATCCATCCAAGATAATCTCCCTTTTGATTAAAGTCAACTGATTTGGGACCTTAATTACATTTGCAAAATCTCTACTTTGCTGTAGGATGTAACTTAATCAAGGGATGATATCTAGCACCTTTTCATATAACATAACCTAATCATGGCCTAACACCAGGGGGCTGACATCACAGGCACCATCTTGGAACTTTGGCTATTACAGAGTGGGCAAGAAAACCACAGCTCCACGAGGCAGAGGGAGCCAACACTGAAGCTTAGGCCTCCCACACATGAGCTGTGTGACTGCACCGAGTAATTTCACTTCTCCATGTCTGAGTGCTTTTGGCTGGAAACTGGAGATTGTCCTAGCATCATTTTGGCATTCTAGCATGTATCACTTTTGGCTGGTGCCAGAATTAAATAAGGTAATATGTAGAAAGTGTCTAGCACAGGGTGTCTAGCAAACATTGAGTGGTGAATAGGTGTCAGATATTTTCATGAGATACTCGTTTTCATGCATACAGACGTTGTATTCATATAACAAAAATAATATTGGGCCTCACCAGAATGTGCATCTCTGGATCTCCAAGAAAGTGAGACAAGAAGAGGGAAATGAGGAATGAAAATTAATCTGGTTTATGACAGAAGGGGCTTGCTCCAGTGGTGACGAAGAACAGGCTTGGTCTGTACGTGGCACTTTGACACAAAGTGAGACACAGTATGTGAAACCCCCTCACCTGGTAAACAGTCAAATTTAAGTCTGGTCAGAAGTACATGCTTAATAATTGTTAGTGGATTAATTGATATGATTATCTTCTTTTTAAAGTCTAATCACTTGCTTAACCAAATTGCTTCTCTCCCTTTAGTTACCTGCAGAACTATTCGAACACAGCAGACATTTAATTTGCCAGGAGGCCCCTCCCTTGTTCCCGGATCTAAGGTAAGGTCTGTCAATATGAAACCGATAGAGAAAGTCAAAGTGCAAGAACATTGGCCAAAGGTCTTGATGAAGCATTGTGTAGCAGATAGAGAAATACAAATATGGAACCCAGGCCCTGTAGTTTCTGTACTGAAAAACAGCTCACAGCCACTTCCTGGTTTCAAGAGAAAAGTCTGCACTCAGCTCTTCCTCTGGGAAGGGGAGGAGGAAAAAGCAAACACAGAAACCCCAAACCAAGAAAGGCCCCGCTGCCCATCACTGTAAATTTGCTTCTGTCCTTGGAAAGAAAAAGAGTTTCTCCTGGTTACAGACTTCCTGATGCACAGAAATGCCCAGGCCCCAAGCTGCCTGCACTCACACAATGGGCAGACAGAGAGGCACACAGTGCAGGCTTTTGTCGTCTCATGGTGGTGTCATCTCAGGCCCCAGCATGGTTTCTGGCCTGGGCCTGGGGAGAGGGCATGCTGGCTGAGGAGCCGCTTCACAGTGGCCAGTGTGGCGTGGGCGGCTGGGAATCTCAGAGAGGAAAATTCCTTGGGGCAGGGGCTGTGTGCTGTGGCTGCCCTGGGATTCCTGACAAGGCTGGTGCTTTGGGCTCCCGCGGCTCCTACCAGCCCGAGTCAGAGAGCTCACGGAGCCCAAAGTTCATGGTAAAGAGCCGACGGAGAGGGGAGAGAATGCCCAGCACCATTCTGGGTCTCCTGGTCAAGCGTAGGCAAACCAGGAAGTGGCAGATCCAGGTCTTGCTAAATTGCTCATAAGACAGGAATTGTTTTGGAGGGGAGTAGGGAAAAAGGAACCGTGGGGCTGTTAGATCATTTTTTACTCTCTTCAGAATCACTGTAATCTTACTGTTTTTATCCTTAACTAATCAGAGGAAAACAGAATAACGGACACAAACATCCCAAAGTTTCAGAACATCCAGGTGTTTGACACTGTGGAAATATATATAGGCACACATTGTCTGGGCCCTGCACAGCCTCACTTTCTATCCTTTTTATTTATTTGTTTTTAGGTATTTATTTGGAGGGGATGGGTTGGGTGGGCTGTGAACAGACTTCATTCATTCAGCACACACTTGTGAAGCCTCTACTGTGTGTGAGGCCCTGTGAAGGACACCCTGATGGTGCACACAGGGACTCTGGCCTAAAGGTATTACCGTCCTATCCCAGGGACTACACATCTCGGAACAAGCATTGTTCAAAGCTGTATTGACATCCATACACCTCACTTGTCTTTGGGAAAAAGTGCTCCAAAACTGCAAGGGGTTGCCTACTTTTAGAAGGGAACAAGAGTGAGATTGAATTGACTGGTAATTCATAAATGTGGTTAACGAGATTTCCAGTTCACCAACAGCCAAATACAGGCTTCTAAAAGGAGTAAGTCGGCTCGCTGACCTGTGTGCATCTCCTCCGGGTCTACAGGAAGTGAACGCTCCCAGTCCCACCGCTATTGGCTGCTGCTGTCCAGGGGCAAGCAGCCAGTCCCACGCGGTTGTCATCTCTGGCGCACGTGTCTGGTTTCACCTGCACACTTCCTGCAGGGCGCTCTGCTCACTCAACATCCATAGCTGTATTTGTTCCCATTCAACCCATCTCTCTCTTAGTCACCAGTGGCAAAACAGGATATGATAACTTTATTATTGTCTGAGGCTCAGGTTTTATCTTGTTATGTTTATCTCGTTAAAAGCTAGGAGGCCATTGCATTTCTCGAAAGGACAGAAGTAGTGGATGCGATGAGGAGTTCATGTAGCCAGTGGGTATTGCAAATTATACTAAGAAAATCCGAGAGCGAATATTTTGTTATCAGCTTCTCAAATTTCATGAGTGCTATCTTGTGACTGTTAGCTACACGTTTGTGGCATTTTTCTTAAGGTAACAGCCAATCTAATATATAGATTATTTGCAGCACCTATAGCACTGTTGCTAAGAAGAATGCTCCATGTGGGCGCTGATGGAATTTTAGTCTTTATTTCTGAGCTGTTGGAGCCAATTAAGCAGCTGACATATGGGTAGACGCCTTAAAGCACATTTGAATACCTTACAGAGAGGTATGTTTTAACCAAGGCTGTACTGTCTTTCTGGCTCTGAGAGTCCCTGGAATGTTGGGGAAAGGATGATAAATCAAAATTCTACGTTATTTAAATTTTTTTTTATGAGAGTCATAATAAACTGTGCCTCTCTGTGCTATTTGAAGATATGTCATGTGGCAGGTCTCGCTAGACAAAGGCAGCCAGGAAGTGACTCTACTCCCCCGGCGACAGCATTTTCAAACTGCTCTTTTTTTGCTCAATAAAGGTTAGAGAGGAAGTGAAACCTTTTGTACTCTTCTGCACTGCTGTTTTTCCAGACAGAGCAGAAACGCCTGCCCATACGTTCTTTAAGGCTTTGCTAAGAAAGGGTTGAAAAGAGCAGGCAAGAAGTGTTACCTGTTTTGCCTTCTTTGGCTATGAAATGAAAACGAAAAAAATAGCATTGAATTTGGCGTCTGAAACTGCAGTACTGTTGTTGCAGTGATGACCGGCTCCCAAAGTCCACAGTGCTCTAGAAGCATGAGCCGGTCTCAGGAGCCAACTCGGCCGTTTCTCCAGAATGAAAATGACTGGGGCCCCGGGGTGTTTCCTCTTCCCGACATTTACAGCAAGCAGCAAGCTGGGCAGAAACACAGGCAAATAAAAATCAAGAGCCCCAGAGTGTAACCAAATCACTTCCAGACAGCCTGATAATGAACTTCAAGCCTTCAGCTCAAATATCACTGGTTTAAATCCATTTGTTCTTGCTCTTTAATAGAATACGAGGTTTAAACACACAAACTTACATTATTAGAATGCTCTCTGTGCTGATACTGTCATGTGATTTTTTTAAAGACAACATAGAGTGATTTAAAGAATCTAGCATTTATATCTCAATAAAGCTGGCGAAAAAATCTAGAAAACACAAAATGCTTTAGGGTTTCTTTTCCCTGATTTTGAACGGTTTTTTCCCCCCTTCATGTGCTGCCTTGAAGAGCTGAAACTTCAAGCTGGGTGTGAGCGCTGAGAGAGAAGAAAGGAGCATTTTATTTACCTTTGTGTCTCCTGCAACCAGAAATGGTGGTGGTTGCGTTTGTTGAATGCAACACTCTTCAGCTAGTTGCACTGCTATTCTAAGTGATCTAATCCATGCTTCCAATTCATCTATGGAGGATGATGTTAGACTTGAGTCACAAGCCTCTGGGTCACAGTAGTATGCCTTGATTACATTAAAGAGAAGTTCAGAAGATTGTGTATCTCTGAAATCATCCTTTGCCTTTTTTTCCATGTGTCAGGAGATTTATTGAGAAAATCTGCTTCCAGCTCTCATGGTGGTTTGGCAGCCCTAGTTCTTTCCCATTTCCTATTAATCATTTAATCATTTGCATTTCTATGGCCTATTATAGTTAATATTTCAAAGAACCTCGTAAAATGTGAGGATTAATTAGTTAAGCTGTGCTTCTCTGTCTCTGAGATGGTTAGGATAATGTTTTGCTCTTTTCAGAACTGGAAAATTAAGGTCCCAAAGTTGGAGAGGTATTTCTCTTTCCCAATTCTGCATATATATGAAGTGTATGAATAAATAGAGTAAAAAAGAAATTCAGAATTTTTTTTTATTAGGTTGGAAACAAAAACACTTTTCAGAGATTTTGATGATTCTTCCTTCAAACCTTAGCTTAATCACACCTTCTGCTAACTAAACCACCATTCTAAGACTAATAGTACCATCTACCTTTGTGATCAAGGGAAACCATCAAGACATTAGCTAAAGAATTAAAATCTTCTCTTTCAAGGACTTTCATGATCTTTCTCCTCTATGAAAATCCCTTCCTCTCTCTCTCCTTGTCTGAATTTCCCATTTATAGTGCTATATCAAGGGTTCTAAACTTATAAAAAAAGGCCACCCCTTTTTTGTACCCCAAATTTTAATTTTTGTCCCAGAAGACACTATAATGATTTGTTTAGAATTTTGAAATTGATTGAAAAAGAAGAATCTTCTAGCTAAGGAACTGCATTGATTGGTTGGTTGGGAAAATACATGATTGATATTGAATCTCTTGGTCCCCGTTATAACTCTGTGGGCACCCCCCACAGTAAAGCGTCTCTGGTTGTTTTCACTCAGCCATTTGAGTGTTCCCTTGCCTTGTTTTCTAATTGCTTCTCCACATTTCCTTTGGAAACATGGGAATCTGGCCATCTTTTTACCTATCACAGGGCTGGCTACATAGTACGGCTTCAGCCCCTAGCTGTTCACACATTGCTTGACCCATTTTCTCGATTCTCTTTTGCCCAGGAAGAGACACTGCACTGACCTTCCTTACAAATCTTTGGTTACTGCAGCTCGTTTTATATTTTAGTATAAAGTGAAGAGCCTCTGACATCCATCTAGTAACCTGAGCAAATATTTGTGGATTAATAGCTTCTGTCTTTCCAGGTTTTGGTCCTTTGAAGCTCGTGTGCTTTCTTTTCTTTCAGTTGCAGAGTTTTTCGGTTTTCTGATGAGCATGAAGTTTCCAAAGACCTATTCCCTCTAGAAAGGAATATCAGAGCCACTTGGCTGGCTGGATAAAGGGTCCAGGCCTGATCCACTGGCTGCTGGAATAGTCAAGTGAAAAAAAAAATGGCCCCGTTAACCAACTTTTCTGCCGATACTTTAGTCTTGCTTACAAATGATCTGTTTCTAATGTCTTTCCATCATAGTCTTCACAATCATCTTGTCAACAAGTTATCCTAAAAACTGTTGAAAGGCCTCCATTAATTCTCAGCACAGAAGCTAGCTATCCCTTGGATTCCGTTGTGACTATTGCTTTGCCCTTAACATGGGACTGGTATGAGCTGGTTTTGAAAATTGTGACCCTGGAACACATCTTCACCCAGTAAAGTCACTGGCACCTTTCTCATGGGCTGGTTTCAAGGGGCTTCTTCATGGAATTGGCAGTGACCCTAGAAGCTTACCTCCACCGTGAAAATTTCCCAGTTAACACAGCTCCCAAACCTCATCACTACTTCAGTTTTCTGGGTTGCTGGATATTGAACATAAACTACCTTAACTGGGGTTGCATAGAATTGGTTGGGAATCACATGAGTTTACCCATATAAGCACTATTAAGAACTCTTCATCGGGTCTAGATCTTGACTTATGTTGCCTTCTCAAAAAATAAACAGAGATGCTTTTTCATTTTAAATAATGTACAGGCACCTGCCACTGGCTCCAAGTTTTGTAATTGCATAGTTCTCTGATGTTGCTTGGGTGGGGGCAGGGTGTGTGTGGGGGGGGCGTGCGGGTAGTAGACCAGATAGATCAAGATTCAGGTATCCAATGTAACAGCTCTCAGCTACAGCCAAGATGTATAGGTATGCTCGTGCCTTCTGCTTAGACATATGACTTTGAATAGGTCACCATCTCTGACTTTGATTTTCTCACTTGTTAAATAATGTAATCGGACCAGGTTCCTTCCAGGCTTTTTTTCTGGTCCTTTCCATCTCTAAAGGTCTATGATGAATAGGTGAGTCACGTCATTGTGGTTTCCAGCATAGCACCCTAGAGCCCTGCTCCCCATTCCTGGCACGCACACACATCTCCAGATGGGACTCCCTGGTTTTTAAAGAAGGGCAAATGGAAAAGGAGACCTAAAACCCACATAGTTTCAGTTCTGACTTAGGGAGTTTTGAATTTAAATGCTTTTGCATATGAAACAGTGAGTGGGCAGAGAAAATTCTGCAGAAAGAGGGCCCTGAGGTTGGATGAGCAATGTACAACCCCTTTCTAGTGGTGGTTCTCCTTAGGAACCAAAACATATCACTGCTCAAAGCCAAAAAAGAAAAAATAAGTAGGAAAAAAAAGAGAATCCACCACACTGAGAGAGGCATTATTGAACAAAGGGAAATTGAACTTGGTGGCATGTATATCCACATAGGCCCTTGGCCAACCCACCTACTTCTAATATAACCTGTATAGAACAGGATGAGTTCCGGGTTGGAGGTTTTTACTGAGCCTTTGAAGGTGGAGGGACTTGTTCTCAGTCTCAAGACTTCCAAGAAAAAGAAAAACAATAGCGCTAAGAGGAAAACCTGTTGGATTGATGCTACATGTAGTAGCGTCTTCCAAGCAGCCCTGTGGGATGAGTAACTCTTGAGTTGGGATGTGTGACTATGCTGGGACCAAGAATGGCTGGACAGTGGTGCATCCCCATTGCTTCTATAGCTTCTCTCCAAGGCAGAGATCCCTGTTATTAAGGGGTCTGAGCACAGTGCCTGCAAATAATATGTTTGCAACTTTTAAATTAATTGGGGT
Source organism: Manis pentadactyla (assembly GCF_030020395.1). Taxonomy (NCBI): domain Eukaryota; kingdom Metazoa; phylum Chordata; class Mammalia; order Pholidota; family Manidae; genus Manis; species Manis pentadactyla. Next base: position 8,042,485 of record NC_080038.1, read on the forward strand.
CCTGACTGACTGACAAACATGTTCCAGGTAAATGATGATCTGCATGATTTGTCATAGGACGCTGTCATACCAGCCCTTAAAGGAAACACAAAACCAGTCATGGAGGGAGGTCTGAAATGTTGCTTGAAGTGTAAAGAGTGAAAGGAGAGAAAAGCTAAGAATTTAAATGGGAAGAACTAATGAGGAAAACATATGACACTATTATACTGGAATTTTTCCTTTTTAGGCCATTCCTGAATTTCCTCTGGGACCCATTTTGTCCCAAGTGATTTCTCTGATTTTTTTACATCTTATAAAAATGGAGAGTCTATAAAAGACAACATTTTGTAGGCCTGAGCATTTGTAACTGGCTTTTGGAAGAAGTGGTTAATTATGTGCCCATAAGTGCCTTTTCAAGCTTTCCTTGGATTTTTTTTTGAGGGGGAGAGGGAAAATTAGTTTTTCTGTTTAAATATTGGACATCTTGGATAACATCCGTTTTCCAGAGAGTGATAAATAAGGAACGGGGATACGATGCATACAACAAATCTAACACATATCATCAGTTGTGTGAAGGTACATAAAGAAAACACATACTGATTTGTGGAACAGGGTTCAAGGGAAGTTAGGCCTCATGGAGGGAGTAATATAATGGGACAGTTCATGGCAATGAATGAAGAGATGTAGCTGGAGAATCAAAAACAAATAAGAACTGAAAGTAATGTTGATCTGGAGGCTTAGAAAGTTTTGAGGATCATTTAAAAATAAATGCTCCATGGTTCTCTCACGGTGCCTTAGGGATGGGAACAATCAATTCCTACGGGACAGCCCACTGTATTCCTGGGGCCGAGGCAGATCTTGGAGATACCCAGTGACTAGAATCCACAGAGTTCCTGCACCAAGGAGCTTGCATCCCAGAGAGGGATCCCTGACAAAAAGCCAAATATATAATATGCCACATGTATTGATAAAGCCCTTGGAGGAAAGTAAAATAGGGTAAAGGAGATGGAGAGAGGGCAGGAGGGTGGGGCTTGCGCTATTTTATATGGGTTATGATCGTGAACATCGTTAAGTCTAGACACCATTCTCCCTCTGTAAGATGAAGAAACTGAGGCATGAGAGATGGCCCAAGTTCCCCCACTGGTAGTGGCCCATTGCAAATAAACCCCAGGTCTTCACACAAGGCTTGCCCACAGTTGGAAATGAGTGGCTACCATCAGATTTTGAAGTCCATCATTTCTTCCCTTTGGCATTGATTTCTTTTTTTTTTTTTTTTTTTTTTTTTTTTTTTTTTTTTATTTTTTATTTTTTATTGAAGGGTAGTTGACACACAGTATTACATTACATTAGTTTCAGGTGTACAACACAGTGATTCAACATTTATATACATGGTAATTCTAAGTACCAGCTATCACCATACCAAGTTGTTACAATATTTTGACTATATTCCTTATGCTATACATTACATCCCGGTTGCTTATTTATTTTACAATTGGAAGTGTGTACTTTTTCTTGGTTGTTGTTGTTAGGGCATCTCTCATTTTTATTGATCAAATGGTTGTTAACAACAATAAAATTCTGTATAGGGGAGTCAATGCTCAATGCACAATCATTAATCCACCCCAAGCCTAATTTTCATCAGTCTCCAATCTTCTGAAGCATAACGAACAAGTTCTTACATGGAGAACAAATTCTTACATAGTGAATAAGTTACATGGTGAACAGTACAAGGGCAGTCATCACAGAAACTTTTGGTTTTGCTCATGCATTATGAACTATAAACAGTCAGTTCAAATATGAATACACATTTGATTTTTATACTTGATTTATATGTGGATACCACATTTCTCTCTTTATTATTTTTAATAAGATGCTGAAGTGGTAGGTAGATACAACATAAAGGTAGAAAACATAGTTTAGTGTTGTAAGAGAGCAAATGTATATGATCAGGTGTGTGCCTGTAGACTATGTGTTAATCCAAGCTAGACAAGGGCAATAAAACATCCACATATGCAGAAGATTTCTCTCAGAACAGGGGGGGTGAGGTTCTAAGCCTCACCTCTGTTGATCCCCAATTTCTCACCTGATGGCCCCCCTGCGACTGTGCCTGTCTTAGGTTGTTCCTCCCTTGAGGAATCTTACCCGTCTCTGGCTAACCAGTCATCTTCCGGGGCCACACAGGGAAATGTTAAGTTGGTAAGTGAGAGAGAAGCCTTATTGTTTGAAATGGTTAGCTTTTTATTTCTTTGCATATTTATGCCCTGTGGCTTCTATGCCCAGCATTTGTCTTGAGGTATCTTTACCACTTGGAGGAGTTATGATACTCGGTAAATTTGATATGAGGCACGAATTCTATTTAAGAATTCGTTGTAATTAGGAAGGAAGAAGAAAAGCTATAGAAGTAGCAAGCGGGAGAAAACATGGGAAGATTGATTATTTCTTTGACATATCTTCTTGTAGAGTAACTTCAGCATGTATATATTTTAAGCTACTACTTAAATTGCGCACACACATTAACATAATAGGAGTATAGTTACATAACCAAAGCGTACCTGTAATTACCAGCCATCTCCAGTGAAACCAAGAAAACCAGTTAGGCACCCTAGGCATTTGTGAAAACTTATCAATGATATGATGGTTATTATCTAACTGAATTTGAATAGTTTGAGAAAAATCAGACAAATTAAAACAACCCATTCCTGGGCACTGTTCACATCCCATATGTTCTTTTAACAGTAAATAGTCTGTAGTTGTAAGATTTTGGAGCGCTACAATTTGCACTTCTCCTAATTCTTGGTTGAGTTCCAACAGTATAGATCCAGTCAAATTTGTTGTTTTACTGTATGCACAGGCCAGCTTAGATATCTCCTTCATTCCCATGGCAAGTCCAGGAGCTGGTGGGATGAGTGCATCTACAGCTGTAGCAGTGCGTGGATCTTTGTTGGGGTTTTTCGATGATCATCTTCTGGCATGAGTCTTCCCGAGAGTGCTGATGTTGGAAGTTCTCTTTCATATCGTTTCTTAGTTCATTTTCGGGGTAGCCAAATTAGGCTTTGATCCTCTGCTTTGGCATTGATTTCTACTGATTTTCTTATAAGTACAGAATTAGCTGTCCAACACTACTGCCATACTGACTGACACGGGTGGTAATGGTGCCTAAGACAGAAGATATTAATTTACCAGTTGGTGACTCAGAAGTTGTCTAGAGGTGACCCGACCGATTGTGTGGTCAATAGGCAGCCGTGACACCGCTTAGTGCTTGTCACCATTGTGACACCCCAGGAGCGCACATGGAGCTCCAAGTGCAGTGTGCACATGGGTCAGCTGGGAACCGCATGAAAATGCAGATTCTTTCTCAGAATGTCTAGGTGGGGGCTGAGATTTGCATTTCCAACAAGCAGACGGGTGATGCTGATGTTGCTGGACCACAGACCACACTTTGAGTACCGAGGGTCTAAGCACCATTACTCCAGGATGCTCAGTTCAACTAAAGAAGAAACTTCAGAGTTAAAGCTTGCATTTTCTTTCTTCATTTTTCCCCTTACCCTCCTCCCCTCCCTTGGAAGAACCCAGCTTAAAAAAAGAAAACGTTATGAAACACCAGTGCCAAGCCCAAATTACAAAATTAGGCACATAATTATCTGGGCAAAAAACAGATGTCTCAGACTGGGGGTTCGCTCAACTGCTGCCAGGGCCACATGATAAACTTGCTAGATTGAAAAGCTGGTCATGGCCGCACAGCATATGTAAGAGTAAAAGTGATGCACGTGCCTGAAACTCAGGGAGGTGAAAAGTGGGCAGGGTTAGCGTGGTGGAAATAATGTTGGCAGCTTCTCCTTCCCCGCCAGGTTGCAAGCTGGTTCCCACATGCTAAGCCGGGCTGCAACGGTGACTCAGTCTGTCTGCAAATGCAAGCTTTCATCCCTGGCCGTAAAAAAAAGAAAAAATAACAGAGCGTGTGCCACCAGGGGGCTGTTCCTCCACAGGGGGCTGCTGCTGCCCATCTAAGAGCCTCTGTTTGAGCCATCCTGAAGGAAGCGACAAGCTCCTGATTTGGGACAGGTTGCAGAACCCGTCTGTAGAGAGCAGGCTTCGTGCAAACCGCCTGAGCTCATGTGAGCATTGCCTTTGAGCCTCTTCTCTTGCTGTACAGCTGTCAACAACCTTGAGTGACCTGACATATGGGAATGCATGGCCCAGGGCCTCAGACGGTGGCAGATCTTCCTGAGCTTGGGAATACTGGGCTTGCTGAGTCTTTCTCTAAGCTCAATTTGTTCTCAGAGGAAAATGGTACCAATAATAAGAAAAAAATTGAATCATTACCTACAAGTGGAGAAAGGCTAAACAGTCCCCATTACTCTCAAGTTCTAATGGTCCTGGACTTCCACAGCTACATGCAGCTTCATTTCAGTTCCAGGCTTTGGACCATTTGGTTTGTATTCAGTAAGGCCCAGTGGGGCAGGCGAGGATGGGGTGGGGAGTGGGTCGTAGGTAGCTGACTTTGGATTTCTAGGCATTTGTGAAAATCGTTTAGGCTGAGTTACTCCTTCTATAGTTAAAACCTGTTGCTGCCAGGGAAAATGGCCATTCACCTTGGAACAATTGGAATCTTCCATAACCCTCTCAGTGAGGACAAATAGAACAGCCTGGACCACCATCCAATGGTCCAGAAGGTTGAATTTCACTCTGGAATTTTTGTGGTCTCTTTTGTTCAAAGTTGAACTAGAGAGGTGGCAAGGAGAGGTGGAACTCTCTTAGCACTTACTAGAATGCTTTTCCATGACCCAAATAAACCATCCAGGGAAACAAAGACTGGTTCCCTTGGCCAATGGCCACTGCAGCAGAGAACAGTAATAGCGACTCTACCTGAGAACAGCCTTCTGGCCTTGGGGAAGGGAATAGCAAAGGCCAACACCCTCTTTTACTTCGCCAAATCTCAATCCATTGCAGGTGTCAAGGATAAGACTTGCTAATCCACGCTGGCCTGGGGTTTCTGCACGAGACTGTGATCTCGGCTTAGCAAACACGGTTTCCAGAGGGAGATTCTGGGACAACAAAGGAAAGAACTCTCTTAATTCAAATGGCCCTTCTCACTGTCATTTTGAATGGCTAAGTCATTTGTACTTTTAACTGTCCACACTTCCAGATGTAAGTGGACACCCACTGAGAGGGCCACTCTATAGCTCTGGGGAGCGAGCCACACCTGAGGAGGGAGGGAGAGCAGGGAGAAGCAGAGAAAAGTTCAACCCACTTTTCTTAATTGTACCACTAATCTTAAAACATCTCAATGTCTTTAAAGCAAAATAGCCTGCTTGTTTTAGTTTGAATAAACTTTTTACTTTGGTAAATTTTTAAACTCACAGAAAAGTTGCAAAGATAGTACAGAGGATTCCCATAGAGTCCTCATGCAGCTTCTCCTAAGGTTAGCATCTTACATTTCCACCGCTCATCTGAAAACTAAGAAACCAACATTGGTGCAGCACTATTAACTGAACTCCAGACTGATGTGAGTTTCATCAGGTTTTCCCATAACTGTGCTTTCTTTATTCCAGCAGCCAATCCTGGGTACCATGCTCTTTCCTAGCAAACCTCCACTTGAGAGCTGATCTTTTTACCAGCCTTACTGAGCACCTGTCCTGCACAGGGCCCTGGCTGGGCCAACTCTGGAAGACAAAGATGAGTAAGTCCACAGGCAGGTCCCTGTCTAGTTGGGGAGGCTGATGTACAAATACCACCATTCGAAGCACACATTCAGAGAGGCTTGTAAGCGGTGCCTTAAGACCGCAGAGCTGGGGCATGGCCAGCTGTGCCCCTGGCCTCACTGGAGACACTTTTGCCATGAGCCTGGGAGAATCAGAAGTTGTTCATAGGTAGAGAAATGGGCTGGGGAAGGAAGTCTGGGAAGGCGATGAACAGGGCTCTACTCAATTTGACTTCCGTAGGGAAGGGGAACTAGTACTGTGGGGTGTTGAGCCAATCATTCAAGACATAGGCATTTAGAACTAGGAAAGTCCTAGTCTCCAAAAATAACAAAGGGAAGTACCCTAATACTGGAAAAATTGTGTGTATATGTGATTTTCAATCAGGGCTCATTAGGAAGACATCTCACCAATCTTTATTCCATGGTAGCTGGTTGAACTATTTGATTGTATAGCAAAGAACTCACAAAAAGAGTACCTTTGTCCCCAGACTGAAAACCCCAAAGCTCCTGTAGCATGCTGGCACCTGGGTAGAAAACCCTCCATTTAAGTTTTGGTTATGAATTGGATTGGTGGCGATCATCTCGGTTCTTTCCTCAGCATAGCAGAGGCTTGAATAGTGGAGCGAGTGCCCATTTTCCCCATGGAAACCACGTGGCTGCAGGGAAGTGGGACAATCTGACTGTCACACAGACTCAGCCTAGTCCCCAGAGAAGACCATGGGGTGTCTGGAGAGAGACTGAACACAGAGTGGAAAGCAGGCTGTCCTTTGGTGTCAGAAGAAATTGCGATGTTGAGCTATAGGATTTCAGGTAGGGTTCAACCCAAGTGTTTCCAAGTTCTGCTTCCGTATTGAAAGCTTAAGTTCTGTTCTTCCATGAGAATTTGCTTTGTTGATGCAAAGAAGGCTAAGATGTAGCATCAATACTCTTGTACTCTGGTCTTCCAGAAATTTCCCAGTATGCACGTGCTCACCAGCAAACACAGACTTTGGAAAAGGATGTAGGAGTCAGGGTAGGGCTGCTGCTGAGGACCAGCCAGGACTGGGAGGGCTGTTTAGTGGCGCAGCTGGGTTAAATTTAAAGATAAGAAGGAGAGACTGCGGGTGGACAGCCTTCCATAGGTGAGGGTCTGGAGGTTAAGAAGGCAAGAAAAAGTGTGTTTTTCACAGCTGAATGGAAGCCAGTGTGCATTCAGGAGCCGAGTGGACCTTAATCTTTCTGAACCTTAGGTTTTCTTCATCTGTAAATGAGAATATTATCATCTGCATTGTCTGTTTTGCAGGGCTCTAATAAGAATTAAAAAACAAATGAATGTGGAGTACATTGCCTGATGTAACAGTACTCAGTAAAGGGTGGCTATCATTCATATTACTTCATGCATCCTAAAAGAGCACTTTCCAGCATTTGAATTCCTAGTAAATATGAGGGTATTATGGCAGGAAAAGAGAACAAACCATATGCTACTAAGAAGAAAATAAATAGGTATCTGCCTGTCATGGTAAAGAGAATAATGGTTCTGCAAAGATGTCTATGTCCTGAACCCTGGAACCTGTGAATGTGTTATGTTGCAAGACAAAGCAGAATTTAGGTTGCAGATGGAATTAAGGTTGCTAATCAGATGAATTTAAAATAGGGTGACTATCCTGGAATATTTGTCTCAGTGTAATCACGGGGTCCTTAAGAATGACAAAGGAAGATGTGACTGTGGAAGAGAAAACAAGAGAGCTGGCAGCAGGAAAAGGACTTGGCCTACCTCTGTCAGCTTTGAAGATGGAGGAAGGCCCCGTGAGCCAGGGAGTGCAGGCAGCCTCCGGAATTTGGAAGAGGCACAGAAATGGATTCTTACCAACTGCCTCCGGAAAGGAACACAGCCTTGCCAATGCCTTGGTCTCAGCCCAGTGAGAGCCATGTCAAATTTCTGATCTACAGAACTGTGAGATAAAAACTTTGTGTTGTGCTATGCCACCAAGTTTGTGGTAACTGGGACAGCAGCAATGGAAAACGAATGCACTTGTCAGTAGACGTTCTGGAGTACTGGTGCATTCCTGGCTATAGGAATGAAATGTTTGTGAGCTGCATGGTTCTCTAGGAACCTCCTTCATTCTTCTCCTTGTGCATAATCCCAGACGATTAGTATTTTCCCCTGTTTGCCTGGCCTGTATTGTGGTTGCTCAGCTCCAGCGGCTATTTACAGAGCTCTTTTTATACTTTCTATTATGTTTGCAAAGATTTACATACAAAATACTCTTGCGATTCAGACTCCCTAGTCTGATTTCCAACAGGGTGTGCCAGGGTAAATTAAAAGGGAAATTCCAACTCGAGGGCAAAGTGATGTTGATAAACTCCAACTCAAAATATTTACAGAAGAAAGACTGGTACGGCCAGTGGGCCTTTCCCCCTGTGATTTCAAGGTTTCCCTGGGAGCAATGCAGATAACATCGCTTTCCCCTTGGCTTGCTTTTAACATCAAATGAGAGGTAAATGACGATAACCCAGTTCACACTGTTCAACCCCCTAGAGGGGCTCAGGGAGAGGAACATCCAAACTCCTCAACGTCTGCAAAAGGATTTGCAGCAAAGGATGAGGAAGTTCTGAGACCAGCTAAAAGAGAAGGAAGGGCTTTATTTAAGGGCCATGGATTGTACTTCCTGTTGTGAAGCTCCATGCTCTTTCATAACAGCCCGGGGGCTGCGGTGTCTTGTGCTCTAATAAGGAAGCAGTGCTCTGGGTTTCTGTGCATTACACAAGCTAATGACCTCTGCCGCACAGGCAAATCGATGGAGGAAGGAGAAGGGGACACTTGCCCTTGGTCTTGCAGCCACAATAAAGCTTTCATTTTTTTTTTAAATTGCAGAAATATCTTTTCACATGTAATATTCTATATGCAGCACATCCTTTATATTTGTGTATGCTCTTTGCTGAAAGGGGTAAGTACCCACCAGAGGGGCCCCACCGCATGTGTTTGTTGTCACTGCACAGCCAGAAGCTACAAAATTCAGCATGGGTCTGTGAAAAAAAAGGAACTAGATTTATGTCTTTTTTATAACTTTGCCACAAATGTCATGAAAACAGTTTTTGCAGCAGATTTGCCTGGAAGGTCAGCCAAGGAATTGGGAAACCATTTTAATGTTGACAGGAGACATTAAATCCTGTGCGTGTATCCTTTTGAGGATGAGTGTTACCAGACCTAGGTTTACACAAGTAAAATACAGTGAAAAACTTCAGATGTCCTGGGTATCTCATTAACAAATATGGAAAAGTCTTCATTTTTCAACAATGAGATCTTCCATAGTAGATAGAAGACAGAGGTGGGGCTCTGTTATTACACCATGGGAGTTTGAATTTGAGTGGGAAATTTTACTAACTGTGTGATCTTGGCTAAGTTAACTAACATCTCTGTGCCTCAGTTTCTTTATCTTTTATGGAAAGAGTAATAAAGCTTATGCCTTATGGGTGTTGTGACACTTAAGTAAGGTGACATATGAAGCCCATAGAGCAGTGCCTGATGCTGTAAACTGCTCGATCAGTGTTCATTTTGATTAGATGGAATGGATGGATGCATGTTCATGGTAGAGGAATGAAAGGTGCAGAAACAGGCAAGTCCCTACAGAGAAGGAGAGCTTGCAAGTCCAGGAAACACTGCCCGTGTGGTATCATTTGTACCCCATAGAGCTCTCTACCGTCTCACCCCACTTCTTTACCAGCCCACTTCCCCACAATAAGCTGTCAGGAAGCATCTGCACCAGCTGCGCTGGTCTCTAGGACTTGCCCATCTTCTCCAGACTTGTACATTTTTTCCCTCATAGCCATACCTCTGTCCATCTGTCCTATTGAGAGTTCTTCCTTCTTTGAAATCCTCCTTTGAGCTCACATAATTAAAAGTCACAAGGCTTAAAAAAAATATTTGAAGGGACTTTAGATGTCTTGCTTATGTAATAAGTTTACATATCTGAGCCAGGAAGGTTGCAGGCTTTGACCATCTTATTTCAACTCCTCACTAGGAAAATATGGACTAAATCCCAGGTTTTTCAACTCCCTTTCCACCAGGCCATACTAAAGATTGGGGCTACCACTCTGCCAGCAGGGAAAGTCTGTGCTGCAGGATTCTGTCCCCTTGTAACCTTTGGGGTTTGGTTTCTTATCTCTCCATTAGATTCTAAATGCTCCAGGGCTGAGATCGGATGTAAGCTTTGTATTCCCAAATATTATCTCTCAAATCCAAATCTCAGATGCTGGATACTGTTGAAAATCTTTAATATAAGTATTTATTGACATTTGCATTGGTTCAATGAGTAGGTGACTTTTTCTCTTTCTGTGCAAACATCTATAAAAGGCAGGTGGTTTTCCCCCACTGCAGGCTCTGTGCGTAGGTGCCCCAGTCTCAAGAGTGGCCCCTGGCTGTTGTGCATTCTGGCTGTTTCCAAGACAGCAGGTGGCATTCTGGACTCTTACCCCAGACTTTGGTTCCATCTCAGAGTCCTGCCCTTAGCATTCTGCCTTGACCACCCTGGAAGTGAAACTACAGGCTCCTTTTTCATGCTGAGACACAGTGTATAAGGAAGTTAAAAAAGACAAAAAGAGAATGGGTCCTGCTTTGTTCCCTTTAATCTTGGACTCAGTGGGCTGCAGAATTTGGGGCAGGCTTTGGAGGCCAGCAAATTACACCACATTGCCTCCTTTGTAGGCTCCAAGGGACATGGCCACTGAGTTCCTTTTGCACAGGAATGTAGGACAGTTTCAAAATTTCAACGTTGAGTATGTTTCCTGGGAAATGTAAAGGAAGGTAGGATCTTCACCTGCTATGATGACTGTGGGGCCCAGGCAGGGACATTGCAGGTGGCAACTAGCACTGTATCTTGAGTCTTCTTTTCTTCTGGATGAAGTTCATGCTGAAGATTTAGGAGATCAGATGTTGAGGGGAAGGTCCTACTATTGCCTCCATTAATTGCCTATTATCCTGGCCTTTTATGGAATTGAACCTTTGGGGCCTTTTCTCTGATGAAGACTCACAGTAGAATTAAATGTCACTCTCATCAGAGCATTCATGTTGACTGGTCTTCCACACGTTCCAGGTGCTGTGGAAATATCTCTCTATGGTTTCCGGCATTTCCAAGAGGAAAACCATGGCTGGGCCTTCTGGGAATGCCTCTCCCCCAGCACTCATAGCCTTTCACTGGCCAAGTCATGTCCTGCTTTCTGTCTCAGTCCAGAAATATTATTTCCTCCCATAACCTTAGAAGGTTGGGCCAAATGGCAAAGCCCTATTGGTTCCCACCTCTTGAGCCTCTCCTTCCTGGGTGTGGTATTGTACAGGGAAAAGAAAGTGGGCTGTGGTGGCCCCTTGGGCTCCAGCAGCAGCAGTCCTGCTCCCTGGCTGCGTGGGGTTCAGTGAGTTTACTTCTCCAAGGCTCGGTTTCCTCATCTCTCAAATGGGAATGATAATGCTGGTCTCCAAGGGCCGTTGAGAGAACATTAATGAGGTCAAAGCATCTAGTACAGTGCCTTGCACACAGAGAGTGCTGAATGCGCTTAGCTATTATTATTACTGTTATTACTGTGTTAATAATGTTTGTATCTTTCATGGGGTTAAAAATAAAAAGAACAGGTCAGGTGAATCCTTACAGTGATACGTTAAAACATTGGGAAATAGTAAATGCCATTTTCTGCCGTCAATCCTTTAGTCTTTCTCCTTCCATTTTGGGCCCCAAATCAGATCCTTGTTATTATTGTACATTATTATCTTTGGTTTGGTTTCCACCATATTTCTCTTTGTCATGTATTCCACAGAATCTGACAAAGTGCTATATGCACTGTGGTGCATTATAAAACATAGAACATATTGAATCGATGCTCATTTAGACCATTTCTGCATACCTCGGTCTTCCAATAACCTGCCTCCTTCTCCCCCAATGAGACTAAGCTGGTGTACCTCTGGCACGGTGAGGGAGCAGTTGATAAAGTGTAGGCCAAAGTGATTGAGCTATTTCTAGTTTTCCCCCTACAAGTAACTCACACTTTGACATCACTGATTGCAACTGACGGTTCTGCTCTAAAATGGGTTTTACTTTTATTTTGCTACACGGGGTTCAGTTCCTAGCAACACCACTACCACAATCTACTTATGAACTCAGTTCTGAAGAACGTGAACATGTTCACAATTCTGGGGTGCAGACTTTGTAGTTACCATCCTCACTTCCACTGGTCGCATTAGAATTTTTTAAGTTGGGATGTTGTGTGTCAAATACTACAGGCCGATCTCCCTCCCCCTCCAATGTTACTTCCTTTTTCTGAACCCTGGGCAAAGGACACACGAGGTTTTCCCTTATAGGAAATGCTCCACATGTTCCTATCCCTGGATAGTTTAAAACTCAGAGCTACGGGGCACATTTTTCTCTCTGTAAATCTCCACAGAATTAGCCTCTGACAGATCAGCAGCTAACATGAGTCCTGGCCAATCCTGGATGAGTCCTTCCTTCATGGGGCGGGGCTTTCACTGCCCTGGGGCTACAGTCTCTGTTATCTGAGGGCACCGTGCAGTGCGCAGTGGGGTTTTAATGAACTCACTAATTGTGCCATCTCTTCAATTCCCTGTATGATGTTGTGTGTGTTCTAGCATAAGACATATAACTCCTCACCATTTTTCTTTCTTTAAAGAGGCTAGGAGTGAAGATTTCCCACAAGAATTTTCATAGTATCTGACTGTAATAAGAGAAAGTTTGAAATCACCTGAATACCCAAGTGAAGGACATTAGCCTGATAAATTATAACAAAATGGGATATTAAGCATCTATTTAAAATGAGGTGTCTGAAGGGCATTTTAATGTTATGGAAAGTTTATAATGCTGCAGCAAACATCGTCGTGTAGGATCATGTGTGCTTATGCAAGAAATTCTGTAGGCTGTATTTCCAGGAGGGGAATTACTCATTCAAAAGTTTAATCATTTTCATTTAATAGATATTGAAGGGTGAAAAAAGCTACAGAAAGACTGTAAAAACTTATAATCACATGGCACTGATCAATTGGATAAGATTTTTCCAATTGATTTTCATCCATCCATCTTGGTCTAGGATTAAGCTAAAATGCTCTACAAGATACTGTAAAACACCAAACTTCTCCTTTCATTCAACTATGTATCATTTTACTGGAAAGATGTGTAGAGAGGCTGCATGTAAAAAGTTAAATGTATAAGGCTGATCTTTTGTTACTAAATTAATCAGTAGTAAGCGCATGTATTATAAAAATACATAGTTGAAAACACGTTATTTTAAATATCCTAAAAGCTTCAGTTTGCATAAAGGCCATCCAACTTTGTGTCTAAATGCTATGCATCATTATTGTGTTTTAGCCCCCGTTTGCTTATTTTTAAAATGGAGGGTTGGAACCTGAGGTCTACTGTAGCTCTATTAACTTTATGATTTCACAGTTCCTCTTATCAACTGATTGTAATGACCGGGACAACTTCTTCCTCTCTCCTAAGAATGACATCTTGATTTTTAGGTTGTGTTTAGCCCTCATAAAAGAGCTCTTTGAGATTTAAGAATCATTATACCTATTTGACAGGAAACTGAGGCACAGAAAGGTCAAGCAACTTGTCTGGGGCCACAGAACTATGGGTGATAGAGCCAGGTTCTTTCTTTTTCTCTCCCTTCTTTCCCTACAGTCAACAAGTGGAAGCAAATGTCCAAGGAGATCCTATAGAATTTTAAACTTTGCATGCCCTAGCATAGATAGCGTTTATTTCTGTGTTCCAAGGGAGAGGTTCTTGAGTAATATCCAATTGAATGTATAAATGTAAATTTGGCTTAGCTTCTTTGTGCCTCTGCTTTAAGATGAAGGGACTTAATTTTTTTGCAATTTTTACAGGATACTGAAATTAAGGCAGGAAAGAGTTGTGGGGGGAAAGCTCTTTAAGGTCAAATTGAGTCATTTTCTCTGGCATATCAAGATTGCTGTGCTCCCATGGGGCAGGTTGCTGTGGCCCACACAGAGAGCTGAACTGATTCCATTTTCTTGTTAAAGACGGGTCATCACTGATGAGAAAGCAGGGTAATGTTGAGAATAAGGCACAACAAATGGTAAGAGTGGGCCCTCAATACATGCTGGCTGGTGTGTTTGCCTGAACACCCGGCCCTGCTCCAGACTTCAGGCACAGATGGCTCAGGACATTTCAGCATTTTGTGCCAGGCAAGAGACCAGGATTCTCTCCAAATCTACATCATGTCGGAAATTTTTTTTCTTTCCAGTCACCTGAATGTTCCACATCTCCAAAGAACAAAGGAAAACCACTTAATTTTTCATTTTAAACTTTCTTGCTTGCTGATCATAAGTGTTCTTAAGAAAGGATTTTGCTGATCATCTTTGATTCGTCCATCTTTTCCAGTTGATGGGAACTTCCCTCTTCCTAGATTTTATTCCCTATGTGACATAGGCCCTGGAGTGGACAGGTTGGCTCTACCACTTAGAGCAACTTACCCAACCCCTCTGAGTCTCAGTTTCTTCCTCTGCAAGAAAGAATTATAATATCTACCTCAAAGCATATTGGGGCTAAACAAGGCAATATGTGTAAAGGTCCCAGCCAGGGTGTGCCAAACCGAGCCCACTGCCTGGTTTTGTAAATGCACTTTGTGGGCACGCAGCCCTGCACACCCATTTACTTACTGTCTGTGGCTGCTTTCCTGCTCTGTGGTAGACTTGAGTAGTTGCAACAGAAATTGTATGGCTTGCAAACTCTAAAATACTATCGAGTCTTTGCCAGAAAAAGGTTGCTGATTCCCAGTAAAACCATATAGAAAAATCAGCCATCAGCTGTGCTAATAAGCCCCTTTCATGACTTCATTAGTGTGTACGTTCAACAAGTGTTTATTGAGCATGTGGGCCAAGCATATGCTAGGGCTTCACTTATAAATAAGACACCCAAAGGATGCTCAAGGAATTTGGGAGACACTGCAGTTCTGTGTGTTAAGTGTGTATCGAGATATATCCAGGACTCCTAGATAGCGGGAGGGTGGGTAAGGTGAGCTGGTGTGAGAGAGGTGTGGTGGGTTGGAGTGAAGGAGGGCAGGGTGGAGTGGGTGGTAGCAATTTCCACGAACTGAGGACGTCCAAGTTGAATCTTGGGTAGGGAGGCGGTGGGAGACAGCTGCCTGTGTATGTTGACATGTACTCATTTCGGTAAACATACCTGGAAAAAAGCTGGCAAGATCTCTGCTCTTCGGAGAATAAATTCTAAGATAGACAATCAACAAGTCAACCAAGGAATGAAGACAATGATCTCTGAGCGTGATAAATACCATGAACAATGAAAACCCAGGTGATGTGCTACAGAGCATGGAAGGGATTCAGGCAGGGGCAGATTTATCTCAAGTGCTCTGGGAAAGCCTTGCTGCAGAGAGGAGGGCTTGTGCTGGGACAAGGATGGCAAGAGTGAACCAGCTATGAGACAAATGGAGGGGCAGAGTGTCCCAGGCTGCAGGGCGGCAGGTGCCAAGGCCCTGGGAGGCTGATGAGGGCGAGCATCTGCTCACTGTGTAACAGGGAAGGAGACCTACGTTGCGTGCTGGCTGATCACAGGGTGTGAGCGATGGGGAAGAAGCCACTGGCCTTATATTGTGATCTGATTCTTATGCAATGGACAGCCAATGGAAGTTGAAGCAGGGAGTGAGGAGATAAGCTAATTTGTAATAAAATTGTTATAGTATAACTATTATGATCATTTTGAGATAAGAGTAACTTGAAAGGAAACACCCTACTCCTCTGCCCCGAACAACAGCTTGTTTACCTGAAATGGGAAATTCCTTGGAACAACTTCCCAGCCTCTAGGGATTCTACAATTGTGAGGTCAACCCACACTCTAACCTGGAGCAGATCAGGACTCACTAAACTGAGACCGGCACCAGCCTGAAGGCAAGCCTCTCATGGTCCACGAGTTCTGCTTTAACCCTTCTATAAACAGGCGCAAATCTCACTCGTGATTCCATTACGATTGGGCATCAGATTTCCACCTACACAAATTCTACTATGAAACTGTTTCTGCAACAAAGCCACACAGATCGATTCAGTCAAATAAGTACTCAGCAGAAGGGAGGGGAAGCCAGTCAGAGCAGGCGTTTGGTGTCACATACACAGTGACGAGCTTTTACTGGACCACACCTTACCCTTTTTAGCCAGCGGTTGTACAGACAGAGCCCAGGCGCGTTGCCCCCTCTGCCCACCGAGCCCTCCGTCTCCTCCTTCCCAGTGGCTCTGTGGGCTCCTTCATGCTGCTCCCTTGGCTATGTGCCATGGCCTCTCTGAGATGCTGTAACTGTGGAAGATCAGAGGAAAGGGCAGTGTGGGGTGCCCGGTCAAGCAGCTACGTCAGCCCAGCGCTAGACAGAAAGGGCCTGGAGCCCAGGTGAAGGGAAAGCGTGAACACGTGGGGCTCTAGCACTCACTGGGTAGTGCTGGACGGCTGGACAAAAGCAAATATCAAACGTACCCAAGATTAGCCAGCTGTTTGCCCAGCCAGCGGTTTGCCAGTTGCACACTTGGCATTCTCTGTGTGGGACGTTCTCTTCACACGATGCATCAGGTCCCTCCCAGTGCACTGTAAGGGGCCTTCCTCTTCTCTCTATCACATTCTATTCCGATTGTTCTCTTTCCCCCGCTCCAGGGAGACTAGGAGGCTGCCTGGCGCCTGTTTCCAGTCTTACAATGAGCATGGCCATTTGGGGCTGACACATGCAAAGGAACCCAGCCCCTAGGCCTGCACATCTGGGGAAAATGCCTGTTTTCCTTTGCATTCAACAGGCTCCTAATGGGTTTTCCATCCCTTCAGAGCTCCCAGAGCTCTGCTGTTGTGTCCACTGGTGGGTGTTTGCAGATATAAAGCGCTTGGGTGTACTCCCTTCCACTGCAAAAGAAGAGTCTTGGAAGTTGTAAGGGCTGGTCACTATGGAGGTTTGATTGGATTTTGAAAATAATTCAGAACTGTGTGTGTGTGTGTAAAAAGAAAAGTGTATTGACCCGAAGCCACCGGGAGTAGGTTTGGCAGCCAGGGGAAATGGTGGTCTCTTGTGTCCCTTGACTGGGCACATTTAGGAGAGAGCCTGGGGTGGCAGGAAAGGGAGTTGTTTCCACCCTCTCACTCTGGCCTTTTCAAGAATCTTTTTTAATAATGAAAAGGTACACATATCATTGTACAGCAGATCGTAAGAGTCACCTTGTCATCTCCTGCAGATCATGAATGTAGGCCATTTATAAAAATGAGACAGATTTTGATGTAAGAATAAATGTAGAAACCCATATTATCTACAAAACAATTCAATCTGGATCACAGCTATAACGTACTAGTTAGGCTGCTAGTAAGTGGCTAGAGAGAAGCACAAGTTGACTTGAACATAAGAACGTCAGTCTCTTAGAAATGTTTGATTCCCAAGAAAGTTACAGAAAACCCATGACCTAAACCTCTGAACTTGGGTATTTCCAAGGAAACCACCCGACTTCCCCACTGTCTTTGATTTAACACAATTAAGGAAATGTCTGATAGACCACAGAGGTCTTTGTGCAATTAGATCAATAGCAGTAAAAGTCATCAGCACCTGAGATTTTTCTCTCTCTCCAACCAAGACCCCTTAGGCTTAGTGACATATCCAAGTGGAAAGAAGGGGGAAGAAAAAATCCAAGAAAACAAAACCAGCCAAACCAAACTGCTGCAGTTAAGAGTGTAGAGTTCTCCTGCAGGCAAACAGCTGGCCTGACACTACCAGAGAGCCTGACGGGAGCTTATTACTCAGCCTTTCTGCAGTATTGGGCACGATTCATTCTTGATATTTTAATAAGACATGGGTCAGTAGCAATACAGTCCTTACATTTTAATAAGGTGCAGTTTAGTATTATCAGCCTCATTTTACAGATAAAGAAATCAAGGTTAAGTCATCGGCAATCCCGAGTCTAGAAAATTCCAGGACTAGGGCCCAAACCCAGGACCTGGGACTCTAGAGTCTAGGGAGTATGTTGTCTCCTTAACAGTCACACCTTCACAAGCCTTACTGGGTAAGAGGATTTCATATATAATTTTTAAAGAATGAGGATATGGGAGGAATGAAAATGTGGCCCATGAGTTTCCAAAAAGTAAGCTCATTGGCATGCCAGGTCATGCAATGACAGGTATGAACATGAGCTAGTAAACCACAGTGCACATGGGAGTGGCCCAGACACAACTGACCACACCATCTGGAAAAATGGTGAAGCCTACTGAGAAAGGATGCCCAGCAGAAAAGTGATAGGGATTTACGTCAAACAAAGACTAGTATCTCATGTTTCTTTTCACTTTAAGTATAGTTATTCCTACTTACAACGTATCCCTTCACCTTGAGCTGACACGCATTTATTGGTTGAGTGTGAAAAAAGAGGAAAGCCACTTGGGAACTGACATTCTTTTTAGATTGAGCCCCTTCTGGTGAGACCCTGCCTTGAGGTAAATCTCCAGGATTTCAGTCAGAGAGATTGCTTTCCTAGCAAACCACACTGGAAATTCTTCCTCCTCTTTCACAATCCTGGGGTTCTAAATCATTTTATCAATGATTTGTTGGTTGGAAGAGAAAATTCTTCTCCTAGATTTTAAGATAAGCTTATGGAGAGGAGGATGGGAGTTTGTAGCAGCTTGGAAGAGAGGATCAGAATTCAAGAGATCAGAGGAAACTCAACAATGAAAAAGGACTCATAAAACAGTACAACAAACACTTGTTGAATGAGTGATAAAAATGCAAGGTGGTTCTGGGGAAGATGGAGATGGAGAAGCAGATTCAAAAGGCCTGTGGATCATAGTTATGGTTCCTTTGTTTCAGAAATGGAAACCTCAGCTATATCATGACAAGCATAAATGCACTTCATAATATTCACTAAGAGCTTATTTGATTAATTCTGTTGAGATTCTGATGAGGTAGGAAAAGGAAAATGAGAACCAAAATGATCAATTCAACTACCTGTTGGGCAGTCACAGGGTAGCTCTTGATTGGTGCATCAAAATGTACTCTTCCTGCATTTTCCAGCTTTATTGTGGGGTAATTGACATACATCACACTGCATGTGTTTCAAATGTGCAGTCTGATGCATTTTGATTCATACACACACATCTATGAAACCATCTCCACAATCAAGAGCCATCATGTTTCAAGTGTCAGTATTTCATCTCTTTATTCCTGAGTAGTGGTCCATGTACAGCTGACCTTTGAACAACATGGGTTTGAACTGTGTGGGTCCACTTACACATGGATTTTCAATAAACATGTTGGAAATTTTTTTGGAGATTTGCGACAATTTGAAAAAACATTTTCTTTTCTCTAGCATTATTGTAAGATTATTGTATATAATACACATGACATACGTAATATGTGTTCATTGGCTATGTTATCAGTAAGGCTTCTGGTCAACAGTAGGCTATTAGTAGTTAAATTTTGGGGGAAGTCAAAAGTTACATACAGATTTTTGTGCAGCAGTAAGCTCCCCTACACCACATGATGTTCAAGGGTCAGCTCTAGTTTATTTTTTGAAGCTTAGTTATCCCTTCCCTGGAAAGATTAGTCAGTTGACGCATTCTTACTCTCTTTCTTTATTTTTTCTGTTTTTGTTGCTTGACTCACATCATCGACTCAATGAATACTTACATTGATTTATTTAAGGATTTGGTTTTAAAAAAATCTTTGCGAGGACTCCATGCAAAGTCATTCATTCATTCACTTGTTTAACCATTCTGCAAAGAGTAATTGAGACTACCAGTGTTAAAAGATAAACTGAGGCATATTAAAATTTTGGAGAGTGTATTTGAGCAAATATCAGTTTGGGGCAGTGTCAAACTGGAAGTGGTTAGTGGCACTCAACGGACAGCAGCTCAAGGAGAGATTTTATAGGGAAAAGTAAAGTAA
Source organism: Manis pentadactyla (assembly GCF_030020395.1). Classification (NCBI taxonomy): domain Eukaryota; kingdom Metazoa; phylum Chordata; class Mammalia; order Pholidota; family Manidae; genus Manis; species Manis pentadactyla. The sequence goes on from NC_080038.1 coordinate 8,062,070, forward strand.
AGGAAGTGTTGATTGGCTACAGCTCCAGGCCTCGTTGGCTATTTGTGATTCGTTGTCCTTAGGTTTCTATTTGGTTACCTTGAGGCATTTACAAGCTTAGATTTTGTTTTGCTTCTTAGGCTGCCACAACATTAAATTACCTCACTCTAATGGCCTCCCTGTTTCATTAATTTAGCACTAGGTCCCAGGCACTGTTCTAGGCACTGGAGATACAACAATGAAGAAAACACAATGAATCCCCACTCTCATGCCTTCACATTCTAATGAGAGGAGTTGGATAATAAACACAATAAAAGCACAAATTTTTTTTTTGGTATCATTAATCTACAATTACATGAGGAACATTATGTTTACTAGACTCCCCCATCACCAAGCCCCCCCACAAACCCCATTACAGTCACTGTCCATCAGTGTAGTAAGATGCTGTAGAATCACTACTTGTCTTTCTGTGTTGCACAGCCCTCCCCGTGCCCCCCCCCACTATACATACTAATCGTAATGCCCCCTTTCTTTTTTTCTCCCCCCTTGTCCCTCCCTTCCCACCCATCCTCCCCAGTCCCTTTCCCTTTGGTAACTGTTAGTCCATTCTTCGGTTCTCTGAGTCTGCTGCTGTTTTGTTCTTTCAGTTTTTATCTTTGTTCTCGTACTCCACAGATGAGTGAAATCATTTGGTACTTGTCTTTCTCCGCCTGGCTTATTTCACTGAGCATAATACCCTCTAGCTGCATCCATGTTGTTGCAAATGGTAGGATCTGTTTTCTTCTTATGGCTGAATGATATTCCATTGTGTATATGTACCACATCTTTATCCATTCATCTACTGATGGACACTTAGGTTGCTTCCATTTCTTGGCTATTGTAAATAGTGCTGCGATAAACACAGGGGTGCATATGTCTTTTTCAAACTGGGCTGCTGCATTCTTAGGGTAAATTCCTAGGAGTAGAATTCCTGGGTCAAATGGTATTTCTATTTTGAGCTAAAAGCACAAATTTTACAGTTAGAAGTTAAATTCTCAAGGGCATTTCACATGCCCTTGAGAAATCCAAGAACAGTGTAAAGGGCCATTAGATGCCACCCTGAAGAGGCAGCCTAGATTTAGAACAGCTTGCACAAACTGGACTGAATGCAAACCGTTTGCTGTGGTTCTCAGTCACTCTTGCAACAACGTCAGGGAAATGATCACCTTCTAACAGGACTTAAAGGAAAACCAGGCTTCCATGAACGCCAGGAGTTAGAGCTGGGTCCACTGGGACCATCCCCAGGTGTTAAGATGTGTCACCTGGAGGAGAAAGGGAGAGAGTGGTGGCATAGACCCCTCCCCCAACCTTCTGGAATCCAGTCAGAGCGATAACGGCAGTACACTCTGCCCAAACTCAAAGCAATTCACATTCTGTTGGCAATATCTCATTTCAGTTCCAGATATAAACCTGGACCCAGGAGTGCGTGGGCTTTGCTCATTCCAAGCGTTTGTTATTTGGTTTGGGGGAGGAAAGTTGGACCAAACTCAAATATCTTGCTGAAAAGCTGACGAAATGGGGCCCCAGAGCCATAACCAAAGAATGTTGGACCCTTTCCCCAGCCTCAGAAATGTTTTTGCATTTAAGCTTAGGTAGTTTAAGGGAGGAGTGCTCGGAGGGAGTTTCTGTAGCTAGAGGAAGAGAGGCCGCTGCCTGCCTCCGGCACTTTCACTCCCCAAGGTCTGGCACCTGGCCAAGGTGGCCTGTGCTTTCTGAGAGACTTGATTTCCTGTTCCCACTGCCTGTGAGGGCAGGAGGACTGGGGAATCCAGGCAGGGGAGCAGGGGTGTGGGTTAGTTGAAGACCCGGGGGTGGAAACTGTTTGCTCTGACGTGCTTAGCAATTCTCCCAGCAGCAACTGTGAAAATAAAACTGAGCTGTAGAAGCTTAGCTCTTCCAATGGTGAACTTTGCTCCTGAGATTCTTAAAAATCTTTTGGGAAAATAAGTTTGTTTTGTTTTGTTTCAGTCATTTAAAACATCAAACTATCAACTTCTTAAAACCCAGAAGGGGGCCTTACTGTCACTTAGTTCAACCCTTGCATTTTGCAGAGAAGCAAGGCAGAATTCAGAGCTATTGAGTGACAGTGGTGCAGGGGATGGAAACAGGGCCCACGTCTCCTGACTCCGACCGCAGTGCACTTTCCTCCACTGATTATAGAAAAGCGCAATTCCAAATGCCAGAACTTGGTGGGTTTTACTGTATGTAAGTTATACTTCACAGCCTGACTTTAAAAAAAGTATATCTTATCCAAGTACCCTCTTGAACCTGAGTCTGTTTGATGCCAGAGCCAGGGCCAGTCCTGCAATTTGCCTCTAAAGAGCATTATTGTCACTAACTGTGAATCCACACTCTGCATGGTTTGTGTTTGAGGACGAAGTGGAGGACTGAAGAGGCAGTCCGTCACGAAGGTACTAACCACGGCAGTAGGAAAGAAAAGTTGGCTGAGCCCTGAGACCCAGGGTCAAGAGCTTCTGATGGGGCCTTGCAAATTTCACTCCCCAGTGAAATTAATCACTCTTCGCATAGAGGGGCCTTTATTTCCTCACCAGTCCCTGCTTGGGGTCCGGCACAGAAAAACAAAACAGGGCCAGCCCCATCATGGGAAAGGGACGTTTTATATTCTCCTTGGCTTCCTGGCTAATTACACAGTGTTAATGACATTCAAAGGAAACCTGCTCCCTCAGCGATCTACAAATAAGGAAGGTCAACAGTAGGCGAGCCAAAGAAAAGCCAGGGTTCTTACCCCTGCCCCCCACCCCGGAAGTGCAGAGCAAAACCAATCAGCTCCAATGGAAAAGCATCTTAATTTACAAAGGAAATAGACACTCCAGTCACTTGGAAAACCAGCACAGGCCAAAATTAGATGGGACCAAGGCCTTTTAAACTAATCAGGGCTGGTTTTCAAATCTTTAGGTTATTACAAACCATTTCTCAAACAATAAACTGATAGTATGAATGCTGCTCTCTTTCTTAACATCTATAGTAAATATATAAACATGAAATCTAAATAATGTGTTTAACAGGAATAAGGAAATAAGAACAGATAAAGACAATGAAGCTTTTTAACTTTGGTAGCAGAAAAGGTTCTCTAATAATATTCCTTGGGATAGAAGAAATACATCTGGAACTGAAATGAGATATTGGCCGGCAGAATGTGAATTGCTTTGAGTTTGGGGAGAGTGTTCAGCATAATATTGTTTTATCCCTTATGAGCATTCTTGATGAATTTTGCTCCAGTGGTTAAAATTATATTAAATTCGAGATTTCAAATTTTTCCTTTGAGAGCATGTGCTTGCTGGTCAGGGCCAGTTCATCCTGATAGTTGATACGGTTTTGGTTTATATCAAATACCAGTCTTGGCAGTCCAGGAACTGAATCTTTTTGTTCCCCAGCATGCTGAAACCATGCTCTGTGCAGAGCCTATAATGAGACTGCTGGACGAATGAATTTGGCAACTTCTGAACTACACCTCTTGAAATTTCTGTGTATTTTATTCTGCCTATTCAGTACTTCTCTGGTGTCTTTCAGCATTGTTAATTTGCTTCTCCGTTTTCTGCTTCACCCTTTCTCATCTCCAGTTTGCTCTGTGGGGTGTTTCACATATTAAATGGCTTTCTTTACACAACATTAAGATATGTTCCAGGGATGTCACAGGCAATGATTTCTGGATGTTCAAGTTTATGAAAATAAGGGTTAAACTATTACAAAGGCCGGGGGTATTCACCGTGATAGCAGGATGAGTGAGAAGAATCTCCTGGTTTGGGGACTGGTTGCTTTAAGGTATCTTTAAGGATGTATTAATTATCTACTTTTAGAAATGATTCACACGTCTTTGTGAGCTTGAGTACCAGGACGGCCTGCCACGGGCTCCGGGCATTTAATTTGGTCCTATGCTACTTCAGTCACTCAAGCCAGGCACTTCACGATTCTCTAGTACATCTATAAAGTTAAAGACTTGCCTAACAAATGGCTCGCAGGGTCTTGGAGCAGGCCGAATGTTCTGGAAGACATGCTCTATATCTTTCTGCAGCTCGGACTTGCCTCACCTTCGCGCTGAGTTCACCATCATGTGACCCGCATTGCTTCGGGAAGAAACAAAACAGGAAACCATGACCAGGGACATAAAAAACACACCCTTTTCTTGGCCTGCTTCCTTTGACACATCTTCTCTGGCTCCTCCGTTGCAGAGGCCACCCCCTCAGGTGCTGACCCCTTGCCCACACCTTCACTCTCCCACTCTCCAGAAGGGTGCTGGAGCCCAAAGAGCCCAGCCCCATGTCTCTGGCAGCTGACGGCACCAGGGGTCTTACAACATGCAGGATGAAATGACCACCCAGAAGCCCCTTGGCTACAGACAAGCCTGTTTCCCCTGTGAGGAAACTCCTCCAAACCTTTACTACCTTCTAGACCAGCAATGTTAAGGATGGATTTGAATCTATCCAGGCCTTTCATACTCCACTGGGTAAAGTGTCCATTCTGCCTAAAATGGTGGGCTTGGAAACGTGAGGCTGCCTAGCCTCAGAGGTCAAGAATGATCCCGCCCACAGCTCTTGCGCCATCTCCGTGTAGGTACTCAAGACTGCCCTGAGCCTGCTTCCTCGTTGTCTGCTCCAGGCCCCCTTCCACTTGGCCTCCCTTGCTTCTCCTGGGCAACTCTCCCCACCCCAATATGGGTCCCTACCTCAGGCGCAGCCCCAGCTATACACCGGAAAGCCCTGCTTCAGCCTGGAGCTCAACCGCCACACCTCTATGTTGAAATTTGTCTTCATAGGACCATTTCCATTGCTGGGTTGGAAGCCATCTTCCTCCTTCAAGTCAGCCTACCTTTATATCCAGGAGTGCTCAGTAACTTGAAGGGAATCCTCAATTCCTGACACCGCCGGCTATCCCCATTTCCCCACCATCCACGTGGCACCCAAATTAGCCAGTGAGACATCTTGGGCAATTTTATGCTAAAATTGCCCCAGGGTCCCCTCTGTTTCCAGCATAAGATGTGTTAACAGTTAAGAAAGAAGACAAACCTTGCTGAGTGCTTTGTGCAACCAGCCTTACCGCTTTATAGGCCGTAAATACAATTTACAAAGGCCTCATCAAGAAATTCAGCTGAAAGCAAGATCCCAGGCCTGTTCTGTAATCGAGAAAACACACACAGAGCAACTGGCGGCATTCAGCTAGAATTCCCTGCTGTCTCAGTTTTCTTTAAAAGAATGTCAAATTAAGGAACACATCTCTGTCCCAAGGCAGGATGACCTGTGAGGTGGGGACAAATGAGGATTCCAGAGCTACTTATTTGGCACAACCACCTAGAAACAAACCAAAAAGAATTTCGCAATGTCAAGCAGGCACAAGGCTTTCTTTCCAGAGCACCAAGTGTCCAGGTTACAAAACCCTAAAAAAATTCTTCTAAACTCTCAGATGGGGCAACTTATCTCTTTTCCCAGCTGGAGTATTTGTGAAATGTCTCTCAGAAAGAAACAGCTCCATATGCAAATCTTTAGGCCTTTGTAAAGGGAGGAAGTCTATTTGAGTCAACTCTGGGTTCAGGAAGCCCAAGACTTGAAAACGCATTTTTCACATAGGTTTTGTGAACTGTCCGAAGCATTTAGAGCAAACATGGTCACTTCAATGTTTTTCCCACTAAAGGTTACCTGCTAAGACCACAGGAAATGCCTAAGGAAATGTAAAAGCTGTTTCTCAAGAGTTATTAGGATAAGAACAGTAATTTAGAGACTTGGTTTCCAATAGCTGAAGGCCTGACACCTCCCACCCCTAATATGGTTCTCCACCCTGTTATGTGAATTAGCTCACAAATAATAAAAACGCTTGCAAACAGGAGAGGAATGCCTTTTGTTAATGTTCTCTCTTTTATTGTGCTCACTGAGGAAATGTACCATGCGGGTTAGATAGACGGAGGGACAGACCTATGCATAAGCAAGATGCGAGTGGTGGAATCGAGGGGTGGGAGCATCTGTGTTCTCTATAAAATTCTTTCCACTTTGCATTACATTTGAAATTTTTCAAATGATGTGTTAGAAAAAAAAATCTACCACTCATTTTGCAAACATCTAGAAGTCTAAGATGTGGCGACTGGGCTGAAGACTGGAAACATCCATCCCCTGTCGCCTGAGTTAGTGACTTCAGCTCTAACAGCCAATCAGTTGGTATTAATTTACCAAATGGGGTCAGTGGGGCAGGAGACGGAGGTTTCACTGCCAAGATGTTTGAGTCCTTCATGTTCCTTTACATTTCAGCATTTTCTCCAATTCTCACACTCTTGGCAAAAGTTTTTGCTCGAATGCAGCAGCAAATATTATTAGGCTCTGGTTGTTTAAGAATCAACTAAAGCGTTCCTCTCCTTTAGAAAGCCTCTCCCAGTTATTCCCCCACGCATGAATGCCCCCCTTCTGTACTCTGCTCTGGGCAAACTGTCTCAGGGCCCTTCTCGATGGGTGTTTCAGGAGTCTCTCCACCTGGATCACAGTTCCTGGAGGGCCAGAACAGAGTCTCGGTCAACTTTGCATCTCTAGTACTCACTGCCCCGTCGGCCCAGGGTGGGTCCTCAGCAAGCACTGCGTTTGTCAGCACGTGCATCGATGCTGTGCAGACCTGTAGAGACAGGGGCTCAGGTCCTGCCACCAAACAGCAGCAGCATCCTACGCAGGGTTGGGAAGCACATGTCTGCTTAGGGCAGAGGTTCCCCACGCCAGGGTTCCCCGGAATCACCTGGAGAATACCGAAGCACACTGCTGCCTCCATCTTACCTGCTGAGTTTCTGGTAAGCGCCCTGGGACGTTAAAATCTCTCCCCAGTGGTAGAGACATGCAGGAGGCGCCAAAGCCCCTGCCTCAGCTCCTAAAAAGGTCTGTGTTGTTTTAATATAAAATTAGTAATCAGTAATCGTGTTTCAAAAACCCCTCTGAGAAACTTGGGGCTGAAACATTCTTCATCTTCCCTGCTCTTGAGGCAACGAATTGAGGTTCCACATAAACCTAATCATAGCAAGGCATACCGGTGCCCTTTTCTCATAATCCTACCCTCCTCTTCCACACCAAAAATCCATAACATGCCTTTTAAGGTAAAGTAGAAGTCACTTTTGCATTCTTGGAGCCCTGGCTTCTCTTTATTGTCATGGATAATCGAGGTGACTGTGCAAATGGCAGCTAGTGAAGAATCTAAAGACAGTTCTATTAATACAGCGCTGAATTCATCATTAAAATGGAAGGTACCAGACTTACCGCTGTACTGCCAGGCCCAGCACGATTCCTGGCATAATGTTTATGCTTAAATGTTGACTGGATGAACCAGTGAAGTAATCCCACGAACCAGAATAAGAAGCAATGAATTCAAGTGATTTATGAATGGAAAATGTAGAGAGTGTTTGAGATTGATGTCTTTTCTAATGGTAGCCAAAAGGAGGTGATAGCTGGCTTTCATTTTATTATTAAGCATGAGTGGAGCATATCAATATTTATTTTCTCAGGGAACCCTTGTTTACTGTTGGTGGGAATGTAATTTGTTGTAGCCATTATAGAAAACAGCATGGAGGCTCCAGAAAAAATTAAAAATAGAAGTACCATATGATCCAGCAATTCCACTTCTGGGTATATATCCCAAGGAAATCAGGATCTCAAAGAGATGCCTGTACCCCCATGTTCATTGTGCATCATTCACTATAGCCAAGGTATGGAAACAACCTAAATGTCCATTGATGGATGAATGGATACACACACACACACACACACACACACACTTCTGTGCTCTGCTCTGTGCAAACTACCTCAGGGCCCTTAAATATTATTATTTATTCAGTCTTAAAAAAGGAGGAAATCCTACCATTGCCAACAATATGTATGAACCTGGAAGATTTTATGCTAAATGAGATCAGCCAGACACGGAGACACAAATACTTAATGATCTCATGTATATGTAGAGTCTCAAACAGTCAAACTCTTAGAGGCAGAAAATGATAGGTGCCAGGGGATGGGAGAGATGGGGAGATATTGGTGAAAGGGTGCAAAGTTTCAATTATGTATGTTGAATGAGTTCTAGAGATTGAATGTACAGCATGGTGATTATAGTTAATAATAACATTGTATACTTGTAACTTGCTGAGTAGAACTTAGGTGTTCTCAACACAAAACTAAAACAAACAAAAAGCAATGGACACTATGTGAGGTGATGGAAATGTTAATTAGCTTGATGTGGGAATCATTTCACAATGTAAATGTATATCAAAACATTGTGTTGTACATCTTAAATATATAGAATTTTTGTCAGTTATAAACCTGGAGGAAAAAAGTAACAGCATATTCAAAATGTTTATTTACTTCTATCATTAATAAATTGTTTTAAAATAACAAAAAAATTATTTTCTCATCCTTATATCAGAACCTAAGAGTGTCATCAAAATTATGGATGAATATAATTCCAATATTCACATCACCATTTCTTGTTGGCAGACATTACTTACATTTTTCTTTAAAAGAAGGATAAACAGTTTAAAACAGGAAATATTTAACATGATTAGGTTTTTTAAAAAGAATTTTTGTGTTTTTATCAATATCTGACAAACATCCCAGGAGCGACTTCTCCATTAGGCACAATTATTTTGATTTCTTATAAAAATGAGCAGGAAAAAGACTAATATAATCCAGCCTGGGTTATACTTAACATCAAACCAACATAGTTATAAAATATAATTTTTAATATATATTCTTTTTTGTGGAAGAGAGTTCCATGAAGGGAAAAGTGCCTGCAGCCCATGAAAGTTGTCCAGGGGTCCTGGCTACCTACCACCTCCCTATATTCCACTGCTCTATTGTTTTCCAATGAAGAATGGGTTTTTCTCATTTGCTTCTGCTTTCAACTTTTCAGAGAGCTTCACTCAATCATCTGAGTCAGTGGAGGGAGAGTGGCAGCTGAGGACATTTTATATCCAAGCAGTAACCAAGGACTGTCTCAGACAGTGGGGAGTGGAGAGACAATGTATGAAGCAGGACTAGACTGACTTACAGGTCAAAGGAGAAGGCTCAGAGATGACTCAGCTGGGAATCTGGGCGGAGGAAGGTGCAGTTATCTAAGAGAACTCCAGGAGATACCATGAGGAAGGAGAGGGTCAATGGGTCTGATGGAGAATGGGACTGGAAAGGGCTCAGGCTGACCCCGGCAGACATAGGGGTAAAGGAGGCACCGGTACAGACAGTGGTGCAGCAGGCAGAGGCCGGAGGACAAGCCCGAGAGTTGGGTCCACAGTTCTGGAGAGGTCAGAGTCGTACGGGTTATGGAGAGTCAATACATTCAAAGACTTTGTAGGGGTCAAGGAGGTTGAGGTTTGGATGGCCAGCCCCAGCTTTAGCCATCTGGAGACACCAGAAGTCTTTGCTAGCTAGTTTCTGAAGCCCCTTGTAAGGAGAAGTCAGACTGCAGTGGATAGAAGACACGGAGGTGGAGAGGGAAAGAGAGTTCCTCCTTTAAGGGCCAGAACATTTTAGAATATAAGTTGAGGAAAAGAAGTCAGTGTCAGTGAGAAAGAGAGCATGCTGGTGTTTGTACTTCATTTTTGTCTCTCAAGAATATACTTTAACAGAGAGAATGAAGTATAATCATCTAGATCAAGGGTCACCAAGCTATGGCTCATAGGCCAAAGCCAGCCTGCTGCCATCTATGTTTGTAAATAAAGTTTTGTTGGCACACAGCCATGCCCATTGTTTATGTTTTGTCTACAGCTGCTTTTTGGGTACATGGCAAAGTGGAGTAGTTGTGACAGAGACTGTCTGGCCAGCAAAACTGAAGATATTTACTATCAGGCTTTTGCCTTTATAGAAAGTTTGTCAACCCCTGTTCTAGGTCAACTTCCTTGATGTAAAGATGAAGAAACACACATTCCATCATATTTCTGTACCCATTTGCTGTCATGTTCTGACAAAGCAGAAATGCCTCCTGGAATGACTAATTATCTAGTGTATCTCTCATCACTCACTGAATTTCTACTCCCCATTCTAGCTACAAACCAAAACGAAAGCTAAATGCACCTCGCTCCTCTGCCTGGGCCTCGTCTCAGGACTGTTTCTTGGGCACATTAATGAGAAGTGACTTCACTTCATAGCTGTTTCTGAAAACGTGGATATTTAAGTGAAAAGGAAATACTTTTGTTTCTGCCTCCATCCTTCAGTGTGAATCAGTCAATAGCTCATGGTCAGGTTGGCAGTTCACAAGAAAGGGTGAGGTTGCCAGAAAATCAAAATCATGCAGTTTCCTGTTTTTGAAGATGTATTTCAACAATGTCACTGAGGGCTTCAAAGACAAAAATGGCTGTTTGCCAGCGCCAGACCAGCTCTGAAAGCCTTCGTGTGCTTTATTGTTTGAGGCTGAGGGGTCAAAGCCCCCTCTCCATTGTGTTCTCTCTGCTCCCCAACCCTATTTTTTTGTTATGCTATTAAGAGTTCTGCTGAAAGTTAACTTAAACTTCCCAATTTCCTCTTTGTTGATCCAAGCACCTAAGTATAGAGAAATTGGAAGCAATTTGTACTATTCAAGCATTTTTTGAGGTTGCAATTGGCCACAAAGATGGCAGAACAATAGTTTTGACAAAGGAAAGCTACTTGTCCTGATTTTTTCAATCACTGTTTATGTATCTTGGCATCAAAATTCCTCCCATTCACTCCATGAACACGAGAAGGTGCCTCTTATTTCCTCCGCCCTCTCCGTCCTTGCTTATTGCATATATCCTCCGCATATTTTTTTAAAATCATGGCGCTAGGCCTGTATAGTCTCTGTAATCTGGCTCCAAGAGCAAAGTCACTACCTAGCATGTCATTGCCATTTACACCCATAGCTTCAGTTTTGGCACTGGTGAAAATTCTCCCACCTAATGTTCAAGAGTTATTCTTTCTCTGAGGTAGGCTTGCTGGGCCAGCCAGAGGGCAGGGTAGATTTGGTTCCATTTCAGTATAGAATGTATGTAATGCAGCCATGGAAGGACTGGAAGATTCACCAGCTAGAGAAGCTCCCAAGATGACCTTCAATGAATTCAAATGGGTCAAGAAACTGTAAGATCGACCCACTGTCCTAAGCTTTGAGTCCAGATCCATGTGGTCATCATAGGCTTGAATGCGGTGACCTCTGGCCTTCACAGCTGAAAATTAGACTCTTGAAGAAGGTAAGGGTTTTTGGAGTCTCCTTAAGCTGTGGGAGCTTTCGGCCTGGAGTGCCTTAATGGTCTCCTTTAGGAACCGTTTGCGGTATGGTGATCGCATTGTCTGATTTTAAAGTTGGGAGGCATGAGCAAATATCCGGAGTCATGGACAAATATCCGTGGAGTACTTGAAGTGCCATTGCCTCTGAGCTAAGGACTTTTCCAGGCTGCTTGGCATTTCTGTAATTTGCCACTCCTGAGTCTCCTAGGAGACAAGTGGTTTCTGGGGCCTAGACATCCCTGTCTAGCTCGACTATTCAGATCTGTCCACCTCAGAAACAAGACCTGGGGCCCATGGCGTCACACAGGTGGCCCTGAGGGGAAGACAGAGTTCTCCAGTCATCTCAACTTCGGGTAAAGGCATGTGACCCCTGTACTGCAGTGAGAGGGCCATCTCACTCTGCAACCCGGTGAGATCACCTGAAAGTCCTTGGGCTGGAACGGAAGCTGCCATGGTTATGGTGATCACGCTCCTTGTACCTTACAAAATATCCACCCACCAGCATAAGGGGAATCCTTTATAGGCCCCCAGGGACATTTTAGTTACGACGGTTTTTCTGTATTTACTGAAGGCCGTCCCAGAAATTTTATTGTTCTTCAAAGATGTTTTAATCGTAGAAGTTTGCTGTCCTCTTTAGGATTTAAAATAAGTGATGAGCAGTCATTTAGACTTAATTAGTATCTGGTTTTGAACTGTCTCTGAATCATGAGTTTATTCTGTTCAGATTTCAGGTGGACCAGGAATCACAAACACACTTGAACTTTGAACCCATATGAGTTCATCAACACAAAAGGAACTGAGACACAGGGATACCCTTTGGCCATTAGTATTCACCATAGCAATTACTGAGATAATCTTAAAACATCATAAAGAACAAGAGGTTACGGCTTAGTCCTGGAAAATCAGAATTATAAGACACTTGAAATCAGTATTGCTCTAAATCAGCATGATCCATTCATCACACCAATTACAAGTAACAATTACTGATTTGGAAGGGTTTCCTGAATAGCCCACACACTCAAATCAATGTGTTCTATTTAGTACAATCACAGCATTTTTTATAATTTTTTTATAATTCTAAAAATAATATGAACTCAGGATAAAGAAATGATGGTTCAGCCTTTCTCAGTCCCGCTCCTCAGCAGGATAGTAACACTAACTCATATAAGCTTTCAGAATATTTTTTCCTCTACTTACAGATATGTAATTGACATCAGTTGATTTCCTCTTCAGCGGCCTTGTGAGTAGAACTAATATTTCTTTGTTTTCAAATCGTACCACACATCTGCACCTGCCTTTTATTTAACCTCATGATGAACCTGGGGCACCTTGTGTATCAGGACACACACGTTTGCCTTGGGTCGTGGTTGCACGGCAGTCCATGTATGGAGGTAGCATGTTTTAACCAGTTCCCTCCTGATGGCTGTTTGTGTTGATTCTAGCTTTTTTCCCTTTGCTGATATAAACGTGGCATTTTTATATCATCATTCACTTGCACAAATTCCTAGAAATAAGAAAACCCTGGATCAGCTAGGGTGTATTTTAAAACCTTGTGATCTATTGCATGTTTCATGTTGGCATGAAAGCCAGTCCTAGTATTTAGGAAGGTAAGGCCCCTGGGTTAGCAGAGGTGTCACTAGAATCGTTTGGAACAGAGGCCTTTGCTCGCTCACTCGCTCTTTTATAGTTTGTAAGCCGTTAGCAGGCATTTTGTATTTATAGCCCTCAGTGGCAAACTGTGTGCTACAATCACACTGGATATTATCCCCGCCCGTGATTATGGGACGCCCTTCACATGCACACTGAGCTTTGATTGTGAAGATGGAGCTTGATGATTTCGGGAACATAGAGAAGACAAGATAAATGCTTAAGACTGCTATTTAGAAGACAATTGTGAATTTGTATATTTGGCACATAGATGTAGAATAATCAGCTTTGTTATTTGTATTACAAATACTCATGCAAGCCTTTGCCCTGAATTATTTATTATTCCTCAGAACTCAGGCCATTCTAAGTGCCCACTGAATGGTGTTTCCATAATGATACAGGCCTTCGGAATGATTGTTTATAAAATGTAGAATCCAAATCTGGATAATTCAAGGAAAAAAGGAATTAATTAGAAGGACAAGGGTAGTTCACATAGTCATCAGAAAATGGAGCTCAGGCTCAGAAAATAAGCAAGAACCAGCAGGGTCCCTGATGGCCCCGGACAGGGCCGACTTCACGCTGTGCTCCGGTTCTGGCCTTCCTGCTAGCACCATTGCTCCTGGACCTGCCTACACCTTTAGGCCCCTGGCTCCACCGTGCCTGCCTCCCTCAAGACTCAAAGTGCTGGGTGGGACTTTCTGATTGGCTGAACCTAGTCATGTGCTTCAATCCCAGTTGTAGAAAACTCTAGGAGAGGGGACTATCTCATACCCTGGGGCTCTCCCCTTGGGAAATCTACCAAGATTTACCCCACAACATGGGGAATTGTCCTGAAATAGTGAGTTCAATGCCTCACAGCCAAAAGAATGAGAAATAAGAACTAACCACCACTGTGAAGTCTCCACTTCTCTTTCCGGAATGACATTATAATCTCTTTATGATTCTCTTTATTGGTACTTCCCTACGAGCAGCCTGTCAGCTCCTTGTAACTTCATCTAAATGCCATCCCTTGGCAGGTGTTGTTAGTGTTTGTAATGGTTCTCAGCAATAACAATAACGCTGCATAGTCACCTAGGGCTTGTGGCTTTCTGAATGCTGTTCCGTGTAGGGCTGCATTTAATTACTTAGCCTCTATGTGGTAGGCAGAATTCCTCCCCTTCATGTTTACTTCTTTTTGACATACTTTTTTTGTTTTTAACCCTCTCCCTGCTCAAACCCTAACCTTGCGATTCCCGATTCCCGCCTGCTTCCTCAGCGACATTCAAGAGCTCCATATTGTCATTGGAATGAGGACTTGGCTTCTTGCCTGGATATCAGGACTCTTTGATCCCACCTTTGCCTGCCCATCAAACTGCTGCTCACCATCACAAATCATTCATCCAGCCAGTGGGGGCCCTCCTGCTCAATCCTCAGGCTATATGCATACTTTACCCACGGCCCTAAGTGGAAATAAGGCCCCAGATTGGGTACTGTTATTTGTTAGTATTCCAGACATGTGCAGGTAGCAAATTATTTTCAATAGCTTTATATTTTGCCCATCTCCTCTGTGAATCTTTCTTGTGAACAAAGCTGAAATGGAATAAAAATACACTAGCAAATTCTATAAAATCTCACATGAATCCAGCTGTGTGTTTTTGGAAAAGCAGAGAAGTTCTCTGGGCCTCATCTGAAAAGCCAAATGTTAGGCCAGATGATTTCTGATTTCTTCCTCAACTGTAATCTATATATATATATATTTAAAATTCCTTAAACAGAAGTGGGGACTGACAGAGAAGGAGACTCGAGGCAACATGATAGAGTGCTTTACCTGGAAATGGGAATCATAGTTGATCTTCTTGGAGCAGCTTGAGGGTAGATGAGTGCGTTGAGGCCCCGCACTTTTCATTGTTGTGAGCTGCGTTAAGACCTTCGTACCCGTCTCCTGGAGATCTTTTTCAGTAATCACTGCTTTCAGGAATGATAATGGTATTGTTTTTATGTTCTTAAAAAGTCTCTATCTTTTGGAACAGAATTGCTCAGCCTCTGCAGTGGGATCACTGCACAGAGTCTAGGTGTTGAGGGATCCTTCTTTGTCGGGGCCGGGGTGCCGTCCTGGGTTCTGTGCGGTGCTGAGCAGCATCCATTGCCTCTACCCACCAGGTGCCAGCAGCACCACTTTCCCGGTAGCTGTGACCACCCAGCTCGTCTGCAGCCATTGCCACATGTCCGTGGGCGAGTCCCCTGAGAGCCACTGTTTCAGAGCTATATACCGAAGTGGATGACATGATGATGGCTGGTGGGGGCTGGGGCGGTGAGGTGTGGAAGTGGCAGGACTGGCCCCAGGCTCTTGGTGGCTGGGGCTAGGTGATAGGTTCTGGGGCTTCATTATATTGTTTTGACGACTACTTTTGTGTCTGTTTGAAAGTCCCCTAAAATAAAAGCACAAAACACATGGTCTGAAGACATCAGTGGCATCAATTTAAAACCCATTCCCAATCTTGAGCCCTCAGAGTGCCTTGCTTTGGGAAGAACATGAAGAGCTCAGATCGAGGCAGTAGAATATTACTCACACTCTTGACTAGGTGGTGGTGATCATTTTGGAGACATACTAAGTTCTGGATGGTTAACCCGAGCTCCTAACCAGTCTCACTAGTGTCAGGCTACCACCATCATTTGTTCCCTTGTCATTTGGACCAGCTTTGGTCAAATTGAAGACTGGGACTCCATGACTCGTGGAAGCCTTCCGTCCTCCAGTGGCCAGGCACACTCCTGATTTAGGCCATCTGCCTCAGTGCAGCCCTATCTCAGCCCTGCTGCCTCCGGGGCTAATGCATAGGGACAGATTTCCCTTACTGTGAGAAAGAGGTGGGCGGAATGCTGAGCCTGCCTGGAAATAGAGAAACACCAGCCATGAGCCAATTAATAATGCATGATTACCAGTCAGACTGAGCTTTTTGTAGCCTCAGAAGCATAACTGGAATTTGCTCGAACCTTTATTTTGAGGTTGAAAACTGGGGTCGTCTAGACCTGAGCAGGAGCAATCAAGGATTGCTTTGGAGATGATGACGTTGTGCGGGTGGTAGAGCTGAGGCTGGACAGCTTGGCAGCAGAATGGCAACGTGATTGTTTTGCACCATAAGGGAAATAATCAGGGCTGTCTTGAGAAACTGGTGATTCATAATTCTTGCCTGCATAGAGAAAGTGCAGCTGTAACGGATGTAGAAGAGTCCAGAACTACTTGCAATCCTGAAGACAGCAGCGGGTGTGGCTAAGAGATGCCGCTCTGACCAGACCACCTGGAACCAAATTCAAAGTCCAGCCCTTACAAGTTAGGCAAACCTCAGTAAGGCACATTCAAACCCCACCACACCTCAGTCTCCTCATCTGTAAATCCAGGACAATAGTTGTGCTCCTCTCTTAGAATTACTGTGTGAGGATTACAAGAGTTAGCACACTAAAGGGTTTAGAAGAGTGGCTGGCTCAGAGTAAACAGTAGGTGTCGGGGATTGTTAGCTAGAAGTAGCCCGCTCTTACCAGCAAGAGCAAACATCAGCTCGGCCGGACAATTTGAGGGTCTGGGAGAAGAGGCCCCTTCTGTAAAATCTAAAGTGATCAACAAGGGCCTGTCCTTCGGATTAACACATTTCTTGCTTTTCCCAAGGAGAAGGGGGAGGGTTAGCATAGAGCATGGGGCCATGTTTATCAAATGCTGCCCTGGACAACTCTCTGATGGAACAGTGTGGAGGGAACGGGAATGTGGATGAGCAGAAGTGGGGAAATCTGAATGATGGGGGCTCTGCCTGTGAGATGGCAGTGGGGTGAGGCTTGGAGAGACTCAGCTCTGGAAGGCAGAGGGCAGGGATGCTGCAGCTCAGTGAGGTCCCCAAAGGGAGTTCTGTGGTCCTAGCATTACCTCTGAGCCAAGAATCTCCTGCTGAAAGTACAGTTAAAGTGAATGTGCCCCCCATTAAATGGATCAAACTATCCATTCAAGTTCATCTTTTGTGCTGTGAATCTGCTAAAGACTCACAAAAGCTCTGGCCCTTTGAGATACTTGTTATTATTTTTTTTAACCCCATCTCCCAGATGGCATGTAGACCCTTTCTGGCATCGTTTCAAATCTAGAAGTGAATCTGGTAGCTATCTTCGCTGACAGCTTTCTTGTTAAATGAGGTTATAAGAAATTCAAATACTCCATATTCACATGCTCTTTATTCTGTCTTTGATGTTTTTCTTTTCAGCTAGCAAATCATTCCGACTTTCATCCAAATACTGCTCTGAATCAGAATGAGGCTTCTCGCTCCCCTTCAAGGGTGGCCAAACCATTGTCTGCTTTTGTTTGCTTGTCCTGTGTCTCTGCGAACAGCATTGCCACTCTAAGCCGGATTCCCAGAGTAGTCCTTGGACCTCTTGTATCAGAATCCCCCAGAGTATGAATTAAACTTCCAGTTTCCTGACCGAGCCCTAGATCTTGCATCTGAATCTCTAAGAGTGGGACCAAGGGAACTACTTTTACCAAGCATCCCAAGAGATTCTGATGAGTACTGAAGTCTGGGAAAGTGGCCTTGTGCCTTAAACTCCAGATCTGCCCACTTCCCCCATGGCAAAGCCTTCAGCATCCTTACCTCACCCACCCGCGACACTCCTGCCTGGTGTCATGGAGTTTGCCTTCCTAGGAGGATAGACTCTTGGTATGAGCTTCATGCTGACTGGGGAGAAAGCAGTTTTTAATCTGAAACTGAGAGGTTCTGTCTTGAGCCTCAGACAGAAAACTCCGATAGGATGAGTCGCCTGAGGGGCAAGTGGAAAGGTATGCTGGCCTGAGCTGATAAGAGAGAGGCAACCCTGCGGGTCTGACCGTGCGGGCCATGCTCTTGGTTCAGGAAGTTTCTGCAGAATGAAGTTGCTGATTTACCGATATGGGCATGGTGAGACTGGCCACTCTGATGATCTGTCTCCGTGCTGTGTCTCACCCTGCCATTCCATTCACTGTCGTGAAATAGCCCGTGTATTCTCCAAGCTGCCTGGGGTACAGCCCTTCGGCAGGCCTCCATTGCTCTTGTTTTATGCATAATTCTGAGAAGATTGATTATCTGATTGCTCAGGCCACTGCTAATGGAAAGCAGCTGATTAGAAGCCATTTGCGAGACAAGGAGAATGTGCAGACAAGGCACAGTGACAGAGGCACAAATTGACAGAACTTAGAATTCTGGAACATTTGGTTATGGTGGAACCCATTATTCCATGATTATGATAGGTAAGTTATGTGGGAATGTAATGATGCCTGCAAAAATTGAATACTCACAACTTAAAGTCTTTACCTTAAGGATCTTCTAGTGCTTAAAAAAAAGTAGGCCATTGGTGATCAAGTATAATTAATCATCAAGTTGACTACTTAGGGATGGAGAAGCAGGGATAACAAAGGTTAAAAGGCTTACTCAGGTCTTAGAATAGAGTCAGTAATGATCCAGGGCCTGGAACTAGATGCTAGACAGGTGCCCCTGAATGTATAGATTTTGTTCATAAAAGGAGAATGACAGTCTAAAAACCTACTTTGAGCCTCTCTTCCATTTGATTGACCTAAATTTCTTTTAGCTTTTGGCTGATCACCAAAAGCATTACATTAGCACAATGCTTCCCGCTAGTGTAAGGACATTGAAGCTGGAAATACAATACTCAAGTAATTAGAATCAATGTTCCCTATACAAGTCTAAGTGATAGCTCTGACATTTCTCTGCCTATAGGGAAGAAATAAAATCAAGTTCTGGCATAGTTCTGTAAATATTAGCTGATTTCAGACAATTCTAACAATGCCATCAGCAGCTATAGGACGTGAAAGTTCCAACTCTAAAGTAAAATTGAACACTCTTCTGCCAAATTGTGTAACCCTTATATCTGATGTTATGTTAAGAGAATAAACTTAATGTTTGTGGTTAGCTGAGTAAATTAACTAATTCAGACAATAATGTTGTGTTAGATAGCAGAGTGCTCCTATATGACTTGGGCTCAAGAAAGGCAATACACAAAACTGAAATCACGTGGTAGTAGAGCTTGGGGAATTGTTAGCTATAACCAGCCAGGTAAGTTAAAATCTTAAATTCCAAATAGGAATTTGCAAAGTTCATCTCATGTTGAAAAACATCTTCCCTGTGAACTCTGAAGAGGCCTGAAACCATCTTACCTTTCAGTTAGTATCTGTTTCCTGAGCCAGGACTCACCAAGATGTGAACCTGCCCTAGATCCCAGTTAGTCCATTGACAAACTGGGGCTATTATTGTTCACCATAACACAGTGCCCTCAAGGTTAATGAGGACAACAAATGACCCTTAACCTCCAAACACAGTTTCTGAGGGGACCCATGACACTTGAATAGAGCACTGGGGCAGTAGGTCAGGAGGACACTCGGGGGTAAGCTGTGCATGCTCATTTGCTAGGTGAAGGAATGGAGTCCAGGAGGTTACGTGGCTTCACCACCTCTTTCCATGAATTTCCTGTGGTAAGGAAGAGCGTTCATATTGTGCTCCTCTCAGATCTGAGAGTTCCTTCAAGGCAGGAGGTTATCTTAATCGTCTCGGTGTCCCTCTGTCCTAGTGGAGTGCCAGGAACACAACAGATGTTTTCTGTTTATTAAATAAGTCACTAAAGCAAGTCAGAAAAGGAGTGTCCCTGGCAACCAGACTCCCAGCCAGCCCTCCTTTCATTAAGTCTCAGCTCTGTAAATGTTCTTCACAAACATGTCAGTTCAGAACATTCCAGACTCACTTGAGGGATTTGTCTCAGCAGCGTCTCACTAGAGCAAGATGTTTAAAATCCTTAGTCAAACGTCCTAGCTGCATCGTCCCGTAGGCCCTGGCCATGTCTGCACATACAGGATCTGTTTCTTTGGGGCTCTTTCTCCCTGCTGCAGGTCCCTTGGGACTGTGACTGAATTCATCACGTCTGTGTCACTGGAGGCCAGCACAGTGCCCGGCGCACACTAGCACTTCTGCAAGTGTAACAATGTTATCTGATGCTGGCTAAATACTTACCATGTGCCAGGCACCTTTCCAAAGGTGCCTTCCCTGAGGAGCTCCTTTATTCCTCACAGAGGCATTGCTGCTGTCATTCCAGCTTTATAGATGGAGAAATAGGTACAGAGAAGTTCTGAACTTAATCTGAGGTCACACAGCTAGCAATTCGGGGAGCCAGGATTTGAACCAAGGACATCTGGCTGCAGGGGCCAACCATACCAGCTATTCCCATAGTTTTGGTCTCAGGCTCCCTCGGCACTCTCAGAATATATGAAGGACTTCAAACAGTCTGTCTTTATGTGGGTCAAATTCGCAAAATTTACTATAGTAGAAATTAAAGCCGAGAAATTTACAAACATTTATTAATTTATTTAAATATAACAATAATAAGCCTGTTGCATATTAGCATGATAGATTTTTATTAAAAAACAAGCTATGTTTTTCTGAACACAAAAAAAATGTAATAAGGAAAGTAGCAATGTTTGACCTTGTTGCAAATCTCTTTACTGACTGACTTCATAGAACACAGCTGGGCTCACTCATCTGCTCTGCGTTCAGCCTGCGAGGATGTCCTGCAGTCTCTGGGCAGCTCCACTGCACACTTGTCAGGGGGTGAACAAGAACCAGGCACGGGATTCGGAGGTTCCCAGGGCTGACTCTGGCTATAGTTGGGACCATACATCACTCCCTCTATGTATGAGCCCGGGGGTAGGTTGGGGGTCACCACAAGGAGACCCTGCCTACCAGGAAGGCTCAATGCTGCCGAGGTGATGGTCGCATCCTACTCTAACCTGGTGCAGCCTGTGATGGGACTGCACTGTCCCTTCACTCTGCATGTGTTTTCCTGCCTCTGTGCCTGCACTCTTGCCGTGCTGTTTTCCTGGCACGCTGGCCTCCCTCAGGCAGCTTCCCGGAGGCCCAGGCCGGACAGAGTGCCCCCCTCCTCCCAGCACTCCACGTTCCCCCCAACAGCGCTCCGTGGCGGCCATCACCACATCACCTCGCATCTCTCCATCCCAGGCCGAGCGCTCTCCCAGAGCAGGGATTTAGAATTTCGTCTTCTTCCCATTTCCAGTACTGAGGGCAGAATTGCAGAGCGAAGTCCTGGAGCACGTGAGGTAGAGGAGGAAACTTTGACCTAAAGCCAAGGGAGCCTTCCTGGAGAAAGGAGATTGGACCTGCTCTGCAGGCAGAGGGAGGGCAGGGCAATCCTGTCATTCGGAGCAGTTTGGCTGGGACAGGCGCATCTCCTGCAGGACGGAGTTGATAGATGTGGTTGGAGGGTCCGTGGCCAAGAGGTTGGTGGAAGACAACGCTAGGAAGGCGAGAGAGAGCACAATGTCACCTACGTACAGGAATCACTTGGATGAAAGGGGGTCATCTGATCTCGCCCCCTGGGGTTTTAGGCCAACTGGGTGGAAGGCGACACTGATGGTTGGCTCAGTGCGGGGAATGAACATTCAGGCCTTTTAGGTGAGATGAAAGCGCTTTTCCTGAGCAGCAGTCAACAGACATCACACGCAGGAAGCTGCTGGCCACAGGCTGGCCGCTAGACTGGTTCGGCTGGAGCAAGGTCTTAATGCAGAAGAGAGCTCACAGCCCCTGGGCCGGGGAGGTGATTTATTCTCAGGGAGGTAGGCCACAGCCCTCTCACAAATACAAGAGAAGACCTGTGATCAGGAAGCACAGTACTTAAGGAGGCAGGGATTTATTTTTAGATCACAGCAAGAAATACACTTTCCCCCTTGTGCTTCAGCTGCTGTTGTGGCTAGTTTGTGTTGCTCTGGAGAGAGACAAAGCCCCGAGTTTCTTATAGACATTATTTCCCAGCAAATGTCCTATTTTTAAAAAGGATAGAAACATCTCCTTGATCTATTCCAGACATTCAACTTCACCCTACTTAATAAATTATTATTACAAACTTAGCACCATTTAAAATGTATCATAAATAATAATTTATAATTCATTATAATTATTAAAATGGCACTCACTGAAGAATTTGAAAGTACAGAAAAGCAGAAAGAAGCAGTTCTTATCCAAGAAGCTCTCTTATGCAAACACCAAGATCCTTATCCTACGTGGTGGTCTCCCAGATGTCTGCCATCCATTCTTTCTCTCTCTGTAACGCACATGCTCTTCTATCAAGAGGTGCTGTCTACCTCCCCTATCTGGGCCCATGTCCTGAATTGCTTTGACCACTAGAAGTTTGCAGAAGTGATGCTGTGCCAATTCTAGGCCTAGACTTCAAGAGGCCTAGAAACTTCCACCACCCCCCTGCTTGTGTATAAAAAGTCCAAGTACAGACTCCACGCTGTGAGGAAGTCCAAGTTGGTGATGTGAAGAGGCCCCATGGAGGAGAACCAATGTGTGTGGCACATGAGAAAGCCTTCGTGGACCCTCCAGCCTAGCCTGGCCAGCAGTTCAGCACAGCTGAATTAGTGACCTCAGTTCATATCACATGAAACAGAAGAAAACAACTCAGCAAAGAGCAGTATACTCACTGAATCAGGAGAAACAATAAATAATTATTTTTATCACACTCATTTTTACAGTTTGTCCCTAGCCAGCAGGCATTATCTGAAACACTGCATTGTTCCTAAGAACATGTTTTTACTGTCTTTATCAAAGCATTTTTAGCAGAGTCACACTCACACAATAAAACCAGTTGTTTTTTAGGACTTTCGCTTCACACTGTAGAGTACAACTTATGCCATTTTATAAAAAGTGTTACGAATATGTTTAATGAATACACACTGTTCCACTGTAGGGAGGTGTTATCATCTGTGCCGATTAGATTCCCCCTTCCAGGAAGGTAGGAATGAGGCAAAATGATTCTGGTCAATCTCGTGACTGGGGCAGCTCCACTGGGGCACTGTGCATGCAGAAGGAGAAGAAAATCAGTTACAGAGAGAAACAGAACAAAAGCAGACACAGAGAGAGGAGGAAAGCTGGAGACAGTGCAGCCCCCAGGGAGTCTCTCGGGAATCTGCTGGTGTTCTAGTTCTAGTCTGTGTGTGCAACACCCTGTGTTCCATGAAATATTTGAATATTTGTATCCAATGAAGTCTTCATTTATTCTTAAACCACTTTGAGAGACGTTGGTTTCTTACAACCAAATGACTCTTGAATAAGGCCAATGGTTTCAAAAGAAAAGCAAGAAGGAATATCATCTTGGAGAGGGAGCAAGATTTTCTTTTCTAGAGAATAAAGTTGCTTTTGCAGACCTTAGTTTCCTGATGATGAATCAGCTTTACAACTCAGAATTGAGTAGTTAACAGAAAGCTTGTGCAGAGTAATTCTAGTGATGGATGTACATTTCACCCAGACATGTCCACCATTAAGATGTCCACCATCTCTGCTGCTGAATTCTGATTCAAAAAGGAATAGAGGCTATATTGGTCAGCTTGGGCTGCCGTAACAAACACCCCAGACAGGGGGCTTAAACAACAGAAATGTATTTCCTCATCATTCCGGAGGCTCGGGAGTCCAAGATCAAGGTTCTGGTCAATTTGGTTCCTGGTGAGGGCTCTCTTCCTGGCTTCCAGAAGGCCACCTTCTCACTCTGTCTGCACATGGGAGAAAGGGAAAGAGAGAAAGATCTCTTTCTTTCCATATAAGGTCACCAATTCTACCAGATTAGGGCCCCACCCTTATGATCTCATTTAACCATAATTTCTTCCTAAAAACCCTATATCCAAATATATAAGTTGAGGCTTCACTTTGGAAGTTGGGGCTTCAACATATGAATTTTGGAGGCACACAGTTCAGTTCATAGCAGGGGCCAAAATTCATATATGTCCCTGAAAGTACAGTGCCAAACTACCCACTTGTAAAATGGGGACATTAGTGATTGTCACTCTACTACACTGGGGCTGTGACAAAGATTATTGCTTTAGTTTTCCAAAATCAGTCATGGCTTGTGAAGTTAAGGACACCTGAATATTGTTTGTGTACACATATATGTCCATAATTAATATGGTAGTTTTAGGCTAAGAGCCCAGAAACTATTTTATGTAAGCATGTACAAGTGTACCTTTATACTTCGAATATATTTAATTTCCTTGTAGGCAATTTTCTTCTTGAATAAATTACTTGATGATGGTATTTTTCCATGAAAGATCATAAGCATGTTCTTGATTTATTCTCCAGTGTTTTAGATGTACAGTGACTTTGCCAACATGTAGTCTTGAATGTTCTGCAAGTGGCTGTGGATCTGTTAGAACACTACTCTATGGCTACCCTTTTCCATACAGTACCTACATGTGGCTACTAAGCAACAGAAATGTGTCAAATCCAAGTTCAGATGTTCTATAGGTATAATATACCTACCCCACTTTGAAGACTTAGTACAGAAAAAGAATATCTAGAAATTTTTATGTTGATTACATGTTGAAATGATAATATTAAGGATATAGTGAGTTAAATAAAATGTATTAATTCACCTGTTCCTTTATACTTTTAAAAATGGGATTACTGGGAAATTTTAAATTACATATGTGTTTCACTTTTGTGGCTCACGTTATATTTCCAGTGGAAATCCCTACCTACTCTGTGGATTTGAATTCTGCCTTTTGTGAGTTCATCCAGTTAAGACTGGTGACTGTACATCCTAGAGCATTTCCTCTCCGGAGTCCAGACTCGAGCAAGCCTAGGAGAACTGGGATGTGTGTTTGCCTTTGATGTCCCGTTTGCTTGTACTCTTGTCAGCTCCACCACTGCCACTAAGCGTCCCACCAACAGAACCTACCCATCACCAAGCCCCACCCCCACAAACCCCATTACAGTCACTGTCCGTCAGCGTAGTAAGATGCTGTAGACTCACTACTTGTCTTCTCTGTGCTGTACAGCCCTCCCTGAGCTCTGCAGTCGGTCATTATTCTTTTTATTTATCATCTCCCCCAACTTATCAGCCCCTTAGCCTAAGGTTCTCCCATGGTTGTCATATGGAAGATGGGCTTTAAAAAATTTCCCACAGGAGTGTAAAAGACAGGCTCTGTATCAGCCTTCTTCATGGTGAGATCATAAGGCTCTCTACGGGATGACTTCTGACCAAGTGTCCCCATAAAAAGACTCATTTCCAACACTTGGGAGAGAGATATTTTGGGATAATGTATTCAAGCCAAGCATCGTCAATGCACAGCTATTCTGTAAATATATTAACCTTCTCCCTGCTGAAGGCAAAGTTAGCAGTCTTACAATTCAGTAATAGGTGGTCTCAAACTGATTTCCCCTAAAATAATCTCTATTAAAAATAATTTCCACGTAAGCCCTTCTGCCCCATCCTCATATCCTTTTCCTCCATTAAAAACCTTAAAAAAGCAGAAGGTTCCATTATTGACCAAATCACTTCTGTTGCAAAACTGTGTCACAGGTGTTTTTAAGTGTGCCTTACTGCTGACCTTCTATCCTTTGGAGTGAGGTGTTTCTCATTAGTTCACTTGATATTTATATATCAAGCGCATTCCAAAAATTCTTGAAATTGCTAGGTGCCTTTCATATGCATACAAATGTGCTCTTCCACTGTTCTTCTGTTGAACTGGGGCTTCTCCTGAAGGAGTACAATTCCACATGCACGCCAGTTCTGCTGCAAACAGACATTAAGCCGGGCCTGTTGGGAATTTTCAAGTAGCTTCAGGTAGAGAGGTAGGCTTTTTAAAAAAGTCCCCCTAAATTAACCCATAGTCTATAAAAATTAGCTGGGCCTGAAGAGGTTTATTAAGCCATTTCCACAGCTATAGCATTATATTTCAGGGAGTTTACAGGGATAAGTGGATCTTTATTGGAAATCACCATTAACATGGTCATTAGCTTTCACACCATTAAATATCTAATTTCAAGGGCAATTATGTTGGACTCTATATTCATCAGAAAATAATTGCAAAAAAGTGTGCCATACACACCAATTACTGAGGCATTTGCAAAACAAAAGATGGAAATCAAAAGTAACATTTCCATTTGGTGTATTATTTGAAAGTTCTACTACAGCCGGTTGGCAGGACTAATTCACAGATTGGTTTATTTATGGCTGATGTTACATGAGCACCCAGACTCCCGACCCAGGGAAACTATGAGATAATAAATGAGCCACTAAATTTGTGGTAGTTTGTTACACAGCACAGAAAACCCCAATGGCTTTTCCACTAATGTCTATGGCAGTGTATTCATAAATTTACCTTTACAATGGTTATTCTTAAACTCTCTCTGTGAAGAACCAACGTTTTAATCTCCAATCAATCCATGGAAAAATATTTTCCTAAAATGAAATAAAAATGAATTATTAGAAAAACTAAATACAAAAGACATGCAAAATACAAACACATTGACCAATACGTTGAAAAAGTGAAATAAAAATGAGTAAAAAAATCAGATAAAAAGACATCCAAAATGCAAGCCTGAGACTTCTATTATTAGATTTGATAGACGTGTCATTTCTCTGTCAAATTAGTATAAAGGGTTCTCCATATTTACTACCAATTTACATCCCTCACGGTAGTAAACCCACCACAGACCAGTGCGAGTCTATGGATCATGCATTTGAAAGAGACCAAATCAACTTAAAGACTAGCTGGCATTTATGGAGGGCCTACTGCACCCTGGACACTATGTGCACTTCTCTTCATGAATTACCTCCTATTCGTGTTCCTCACAACTCCGCGAACTTTACAGATGCTCCATTTTATGTGTGAACAAACTAAGATTAGTGGGGGAAAGTACCTTGCCCAGTGTGGTCACGCAGGAAAGTGCGAGACCCAAACCCAGGAATCTTAACAGTTCGATACTGTAGAATTCCTTCATCATTCATAATAACTGTGATAATATAATACCCAGGTTATCAGAAATAGGAGCTCTAATTAATTTCCCCCTGGCCAAATAGCCAACTGTTTTGCAAAATACACAGGGAGTCTCCTGGGCTCACATTCCATAAAAATGAGACCAATCATTTGTACCAAACATGAGCTATAGAGAGATGAGACATGTGGTGATTTCTAGAAGGAAATGAACCGTTCTCTTGTTGATCTCTCTTCTCAAACCGTGGTGGTGCTTAGTAGCAGAATCAGAGATGCGGAAGAGCGGGGAGCAGGTGTACTTGGTGGGGGGTTATGCTCCTTCTACACTCGGCTATGGCTTTCGCTTCCTCCACTGAAGTCTGTCAAAGCTTAAGGGTAACAGTTCCCATCAGAATCACTGGGGGGATTTTTGTAACTACAGACATGACGCATGGGCCCAGTCCCAAGGCATTCTTAGTCTACTGGTCTGAAAGAGCCCAGGGAATCAGGAGTATTTCCAAAGCGTCTCCCACAATTCTAATGTTTAGCCAGGGTTGAAACCTGGATTTTTAAGGAAGATAAGTGTGCGACTAGGGGCAGCTGAGTCATTTCTGCTCCCTTCTTGATGCCCTGTTGTCCAGGGCTGTGTGGAAGCCACATGGGAACGACTTTCCGTCCCGGGCACCCATGTATGGGGAATGCCCCATTAGGGTGGCTCAAGTACCCCATTTCCTTTGCCCATTTTATTCCATGAGCAACGTTACCAGACTCCAGCCTCTGTCAATTCAGGCTTCCATTAGCTTAGGTCTCAACTGGTTTTCAAAATCACATTCAACTGATTTTCATGTTTGCGATGATCATTTCTGGCAAAATTAGAATTTCATTGCTATTCAGCCCTCATTCATGCTTTTTACCCACACTGTAGGAAATACTTCTGCCATTTTAGAACTTTCCTGAGTGTTTTTGTGTTTTTGCATTTTACATCTATTTTTCCAGCTTTGACCAGAATGACAAATCGTGGAGAATTTGCTCTTCAGGCTTTTCTGTTGGTCCCCACTCCCATATTAGACTGGGCCCACTAGCAGAGCGAGGGTCAGGACTGTACTTTCCTATTTTTAGAGAAGTTCCTTGAAAAGAGAATTTCCCAGCCCCTTACTACTCAAAATATGGTGGCCCATGAGCTGCAGGATCCCCATCTCCTGGGAGCCTGTTAGAGATGCAGAGGCTGGGCCCTACCCCAGATCTAAATGCAGAATCAGAATCTGCATTTCACTAGCCTCCCCCCACCCTCCCAGGTGACTCCAAGTCTGTGTAGGAAGAGTTTGAGAAGCACGGAAAGTTGAGAAACAACTGCAAATTGTGTCCCCTTTTTGAAGCTGGATGATACACATTAGCATATAAAGGATTCTGTTAAGTCCAATGATAAAGAAAACCGATGACTCCAGATTTCCACAAATGTAATTGACCACAGAACATCATTTTCCCCCTGCAGGTAACACTTTAAAAAAACTTTTTGTTGAAGAGTAACATAGATCATTATTGTCCAGTGACCAATTCTCCATGGGCCTCCTACCTTTCTGCAAGTCCTAGAACCAGAGGTACTGACTTCATTTATTCTGAACTGTCTTTTCAAGGACGTTGATAGAGCAAACAGCCTTGGAAGGTACAGAGAGGGTCTTCCTCCTGAGCAAAGATCAGTCCAGTGTAATAAAGCCAGTACAATATGATAAAAACAATGTTTCTCTCCAGGGCAAAATAGGCCTATGCCAATTTTAAAATAGGGGTTCCCTACTGTCTGGATTCTTCAACTCTGACACATACCCACTGCATGCCACATGTGCAAAATCCAATGGGGAGGCTCCACATGGCCCCCGGGGAGTCGCACCAACAGGAGCCTCGCGCTACCTACTGTGCCGTAAGCAATAAAGTCCTTTGTCTCTGACCCGGAGTCTTGTGTCTTCTGGCAGCAGCCACAGAACTAGGGCAGGCTAACTTGTCAGCTGGTGACTAGGATCAAATCTGAGACCCTACACAGTTCTCAATAACTATATGGGATCAACTTGATAGGTATTTTTTTACAACCGTACATAGCCATGGGACGGGTTAGCAGATCAGGAAAGATAACATTATCAGTGCCCAGAAGGCCTCCTCACCACCTTTTCCAGTCTTTCACAACTACTCTCCTCAGCTCAGGTGGACTTGTAGTGACCCCACATATATGTAATGAACTGTTTTCTAAATCAAGATCACTGAAGCTGACATTTGCAGTGCTTAGTATGAGTCAGGCACTTTCCTAACCCCTTTACATGTAGTAACTAATTAAATCTTCATAGCAACCCTCTGAGGTAGGAACTATTATATTCATTTTACAGGTGATAAATAAGCACAGAGAGGCTTAGTGATTTGCCATAGGTCACACAGCTAGCATTCGAACCCCGCTAATTTGACTTTGAGCTCTGTCATCACACTGGACCCTGTGCTCTGAAACTGACATAGGGTATCTGCAACACGAATCATCCTGGAATGTCTGGACATGTTTTTTTTTATGAAGCCGAGCAGGCCCCAAATAGAAATATGCTGTGTTCCAAGAATTTGCTTATTAATCAATCACCTTTGTTATATGGTAGAAAACACACTGAATTTAGCGGGTGAAGAATCTAGATTCCAACCATGACTCTTACCTAGCAGCTGTGTGACCTTGAAGAAGTCACTTAAACTCTTTGAGCTTCAGTTTCCTCACTTGTCAAATAACAGAGTTGGCCTAGATGAGTAAACAAGTTTCTTCTAAGCTTAAAATTCTGTATTTTTATATTCAATATATATTCTCCATAGATTTGATGTTACTAATTCCAAGGCTAGCAGAATCCTTCATAATATTTTTTTCAAGTAAAATGAACCTGAAAATTATAAATATATATGTCATAATATACACATAATAATATCCCCATGAACTGCAACTTGACTTTCTCACTTGTGACTGGGGCAAGTCATTTATATGTGTGAGATTGCTTCTACTCTGGTAGAATGAAAATTGAAAATATTTGTTTTGAGCAGAATCATCAACTCTGCTCAGCTATTTTATCTATCTGCATGTTTTATGAGGGGATATGCATTGTGCACACTGATAGTTGGTGTTTATAACTTCATCCATTTATTTATCATCCATTCATTCATTCAAAAGGCATTTCTTGAATACCTGCCCCCTCCTTGCTCAGAACGGGCACTGCCTCTAAGGGGCTCTTTTTGTTGGTGTGGAAGGGATACCAGGGAGCTACTAGAGAAGCTGCCACTTGTGGGACAGCACTGACCCGGCTGGTGGCCGCCTGTGGGGACAAGCACTGCCTGCTTGTAACCTTTTGTCCCAGAACAACCATGTGTCTACACGGCCCCCTCCTTCAGGTGGTATGCTAAGTATACGGTACCTTGATGGCCTGGGGCCTTACTGACTGTAGCATCTTGTTAGGAGACAGACCCCTCTGACCAAGGTTTTGTTCCTCGGGGTGCTGGTCGCATAAGAATGATCCCTTCTAGCAAAACATGCAGCATAGTTATAAATAACATGCCCTTTATGGCATTCATGTAGTCTCTGTCCCCTCGTCCCTGACACACATGTGGTCCTTGTCTCCTTCCACATATCCCATAATAGCAGTTCCCTCCCCCGCCACCATAGCGATGTGCAATTTCATCCAGGCGACTGCTCTTGGACTCCCTGAATGTAAGTCCCAATAAACCCTCGCATCTCCTATGCCATCTCATCTCCGGGACTTTTCCGGGTCTCTCAGACCCTCGAGCACTTTCCCATTGCAGCTTGCCCAGCTGGGCATGTGATCGGACTCGGCATCACACAACCAGAATGGAGTGTGGGTAGGAAACCCTGTTCCAGGCCCAGGACACGGTGTGGCCCAAGGCTGGGAGGCATGTGAAAACCGGATTCTATTTTTGTCAGTGGGCTTGAAGCATTTAGATTCCTCAAAGCCACAGTTTTCCCCCAACAAGTGGCTGGAGGTGGGATGGGGGAGGGGTGGCTCCGATTATGAGACGGTGCAGACAGCTGTATTTTGCAAACTTTCAACCCATCTTTAGAATAGAATCCTTTCTTAAGCAGCCTTTCCCCTTCCAAGTTGGGGAACTGGGGCGGGGCCCCCTGAAGCCAGCTCTGGCTTATTTGCAATTCCTCTGGAAGTCACTTTTTGACCAGAGGGTGTTATGTGGCCGGGGTGGCAAGCCTGCGATGCCCCAGATCCCACAGCTGCCCGTGATCTCATCCCTCGCCTCCCTCCCCCACCAAGAGGGTGCACAGGCTGGAAACTGTGTTTAGGGCTGTACTTCCTCCTCCAGACTGGCTGCTTTTAACCCGACTGTGCCTGAGTAGATCTGCCTCTGCCCTCCTTTGTGCCCTGGCCCAGCTCGGTCCAGGAATCACAAAACCGGGCCCTGCTTCCCTGGAGCTGATGCCGAGGCCCTCTGGGCCCGCAGCCTGGACCCTTGGCTGCACTCCCTGGGGAGGGAGCGGGGGGTGCCCTGCTGGAAAGGGACGAGCTTCCCAGTCTTGGCTTTTACTTCGAAGATCAGCAGGCTTCTGCCACCTTTCCAGCCAGACCAGGCCACACACGGTGGCTAGATGGTGTTGCTGGCACACCTCTCATTTTCCTTATCACAGTGATTTCTGTGACTCAAAACAGTTTAGGGACAGAGAGTCAGCCAACCGGAAGCTCCTTTCAAATGCAGGAAGAGACTTTTGATGTATGGGGTCAGCTTCCCTGAACATCAGGCTTGCTTCTGGCCCCATTTGGTTTTCATAGCTGCTTTGGACAGGAGAAAATGTGTCATTGTTATTTGCTCTCTGCCGCCTAGCACTGTCTGGCAGGTCATAGGCACGTGAATACTTTGGTGGAGGAGGGAATATGAGCCAGAGCAATGAAAACTTTCTCTGGGTCAGGCACTGCCCTGCCCTCAGAGACTCCGGGACACCGATGCTGGCCTTTTCCTGTTTCAGGATCCACTCCAGGACACCACGCTGCATTAATTCACCTTCATTTTTAAACAAAAATGATTTCCCCTTTTGGTAGGAGAATTTTCATTCTTAATCATTATTGCCCATCCTTCTTAAAATCGCTTTCTCAACTTTGGAAAACATGAATTCTCTGGATCATGAAGGCATTCTTATATTTAACAGTTGATTGGCCTTTAATTGCCAGTGGTAGGGGAAATTATCAAATTTTTAAAAAAGTTCTGGTAGGAGTAGAAATTTTAAGTAGCCAAGCAGGTGGTGGCACATGACAAAGTGAGGGAGGGGTCCAATACTTCCAGTGGGAGAAACACATTCACTTATTTACTTGTGCCATTTAAAAACTGATTCACTTATTTAGGGAAGGAGATGACTCATATAATAGCCTCTTATGTATTGTATAAAATGGAAGTGAGATCATGTCCTTTTGTTATTTACAAGCCTACAATGTTTATAGCAGCACTACACACAACAGCCAAAAGGTGGACATAGACCAGATGTCTATGGACTGATGAAAGGATACACAAATCGTTGTCTATCCACACAATGGAATATTACTCAGCCATAAACAGGAATGAAGCACTGCTGTATACTATAGTATGGATGAACCTCCAAAACACAATGCCAAATGAAAGAAGCCGGTCACAAAAGGCTATGTATTGTACCATTCCATTTACGTGAAATGTCCAGAAGCAGCAAATCCATAGAGATGTTATGCAGACTAGTGGTTGCCAGGGGCTGGGGATGCACAGGAATGGGAGTAACTGCTAATGTGTACAGGAGTTTCCCTTTGAGGTGATGAAAATATTCTGGAACTAAACAGATGTGGGGTTGCACGACATTGTGAATGTACTAAATGCCACTGAATTAGCCATTCAAAATGGTTAGTGGTTAATTTCACGTTATGTGAATTTGACCTTGGTAAAAAAAAAAAAAAGAATCCAATTATTTAATTAAAACCTACAATGGCTTCCCATTTCCTTGAGAGTAGAAGCCAGTCCTTACAGTGGCCTGCCAAGTCCTACAGGATCTGGTCCTGTTACCTCCTGACCTCATTACCCCCTACTCCCCCTACTCCCTTACTGGGCACAATTGTCTCCATGCTTTCAGCATGCTGGCCTCCATGCTCCCTGATTCTTCTATAGGCCAGACATTCCTACCCTCCAGTACCTTTCGCACTGGCTGTTCCCTGTGTCTTGGAGACACCTTTCCCCAGTACCCATGTGGCCCCCCTCCCTCACCTCCTTTATGTGTTTGCTTAAGCTGACCACCCTATTTTCAATTTCACTGCCCCGAGCACCACTCCCTCTATGCTGCTCTACTTTACTTATTACCTCTAACGATCCCTGGGCTTTTACTGCTGTATTCTGCTTACTGCTTCTCCTCTCTCTCTTCTCTGCCACCATTAGAATGTAGCACCACTAAGAAAAGGATTTTAGTGTATTCTTGCATTCTGGGTGCAATTTGTGTTGACTTTTTTTAAATGTCCACAGAACCAAATAACAAGGAATTATACAACTAAGTGGATTCTGAAGGAAATACACATAGAAAATAAAGAAGCAAGTCTCATAGTAAAGTGCCATCACAGCTTTTATTTTCTGCATATGGAGGCATAAAAGCATTTAGGATGAAGTTAAACTTTCAGTTCAGAAACTCCTTTCTCTCTTTTCTTCTCTCCGTTTTCATAAATCACTTGAGTTTTTAACCTAAAGAAGCACTTTGGGTTGAAAGTTACTCATTATAGAAGGTGGTGTAACTGTAAAACATTTTCTGCTGGGAGAAGGTAAGTCATCTTTTAACAAACAGTTTTATCCTCTTGTCTCGGGGTGAATCTGGGTTGTTACAGCTTTTATTGGTGGGGGAGTAGGGGAGAAGAGAAAAACCTCTTCCTGCAGTTGCATTTATTTATTAAATTTATGCAAGGCCTGATGGTGATTATGGGAGGTCCAAAGAGCACACATATTAGTACTTAAAGTAAGACAACTGATTTGTCACAAGGGGCATGAAAGTCTGAGAAAGAAAGGGAAAGAAAAAGGAACAGAGAGGATAGAAAGGATAAGAATTTAGAAATGGGTCTCCGCCTGAAATATTTTTGTACATGAGCAGGAAGTTGCTTTCAGAAAGCCAGGCCGCAGACTCTTGCACAGACCTTGCACAAGGAGATCTATGATTAGAAAATAGCATCATGAGCTTCAAGTGATTACATTTTGCAGATGGGGTGTCTCTGTTAATCTGGATCTATACTGTGGCTGGAGATCCCCTATCTGATGCAAAAGCAAACAAGAAATGCTACCCCCTGCTCTCAATGCTGGCATTAAAGCTGGAACATGTTTTTACATGCATCTTTTTATCTCAAGCATAAGGAAATAGAGTATCATAGTCCCAAAATTGATCAGTTATCTCAGAATGAGTGCAGAATTCTGATAGGCGAGCTTTTGAGCATCAAATTTCAGCTTTGGACAAGGGAGGAATGTCTCTGTGCCAGTTACCATTCTCTCATTTGGCTTAGGGGAATGCTTCACAAACCCACATTCCATTGTCCTGGCATCCACTTGGATACACCACTCATGGATTCCATTTGAGGAGAGAAAAGCTCAAGCAGAGGGAAGGTGGGATTTTTTGTGAATGTTGTAATTTCAAAGGATGCAAAAACAGCATGACCCAATATCAGTGCAGAGAGCTGTGTTCCCAGCCACGTAGGAAATGCTGCGTTTTGGAGGCAGCACTGGCCGGTTCAGGAACCGGCAAAGACTCAGGAGGTAGAACACCACACGTGGACTCATATCTTGTAACAAAGAGCAGAACTTTTACCTGATGGTGTAAGAAAGATAACTTTTCTTAATTTGACATAAGGCAAGTTGATATGAATGCTTGCCTTGACTAATTTAAGCCTCCTCGAAGAATGCCGGCATTTGTGGTTTCCCAGGGAGAGCTGGATGGAGGACGTGACAGTGTAAGGCAGGAGTCATCATTCAGGGTTCTTCGTATGTCTTAGAGCATAAACCAAGCAAAACATATCCATTCTTCCTCTTAGAGCTCTTATCATGTACAGTGAGACCTGCCTGGGAGACTCCAAAGAGTGCCCAGCTCGGTGGTTCTCAACCAGGGACACATTTGGCAATACCTGGACACATTTTTGGTTGTCATGACACGGGTGGGCATTGCTGGTGTCCCCGAATGGGTAGAGGCAGGGCGTGCGGCTGAACATACCACCATTCGCAGGACAGCTCCTCTCGGCAAAGAATTATCTGATCCAAAATGTCACTAGTGGCAAGATTGAGAAATCCTCATTCTAACCCATGTCTGAAATAGAAACCCGCTGGAAATATCCCCCAGCTGGTAGATTTAACCAGAGCAACAGTCTGATAGAACAAAACCAAGCAACCCAGTTACTAATAGTTTCTCCTTCCTCTTTCCCACCCCATAGAAAATCAATAGGTGTGAGCGTGACCTTTTTTAAAAAACGGCTCAGTGAGCAATCTCC
Organism: Manis pentadactyla; assembly: GCF_030020395.1. Classification (NCBI taxonomy): domain Eukaryota; kingdom Metazoa; phylum Chordata; class Mammalia; order Pholidota; family Manidae; genus Manis; species Manis pentadactyla. The sequence continues at coordinate 8,097,181 of NC_080038.1, forward strand.
TTGAAACATTTCACTGCAATTTCTGACATTCTCTCGAGGCTATCATATTCCCAGTAAAATTATTGAAACCACTGTAATAATCAAATTTGTAACTGCATTACATCTCTTGGCTAAACTCACTGAAATGACAGCTAAGGGGGAAACAGAAAAGCCTTTGTAAAAAATCTAGCTTGTTTGATTGCTGCTCCACAGTTGAAGGAATAAGAGTGGAATTTAGGCTAAGACTGTCTTTAGGTGCAGGGCAGTAAGTGGCAAACATAAAAATTTAAGCGCAATAAAGCAATTCCTGTTTCAGTGGGCCTGACCTTATTGCTCTTCTAATTCGTTGGCCAGAAGAGGAAACTGAGCTCAGGTTGTTCTTCCTAGTTAGGAAACTTGACGATTGTTATTGAAATATGAAGCCCAAGATTCTTTGCGAATGTTAATACAGAAAGTCCCAACCATGACTTGTAGAGTTTTGTGTAAAGAGCATTAATGGGGTAACTGGGAGATTTGGGCTTTTAAGATAATTGGTGCCATTTCTCTGTGTGACCTTGGTCTTCAGTTTTCTCATCTGTGAAACAAAGACTTTGGGTGATACCCTCCAAGGTCATTTTAAACTAAAGAAGCAGTAACACAAAAACAGATTAGTACCAGCTGACCTTGAAAGTTCCACCATACCACCAAATGTCTCTCATTAGCTATTTTTACCAATTTGGAAGCTGTTAAGTGACAGCTCATAAACCCGTGGATTTGCTCTTTAATCCAGCAGAGAAAAGAATAAATATCTGCTGCAAGAGAAGTGTGATTAACACCTTCTTTCCTTCATCAGAATAAATGAAACCAGGAAAAATCTATGATGGAGAATTGATTATTTCTCCTGCATCTGAATCTGTTACTCTCAAGCAATTGGGCTTGGGTACTTATATGACCGTAGGCTATTTCTGTGTTGCATTTGGCCTGGGCGATCCCCTTCACCATAGTTCTGCCTGAATGTTCGTGTAAGTGATTTAGAATTTTCCAAGCAAATCTGTATGCGAAAGGGATTGCCTGACAGTGTGTGGCCTTCCCACACCCAGTGTCTTTGCTATGACAGGCTCTTGAAAGCTGCAAACAGGCGAATACACAGGGCAGGGGCACAGAAAGAAAGCGCTAGATGTTTTTTCCTCTACAGGAAGTCTCTCTCCGGAAGCCATGCCTCAGAGCACGCAGGCAGCCTGCAGAGAAGGATACGACCCACACTGTGTCCGAGAGGACCCCAGGGAGGGCAAGGCACGCTGGGTTCTCAGCCAGCTCTAGTCCCGGCCTGCACATTCCCACCCAGAGCACTGGGGTCTCCAGTTGCCTCCGTCTGCAGCTGCTCCCATTATGTGGGGGCTGGCTTTACAGTCTCTGCTGTACTCACAACTTCATGCAGCTTTTTCCTCTGCTTGGGCTTGAACTTAGATGGGACGTGAGAGCAGAGGGCAGTGGATCCCAAACCCGCTTTACTGATTCATTCATCTGTTTATTTACTTTCATCTCAGCAACAGTTTAGCAAAAAAGGTGAATAGGATGACAAGAATGTGAGTTTAGAAAGCCATTCGCGAGTTTTAAGAAGGCAGGCCACCTTGGCCGCTGTAGCTAGGCAATGGGGCATTGGCTGTATAGGGCAATTTTTAAAAATTGAGTGTTGCCTATTTAGAAATGTCTCTTGGATTGTTTATCAAGGTGGAGAAAATGGAAGGAGAGTAAGCAGAATCATCCTCCATTTCAGATCTTGTGAACCAGCTTTGTTTCCTTTGCTAACTCTGCCTAAAGTTAAAAAAAAAAAACCCATGTGTTGAACCCATGGGGAAATACATAAATATTTACAGAGGCTTCCCCTCTATCTGCAGTACCCTTGTGCAAGATTCATCATCTTGCAGTCTTGCAATGTGGTTGCATTTGAAATAAATGGTGCAAGAGGTATTTCTTTTTGTTTTTTTTCTTCACAATGAAGTGCAACCTGCTTGCAAAGCGTGTAGGCATGCAATCTGAATGGTGGGCCTTATCCTCCTCGGACAGGAAGAGCTTGACTCGGCGCCACTGGGATCTGAAAGAGTGGTTCCCAGGAGACGGAGCATCTTAGATGTGATTTTAGGGCCCTCTCAGACTCTCCACTAATGCTTGTGCAGTAGTGACAAATAATATCAACTGGCCTGGAGACCAGACTACTGACAGAAGGCCACTAACAGGTATTTTCTCCTGGCCTCATTTCCCAAAAGGGCTCACTCGGCTGTGCTAGCAGTGTGGGTCTTCCTTCTTTGAGTGGTCTCTTTAGAAGTCTGAGGGATTGTTGCTCAAGGGAAAATGGCTCAAGTGGAGGGATTCTTTAAGAGCTGTTGAGAGGCCCCAGGCCTCTCCTCCGCTGGACCCAGTCCGTGGTCCTTTGCTTTGGCGCCTTCAGACCGCACAGTAAGAAAAAGCAAATGCAGTGTGAGAAATCAAGTGGCAAAGTGCAAGAGGGGCTGAGTCTAACTCACACTGGGGTTAGACAGAAACAGTAAAGGGTGTCTTGTGTGAATGTTTCTGGCTAGAAAATCTACCTGACTACGGCCCTGAAACCACAATTATCTATCACATGCTCACAAGAAACCCTCAGAAGCTTGCTGTTTCATGTGGCTGGTGAGAACGACTGCACACTGCAGTACAGCACAGTCTTTGTGTTATTTCCAGGCTAGGAGAAAAAGGCATCCATACGTTGTATTTTAAGGTATTCATGAATACAGCTATAAATCTCTCCATTAGTACGCAGATGCTATAAGACAATAGAGAGGAGACTGTAGATCCAGGTTTCCCATCCTATCTAGGCCTTGGGGAGGTGGTGGGACATTTCCAGAGCTAAATGCACTGTAGTTTGGTGGGGGACTTGCAAGGAAGCATCAGGTTGAGAGGGAAATAGGACTGACTGATGGTAAGATGGTTCTAGAAGATGGAGCAGATGGGATTGGCATGGGCAGGTTGGTGTGGGAGGCCAGAAGGCTTGTAGCCTCCCCTGCGGAGTCCAGCAGCCACCAAAGACTACTGTGAGAGCATGGAGGAGCACACGGTCCCATGTGAAGATCACGTCAGACCCCCCATGTTAGGGCAGTGTACCCCCTAGGAAGGCTGAGGATCTCTTCTTGCAGGCTACAAACGCCAGGCATCTGGTCAGCCAGTGACCAGTGGTGTCAGAGTCCTGCTTGCAAGGTGAGCAATTTCCTGAAGACAGAAGAGCAGTGTGGCCATGGCCACAGGTCCCCAAATGGAGCTCCCAGGGGCCTCGAAGGCCTCTCCTCGCGCTCTGTACGGTTTGTTTGAGTGTGCTCTGAGAAGGCTGTGGTTGTTGCAGGCTTTCTCTTCCCCTGTGTGAACTCAAGAAACAGGAGAATGTCTCAGCCCAACACCAGCCACCTGGCTTCACGCCCACACCCCGTTCTGCGCGTCAGCTCGACATTCATGCGTTCTCTTGGTCACTGCACATTGTCCCTCATCTGGCAGCTCCTCCTCCGCCACATACCTGCGGGCGGTGGGAGGGGCTTTTTGCATAGCACGTGTTATATGTAACCAGGATGACCCTTCTATAAGCAGCAGAGTGGAAATTACAGGATGGGCTCACGACTGATGCTCTCGCCTCTGTCACGGTGACTGGGCTATTAGCACATTGCCTTTCTCCCATTCTTATGTATTAATTAATTAATTTTCTAGATGAATTTTTAATTCTATACACAGTGCTTAATAACTGTAGGGAACCTGAGCCATACAGGAAAGCGCAACAATAAAGCAAAGCCCTTAAGAACATTATCCTCAGCTAGCCAGAGCTGCTCTTAATATTTTGATGTATTTCTTTCTTGTGGTTTTTCTGTACCTCTACATATTGTCATAAGCAAATGTCCCTCTTTTGACAAACCTAAGTCATTCTGGGTATTCAATTTTGTTTCCTAAGTTTTTTCATGTCATGTGCTATTTTAACCATATTACCCCCATTCTCCTACAACATGGTTATCAATGGCTGTGTTCATGTAAGAATATGCCATATATTTTATACATAAAATTACAACAACTTGGTATGGTGATAGCTGGTACCTAAAATTATCATGTATATAAATGTTGAATCACTGTGTTGTACACCTGAAACTAATGTAATACTGTGTGTCAACTACCCTTCAATAAAAAAAAAAAAGAAATGCAAAAAAAAAAAATTACTGTTAAGCGTCATTTAAGAGGTTTTTCTCCATCTTAACATTGCAATGGACATCTCTGTCCATAAATTTTAGATTGTATTTCTGAATAATGCCCAAACATATGATTTCTGAATTAAGATTTTCACTATCAGAAGGTCTGAATACTTTTAAGGCTGTTGATGCACGTTGTCAGACTGCCCCCCAAATGGCTAAGTACAGTCACATAGGTTTTCTTTATCTTCATTTTCAGAGGATCCTTGGTATTGAGGACTGCCAGTGACCCGTGCAGCGTCTTCACTGTGAGTGAAATGCATAGAGCAGCTCCGTCTCTGGGATTTAAAGATCCTGAGGACAACTGAGATCACATGTGGATCTGAGGGTTGCTTCCCTGGGTTGTTCTAGAAGGAAATGACCCCTCAAAGACCATTTGGGCAGAGTTACTGACCTTTGCCAAAGAGACAGCACAAAAAGCCCTCAACTTAAATACGAAAAAGACCTATACTTCATCTGAAATTTCCCCCAAACCCACTTCTCTATTCAAGTCAAGGTTCGTGACAGAGTAGCCAAATTAGGGTTTGAGGTTTCAGGACTGGGAGGGTGCCTGCGTACGTGATTAGCTCTTGCAAAAGGAAAGCGAATGTACAGGTTGACCCTTGAGGTCATTTGGTAGACACTGTGCAGTGGGCAACTCGAGGTCAGCCAATCCTGGTCTCTTCTGCTTGTGGCAAGAACTGTGTCACTGTCTGCTTTTCCACTGGGGATACTGCCGTCCATTGGCTTCACTGTGAGCTGGGGGTGGAATTGCTCCTTGTCAAGGGCTTGGAAGAGAGGACCTGACCCTGTGAGCAAATGAGTGGCGGGGTGGTCATCCACAGAGTGGGCTCCCAGACAGCTGTCTAAAGAGGCCTGGGGCTGCTCCACAATGATGCTGGCATTGGAAGTCTTCATCCTCACAAAGCTCCTGGGGTGACTGAGCAAGAGACTCATGCATGGCCTTGTCCCAGGAGCAAAAAGCGTGCCTGTGTTGCCGATAACAGAGAATTACACTGGCTGGGAACGCATGCCAGTGCTTTCAAACACTGGGCGGAAATCTGAGCTGCAACACATTTTATCATCTCAGGCCATCGCTCAGAGCCCCCAGCTGAGGATGGAACGCTCCTCAGACTCAAATGTCCCGGACATCTGGGGGGTGGCTTCTCCACCAATTCTTTTCTGTCAAACAAGGGTTGAAAATGTCAGCCCAGACTTAAGGCCGGGCTCCTCTAGCAGCCAATAGCCAGAGGCTTGAGCCCTGGTTTAAATGATGAACGAGCTTGAAAAACCATTCAGTTGATTTCAAGACTTCCTGGGGATGGCGTTTAAACCACAATGTTCTCCTTTGGGGACAAAGTTAAGAGCCAGTCACAATTGAGGTTTCTCAACATGTTCTGCCCATATTTGGCTATATTCTTGCTTCATTCAAACTAAACTCATGACAAATGTACTTGAAAAGCAAGGCTTTGAGAAGTATCTCTTCCTCTCTCCCTGTTATAAAAGAAGTCTTACCTTTATGCATTTGGCCTGCCTGTGAATTTACAGAGTAGCTTCAAAGCAAAGAACAAAGTCAGTGTAGGCAACTTATTTTTTACTTTTATTAAAAGAGAAATGCAAGCTTCAACTGTAGGATCTGGCTTTATACCATCTATATGTAAATGTGTAGGACACAGAAGCTAGTTTTGTCCCATGCAAAAATAACCAGAAGTGGCTATGAGATTATGAGGATATTGAAGAAGGAATGTCACATGCATTACTGTATTGTGTCTATGATGTACGGAGCCACGTCTCTCAGAGATTCCAGGAAATAAATGTACCCTCTGAAGTTTCTTCTTTAGGATTGTTTGAGAAGGGTGATCAAGTCTTGTGGGAAGATACAAAACAAATATGATAAATCTTATTCAACCTATTTTAGGTGAATATTTATCAACCACTTTATAGGTACCATCCATTTCATTCTCACCACAATCCCACGAAGGAAATCCTATTCTCATCCATGCTTTGCAGATGAAGAAACTGAGGCAGGGAGGTTATACGATTGCCCAGGGTGCCTGAGCTCAGCAGTAGCAGAGCCAGGAATCTGCCTTAGCAGTCCGATGCCCACGCCCTGCACTCTTAACCATACATTCCTCTACTCCAAGGAGATGTTTTCGTGTGTGTATGGACAAGAACAGAGACCATGAATAGTACAGAATGGTCCTGGGGACCCCGATCTCTAAGACAACACTTCTTCTGACTCTCAGGAGAAAGAAAATTGAGAGGTTGTTCAGCTTGTCTCAGGCCTGAGGCTGGGAAATTTCCCAGTGACCCCAAGGGGGTCACATCCAGAACTGTCTGGCCAGAGAGGAGCACAGCAGCGGAGGCCCTCTCTCAGGGCCCCAGTTAGCCCTGGTCTCAGGAAACCCAGCCCCAGAGGCTGCCTCCGCGGGAGTGAAGACACAGGGGCTGGGCCAGAAACTCAGCAGCAACACGGCCCTGTGTTCTCAAAAGTGAGGAGACCTAGAGACAGGAGGGAGGGGGGAGGCACCCATCCTCCCTGGGGGCAGCGGAGACTCCCCACCTCCTTTCCGCTGAGCAGTGGTGCTCCGGGGGGCAATCTGGGCCTCGGGGGACATTTGGGGGTCTCTGGAGACGTTTTTGGTTGTCACAGCTCGGGGAGGGTGCTCCTGGCATCCAGGGGGTGGAGACCAAGGACACTGCTCCCCATCCCACAGTGCACATGATACCCACACACACACTTAAGAGAATGATGCGGCCCCAGTGTCACTCGCACAGTGGCAGGAAACCTGTCGCAGAGCCTTGGGCCGGTGCATGCCACCCACAGCTCCGAGGAAGCTCTGTCTGGGGCTTCTTCAAAGAGTCATTCTGCAACCAGGAAGCCAGCCACCCTTACAACTAGGCAGGAGGTGTGAGAGACAGGAGGCGGGACAGCGCACAGGTTTCAGTTTCCTGCCTCTTTCTTCCTGACAGAGGGAGGTCAGTGTCTGCCTCTGTTAGCAGGCATCAGGACCAGGCTGGAGGCCAGCCCTGTGTCCCTATGTAGTAGGCTGAATAATGGCCCCCAAAGACCGCAGGTCCCAATCCCCGGAGCCTGTGAATGTTACCTTATACCAACAAAGGAATGGACTTTGTGGCTGTGATTATGTTAAGGATCTTGAGATGGGGAGATGACCCTGCATTATCTGTGTGTGCCCCAAATGTCGTCACAAGTGTCCTAAGAAGGAGGCAGAGGGAGATATGGCACATGCACAGTGGAGAAGGTGCTGGGAGAAGAGAGGTAGGAACTGGAGCAACGGGGACTGTCACCAGAAGCTGGAAAAGCTGAGGAACCGACTGTCCCCTGGAGCCTCTGAAGGGAGGGTGGCCCGGCCCACACCTTGATTTCGGCCCAGTGATACTGATTTCAAACTTCTGGCCTCCAGACCATGAGAATAAATTTGTTGTTTTAAGCCACTCAGTGTGTGGTGCTTTGTTACAGCAGCCACAGGAAACTACAATACTTTGACGCCCCTTGAGCTCCCAAATCGACCAGTTGAGGCTGAGGGGTAAACCCTTCCAATGCAGACAAAACCAGAGCCTTACTGGGGAAGGATCTGAGGGGAGAAAGGAAATTTCCTTTGCATCCCCCTTTGTACACTTACCTCTTCAAACCCCCAGCTGATGCATCCCGCCTACGGCAACGTGGCGCCTACCTTCCCTCAGCCTCTCTCAGCCAACAGTTTTCAGGGAATGCTGGGCAAAAATATTTGATTGGTGATCCCAGCACTTGGTTCTAACCTGTCTGGGGCCACCCATCACTTTCCCCTTGATTTCTTGTCACTGTACCTGTGGTATGTCCCATACTAGACTGAGCTCCTGGGCAGCAGGAACCCTGTTTGTTTTACTGTTAGGCTTCCTGAGGTCCCAGCACGGTGCCAAGCACCCAGCAGGTGCTCAGTCAATGGTTAACGTGTGCTTCCTCCATCCTGAGTATGCGAAAGGTGACTTAGTTCTCTGTTGCCTGGTGGTCAAGAAGCTCGAGGCCAAGTCTGATGCTTATAAACAGGAATCCCCACCCATTCTGTCAGGCCTGCGGCAGCTGCGCAAGAACCCCACCAGATTTCTTTGTTTTTAAACTGGAGTGTAATTTACAGAGTAAAATGCACATATCTTAAATGTACAGCCTGATGAATTTTTACCTGTATGTACCTCCTTGTAACCACTGCCCAGACCAAGATAGAGAATCCTCCCTGTCTCCCCAGGAAGCTCCCTTGTTTTCTTTTTCCAGCCAGTTAACCCCCTTGCTGCTCGCACTGCCATGAACCACTGTTCTGTCTTCTGCCCCATAAACCAGCCTTGCTCTTTTGTGAACTTCATATAAATGGAATCATACAGATTGTGCTTGCATCTGGCTTCTTTCCATGTAGTGTTTTTGAGATGTATCCATGTCGCTGCGTGTAGCAGTTTTCTTTTTTTAGAAAACTGGGGTGTATTATTCCGTTGTAAGGATATGCCACAATGTATTTATCCATTCTTCTGTTGTTGAGCATTTGGAGTGCTTCCAGTGTAGCCCCCTTGTGAAAAAGCCCCTATGAGTGTGGTTGTATTTTACAGCCCTGTGCTTTCATTTCTCTTGCTTCCATGCCTAGGGTAAAACTGCTGGGCCATAGCGACGGGGCCTGCTTCCCTTTACAGAAATTAGTATCACTGTTCTTCATTTAGATACAAGAAAACAGATTTTTAGAGAAAACTGAAGTGGCGACAGTCTTCCTGCACTTATTTTCCCAATTGCATCCGTTATAGTAATTTCTTAAAGAAATAGAGTGCCTCAGGCCAGGCTCACTGAATCAGCAGTAGAGAAAGTTAGGGGGTCATGCAGCATGGAGAATGAGACACACGTCCCCATAAACCCATTCTCATACCGCTTTTCTACTCGCTCACACCACCCCATAGCTGTAGAGCAGGTCTTTTCTGGCACCGAGATTGAACACAGTGCTCACACAGACAGGATCCCCATGAAAGAAAATATTTTAAGAGGCAAATTTGCTCTGAAATGAAGCCCTGATTGAAATGACAACTGCAGGCATCGAGAAGTATGTGGAATATGTCAACCACGGGCAATCTGATCCTGCCGTGGTGTCCGTTCTGAGTATGTGAAGAAGCCTTACTCCCCTGCCAAACCCACAGCTCTCCTGAGGCCTGGGCCCAAAGAGAACTGCCCTGCTTTCCCAGCTGCCGGCTCCCTGCAGAAGGGAATTCCTAAGTACCAGCTGCTCCCCACTTGAGTGCCACTGAATTCTAGAAATCCTAAACAGCTTGGCAAAGGTAACCAGAGAAGGGGAAACTGTTTTAAGACCCTACAGTGCCCTCACAACACTATAGAGTGAAGGCTGGGCTGCCAAAGGACAGAAATGTCCACTTTTGCCTTTCCATGAGGTGTATCTTACAATAGCCATTACTCATCACAAGTCAAATTCCTTTCGCCCACAAGGGTGTTCCGCACAGTTGTTCTAATGGTGCACAGGCTCTAATTGTTTTCAGATTTACTAACATCCCATGCTTTTTGCTGTTGAAAACTTGGACTTGTCCCCATGAGGCACATCTTATGATTTACTGACTGCAGCTTGGTGCTGTCTGCATCTCTTATTTAGGAAAGTGTATGATCAAATCTTTAGGCCATTTTTAAATTGAGTTGTTTTGTTTGTATTATAGGAATGTGAGAGTTCTTTAGAGATTTCTGGATGCAAGTCCGTTATGAGATAGAGGATTGGTAAATGTTTTCTCCCAGTCTTGTCTTGTCTTTTCATTTTCTTACCAGTGTCCTATTGTACACTCTCATTTTCAGAGAGCTGGGGTTACTGCTTGCCCCACTCCTGACACCTCCACTGTCTTAGCCAGGTAAGGCGCTGGGAGGTGCCACTGGCTTTGGTCTAATTCTTAATACCTTGGCTATGAGTTAAGGTCAGTCTCCTGAAAGAAGCACAGTGGCCTAAACAGTGGACACTGTGCTCTATGACTATAGTGTGCATAGAATAATCTGGAAAGTTTAATTAACATACAGGTTTTCAAGTTCTACTCCTAGAAATGTTTATTCAGTAGGTGTGAGGTGAGGTACAGGTTGTAATATCGACAAGCACCTAGATTTCCCTGTACAGGTGGCTTCAGGATGACCTTTTGAGAAACCCTGAAACTGGAATATCCCTGACCATGTGCCATGTCTGCTGTGGTCAGGATGCAAAGTCTCTGTCCAGGGCTAACCAAAATGGTGTCAGATAAGTCAGAGGAGGGAGATGTTGCCACACAAGGAGACAAAACGAGGAAGAAACAGCAAGAATGCAGGAATTTTAGGACATTTTTTGCAGAACAGCCATCCAATCCTCCTGCCATCTCTCTGCTATTATATGCACATCTTAATCCGGGCAGATGTCTTTTTTAAAGTACCTTTCAAGTGCGAGACCATCTGTATAGGTACTGGTGGGAAAAGATGGCTAATAAATAAGTTATGGTACATGAATAAATGTCAATAAATTCATTACCTTGATCCTGAATAACATTTTCTCCTTACGTCAATACTGGGCTGCCAGCTGTGGTACTATAATAGATTCCTATTTTTTTCAGATCCACTATACTTACAGGAAGTCATCCTAAACTTTTTCACCAGGGATGTGTAGTTTTACAATAAACATTTTTTGGACAATGACAGAACTTATTCTGCGTATTTTCCAAAAAATCCATGAAGGATGTTGGAATATGAATCACTACTGTTTTTTACAGAAAAGGAAATACAGACAGTAGCAACAAAACACCCAACTCCACAAAATCCAGGTGTTTTGACTGTATAATACCAAACAACCAGTAGGTCTGAGGTTTTTCCTGAATTGGACTAACTATTCTGACATTGCATAATTACACCCCGCATGATTTAAGTTTTCTCTAGAAAACAGAAACCAATTGGGACTGACTTGACTTGCCGTGTTAATTAATCAAATGTTATTGTTCACACTTGTTGGTACCTCTCAGCTGAATTCATTTAAAAGGCCTGTTGTTTTAATCCTGTGGTGGAATGTTTCTTTAAATCAACTAGTTAAGAAATCTTCTAGGGTAACTAGGGCCACTCAGCCTCTAGCAAAAAGAAACGATCAATGACGTTAAGGATGCTGTACTAGAAAGAAGCCTGGATCCAGAGGCAAGAGATGCAGATTCTACTGCTTGCTGGAGCTGAACTATGCCTCCTTAAGCTTTCATGAGAGTAGATACTTAAGGAAACACAAATGTGTCAGAAGACGAAAACCGAGGTGTTTAACCACTCTCTCTAAACATAAGCAAGCAAGGAAACGAACACAACAGCCCTACCATTGAGGGTGTACATACCTCCCCGACGAAAGGGAGCTGAAACCAGGAAGCCACAGATTCAATGAGGTAAGCAGAGAAGTATTTTCTTTATTCTACAACATTATTCAAGTCATATATAATTAATGTTGAAAAAACTAGAAAAGAAGGAAAAGACCGATCAATAAATAAAATCAATGAAAAGTCTACTACTCAGTAAAAACCACTGTTAGCCTACTGACATCTGTTCTCCCAAGGATCCATACATGTTTATGATATATGTATATCTCAAATGGCTGCCTTCCTGCGAGCTGCTTCTCTGACCTAACGCCATACTGTGCAGCTTCATGCATCACCCATTTGAATGGCCATATTGTATTCCATTGTAGGCTTGTAAATAGTACCCGCTAACATATTGTGCCCAGCACGGCTCTAAGCACTGTAACCCCATCCCTGTGACTCTTATTTTACAGACAGGGAAGCTGGGTTAAGAAGAGGTTAATTAACTTGCTATCTGGGATTCAACCCCGGGTCTGGCTTCAGAGTTCAAGTTCTTAACACCTGGCCATATTGCTTCTCACCTCATCCCCTTTGGTTACTTAGGTTATTGATCATGTTTCATTCTCCTAGACAGTGCAGATCAATTTAAACCTCTACCTCTTCACAGGACTGGGGGTGGACGTAGAAGGGGAGTGTTGAAAATGCATGACTTTGCAACGAGAGAGTAGCAGGTAGGAAAAGATTAGAAGGTGTTTACTCTCATGGTAAAAACTAGAGACACCCCTAACTTCAGCGTAGTTACTGAGGGGCAGGGGCATTTCCAGGCATGTGCAGAAGGCACATTTGGCAGTGCTGCCGGAGAGGGGACTCCCATCAATTGCATGGATCTGTGTAGCAGAAAATAGCTTCTCCGTAGTAGAAAAGAGCAGTATAAATACCGAATTAAATTCTGCAGGCTCAACTTTGACCTATTGCAAAGAGAGAGAGAGAGAGAAGTCTTTAGCAATTCGAGTGGCAGCTTTAAGAGGAGGAAGTGAGTATTCAGTTGGGACGGGGTGTGGTGGGAAGCCGGGCAAAGATTTACTCACAAGTTGATCACGTGATGGGACGGGGCGGGGAGAAGGGAGGAGACAGAGCAGAGCTACGCTTGCGCTTCTCTGCTGGGGTTTCAGGCATCGCTGGCTCACTCGGGACAAAGGACTTTCTTGTCTTGTATCTGCAGATTAAATTACACAGCTGACATGGGGGGCTGAAGGTGGGGGTGGGTGGTACTGAGTGAAGAAGTGAATAGGTAGCCAAATACATTATAAAGAGTGATGAGAATCTGAATAGACCTTTCTCCAAAGAAGCTATTCAGATGGTTAATGTCTGCATGAGAAGATGCTCAGCATGGTTAGGTATTGGGGAAATGCAAATCAAAACCACAAGGAGCTATTACTTCACACCCGTGAGAGTGGATACAATAAAAAAGACAAACAATAACGAATGTTGATGGGGATGTAGAGACGCTGGGACTCTCATACACGGTTGGTGGGAATGTAAAATGGTGCAGCCACTTTGGAAAGCAGTTTGGCCGTGGCTCGAAAGTTTAAACATAAAATTAGCATATGAGCAGCAATTCCCTTATTAGGTAGATGCCCAAGAGAAATGAAAACATATGTCTACAGAAAAAAGCAAACAAATGTCAACAGTAGCATTCATGGTGATACCCAGGAAATGGTAACAGCCCACATGTCCACCAGTGGATAAACAGATAAACAAAATGTGGCTTAGCCACGTGAAATGGAGGAGTCTTCAGCCATAAAAAGGAATGAGGTACTGCTGGGTGCCACCTGGATGAGCCTGGAAAACATTACACTGAGTGAAAAAAGCCAGTCACCAAAGGCCACGTACTGAATCCTTCCATTTATATGAGATGTTCAGAATAGGCAAATCCACGAAGACATAACGCAGATCGGAGGTTGCCAGGTGTGGGGGGGATGGAGGAACAAACAAGGACTGCTAATTGGTAAGGAGTTTCCTTTCGGGGTGATGTAGATGTTCTAAAACTGTTGTGGTTGCACGTTGCTGTGAATGTTAACAGCCCCTGAACTGTACACTTTAAAAGGGTGCATTGTATGGTTTGTGAATTATATCTTAATGGAGGACATTATGCTAAGTGAAATAAATCAGAGAAAGGCAAATCATTGAAGATCTCACTTGTATGTGGAATGCAAAAAAGCTGAATTCATAGAAACAGTAGGGGGATAGTTGCCAGGGGCCACGGGGAGTGGATGAGGAGATGTTGGTCAAAGGGTGCAAACTTCCAATTATAAGAAGAATAAGTTCTGGGGACCTAATGTACAGCATGGTGAGTGCAGTTAACAATACTGCATTATACTTGAAATTTGCTGAAAGTGGATCTTAAATGTTCTCACCACCAAAAAAAGATCACTGTGTGAGGGGACGGAGGTGTTAACTAACCCTGTTGTGGTGATCATTTCACAATGTATACATGTATCAAGTTAGCACGTGGGCCCCATAAACTAACAGTGTGGTATGTCAATGACATCGCAATAAAGCTAAAATGAAAAAAACGTGATGAAGTGAGTTGAGGGACTAGAAACAGGACCGGGAGGCACGAAAGGCCATGAGTGCTCCAGGAATGAAAGGGGCCTGTGTAGCCGAATGTGCTGGAGGGTCAAGGGGAGCAAGGGTTTGCGGTGACAGGGCCGGCAGATGACCTCGGTAATTAGAGGCCCTTTGGGATTTTGCTCAAAGGATAGTGGGAAATCTTTGAAGGCTACAAAACACAGCAATTACATAATCCAACTTGCTTTTTAAATAGCTCTCTCCTTCTTGAATTGTTAGGGAAGAAATAGGTTTGCTGTTATAGCTGATAAAACCAGATAGAAATTATTAACTTAGAACTTTAGAGTTAAAATTAGCACAGTTATTTTCCTTTGTTTTAGTATGCACGCTGGGAACATGAGGACATCAAAATACTTATTCACTAATAGAACAAAAGCAGTGCATTGTCATGTAAATAATAATGTAAGCTTTTGACTTTTTAACCAAACATCATATTCTTTCTTATTCAATTCATTTGCTTCTCTTCTGCTTTGAGAGTCTCTTTGCTTTAAAAGTATGTGTTATGTATCACAGAGAGATGGAAATTGTTTTTTTATTCAAGCTGAGAGGTTTTTTTAAATAAAATGATGCTGATTTCATTTACCACTATTGTTATTTATACATTTTCCTATATGTTTGGTCTTAATTCTGTAATCTTATTTTAAATTGCTTTTCCTGACTTTTAAATATAGGTTAAATGTGAGTTTTCCATCTGATAATTTAGAAGATTAATATGCATATCTTAGTACCTCAAGGGGTCACCTCACAAATTGAAATAATTACTAAACATTTCAACAACTGTATAATAGCTATCACAGGACATTATTCTAATTTATTTTTATCATTTCCATTTATTGTAAATTTAGATGGCTTGCAGAGTTTTGCTAGTATGGGCTAATGCTATGATAAACATCTTTGGGCTGAATTTTCTCTCCCTATATTTCAGATTCCCTCCAGCAAACAGATTCAAAGGGTAATGATACCAAAGAACTGGAATACTGCAAACTCCCGATCTCTATTGTAAAATTACTTCCCATACATTCTATGACAATTTATACTCCAGACTTCCACATAATTGGAAGGAAAAGAAAGTCTTAGCAAATATAAGAAAATTGCCCGCATCTTAATTAGCCTTAAGGCTGAATGGCCTTGGGATAAATGTGTCCCCTCTGATTAGCATTCTGAAACAAGTTACCTGAGGGCTTTCCACAGCCCCAGAAGGGAGCCAATTACCTTTGCCTCCATCCAGTTTTGGACTCCTTTTCTTGACGAAGGATTTCAGAGATGGTGTCTCTTCGTATGTCTATGGATTTCTTACACCCACAAATAGCCTTAATAACAAGCCAGGTTAGTTTTTTTTTTTTAATTGCAGTGGAAAATGAAAGAGTGTTCTGAAGATCTTTTAAACACAAAGAGTTTCAGTTTTTGGAGACTATAAGCTCATGTAGTTATCACCAGGCTGTACGGAAGTGCAAATCAAGAAATTCACTGAGGAAAAGTAGCTTCACAGCAGACTGACTTCCGTTTCCGGCCAGGAGGCCTGAGGAGTCTTAGCAGCGAGCGGGCTGGCGCCTAAGGACCCACTGAGGGGCTGGTGGCTCAGCTCTTTAGGCCCATAATTTGAGCACATGGTGAAATAGAAAGTCGACTTTAGATTAGTTCCAGTTACACTGCAGCTTCACAAGAAAAAGAATTCTGGGTATTTATGCTGCTGTTCACTTCTACAATCTTCTCGCTTGTTTGCATAAACTCTTCAGAGTCTTTGTGTGAACTCTCCAAAGCGCTCCACCGAGCTGTTGGGTGTAAATTTTCTTTTGCTGTATCTGTAATCCTAGCCCACGTAGGGAACTTGCAGTGTTGCCCCATCACAGTCCAAAACCTGAAAGAGGACTTAAATACTTCATGACTGTGCGTCCCTGTCATCTTCCACTCCAAGTTTTGAGTAGGAATCATGCAATCCTTCCGCTTGTAATTCCTCCCCAGGCTGACTACTTTCCTTGTGAGACAGAGATCAGCAAACCCTGGCCTGTGGCCCAAATCCAGCCACTGCCTGTGTTGTTATGGCCTGTGAGCTGTGAATGGTTTTTACATTTTTAGATGACTGAAAAAAAGTTAGAAGAAGATGAATATTTCATGACATATGAAAACTATATGAAATTCAAATTTCAGTGTCCACAAATAAAGTTATATTATACAACAGCCAGGTACAATCATTTGTATATTTGTCTATGGCTGCTCTCGAGCTGCAGCAGCAAAGCTGAGTAGTTGTGACAAAGGCAGGGACTGTGTGCCCACAAAGCCAAAGGTATTTCTAACTGGACCTTTACAGAAAAGGTTTGCTGACCTCTGTTCTAGAAGATTCCTTAGATTCTGGAGGCTTGCTAAGAGCAGCTAACATGGCCCAGGGATCCCATTTGCTCCAAGTGGGAGCACCTGATTCCCCATCCAATGATCCACCCCCATGGCCCAGAACTCCCAGCCTTCCCCAATATGTCTATCTCATCTCATGTCCCTCTCTATTCACTGAGATATGAGGTCCTTTTTAACCAGTAAAAATTCTGCATGGGGATGCACAGAGAGCTGAGCACGTGAGAGCAAATATGGGTGTAGTGGGCTAATGTCTCCAGAAATAGGGTCTAGACTGTGCTTCTCAAACTTTCATGTGCATTGCTGTCACCCGAGAGTTTGCTAAAATGCAGAATCTGATTGGGTAGGTCTTAGGTGAGGCCTAGAATTCTGCATTTCTCACAAGCTCCCAGGTGATGCTGTTGGCCCACAGACCACACTTTGAGTGGCAAGGGTCTACACTACCAATGCTTGTTTCTTCCACTGACTGGGTTGTGTTTTCATTGTTGAATTTCTGTAATACCAATAGAAATATTCCTAGATGGTCATGGATGGCTTATATGTTATACTTGTCATTTCCTCTTCTTACCTCATGCCTAAAACTTTTCCTACAAATAGTGTTTTCTAGAACGTGGATAATGAGTCTCTCCTACATAGACCAACTCATGTAGTGAGCTAAGTTTGCCTTCTGGCCCTGATTCTCTTATCTTTTCTCACCCTCTCTTTTCTTCTGGGCCCCAGGTGTGAAGCTCCAAATCCTTCCTACTCTCCTACTCCTGGATCAATCCTCCACCCTGGTTTCTTCCCTCACCCATGGGCCTTCGCAAGTCCCTTCTGCTCTCTAATCTGATGAACACCATCAGGAGTACTAAAGGACCTTAGGAACATCCATTCCAGCTCCTTTGTCTTGCTGGCAAGCACACCAGGACCTAGAGAAGAGAGGGGACACTCCCAAGGTGGCCAAGCAGAGACCAGGGCTCCAAGGCCTCCAGACTTTCAGCCCTTGGACTTTGCTCCCTCAGCCCTCTTCTTCTGTCCCAGGAGTTAACCCTTCTAGATGGCTTAACATGTCATCAACAATGAAATGTTCAGTGAGCATCAGGGTACAGATGTGTCACACCTCTCTGGCCACGTATTTGCAGTGAAGCAGGATCTTTCTGGAGTGATTCTAATGGTCTTGATTTCAGATACCATGATGAGGTGGCTGGGACAACAGCTTTGAAGTTCTGAGACTTTTCCTCCCTTCAAATCTACAAGTGAGAGGGATTGCTCACTTGGCTTCCTATGTTAGAATGAGAAATTGAGGTACAATTCATGTAACAAAATTAAAAAGTGAACAATTCAGTGGCATAGTACACCACCATGTTGTGCCACCGTCATGTCTCCCTTGTTCCAGAACATTTCGTCACCCCAAAGGGAAACCCCATACACGATAACATTACTCCCCATTCCCCGTGCCCCAGCCCTGGGCAACCAACCAGTTGGCTTTCCATCTGTATGGATTTGCCTATTCTGGGCATTTCATGTAAATAGAATCATACAATAGGTGACCTCGTACGACTGGCTTCTTTCATTTAGCATATGGTTTTGAGGTTCATCCTTGGTAGCATATATCAGTCCTTGATTCCTTTTTATGTCTGAAAAAAATTTCATTGTATGGATATACCACAATTTATTTATCTATTCATCCACTGACGGACATCTGGATTGTTTTCACCTTTTGGCTGTTGTGAGCAGTGCTGCTGTGAACATTGCTGTGGAAGTATCACTTGAGCCCCTGTTTTCAGTTCTTCCGGTTACACACCTAGGTGGGGAATTGCTGGGTCATGTGGTCATTCTATGCTTAACGTTTTGAGGACCTGAATTTCCTTTTAGTGGTTTTACTGATCCCCCGTTCTGTCACACTACCGCACAATAAGGGCAGGTGAAATAATCAGGCAACGGAGGAGTATCGCACTCCTTCGTATCTCTCTCTCCTCAACCGAATGCCTTTAGCCAAATAAATTTCATTTTATATCGTTTATCTTCACAGTCCACAACTTAACATAGCAGTTTCTGAAGGGCCAGAGATCTGTTGCAAGCCAGGAAGCAGGAAAGTGGATGAGAGAAAACACAGCCTGAATAGCCTTCAAACTGCTTATGAATAATCCAGAATGGGGGCTGACTTCATGGGTGTGTGACCTGTTTAGTCCACAGAGGGCCCCACACTGTCAAGGACCCTGCACCTGGTTTTACGTTCTGCTGTCTCTGTCCTGAAAATCTTAATTTTTGAACCAGGGATCCCACATTTTCATTTTGCACCGGGTCCTGTAAATTATGTAGATGTCCCTATCAAGAATGACTATGTCTACTATGACATAGCATGGCCTGAGAAACCAATTCAAGCAAGCCATGGCAGGAAACTGAGCCCAAATAAGGACAAATAGCAAACACATTCCTTCTGCTCACCAAGAAAAAGTCAGAAGGTTTCAGTTCTTATGCCTTCAAGGAGAACTGGGCAATGCCCCGCGCTTGGAAGGGCCTGGCAAAATTGAGAGCAGAATGCAGGCTCAAGAGATGAACTTTAAAGGAAACAATCCTTTTGCGGTAGGTTGCTAAGCCTTTTCATCGTGCTTTGGCTGTAGGAGAGATCAGAGTTCATGGGCTCAAGGAAAAATAAATGTGTTCCAGAGAGGCCTAAACCCTGCCCTGCCCTTCCCAGTGTAAGTAGAGAGGAGGGCCTGGATTTTTCCTAAAATAAGAGTAAACAGGTTTTAAATTCCAGATGGAATCACAACTGGCCAGAAAGCTGACACAGCCTCTTTATCTGCTCATCTGCCGGCTTTCAACAAGCTTTAGCAGTTGCTCAATTGTGACGTCTTTCAAGAAATCCTGCCAAGTATGCCCTTTTCTCAACCTTTCCTTAGTGAAAACAATATACAAAAAACTGAGGAAGAGCTGGCCATGTCTGTATTTACTACCAGTGAGTATGAGACGCGTCCTAGAGCACAGATCCTCCCAGAGAATGACTAGCCAAACAGTCCTGTCCAGAGGCCTTCCAATAAACCAGATGCGCTGGCATGTGATTATGGACTTACATGCGTGTTTCAAGGAGACAGCATAAATGGCAACCGCCAGTCTGGCATCAGGCAGCCATCTGCAGGGTACTCCGTATCAGGAGCCAAGTCGGGGGAGACCACTAACAGCAGGATTCCCTGGAGTAGGGAAAGAAGCGGGGGGGGGGGGAGTGTTTGGCGATGGTGACAAATAGAACATATTTGTAGTTTCTGATAAGGAGTTCTTTATACTTTTCTATAACATCTGTCCCCATCCTTGATTCCCCTTTACAGTTCACAGCCTGAGTTTAAAAAAAAGAAAGAAAAGAACAAAACAGCTGATGGCAGAAATAGCAGGCTCACCTATATAGGCTGTGCCTCTATGGAGTTTTGAGGGAGGGTGGTTCTGGAACACTTGGGTCCTCCACCCTCCTCACCTCCAGCTGCAGATCCCCAGCTGCTCTCACACAGCCCTTCCGGCAGCAGGAAAGGCCCCCGGAGCTCGCGCTTTGCTTGCTTCAGGCCTCATTAACTCACGATGGGCGGTAGTCAGGCACAGCTGACGGAGGATCGCCTGTATCTCGGCATATGTAATTTTCTCCTCCAGTTTTAAAAAATAGTATCAATTCTGATCTGCCCCAAATTGCTTGAACTTGATTCTGTTAGAAGATGAAGTGGTATCAATGATTTTATTTCTTTATTTATCCGTTTGCCCCACTGGAATGCACTCCTCAAGGGCAGGTATCTCATGATATTGACCATTGTGTTCCCGGGAACTAGAACAGTGCTCCGCACATGCTGAGGGCTTAATAAATGTTTCATGAGTCTTTGCTGAATGAGTGAAGCACCTAGAGACTCTTTCAAGTTCCTTTATGCCCATCGAGCATGGCAAAGTGGTTAGGAGCAGAGATTACAGAACTCGGCTACTCGGTCTTGTGTCCTAGCTCTGTCTTTTTCTACTGGTGACTGTGGCTGAGTTACTTAACCTTCCTGTGCCTCCGTTTCACTGTCCTTAAATCGGGTATGTTAATAAGATCTATCTTCCAGTGTTGTGGAGATTAAAGGAGTTAAAGCTTAGAACATTGCCTGGAAAGTGGTAGGCTCTCAACTGTGTCAACTCTCTTTATTACTTACAAAACCTGTACTGATACCCACTTCCATGTTCTTGCAGCGTTGTTCCATTCCCACTGCTCCACAGCAAAGTAATCCTTCGATAAAATATTTGCTCATAATAAATTATGATATATCCCATCATTACCCTGTAGTTGCATCATATAGGGCAAAAATCTCGGCAGGAACAATTCTCTCCAAATCCACGCTCAGTAAGGCAATGCTTAATGAATATCCAACTGGCAAAAATAAGGGGGTGGGGGGTGGACTTTGGGAGCCACTTGAAGCTCCAAGTGACCTAAGCATTTGTAATATGTAATGAATTTGGATGAAGTATTTTCCATTATTAAACATGACAGTGGTTTGCTTATGCATGGCTCTTTTTGAGTAGACTGGGTTGATAGCCTGCATTTTCCAGTAATTCTAAACTACATGATGGGAACAAAGTCAGAATAGTGAGTTAAAGCTTTATAAAAATAAATGACATCTCCACCACTTCAGAAAATGTCTGCACGGGTCCTCATAGAAAGTTGGAAAAGTTATAAATATTCTGAGTGTGTTTTGTGCCATTCTTCTGTGCACACCTCTTATGCTGCAGGGAAGGCCTAACTCTGAATTATACTTGATGCTCAGGGGAGAAGGACCTGGCAGCGAGCCGACCTCTACCAAAGTCCCGGATCAGGAAGCCAGTGGAGCAGAGCCTGCGGCGTGGTTGGTGAGTGTGGCTGAAACTTCCCTGACACAAGCCCATCCATTTGTGTGTCCTGAGAATAGGCTCCCCAGGGGGGCTCTGAGATGACAGGCAATGGTCACCCCTGAGTTCCATCACCAACATCAGCTTGTCTCCCTGGTTAACCATCTAGTCCCTTTCTTCATATGTTATGCCATCAGCTTCTCCAAACAGCTTTTGGAAGGAAAAGGGTAAGAAGCCGTACATACAAAATAGTCTGTACTGTGTGATAAGAGAAAACAACCACACTTGGGAATAAGATTGAAGGAAAAGCCACTAAAAGTTAGCACATGTTACAATGAAGTTTGAATTCATAGCTGATATTTATTTTCTCCTTTATGGGTATCTGTGTTTAAGTGTCTATAAACTCCACTCTGCAGAGCTCGGCCCTTTACTTGCCAGTGGTTCCCTGAGACTGCCTCCCTAGCCCTGTCCTGTCCGCCTCCCGAAGACTGGGCTGCCTGGCAGCTTGGTGCACAACCGCCGCAGGAAGGGGCTCTCACAGGCCGCCGTGCGTGAGCGGTGCTGAGGGCCACAGCACAGAGGGCTCTGTGTCTGCGGGCCGTGCCTCTGCCCTGTGAGAGCTTTGCTGGCTACTCTTAGCTCAGGAAGGTGGCATCTCCATGTCCTCACCAGGTGAACCAGAGCAGTTTCCTTCCTTCCAGAAAATGGAGAAGGTTATGATTTCAATAAAACCGACTTCTTCCCTTTGGGTAAAAGATTAGACTCATAGACAGTTTCATTTTCTTGTGAACTTGTCTGTTTGCCTTTTGCTTTGGGAAAAGGTATTTGAAGAACTAATGTGTGCCTTATTCTAAAGCTCCAGTGTGGAAAACAGTAGTTAAAAATATCGATATCCATTGAGTATCCACTGAACCTGTCAAAGGATATAGCATTTGTATAAATGCTAATGACAGGAAAATATAAATTTAAAGGGATATTATTATTACCTAAGGGAAATCCCTATCTGGTGAGAGGGATTCCAATTCATGGATTTCTGATCTAAGAGCCTCCTTCCCCATTGGCTCTACCCTGATTTGCCATTATTTTTGTCTAGCCTTCTGTCACACAAACTTCTCTTTGACTGAAGCAATTTGTGTGTGTGTGTTATCTTCCCTATTCAACTGGGGCTCATCGGGGCAGGTATCGGGCCTGTTTCATTTTTGACAAGTCCACATTGCCTATCTCAGTTCCTGGCACACATTAGTAGCTCAATTAATTATCAGTAAACAGCTGAAATTTAGATTCACTCATTGGCCATTTATTTGTTCATTCATTCAGTGAGTCAGTTACTCTCTATTTTTTTTCAAGCACAACCAGTCATGTTAAAGGTGCTGGGGACACAACCCTAAACTGATCAGACTGAAACTCCTGTCCTTTGGAAACTTACATTCCATTAGGTTTGACTGATTACTATGAAAACCCTTACTTTCCTTTGTTGAGTATCTAATTGCTGATCCCTGGGGGTTTGTCAGAAAGGAGGTGGGAAGATTCTTTTCCATGGTCTTCCTTTTCTCTAAGGATGTGATAAGGATCAAGAAGCAAAACCCTTAAAGAAAACCTATGATTTCAAAAATTTGGCCCAGAACTTCATGTGGCCAAGATAAATCTCTCTTCCTTTGGGAAATCAGGGCTGAGCGTGGTCTGAAATGGAGGGGGTGAGACAGAAGGGTGTCTCTCACCTGAGTCGTTGGAAATCTCCTTCATAGTTCCAAAGCCAAGAATTTGGGAACTCTATGACTTAGAGAAAATGAGCTGGGGCAGAGGTCTCTGTGGGAAGGGAGTGGGGGCCGGCCACATCAAAGGTGTCAAGAAGCCTAAAAATGCCTTGGGATGAGGAAGATCCACAGGGCCTGACCCCTGGGGCTGGGTTGGGAGCAGAAGCAGCAGCAACCTGCAGGAGGAGGAAAGTAACCGCTGGAATGTTCAGGAATTTTAGGATGGGGGCAAGACTGCTGCAGGATGTGTGGTTGAGCCCTGAGCTACTTTATCTAGACATTAAAGGAAGGCAAGGCCGGGACCTGGAACAGGCTCTGTGCATGGGGAATTCTGATGATTCTGTAGTCATGACCTTTCCAGCCTGGGAGAGCAGCTCATTGGCAGCTCTTTATAGGATTCCGAATGTGTTTATTTGTTTGGTCTTCATATTACCTCACTTCCAGCAAGTCCAAGAACTTTGAAAGATCTCTGGGAGTAAAAGAGTCTCATTTGAAAGCCTTTCACTCATACGTATAAACAAACTTCCCCTAAATTAAAAGTGGACAGGATATAAATCTGAGTTTATGTAATGGAATGTTCTGCGCCAATCCCTGTTGTTTTGTGAAACTCTTTTCAGGATATGTTATTGGTCACGGCCCCATGGGTCTTAGGAGGCCACCATTTCTCTCTGAGAGATCCAGAACTAATCCCAGGAAAAAGCAGAAAGGCTGTCAAGCACATGGTTTTGATGTATTCCTTGTTCACATAGAAGTTGTTTTCCATGCAGAAATGCTACTGAAATGTAAAGCTGATTTATCAGCAGTCTGTTTGCACAAGTCACCTTGTCTGTGCAAACTGAAAATACACATCTACCAAAATTCCCAGCAGTGGGGGCAATGTGAAGAAGGGGTGATGATGCTTTCTCTCTTCCAGCCTCTCCACCGAAACCCTCCATCCCCACCCTCAAAAGAGCAACTAACCCCAGGGCCACCCCCAGGTTTCACAAAAATGACAGACTGAATTTGATTCAGATTCCCAGTTTCCCCAAAGGTGCACACACTCCTGCAGTGCTCTACTTTGAAATTAAACTTTGGCTCTCATAAAACCAACTGGAAGAATGGAGACGCTTCTCCTGTTATCATCATTTAGCTCCTTACTTTGATGCAATATTTGGCTCCCTTAAAGCTTCAAAGGGTCCCAGATAAATCAGAACTTTTACGTCACCCACTACTTTTTGCAGCCAGAATATTCTGTATCCTGATCTAGGACTGAACATGTCTAACATTTACTTTTGATCACATTCTGCTGAGACTTTCCACCCTCCAGAGACATTGTCTGCATCGACAAGTTCTCAATTCCAGTTCAGCTTGCAGCGGGGTTTTCCAGAAGTTTCCAGTGGTCTCCCAAAGGGCGAGAAAGAGAATAGCCTTAGAGGCTGAGACAGAAAGCAGGCGTGCTGGAGGGGGAGAGAAAAAAGCTGTCCATGACCTAGCAGCAAAATAAAACAAAACCTGAGCCCCCCGCTGCTCTTCCTCTGCCCTGCAGGCTCTTATCTGCCTCTAACTCACCCTCCTCAGTCTCTGAGACTCACACCTGGAGTTACTGTGGAGGTTGCTGGCACTTCTCCATCACATGTACCTTTTGGCACCTGCACGGTTTTCATTTCAGCACGTTCCTCCTCGTTCTATAGCTATTTGTTCACTTGTCTGTGTCACATCTAACATCCAGCACCCCCATGCTCATTGCCTATATTCTTCACCAGCACCCAGTACATTTTTCTTCTCCATCCACTCTTATTCACTCTTACTCGGGCAGAGCAGCATTGACATTTGGCGGCAGCCTGTGCACCATAGGATGCTGAGCAGGAGCCCTGGCGCCCGTCTGTTAGGCGCAGGGAGCACCCCTGCTGCCAGTCACCCTCCGGGTTGTGGCCATCAAAAATGTCTCTGGGAACTTCTGCCAAACATCCCCTGGGAGCATGATCGCCCCCTCCCCCTCCACTCCCTGACAGGAGAGCCACCGTGGGGCCCTGGAGACAAGATGCTGCGGCCTTTACTCACTTGGATTCTCCAAAGCTGCCCTTCATTTGTTTATTTCTTGTTCTAAAAGAATGCAGCAACATTTTACCGGTACAATCTCCAGATTCTTCTTGAGATATTTTTAAATCATAGTAAAGCCAAAGTTAAAAAAAAATCCCTGAGAAGTAGATTTATTTGCAGGCTTTCTGGAGTAGTAAAGAGCGCAGTGTGGGGAACCAAGTGTTACAGCTTGAAATCCGGTTCTACCAGATACTCTCTGTGATCCTAGGAGAATCACTTAGCCTGTGTGTGCCTCTTCAGCTGAGCAATAATCCAGTTAATTTAAATCATCACCTAGAGTAGTAATATTAGCTGCCCAAAGGGGTCATATGTGAATGACAACTTGAAAAGCTCTTAGAAGAGTTCCCAACCCAAAGTCAGCAAGAGGTAAACACTAGCTCAACGCCAAGGAGTGAGGGGCTCTCCAGAGGGCTGCGTGGCAGAGCACCTTTGTTTAGAACTATTAGGAAGCTTCACATTTGTGGGGCCAGGAGGATCAGAGCAGATCCTGCCGAATGTACCAAACATCTTTATACCGTCGACATTTTAGAACCAAATTGTAAGATTAGGGTCAGCTCTGTCAATTTCTGCTCTTGAGACTTGCCCTTCCTTCAGCTGTGACTCCAATTACTTGTTTTAGAAAGTGGGAGGTACAGTGAGTCTCGGCAGGTAAGAACCTGGGAACTCATGCTGCGTCTTGTGTGTGCTAGTCATGTGTTCACGCTCACCTGCTAGAAGCAAAATCACAGCGGAAAGCAGCTGGTCACTGTTTTTGCTAACACACTCAGGTTGGTTTGTGCGCTCTGGGATCCTGAGTCACTAATCTCCAGGGAACTTCTCTTTTTAAATTTTTCTTCTCCATTTTTATATTAAAAAAACCAAAGAGTTTAAACCATGTCATGCCTTTGTTTTCACTGAGCAGTGGTTTTAAGACTGTCGGTCTGTGATCATTTCATCCG
The DNA here is from genome assembly GCF_030020395.1 of Manis pentadactyla. NCBI lineage: Eukaryota > Metazoa > Chordata > Mammalia > Pholidota > Manidae > Manis > Manis pentadactyla. Next base: position 8,123,251 of record NC_080038.1, read on the forward strand.
TTCCCACTGTTGAATAATGTATTTTAGAGGCAGCATAGTGTCGGGGGTAAGAACATAGCCTCGAGGCTCAGGTTCCACTTCTGCGACTCACAAGATGGGCAACGTCGGGGGCGGCACTTCATTCCTCTGTGGCGCAGCTCTGTAAGAAGGTGAAGTTGATAATAGTGCTCTCATCAGACAGTTTATGTGAGACTGGAATGAACACTCCATCCTCAGAAACCAGCACAGAGTAGGACACCTGGGTAAGGTTCTGTAGATGGTAGCCATTACCACTAATAATATCTCATAACCATGGAGCACTTAATACTCTTTCAAGCAGGTTTGTGTTCAAGGTCCCATGTGGCAAGTGAGAATATAGTCCCAAGATGTGGGGAAAATGACATCAGCCCCACTTTAGAGAGAAGATGGCTGAGGCAAAAAGATGGTGAGGAATGTACCAAGGTCACCAGGGAATTAGCACCTGTCGATGTAACTGCAACTGGGTCTCTAAGACCCTGAATCTTGGGCACTTTTCTTCAATTAGTGCTTTCTGGAAATTAATGCATATGCAGAGGATCTGGGAATCCTGTTAAAAATGCAGATTTTGATTCAGCCGCTCTGGGAGGAGAGCTGAGATTATGCATTTTCAAAGAGCTCCCAGGAGATTCTGATGCTGCTGTCCCATGAGCCCCACTTGGGATAGCAAAGGTCTGTAACTGGTCACCTCAACCTCTAGCATTTCTGATGCCTTGCTGCTAATTTCCATCAGAATTTGAAAAAAAAAAAGTGTGCCGAAAAAAATCACAAAACCTATTGTGGGGCTCATTCCCAAAGTTATCATTTTCTCACCACTGTGAAGTTACATGGGAGTTTATTACCAAAATACTCTTATCGACCTTCCCAGTAGCAGTAGGGACAGGCAGCCCTACATTTTGCTGCAGCCCACCAGCAACACCAGTGCCTACTCTGCGGGTGGATTGGAAGCCCCGCCGGGACCCACAGAGTCCTTCCGCCCCTGTCCCTTCACTCACTGCCAGGGAGCTGTTCCCAGTGAGGCGCTCCAGTGAAAAGAACATTGCTCTTTCTTCTGAAAACCCATTACTCCCTCCCAGTGTTCATTTGTTTTTCATTTACACAGACATTTCAGCTATTTTTGCTTTGTTGTGTAACCTAGGTAACCTACACCAGCTAACCTAAGAACAAATTCCAACTTTTGCATCCAATTTCAAACCACACCTGAGCTTTCCACAGATCGCACAGCAGAAAGCCTGGCCAGGTTCTCGCAGGGCAGGCAGCCCTCTTTAATCCCAGATGACCAGGTGTCACGAAAGTGGGTTCGAATGCACAGGAGATGGTCAAGTGCAGTTTATGAAAATCAGCTCATGAAGGGGGCATCTTCCTCTCTTCCCTTTTCTCCATATTGTTTTTCTGTACTTTTCCTTTCAGATGAAACCCGCCTTTGCATGGCAGGGGAGTGGTCAGCGGACTTTTTCTGTAAAGGGCCAGACAGTAAATATTTTTCGGCTTTGCAGGCCATAGGGCCCTCTGCTGAAAGGGCTCACCTCTGCCCTTGCAGCTCAAAAGCAGCCACAGACTATGTGTAAACAATTGGGTACAGCTCTGTGTACACAGACTTTATTCACGGGCAATGAAATCAGAATTTCAATTAATTTTCATGGGTAATGAAATATTATCTTCCTTTTGATTTTTCTTTTCACCGTTAAAAAATGTAGAACCCATTCCAGCTCTCAGGCTGTACAAAAACAGGCAGCAGGTGGGATTTGGCTCACGGGCCATAGTTTGCCGACCTCTCTATTAGAGTCACGTGAGCTTGCCAAAGGCAACATTCTCATATATTGTGATGTGAAAACTTAGATGTAGAGTACACTTCCAGATTTCCTGCGTTTCTGGTCGCAGCTTTAAAGGAAACCAAAGCTGTGTGCTGGGAACTGTTCTAAGTGTTCTGCAAATGTGTTTTTCACATTAGCTTTCGGTATAGAATACGTTCTCATTTCCTAGGGCTGCTTAGTTTGTGAATGTGAAACCATCAACTTCCTGTGTCAACTTCAAGAAGCTAAGTTTCCCTATTTGTTTGAATTCCTTTAGTGGACTCTCATCTTGTATTTGCTTATTTTAGCTCCAAAGGCGGATCATGTTCATAACAAAAGCTTGGAAGCCTAAGGAAGTTTTAGGAATATTTTTGCAAAGGGATATATTCTAACCACTTCATTTCACCGAGGCCTCCTGAGCTATGTACTTTTATTCAAGTACTAATGATGATAATAAGGGCTTGTGGCCATGTTCTTTAGCCCCTTGGTTGGAGCATATTATAGCTACAGCAGTGCAGTTGGATTTTTTTCCTGGAGGAATTCCATGCTTGGCCCAGAAACTGTCTTAAATGTCGAATTTATCTTTTTAACACGCACCTTCAACAATGTGTGGGCACTTTTTGAGCCTGCACAACTATTCCCATTTTTCGTTAGCTAGTCTAAGCTTATTTTTCTTCTGCATGTTTCTTTTCACATCAGACACAATCACCTATCAGATTCCCTTCCATCATCACCACACACATGCCTGTCAACCTCAGCAGCCTGAGCTGTAGGGGTGTCTCTAAAATCACAAAATTAATTACATCCAAACACCTCATTCATTTATTCCTTCTCTTAGCAGCACTAACTTGAAACAAGATACATGGGCTTTTGGCTTGGCAGTCTTCTTTCATAGCTTTGGTAAACCATCACCTAGCTGTTCGTCGGACATTGTGCATGCAGAGTAGATTTATGAACCAGCGTATCTTTTTGTGACCCCATAAAATTTATTTATTTCTACCAAAAGACTTTATTTAGGGAGTGGGTCGACAAGAAACATCTGAATCACAGTCACTTCAGGGGTAGGTCTTGTACTCCATTAAAATAACTAACTCGGGGCGCTCCCAGTGGGTGCTCCCTCAGAGGCGGGTGGGATGGTGGGATGGAGCGGTGCCAGGCAGCATAGTGCTGGGGGGAGTCCACAGCCCTGGAGGAGGCTCGGCCGGCCGGCAGGGAGAAGCAGGGTTTAGCTCCTCTTCGGACACCTGTGGAGGGGCATTGTGATGCAGAGGCTTTGTCCCTGGAGGAAGAGGGTGGGGAAGGGTGAACGCTGCAGCTGTGGCCCAGCTGAGGAGCCCCGCAGAAGCTTTCAGGTCCCGGACATCTGCTCTTCCCAGGCTCTAACTTTTTCCCAGCCCTTCCTAGGCTAGGGGGTAGTGCTCCCAAGAATTCCAGCCCTGCAGGATCAAGGTCTGGGTGGCCTAACAGAAAAGCAAGGTGTCCTGGAGAAAAGAAAAAACAAGGGCAAGAAGAACTCTAAGTGAGCAGATCTGCGGTGATAAGGACCAAGCTGTTCGATGTCTGTTTAATTGCCGGTGCAGAAAACTGAAAGGAAAAAAGGAGGTACATGCAGATGGTACACCTTTACTTGTTTTCAATGACTTAATGCTTTGAAGAAAGTTGATTGAAAGAACGTCATTTTCAAATATAGACTGGCAGGTTTTACTCATAGACAACTGTAGATCAGAGCTCTGGGCACTTCCTTGTTGCCCTAACAATTCTGCCCATTATTTCTCAATTAGCTGCACTGATAGGGGCGAGGACATACATGAGCAGAAGCCACTTCTGTTACCGCAGGATGAGCTGTATGATGTCTGTTGCACCAGCTTTACCCTTCTGATCTTCCTATAATGTTTAGCTTAGACGAACTTTAAATGCTCTGGTATTCCCTGAGTACGCTTTCTGATAAAATTTACCCCAGCTGCAAAGCTCCCAGGGTGGTTTCATTGCAGTTTGGGTAACTTCCCGCTGCCATGACCCAGGAGAGCTGGTGGAATTTCTCCTCTAAAGACTGTGCCCAAGGAATCATGTATTCTCTTCATTTGCTTTTCTTGTAGTAGCGACCCTGTCCCCATGTGTCAAGCGAAACAGGAAGCACTGGAGAAGTCTGGTCAGTGGTTGACAGTGTACAAAGCCCTTTTCTGCAGACGCCCGACCTCGGCACTGCTGGGCCTCTTGGCTGGGCCATTCTCTGTGGCGGGGGCTGTCCTGCACACCACAGGATCCCTAGCCTCCAACTCCATGCCAGAAAACCCTCCCCCTTCATCACAACAACCAAAATTGTCTTCAGATATTGCCCGATGTCCCCTGGGGGGCAAAATTGCTCCCAATTGAGCACCATTGTGCTTTTATGAGAGAACTGGGCAGGGGGCGGGTTGGTGGGTACACAAGATAGTTACTGTGATTCCTTTTAGCTTGACTCAGAAGCACCGGTCATCCTTTCCCAGATTTTTAGGACCAGGACAGGCAGTCGTGCAAACTCCTTGCGGAAAGGGCCCCTACTTTTTCCCTTGTTCCTAGCCTCATCAGAACAAAGCAGGTGTTCAATAAAAGTGTGACAAGTTAAATTATATCTTCTTTTTTCCTGATGATTCTCTGTCCTAGTAACTGGAAGGGAGAGCGCTTTGGCTCTAGATCCCCATTTCTGGCTCAATGTCAGGTCCCAATTTCCTTTAATACCAGATCTCAACTTCAGGACACACACCCCCCTCCAGTGATATTGCTTACAGCGTACGTGTGAAGGAACATCTCTGTGCCAGGAAAGCTTTATCTCCCTGCCTTCCTTTCTCAGTCAAGTTTCTTCAACTGTCTCTCTGACCCCAGTTCTTCACAGTCTGCTTACAGCCCTTGTTGGCCATCAGTGACCTCCGAGTCTCTCTTTCAGGTCCCCATGTTCTCACCACTCAGAAAGTCCCCTTTCTGGGCCCTCAGCCCTGGGTATGTCTCTTCCCAGATAATTATTCCCAGACAGTTGAGAGAGGAGGCTCTTACGCAGAGCTCACAGATGGGATTTAGGGAGTTGGTCAGTCTCTGAAATGTCAGCCTACCCTTTTTAGGTGAGCACTCAAAATGCAGAACTTCCACTGCCCTCAGTGCATATCCAGAGGGATTTAGGGCACAAAGAAACCTCCAGAACCATGTCTCTAGACCCTGGCCCAGTGAAGTTTAGCTGCACTTAGAGCTCCTTTACACAAATGAGTGGCTTGTACTCTATATGACATCTTTAGGGGAAGGGATTAATTTCATCATCCCAACAAATGCATATTGAGCACTAGATACAGGACTAGGTGTTAGAGATACAGCAGGAGCAAGATAGAAGCAGTCCGTACTGTCAGGGAGGTGATAGTATTAGGATGAGCTGGGGAAGTGGGTCCAGCATACAACTCTGAATGCACCCAGTCTTTGATCACTTTAGAACATGACAAACAAAAAATATGTGGTGTGAAAATTTCCCAGTGAAAGAATCCTTCCTTGGGTCTGTATGGATCCAAAGCATTACCAAGTAAAGGCAAATATCACAGGAAACACAGAGTCTAGGAGACCAGACGGACAGAAAGGCATGTAAGCAAGCCTTCTGGATGGGAGAAAATTTACAAAGGACTTTTCTTCCAGGTTTTTAAAAGAAGCGTTAAGCTCTAACGCTTCTTTAGAAAATTTGAAGAAAACTTGAGGAATTCACTGAAGGACAAACTCAATTACAATGGAGAAACCTTCAGTAATACCACAAAGTGTTTGGTTTGGATTTTAGTCTTTCATCTTACAGTGCAGGAAAGAAAGGCTGCTAGGAGATTTCGGTGAGTGGGAAGATCTCCAGACAACCTGGCTCCTGGATCTTTTCAGTCTCATAAGCCCTTGGTAACGTTATTCTGTTTGGCGGTGGCTGTGGAAAAAGGATGTAGACCCTTCTTTTTCTCGGTTGGGTCATATAAAGAGTGATATTGCAAAAGGTGAGGTTGTGCCAGAGATTATTATATAATTGACTCTCCCACTTTAAGAAAAATATGGTCAAAAGCTATAATAGACTAGATTTTTATTTTCCAGTATACTGTGCCTTGGGGGAGCCGTAACAAATCACAAGGTCATCTTATCTCACCCATTAATTGTTGAAGAGGATATTGTCCGGCACACTGACTACATTCTAGATCAGAAAGGCAAACAAAAGAGCATGCTTATTTCAATTTTAAAAAAAGCCTAAGAAACAAGGCAAATTTTATGTCTCTAGACAAGAGATGGAAGTGTTCAATAGAGATGTATGGGAATATTACCTTGAGAGGCAGACGAGAGAGTTTAAGTTTTGGTGAGAATCATTTAACACACTGGAAAGTGGTTGTATTTTTCAAATATTTCCCAAATGCATGAATGATAATACTTGTCACTATTTTTGAGTCTCCTCATTGGGACAAGAGATATCTTAAGGAACTGAGGAAACTTACCCTGAGTCCGCTAACCACCACCGCAGGCTCAGAGAGAATGAATGAGCACCAGAACTGTGAGGATCAGAATTCGGATTCTGAATACCACTGATTCTGAATACCTTTGCATCAGAGTCTAACATGATTATCAAAGGTTTGATACTGAGCTCCTAAAAACCAGTCATCATCAGCATCAAATAGCAACTCTCAGGAAGGAGTAATGTCAGATGAATCTAATATCTTTTTAAAATAGAGTTACTACATTGGGGGGACAGGGAGATGAGAACATCAGGGAGAAGGCATCTACCCCATTGCCTTAGAACAGGATGCAATTCCAAGATTCCCTGACACATCTGGGGCTTCCTACTTCCTGCCTGCCTTTCTAGGAATGTAACATGATCCATAAAATATTATTTTGTAATTTATAGTAAGCAGCACCAATGATAAAAAAATGTCTAGTGGTTATGTATGTAGTTCATAGTTTTTTTTTTTTTGAGTGAGAGGTTTGAGTATCTAGAGTGCGACAGAGGCAATAAATGGATTACAGACATAAAGGACAGGATTGTCATGTGAGCTTACTCTTTGTAGGCATTTGTAAGTTGCATATAGTGTGCATAACAGAACTCTGACATGAATTGTCCCAGAGCTCTTCTTGGGATCTGCTGGTGGAAATCGTCCTGGAAATTTCAGGGGTTAAGTGTGTTTTTCTGAAAGGAACATCACTACTGGAGTTAAGCCAGTTGAGCTGACACTCCCAACGTCCCCACATGCAACTGCCTTCATAGTAGAAACATGTGGTCAGGGATTGCAGGACCTCACGTGATGATGTGGTCTAGGCGATTACTATTTTTAAAACAAATTTACCAACAAAGCACATGGGATCTTCTATGATCTCTAAGTTTCAGGGGAGTGCCAAAACTGAAGGGTAGCCTCAAACAAGAGCCCTCTGTTATACACATACATGCATATACTAACATAATAAGTAGCAGGATATAATTTGTTTTTTCTCAAGTACTCCTCTTTCTCCCCAGACTCCCTGGGCTCCGCTACCAAGATGGTTAAAATAAATAAATACAACTGTAATCCTCTGTCACTAGATGCCAAGCAATTGTTTCTAGAACCTGGAACTCAGTAAGTCCCTCCTAGTGGACCAGAGACATCAAATGGGACAAGTAAAGACTGTTTGAAGTTGGTATCTATTTGAGAAGGCCCTGACTTCTGAATCTTTGCAATGTGTGTCCTCTCCCCCGGAGGAGGAAATGTTGCTGTGGAGATTAGGAAAATATGCCTGATGCAGCTTGTTTTTCTTTGCATGAGAAATTCCATCCAAAGCACATGGCCTTGAAAATAGTCTCTGAGCTCGGAAAGAAAGCAAGTAACTATAGAGATATGGAATTCAGAGGCCAGGAGAATGCTCTCTGGGTGGCTAGCACCACCAGATGCAAATTCATTTCTAAAATTGTAATTTCTATGTTCATCCATTTGTTTGCACTGGACTTTCTCATTTCACATTGTTTTGTTTATTATGATTTTGTTCTAGAATCCAGTACCAACACCCTGAGAGGAATAGCTTCTAGACAGTGTTTATGAACACCCGAAGGCAAGGATCAAGTTAAACAGCACATAGACTCCCAGTGGGATTTTCCTCTGCACTTTATAATCTTTGCATTGCTTAGTACTTATACTACAGTTCATTCTCTCTATAAGAGTTGCTAAGGCACTGCCAAAGGAAACTTCAAATAGCTAGAAACATGACTTTTTTACAAATATATGCTGAAAGTGTATCAAAGACATAATTCATTAATGAGGAAACCAGCATATAGGGGAGACTGAAGTATACACAGTGGCAAAAATAATGTGAAAATATGATTGCAAAGATAGATACAGAACTGCTCAATGTCCTGCAAGGCAATAAAACTGTAACCTTTGAGGTTATCTTTTTTAGCAAACGGAAATGATTTGCAACTCTATTGGACAAAAAAAGATAAACTCTAATGGACAAAAATCGCTTGTAACTTATCAGTCTGTGTGCTAATATCAACTTCGTAGCGTCCTAGTCCTAATAAATAATAGTCAAAGATGCATTTCCATAGAGAATTAATTACCCTTGGCTTGATAGGCTGTGCCTCAGGGAGGCTTTGAAAGGACACGGGGTCATTCTTTTGCTTATTTCCAAGTATTGTATAAATTTTCATCCCAGGGCCACTCTTAAGGCATTTTGCCCAACATTCAGTGGAAGGATGTTTTATGGGTCTTGGTGCCTGAAATTGCATTACAACTCCTCCAAAGCTGCATGTTTCAAAATATTTCAAAAAAGAGATCTTAAAGGATTTGTCTTTCTAAAAACACATTTTTACCCTGCACCCAAGGCGAAGGTGGCCTCCCCTCTGCACAGCCACTGACTTGCTTATAGGGCAAGCATCCGCCGTGGGCTGTTCGTTTCCATTGTAATGGGAGGTTTTGAAGGGGGGACTGCCCAAGACGACCACAGCTCCTCCGTCTACGTTTTGCCAGCCCGCGCTTGCCGCCAGAACATTGCAGTGAACAAAGGAAAGCCCACAGGCTGTCTCAGGCAGAGGAAGCCACAGACCAACTCGCTGTCTTCCACAGGCTCCCGGCTCGGGCTGACCTGTTCGTTTCTCAGTATTTTGAATCCTATGAGCTCAGCAAAGTTTGAACGGGCAGCAGTGACTGAGCAGGCAGACACAGAACTGCAGGTCTTGACACACGCTGTGCAGGCACAAGAATTAGATTCAGATTCCCGGGTCTGCCATGTACGTGTAGCTGCACCTGATCTGAGTCTCAGTTTTCTCATCTATACAGTGGGAATGAGAAGACTTACCCGACCTACTTGTCAGAAATATTTAAAGATCAACAAAAACCGTATGTGAAAAGGATTTGTTGTAATAAATGTAGTTAGTGTTACTATTGAAAGCTACCCTACCCTGGATGCCCGCTGATATGAGCACTTCATGTCCATGAACTCAAATCCCCTAAAGAGCCACACAGCTGCTGGTTGTCGCAGCATGTATGACAAATACTGGTGCGTGCATATCATTCACCTCTTCTCTGTTTTGTTTGCAGTAGCAGTGGGCACAGTGCTGTTCCCCGGACCCTCTTGGAGCTAGGAACAGTCACGCACCCTGATTCTGGGCAGTGAGAGCTGGCAGGAGTCCGCTTGGGACAGGAGTGAACCCTGGAAACCTTTTGCTTCCATGATAAAGAGGCTGAGCCAGCCGTGTGGCCTTCCCCTCTTCTCTTCCCATTTTCCTCCTGCCTTGAATGCAGAAGTGATGCTTGTAACTTGCAAAGTGAGGGAAAGGCCGAGAGAGCTGCAGGGAGGGGGCCCAGCTGTGAGAGGGAGGGAGCTCTGTAACCTGAATGTTGATAACCGCCTGTCTCCAAACTTCCTGTTCTGTGAAAAGATGAATTCCTCTAGGTCTAAGCCACTCATCTTGGGTTTTCAATGACTTACAGCTGAATACAATGCTAAGCGAGCAATGTACATGAAGTAATAAAAGAGCAAAATCTCGTACTGTAGACTGTGGACTTTGAGTGGTAAGGATGTATCAGTCCAGGTTCATCCTTGGTAACAAATGACCCATCTGATGAGTGAGGTTGATAGTGGGGGAGGTTGTGCATGTGAGGGCAAGGGGTAAGTGGAACATCTCTGCACCTTCCTCTCAATTTTGTTGTGAACATAAAACTGCTTCAAAAAGTCAAAGTCTTAAAAAAAAAAAAAGAGAGAGAGGGAGAGAGTCCTGTCTGCAGGAGTTTGAACTTTGATTACTCAACTAATTCTGCCTTCTCTATTAAAGCCAGAAGCTCTGAATCCTGGGGCCTGGCTTTTCTTAAAGAAATGTTATGGCCTCTGTAACCCTCTCTGCCCCCACCCCCTGCTCCCTAAAACATTAATTAAAAATTAAATTAAAATATTAAAAAATCATCTGTAATGGGAAACTCTTCATGATTAGGCATGTGATGAGCACCCCCAAACTAAGGTTGCTTCTTGACATAGAGCAACTTTTTAATCACTTTGCTCTTTTATTCCCATAAGTTATAGAAATACCTTGGAATTGAAAGTATTTTGCCATGCAAACTTAATTGATTTATTAAACGAAAAATTTCATGGATACCAGCTAAGTTCCAGCCTTTGGGAAGATACATAAGAATAAAACACATGGCATTCACAGTCTAGGGAAGATAGACTTGGAAATAAACAGTTCCAGAAAGACTGGAAGGAAAACCAGCAAGATATCTTCGTGGTTATCCTGAATGAGAACAATCCATGAGCAATTTTACTTTCCTTTTTTATGTATTTCTGAACATTCCGGTTTTCCTATATCAAACATTCCTGGTTATAGGGGGCCCAGATAAGTCCTCAAACTTAAAAAAAATCGTTTGTTGGATAATAGACCCTGCATTTTGATCTAAAAAATATGGTTACTGGGTCTGACATATCCCTTAGGGTACAGACAGGCAGGTTTGAGTCAGAGTTTTGGAGCCAACCTTATACACTGACTTGTTGGACGCCACCTAGCACCCAGACTGGGAAAGCTAAAAGGGACCTTAGAGATGACCTGGGGCAACTCCCCAATTCTCAGATAAGGAAACTGAGTCCCCAACAGGTAAGTAGCACATGAGAACTTCGTTCCAAGGTACTGGGCTGAAACTAGTGGTCCTAAAACTCTCAGTGGGACTCTTCACATGCTGTGGACACAGCATTTCAGGGTTAAAAAGTCTTGCTGGGGGAAGACCAAATAGTTACAGGGAAAATGGCCTTGTTATCAGCAAGTATTTATAAGCAAATTCTTAGTGCCAAGGACTCCACTAAAATTCTTTTAAAAATAGACTTGTGGTTTTTTTTTTTTTAGCAGTGTTAGGTTCACAGCAAAACTTAAGAGATAGTACAGAGGTTTCCCATATGCCCCCTGCTCCCACACATGCACAGCCTCCCCCATTATCAGTATCTCCCACCAGAGGGGGACATTTGTTACAGTGAACCTACATTTACACATCATTATCTCCAAGAGTCAATAGTTTACATCACAGTTCACTCTTGGTGTATATTGTGTGAGTTTGGACAAATGTATAATGACACGTAGCCACCATTATGGTATCATACAGAGTAGTTTCACTGCCCTAAAAATCCTCTTCGTATTCATCCTTTCTTCCTTCCCATCCCCCTGGCAAACACTGATCTTTTTCCACAATCTCCATACCATTGCCTTTTCCAGAATGTCATATAGTTGGAATCTTACAGTTTGTAGCCTTTTCAGATTGGCCTCTTGGTCTAAGTTCCCTCCATGCCTTTTCATGGCTTGATGGCTGATTTCTTTTTAGCCCTGAAGGTCCATTGCCTGGTTGGACCACTGTTTAGTCATCCGTCGAATTACTGAAGGACATCTTGAAGCTTTGGCAAGTGCAGCTGGCAAAGCTTTTTATACATGAAGCTGTTATAAACATCTGTGTGCCGGTTTTTGTGTGGCTATAAATCTCCAACTCCTTTGGGTAGATACTAAGGAGCACAGTTGTTGAATCATATGGTAAGAGTATGTTTAGTTTTGTAAGAAATCACCCAACTGTCTTCTAAAGTGGCTGTCCCACTTTGCTTTCCCACCCTCAGTGAATGAGAGTTCCTGTTGCCTCACAGGAGCTCCACATCCTCCTCAGCATTTGGTATGGTTGGTGTTTGGGATTTGGGCCTTTGGCCATTCTAATAGGTGTGTAGTGGTATCTCATTGTTGTTTTACTTTGCATTTCCCTGATGACATCTGATGTGGAACATCTTTTCATATGTTTATTGACCATCTGTGCATCTTCTTTGGTTCTACTAGAATATTTAACATGCAATTCCCTGAATATCTCAACATTTGACTACACTTTGAGTGACATTTTGCATTTGAAAATTGGCTGTGTTTACCTTTTAGCTTAACAATTATTTAGTCTGGAGATAGCTTCATAGATACAGTGCCTCACACACTTTCCCCTCAGAGAAGTTCTTTCAACTGAGGTGACTAAATGGGCACTCACTAGGTGACTAGGTGGGCGCCTAGAGACCTAACCCAAAGCAGGCTGCATTGTTTTAAATATGGCTATTAATATAACTTTTATACACTAATTGTAAACACCACTGACCACCCAAGCAGAAGAATCATTGACCGCCTGTATCCTACCTCATCTGTATAAACAAAATCTGGCATGTCCATACAATGGGATATTGTCAGCCATAAAAAGGAGTGAAGTACTCATATATGCCATAAAGTGGAATGAAGTTTGAAGACATTATGCTGAGTGAAAGTAGCCACACACAAAAGAATACATATTGTATGATTCCACTTATGGGAAATATCCACAACAGGCAAGTGCGTGGAGACAGACAGCAGATGAGTTATTATCAGGGGTGGGGCAGGGGGAATGGGAAGTGACCACCACTGAGTATGGAGTTTCTTTTGGGAGCTGATGAAATGTTTTGGAAGTAGAAAGCAGTGATGGTTGCACAACTTTGTATATATCCTAAATACCACTTACTTGTGCACTTTCAAAGAGTAAATTTTGTGCTATATAAATTATATCTCATGTTTTAAAAAAGGGATTCGTAGGTTAGTTAGCTTTTCCATTATTCTCTAGAGGCACTGCAGAGTCAATTCTCTTTCAAAAAGTTTTCGTGAGGTAGTTTTTGCCATAGTTTTCACTTAGATGTTAACAGTCTCTTACTTGGAAATAACATAGAACTTATAATCCACCTTGGTTCTGATTGACCCCTGTTTCATGAGTTGGGTTTCCTTCCTTCCACAGTGACATTTGACGGGCACCTTTACAGCTTTTTCTGGAAGTTTAAGAAATGCCAGGAAACATAAAGCCTTAGCTACCTAGTAAAAAATGATCTCCTTCTAAAATAGAGTATAATTGTGTCGTTTTTTTACTCTTGGACTTGTATTGGTTTTGTTTTTTGAAAGGTTTGATCCAGCTTTCTCCCCTGCCTCCCCTTTCTTTTTATAGTTAAAGTCCCAGGGCAATAAAACACACCTGTGGCCTGCAGGGCCTCCCAGGTACAGGCAGGTTCAATAAACAGCATGATCAAGATAAAGCCACATGGTTGACCAAGAGAGAAGCCTGGGAGGCCCGTGCCCAGGAAGTCCAGGCTCCCAGATAACCCAGGTCCTGCCTGGGGGCCTCTCCCACTGTGCCCAGAGCGGCCAGTTTCTTCACAACCTCAGCCCCAGGCCTCCTTCTCTATTAGCAGAATAGCTCTGGGCTGAAAGCTGACCCCCGAGGCCTGTGCTGCCCTGAGCTGTGTGGGTTTTACACAACATGTCTGCAAGATCTCAACACTCATTTACGTTGGGTCATGGCAAGAAGTTTGTTCACAGATGGAATAAAGAACATTTACTTCTGGATTGTGCATGGAGGCTAATAAGAATCCAGACTCACTTTGCATGAGGCGCCCAGACATTTTCACTGTCCCAGGCCTCTGTAAAGGGGGGCTGAGGGAGGGCAGGGACATGGGACAAGCATCATGATGAAATTTTCCTGCCTATGATGAAAAATGCTGAGATATAAATAGTGCAGTAGCACCAGGAGGGACTCCATCGTAAGGCTAAGATTCCATTTTAAAAACTAGGGAGTTAGAAGGTAAGATTCCTAACCTATTTTATGGTAATTAACCAACAACTGACCCCATCTTAAGGCAGGTCAAGTACTCCTAAATGATATGTCCCTACTGCTTGAGGGCAACCACTATCTTGGAGAAGAACAGGACCATGAAATTCTTTGTATTAAGTTTATTTTACAGAATATCTAGATGGCAGAATATGGATGGTGACATAATGTCTCTCACTGGAGACAGATATGAGACCGCATAGCAAGCCTACGCCACTCCCTGTACTCTTTGCCCTATTCTTAGAAGCCTTAAAGGACAGAATCCTAAGCCTCTAAGCGTACCTCCTCTCTGCGGTTGCCTGCAGTCCCGTCTGAGTGTGTACTGTCTTTTATCAAATAAACTTGCCTGTTGCATAAGTCGATTGCACTTGTCTCTGAACTCTTTTCCATGATAAAGACAAGAACTCTTCAACCACCACCTCCGATGGTAAATGCCTTTGTCACTTTACTATTTCATTCCATTTTCTAGACTTAACAACAAGTCTTCACTTTCTCTGTCCTACTTTCGACAAGAAGGGAAGAGCTACTGAGATCTCTGATCTGGGCTTGCAAGTTCCTGTCACCTGGGTGACCCGGATAGGACAGCAGCTGCCTGCCCCAAAAATCTCCTTTCTTTGCCTTTGGGAAGTTCTCAGTACATAATCTCACTCCATCCAGTGCTTTGTGGCTCCCCAAATCCTGGGGTGGTGGGGGCTTAGTTCTCATGCTGTGCAGATTCGAGTGGACCCTGGATACCAGGTGACGCTGGCTTCAGGAGCTGGCGAGGGATCAGCCCTGTGCCGAGCAGGAGGTCAGTGAGCTTCCCTCTCCTCCCTCTGCTCTGCCTTGCTCTCTGCTGCGTGCACGCCTGCTGCCATTCACTGCCACTCTCGCTTTAATGAATTCCTTCCTTACCTGCACTCATCCGATCTGTTCGAGAATTCTTTCTCGGTCAGAGTCAAGAACCACCCCCCAATCCAGGTGGAGGTTTTACCCAATGTGCCAGAAGAGACCTCCCAAGATGCATCTGCCCAACAACAGGGCTAACCCTTCACCCAGGTTGAGACAGGGTGGGCCCAGGACAAGGCACACTGTGTATGGCCTTTGACTCACTTCACACAGCAGGTTTGATCCTGAAAAAAATCGGTTTAAATCAAATTATGCTGGAAGGACAGGCTTATCAGAGGAATCCGGAAATACATTCCTTTGTAAAGGGAAAAGACACTGAGATCCCATCATGCAGCCGTTTAGAAAATTGGGATTATTTGAAGATGTGCTTTCACTGACATTTGTCTGTGCAAGGAAACAGATGGGGGGAAGTGTCCAATGTCTTTGTCCTTCGATAGCCTTGAAGTGTGTGAAGCCACTGAGCCACCTTCATCACTTCACCTTCTGCCACCAGCACAGTCCGGGCACAGTAGGGGTTCCACGGATAGCCGTTAAATGAACATACATGAGTGTTGCATTATTTCCCTCAATGGCCCAAGCCTCTCCATGAGGTAAGCGTCATTATCTGTTTATAGGCGAGGAGGCTGTGGCTGTGGTGGGTTAGCTAATTTGCTCAAGATCTAACAGCCCATGAGAGCTGGAGGTGGGATTAGAGCCAGGGCTAGGAGTTCTGAGGGCAAAACCTGAGGAGTGGGGAGGGTACCGGCCCCCCAACCAACTACCAAAGATGACTCAAAGTTTACCACCATTCAACTTTTTAAAAATTCATATTGATTTACAAAAAATAGGTTTAAAGTACTTTTTGTCACATACATTGCCTCTGCAGACTAATATATAGAGATTGTGGCGTTACATATTCTTGTATAGCAATTGGTTCCTGAAGAGCGGTCCCTGGACCAGTAGTACCTACATCACCTTAGAACTTGTTAGAAATGCAAATTCCCAGATCCTGTACTAGATTTACTTCATCAGAAACTTTGGGGGTGATGCACAGCAGTGTGTGTCTTATTTAACAAGCCCTGTGGGGGTTCTGATAAACATTCTAGTTGAAATGCATCTTATTTTATTGTATAAGTACAGTTCATATTACCATTTGTCTCTTATTGGAAACTGAGGGATCCCTGGACATTTTGTTTTTCTTATAAAAATTGTGGTGATAAACATCCTTATAATAAAACCTTTGGGCACATCTACTATTATTTCTGTAGAATAGACATAAGAAATGCAATTGCTAGGTCCAAGGAGATGCCCAATTATAAGCACCCATGCTTTCTTTTGCTCCAAGATCACAAGGTCAATGCAAGACGGACTGTGGTCTGGAACCGAGGTCTTCCAGCTCCACAGCTCCACGATGTCCTTGTGCAGGTGAGCTCGCCAAAGACGTCACCATCCCATGCAAGAATACAGAGCAGGCTCTGAACATCCTGACACCTGTGCAGGAAACCATTAGATCATGATAAAGATCTGCAGGCTTCGGGGAAGAGGGGGAAAGTAAGATGAAGAGCAGAGAGATCTCCCCAAAGTAACCAAACAGCAGAGGAAGTGATCACAAATTCAGCTCATGTCATGATTGACTGTGATTGAGTTTAAATGCAAGGAAAGTATAGAGCAAAATTTAAACTCCACAAGGATGAGAATTTTATATCAGCTATTACATTAAAATGCCTTCCTGCATACGGATCAGGAAATTATTAACACAAAACATTCCAGGCATTGTAAATGTTTCCAGAGACATCTGAGTCATTTCATAAAAATAGACTATTTTTCTGTTATTACTGAGTTGGTATCAAAAGTTAGAAATAGAAACCAGAAACCCCACCCCAGGACTGCTGATACATGACAAGGAATTTCATTATTCCTTGAGCTAGTCCCTGCTCAAATGGGGGCCCTTGTTTGAGGCTCACAACTGCCAAGCATTGTGATAGGCTCACTATTAGCTGCCTCTTCTGACCTATAAAAGTGGTGGTGCCCCATTACGATTAGCAGACATAATGTGTGTGGGGGGGGCACGGGGAGGGTTGTACAACACAGAGAAGACAAGTAGTGATTCTATAGCATCTCACTACGCCGATGAACAGTGACTGTAATGGGGATTGTGAGGGGGACTTGATGATGGGGGGAGCCTAGTAACCATAATGTTGCTCATGTAATTGTAGATTAATGAAACCAAAAAATAATAATAATAAAGTGGTGGTGCCCCATAGAACAAGGTTCTAGTCTCCACTATGTTACTTCCAGGTGTGTGACCTTGGGCCAGGTCATTCTCTTAGCCACAGATATCTGTCCTGTCTCCCAGGATTATGGTGGTCATGAGATGAGATAATAACTCTGAGAATGCTTTTTAAAGGATGGCATAACGGGAGGTATTGCCATCATAATAAGCAGATCTGACGAACCAGTGGCAAGGCTGAGAGGTGTTTTAGTCTTGACTATCCCACTCAATAGTATGTGGCTTTGGGTGGGCAACTAGAGTGGATACTGGTGGCACCCCGCTCAGATCCCCTTTACTGGGCTGATGCCTCGTCCCCGAGCTGCCAGGTGCTCACAGCTGTCCCCCTCTCTGCTGCATTGCCCCTGGTCAAAGGGGGGTCACCTTTTCTGGGAGGTTATGCACCTCTCCACTGCCCTGCAGCCCAGAGCTAGAGGAATTTCAAAGGAGTACCCTCTTGCCTCGAGGTGCAGGTCTGTGGTGTTCTTCATGCTCCAGAGCTCCCCATGGGATCAGGGTCAAGCTAAGCTGAGATCAAACTGTCCCTTTGCTCCCTCCTCTTCTCCGCCTTGGCCCTCCCTCCTCTTCTCCCGAGAGCACTACCTCAGTAACCCCCATGCACCTAAACCCCAGTCACAAGTTTTGCTTCTAGAAAACCCACTGAAGATAATACACTTTCTTATCTTCCTTCTACTTACTGCCACACAGATCTTCCTCAGCTTATGATGGATATACATCCCAATAAACCCACTGTTAGTTGAAGATATCACAAGCTGAAAGTGCATTTAATACACCTACCCTACTGAATACCACACCTTAGCCTGGCCCACGTTAGATGTGCTCAGAACACTTATGTTAGCCTACAGTTGTGCAAAATCATCTAATGCAAAGCTTATTTTATAATAAGGTGGTGAATAACACATGTGATGTACTGAATACTGTACTGAAAGCAGAAGACAGAATGATTGTCTGGGGACAGAAAGGTTGTCAGTGTATTGGTTGCTGACCCTCGTGACCACATGGCTGACTGCGGGCTGTGGCTCACTGCCCTGCCCTGCATGGGGAGAGGATGGGACCGCACAGCGCTAGCCTGGGGAAGGAGCCACATGCAAAATTCATGTATGGTTTCTACTGACTGCCTTTGCACCATAGTAAAGTCAGAAAATTGTAAGTCAAACCACCATAAGTCAGGGGTCATTTCTAATTTTGTTCCAGAGTGGTTTGTCAGCCCCAATAGTTGGTTAAATCTGATCACCAACATGCTCTATCATTCCCATCCAAGACACATCTCATCAATCTCCTGGTTAAACACTCATTTTTAAACAAACTGTTGCTCTTTACAGTGCCCTTGGTGTTTCTCAAGTTACTTGCATCCGAATTACATTCTACTTTGCCTGCAAAGTGGCTCCAAGAAATGACTTGAAAATGCACTCTCTCTCTCATAGACGAGATACAAGTATTTCTGAGCAAATTGGAGCTTAAAAGTCAGTCAGTTTTGCTGATCCAACTAACTCAGAGCCTTGTTGGTTCTTTTTCCAGGAGTGTAAATGAACAAACACCCTGTTCTTTTAGTTTTGTTTATAGAATGCTCTTTCCCCCTACCGGGCTGTCTTTCCACAGCTTGGATGAAATCCCAGAAGACCATGTCCCCGAGCATAATAGTGTTGCTCCTGGAACCTCCTGGGCTACAGACGTGACTACTCTTTCAACAGGGAGTGTTTCCCATAGTAACCTTCACATGGGACCTGTTGCCAGGGCGAGGCAGGAAAATGGTCTAGTCTGTGGCATTTAATAGAAGTCTTCCCACAGTTACCTTCCAGGGGCCTATGATAAACACAACAATCGTATCTGACATGTTAGCACATCACATCACTCTTCTGAGGATATGTTAATACCCAGCAAACATAATTTACTAGCAAGTGTTCCTTTGTGCATTCAAAGATGGTCAGCATAAAGGTTGTGGGGATGGAAGCCTCACTCACTGGTTGTTGGGCAAATGGACTTTCAAAATCTCTGAACTTCTCTTGAGTTCCACTAGCTTGCCAAAACATTACCCTTCCTTCTGACCTTCACGAACATTGCTGCAATCCTCTGTCCTTGGGCCAAGAAAACACAGAATAGAAGAAACTGGGAAAAAGTGATTCTGTGTTTTGCATTTCTACTCACTCGTAGAGTAATTTCTTCCCGTGTTCCTTTCTTCCTCCAAACACCAGTTCTGCAAGTATTGACTTCGCTCACTGGGGTACTCAGGAGGCAATGTGGAGTGGACTGAAGGGATAGAAAACCCTGTCTTTGCTTTCATGTTGCTAACAGTCAAGTTGGAGAGAGAAGGTATGGCTAAGCTGGATATCGTCATGCACATTTCTCAGATAAAGAAACAGGGGCTGGAGCCACCTAGGTACCCAACACTGAGCTGAGACCCAAACCCAGATCTGATTCCTGCTCAGCCCTCCTTCCACTGCCCCCAGTTGCCTCTGTTCATGAGCGAGGCCTATAATGGCTATATTCATTCTGTGGCTGTAGAATAACATGGATTGAGAAGAGAGAGAATCAGAGTCACAAGAAAAATCCGGGGAAGACATGGTAGAGATCTAGAATATGGCTGCCTCGGAACTACTAAAGAAGATGTATATTCTAGGCAGCATTTTCTGATGAGTGAGTAAACCAGTTCCACCATCCAGGGGTTCTCTTGTGTACTCCTTTGAAACTAAAAAAAGTAAACGGTGAATATACTATGTGTTCAGCAGTACACTATGGGCTGCGAGGAGCTAATATATAACAGCACAAACTTAAAGAATTTACACTCTTCAGGAAAAGAGGGTTTATAAAACAATGATAGTTACCAGGGAGAATTCCCCAAATAGCTGGGCCACTAGCTGCATGATCACACCACTCATGCTTACAGAAAAGACAATTAAGGAGGTTTAGTCCTATGGCAAGGTTGGGGGCGTGGAGGGGGCTGCCCAACGAAACTCTCGGGAGACAATTAAATTACCTATCATAGAAGCTTACCATGTTACCCTCAGGTTCTGTGTGCCTGGCAGTGAACACATCCTGTTTTTCTTTCTAAAGCAATAGGACCTACTTGCCTGCTATTTTTGTTCTAGCCGATGATTTCAGGTCAAATAGGCAAGGCAAGTCAAATAACTGAATGACTGGCAGGAGTTGCTCTAAGTGAGCCCAGCTACGGAGGTCTGTGTCTGGGCTGGGGTGGGGAGTACTAACCAGCAGGAGCAGACAGCTCCTCTCCATGCCACCAACTAAATATATTCGGTGAGCAATCATCTTCCCAGGGACTCCATGCAACAGCAGCTGAGAACCTTTTCTGCTAAGACATTAGTACACTGGAGTTCATTTCTTAGGAATTCATGCTACAATTTTTTATTTGAAAAACTCCTAGTATTATGTAAATTTAATTCTGGGAAAACTAAGAAGAAGGCAGGAAGAAATATTGGCAGACCAGGGCTGACACTGTCTGGAACGCTTTGTGAAGTTTCCTCAAGTCCTTCCCAAGCGTCTCTGTGCAAAAGCGACTTTGTTTTTCCTGTTGCACCTCCCTCCCTCCCTTCTGCAGGAGCTGAATAAATGCAGGGAGTGGTCACTAAATTTGATCTAAGACGAGCTGGGTCATAGTTCCCACCATAGGCTGCTGATTCCTGACCTGGAGCTTGTTCCTGCTCATTCTCGCTCAAGCACGTCCCAGTGTCCTTCTCCTCCTTTCCGAATCGCACCCACCATAGGCACACAGCCCCCTCCCCACCTCTCAGAAGCATCACGGTATCTAGAGCTGGACAGAAGGGGCCAGACTGTACAGAGGATCCCTGGTTCACTACATATGGAGGGAGACCCTGGGTTTTGTTCATTGAAATGTTTTCCAAGTGATTCTGATGAACAGCCAGGGTTGGTGCAACTAGCCCCTGGTTAGTTTGCCCCAGTGGTTCTTAGAGTGTGCTGAGGCAGCGGCTTTACTGGGGACTTTTTGGAGATGCAAGTTTTCAGGTTTCCACCCCAGACCTACTGGGTCAGGATTTCTGGGAGTGAGGGACCAGCAGTCTGAGTATTAACAAGCCCCGGGGGCCTCAAGTCTGAGAGCCGCTGGTTGATCTCTAAGAGGCCTTTTCCGCAGCCCTAAGGGAGTCTTTATGTTTTAAGGGTCCCGCAGACATCTGTGGTGTCAGTTTAGTCTGGGAAGCACCTAGCAAAGAAAACCAAGACCCAGAAAGTTACGTGGCTAACCAAGTTCATAGACATGCGGTGACCCAGACCAGGGGCTGGAAGCCCTGCCTTCCGATTCTCAGTTAGGACTGGAGCTCACTCTGTGCCCTCTTTCAGCCTGCAAGGAGTCCAGCCTCAGGGAGCTTTTCCATCTCTAAACTCTGTCAACCTTTACTTCGACTCTTTATCACACCTTTGAGATCCTAACCAAATTCTGCCTCGCCTTACTGATTACCTTTCCGATGAGATTGCAGCTGAGGCCGGGTGAGGCCTCCTGGGACAAGGCCTTTGTCCATATTTACCTTCTATCAAGACAGCTCTCCCAACCACCCCTACTTTGGCCACGCCTCTTCCGGTCCTCTCACAGAATGGGGCGCCCTATTTACAGGTCGCTCCTGCTCTAGGTGAGATGCAGAAGGCTCACTTAATACGGATAGAATGGGTTGAATACATCTGCCTGCCAGCCTGCTTTTCCCATAGTAACTTTTTCTTTAATATTTTACTGTGAAGTACATTATTTGAATTAAAAAGGCTTTCAATGGGACATCACCACAATCAATCTGGGCTTGGAAATTTTCAAGTTTGAGGTAAAAGTCACTTAGAATTGACTACGCTGAAGTTTACCGTTTGGCGGCATTTAGAACTTCAGCATTGCGCAGTCAGCGCCACACCATCTACTCCAGAGTGTCTTCACCCCCCAAAAAGGAAACCCTGACCCATTAAGCAGGCACTCCCAATTTTCCTTTACCTGCACCCCTGGCAGCCATCAGTCTGCTTCCTGTGTCTATGGATTTGCCTGTTCTGGACATTTCCTATTCAGTGGGATCATGCAGTATGTGACCTTTTGTGTCTGGCTTCTTTTATTTAGCTTAATGTTTTGAAGTTCATCCGTGTTGTAGCATGTGTCAGTGCTCATGCCCTGTTGTGGCTGAGTAATGTTCCGTTGCATGGCTAGAGCACCCTTGGGATCCATTCATCCATTGATGGACATTCGAGCTGTTTCCATCTTTTACTTTTTGTGTCTAGTGCTATGTGAATATTTGTGTACAAGTATTTGTTCATCTGTTTCCAGTTTTGGGGGAAGCCTGTTCACTTTTAACTGTAGAGCAGCTATGTATTTTGGCGGGTGACAGAGGACAGCAGGCTCCTGTTTCGGCAGCGGGGTGAGCCCCCAGTGGGCACCTGAATGCCATGCTCACCTCCACAGGCATGGTCACATGTTTGTCCTCTTTTGGGGTCTCACATCATTATTCTTTTGTAAAAGCCCAAGTGGCTGCAAGAGAGAAGTTGCATGACCCAGGTCGTCTTGTATAACCCAAGGGTGGGGATCCCGCCCCACTTTCTGCTCCCATGAGAAACTCCTCGCTGGTGCAGGACTGTCAGTTAATGAGCACAGTGTCAAGGGGAAGGGTCTTGGTTTCTCTACTTAATCATAACTTCCTGTTTTTTCAAAAGGATGAAAGGTTGTTGTTAATATAAAAAAGCACCAGGGATTAGATAACAGCCAAGGATGATATATTTTTTTAAATTTTATTTTGGTATCATTAATCTACAATTACATGAAGGACATTATGTTTACTAGGCTCCCCCCTTCACCAAGTCCCCCCCACATCCCCGTTCACAGTCACTGTCCATCAACATAGTAAGATGCTGTAAAATAAATTGGGTTGTCTTTTTACAAGGATAATATTTTTAATGACTGAGAAAAACAATTATAATCTAATATTTCTATTAACTGAAGAAGTCCCATCTTAGGCCCACACACCCAGCTGTGGTAAGGGAAACTTTCCCTAGTTTGGCCTGTGTAAAGCAACACAGTATATCTCTAGTAGCTACCGAAGGGAAACAAACACAAAAAGAAATGGAAGCAGCAAAATGCTAATATCGCTTAGAGATTTGGAGCCCTTTCCAGAAGCCTGTGCTTCTCTTTGTAGTCTGGTTGCTATGGTTCTGTCTTCGTCATTGCCAAATACTGTCAGATACACTCAGCTAAGTGGTTAAATGAAAGAGGCGATATGTACAGAGGCGTTGCATTTGCAGCCCCTGATCTTTCAGGCTCGCCTCCCTGCCTGGAGCTGCCTAAGCCTTTACCCCTCCCTTCTGGAGCCGCCAGTGATTAAAGCAGCACAGGAGGAAATCAAAGAAAACACCTCTCAGAACACATCAGCCAGTTGTCTGCTGAGGCTGTCAGGGCCTCAGCGTGACAGGAATTCCAAGCTGATGGTGCGCTGGGTTTAAAGGCAATAAGGCAAAGGTTAGACCTTGCAAGTACTCTACCTGCAGAGCGCACTGTGGGCTGAGATGTGCCAGTGGGAGTCTTCAGTCTTCAGGTGCAAACTGACAGTTGGCTTCATGGTGATTGACACGAATGCATATATTCAAAGGAGACCCTTTGCTGGGGACAGTCATGCAGGGAGCTTTTGAGAAAGCATTCAGACAGATGGTGGTAGCTCCATCTTCTCTCTGCCCTTCCCTCCTCATCTGTGAATGAATGGACCTGTAACCATCTCGGCTTTCGCCTCTTCGCTGCCTTCTCAAGGCAAGAAGGGTTCCCCTTCCATTCCAAGGGACCCCAAGGAACCTCACCGTATGTGTCCTTGTAAATCAGCTTTATTGAAGTAGAACTGACATCCACGTAAAGTGTACAATTTGTTGAGTTTTGACGCCACAAAACTGCCACAATCAAGATATAGAATATGTCCATCACTTCCAAAAATGTCCTTACACCTCTCTGCTGTTGATTCCTTTCTCTCTGCTTCTAACCTTAGGCAACCCCTGATCTACTCTGCTGTCACTACAATTACGTTGCATTTTCTAGGGTTTCGTGTAAATGAAATCAGGCTGTGCCCCGCCTTTGTTGTCTGGCTTTGTTCACTCAGCATAATGATTTTGAGGTTTATCCATACTTTTGCGCCTAGCAGTTGGCTGGTTTTTATTACAGAGCTCTGTTTTGTTGTATGGATGCACCACTTTGCATTTATCCATTTTCCTGGTGGTTGCATTGTTTCTGGTTTGTGGCTATTGTTTCTCCTCTATCTTTAATTGCTTCCTGTCATCTGCCTCCACCCCTGTAACGTAGACATATGCATCTCTCTTCCGTCTTTTTAAAAAAAACACTCTCTTGACCCAGTAACCTTACGTGTTCAGTCACAGAACACTGATGAATTGGGCTTTTCTGGGGTAGTCTTAGGATTTCTAGGCATAATCCAAATAAACTAGGCAGGCAAATCTGTCACGGTCGTGGGACAAGCCAACATTTGCAGACATAGTTTATCCAATCTGTACATTCTCGGGGCTGGCTCATGGTCTCTGGAAGTGGCTCTCTTAGATTGGGATCCCCCGGGGTTATTTTTCTTCCTCTTTCTGGACCAAATAACCATTCTGTGCCTCAGGTTCCTCCTTGGAAATCAGGGAGGACCTTTACTTATAATTAAAATTAGTGAACCAAGTAAAAGTCAAAAAAATATTATCTTGGATAGGGAAAACACAGTGACTAAATCTTGAGCATTTGTATCTTGTCTTCTTGTGCATTTTAAATATGCTTATAATTATGGTCAAGGATAACTACTCGTTTTTAATCATAAAGTTGTACTACTAAAGTGTAGGTGCTGTGGATGTGGCATCAGTGATACACAGAATGGTTCAAGGTACCGTGCCTAGAGGGCATTAAACACACATCCAGCGGCCGACCCCACTCCCCAGTGAGGCAGACTTAGGGGCTAGATGCTGCATCACCCTTACCCATCTTCTGGGTCTTTGTTAAGCATTGAGTTGGCAGTGGGACCTGGGGGCTGCACCAGAGCTTTCACCCTGTGGCTGGACAGAAGGTGGGAAGAGGAGGACAAGGTGCTTCCACAGCCCCAGAAGGAAATGGTTGCAGTAACCATGAGAAGCCAAATGGAATTCCCTGGTAGGGCTTAAAATCACAGCCTTTGCAGTAAGAGGTGACTAGACTCGTAGCTGTGGGACTCTTGGCAAGTCATTATGCCTTCCAGAGCGTCAGTGTTCTCGTGTGTAAAATGGGTGTACCGACACTGAACTCCAGGGTTGTTCCACGATGACATGAAATGATGGACATAGAGTGTGCACCGGCCATGTCAAGACCATTGTTGGTGTTTGAGGGTAGTGAAGACGATGATGCTAATGTTTCAAGGAGGCCTTTTCTTCATTGTGTTTCTGTGGTAGAATAATAGCCCCCAAAGATGTCCATGGTCTTAATCCCTGAAACCTGTGAATATGTAACCTCATATGACAAAAGGGATTTTGGAGATTGGTTAAGGATCTTGAGATGGGAGGATGATCCTGGATGGCCCTGGCGGGCCCAATGGCATCACCCTCATAGGAAGGAGGTAAAGGGAGATTGGAAGAGGTTTTGAAGAAGGAAGAAGGGGCCGTGAACCAAGGAAGGCCAGTGTCTTCTAGAAACTAGAAAAGACAAGGAAATGAATTCTCCCCAAGAGCCTCCAGCAGGAAGCAGCCTTGCTGAGCCCTTGATTTTAACCCAGTGAAAGCCATTTCAGACTGGAGACCTGCAGAACTGTACAATAACAAATTTATGCTCTTTTAAGCCACTAAATTTGTGGTAACTTGTTATAGCAGCCATAGGAAACTAGTACAGACTCTGAGGCAAAGCCAGTGTGATTAGCTGGAATGGCCATTCCTGACTTACTGGTCACCACCATTATAGGTTCCCAGGGTAGATACACAGAGGAGACATGCCAAGAAGTGAATAATGCTTTTTACTAATGGTGGCCATGGACCCACTCCTCTAGGTGGGAACTCTTAACTTTGGTAAGTGTGCCCAAGCCCTTGGTGGCCCTCAAGGAGTTGAGTAATCTGGAAACTTGGCCTTTCAAGGGCCCTGCTTTGCCTACAGCTTTGACTTTGCATTTTCTCTTGCTAAAAATTAAGTCATTCAGATGGTTGAGAGACAAAAATTATTTCCATCCTTCCCTGAAATGATACTTCCCTGACATCAAAACTTAGAATAATTGAATATATCACTGTATCTTTACTCTGAATAGTGTTCTAGGGTAAAAAGTTCTTTTTTGGACCCTGTACTATTAAATACAGGGCCATCCAACATAATATTCCCATCTCAAGATCCTTAACCAATCTCCAAAATCCCTTTTTTCATAACATATTCACAGGTTTCAGGGATTAAGACATGGACATCTTTGGGCACTATTATTCTACCACAGAAACACAACAAAGAAAAGGCCTCCTAGAAACATAAGCATCATCGTCTTCACTGCCTTTAATAGTACAGGTGCAACTTAATACATTTTAAATGTTTGGGAGCATTTACCTGGATATAATTATGAAGAAATTATAACAGTATACTGTGATAAAAGTGATATGAATGTGGTCTCTCTCTCTCAAAATGTCTTATTGTACTGCACTCACCCTTTTTGTGGTGATGTGAGATGATGAAATATCTACATGGTGAATACCTGATGACGTAGGCACTGTGACACAGCCTCAGGCTACTACTGACCTTCCGACAATATGTCAGAAGGAGGGTCATCTGCTTCCGGACTGCAGTTGACCTTGGGTAACTGAAACCATGGAAAGCAAAACCACAGATAAAGGGGCAATGCTATAATTAGGGACGAAACTAGAAAACTCCAGCAGAGGGGAAAAGGCAGTGGACGGTCCTGCAGGCTCTGTCAGTGTGGGTAGGAAATGGTAGAGACATTGAAGGGCGTCCTATGATGAAAGTCTCGCAATAAGAGAACTAATTTGGGGACGCAGAATGTCTTGCACAGGAGAAAGGAACAGGTGCTGGAAATACTACATGTGGGTCAGCAATCCGACTGGGATGCTGGCTTTGCATAAGGAATGCCAAATGGGAACTAAGGCAACCCTCAGAGTTCCAGCCTGGGTCCCTGGGAAAATTCTGGTATTCTAAGAGAAATAAGGAAGTTAGGAGGAACAGCTATTTTATGGGGTGGATAAAGGACAGGGCAATTTTCACACTATAAATGTCAAGTCTGAAGGTGTTTGGGACATCAGGGGGACATGGAGAAAGGTATTGGTTAGAACAAGGGTTGACAAACCTGGCCGACAGGCCAGATCCGGATCACAGTCTGCTTTTGTAAGGCCTGCGCAGAACAGTTTCTACATTTTTAAATGGGGGGGGGGCAGGGGTGGAATCTAAAGAAAAATGTTTTATGACAAGTGAAAATTACATGAAATTCAAATTTCAGTGTTCATAAATAAAGTTTTATTGGAACACAGCCATGCCCATTCATTTACATGCTGCTTTCATGCTGTGAAGACAGAGCTGAGTAGTTTCAATACAGACTGTATGTCCTGCAAAGCCTGAAATATTTACTAGCTGGTCCTTTGCAAAAAAAGTTTGCCAGCCCTTGGGTTAGAGAGACATGTGGGACGTGTGGCCTCCTAATTATGATACTTAAAGCTGAAAAAGTGAGAAGGACCCCAAAACTGGGAGAGCTGAGAGGAAGAAGCAAGCTGGGGCCAGTCCTTGGGGCTGCTTCTGTTTAGGGGCCAGAGGAAGGTAGAAAAATCTGTGAAGACCATAGGTAAACAGATTTCAGTAAACCTCAACTTAATTAAACATGTCAACTCCCAGACTATTTTATTGCTCAACATTTTAAACAGACTCCCAAGAGGAAGGTCATTTCATAAAGGGGCACTGTCCCTCCAACCAGGCCACTGTGTGCACTGGGTACGTAGAAGCCGAATCCATCAGCTGGCCAAGTGGCCTTGGTTAAGTCTTTTCAACATTCCATTTTGGTAAGTCATGTGGAAGTAGGAAATAAACCCTAAATCGCTTTTAAACATGAGGCACAGAAGTGTTTGAGTCTCCCGTATTTGCTTAATTAATCATTGCCAGCTGGCTCGGTAAATAGCGTTTAGAGGAAAGCACCGCCATTAGAGATGCGGGTGAAATGGCTTTTTCCTTTCCCTGGGCTCGGCGCAAGGAGTGGAGAGCAGGAAGCCATTCCTAGGAGTTGCCTTCCCCTCTCATCCCTGAGTCCGTGGCAGGGCGGCAGCTGAGGCTGAATGCCCAGGCCTAGAGCCCAAGTTCAAACCTGTGCCCTTGAAAGCAGGAAGCACATTGTTTCCATTGTCTCTGCTTTTTGGGAGCGAACACCACAGCTCTTGAAGGAGGCCCTCGTGGGCCCACATTCAGTAGAGCCTCGGCTCTCTCTGACCATTGCTCCACCTTACATTGGTTTCTGGGCCGTTCAGGAAGTACTGGCTGGTGCCAGTTGCCCTATGAACTAAGTGTGTATAAATGATCCTTCATATCTATCCACACACACCCCTACTCACTTAGCTTATCTCACCCAAGGGATCAGGAGAGAGACAGAGGAACATTAGTGGACTTTACAACTCTGCTTGGGGAAACAGACCCTGGATTCTCCACCCCTACCCACCAAAATTAGTAAATACTCACGTTCCTTCTGAGTGTGCTCTGCGCTCATGGCAAATTCACTGTTGACTGGTAATTGATAAAAATAATGCTTCAGTGTCCATTCAATATGGGGCCATCAAAACCTTCATAATACAGGGTAACTGCTGAGCTAGGAATGATCTCAGCAAGCCACTGGTCCCTCCCTTTCATATATAGGGAGACTGAGGTCCAGAGATTTTAAGTGCTTATAAAAGACGACAGTTGAGACAAAACCTGGAATAGAACTCAAGGCACCTTGACTCATAGTCCCAGCCATCTTTCTACCAGTGCCAGCAGAGTTCATGAACGTAAGAGACTTTATAAAGAAAATCGTTAACACCTATCAAGATGCTAACCACCATTGTTTACTGTTACCAATTGTATGTCATCCATCCTTCAAGATGCCTCTGCGGGAATCGCGACAGACATATCTAAACCTGCTCTGAGCAACAATCGCTGAGACCCAAGTAGCTACATGGACCCACGGCGGGCGGGATTCAAGGGAGGAGCACAAGGGAGGCAGACGAACACAATTCTGCAGGCAGAAAAATTTTAAAACCTTTAATACAAGCCCCTCTAGTTCTGTGTATTTTTGTGTTTTTGTTTTAGTTAAAGAAAATACCAAATCCTTGATTACAAGGAGTTTTTTTTAACAAAGAATCAAAGGCCAGAAATTCGCACGAGCCGCCCTGCCTAGCAAAGCCCCAAAATCCTCTGGATTGAAGGTTGTAAATTACAGGATAAGAGTCCAAACATGTGAAAGTGACAATGTAAACTTTATATAACAAACTACAGAGATATATAACTATACAGGATAGATAAATAGCTGGATACGAAGAGTTACATGGGTGATGGATGAATGGGAGGATGGATGATGGACGAATGGAGGAGAGGAAGGAAATAAGGCGTGAAAGACAAAATTTAACCAAGTAAATCTGAAGATCTAATTGGCTTTATTAAGTGACTCACGAATTGGGCAGCATCCCCTCTAGTGGGTAGAGAGAGGCTCCAGGGAGCTGTACCAAATGGAAGGTTTTTTATAGGCAGAGGGGCAGGGCAGGAGGTTATTAGCGTGAAGGAAAGAAGGGATTGTCTCAAGCCACGTCACTCCCCTTAGGCGGACATGCAGGGGGTCTCATCATGCAGGTTACCTCATCTTCTTTTTGGGGGGGAATGCAGAGGGCCCACGTGACAGATCACCTCATCGGTGCTGACCAGAAAATTCCCGACTGACTGTTAAGACTGCATTTCGGGGGAGGCTGAAACTGCAGCTCAGCTAGGCATTAAGCTCGGTGTGCTGACTTGGCCCAGCACACGTGACTCGCTCTTGGGCCTGTGGCTTTCCTTTCAACCTAAGGGGGTTAACAAAGGTAGAAAACAGGTCAAAATGTTTGTGGTAGGTGATCTCTGGGTGACTAGCAATTTCAATTTTCTAACTTTTGCTTCTCTGTATTTTACAAATTCTTGTATTTTCTTATAATCAGTAAACAACAGCAGCTCTAATAATTGCAATTTGTTAAAAGGATTGATTGACAATGACCAACACAAACCCCTAGAAATTTCCAACTCTGCTTCCCAGCAATTCTGCTTTGCTTGGCCTCTTCCCAGCTTCTCAGCCCCAAGGAGGTTCCAAGAAATCCCATCCAATTGACGTCCAGACCACATCTGAGGCTGAACCCCCTACACTTAAACCTTTCTCCGATCCTTTCGGCGACTTTGACTTGCTGTTGATAAAATGACGACCGGCACCCTGTTTCATTTTCCGTTCGGTTCAGCCACAGCGATCCAAAGCCTGCTTCGGTCGTTCCATTTTCATCAGTAATGATTCACTTCACCCAGTGAAAGCATCTTCGCAATTACGACCTTCACTCAGGGCCTGGGGGTGAGATTCAGGACCCCGAGTGAAGATTCCCAAACCACTTGACAAACCTAATTTGAATTGCAAAGAGCTACTGGCTCGAATCCAAACCTTATCGCTTTGGCTGGAGAAAATAGCTGTTTTGATATGTTAATCATTTAGCCAGTAAGAACTCTCCCTTTGCTGTTCTATCATCTGCCAATTGCTTAACAGAATTCTTCTACGGTACTTTTTTATTATTATTTTTAACTCCAAGATATTCGTAAGTTGAAAGTATATGATATATATCTCCCAGCTATTAAAAACGCCAGGAAATAGTAGGCTTTGACTCTAAAAAACGTGAAAACAGGGGAATGAAGGTTTTCGTGACATTTGGATCTAGCTCTTTTTTAAACCCAGATCAAAGAAGGCTTCTTATATCAGGAAAAATACATGTTATCCAGCATGTTCTGGAAAATTCATTTTAGAGCTTTGGAAACACTTAGGTGGGATTGTGGGAATTTCGGCAAAGCATGCACTGTAAATTTTTTTTTTTTACTTCTGTAGACTGCGGCATTTAATTTTGTTTGGTTTCAGAGACTGAAACAATAGATATTCACATTTTTAAACATGTGTTTTTATCTCTAATATGTGCTAGGAACTCTGCTGTTATTATAAGGGAATTAAAGTTGAATACAGCTTGGCATAGTGACTGGCGCATTAATGAGACTAATGAACTAATGAAGGACTAAAAGCTCGCTTATTCACATGAGATTGAAAATATTACCTAATCCTATTAGGAGTAGGGCTTTAAGATTTACACAGTAGTTCCTAGAAGTCTCACAAAACACCAATTCCTTGTAGAAGATATTCTAACTATAAACTTTGCTCAACTATGTCTTAATGAATGAGTGTCTATGATAAAAGATCATATTATAATCATATTAGTAATAATATTATCTAGCATTTATCAAATGCTTACTCCTTGCAAAGTGCCATTCTAGATGTGTTCCTTTATATCGCGTTTAGTCCTCAACATGCGTTTAGTCCTCACCATCAGTAGTTTTTGTTATTGTTACAGACGAGAAAACTGTCATCACAGATAGGTTAAGTAAATTCCCAGACTGCAGTGCAAAAGTGTCGAAGGCAGGAATCAAAACCAGGACTCAGATTTCAGGCCTCTAATAAGCTGCTTTGCCTCTATCGTGCTACTTCTTGTAAGAATGCTAGGAAGCTTGATTTGTAAAGCAACTTGTTAGCCTTGCTTAGACCTTTCGAGTATGCCATTTAAATGACAAGTCATACAATCAGTGTTGTTTTAGGAAGCCAGGTAGCTCTGTCAGTCAGGTGGAAAACGGGCTGGGGTTCCAGGAGCCTGGGGCTAGCTCTTTACTATTAGAGTAATGCAAGGGACAGGTAAGAATCTAAAGGAGAGGTGGAGGGAATGGGGCTAATTGAAGCAATAATCCTGGCAGGATTTGGTAAATCCATTGGAAAGGGAGGAGGAAAGGGTCTGACATTACTTGAAGGCTTTTAGGGTGGACACCTGGGTAGTGGCAGTGAAGTGTCCCCAAGAAGATGGGAAATAGGGGGAGAGGCAGGAGTTCGGGGATGGCAGGAGCAGGTGGTGGAATAAGGAGCTTAGTTTAGGAGGTGTCTTTAGGGGTGATTCTCCAGTGAAGACATGGGTGCACAGGGGGCAACTGGAATACAGGACTGGGGGCCAAAGGCCATGGTGCCTACAGAGTGGAAATTATCTGCTCCCAAATAGCACATACATCAGAAGGTAGAAGCACAAGTTTATAAAATCTTAGGGTTCTTAAAATTTTTAACTTTCAGTGACTCCAGGTAGGAAACCAAACTAAATGCTAGAACTCAATGCATTTTTACCAATTTTTGCTCAGAAACGATGAGCTGCTTTCCATCAGCTCGCAGGATCACACAAAGCCTTTCCTGGTTTTGCCTGGATCTTGTATGCAATTCCTTCTCAGAAATACCCACTCTCCCAGGTTTAAATGAAATTTCTCTCCTGAGGGAAGGTAGGGTTTTAACATCCCAAGGCTGCTACTTGGTGTCCTGAGCATCTTTGTTGCTATATTATGGTGTCATGTAATTTGGGCTTAAATTTGAAATTATAGCATGAGTTGCAGCTACAGCCTTGGGCTTTGTGCAAAGCCTGGCACTCATGCCCTTTTCTCCATGACATCACTGTCTTTCTAATTACAAAGAGCTTCACTTTTAATTAAGACTAGTGACAAAATAGAGCAATGGGCATTGGCAATAGTGAGGCCTTGGTGTGGAGAAATCACCAACGAGCCTCAGGTGGGCAGACTTCCTTATCCCACTAGGAACACCCAGAAGGAACAGGTTTCCTTCTTCCTGTTTAAAGACAAAACAGTTTTTGACCCTAAGTGTGTGTCATGGTGTGTTCTGGCTTCTCCTGCGGGCAGAAGCTTCCCTGCTGGTTTTCTTTAAGAAGAATTCACCCCTGCTGAAGGTGATATTGTTTCCAGGGAAGCCTGCACTGGGTGTCCCTCTGCAGTGAACTTGTGAACCCTTTGACTTCCTGTTCTGAGAAGAATTCTGCCCTTTGAAATGCTCTTCTGTTTCTCCTGTCTTTACCCCACCTTTCAGTTGATTGTGGAGACTTCCCAGTTTTCATTTATTCTAAATCTATCCCGTTCTCTCAGCAACCTAGAATGAGAGGGAAAATATCCACTTGAATTTTAACAGTCCATTGGAGATATACCAAGCCAGACATTCACAAATGAATTTCCACATAACTCCAGGGTTTGCAGAACAACATATGTCAGATTCTGGCAAATATTTTTTGGCGTAGTCCACACTATGCTATAACAGCAAGGCCGTGAAAAGGTTAAAATATGTTCATTTGTGTCTTGGGTGGATATAAGGAATCTTTAGTCTCTACAACTTCCTTACTGTGTGGCTGGTGGTTTGCTGCCCTCCATGTGGACCCGCCTTGGATCTCTGTACAGGTCTTCTCAGGAATCATCGGCTAATGAGGTCCCAAGAAATCCATCTCTCCTTATAGCTTTCTATGGATCAGGAAATGAGGACTTCTTCCAGCAAAGAGTAAGTGATTCAAAATGGGAGCAACAAATTGAGAATAACTAAGGAGTTTGCTGTTGGTAGACGTAAGGATTTATCAATTGAAAGGCTAGCTGTCCTTTTAACCCGATGTAAATTCCCATCTAGCTTGAATAGTATGGTCTGGTTTTGTTTGCTATAAATAATATAGATATGGAGTTTTTAATGATCCTGAAATACTTGGTTAAGTGCAGAATGTGACAGGGTTGTTGGTCCTATAAATCATTCCCACTGAAGGAAAGGAGAGAACAAAGCACACAGCATATGGGATTCTTTACAACATGCAACTTCCAAGAACCCTCTGATGGAAAGCCTATTCTGAGAAGGGAAGATATTTAGAAACGAGGTGAAATATTCTATGATGGGAGTGTGTGCATATTGGTATGGGAGGATAGAGAAAGAAATGACTCTGTTTCCATGGCTGTGAAGAACCATATTGAATTTTATCCATTGATCGATGGTTGTGGTTATGTTTTCCTATATATGTTGATCAGTTATGTCTATATTTTTTTGGATTTTGATTTTAATGGACTAGCTCAGAATTAACAGAATAAAGTCATATGGACATATTTTAAACCCAAGTAGTGCTCTACAACTTAGGAGAAAAACAAGAGTTGCTTGTCCTCCCTTCCACATCCTCAGTCTCATTCCTCAGAAGCACCCATATTCAACTCTTTTGGCTTTCTCTTCTCCCATGTCTGCCTTCCACCAAATGCTTAATCCTTATCTACCGTAATAGAAAGTCAGTATGTGTCTAAAAATTAGACATTATTTCTCATTATTATCTGTCCTGATTCTCCCAATAGTGGTCTCACAATTTTTGGCTGAATCAGTATTTATGTTACTATTACTGTATATTATATATGTATTACTCACTGCTAACTCAAGTAGTATACAATAAGTCTATTCTTCCCCTAGAGTCAAAAATCACATAATTTTTCATTTGCTTAGTTTTTATTAACTTATTGCTAATTCTTTTCATACATTCTATCATATGTATGGTCAAAAATACAATACAATATATCAGATATATTTGTTTGTTTATCATTTATTTTCCTCCCCCCTTGGTAACATCCTTACTAGACTCTCTTGTCTTCCTGCTTCAATCTGACCTGATTGCTGTATGACTGTCCTCCTAGGATTTCTTCCCCCTATTCTTCTGTGTTGGATCCCCTGATTCCCTGATCCCACATACAGTGGTTTTAAAACGTGGCTGCAAATTCTTTGGCATTCTTCCCATCACTGGTGGTGCCTGTGTCCCCTCCCCTGGAATGTGGGTGGACTTGGGACAGCTTCAAACTATACAGGACGGCAGAAGTGATGCTATATGAATTCTGAGGCTAGATCATAAAGAGCCTTGAAGCTCTTCCCTTATCCACTGGGGATGCTTGCTCTAAGAGTCCTGAGCCACCATGCAGGAAGTCCAACCACCCCGAGACCAGTGCTTCAGCCCTGAGTCTGTCCTTCAGTCAACCCAGCCTAGAGGCCAGACATGTGAAAGAAGGAACCAGCTTGGAAGTGGGTTCTGAAGCTCCCAGTACCCAACCCTCCAGCCCTTTGAGTTATTCCTCGTCATGCGAGTCATCCCAGCCAAGACCTCAGATATCATAGAGGAGAAAAGAGCCATCTGTGGTGTGTCCTTTTTGAATTCCTGACCACATAATAACTTTTCTTATGCCGCCACATATTTGTGTGGTTTATTGACCAGCAAAATATAACCAGCATACCATATTTCTCTTCTTTCCTTCTTTCCTCCCTTCATTTTTGTTTGCTTATTTATTCATTTGTTTTGCTGGGCCACATCCACCAGTGTTTTTCTGGGAGAGAATAGATGGCAGGTAAAGTTTTGAGCATTCTTGTGTCTGAAAATGTTATTTTAACCATTCGCTTTGTTGAAACTTTGGCTAGGTATAGAATTTCTGTTTAACGTTTTATGACATTGTTCCTTCAACTTCGGGCATCCTATGTCCCTACTAAGAACGATCTTGATCCTTTGTATGTTATCTGCCCACATGCACCCCTCCCACCAGGAAGCATTTATACTTGAAAAAAAATTCCTGGTGGTATGAAATTTCACAATGCCTGGAGTCACACATGTTTCTTGTTTATTTTTTGCTGTATTTATTTATTTTGCTCTCAGTGAGTTTTAATCTGGAGACCCTTCTGTTTTAAAGTATATTCATATGTTATTTTATGATTTTCCTCCTCTGCTTTCCCTGATTTCTACTTCTGGAACTTCTATTTGTTATATAGTTGACCAACTCGACAGGTTTTTCTTATCCTTTCTCTCACATTTTCCATCTGATTCTGTTTTATTCTCCTTTGTGTCACTTAGTTGCACTTCATGGAGTACTAGGTATTGTTGATTGTTTTCCATGAGGTTGTTTGATAGGACGGTATGGCTGGGAGATAACCTTGACTTTATCGTCTAAAACTTCTATTAAATTTCTTCACTTGGGGTATGAGAATATTTTTCTGTTCCTTTTAACATGTCATCCTAATCTTGCTTCATGTACAATGTTATTCCATGTTTACTATCCCTTACAGTTCCAAGGAAATTAATTTTAGTTTCTTTAAATTTTTTCTTTTTCCTGATTTATCTTTGCCTCCTGCAAGTTCCTTTATTTGTGTGTGTTTTGATTTCTGTCTTTCATGTTGCGGCCTTTCCTTGGTTGTGTGTTCAGATTTAATGCTCAAGCATGGAAAAATAAAATGAGAAACTTTGTGAGCAGAGGTGGGCTCAGGGACGGTTGACTTTCACTGTGGAGTGTGGAGTGATTTTCTGTTGAGTTAGATTGGATATTGGTGGATCTCCAGATATTAATATCTATAGATTAGTATTTAGTATTTATAGATAAGTGTCTATAGATATTTGTATCTGTAGATCTGTGAGACATTTGATTTCTCCTGTTACCACTCCACAACTTGTTATCCAACTTCTAGAAAGTCTTGGTATCTGCACTGTGACCTATTGCTACAGTCACAGACACCCGCCCCCCCCAAATCTCAATGGCTTATAACAGCACTTTTTTTGGTCTAAGTTACATGAGGGCTGTTGCTCTGTTAGGCTCTGCCAGGTTTAGCTCCATGTGTTCTGAAATCCAGGATTCAATTTTAAGAGTAGACACCATCTGGGGAATTCTGTGCTCCTGGTGAAGGATACAGCACAGTGTAAAGAAAGGAACCACACAAATACACTAAAGCTTCTGCTCGGACATGTCTCATGCATCATTTGCTCGCACTGCATTGGCTGAAGCAAGTCAAACGGCCATGCCCCAAGTACACGGGGTAGAAAGGTATTTCCACCTATAGGAAAGCAGAATAAGTTCAGGCAGGGAACACATAATTGTGAATAAATAATGAAATCTACCACAGTATCTCATGGTTTCATTTTTCCTGTTCTATCTTTGTGTAGTTTCACTCTTCAGCTTTTACTTTCATTTTAATGGGTTGGTGGAGGATCAGAGATAAATGTGGGTGATGAGTCTAATATTTAAGTACAATTCTGCTGTTAAACTGAATTCTGGGTACCACTAATACAGTTGGGCCAAACTTAGTGTTTGTTAGAAACAACTCTCGTATAAAAAAAGATCAACATTCGTATTTGTTTGGTTGAAATTCTGAAAAAAATGCACAGTCAAGAAGAACAGCATTTCCCTGGGGGTGGCCGTGGGTGGTGAGAACTGGGATACGGCAGACAGGAATGCTGGGGAGCTTTCCTCTGCGTAACAGTTACACATTGTTCTTGTACCACTGTTCTTGTACTTTCTCAGAAAGTCGAATTTTCCAGAAAATTCTAGCAATGCTAAAACTTTGAAGAATTAACCTAAATTTTCAATATCATTATGGCTAACCTAGCAAATCACATTGGCTCTCTTCCCAAAAGCCATAAACAGTTCAATGTCTTTTTTGTCACGTGAATCTAGTTGCCTCATACGTAAAATGAAAGTGCTTTATTGCATCTCAAATGTTCCTCCTCTCTCCTATAGATATAATTTGAATTCCTTGTGGTTGAATAATAGATTTTCAAGTCAGAATGGAGAAGGAAATCTTTCCCTAGACTAACTCTCTTCACTCTATTTGGAAGCCTGCTTTAAAAATTAATATATTTCCCTTTTTTTAATAGAAAAAATGTAAGAGAAAAGGAAATTCTGAAAAAGGAAAAAGAAGGCAATTAGCAAGGAGCAGGAGAAGGCAAGGGGAACTCAGTGAAAAACTTCACTTCGAATATTTTCTAAAGAATTTTTTAACCCTTCCTCCACCCGTTCCTGCCCCAGGAGAACTAATATTTTGTGTCTGCAAAGCTGAGCTCATGTCCATACCCTGGCACTCATAAATCTCTAATGCAACCATTAGTCTGTATGCCTCTTTCCTCTATTGGGCTGGGTTTCTTAGGGCTTTGTAACACTAGGACCTAGCTTGGTGCCTGGCACTTAATCAAGTGTCAGTGAATCATTAATGAATTAATATTTTCAACCGAGGAAAGGAGATAAAAGTGAGAAAGAACAAAGGCCTTTTATTTGGGGTCTCAGAATTGCAATTCGGGGAGCACAGATTCAGGTAGAAACCCAAATAGTGTCCTGCTTGTAGGGTGAAAGCAAGGGGTTTTTATCAGAAAAGGTGGGGGCAGGGGAGGAGGACAATTACATGAGTTGAGAAGAGAGAAAAATTTTGTAGGGGTGTTTTAACAAGCTAAGGAACTCTGGGCTATACACTGGCTGATAATTCTGTCTTCAGAACATACCCATCAGACTTGTGGTCAGGATGGCTGTTCTCCTGCTGTCTTTTCAAACAATTGCTTAAAACAATTGCCATTTTGCCCAGGCGGAAGGTTTTGACCCCGTTCAAACAAAGGCAGGTAAGGTGGTTTCTCTCCAATGGCTACTCTGACTCCATTTTAAAATGGCTTCAGTCATGTCAGTTTTCCACAATATGCACTGTGTGTTTTTCACACTCTATGTTAGTAAAATGAATAAAAGACTAACAAAAGAAACCACTGTCTTTTTGTTTCATGACCCTGTAAATTCCAGTGCTGTCATTTCTAGAAATTCCATTTCACTTCTCCTACCTATATTCTTTTTTTCCTGTTTTTATTTTTGCTGAATAACCTTAGAGGATAAATGTCACTGTAAAAATGATGCATGTTTATTGAACGATACAAAACAAAATATTAAAACGGTAGGAAGTAGAGATGTGGAATGTGAATCAATAATGTCATTATCCACGAAAGCTTAAACAGCTATTAACAGGTATGAGAAACAACCGCAGTGAACAGATAAACACACACACATACATAATAAAAATTAGGAAATAAAAATATAATAGCCATTAAAATAAAAGCTCAATAGATATACTGGCCTTCCGGTTAAACACAGTAAATTGAACGCTCACATTAACCTGTGTCTCTGTGCCCGCAAAGCTGTGCTCATGTCTGTACTCACAAAATCCTACTAAAATGGAAATTAAGTAACTTTTTTTTTCAAGTAAAAACATGTAAGAATGACAATTGGATGAGAGATAACAGAAAATTGCATTTTAGAAGGTGGACAATAGTTACATGAGTGGAAACTGACCCAAAACACCCAAAAGCTTCAACCTAAGTTAGTGGTGGCGGAAGCCCCGCAAAGACCACGCTGGCTTTGTGCCGCCCCAGACAGGCTCTGCATTGGAGCTGCCAGGTCCCCCGCAAGCGGAGATGCAGTGCGGCTTAAGTCAGGAGGACTTATAAAGAAGTGAGAAGGCCAAACCCCCTTCCCGTGATGGCAGAAGACTGCGGGGAAGAACCAGGGGGACTTCGAACTTGAGGTTTCAAACAAAGCTAAGAGAAGAATGGTAGGGGTTTTTCCTTTTTTTTTTTTTAAAGGGGAGGAGGTTATGTGAGCATCTGCACAGTGAAGAGTGACATGTCCAGCTTTCTTCCCTAGCTGGAGCCCAGAGCTGTGCAAGCAGTCTTACATGCATACCCCGGGCAAGGATCAAAGAACTCTTCTCAGGAATCACTGACCAGCCCAAGAAAAATACCTAAAGAAATTGACAGCTGGGGATCCTGTAATCGAATGGCTCAAACAGAACATCCGATGTTCAAGTCCACCAAGAACAAAAAAACTTACTCATCTATGGGTCTTCCAATCTGCCTCACTCTTAAATATGAAGAGGCAGTAAAAGGTCACCAGATATTGAGGGAAGCCTGCGGCATAAAAGATAAGAGGCCAAAACAAACAAATAAGGCACTTGGGAGAAACAGAGGCCATGTGGGAAATAGAAAACAAAAATAACAAGCCTATAATGAATACTTTCAAAGCTGTAAGAGAAAACTTTGCATTCATGAAGCAAGAATGGCACAGTATAAAAAAGGAAAACTTGCTGAGTGCTTAGAAGTGAAAAGAACAAAAACAAATTTAAAATGACAATAGGATTTCCAGAAAATAAAATTGAAGAAATCTTTGAGGAAGCAGAACAAGAACATAAAGAGATGGAATATGAGAGAGAACAGATAAGAAAATCAGACAAGCAATAGAGGCGATCCAGCCCCTCAACAGCAGCTATCCCAGAAAAAGGGACAGAGAAAATGTACGGGAAGAAATTGTCAAGAAAATATCACAAAATTTCTCCCAGAACCGAAGAACATGAGTCTCCAGATAGAAAAGCGGCCCCTAAGTGAGTGGCATAAAGGAAGTACACCGGCCCAAACCAATGCATACATTATGCAATTTTCAGACACCAGGGTTAAAGAGAAGATTCTAAATATTTCCACACCAAGTTATAAAATAGGTCATATAATAGGACAGGGAAATAAACATGACCTTGGCCTTCTCGATAGCAACCTGAAAGACAGGGAGGCGTGGCTTCAGGGTCCTGCATGGAGATCATTCATTGGCTCTGTACCCTGCAATCAGGCAATCAAGTGAGAGGAGAGGAACATTTTTAGACCTCAGAATTTTTGAAAATTGTACCTCCCTTTTCTTTCTCTGAAAGCTGCTAGGGGAGGAGTTCCACCAAAATGAGGTAATAAGCCAAGAAAGAGAAAGCGATGGGATTTAGAAACCACTGACTTTACACAGGAGGGAAGCCACGACAGTCCCCAAGATGGTGGTGGGCAGATTCTAGCAGGCTGACCAGCCGCGGGACCACAGCACAGCCGGGCCAGAGTGCTGACTGACACTTTGTGTTTGAATATGCTGAGAGAAGAGCTGGCTTCTAGCAGAGATCTGAGGGGGCGCATCAATGGCAGGCACAGACATTTTACTTTCCAGTTCTATCAAAGTTATATATGCACAAAGCTACACACGAGCAGTTAATAAAAACACCACTCCTCTGTCCTCACTCTGCCTGCAAATCTGGCTTCCTGTTTCCAGATCTTTCAGTCGTTTCTTCTGGTATTTAATTCCACATTGCAAAATAAGCAAGAATAACAAAACAAAAGCAAAACACCGATTATTTCTTAATTATTCTGTTTTAGGTGTTATCTGTTCATTTCCTAAGAAGAAATTCTCTGCTCCTCCCCCATCCCTCCTAATGTAATCGTATGGTACTTTTTAAAATCTATCAATATTCAGTATTTATATTTTTATGGCTATGTAAATATGATTCATAGATATGATTGCATCTTCTTTCTATAATGGTTATTTCTAGAGTTAATAATTGCCTTCTTCTATTTGGTTTTTAATGTTTGGTGATAGGGAGACACTGAGATTTTTTATGACAGCTGAGGTATATTTGATCATAGAATAGGTATTAGGTAATAGTTTTGTTCACCATGAATGGCACTGTGGGAATATATAAAAAAATGTATCTTTTCAAGGTGCATATGAAAACATTTAGAGGTAATGCATTATAA
The DNA here is from genome assembly GCF_030020395.1 of Manis pentadactyla. Lineage (NCBI taxonomy): Eukaryota > Metazoa > Chordata > Mammalia > Pholidota > Manidae > Manis > Manis pentadactyla. The sequence goes on from NC_080038.1 coordinate 8,164,731, forward strand.
TGCTTGGGATTTGTTCAAAATACTTCAGCACAGAGAAAAAGGGACCTATAAAGCAACATGACAAAATTTGATAATTGTTGAATCTGGGTGAAGGGTACATGAAAGTTCAATTCTCTCTACTTTTGTGCATCTTTGAAATTTTTGCTGAAGTTAAGTGTCTCTTGGTAGAGTTGCAATAGAACCACATTTAACAAAAGCTCACCAATCACGTTTCGATTTGCAAAGAGTGAGTATGACGTGGAAAATAGGATGGTAATTAGGTGTATTTGTTGTCTAAAGCCACACACACATATGGGCTGGATATACTGACATCGAACCTCTTAGTCTCAGCTTTGCCGCCACTACAAAATACAACGCACACTGGGGCATCATGAATAAAACTAGACTCTGTCTCCTCAACTGTAAAATGAGATGGATGGACAAAATGATCTTTGTGGCCTTTTCGGCTCAAGGCTTTTCTTAACTACGGAGCACTCCATCTAAAACATTTGACTCAGTATGAAAATTCTCCTCTAGGGATATAAACAGACGCCAAATGGCAGACTGATGATGTCCGAGAATCCTAGACACTAGATTCCAACAGTACCTTGCCGGTCATGTGGCTCATACACTTATCTCTAGCTCATATACCAAGACTCTTCCCTCCAGTAGATACCCACTGAGCCTTGAATTCTTCCAGAAACAGATATCTCACTATTTGTGAAGCTGTCCATTCCTTCAGAGAGCATTTCAATCCTTAAACTTAAAAACTATATAGTTTTCTTTTTTTGTTTTGTTTTTTGTTTTGTTTTTTTTATTTTGGTATCATTAATCTACAATTACAGAAGGAACATTATGTTTACTAGGTTCCCCCCTTCACCAAGTCCCCCCCACATACCAAAACTATAGTTTTCTTTACTTGCGTAAGCATGCACACTTTCTCATTTTGGAGAATAAATGCCATCATTTTGTTATGCTAAATAACTTCCAAGGTTTTCTGAAGCACTGAGTTTAAAATAATGACAGATACTAATCTTTTTAATGCTAAGAAATTCATTCTATCTGTAGAACAAAAGTTGGCCAGTGTCTGCATCCTCCTGATGGTTTCCTGTTTCTTCAAACTGGTTTCCCCCCATCCTTGTCAGTTTGTGAATTACCTATAAGCTACACGTGGACTCAGAATTACTTTCCTAGAATTCCTACAGGGCGTGCTGTATCCAGTCTACGCTCTGTGTGTTTTGCCATCTGCTTGGGCCTGGACCACAGTCCATGCTGATGTTAGAAAGTGACGTTCTTCTTTTCCCCCCAGATTATGGATCCAGCCTCACTCATTGGATGATGCTTTTACATTCTTTGCCTATTTCCTCCTCCAGGTAAGAAGCCTGGGTTTCTCAGTTCAATATTCTCCATGAGGAGCAGGCAGGCTTTAGGAATTACTGTCTATAACTGACAGTTGTTATAACCCTAAAACTTTTAGACAAATGAGTGAAGAAAGCATTCAGTCATTTGTAGCTTCTTTTGGTCATCTCTCAGCCTTTGCCTCCGCGAATGGAAATTGGTTAAGGGCTGAGTTATGTTGTCTGCTCATGCAAAACCTATATATGTATACTCTTGATAGTCAAGGTCAGTATAAAATATCCCCTAACAGAGGAGATAACACTTATTTTGTGGGGCTCCTCTGACCACTAAGGGGCTCATATTTGAGGTTTGGTCATCCATTTGTCTGCAGGTTAGAACAGTCCAGAACTGTTTGCTGAAGGAGATATTGATCCTTTCCATGGACATGCTCTTCATTGATCTTCCCCATGTGATGGCTGCGTGGATATTCATCCAAACACCTGTCCTGAGCTGGCATTTTACATTCCCTAAAATGACCTAAACTCTACCCTCTTTTTGATGGTTGGAACCTACGGAACGTCCTTTAATTAGCAACAGAAAAATGTCTGGTGCTGTCTGCTCTGCAAACCTTGTGAAAAGCCCATTTGCAAGAAATGGTATTGTTGGAGGATTCCTTAAAAGAAATGAAGTCCTCAGATACTCTAAAATTTACCCTTGGACCAAGCCAATCTGTTAGCAAGCTTTGTACTTGACCTTCATCGCCCCGCTCTTGCAAAGATCAGTCAGTGAATTTCTTTCTGCCTAAAGCATTTATTCTACAATGAAGGATGCTTCTAAGAAAGAGTCTTATGAAACTCACTTTTATTTGTTGCAGAAAAAGTGTCAAAGATACCTTATATACCTAGTTTTCAAGGTGTGGTCCTGGGATCGGCAGTTTTGACATACCTAGCAGTTTGTTAGATGTGGAGACTCTTGGGCTCCAACCCAGACCTGTTGAATCAGCATCTACATTTTAACAAGGCTCCCATGTGGTTTGTGTGCACCTTGAAGTTTGAGAAGCATGCCTTAAATTATACTCCTTTTTGCCAGAAAGCTTAGGCAAAACCAAACAACAACAAGATACTCATATTTCAGAACCTAATAAAGCTTTGGTTCTCTGCAAACTCTTCTAATTCTTTGGCTTTATTGTCTTTCTAATCTTATTTTCCTTTCATCAAATCCCCGTAAGTGTAGTGTGAGTTTATGGTAGTGTTACAGTTACGTGATGCTGTGTGTCAAAGCATCCCCAAACCTAGTGGGTTAAAACAACATGCACATTTATTTTGCTCACAGATAATGTAGTTTGGGCAGGCTTGACAGGACACCGGTCTCTGTTCCTCTTGGCATCAGCTGGGGCTGCTCAAAGGCTGGGGGCTGGAATCCTCAGCACGTTTGTGTACTCATATGTGTGCCAGTTAATGCTACCTGTTAGATGGGAAGACAAAAACAGCTGGGACTATGGCTGGAACACCTACATGTCGCCTCTCCATATGGCCAACATTGTGGCTGAGTACCAAAGGTTTGCATCCCACGATAAAAGTGAGCTGGGGAAAAGCTTTATTGCCTTTGCAATCCAGCCATGGAAGTCAGGCAGCATCACTTCCCTCACATTCTCTCCTAAGGGTGCTCACAGCAGTCCTTTGCAAAGAAGGGACGATTCCAACTCTTAACAGAGGAATGGCAACATTCTAGGAGAGAGGAGAAACATTGCTGTGGCTGGTTTTTGGAAAATAAAATCTGCCACAACTACTCATGTTTTTTCAGCTATTTTAAATCGTTTTGTAAGGGAGTAGGGGTGTGGATTAATAATTCATAAATTAATAAAGAATATTAGAATTAAATCACTCTTAGTTGTCATTTTCTAAGCCTCTGGTACATCTTTATTTTCTAGTAAACAGCTTGGGATGGGATGACCAGGAAAACAGTTGAACTTTATAGGAATAGAGCTCTTGCTCTCATGTTGGAGGTGATTCAATCCCAAAGGGGTTCTACTCAGTGTAGTAGTATTTTGAATACACATTAAGGACCAGAGTGTCTGCTTTAGGGTCTCAAATTTAATGTGCTTGCAGATCATCTAGGAAGTCTGGGGTGGGACCTGGGAACCTGCATTTCTAACAAACTTGCAGGTCATGCTGATGCTGCTGGTCCGTGGACCACACCTGGAGTATCAACGCGTTAGACTGAAGTATCTCTAAGATGTGTGGCTAAGGGGACCTTATCTGCCAGGACCTCTGCCCCGTCCTTGGATGGTAACCACAAGGAAGGGACTATTAAGAAGACTGAGATCAATCCTTCCTTAAGTCTGAGGGCCAGCAAACAGAGGCCCATTGGACGTGGCTGATTCTGCCCCACGTCTGCCCAGGAGATGAGGTTCTCCCTTCCTTTGCTGACCCTAAAGCCTCCTGCTTGGACCTGCAGGACCAAGGTCTAGGCAATGGGCGGCGGCAAGGAAGCTACATCTCATCAGGCTGTGTGAAGCTCCCCTTGCCTAGCTACAGGTCCTTCTTGCATCCTCTCTGTTGATGTGATTCTTGCCAACCTGGGTGTTCCTGATCCTAGGCTCTGAGCTGGTCCAGCAGCTGTGCAAACACAGGTCTCTTCAGTAGTGCCCCTTATCCCCTTTGCTCTCTCCTCACGCTGTACCAACCCTACCTTTAAAGCTTTCACCTCTGCCTGAGGTTGTGTTGCTCTCTCTTCGTAGCACACACATTGTACACGTAAGACAGGAAGGGGTCTGGTCCACTCCCGAGGCATTCTGGGCCGTGCTGCTGCTGCTACCCTGGGGTGACTGGCCTCTGCTGGGTTAGGCTTCATGGGGCAAGCTCGTAGACAGTTCAGATTTTTCCTGCTCCTCCTCACACCCTGAAGTGTGATCTTTCCAGCTCCTGTCTCACCTTGGTTCCCCACATAAGTTCCAAATCCTGGTCTACTCTCTCCAGACCTCACCCTCATTCTAGACCTTCTCCTGGGTGTCCTTCCCAAAAGCCTTCTAGCCTTCATCCAGCTTCCACTCCTGGAGTGTGCCCTTGGGCTCCCCAGACTCACTGTAGTCAGGTTTGTGCAGCCCCTGGGGAGTAATTATCTCAGCCTTCTCTTCCTCGGCTAGCTCTTAGGGTGCCTTGGCTACAGCATGTCCCATGAGTCAGCCCAGTCGGGGGAAAGGAAGGCTCTGAGCAAGTCAGGTCAGGTGGGAATCATACCTTCCCTTTGGAAGAAGTGCAGTGACAACCTGCATCTGCCCCAGTGCTTGCTGGGAAGCCATCCATTCTCCAGCAATTTGCACAGAAGTGGCCTAGGAGGGCACTCTCCTCCTGACCTATTTCAAAGGAAAAAAAAATCCAAACACACAGGGGGGTCCAGACTTGATTTAAGGCAGAGCAGTTCCCACTTGTCTTCACCACCCTAGAACCAGGGAAAACTGGAAACCACTCAGTGGGAGCAAGGTCACTTGAGGGCGTTACAGCCACATCAGGCCTCAGTGATGTTCCGCTGCCTTGGCTTTCACAGAAAGAAATATATGCTGGCAAGTGAGGCCTTGTGTCATGGGTGACTACCCACACAGCTTCCACTGGCTTTGCCAGCAGATGTACAAGTCAAGTTCTTGTTCTAGCCAGGAATCTGAATGTGAAGATGATCCTTCTTGGCTTACTGCCCCGGAATCATTTCCTAGCACATACATGTGTTCCTGTGGACGTGAGAACATTTGGGCATGTGGGTTTTATTCCAAATAACATTTGTTTCTCTTTTCCTTCCATGTGTCTCTATGGGATAATCCTGGAGTCCTCTTTCGTCTCTACCATGTGAAATGATAGCAGATTAAGGTAGCAGACTTCCTCTACTGGTTGGCATTACAATGCTCACCTGCTGGTTTTGGCTAGATTAGGGGTTGGCCACTCAGACTGCATACCTGTTTTTGTAAATAAAGTTTTCTTGGAATACAACCACACCCATTTATTTGCATATTGTCAATGACTGCCTTCCCACTATTGGAAGCAAGAGTTGAACAGCTGTGGAGGGATGGTATGACCCTCAAAACCTAAAGTATTTACTACCTGGTTTCCTACAGAAAAAGTTTGCCAACCCCTAGTTTAGACGGTAAGCATCTGGAGGTCATAGAACATGTACATAACTTATTTCATAAGGAGCTGAGCATAGCTCTCCATGCCTAATAGGTATGTCCTGATGAGTGTGATGATTCTCAGAGCTGCAGTACATAGGACTTTAAAACTTCTATGTGGAAGAGAAAAACCAACTGACAAAACAAAAATTGTTCATCATGCTTATCTTTGATTAGTAGGATTACAGATCGGTTTAATTTTCTTCCTTTTCCTTTCTGGACTTTGCAAATTTCCTCCAAGGAATGTTTATCACACACACACACATCCCAGCACACCTCACTCCAGGTTATCTGGGTGGGGGCAGGGTCTAGTTCTCTAAACAAAAAAGATTGAAGCAATATGGAAATGATTTAAAAATCTTTTTTATAACCAAAGCATAATTAAATTAAAACAACAATACTCAAAAGTCCCTCTCTTTTAGCATTATGTCCCTGTGATATCCACAAGAGTCTGTCAATCAAAAGAAAAATTGATGGATTAGGATTATTTTACAATGTGTTTTACCATCCTAAATCCAAGTCATAATCCTTCTTAGCAGGGGCTAGGCAATCAAATTTGCCAGATTACTTATTGCTGAGCTGTGTATTAGTCAGGACGTCGTGATTGCAAGTGACAGAAAGCTGACTCAAATAACCTCAGGCCAAAGGGGAGGCATTCATTAGCACACACACTGAAACCGCAGGAAGACACTAGGAGCAGCTGGAACCACCTCAAACACCAAGAACTTTCCCTGTTTCTACTCTGCCTTGCTCTGTCCGTGGGAGTCATTCTCTCCAGCCTACTTAGCCAGATGTTGTTTGAAAAAGTCCAGGATTCTGGTTCGTCATGTGCTCACTCCCAGTCAGGGGAGGGGAGGCGGAAGTACATTCTTCTGGAGAGAGTGGGTAGAGGGTGCAGAGAAAGCAAGTTTCTGTTGCCAGAAGCAGAGGAGGTGGAGGAATCAGCCGCTGGGGGGATTATCTGGGGGCAGGCAGCCACTGTGATTGGCATGTGTTTTGTAGACATTCGGTCCAAATGTACTAAGAGAGCCTGGGTACTGTATACAGGGGTATGGCCAATAAAGTTCATCCCAGGAAATCCGTGTTATTTAAATCCTCAAAGATCATTCATCAAATGCCACTAAAATCTAGGCCTCCTCTCCCTTCTTCCCCCTCTCACTGATGAAAAGCAAAGTGCGTTTTTATCTTCCTTCAGCATTTTGCCTTCTACCAGTTTGAATCCTAGTCACTCCCATTTATTGTCACCTCCATTCAGGAGGGCAGAAGCTTCAAATGCTCCCCAAAGAATCTACTCGGGTTCTGCTATGACTTCAGTGAGCGTGAGTGACCCTGATGGCTTCCTAAAACACTGATCCCTGGGCCCCATTCCACAGTCTCAGTCAGTAGGTATGGAGTGGGGCCCATGAACTTGCACTTTTAACAAGCTCCCCAAAATGCAGATGCTGTAGATCCATGGACCACATGTTGCAGAGCACTAAAATAGTTCATGCCTCAAAACCCATGTTTTCATAGTAACCTCAAAACCTCAGTGGTTTTTCATCCGGGAGCAATTTTGCCCCCTAAGGGACAATTGGCAATGTATGTGGCACTTGGCACTCATAGGTATCTGGAGACATTTTTTATTGCCACTACTTGGAGACTTGGGGTGGGAGTTACTGGCTTGTACTTAGTAGAAGCCAGCAATGCTGCTAAACACCTTATAGTATACAGGGTAGCTCCCCAAACAAAAAATTACACATGTAAATCAAAGGTTCTTGTGTATTACCTAATTACAACATTGAACACATAATATATTTGGTCCGTGGTATTTATTTAGTATCCCCTCCAAATGCTTAAAGATAGAGATGTTCCAGCAACAAGTTCTATTTTTGAAATACCAAACGGAAGCTTGGAACGTGTTCTGAGACCGGATGGCTCTTGCATCTATTGATGCAGAGTGAAAACAGCTGGCCTCTTAAAATGTGTGCGTGACGGCCAAACCATTTCTCTGCCCTTCGAGGAAGTTTTGCAGCCTATAGAATTTTTTAAATCTTCATCATTTAGCACCAAAAGAATTGTAAAAAACAAAAGCAACAGCAATGAACAGCAACAGAGACACAAAACAAAAAAATTCAAAATAGTACATTGCAAAACAAGATACTCAATTACACTTGAATGCTGCCCCTAGTTAAGGGGTTGGCAAACTATGGCCTCCATGCCAAATCCAGCCCACCATCCGTTTTATAAATAAAGTTTTATTAGGACACAGTCACATCCATTCATTTGCCTATTTTCTATGGCTGCTCTCATGCTACAATGGAAAGTTGAGTAGTGGGACAGACAGCTCATGGCTGGCAAAGCCTAAAATATTCACTGACTGGCCCTTTGCAGGAAAAGTTGCTGAACCTGCTCTTGATTATGTATTAGGTTATACCATACAAAATTGCCAACATTTGGTAGGTTTGACCTATATTTTCATATGGTTCATTTTGAAAAGCAAAGTGTAATGATTCCCCTGGAAAAAGGCATTTTTTTAGTTCAGGCTAAAACTTGTAGTGACTCTCAGGGCTCAAAACAGAATTTCACCATGGCTGTGTTTATCAATAAAATCACTTTCTCATCTACAAAAAAAAAAAAGAAAAGAAAAATGATCACTTTTTTTCCTAGAAAATGGACAAAAGGTGGCTGCCTCACTGGCCTTTAAAAGAATTTTCTAGTGAAAGTTTTTGTAGCTCTTTGGAGGCATAGATACACCCTGCCCCAGCCACAAAATCTCTCAACTGCTGTTAGCCATTCATGAGGGCTTTTTATTAACAGCCTCTGCCCATGCTTCCTCAAACACTTAAATGTCTCTGCTTCGCTTAAAAGATGGCACTAATACGTTTGCTAAACGTGGGCCCTTCCAGGTCACTGCTAACCTAATAGAGTAAACCTCTCCTCAGATGACCCCGAGTTACACGACACCCATAGCTGTCAATTTCTATCACCCAGTAGAAGTTTCCAGCATGGTGAGAGGGAACAAGGTTAGGCAGGTGACTTAGGCCAACCCACTTTCGATTCTGGCACAGCCTCTTACCAGTTGTATGAATTTGGGTGAGTTTTATAGCTTTGATGAGTTTCATGTTCCTTAGCTATAAAATGGAGAGGTGCTTGTAAGGATTAATAATGACGGGAGCAAAGTGCCTGACGATTAACAAACTTATAAATGATAACAAATTGAACCATATTGCTAAAAATGGCAATAGCATGTCATTTAACCTAAAATTGTCATCGTTGGGATTGTTACCATTGCAGTGTGTACGTGGGCCAGGCCTAGCTAAAATGGGCACAGTACTTACTGTGTGCCACTTGGGGCTTCCAGCAAGGGCGAGGACTAGGGTAAGGCAAGTAAAGCATCCAAGGTGCAAAATTTAAGGCGGCACTCACTCTCAGGTGCAGACTGTGTACTAGCATGACACTGAAAGTAAATCCTTCCTTAAATTTTCCTCCTGAGGCACCTCTCTTGACTCTCCGTGGTGGCAGCTCTGTCACTGGGTTCTTCTTATCTAGCTGAGAAGTTACCCCTCTCCTTATCAGCTCACCTGCCTCTCCCTAACCTGAAAAGCATCTCTTGGGTAATCCTTTAATAACTAAGGGATAAATGATTTGGAGCAAATCATAACATTACACCTATCCAAGGATGCTTGCTTTAAGAGAGGATTAGAATCTTAATTTAAAAAGCACTGTGGCAGGATTTTAGGCATGATTCAGTCAGTATATCAGAGCATTGTGGGAGACAACCTCTGGGGATCCTAAAAACTGTATCAGTCAGCAGGCAGTGTCTCAGGTCACCCTGCAGTTCTAAGCACATAAACATGTAGCCACAGAGAAACTCATGCACTGGGGACTTAATTGAGTCTTGAAGAATCTCTAAGTAGTTGAGCAGATGAAAAGGGAAGGCATTTTAGCATGATTGAAGGCATATCCCAAAGGATCTCTTCCTCACTCTTTACTTTTTTTCCTCTCTAAAAATGACTTAATATGACAAAGGAGTCATGTGTTAGCCAGCCTCTGAGATGACCCCCAGGGGCTCTCCTGTCCTGGTATTCATGCTCATGGGGAGAGGGTCTCCTCCCACAGAGTCAGGGCTGGTCTGGGAGACCAATGGAATATGATGGAGGTGAGGGCATGTGACTATCCAGGGGGCACATAATGGGCATTGTGCCTACTAGTTTGTGGTCTTAGATTGCTTACTCTTATGGAGGTCAACCACCATGTCATGAGGTTGCTCAAGCAGCCCTATGAAGAGGACAACATGGGAAAGGAACGGAGGCTCCCTTCCAACAGCCAGTACCAGGTTAGCGCGCCATCTTGGAAGTGGATCCTCCTGCCCCAGTCAAGCCTTTAGATGACTGCGGCTCCAGCTGACAGCAGACCGCAACCTCCTGAGAGACTGTGAGCTAGAACCAGGCCTGCCAACTGTCCACAAATTCCTGACCCACAGAAAATGTGAGACAAGTAAACGTTTATTGTTTTAAGCTATTAAGTTTTAAGTAACATGTTATATAGCAATACAACTAGAATTCCAAAAGAAAAAATAACTCCTCAAATCAGTGAGAAAAGGACGAACAACACACCAGAACAATGGGCAAAAGACTTGAAGAGACACTTCACCGAGAAAACAATATCCAAGTGGCCAATAATCATGTCACTATAGCCTGAAATGTTTGTGTCCCCCCAAATCCACATGTGGAAACCTAATCCCCAACCTGATAATGTTTGAAGGTGAGCCCTTTGGGAGGTGCCCTTGTAAAGAGGCCCCAGAGAGCTCCCTCACCCCTCCCTCCATGTGAGGACAAGGCAAGAACGTGGCTGTCCATGAACCAGGAAGTGGGCCCTCAACAGACACCAAGTCCGTTGGCACTTGGATCTTAGCCTTTCCAGCCTCTCAGTCTGTGAGAAGTAAATTTTGATTGTTTATAAGGCTAGCCTGCAGTATTCTGTTAGAGCAGTCCGAACTAAGAAGTTGGTGAGAAGGGGAGGTGCTGCTCTACTAAATACTTACAAATGGGGCAGCAGCTTCAGAGCTGCACCGTGGGTAGAGGCTGGAAGAATTTGGAGGTGCACCAGGAAGGAGCCCAGATTGCCCCCAACAGATTGTTAAGGGCAGTGGTGAGAGCTCCAAGATAGAAGAGGAGAGAGCCTCAGAGAAAGCCCCAGTCTTCTTCTGGAAGACCTAACAACCCCGAACAGGATGCCGGCAGAAATCTGGACAGTAGAGGCCATTCTGCTGAGGTCTCAGAAAGAAATGGGGAACATGTTACTGGAAACTGGAAGAAAGGTGATCCTGTTATAAAGTGGCCAAGAAGTTGGCTGATTGTGTTTGTGTTCTACTATTTTGTGGAAGGTAGTATTTGCAAGTGATGAAGCTGGATATATAGCTGAAGCTAGCAAAGTTTGGAAGGTGTGGTTGTCTCCTCCTGACTGCTTGTAGTAAAATGTAAGAAGAGAGAAAGGAGTTAAGGACAGAACTGTTAGGCAAAAAAGGAAGCAAAACTTAAAGATTTGGAAAATTTTCAGCTTACCCGTATTGCAAAAAATGAGAATGCTAAGGGTGTGGCCAAGCGACCTCAATAAGGACAGAGTGTGAGTCAGCCTTCTCAGCAGAAGCAAGGAACTGCTCCCCAGGACAATGGAGGAATGACCCCAGAGCAATCAGAGATCCTCAGGGCTGCCACCCCCGTAATGGAGAGGGGTTGCGTGGTACAGAGCAGTTTCAAAGAGCAGGCCACTGGAGCTTGAGAGACCATGGCACGTGCTGCCCAGGGGCCACTGCAGGTCGCAGGCTCTGCTGGCTGCACTGTGGCCCTGCATTCCTCACAGTCCCCATCTGGCTCTGGCGGGACCCTCTGCAGTGTAGGAGGGCCAAGACAGCAAACTTTTGTGGTGTGTGCGCCGTGTAGTTTCCACCAGCGTGCAGAGTACATGGGCAGGGAGCAGGGGTATGGCTAGTTCCACCTAGATTTCAGCACACAGGGGGCCTGGCAGAGCCTCAGGCTCCAGACCCCAACTGGAAACAGCTGCGGGGGCATCTTGCAGAGCTGTGGGGGTGGCATTGCCACTCGATGGTGCACTGAACAAGCAACAGGATTGAATGACCTACAACTACACACAGCAACAGGGTTGTCTCACAAAAAAAGGTGAACTTCTGGGGGCTGGTAATAGTCTTTTTTATTTTGTAATCTGGGTCCTGGTGACACGATCGTGTTCAGTTTGTGCAAATCTTCCTGACTGTAAAAAGGTTTTGCAAGCACCCATTTTCTGTGATAACACTGAGAAGGCAAGCAGCTCCCAATTCAGGTCATGACGCCTGCAATTCTAAAGTCCAGGCTCAAAGTAAAGTCACGCTGGGACGCCTATTCCTCTAATTCCAGGGTGGACAAATCATAGTTTGTAGGCGAAATCCAGCCAGCCGTCTCCTTCCGTAAATAAAGTTTTGCTGGGGCGCAGCCACGCCCATTTACTTTCATGTTATCTAAGGCTGCTTTCACCAGGACCTGTAGAGCTGAGTAGTGATGGATTGCATGGTGCGCAAAGGCATCTTGCTCTGTTGATTGGGAAGCTTCTGATACTCATGCCTCTCTCACCTCTTTACCCCCTTCATCCTTTATCCTCCCTTCCTTTTGCTCATGACTGTGTATCGAGGCTTTTTCCAAATGCAGACCAGCCCTGTGATTGGATAAAGGACAAGTGGGGCTAGCACGGTGCTCACCTCGCCCTGCCTGTGTCGTATGTTTAAGCTAGCTATTGGGACATAACCCAGGTGTTCCTCTGAGGCGCACCATGAAATGGAATGATCAGATTGTTCATTTGGCTCATTACTACTGTTCTCACGAAGATGAGATTGAATTAGACAACAATGGCAATTCAGATTGTGCCAAACGCCTGCATACACTCAAGCTACTGAAGCAGGAAGAGACCTAGAAGTGCAGAGTTTTTGGAAAAGGACATCTAGACAGACCATTTTGATTACTAACTTCAGCTCTACTCTAGCACATGATCAGAGATGTGCTCTGGATTCCCACAGCTTTGCTTTTAGCTGAAAGTATATGACACATGCCAGGTGTTTGCCAATTATGTCTTACTGAACATGGTCACTCACGTGGAAATGCAAAAATCATTCCCTGTTTAAATCAAGAAAATTGTCACTGCCAGACATGTTTGAGGCATTTTCTTTTTCTGAAGTATTTTCTGTCTCCCATTTATAATTAGCTGTCTTTTTGGCATCATTTTTCCTTAACACAGGAGACATTGATGTAGAAGAAAACAACTTTGAGAGGGATTGTCCAGTACTTCAAATGCTAAGTTTCAATTGAAAAAGTTGGCTCTCTTTTCAGCATTCTTCTAAAGATTTGCTCCATGACCATGGGTTTGCTAAGCCTATCTGGTCTTCCACCTGTAAAAAATACATTATTAAGTTCATGATCACTCAACTTCTTCAATGAATCTAGGGAACGATAGTTGTCCGTAAAGTTCTCTGACATGTCTAGATGAAATAGATGTTAGAATTTTAGAATTAAGTTCGTGACAGGAGCCAGTACATTTCCACTGCTAGTACTTTGTGGTGAAGCGTGAAGATTTATGACCATACTAAGTTCTAACTTGTACCGTGTCTTGGAGTGACACAATCACTGGGTGACCTCATGTACCCTTACCTAAGGGAGAAGAAGAGGAGCCTGGGTAAAGAAAAAAATCTCCTTTAGGGAGGGAGAATCACAAAGGGAAGGACCTTCCAAAATTATTTATTACTTCCTATTTTTGTTTGTATTGAATGAATTTTCAATTAACCTACCAGAAACACATACTGAACATAACCAACATTCAAGGCACTACTGTGGATACTCAGACATTTAAGAAACCCTCCTTGGGAGATACAAAGGCTTTCAGAGTAAGAAACCACAAGTTCAAATTCTGTTTACACCTGTTACTAGCTATGTGGCCTTGGGGAACCTGCATATTTTATCCAAACCTTAATTTTCTCATCCAAAAATGGAGATAATCACCATTCACCCATCCCTTAGCACTGCAATGAGAAGGAAATGAAATAAAGGATGTAAAGTGCTCAGTAGAGTGCCTGGAAAGGAGACAGCAGTGAATATTAGCCATGTGATTGCTGTTGTTATGTTACAAAGAATTTCACATTTGAGTCTACTTTTGCTAAGAAAAATTTCCAACATATGGAACACAGAAAGATTACAATGTACCCTTTCAATGCCATACTAGACTGTTATCTACAAGCCCACCTAATAGAGGCAATTTTGTTTGACTTATTTACTTGATTAGACTGAAGACTTAATAAAATTAAATTATAACTTATAGAAAACTGATAAACTGAAGAAGATTTTTGTCAGATAGAGATGCAAATGACTTCGGTCTAGTAGAAAAGTGTTATGGTTTATTGCCCCTATCGCCTATTAACCATTTTGCCTCTAACTTGCAGATCTTTTTCAGTATTCTTTCTTTCAGAGACTATGAATATGTAAGTCTTTGGTATTCTCCTTTGGACCAGCTATACCATCCTGCCGGCTGAAGCATGCTTATTCATATATGTTAGCTTTGTTTTTCTTTTTAAAAATTATAATTTGATAGTTTCTAGCCTCATCTTTTTTCTCTCCTCTTTGAACATATTAGAAGAGGAAGGTATTTGAATCTTCCAAGATGTCCATTGGATGAGCTGAACTTGTTCTGATATTAAAGGGCTAGAATCTTTCATAACAAAAGAGCTATATAGTTAAGGCAAAATGTCACTGTATCTCAGTGCCTAACATACAGTAGACTAAATGTATTTGCCCACCCCCAATACCCACCCATATCCTTACATATTAACACACCCTTACAATTCTGAATCTAAAGTGTGTCTCCTGTGGTCAGTATATAGTTGGATCTTGTTTTCTTTATCTAGTCCAACAATCACTGCCTTTTGATTGTATTGTCTAATCCATTTACATTTATAGTTATTATGAGTATAGTTGAATTTACATCTGCCATTTTGTTTTGTTTGTTTTCCATATGTCTCAGATACTTTTTGTTCCTGTCTCCCTCCTTTATTATATTCTGTTGTAGTAAGTGGATATTTCCTAGTGTATCATTTAATTCTTTTAATGATATTTTAACTGCTTTTTTGTTTTTGACTTTTCTTTCTTAGTGGTTGTTTTAAGGCCTACAAAACGCATCTCAGTTTATCATAATCCTCTTCACATATACTAACTGAATCCTAAAATATAAAACTTTTATTCCTATATAAGCTCTATGCCCTACCCCTATTTTGTTTTATTACTATACATGTCTATACATGTTAGAAACCAAACAATACATTATTATAAGTATTGCTTTATATAATTTTATGTCTTTTAAAGAAGCTAAGAGAAGAAAGGAGAGCAAGTATATATTTATAGAGTTTGTTATATTAGCCTTCTTATTTACGACTTTTGGTTCTCTTCATTTCTTACTGTGGATTTGAGTTACTATTTGGTGTCATTTCTTTACTCCATACGCTCACAATTTAACTCCCTTACAAGAAGTAGATTTTATAGTCTCAGTCTCTGGGTGTTTTTCTTTTTCTTTCATGGTGTTCTAAAGAAATAAACACACCTTCTCTGTTTCAGCTTAGGATCTTTGTCAATGAATTTTAACCCATATCTTCACATCCAAAATAAGACTATCTGGATGTTAACTTTTCCACACAGAAGACAAATATTTCTTACTATTTAATCTCACCCTAAATCCTTCTTCCACAAAAATATTTCTAAAACATAAAGAAATCAGAGGCCTTTTAGTGGACACTAGTTTATTTGGACAAACTTCAAGGGTTTGGGTAACCTAGTGGAATATTCATTGACTTTTCAACCCAAAAGACTTTCCTGGGAAAAGACAATTGGTTTTCTGGAGGCATTTGCTTTTAATCTTTTTTTCCTTTAGTTTCTAGGAATTTTGATAAGCAACTGCACTGTCCGTCAACACACTATGAATTTTAATTTCAAAAAATCCAACTGTTGCAACAAATTGCTGTTTCTCCAAAAGGCCTGTGCTTCCACCTCGAGCAATGTTTAGTCAGATGAAGAGGTGGGGGAAGGGAGAAAGTATCTCTTCTTCGGGCTGCAAAACGGGAGATAATCCTAGTGTTCCTCCTCACAGAGAGGCCACACTGAGTCAATTGTTCAGCAGTGCTTCCCAAACTTTTAATGTGCATACAAATTACCAGGACTTCCGTTAAAATGCAGATTCTGATTCAGTAGATAGAGGGGGCAGCCCAGGAATCTGCAATTCTAATAAGCTCCCATACAATGCAGATGTTATTAGTGGCTGGGGGACCACACTGAGTAGCAAGGGTTAGAGCACTCCCCCTCAAACCTCCTGCACCTTGTAAGCACCTGGGGAATTTCTAGAAATTCTGATACCTGGGGTCCATGTTCAAAGCTTCTCATTTGACTGATGACGATTGTGAGAGTAATGTACAGACAAGTTTGAGAATTACAGGGAGTTACAAATTGAGCTTGCAGGAGACTATGAGCAAGCCAGGAATATCCTGGCACAGTCTGTGCATCACCAAAACCCAGGTGGAGACTGTTCCAGAGTTCAGTCTCTAGCGTGTCCTGCCTGTGGCTACCAGGTAAAACAAATTTCTCTTGTTTACCTCTGTCGATATTTAGTACAGCTTTAGCACAACTGCAGCCAGATCTCTTTATGGCCGTGGCATACCAACAGAGTCATCTGCTGGGATGCAGGCAATAAAGGGTGCGAGGAGACTATTTAGAAACACTGAGAAACTGTATATACAAAAGGACAATGGCCAGACCGGTCATGACAACAGAACTCTGACCCACAACATCTGCAGCAATCGGCTCAGGAAGCCAAGCTGTAACCTCCACAGCTGTTGGCCCAGAATGTTGGGACTTGGTCATCAGCCAGCTTCCCTATTTTTTGCCCCAACTTCCAATTCAGGACCAACCAGAGAAAGCCGCATATGTTTCCCAAACCAATCCTCTAAGATGCCTACTTCTCTCTCTTCTCCTCCAGCTTTCCCACGTCAATGATCTGCAGTCCAGGCACACCTGGAGCCTCTCTTTTTCCCACTGTAACACTTTCCCACTCTTCTGTCCTGCCAGAGCCCCTGCCCAGGCCAGCAGTGGCGGCTGGCTCCCTTCGCTCTGAATAAAAAAGCCTGCTTGCTCTCTTTTGGGTCATCTTCATTTATTCCAAGGCAATAATGAAGCTAAGAGTCAGTCTGCTTTTTTATTATCACCATGCAGAAGCAATTCTAAATAATTTCAGTGCTATACTCCTCCTCCTAGGTAGGGGTGGCCTGCGCCGATCACCTGGGCCCCCCCTTGGTGATAACACTGCTTTTTAGGCTCTTTGCCCACTAGTTTTTAAAGCACAGCTTGGTATCCAGGCTGCCCTGGGACTCTAGACAGCTTTTCAGGTCCCGAACTGGCTGCTCGAAGTGTCCCCCCTCTCCACACCGGAGGGCTCCTCCACTGACTTCCAGAGGCCTTCCTTCAGCTGCAGTCCTAACTGTTCAAGATCACATTCTTTTCCTAAGAGGTCGCAGCCTCTGACTCACTCCTATTCCTTTTTCTTCCCAGTAGCTGCCCCTGCCTGCCCACCCCGGCCCCCTGGGCCTGGCTCCAAACCTCAGCTTTTCACTTTGGTTTCTATTGTTCTATTTCCTGCCAATTGATCCCTGGCTCACTGAAAATTAACATTTGCAGCATTGCGTAATTAACATGGGATAATCTAAGGGGCTCTCTTCTATGAAAAAAGCGTGTGTATTCTCCATTAGCAAGGGTGTTACTTCAAGCCAAAAATGTCGTTAATAAGCTGCTTCCAAACCGGTGTATTAGTTTCTGAGAGGGCACATTGAGCCCGTGGTTATGGTGTTCGTTTTTTTTCAAAAGCCACCTTGGTTGGTCCGTTTTGCCTCAGTCTCCTTCCCCAAGGCCGCCCACCCCCAAAGTGCATCTAAATTCTTCACATTTCTGAGGTGCATTGCAAATTTTCACATGGTGAAGTCTGCTTGCCACCATTTCCCAGAGTGCGAAGTGGGAAAGGTAATCGGCTTTTCTAAAATGATAAGGGAGTAATAAAGCAGACCGACTCAGCTCTGAATGTCAGCCACAGAGACACATGTTGGAGCAGCAATTATTTCATAGCAACCTGGAAAAGCGCACCCCCCCCAACCCCGGGGGGTTCCTGACAGCAAATCCAGGAGAAACCCTAGCCTCCAGGAAGGGGAGCATGCTTGCTTGGGAAATGTGTGAGCTATAAAATATTTGAACAGCTGGGGCCCTGGGTAAAGTCCTGACATAGGCCATTCTATACAAAGGAGTCTTTTTGCTTTCCCCACTCGAAAGAGGGAAGGGTCTTCTCCTGTTTTCCTTTAGAAAGCAGTCCCGAGTCCTCCGAGGTCAGTCAGCTTGTTTTGTGGCTGCTGCTTTAACAAAATTCCTTGTCTTTCACTATGTGTTTTCAATCACCTAGCATGTATCTCATTTAGAAGGCATTTCATTTTTGAAAGATGTTATCAGGCACGTTTGTCTCTCTGCTGTAGTGCGGGCCTTTGGGCTGCGGTTTGCCCTGTGGCCCACCCTTTTATGTGCTATTTTACATTTGTCTGGCCCTGAAGTGTTGAGTCTATCAAGAAAACAGCTATAGGGTAGGTATAGACTGATGGTGTTGATGTAATTCATTCAGATCTCTAAATTTACGGAGGGCTTTTCATTTTGTTTTGGCTGGAAATATTAAGGTGACCAAGTGAGAATGTAAATTAAACAAAAATCTTATTTTAAAAAAGTCTCTGCTAAAATACCCAGAGTCATTCCATATTTTGATAAGTCTTTAAACAAAGCTGTTTTGCAGTGATTAGCAGGAGTGCAGAAATTATCCAGAGCCTAGAACGGTGCCATTGTGATTGCTGGATAAATTTCCTTAATAAAAACAACCTTATTAGTCAATTTGTATTATGTTTGTTCTGCATTAACCTAAGAAGTTATCTATCCCAAAATAAGTCTAGAAAGCAGAGCTGAGGAATCGGGGAGGTCAAAGCTTCCACTATTACAGCTCTGCAGGGCCAAATGATACCTCCTCCTACCCTTTTACCCAAAAAGGAGCCCCTACCCCGTGGTCAATTCCCAGATCAGACATGTGTCCACTGGACACTCACTGCTTTCTGAGCCTGCGACGGGCTCCACAGTCGGTTTTCCCCGGCCTTCTCTGGCCCCCTCCTCCCACATACCATTGCTATTTGTCAGGAGAGAAACAGAGAAGACTATAACGAACCTAAACAGAGTGTTTTCCTTAAATGGCCTTAATGCTGCGTATTTTGCAATAGACTGAGAAAATCTCCCTGAAAAAGTGCTGCTTTGTTTTGGAGGTATTAGCTCAGGCTTTTCTCTTGGATTTGCCATCTTCAAGGAGCTGAATGCTCTTGCTCCAAAAGCTTCGAGGTCTGCTTTACCTCCTCTGGCTTCACGCTGCTTCCGACACTCAGCGAACTTGTTCTGCTGCGGGGAGACCTTTACTTACTGCTTCTAATTGGATTTGTAAAGGCCATACGTATTAAAGACAAGGAACTGCTCTGGTTTTCCCTTTAGCCCTTCCATGAGGCTAAGATTAACAGCCCTTCATAAATTGCTGGTGTTCCTTTATCTGCCATCGCTAAAAGTTCTGAGCCCCTAACACAGGTAATGACAGCGAGTGGTAGGAAAGCAGCCTCCAGTAGGGCTGTGCATTAGAATAGCTCTCGCCTTGCTGCAGTTGTCTTGGACGGGGGAATGGCTGCTCGGCCCCTTCCAGTTCGGAGGCAGGGTCCTGGCCCACACCTGTCCCCTGAGGGCCCCCAAGCTCCTTGCTGGTTGGCGGCAGCCTTTTCCTCTGACATGGCCTCCCCTCTCATTCGCCTCTGGGCCTTTCAGAGCTGACCTGGCTTCCTCTCCCTCTGCCCTGAGGCCCAGAAAAAGGCTGGGCCTTCTCCTTCCTGGGCAGTACTGTGGCAGCTAGACTGTGCTGTCCCGTGCGGCAGCCCTGAGCCACACTGTGGCTGTTGAGCACTTGAAATGTGGCCAAGTTGCATTGAGATGTGCAGTGAGTGTAAAATTCATACCAAATTCCACAGACGTCATACAAAATAGATAAATAAAAGAATACCAATACCACAATAATTTTATATTGATTGTATGTTGAAACAACAATATTTTGCATACTTTGGGTTCAATAAATGTATTATTGAAATTAACCTCACCAGTTTCTTTTTACTTTATCCTTAATATGGCCACTAGAAATTTCTAAGTCAGTATATGGCTGGCATTTGGGGTTCTATTTCTATTCTCATTGGGCAGCATCTGCCACCTTCACTCCACATCTGTGCAGGCCATGTCATGCCGTGTGATGACCTCTTTCCACCTGTTATGATAAAATGAGGAAAGTTCTAGAATAGATACATGTATAAAGCACTATTGGGAGCAACAAGAGTGCCATTATTTCTACCTGTGATTATCAGAGGAAGCAGTGGAGAAGGCCGTGGGTGAGGGAGTCCGTGGCAGGTGGAAGTGGAAAGTGCCTTTTAAGACCAGGTGACAGAGCAGCAGGAGGCCCTGGCAGGTGAGACTGCACGGGTGTGACTGCCCAGGTGTGGTGGGACCAGACGGTGGGTCTGGCTGGGGCTCTGGGTGACTGGGCTGCATAGGGCCAGATGATGGTGGTGGATGAGGATGCGAGGCCAGTGGAGCGGCAAGGGGCTGAGGGGGCTGAGGCTGCGATCCTGCCGATACAGAGGCAGGGGGAGCGCTTGGTGGTGAAGCTGGAGCAGGGCCGGCCCAGAGGCTGGCGCAGGAGAGGGGTGGCCTCAGCCCCCAAGCTGCATCAGTCCTGACCCTGGGCACACAGTTCCTTTTGTGGGCACCCCCTGGTGCCAGAGGAAGGAGCCAGAGAGCTTGCAAATAGGTCACACCTTCTGCAAAGGTTTGCAAGTCTGCTGTCTGACAGGAGAGCAGCTTTTGCCCTGAGACATTTAAGCAGAAACTGTGACCTAGTTCACCTGTCCCGAGCTGGCTGGCTTGCCTGCCAAGGCAAAATACCAGACATTTATCAAAAGTGAAAACTCATTCTGCAATAAACAGCTTACATGTCAGGACCTTCTCTCCCCTTCTCTGTGAAAGGGCAGCCAGAGTAATGAGCAGTTACAGAGCACAAGTATTTTCTTTGCTCTTGAAACCCAAAGACGGAATGTTGGAGGACCCTCTCTGCTGAGGGGCTTTACAGACCTTTGCCTGGCGCACCCAGGCCTGGACATTGCACAGCAGGCGGCTCCATGTCTGTGCGCACGGGATGAACACAGCCCACCCATGTCGGCCGTCATTGTTCCATGTGGAGCGGGCATGCATGGTTTGGGGCGGAGGGTGCTCAGAGAGGAGAAGTGTCTTACTCCAAAAAAATCAACATTGGGATTCAGTTTATTTTACAAAGAAAGTTAGGGCAGAGTCTCTCTACTGAGTGAAGGCGAGAGCGATGAGTCTCTCTACTGGTTTGTCAGCTCATGGGATTACATGGGGAACTTAAAAAAACAACAGCAGAGAGCCATGTCCTTGGAGATTCTGATTTAATTGGTCTGAATTTTTTTGTTTGAGAGCTCCCAGGTGATTCCAATCTGCAGCCAAGGTTGAAAACCACTGGGTTAGATTTTTAAAGTCCACCCATTTTTTTTTGCAGTTTACTTGGCACCAATTTTCTGCCTAGAGTGGGAGGAGGGGAAATAAAGGTAATTGACTCACGGTCTGGGAAGCCAAATGGGCAAGTAGAAGGCAGCTCAGAGTCTGCAGTGAGTCCAGGACTTAAGCTGGAGCCCTCACAGGGGGCAGGCTCCCGGCTTACTCAGCCTCTTTACTGCTCAGCAAAAGCCCCAGAATTGCCCGGAGAGAGCCTAAAAGAGGCAGGGGCCCATCCCCTATTTCACTCTAAAGGACGGTGGTTCTCGATCCCCTGGAGGGCTTGTTGGAACACAGACTGTGGGATCCTATCCCCAGAATTTCAGCTTCAGTACATGGGGCTGGGAGCAGAAAATTTGTACTGCTACCAAGCTCCCAGGTGATGCTGATGGTGCTGGTCCCCAGAAGGCAAGGGAGGGGAGGCTTACTCAAAAGGAAAATACAGGAGAAAGCAGCAGGCGGTCTCAGCGAGCACCCCCTCTGCACCTGGCACTGTGCCAGACCTGCGGCTGCAGAGGATGCCGCAGCCCTGCCCGCCGTCACGTGCAGGTCTAGAGACAGAGCCAGACACTCACACTGCCATTTTGGTTGGTTCCCTGGAGAGGACCTCCGGTTTCTTCTTGGAGATGTACAGGGTACAGAGAGTGTTGTTCCCACCCTTACAATATCAAAAAGCCAGACAACTGCAACTTCAAACTGTCCTTGAATCCATCAGGTGGCTGAGGTCATGAGGCAAAAACAACTAGCCCCAAATGCAAGGACAGACAGACATCTGAAGCAAGAGACAGGATACATGCCCTTGCTTACTGGGGCAGATGCAGCAGGACACAAGTAAAAATTCGCCACCATTTTTTTTGTTGTTTTAAAATTTCTCTTTATTGAGTTATTGGTTTCACGATTTGAAATTTATTTGGAGACAGGGCTCCACCTGCCACTTCAAGCTTCCCCACTGACAGCCGAGCCAGAGGGTAGGAGTGAGGCGGGGATGAAAGGAACCCAAACCTTCCATAGTATTGGGGTCCTGCAAGCAGCCGTGGCCCTGGATAGGTTTGAACTGATGGAGGAAGCCCTTGGTTCGAGGTACCAAAAGGCCAGCTGGGAGAAATCCACTCGATAGCGCCCAGGTGAATTGCCGCAGACTTTCTCTGTGCCAACAAGATGTCTGAAGCCATAAGACTGGGCCAACCCTATGGCTCCACAAGCATTCTTTTTGCTAGCAATTTCTACCACTGGTGGGTTTGTCTGTTTGCTGATCTGGGGACATCTCCAGAGCTCTTACTCTCCTGACAGTGTCTGTCTGCTAGTCCCTCCCATGCACAGACTCACAGCAAATTTGACCCCAGCTTGTTACAGTAAAAGAAGCGCAGTGAATGCAGTCTCTTAAAAACTGCCAAACACTCGGCAACTCCTATAACTTTTTCTGTACCTAAGAGTTATAGCTCTGTAGGACGGAGATAAAACTGGAATGTTATCAGAAGCTCTGAGATCTGAGAGGGTTTTCCTGCACTTTCTGAAATCTTTGATGCCAAGCCCATGAATGTATATCATTTGTCTTTCCTAGGGAGTTTTGAATAACATAAAAGAATTTAATGGCAAAACATTCTCATCTTCCAGAAAATGCTAATAATTAAGATTTGCTGCTGCTTAATGAGAGGCCAATAGGAGTCAGGCAAACTCGAGAAGAGAAGGGTAGTTCTTTGTGTACTTTATGTTCCTTAGTCATAGAATCTTAATTTTCATAGTTTTTAGGACTTCTGGGTCTCTTTGTGGCCCATACTGACTGGAAAGACACCCAACTCGATTCTTCCTCTTAGAATTTGTGTGGATGATTTTTACTACCTGTGAATCCTTCACTGCCCAAACCACCCCTTTCCACCACACAGATTTGCCCACATACCAAGAACCCGGGAAGAGATGTAGGTCCTGAGTTAAGAAATGTTCCTTCCTTGGCTGCCAACATAAAATAAATTTTTTAGTGTTTCCGGTAATCTATCAATCATTTATGGCTCTCATGTCCCAAAGTCCCTTTTGCTGGTGAATTCTTGGTATTTCTTTGAATCATTGACTCCCTCTCATCCTCTCTTCAAGCTAATTGTACCAGTCAGAGAAGACTCAAACCCATTTTCCAATATCTGGAGCTGTAAGCCTTTTAAAACTCTATCCTCAAACTGAACTATTAGCTAGCTGTCCCATGGATCGTCCCTGGTCCATGGGACAGCCTTGGTTTCAATCTAAGGAGTCACACCTCTGGCGTCTTTAACCAGACAATTGTGATTCTGATTCCCAGCTCTATATTCTGGTCTCCACATAAGCTGCCCAACCGACAGATTCATATTTAATTCTAGAACAGGTCAGCTTCTCCCCACCCCCAAATTAACCCAGGCCCAAACTGGATGTCCTGAGCGGGCTGGGATACTCTCATCTCAACACGAGGCTTGGCCTTTACTCAGTTGGTACACAAGACTGGAGAGTAGTGAAAGAGGCCTGGGTCACCAGTGCCAGGAATGAATTGCCCCCTTATTTTCCTGGCAGTTGTTTCACCCTTTTGGTTGAAGGAGGTGTTCTTTGTGAGTGAAAAATCATGCAGGGCCTCTGTGCTTTCACCAAAGACAAGTATAATAAAATTTATTTCGCTTGAACATTCACATCGATTTCTAAAAGTCCTAAATACCACCAGAGTTAAAAGCCTCATGTCCCAGGAGAATAAATATATCTAGACACACACACACACACACACACACACACACACACACAAATACAAATAAATCACAGAACAGTATCACTGCATGGGAAAGGGATTACATTAGTGGTTAGTGAAATACTAAACTTAGTATCGGTGGCCATTTGCTCGTTCTTGTTAGGATTAAACTGAAATCTGTTTATCTGCTGTGAGTCACACAGGGAAATATCTTGGCTTTAGTTTCGAAATAGATTCTTGGCACAGTTTCATTGTTAGGAATACAGGAGCCAAGACCAAAAAAAAATTGTCCTTAAGGAGTTATGGTCCTCAGATCTTTATCTGTCTTGATGTTTTGAAAACTTGAGTTAAGAGAAACAACACAGGCCTGGAGTAGGACAGGAAGGAAAGGGAAGCTAAGCGAACAGCCAGGAAGCTGGGACTAGCAGCTGTTCTATTTTTCTGAGTAGGGGGAATAAAATTAGGCAAGAATTGCAAATGCTCGAGTGTAAAATAACGGCATGTCTGAGCAGAGCCGGGTGGTGGTGAGCCCCTAGCACTTCGGCGTAAAGGACAATAAAAATTAGTTCATGAAAAGTTCATAAAGACAAATCAAGTTAATGTACTCAGCATGGTCTTGATCTCTAATACAGGCATTTCCTGGTACGGATATGTGAGGAGCGTGCCAAGGTTCAATCCATTCTCCATCTCAGTTGGTTTCCGCTAAACTAACAGACCAGATACCAACTTCTTTTTATTTCTGCTTTTCAATGTTAAACCAGGTGTGCTTAATGATGACAAGAGCTTGGAGTCAAAGGCCTCAAGGACAACTGAGAGATGCAGCTGCCTAGATTAGTCTTTATGCAGAAGCCTTCATTTACGCCTTCTTTCTTGGCCCTTTCTCCAAACCCAACCACTTGCAAGCTACGCAACATGGCTTCATTTTTAAAAATCAGAGTTAAGGAAACCGTCATCTGAGACATTTGTTTTCTCAATTTAGACTTCATAAGTCGGTACGCTCTTTCGTGTTTGTTTGCTCTTCCCCGGGGTTGTTGCTGTCTGCATCATGTGGGAAGGATATGCCTTAATGGGGGAAATTACTACTAAGAGCCTTTTGTGAAATTCTTTTTCATGACCCAGTGGATAAAATGCTTGGACTTCATTTAATCAATTCAATCATTTAGCAAAATTGAGACTATAATAGATACTCGACACCGTTCTTGGAACTAAGCACAACACCCCTAATAACACAGTGGCTCCCAGTTTACATTGCCCCATTTGACCCTACAGTGATGCCCAAAGAAGTTTCATTTTCCCACTCCGCAGGTAGGGACACTTTTCAGATGCATGAAGTGAGTTGCCTAAAATGTTCAGGTGGCAGGGTATGGACTAGGATCTCAGTATTATTTTTGCTAAATCATAACTATTTCAATGGCAGCACCATCTCTATAATTTATCCTTTTAAGAGAAATGACTTGTAGCTAGAAAACACAGGTTTACCTAATAAAGAAAAAGTAAATTGAACAATACCATTTATCACAAGGTTATGTATCATACTAAAAAACGAGAACCAACCTGAAAGTCTGTAAGTCCAGGGAGAGGAAATCCCGGGGCAAAATACCTCTAAAAACCGAAATCAGTTAAAGGGAGAAATAAAGATTAAAATCTGTTTATTTCTTACAAACTGCAGTCTGGCCCATCTCTCTTTCCTGCTTCAGCAGCAGCAAAACTGGCCCTCCCCCTCCCCTCTCAGGTCCAGATCAGCCCTCCGTTGCCCAGGTAATTACCCACTGATACAGAGATGAATTTCTCTCCACCCCTGAGGAATGATGCAAATGCACTAAAGCCATACTTCTCTCCACCCTTGAGTGCCTGTTGATATGCAGATGTACTAAAGCCAGGTGAGATATTCTGGAAACATTACAATTTTACCCACAAAGTCCAATAATAACAAATGGGTAAGTATGGGAGGCAGAATCATGGCCACCCCAAAATGTCTACATCCTAATTCCCTGAACCTCACATGGCAAAGGATCAGGGGGATTGAAGTTACAAAAGGAATTAAGATTCCTAATTAGGGAAATTATTAACTATTGATTATTGCTGCAATCGCATAGGCCCTTCAAAGTAGAAGAGAGAGAAAAGCATGGAGAGATGCCATTTGACTAACTCTCAAGATGGAGGAAGGCGCCTCAAGGAACACAGGTGGCCCCGAGAGGAAGCGAAGGGCAGGGAAACACTCTCCCCATTCTCTCCGCAGGAAAGCGGCCCAGGGAGACCCATGTTGGATTTCTGTCCTCCAGAATTCACAGGGAACACATCTTCATTGTTTTAAGCGGCTACATTTGTGTGAACTGGTTGCAACAGCAACAGAAAACCACTATAGAAAGTGAACATCACTGTACTTTAAGGGTCTGTCATCCAAACATTTGAATGGCATGTGGGACGTCTGTGTGACGACATGGAAAATATCGAGGATCTACGTTGAAAAAGCAGTATATAGACATGTATATACAGGGTGTTTACAGCTATGTTTGAAAAACAAAGAAACAAAAACCTTAGGCCAGTGGCTCTAAAATCTGGAAAGAAAATTCACAAAAACGTGAATGATGAGTAATGTGAGTACTGGAATGGTGTTGATTCGTTTTTCTTTTTTTTTCAACTTTTATGAATTTTCTAAATTTCCTTTAATGGGCCTGTATGGAGAAAATACTAAAACTACGTTTTAAATTGATTTATGAAAGTAAAAGTCCCATTCGGAGAGCCATGATGATCTGCAATGCCCAGACCCCACACCATCGGTCATACATCTGGGGTGAAAGAGCAGGGCTCTCTCCTATTTTAGTTAAGGAGTCACATGGAGAAACAGTTGTCATTTTAGCAGCTGGTACCAGAATTCCTATAGGGAGAGACCAGCCTTCATTGAGAAGTTGAAAAGAAGCTTTATCAAGTTCACTGGAGAGAAGGAAAGTCCTCAGGCCCTGTGTGTTGAGAGGTACTCAGATTTCATGTTCAGGAAGGGAGAATGGGGAGCAAGGGGGCTGACTGAGGCCGCTCGGGGCTGGAGTAGGGAGAAGGAAGGTTGGAAGAAGGCATCTGAAGGAAAACACAATCCTCCAGCACGTTTTCAGAGGAGCTCAGTGTGGTGTAGATTGCATAGCTCCTTGTAACCCTGTCTTCAGCAAAACTAATTTATCCGTGTGCGATGGGATTTCCTGGGAAAACCAATAAAGCAGGCAAGATCTGTCTCAAGGTTGAAGCTGGGTCAGTCTGTGTAGATGGGGAGAGAGCTGAGATCTGAATCACAGGTCCCTTCAAAATATGGTCGACATCCATTGGGGGTGGCCTGCACATGCCTTCAACTTTGCTCAGTCCTCAGTGCCACGGAGATGGATGTTTCCTGCCTTGCTCACCTTCTGCCCTTCCTGCAAAGTGCTCTGCAAAATAGCCAGTGTTTGCAGAACTCTTTCACTGCCTCCAACTGCACTTCGTATACAGGACGACCTTAGAAGCCAGGCCTCGGATTAGCTGAGATTGTGTCAGTTTGTTGCAAAGCGACCACTAAACAGATCCCCTGAGAACCTTTCCCAGGCGCTGAGCAGCTACTCATTCTTCGGTGTGATGGTTTCAGCGCCAGGGGCCTGCCGTTAGTCAGAGGAGTCAGGGCACTTGGGTTGTTTCCAAAAGCCCAGAGGACTCTGGGAGGTGGAGTTTGCTAGAGGATCTTTTGGGGATTCTACATCCACCAGGGTGCCTTTGAGAGCTTAACAAACCTAAGTTCCCCAGACTCCAGAAGCGGCCCAGAACTCCTAGAGGTGCATATGACTGAAACAAGCAGTCTCTCCCAGGGATCCTTGGGGCCAAATCCAGCTTTGTTCACAGTGGTCTCTTCAGAGTGGCAATAGCTTCTTAGGTTTTCCCCGGTCCTGTTTTGAGACCTCAATGAACCAGAACTCCTTTGGGGACAGATGATATGCCAGAGGCCTAATGTCTGCAGTGGATCATAAAACTTGTCACCAAAACTGGGGGGGGGGAGGAGCAATGTTGATGTTAGAGTGTGTGTGTGTGTTCACATGCATTCACGTGTGTACACTTGTGCTTTTGTGCCTGTTGGGCAGGCAGGAGTAGATCCAGATTTTGTGGGCCTGATAGGATTTTGAGGGTTCTTTATACAAAAAAAGAACACCACATTACAAATTCAACATTAGGTATGAAAATTCAAATATGTATTTAGAATGAGAAAAAAGACTACAAAAATTACAAATATAAAAAAGCTAACAAATACCAAAAGCACTACAAAATCTAGAAAAATAACATAATCACCTCCTTGACACACTTCTATAATATTTTTCCTATATTTTTTAGCTTCATTTCCTTTGATTAACACCTCAAATGACAATGATTGTATAATGTTTTCTGTGCAGAAATGGAAAGTCTCTCCTCTCTCTAGCATGATTAATTTTTTTTTATTATTGATAGTTTTGAACTTGATTTTCAGCTTCTCAATTCATTTTCAAATTCAAATGACTTTCACTGCCAAGGATGTCATGGAAATTTTTAGGATTTGTTGTCAAGTTTTGAAAACTTATCAAATTTCTTTCTTGTACGAGCTCTCAGATTTCAGGGCGTTTCAAGTTTCGTCATACAGGGACTTATCTTAAATACTCCTTGAGGTGATGACTCTCATTACTTCAAGTTGTCATTGATGTCCATGTTTAACGGTGTATGATGATTTTTGTGTTAGTCATTGCCAATATTAGCATTTCTTGTCAAATTGGCAAGAAATTTCATTTTCTTCAAATGTGTTTATGTAAGTCACTCCATTAACTGGATTAGCAAACAGTCAAGGAGCTACTCATTACTTCTATTCAAAATTTATTTCATCCTCTTCACATATTTTGATTTTGTTTGACCTAAAAGAATCTTTCAAATATAATTCATTTCACCATATCACTATAATTTCTATTGATTTCATATGCATATCACATATATTTCATATATACAGTGAAATGATATATATGCAATATATATTTATAGTAAAATATATATCATATGCAGATATATCACATATATCTGAAAACATGTCATATGCAGTATATTTCATATATATAATTTCATCGTATAATGAGTTTATAATTATATATACTGAGCTATCATACTCTGTTCCTGATGGGAGAGGACTTCCATTTGACTTGGGGTTATTGAGAACTAAATCATCTACTTGTAATTCTATTCATCCCATGACTGGAAGGTTTTCCACAGACTAGTTTCTGGCTTTCATTATTTCAAAACTTCTTTCTTCTCCACGACCTTATACTTCTGGTGCTTCAAGGCATGACAGCACACATTAATATTTTTCACCTCTGGCCCTAAATGTCATAATTCTAGGTGAGTCATCTCAGTAAATGGAAGAAGTATTCCTGAAAGCCATTCCTACATCAGGGTGATTAATAATAACTTAAATATAAAATATAAATATATCGCACCAAACCAAAACTCCCCCTAGTTCAACTTCACCTTAGTCAGATTTTTTAAATGCCACGGCCATCTCCAATGTCATCCAACACAAAGGAGGGAAATCGAAAGAGGCAGTAGTCTTAACTAAAATTGTGGGTGAAATGTGTTACTTTCACAAGTTTTACAAAAACATACAACCATATGAACGCATTGCCTTGGAAGGAACCCAGGTATACTGTGGAGCCCTTAAGTTTCATTAACTTACTGATCAGTTGAGCTCAGGGGCCAAGAGCAGACAACTGGATAATGCACTCTGCTAGAAACTTCTCTATTCTCTGTTGCTGAATCCACCAGTATTTTTGTGTATGCGTATTTTTAAACACACACTCATACATGCCATGTCTCTTTTACTCATTGCTCCAACATTTTCAACCAAAACAGCTATGCTGGAACCATAGTTTAAAGCTATTATGAAACAGGAAAAATTTTTTAGCAGAGTCATTTTCCCAAATGAAGCAAGATTTTTACTTTTCAACTTGACAAAGAAAATTTTATTTGATGACTTCAGTAAAGCTAATACTTTGCCAAGAATATAGGAGACTTTAAAGGAAATAAAATTATTTCTATATTACAACAATGATAAGTTTCCACTTATTATGAAAACAAAAGTTCAAATAAAATGTGAAAGAAGCCACCAGAAAATTGTTTAAAAAGGTTTTATTCTTTTGAATAACAATGCTTGCCAGTTTGAATAAGAGTAGCTTTTCTTTTTAAATCTCCTTTAATAAATGAGTCTAGATTTATTAATAAACATTTTTGCATCTTTCATCAGTGGCCCAGAAAATCTTAATAAAGTCTCTGCTGACACTAGTAGATCCATCTCAAGAATTAAAAACTCTTTGTGTAGATTCATACTGGGAAAAAAAATAAACCTGTGTCCTCCTCATTCTTGATGAATTCTTTCTGATCCCTTTGTGTGTGTGTGTGTGTGTGTGTGTGTGTGTGTGTGTGTGTGTGTGTCTTTCTCTTAAACACAACCCAACCAAACACATCTTTTTCAAAATATTATCATCATTATCTCTGTTGCACCAGGGGAATTTTTAGCATTCTAAAAATTATTTCAATTCTATGGAGTCAGTGCTTTTAGTTACTGCTTCACAAACAGTGGGGTTTCACATCAGATCCATTTTTAAATACTATAAATGACTCAGAAAAGGATGGAAACATGAAAAAGGGCTTTGGATGTTAGGATAACTACACCTGATTAAAATCAACTTCTGTAGTAGCCAGAGGATAAAATCTTAATGTTAATGCTGTCAGAGGCTCGATAGAAACCTGTTTCGTTTCTTCCTCATCTCCAATAGCCTTGTTTCCTGCTGTCGTTTTCTCTGTACTACTTTAACATCAGCTAGAGGATTGGTTTAGCCCCATGCTTAACCCCTTCTCTGCCAGCCTTCACCAAAATTCCTCAGCTCTAGGAGTAAGAAGCTAGGTAGGCTCTGGGCAAAAGATCTGCCTAAGACAAGTTATTTCCTTCTTGTTTTCTTCCCAAGTCACCTGCTTTTGATTTTAAATTTTTATATAACAGGATTGTTTATACATATATCTATTGTTTATACATATTTCGTGATAGATAATAAGCAATATGCTTTATTACCACCTTCAACTGTGCAAAATTAAGGTTTTCAATTTGATTCGTGTTGCCTATAAATACCACAATGAAGACTAGTGACTGAATTCTAATAACTGTACAGTTCTTAAGAAAAGCTTGGTGGTAAAAGTTAATATTCATGGAGACTGCCTAAGGAAAGTACCATCCATGGCTTACTATAGATATTCATGGACTCCCAGTTAAGGACCTATGTTGTAACTGACAGTGATAATTAGTTACTACTGCATAACAAATACCCCCCCCCCCAATTCTCAGGACCTTATGGCAATAAACATCTTTTTTTCCATGCACAGGCCTATGGGTCAGCTATAGCTTGTTTGGATTCATCTGGGGTAGGAGGGCTTGGCTCCAGGCTGAAGACTGGTGTTAGGTCTGTTCTACATGTTTCTTCATTCTCCTTGGACCAGCAACTACTCAAAGACTATTTTTCTCACAGTGAATCATAGGAGCTTAAGAGGCAAAGTCCAACTACATATGTGCCCTTAAAGCACTAAAGCTCTGGTCAAGCTTTCCACTGGCTAAGCCCAAAGCCGGGGGGCAGGTCTCCACTCTTGCAATGCCAGGTCACATGGCACAGGGAGAGAGGGAAGGATTAAAGACAATCACCCAGTCTTTCACACTGACCATTTTTAATCTGTCTGTGACTTGATTTCCCCATTTGTAAAACGAAACGAAACACAACAAAAACAAAAAACTCTACCCCCTGGAGTTGTAAGGACTAAAGCACTTAGAGTATTGCCTGGCATACACATAAAAAAGGCTCAATAAAGTTAGCTACTATTAAGGTTGTTGATCTGCCCCAATTATCCAATAAGAGGGAAAAGTTAAGTCTTATGAATACACATACCTTGGACCATCGCCCAGCCATCAAAAGCAGCTTAGAAGAGCTACAGTAATTAGGGGAAATGTTTCTGCTTAATAGTAAGGGATAAAAGCAGGATATATACAAATATGTGAATAGTATGATCCCAAAGATGTAAGAAATCTATATGAATCAAAGATGTAAAGAAAATATACCCAGTTAGATTGGCTGATTCAGAGTGGTGATCATTTTCTTCTATTTTTCTATGCTTGCCAATTTTCCATAATAACGTGTATTTTTCTCTCATAACAACAAGTTGAAGAAACATTGTTCAAAATGAAAAGAGACCCAGGGTTTGACCCAGAATATGAGCACCTGATGCCAGCCATTAATTCGTTGTTTTGTGTTTTGGGGTAATTTTTAACCTCTATGCTTTTCATCTTCTAATTAGGGAACAATACAATAAGCTTGATTGTTCAGTTTTTCAAATATGCAGTCCCTTTCCTCTTACATCTGGCTTTGGATTATTTGAAAGGTTAAATGGGGTGCTTTCCATGATTAGACAAACACACAGAAGGGGCTGGGGGTGCTGTAAGCTTAAGAATGCAAGGAGGTGACACTCAGGTAATAATTCATTCAAATACCTGGTAAGTGTGAAGGAGGTGATCTGTAGACACTAACAGATCACCTTTACATTATTTTTCTGTTTTAACTATTGTCTTTTTCTTGAGTGCCTATGAATAATGGTGCTGATGGTGAGTCTAACCTTTTTGGGAAAATTCTACACTACTATAATTATATTTTAGAGACACAGTATTATTTGAATAGGCACCTCATTATTATTCAGACGTATTATAATATCACCAGGACTCAAGGTCTTTGAGTGATGTAAACTTTCCTAACATTACTCATCACATTTCATGCAGACAGGTTGATTGTGGGCATATTTCGGGTCCTTTTGGTAAATAAAATTGGATAGTGCTTTTCTATGCTCTCGAATTTCCAGAAATTTAATATTTGCTGAAATCCAAAGTCTGCAGTAGTGGTGGCTTGAAAATAGGTCCACAAATTCTTTGGCATTGCTTCCTTTAAAAGGTGGAGTCTAATTCTTCTCCACTTGAGTGTGGGCTGTACTTAGTGAAGGGTACTCAACCCAGTGCCTATCATAATCAGGCTGTGAATATATATTTTCATTACTAACCATTTAGAATAATAAAGCAGCTAGGTTCCCACACTGAAGTGCCAACATACTAAATGCCACCAGCCATTTTGTTGAAATACACAGTAATATTTCTTATGCTGGACCATGGGTGTGCTATTTTATGCCAAAGCAATCCTTTTATCACTTAGATAAATAATTTTTCATCATCACGTTATTCAATACAAAATTACATGGGGCCCTCCTTTCCTTAATAACGTTGTTTGCGTCAACTCCATCTCATTGATGATATTGACTTTCTGAGCCACTGAGACAAGGGGACCTGACACATACTCACTTTCTTTATCCTCTTCTGCTCTGATAGCCTGGGAATTATCAAAAGAGAAAGCTCAAAACCTAGAGTTTTGATAAATGACCAGCAATTTTAAGAGCCGAAATCTAGAGGACTGATGTGCCAGGTGAAATAACCAGCTGGCTATGAACAGGACGGTTATTTCTGACCAGAGCCTGTCTCCCTCGCAGCCAGCTGCCTCCCATGCTGCCCAATGGCAGCCCCCGATTGTTCTGCTGTCATGGCAACCGTCACTGTATATCACACTCAAATCTGGTATTGTACTAAAAGCACGAAGCATACATTTTTCATATTTTTTCCAAGCTCACTTTTTTCGTGGTTTCACGTAGCAATCCATCATGAAACATTTCTTTGAGCTTTACAAAAATCAATACATATTCTCCCACTTTGAGATTTAGTTCTTCTCACTTCTATGACCGAAATAGCAATTCACCATCAAATGGATTTCATATATTTCAAATGATTAGGCTTTCAGAGGGGATGCGGAGGGATTGTGGTCTTCTGTGGAGCTATCTGTGTCACTCATTCCCTAATAGAAGCAGAATTAGCCTTCAGACTCCAAACTGCTGAGAGACAATGTGGGGGGGACTTCAAATGAGGTGTGACATTTTTGTTTCTATTCCACGAGGAACAGATGAGTGTTGAAATTCATGTGCTGCTCTGTTTAATTCATATGGTGAACTGGGGGCTTCTTGACTAAAGACTGGATGCTTCTTCCTGCTCTTCCTGCAGCAGCTACTAGGGTTTAGCACTTGGATGAGACACGCTGTTCTCATTAGCAGAATTGCTGGCATTCAGATAATGGAAGAAGACTGTAGATTATAGTGAAATACACAGCACAAAGACGGATTTAAAAAAAACTTTCAATAACCTAATTCAGAAACTACCAAGCATGCCTCCTGGAAAGAATTTTGCATTAAGTGTTCATATCAAGAGAAAGACCCACATCCATTTATCTGACACATTTAATTCACAGCATTATTCCTCTTTCTCTGGGGAAAGATTATATAACAGGAAATATGGTAATGAAGGGAAGCAGGCTACAGAAAAACCCTGTTAGTGAGTAAATTGCTGACCTGGTGTGAATTTTTGCAAATATTGCTGAGATGCGAGCTTAATGGTGTTTTTCAATATTAATATTATTATAATACTCGTTGCCAAGACTACGTTACATTGTTAAGAATTTGTAAAGAACTCAGGGATCTGGAGTTTTAAATTTGCTCTTTCATATTGGAGCTAATTTGCTGGTTGCAACATCTTGGCCCTATTATTACTATTTTTTCACAGAAAGACCATTCCCATCAACCAAACAGTCGTGTTAGAATACCACTTGAGAGGAAGGAAAGATTTTCTTTTAGTAGCTAAATAGTTCTATGATCAAATCTATGAACTTTGGAAATGGAAATAAAAATAAATATTACATGAATTAAAATGTCCTTGAGCCAGAAAGAGAGGATGGAAAGGAGAATGTCGTCTGTTTATTTTGCTTCACTTCAAATACCATCAGCAAGGCCCAGCTACTCAGTGGCCTCACAAAGGAAATATCCCAAACTAGAGACCGTAGAGAACTGAACTAAGCCACAGGCATTCCCAGTATGTCCGCTGTTGAGGAAACTGCTGACCCTGTGAATTTCTGGAATGTGTCTGTGGCATAGTCAGAGAAAATTGCCCTATGCCTAGACAACTAGCATCTGACTTTCCTCATGAGGAGTCATGTCAATCAAGTTCCTGATCCAACAGTTTCTGCATTCCTATCCCGTCTATTAAACCAGGCACAGTGCCCTCAGTACCAGGACATCTGATCATGATGCCAAATCACAGCAGATCGGGGGCCACGCTGAACAGTGTAGTGTTTCTTCAAATGTTTTCATCATAGCCACAAGCAGTGATAAAATTAATCAAGATGAATGGTACAGTTTTAGTAATATGTCTTGAAGTAACGTACCCACTTTGAATGCTTTAAATTTTATAACATCATAGAAATATATAAAAAATAAACATGCTCTGGTAGCTAAGGGAAAATAAATAAGGAAATAAAGGCTGCATCCAATAATTTAAGAACTTAGGGAATATTTCTCAGAATTTTAAAAATGTACCCAACAGCAATGTATGGCTTTTCCCTACACCAGATACTGTGCCAGGTATGGATTCAAAAATAAAGAGATGTACATCCTAGCCTTCTGGTATATTCTAAAGAAGGTCGAACAAAGAGATAGAGATTAGCCATATGAGCAATCAGTACCACACAGGAGGCCCTCCTATGGGTGGGCAGGACCCCGTTTGGGGATATGGGGCACTCAGTCCCCAGCTGTTGGGAGTGTTGTGTACTGACCGCTCACAGCTGACCACCCCACGCCCGGCCCTGGCTGGAAAGTGCCCTGGATTAGGCATGTTCTCACATAGCAAATCTATCCCAAAACAAAGGATTTCTCACCTTCCCGGAGACGTCCCTGAACTACCAGTAGACCCAAGGCTGTGAACAGCCATGAGACCAAAGAGAAAATTCAAGCTAAGACATGATTAACTTCCAAAATGGGGAAGTTGTAAGTAAAAGCAGGTTTTTGTTATCTGATGTATCTAGTTTTGCAAAGTTAGAGCTTGGGGTTGCAGAGGAAAGAGTGTTTGGAGACATGGTAAATTCAGCAGGAAAACGCAGTAATGGCTGGGAAAAGATTAGAGGCTCAGGTGGGGTGGATAGAGCAAGGCACCCTTATCCCCATGCTGGAGAAAGGCCTTTCTTGGAGGAAAATAGCATACGGATACCGGCCTTGTTGAGTTCACGTGGTGCTGAGAAGACGTCAAACCGGGTTACAGGAAGCCGAGCATGCTGGTCAGCAGACCTGGGAATTACACTGGAAGTGACACACTGCAAGTTTAACTGTTACTGCACTCTACTGACGTAATGAACCTGAACTTGGAACTCAAGGAAATGGCGTGTTCTTTGGGGTCCAGGTACTATTTCACTAGGGTAAATTGGCTGGTTTGGGATGTGCTAATTCTCAGAGGAAAGGACTGATAGAGTCCATCTCAGAGAAAAGATGGCGCAGGGCTGTGACTCCCAAGGAACAGGTTTTCTCAGGAGAAATACCTCCATTTTCTGGGGGCAGTGTTAAAGCAACAGAAGAATTTTCTGCTTGAAGGAACTGCCCCTCTTGTCTCTTGGTGTTTCGGTGTATTGTGCTTACCGGAGAATGCTTAGATTGAATTGAAAGCTTTCTGGTTTGAGCCAGTTCTGCAGTTAAAGTCAGGAATGCCCTCTCTGCTTCTTTCTCATGCCTCACCTGCATTTTTAAGAGGATTCTTGCGCACAGTAAAGTCTCCAAAGCAGTGCTCTAATTCAGTGGTTTTCAAAGTTGAATGTGCCACAGAATCACGCAAGGCGGGGACCTGTTAAGAGTACAGATTACAGAGCCCCAGGGTCTCTGGCTGAGTAGGTCTGCGATGGGACCCAAGAATTTGCACTTCCAACCCGTTCCCAGGTGATGCTGATGATGCTAGCCTGGGACCACACGCGGAGAAGCTCTGCTTAAACTGTTCTCACTCACACATCCCTTACTTAGATACTCCGCAGTGCAGGCGGTCCCGTAGCTGCGTGGCAGCAGCCCTCCTTACGTCTCTGACCCCAGGTTTCTCTCCACATGACCTGCAGTAACACCAGCTTCGTGGTACAGCATGAAAATTTAAAGAGATTTTCAAAAGTCAAGCACCCCAGCCCGGCCTGACCACAGAACATGCTCTTCCAAACTGTGGCCCGCAGGCGGGCAGCGGCGCCTCCCACGAGCCTGTGGAGGCCAAGTCTGCATTTTCACCAGACGCACAGGTAAGAGTTATGCATGCTAGAGTGGAACAGAAATTCTACAAGCACGGGGGTCCTGGTTTCTTGGTTCCAGCCGAGGAGACTGTGGGTGTCCAGCCCCAGGCCTTCCGCCCGTAAATCTCTCAACTCCCAGCCGCACTGAGGCCTGCTGTGCCCGCTCAGGCCGGACATTGCCCACAACCCGCCCACAGGTTTGCGGAGTCCTGGGAGGTACCAGATACGCAGCACACACGTTCACAGTGAAAGTGCCTCCAAGCCCGAGTTCACCAAGAAACACATGCTTCCTTCGCGGTTCCATTGATGCTCTGCTTGACTCCTCATGGGCAGCACAGGAGTAGGAAACAGAAGGGGTGGAAGCAAAGGCCACACAGGGCACAGAGATTCCAACAAGGAGGAAAGGAGGCAGGGCTGCCAAGGAGAATGACTTGCTCGCAGGGAGCACTGGTTTCTGCTAGAACAAATGGCACAGCTGAGTTCCCACCACACCAGTCAGCCCCCTCAATGTTCTGCTGTGCGATTCTTTGGGAACAAAGTACTGTTTGGGAGTCACTGCCATTTGTAGCTATTTTACTGTACCAACCAAATGAAAAAGATTCCTTCCTGAACATTTTAATGAACAAAACACTACAGAAGTGACTTTAGCAGAGTTGGGAAGGCAGCATCGCTTTTCTGCCTACTTAGGAATGCTGACATCTGAAAAAGAAATGGACAGGAAATGTACAATAACCAGATTTCTTTGATAATGAACAAAATTCTGGAAACTGTCGTGCCCCCATGAGGTCTCCCATAAGCTTAAGGCTAATTTTGTCCCTGAGCTTGCTCCTCCACACCACTTGCACCGTGATCGAAGGAGTTTCTTTCATTTCATTAGACATCATAGACCAGGACCACTTTTTCTCTCCCTGAAACTGGAGAAGGCTGGATGCGCCTAAGCCATTGTCCCAAATACTGTACCTATGAGATTTACCCATTATAGCAGAAATCAATATAGCAATATTCACTTTACAGCTGGAAGAAGTTCAGAGATGGGAAGTAATTTGTCAGACATCATAGGCAGTCCAGGCTGTGCATAGGCTGAGAATTTAGATCCCTGGTCTGCAGCCTCTTGATATCAAACAGAGACATAAAAATGATCAGTATGAGTAAGAGCGAGATTTTAAACTTTGAGTCTTGACTTCAGTACCTGGCT
Organism: Manis pentadactyla; assembly: GCF_030020395.1. Classification (NCBI taxonomy): domain Eukaryota; kingdom Metazoa; phylum Chordata; class Mammalia; order Pholidota; family Manidae; genus Manis; species Manis pentadactyla. Next base: position 8,203,048 of record NC_080038.1, read on the forward strand.
ATATTTTTCCCTCCCTGGCCCTTAAGCACTAACATCTCCTGGATATGATATCAGGATTATGTCTATGAAAACAGAAGCAACTTTGGGGGAAAAGGATTTCAGGTAGGCCTTAATCAATAGCCCATCTGTGAGAATCTGGCCTCCAGTACAAGACCGGACAGAGGCCTTTTGGATAAATCCACAACTCAGTTAATGAATGAGGACTCAAAAATTTGCCTCCTCCTGCCCCAATATCCAGACATACTTCCAAAGTCAACAAGGTGGGAAAACCAAACAGTTATTGCCTCTCAGGGGGACAGGGTAGTGATTTGTGGCTGGGAGGGGAGGGGTGAGGAGGAACTTTCTGGAGTCAAAGTAAGGATCCATTTTCACAGGGATTTGGGTTATGTGGTGCAGTATGCTCATGGGATGGTATGTTGAGGTTTGTGTGTTTCTTTATGTTAGCTTTACCAGTCGTGAAACCTGGTACAATGAAACAAACTCCCTAAGAACATATCTGGGACAGTGGTAGGGTTAAGAGCTAAAAGTGCTGGAGTTGCATTTTTATCAGCTGGGTCATCATCTGCACCAACCACAAAACACAAATGTCTCTGCCACTCCTGTCCGTGGGGGGGAAGGAGGGCGGAAGGTCTCCGAAGCCAAAGCACGTATCTGAAGTCGAGAGCTTGTGTTCAGGGACAGTTGTCTTTCTGCTGGCACTGCCAGGAAACCAGATCTTTGCCCCTGAGCTGAGCAGGCTTCCTTCCTCGGTCAGTCCTCATGTAAAAATAGCTGCCAGGGTTGTGAGCGTGTGTGAAGGGTGGGGTGGCTGAAACCTTGCAGGAACTCTGTCAGGAATTCCCCGGAGGGCTCCCCATGCAGGCAGGTGGGCACTGCACATCTCAGGTTCTCTGCTGTCTTCCCCTAAGTGAATGTAGGGACAGGTCCAAAACTGGCAGCGGGGTGGAGAGGCCCTGCTTCAAGATAAAATCGGTTGCTTATGGGCTTGGGAAAAATTATAAAAGCATGTGGGTAAAGAATAAATTTGATTAAAATTGTATTGTTTGAGAGTCTTTACTCTTCTGTTCCTGCTTTGAATATCACTCTATTTCCCCAATTTACTAATGTGGTTTGCTTCTTTTATTATCCTGAAATATTTCAAGGATAGAAAAGATAGCGAATAATGAGGAGTAGTAATCCACAATCTGGTCTTGTCAGATTACTTCTTTGTCAGGATTGAAAATGTGTCTCAATTTGTGATTAGTGGTTAAATTATTAGTAACCAAATCGTTCCAGTGAATCAGAGCTGTCCTTTCATAACAGTTACCCTTTGGACTTTTTCCTCACCTTTATGTTATGCGTACTTGGAAATGGGCATCTGGGCATGGCAATCGGTAACTGGAAATGACTCCAATTTTCCCAAATGGGCACCTATATCTGTATGAGTGACTGCTCTTAGCTTGTGTGATTTATAATCTGTAGAGTCAGATTTTTTACTTAACAGAGTTATTACAATAATTGAGGTGTATCTGCTTTCCCATCTCCAGAGACCCTACGGTCTGGTTTCTTTATAATTGTATTTTTTTCAGCTTTATTGGGGTATAATTCACTATAACATTGTGTAACTTTAAGCTGTGCAATGTGATAATTCGATACATATATATATTGCTAAGTTATTATCACAAGGTTAGTTTAACAGCTCCACCACCTCAAATAGTTACCTTTGTGTGTCTGTGTGTGTGGTGAGAACATTTAAGATCTACTCTCTTAACTTTCAAGTATATAAAACAGTATTGCTAACTATAGTCACAATGCTGTACATTAGACCCCCCAGAACTTATTCATCTTATAACTGGAAGTTTGTACACTTTGGCCAAAATCTCCCGGATTCCCCCACCGCACCTGGCCAGCCACTGTTAACTGCCATTCTACTCTTTGTTCTGAGTTCACCTTTTTTAGATTTGACATATAAGTGAGATCATATGGTATTTGCTTTTCTCTCTTATTTCACTTAGCTTAATGCCCCCAAGGTCCATCCATGTTGTCGCAAATGGCAGGATTTCCTTCTTTCTCGTGACTGAATAATATTCCATTGTGTATACATATACCACATCTTTATTCATTTATCCATCCAGGGACACTTAGTTTTTTTCCATATCTTCCCTATTATGAATAATGCTGCAATGAACATGGGAGTTCAGATATCTCTTTGAGATCCTGATTTCATTTTCTTTGGATACATACTCAGAGTGGGATTGCTGGATCATACAGTAGTTCTATTTAATTTTCAGAGAACTTCCATAATATTTTCCATAGTGGCTGCACCAATTTACATTCCCACCAACAGTGCACAAGGGTTCCCTTTTCTTCACTTCCTCGCCAACATTTGTTACTACTTGTCTTTTTAATAGTAGCCTTCCTAACAGGCATGAGGTGATACCTCATTGTAGTTTTGATTTGCATGCCCTGACAATTATTGATGGTGAGCATCTTTTCATGTTTGTTGGCCATCCGTATGTCCTCTTTGGAAAACATCTATTCAGGTCCTCTGGCTATTTTTTAATTGGATTGTTTGCTTTTGCTAGAGTTGTACTAGTTCCTTATCTTTTGTGGCTATTAACCCCATATTCTTTACAACACTACCAGCAATCACAAAATTGTAAAACAGAAATCTTTATAATGTAAGTCAGTAGTTCTCAAACATTTTGATCTTGGGAGTCATTTAGAGTTGTAAGAATGACTGAGGACTCCAGAGAGCTTATGTTTATGTGGGTTTTATCAACTGATGTTTACTGTATTAGAAATTAAAATTAAGAAATTTTTGAAGACATGTATTAATTTAAAACAGCAATAACAATCCCATTGCATGTTAACATGACACATTTTTATAAAAATAACTAGTTTCTAAAACAAAAAAATTAATTTATTGAGAATGGCTTTGTCATACATTTTTGCATTCTCTTTAATGTTTGCCTCAGCAGAAGCAGCTGGATTCTCATATTTGCTTCTGTATTCAAAATATTGTGAAACATTGTTTTGGTTGAAAACTATGGAGAAAACCCAGCGTCACACAGATACGTAGTTGGAAATGGGAGGAGTATGTGAATAGCTTTTATAGATAGTTGTGGGTATTCTGCTTTGGTACTAAGCCAAATTGAGACAAGAAGTACTTTCTTAAAGGACAGACGCATTATGAAATTTGAAACCACAATAATGAACTTTACATGCCCTGTTACATTAAAATTCATTGGTTTATCTTACATTTTGAATGGGTACTTTACCCATGCATGATTTTGTAACATCATGTGATGATCATTAGGGGAAATATTGGTTCATTGAGCCGGGTAGATCTTCCTTATACAATATTTAAAAAGTCCCACTCGTGAAGAATACCACAAATGTCATCAGAGAAGTCTATCAAGCCCATGGTAGGGATGGGGAGTGGGGCAGGGGAGATTCAAGTTTTCTAAAATTTTGATTGTCACTTGAAAACTCAACTTTTATTATTGGCAGCAAATACCATCAATTGTTTTCCTTAAAGTGACAGGCTCATTTTGTTCATTTGCAGGAAAATGTCTGCATAATCCCCAAGTCTGAAAAATCGTGAGTCATCAGTTTCCCTTTCAAATTAAAATGGTGTTACATGCGGACAGCATCTAGTTTAGCTGGCAACTCAAATACTGGCACCTCAAACAATCACTGAGTGCTTGAGGCAATATATGAACATTGATATGCAGCAGAAACTATTCAGACATACTTCTCACTTTGTCACATAGAATTTAAGATGTGTGCTCAAGGGTTGAAACGTAGCAATAGCAATAATTTTTACTGGCATTTGTTTTTCCTGCAAGTGTCTAGTGGTGAAGAACACAGTCATCACTAGTGTGGTTTGGTGCCAATGCCTTGACTCATGCTCAGGTTCAACAGTTTTAGTCCCCCTTGCTTTGTAACACTAGTGCAAATATCAACACAGTGAAAAAGGCAACACCTTTGAGATATTATTAGAATAGTTTTGACCTCAAAGAACACTTAAAAGGGTCTTGGGGTCCCCCACATATCTGGGGACCACTCTTGATCCACTGATGTTAAGTCTCTCAATAACATCTTTTTCTCTGTTAGGTAAACTTAGTGTCAAAAGTTTACGTAGTTAGCATTAGAGATGAATGTAGCATTCTTTTATTTGGGAATTGCATGTGCATATACATTGTACTGTGCAGGCAATGTAATGGTAAGCAGAAACAAAGTCCTTGGCCTCACAGAATTCCAGTTCTACTGGGTGAGACAAACTAATCTACAATCAGATAACTGTAAATGTATTGTGATAAGTGCTGTGAGAATCATGATAGGAGCAGTTCACTTAATCTTCAACAATGCTTCTGAGGACATAACTTTTGCCTTAACTTCAAGGGTCAATAGGCGTACGTAGATGAAGGAGGTGGTGATGAAGAGTGTTCCAGGCAGACAGACCAGAAGGTACAAAGGTCCTGAGGCAGGAGGGAGCTTGGCATGTTTGAGAAATGGGAAACATCTCTGAAAGAGAGAGAGGATGATAGGAGATAATGCCAGAATGGAAAGTATAGACCAGAATATACTGTAGTCTCTGCTGACTTTCTGTCATTTATGCAGAGAACAAAGAAGTGCCATTGAAGTGTTTCTAGAAAGGGTGCCTTAATCCAATTGGCAATATAATTAGATCACCTAGGCAGCACTGTTGAGACTCAGTGGATGATGTTGGGGCCTTAGGCAGATGAATATAGGGGGTCTTTTAGAAGGCTGTTGTAGTACTTTAGGAGGGAGAGAAAGACAGTGGAGGGGTTGAGTTAGGTTGCTACCATGGGTAGGCAGTGAGTGATATGGCTCAGTGGAGGGGTGGGCGTGAGTGGGGAGAAAGTGGCTTCCAGATAATGCCATGGTTCCTGGTTCACCCAGCCAAATGGACGATGGTGCCCTGTGGCATCCATTTCTTATTTAACTCAGGCTATCTGGGAGCAAAAACTGGAAAAGAAAATTTTAAAAATAGAAAACAAAAAACATCAGCACTAAGGCCAGGGGTTGAGGCCAGAATCAGGTTATTAAGAGAGATTTGAATTCTTTAAATTAATTATATCCATTCTTTTCTAAAATAAAATATCTTACGGAGTTATTCGGAGACGGCTAAGAACATTAAGTTCAATTTCCTTTTATAGCTCTATTTTTAGCAGCCAAAGATTTTTCATGGTGTTTGGTCTTCCCTACAGAAGACAAGGCATCAAGACACACTGAATAAAAGAGAGAACTTTTGAACATTATGAACATGAGTTGGTGATCTCTGCAGGGCAGTTGGCACATCCTGAGCACCACTGTGTGCCAAGCTCTCTTAGACGAGTCCACAGGTACGATCTCACTTAAGGTTCATAATCAGCATGATAGATATTGGCATCACTCCCATTTTAAAGATGGGGCAACCCATAAACATTGAAGTTGGGCAAGGGTCACAGCATTTCTAAGCATCAAAATTCCACACTATTCCTTTTTCTTTCCCAGTTTTACTGAGGTATAATTGACAAATAAAACTGTCATATATTTAACTACACTATTCTTTCTTAAAGCAGCTGAGTGATACTTCTAATGCAGTGGTTTCCAGGTTTTGGGGGATCATGGACCCCTTTGAGATCCTACTGACAACTATTAACCTTTTCCCTAGCAAAGTTCACATCTGCACACACACAAAAGTGGCACCCCATTTCTAAAGGTTTTCGGTTCTCTTGAAAACCTTTGACCTAAGACCATGTGAAACTCAATACTAACCCGACTTATTCTAGGGCCTTTTCAAAGCTATTACTGGTGGTGTTTTTAAGTCTGCTCACTGGTGGATCTTGTAAGAATCATAGAAACAAATTAACTTCCTTATATTTCCAGAGTAAAAATTGGTTGCTCTTCATCAAATTACCATATAACCCAGCAATTCCACTGCTAGAGATATGCCCCAAAGAATTAAAAACAGGTTGTTCAAACAAAAACTTGTACAAACATGTTCATAGCAGCACTATTCACAACAGCCAAAAAGTGGAAACAGCCCAAATGTCTATCAGTGGATGAGTGGATGAACACACTGTGGTCTGTCCATACGTGGACTATTACTCAGCAGTAAAAAGGAATGAGGTCTTGATACATAGATGAGCCTCAAAAACATTCTGAGTGAAAGAAGACAGATACAAAAAGCCACATATTGTATGATTCCATTTATAGGAAAAGTCCAGAATGAGTAAATCCATCGACAGACAGGCAGAAAATAGACGAGTGATTGTCTGGGATGGGGGAAGTGGGGCAGGGGGAGGGGCTGCTGAATGGGTACAGGTTTCTTAGTGGTGATGAAAATGCTCTGGAACTAGATAGAGGTGGTGGCTGCATGACATTGTAAATGTACAGAAAGCCAGGAATTCTATACTTTAAAGGGAGCAAAATGGTGAATTTTATGTTATGTAAATTTTACCTCAATTTTTTTTTAAAAAAGATGATTCTCAAGAAACCATTGCCTGTCCAGCTCTGCCTTCTTTGTTTCTTCCTCTGCCAGGATGGGGCTTTTTGGACAAGCTTGGGCTCATTCACCCTATTCCCAGGCCTGGCTCCCCTGGTGAGCTGGTTTGCACGGACAGGCCAAATCCTGGCAGCCTTCTCCAGGGGTGCCCGTTGCCACCTCGGGGCCTGGCAAAGCATGCAGCAGTCCCTCAGCAGAAATCCCATGTGTTTGCCCGACTGCCTGTGTTTGCAGCTTCTTGTTTGCATGAAAAAGATAGTAACGTGAGCCTTTTTTAAGCCTTTAAACCTGAAGCAACATTCTTTATATTTTATCTTTTTGGCCTCTTCCCTAGCTGCTCTGGATCAGCAGCTATTTTCTGCCGTGTTGACTATAGGGGTGGTCCTCAAAGGTGGGGGTGGGGAAAGGGGGGGTTCTTGTGACCCCCCAGGGGACATTCAGCAATGTCTGGAGAGAGTTGGGCTATCACAACTTGGGCATGTTAATTGTAACTAGTGGGTAGAGGCCAGGGATGCTGTTAAATATCATAGGATGCACAGGACAGAATTATCTGGCCTTAAATGTCAATAGCACTAAGGTTTAGAATCCAGAGTTACAGTATCATTGGTATCATATAACTGAAAATGCTAATAGATACTTAGCATGCGCGTTCTCATGGAGACTGTTCCCATTCTCTTGATCTCTGTGGCTTGTGATGCCAAATGCTGAAACAGCCCCTAAAGAGAGGGTTCTAGAACTCTATAGGGAAATTAAGGACCTCAGCCTTGTAACTTATTGATTCCACAAAGACTATAACCCATAAGGCCCTGGGGCCTGTACCCATCGTGAAGCTATAAAATGGAAGTTAACCCTTCCACGTCCAGCCCCGTGGCATGTGCATGTTGGTCTGCCTGGCAGAGATAAGCAGGTAAAGAATTAGAATGCTATTCACAACATAAGAGCAATATGATCTATAAAGGGAGGAAATAATCACATTATTCTTATCATTTTTATCATTTCAAATTATTCTAATAATTGCATCATCAGTGACTTTGTTCTGAACTAAGGTTTTCTTGTTAAATTTTCTTAGCCTATTTATAGAAGGTTGGTCTTTTTATTTTGCAAGGGAGACACTGGCTGTATGGATTGATTTCACGTTTTCTTTAATAATATTCTAATATTGGTAAAGCAAATGCTTTGAAAAAGGCATGATCTTGAATGAAAACCAGACCCTCCATTTTAAAAACCTGGTCACCATCTTTCTTGACGAGAGCAACCACGTGCTGCCTAAGAAAGTAACAGATACTTAAACACCTGCTTTATTATCCAGCACAGAGACTACATGCTCCAAACACCCTTAACTGTCCTAACGGCCACATGACCTTGGAAAACACCTTGGGGAAAACCTTCAGTAATTATTTACCTGCTGGATGGTTTGCTCCCTGAGAAATTATGCTTGGCCTCTCTCCAGCTGCAGGAGACTGTCACAATCAGGAGCTATCACGCTGGACACACGGTTTGACAATCTGGCGGTCACACGGGGGAGGCGATCATTATAGTTCCTCTGTAAGGAGCCTGCCCGGTGCGCCTGCGCCTGCGCCACAGGAGTAAACGTCCCAGGAGCAGCCATCCAGAACACATGGAAAAATCGTGTTTGAGGACAGGGACACTTGCTTACATGGATTCACTCATGCTGAAAATGCATGAAGGAGAATTCACATCTTTCTCCATTTAGGGGTCCGGCCAACCCTTTCTGATAACAGGGCACACTTCTGGGAGGCCACTGAGACTAGGATGGCATGTTTGCAATTAGAAGACTATTGCTCCCATAGAAAGTGATGTAGTTGGAGGAATTTAACAAATATACACAAAGGTGGATGTGAGTTTCTCAACAGGGAAATGGATTCTGTCCCCAAACGGTTGCATGCAAACCTCTATTTCAAACCATTCTGAGCTAGGAGGAATGTGAGGGCCAACCACACGGTTCTCTGGAAAAACGCTGCCTCACCGTCTTCACCTATGAGATGGCATCTGCGCAGGGAAGGAAGCCAGTGGTCTTGGAATCAGATCCTCTCAAAAACAAAACAAAACAAAAGCCATGTCTTTATGCTTTTTTGAAGGGTCTCTTCACGGCAAATTTCCCCATTGTGGTTATTTTTGTAACCCTTTACACAGTTTCCTCATGGTTAAAATCTTTCCTGACTGGTGTATTTGTCAAAATGAGGAACATTTGTGCATTATAATTAACCACGGCCCCCACTTTATTTGGATGTCACCAGTTTTCCCACTAATGTCCTCTTCTGTTCCAGGATCCCATCCAGGACACTGCATTGCATTTAGTCATTGTTTCTCCTAGTTTTCCTTCTTGCCCTTTGATGACCCTCCTCTCTTCTCTCTGAGACAGGAAGCTTCAAAATGGGCTCGTAAGAGGCCTTCCTAAACATACCAGAGGCAGCTTTTCAGTTGTGACCATTGTTGGAAATACTTGAGGAAAAAAACCACTTTTTTCCCGCTAGGGTCTGCAGTTGAGGCCCTGGAAATCGAACTGACAAAAGACAGATTAACGGGAGAAAAAGTTTATTAACATGAGCAGAGTGCATAAAGGAAACTCAGTGGTGAGTGACTCAAAGGGCTGGTTAGCACCTGGGCTTATATAGCAACTTAACAAAGAACAATAAATTTGAAGGGGGTTTAGGCTTTTAGGGGTGGCAAACTGTGGAAAAGTAAATATATGGGGGCAAACTAATGGATGATAATGGTTAGATAGTAAAGGGTATTATGCAGGCTCCTCTCGGTGCTGTCTCTGGGCTCCTAAGAGTCTAAAGTTGTCCCCAGTGATTAAGAGTCTAAGAATTGTCCTCCTGGTATGAGGGAGGGATACACCTTTACAAATGGAATTTTATGTCCTGCTTTTAGGCACATGTGGGGGATGGCCAGGAGCTTTTTGGATATCTTATGTTTCTCAATTTTCTTCAGCTGAAAATCATCCTTATGCCCAAGTGCCGTGTTTTGAAGTGCCATATCCTGGTCCTCTACGCTATAGCTCAGGAAAACAAACCAAAACCAAACCAGAACAAAACGCCTTTGGAAAATTAAAAAATTCAGCCAAAAGGCTCTCCTGGTTGCCATTGTACCTACATAAAACCTGTCATTATCCATTTTATGAACTTATTTCTATGGTTTTATTGGCTACTCTGGCATAACCCAACATATAGCTGGATCTATCTCATGGGTGAGAACAAGAGGTCATCGGGCAAGAGGAAGGACCAGGCCAGGGAAAGCAAGGTCTTAGAAACTAGACTTCCAGGCAAGAAAAGAACAAAAGTTTAGATCAGACCACACTTAAGTGGATGAAAGGAAGTTCAGAAAGCTGGCAACCACGTGCAGAGAGCTGGAGACCCATACGTGCAGCACCAGCAAGTGGAGCCAGTAGTGGGAGCACAGGAGTGGGTTGGGCATGGTGGCCGGCAGGTGGACTGGCGGTGAGCGTCAGAAAGGCCGTGGGGGCATGCAGGAGCCAGGTGAGGAAGCTGGCCAGAAAGAGCAGGAAGGACACACTGCCTGCGAATCAGAGGCAGGATCCTGGTCCGAGATCTCAGAGCTGAGGTTCGGAGTTGGCATCTCTGGCAGGGTTTGAGCAGGCAGGAACTACCTGGGAGCGAGATACCTGGACTAGCAAGGGAGAGCTGAGTGTAGGAGCCCCAGCCATTAGAATCAGGGTGAGGGAAGAGCAAGGTCAGAACCTAGGTTATCCTGAGGTTGAATTAACTTCCCTACCTAACTAAAGATGCTAAATTCTCCCTATATAAGAAAAGAAGTCCTTAAAAAAGACCTTAACTCAGAGTTTCTCAACCTCAGCATCAGTGAGATTTGGAGCCAGATAGCTCTTTGCTGTGGGGAATATTTAGCAGCCTCCTTAGCCTTGACCCACAGGCTGCCTCCAGCACCTCCCCCACTCCCCGCCCCCAGCTAAGTTGTGACAATCAAAAATGTCTCCAAGTGTTGCCAAACATCTCCTGGGGACAAAATCACCCTCATTGAGAATCACTGCCCTAAAATGAGGCAGACCCAGTAGGAGGCATTAAATGACCTCAGTCTGGGTAGAAAAATATCTGGGAGAAAGAAACCAGGCCCATTATAACATCTCAGAAAGGAAATCCAGGGAGATGATGTACCTGGTAAGGTGTTGTGGATGCAGGAGTTCCTTTGTAAATAGCCACTAGATAGGCAGCTGTGAGAAAATGCTGGTCCTCAGTGGAGGGGGTCTGGCGCCCTAAACTGCCGGGCTCAATATAAACGCAGGTATGGCAGAAGTGGGTGTGTGTTCAGTGGCTGAATAGGTCAAATGAAATTGAATTATGCTTAAAATGATATTTGGTACATAAAAACAAAAGAGATAAAAATCTTGTGTGTGTTCTCCCACCACAAAAGCCTTCCTAGCCTTCAAATACCTTTGCCCAATGTAGGACATAACGATATTTTATTGAATAAAGCAATTTTTCTCTCTGAGTTCTTTTCAATGGAGTCTTATAAAGGCATTGGGGAAAGCGCTTTTATTCAAGAAAACAGTCCTTTTAAGCACTTTGGGGGACTCGTTACCTCTTAACTGCAATTCTAGTCTAGATTTTTCTGATTTTCTGTTTAGCGTTGATGTTTGGGAATAAACTGGCAAAGAGCAGTGTCTCTAATACTTTACTGCTCAAATCCATGTGACTGTTAATTTCATGCCATGTTGCACCATTACACTGTGGCTGGCAGCTTCCCAAATGGCCCTGTGACCCCACCTCCTAGTGGTCACTTCCTGGTGTTGTCCCCTCCCCCTGGGTGAGGGCTGGGCCTAGCCATGTGCTCTTTGCAAACAGAATATGGCAGATGGAGTATCACTTCCAAGATTAAATCCTAAAGACTGTTATTTCAGGTCTGTTTGCTCTCTGGCTCGTCTTGCTTGCCTTCTCTGATCAAGCCAGATGCCATGTTGTGAGCTAGACTACAGAGAGACCTACAAGATAAGGAAAGAGGGAGACCTCTGGCCAACAGCCAGCAAGGAACTGAGGCCCTCAGTCCAAAAGCATGTGAGGAACTGAATCCTGCCCACAACCACTTGAGTGAACTTGAAGTGGATCCTCCTCCACTTGAGCCTTGAGATGACTGTGCTCCCGGCCAACACCTTGACTGCAGCCTGGGAGAGACGCTGAGCCAGAGCACTCAGCGAAGCCGCTCCCGTATGCCTGGCCCACAGACACTGGGAAACCATCAGAGCTGTTATTTTATGTTGTTCCGTTTTTAGGGTAATTTGTCATGCAGCAATAGACAACTAATGCATATACTAAGGTCATTCTGCATTTAGATCAGTGGCATAATATGTCATCAAATGTGGCAGTACACAGCCGTGAAGACAAAAGAATTAAACTTGAACTCCAGTTCCTAATGAGGAGAGAGGGGCCCTTAGGTTGACACTGACAACGACACACAGAATTTAAGGCTGCTGAGAAATGGCTGCTTGCAACGTGGACACAGAATCTTCATCATTCCTAACCCCAGAACAAAAAGATCCAGATGCTTATAATCTGACTGTGGTTTCAGGGGAAAGGTGAAGCATGCTTCAAAATGTATTTCCAAAATGTGAGTGTGATAAAAATGAAACATCCCTTCAACAGCCACAACCCCCCAAAAGCAGAGAAGCCTCAGCCTGCCAGTCCTCTAGGTGATTCAACTGTAGCCAGGTTTTCTGGACAACTCCAGAGGCCTGTCAGACAAGAAAGAGACTTAGCTGATAGAAGGTGAGAGAGTCAGGGATGTGAGAGTCCATTATTCATAACTGGGCAAAAAAACTCAAAAACAGTACCATTTGTTGATCACAGTGAAAAACAGTTTCTTTAAACTTCATGTTTTGCAGGTGAGGAGACTAAAACCTCATGAGGACATGTGTAAACGGTGGAACCAGATAAGACCCAGGTCATCTGACTCCTAAGCATAACCTTCACCCAGGGATGATATTCAGAAGATGTAACAGCTGCACAGCACACAGTGAGAGCGATCTGAACGTGGTGGCCCTTGAGCCGAGCCACCCTTCAGACCCCTGTGGCCATGCCAGCTGTGTCATGGGAGGCTGGCCCAGTGACCAGGCAGGGGGGACACCATGGCTGCTCAGAACAGGGTCTATTTCCTCCCTGGCCTGGAAGTTCTGTACTTCAGTATTTAACCATCTGGTCAGAGGGACTCGTGCATGTGGGCTGAGTATTAACTTTTTTTCCCAGCCCATCTTCCCCCGGCCTCCTTCCTGTGGGGTCCTGTCTCCACTTGTCAGATAAAACAGAGAGGTTTATTTCCAGCTCAAATGAACTAAAAGTGAAGGAGAAACCAGACTGTCTGCTCCGTCAAGCATTTGTAGACAGACAGCTTTTAAATAGAAGCACACACATGGGATTGGGAGAGCAGTACGGAACAGTGAGGTCCCTCAAGAAACTCAAGCTCCTGTCTGGCCTCTTGGAAAGGAGGTGGGGGCGGAGGGACTGGGCTGTTCAGGGAGAAACTGTTCTCTTGGTTCCATGTGAAATCGCACGATTATAACAAACCTAAAACAGCCATAGAGCTGCCCTCCTCCAGCCTGGCTGGGGAGTTTACACCGCGCGCAGACTGAGGTTTTAGGCAGGGGCCAAGGCTGGTAGCAGAATCCAAAGCAGTACTTCTCAGCCGCGAGTCCCCCTCCGGAGATGCTGCTCATTGGTCTGGGGAGTGGCCTGGCAGTGGGACCGGAGGCACCCCGATGATTGCGCCGTGCAGCCTGGGGTGGGCTCATTGATCTGGAGGGATGGCAGGACCTTTGCAGGGACCACAGCTAGGACAGAGTGCCAGTTTTGCCACTTAATAGTTGGGTTAACCCAGTTCATTTTCCCAATTAGCCGCCTAAGTCGGTGCTCCAACTTTTCCCCTCTGCCGCAGGGAGAGGAATCACAGGTTTTCCTTTGTGACTTGCCTCTCAGTGTTGTTTCTCCTATTTGCATTTGAAGAGAAAATGAATGCTTTAACCTCTCTGTGCTTTGGTTTTGTCATCCTAGAAATGAGAAGAATAGCCCCTCTTTTACATGGCAGGCACTCAGTGATCAGTAGCTACTATTTTTGTTGCAGCCCTGCGGGGCACACACTCCTGAGCCGCAGGGGGCTGCTGAAGTGGCATTCACTGGGGAAAACACAGAAACACGGATGGGAGCAAGCGTGCAAACCCCTGCTGCGTCACCTTCTGGCAGGGCAGTGCCGGACCCTGCAGAGGGACCCACGCCCTTGGGCTAAGCAGCAGGGTTAGAAAAGCCCAGACCCTCCACGTGTGAAGGGTTCTGATGCCATTATAGTATGAGAGTAAAACCTTCCCAGTTACAGTTCAGTTGGTATATGTGAAAATATTTCAACTAGTAAAGCATTATGCAGAGGAAGATGTAATGTTTTAACAGGCTCCTATGTTTTCAGGGCCATGTTCCTATACATCTAACATTGCTCTATACTGGGAATTTCTGGAGCCATATTCTATAGAGTACATAGTACACCATTTCTCTAGCTTTAATATGCATGCCAATCACCCAGGGTTCCTATTTTTGAAAAAAGCAGGTTCTGACTCAGTAGAGCTGGGTGGGCCCAGGAGTCTGCATTTCTGTTTTCAGCATCCCAGTGCTTCTGAAGCTTCTATTAAGAAGGTATTAAGCTTTGCTCCATGTGCACTGTCTCAAGGCACACATCACGGCTATCAAGCATGGCCATCTTTCTCTGGTGCACTGGCCTCTGTTTAGGGTCATCTGATGAAATATGTATGTCCCAAACATACTTAGGTAAAAATTATTCCTTGTTTATCTGAAATTCCAATCTAAGTGGGTTTCTGGCTAAATCTGGCTGCCCTCAGGCCCCACCACCCTCTTCCCACTTGTAATTTGCTGCCTCTAATCTGTTGGGGGAGGGAGTTTGAAAACAGCTTGCAAATCGTAGAGCCGCCAGGAGTAAGAAGTCCTTGATCCCGGCTATCTACACGTGCTTTCCCGAAGCTTCAAATCCTCTCTCTGTTCTGACCAAACTATTTCCCAACCTCCTATCTCCAGAGTTCTGAGACTCTGAGACCCAGGTGCCTCCCTCACCATCTCTGCTGGACTATCAGGACCTCAAAGCTAACACGCTCAAACAGGGACTGGATCCTCCCCCACCCTCAGCCCTCCCTCCCTCCATTCCGCCAGTTGCTCCGCCAATAGTCTACAGGCCAGTACATGGCACTGAGGGCCGACAACGTAAGAGCCCTTTTGGGTGCGGATCTTTTCCACGTACCCCCTTTCCTGTCCATCAGCAGGTCCTGGTGGCTCTCTCCTAACATTTCTCCAGTCCATCCTTCCCTGTTGAAAAGTGAAATTCAACTGAGTAAAATTTAAAGTTCTTATTGGCTTTATTCAGTGATTCCTGAACTGGGCAGCATTCTATCTAGCAGACAAAAAGGAGCTCCGAAGAGTTGAACAAAATTACAGACTTTTATAAGCATAAGAGGGAGGGACAAGAAAGAGGTTGAAACTGAAATTAAGTTAGGCATTATGTCTCCATTTGGTGATGTGGGCTTAGCATAAGTGGGCCTGTTATCTCCTTTTTAAAACCTCTCATCCCACTGCTAAAATCCCCTTCTAGACCATTATCCCCTCTCGTCTGCCCCAGTGCCATGGACTTAGCTGGTCTAAAATCCCGTCTGGTCTCCTTTCTCCCCACTCCCCGCATAGCAGCGAGGGGCCTCCTCAGGGCAGCAGTCACAGCCTATCACTTGCCTCCTCTTTCATTGGCTCACACGCTCAGGGCCCTCCAGCAGTTCCCTGTTGGAGTTATTGGCTAGCAGCCTGTAAGTCTACAACAGAGATTCGGAACTGGGGGCCATTTTGCCCCCCAGGGGACATGGGCAATGTCTGGAGACATTTGGGGTTGTCACCACTGGGGGGCGTTCTGGCCTAAAGGAAGTAGGATTACAGTGTCTAAGATGAAAAGAGCGGGGCCAGTGCCCCACCTGGAGCCGGCGGGTTCTTGTCCTGACAGCCGCCCCTGCACATTAATGAGTGCCTTTATTCAACCGCTTCCTTCAGCTGCCCAAAGGGGCCCTCGCTACAGCCTGCTCCGACGGTTGCCGCAAAAAGATGCCGTGCTGGGAGCTGCATGTGTGCCTACCAAGTAAGCAAGCACAGCTAGGGTGCTCACAGTTTATATAACCCCGAGCAAATCATGCCCCACTAAAGAATAAAGCAACTAAAAAAACCAAAGCCACGTGCACTGAAGAGCTGCAGTTCCAGTGGTCCCAGGCGACAGAATGCCCTGCCCGCCAGGCTGGTTTTGGCTGCCCAGAGAATTTGCAGAGAGCAAAGGCCTTTGATTTCCCCCCGCAAGTGGTTAGCTTTAAGTGAAACAAGGATTAAAAAGTTCCCATTGGTGTCTCTTGACAATTAAGAGATGATGTAGGCAAAGCGTTTTGATCTCTCCCAAAAACTATGAAATTTTTTTCTTCTGTTGTAATATCTTTTCCAATTATATTTCAACAGATTAACAAGGGCAACTTCAGAATGCCTTAAGAAAATGTGCAAACAACTGTTATTCTTTCCCATTTTAGTAAGCTAAACAAAACTGATAGAAGGCTGGCCTTTCCTGCTACTGAGTAATCCCTTGTAATATGAATACAGCGTCCAAAGAACTCATAGTTGCTAATTATCTCCATCAGCGAGCCTTCCTGTTAGCCAATTTTAACTCGGGTTTCCCCTGATGGGTAGGAACCCTGCTATGGCGTGGTTTACCGGAGAAGCCCTCTGTAATCCCCGTTCACTTGATAGGCAAAGCCCAGACCTATCTTTGTGCCACAGGTTTTAGGAGCCCCACAGTGAGAAACAGACTAAGTAAAATGGGTGGGGGTGGGGGAGGCTGTGAATGCAGTTTCGGCATTGACTTCATGAGAGATACAAAATGGGTGTTTGGGGGTTGGGGAAGTAGAAGACAGCATCCTCTCTTTATGCCAGTGATGCCAGGGTTCTTGTTTGCATAGTCGAAGAATGAATTTAGCAAACACCCAAGGTAGGAGAGCAAGGCAGAGGCTTTTATTGAGAGAGACAGTGAGAGGACAGAGCTCCTGGCTCACGCCAGGAGGGGACAAGAGAGCCCGTAGTGGTGCCTTGTCTAGGGGTTTTATAGGCAGTTGAGGATTTTGGGGAACCGGATAAAGGCTTAGGGGTGTGGATTTGTTAAGTGGTCCCTGAATATTTAGAATTAACTTAGACTTCCTGCTCTGATTTCTCCCTGAGACCCTGGTGTCTTGGTCTGGGATCATATCAAACAAGGCTGCCTGCCCAGCCCCTAAGGTGGGCTGAGTTATTGTCTGTTTGCTAAAGAAAAAGTTAAAAATCTTACTTCTTAACTTCCTGGGTGTTAAAATGCAATCTTATCTTTAAAGTGGAATCCTTCCTGCCTTTTACTGTGTTGTTTATGGCTGGGCCTGCATGCTGAATTAGTTGCCCAGTTTGCAAATCACCTCATCAGGTCTGAAGGAGGAAAGACAGCACATAGGCCTGGGCCTTTTAACATGCTGAAGTAAATCTTACACATGATTACAAATGATTAGCATAATAAAAACATGTGCTACTCTTCTTTATCTGGGGAATATTAACGATCTCACTGAAGAATGACTCTAGAGCTTAATGTTTAACACAGAGTTTTGGTAGGGGGGTTTCCTTGCATATAGTTGCATTGCTCTGACTGTAAATATCCTGTCTTGCTTTTTCCGAAAGCCCTCACCCTACTCTGACTACACCCATGGTCCCTGTCTCACCAGGAGTTCTCCACTCTGGCTGCGTGCTAACATCACTGGGAAGCTTTTGGAAAGCACCATGCCTGGGCTGCTGCTCCCCAACCCCAGCCAGCCCCCGGAGTTTCTGGTTTAATTGGCCTAGGGAAGGCCCAGGGCATTGAAATCTTTTTAAAAGTTTCTCAAATAACTCTAATGGGCATTGAGGGTTGCAAACCACTGCCCTAGGCCAGGATTTTTCTACGCTGGTCATGTTTGGGACCGGATCATTCTTTGCTGTGGGGATATCCTGGGCCCTGTAGGATACTGAGCAGTGGCCTTGGACTCTCCCCACTGGACACCAGTAACATCCCCTCCTCCCACTGTGACAACCAAAAATGTCTCCAGATATTGCCAAATGTCCCCAGAGGGACAAAATCTCTCCCCCTGTCCCCCACCACACACACACTGAGAATTACTGTCCTGCCACAGTGTGCAGAATGTAGTTCACTGGCGACCACAGATAGGAAGGTAGGTGGGTGGAAGTTCAGCTCTCTGAAATAAAAACCTAAGAAATGAAAGGGCTGGTCAGTGTCCCATCCTCAGCCTAGAGGTGGCATTGGTGGTGCATTCAATAACTCTACACTTTCCTTTTGATTGCAGACATACAGACTAAATTGGCGCTATATTAATTATGGTCTACATTTGAATACGCAAATCCATGGTCAAAATCATTTCTATAATGTTAAAGATCTCTGAAAGAAAAAGGAGACGAATCCTTCTCTCTCTGACGGTGTCACCTGTTCGCCGTAGGCAGCCTCCTCCCCTCCGTCCCTTGCCGCTCCTGGCTGCCTTTCTAGCTATGAGCACTCCAATATGGTGATCACTAGTCCCTGGTCACATGTGGCTTGTTACATTTAAACTTAAATTAATTTGAATGAAATAAAAGTAAAAATTCAGTTCCTCAGGCACACCAGCCACATGCCTGTTGTTGGTAGTCATGGCTGGCTAGTGGCTACTGTTAGGGTCCAGGACTCCGGGGTTTCTCCAGAGAACAAACCACACAGACACGGAGATGTAAATCTAAGCCAAGTCTTTATTCAGCCAGCTAACTGGGGCCGACAGCACCTCCCATGACACGCAGGTCTGAGTCTGAGCTGTCGACTCCTCAAGCAACTTTAGGTATAGATTATATAGGATTTTCACAGCCATTGCACCAAAGCTCACACATTACTACAACCAATGAATTTGAAACACATCCCATACTTTAACCAATGAAGTTGAAACGGGGACCCGCAGCTTGCCTGACCTCTGCACGAGCATTCCTTAACGTCTTGTCACGAGTTTCGTCCTCCTTAGGGTATGGAAACTGGGTAGCTCTCGCTCTAGGGTGTTTCCTGCATTCCTTTACAGCTACAGTATTTCAATGCAGATACAGAACTTTTTTATCACTGCAGGAAGTTCTCCTGTACTGCATTATTTAGCCATAGAGCTAATGGTGACAGTCTCAGGCTTAAACACCTCAGCTGGCACTCTGCTGCCACTGGGACCAATTTCAACGAAGCTGGCTTGGCACAGAAGGCATCTCGCTGTCTAGCCCCACTGTCTTCTCTGAACCCCTGCGCTCCTCAGTCTCCTTTGTATGGCTCACTTTATAAAGAGAGGCCGACACATTTCTCTGCCTCCAAGTCTTTGCCCGTGTTGTTCTCTTTGCCATGGACACCCTTTCTCTAACTTCTTTGCTTGGAAAACTTATACTTGAGCTTCAGGTCAGTTCAAATATCCCTCTAACTCCCCTACCTACTCCAGCCCTCTGGATTCCAATTGCTGTAATCACTGTTGTCCCCTGTGACTTGAATACTGTCTGTCACATACTTGTCACTTTTGATCATAAATCATTCCATGTATGGCCCTTATACCTAACTCGGAGCTCCTCAAGGTTAAGGAGTGGCTTTATTCCACTTTATATCACCACAGGCTAGCACAATGTGGGCACTCACATTTCAAGTGAAATAATTAATCAACTAGCTAATGAATGGAAATGGCATGGTTAAACACATTTAATGCCACAGAAGTCCATCAACCCACCCCCCCATGAAATCGATGGCATCTCTGTGGGGTAAGAACATCCACCTTTTGTTTTCTGAGCAGAATGAGAATATCTGGTGATGAGAGGGCTCCTTACTGGGATAAAAAATAAATTCACTTACAGGTTATAGTTGATGGGTTGATAGTCATGAAGGGTAAGAAAGAAAATAAAGAGGAAATGTATTGTTCTATGTGGATTTAATCTCTTATGTTAGTTAAACAGAAATATCTCAAGAGAAAGAACATTTAAATGGAGAAAAAAACAGAAAGGACCCGCTTAGCATTATAGCTACATAGTGTTTCTTCCCTGGCATGTTCTTAGTTCTGTCTAAAGGGTAGTTTGCATTACAAAACCCAGAGCTGTTTCTTACACTTCCTTTCTCTTTCCCTCGGCACCTAACACAGTGTCCAGCACATAGCTGGTTCTCAGTATACTTACCTTCCACAGGAAGCCTGCCTTGACTTCCTCTAGCCGGTTTTACCCCTCTTTTGTGATCCCCCAGCACCATGCACACTATTTCACCATGCACTGACCACATTGTATTACACACAATCTCCTCAGTGTGACTGTGTTTTTCCTGCGGTCACAAACTACATCTTATTCTTTGCATCTTCATGGCCTATTAGCGATCTGGTGCCACAACAAATCTTTGTTAAATAAACAAACCTTGGACAGCAGGCAATTCAGGTTTTACTGCACAGTACCAGTATTTCTTTGCTGTGCTTAGCAGTATTTGTAGGAAGTTTTAGAATTTGGAATGGGAAAGTAGAGAAAAGCTTATGAGTATGAATTTATTTGGGTTAACAAAAAACCTTTGGTGTTACTTGGCCTGAATAAAGACATAATCATCACTGAATAATTCTAGAAAGCAGAGGCAATCCTAGAAAAAGAATCCCTGCAAAATTCCTTTTAAACCTGTTGATTTCAATCCAGTGAATAAATATTGGAGACTTAGTATGAGCAAATAACTGTGCCAAGAGAGGAAAAAGAAAATACTTCTGCCAGTTAACATTTCATAATTCTATGGCCTTATGATTCTGCACACCTACATGAGGTATTTTTAAACTGCAGCTGACACGTTGGGTAGATTTACATGAAGAACCAGGCATTATGGAAACAGAACTTCCACGGATTTCTTTCAACCAGGTTTCACTACAAAGCAGTGCCATTGGGTCACTTTCAGATTCAGGCCATTGGTTTCTGGCTTCTCCCCAGAGTGGACTGGACATTCATGGGCCCTTTGGCAGTTTTCAAGATACAGGTTCATTCTGTTTGACGTTCTGTCCATTTATCTGGCAGCTGGATGGTTAACTGCCTTTTCTGAAGCACACATAGGCTCACAGAAAAGGTGTGAGGAAGGACCCTGGAAAAGGGAGCCCCTCACACAGCCCGCTGGGTGGCTCTACAGAAGTTGAGATTGTTGACCCGCTGACTAAGCCTGAAAGCCTTTTCAGCCACACAAAACCCTGGGTATCTTCATTAGCATGTCAGAGGTAGCGCAGTGGTGGGAAATGCAGCAGGCAACAAAGGACACAGATGAGTGGCACTCTCTCATTGGTGCTTACAGAGGCAGAAAAAATGATAATCGGCCAGGGCTGCAGTGATGGACAGATGTAGATGTATTTCTTGGGTGACCAATGTCTTCTCCCTGCCCACCACTTGATCCTTACTCAAGGCTGCCCCCCCTCCTCCCCCACCCTAAAGGCACGGTTCCTGGACGGGTGTCCAGGGAAGAGCCCCGCCCCAATCGAAACCACTCTGTAACTAGAAGGAAGACAGAGTTTCAGCTTGAACTTCAGTCATGACTAGAAGGGATTTGCCATTTTTTTCAGACTTGAAAGCCTTATTGGAAACATAACTTGATGATAAATAGAAGAGTCCGTCGCCGGTTACTAACACCATCATAGAGACTGAGTCACTCACTGTTCATGTTGCAATGCCTCTTCTCAAGAATCAGCCACCGTACAATTCTATAGTGAAAGGGAGAAAAGACATTTAGTGAAAAAGTCACTTCACACTCTCATTGTCCAAAATGATTTCCCTTCTCTGAATTCTGAGGCCAGCGTCATATACTCTAGAGCAGTGGTTCTCAGCTGAGGGTGATTCTGCCCCCCATGGACCCTGGGTAGTGTCTGCAGGCATTATTGGTTGTCACAATTAAGGGGACACTACTACCATCTAGTGGGTGGAGGTCAGGGCTTCTGCTAAACAGCGTACAGTGCGCAGGCCCCACAATAAAGACTGGTTTGCCTCAAGATGCCAATAATGCCAAGGCTAAGAAGCCCTGCCTTCTTTGTGATTTACAAATTCTTATCAAGACAAATTGCTATTGATGAGTGGACACTTTGAAGGACTTATATCCCCATGCTTGCTGCATTCATTTAGAATGTTAAACAGTTTTTGACACAGAAACAGGACCTAGATTATAATTTCTCATGTTTGGCCTGCATCATTGAAAGGTTTGATCTCAACAGTGGGTGTAAAATTTTAGAAAATTGTATATTGAGCACAGAAGGGTGAAATTTTTTCCATATGCAGTAATTTGACTTTCTTACAGCCAACAACACATCTTTTACTTTATACTCAGCTGAGTCCTAAATATATTCCGAATGGCATACAATTTAACTGAAGAATTCTTCCTCCTCACTTGGAAATATTTATAACCTTTTAGACTATAACACATTGGAGTACAATATTAATTCTTCATTGTACATTTATATGTACACATATATAATCAAATTTATATTTAAAATGGCATGTTATAGCTGTAGTAGGTTATTTAATATGTTTTGCTGGATTAAAATTTTTTCAGTTTGATATTCACAAATCAGAATATTTGTAATCCTATATGTACATACACATATACATATGCATATATAGGTACAGATGTATAGAAAACCATGTTGTTTTCCTTAGATGTCAATTGTTCTATCCAAATAGCTACATGTCAACCAAACCACTCCAGATCCCAAACTCTAAGGACCACTCATCACTGGTTATTATAGCCATTGGTATACAATTTAGGTAACTGCCTTCTTCACAGGGTAAAGTAGATTTTAGACACCAGGAAAAAAATTGCAGATGATTATTATGGACGTTATAAAGAGGAACATAAAATGGAGACCTAATCCATCTCCAATTATCTTAAGATATAGTCTGCATAATACAGTTTTTTCCTTAAAAATTCCTAATTAAAATTATTCTGTTGTTTAGGAATCAATCAGTCCTGAGACACTTCCAAAATCAGAGTTATGCTCGCTGGTAAAGATAGTTCACCATTTGTAAAACCAGTTTTACTTTCTGTAAAACATAGTGTCATGTATTCTAACACAGTGGTTCATCTCAGTACTGAGCCTTAAAAGTATGCTCATTTCTTAGGCTCAACCCACACTGGTTGAATCAGAATATCTGAGGATGGTATTAGAACAAAACAGAGCAGAACAACACACACACAAACACACACACACATCAGGTGAGTCTCTCATGCCTCCGTGATGGGAAGGCTAGCTGGAAGCCCGGGGCTCAAGCACACACTATCTTAAGTCACCGAATTGGCAGGTAAAATGGAAAACTGTTGCCCTGTCAAGATAGTAGGGGCATTTCGTTGTCCTGGTGTGGCGGGGGTGGAGAGCGAGAATCATCCAGGAGAATGCATTGGGTCTGTAATGATTTAGCAGTAATTCATTTTTTAAATTGCCATTCTACATGAGAACAGCAGCCTAGGACAATGCAAAGCATGCTGGGATCCAGGCTCTGGCTCTTTCCCGAGTAACTGGACTAACTGTGGGTGGGCTCTGTCAAGCCCTTCATTGCCCCAGCCTCGGTTTACTCATCCATAACACGAGGAGGCTTGGTTCTCTGTTTTCTGCTGTTTCATTCCATTTAGAGAGAAAAATAACAGAGGGATAATTATGAATTTTCTTCCAATTCCCCATTTTATATTTTTCATAAATTTATAAAGCGCTGTATGGCAACATAGAATTTATAAAGGAATGTTTGGCAATTTGTAATTTAGACATACATTTTGTCATATCAGAAAGATGGGCCTAGTGTTTTGGCTCTAGACATTTCTATAGCCAAATATATCTTAGACTAGAGATCAGCAAATTTTTCTGTAACGGAGCAGACAGTAATCATTTTGGCTTTGAGAGATGGGCTAGAGAAAATCTCTTTTGCATAAGCTTCTTTAGTCATTTAAAAATGTGGAAGGCAGGATTTGCTGACCCTTGGTTTAAACAATAAAATTTCTATTTGCATAAAAACAAGATTGCTTGCTTTTACATAGCAACAACAGTAACAACAACAGCAAAAGAACACTTTTAGAAGCTACTGTTACATGATGCTAAGTGGAGAGATTGAATCTGGGCAACAAAGAAGACTGATGAAGTTTTTCCTCAAGGCCTACTGGGGACAACCAGCCATCTATCTGCCAAGTGACAACTTGTCATAGTTTGCCTGGGACTTGCTCGGTTTTAGTGTGGAAGTCCAATCCCAGGAGCCCCAGATGGTTGGTCACCATCCATCTAACGCTCTTGGACAGGTTTGTTTCATGGGAAATGTAAGATCGAAGTGAAAGGTGAAAAGCTTGAGATGGAAATGCTCTTAGGAGCTCTAACCAATAAACACTAGGCAAAGACCCCAGCTGCACAAATTCAAAGGGGAAATTGCAAGAGAGGTCGTGTAGTCTTTTTTTGGATTAAGCTCCGTTGAGCCTAAATCTTCCTTCCAGTTAGCAGTCCCCAGGCCAGCGGGCTGCAGATGAAGAAACTGCTATTCATGGGCATGTCAGTTGTTTTGTAGTACAAGTTTATAATCCTCTGGATCTGATAGTGCTGGACGTCAGGATGAAACACAGCCCAACCTTATGACTCAGAAGTGACAGTTTCTAATTACTTCCTGGGTTTGTCTGAGGAGTACACGTGGCAAGAAAACTAGCCATGAGCCTAACTATGAATAAAGAGATTACTGGTAGAGACTGTTTTGGAAATGGCCAGGAATAAAAGAGGGAATAATGTTCTTAACATGTTTTTATTAGGTACATTATTATCCGTAACTTGAATCTTTAAGACTGCAAACTGAAAGCTCAAAATGCTATTTTCTCTTAGGAACTTGCCTTGAAATTAGGTACACCAGGGGGGCTTTGTTATGACCACATGGTTTTCCATTTGTACTTCATTTTATAAAAACAGGAGCCCTTATTAAAACATATTAAAAAACAGATCTGAAAGCTTGAAAGAGGACACCATGGAGTAAAACAAAATCAAGGGTATAATTTAGAACCTTTTTCAATGTTTTTCATTACTACCAATTTATTCCAATTCTAATCCTATGTTTGGAACTGCAGTTGTGTCTTTGTTGCCTCATTTGGGTCACAGAAGCGTCTTTCTGAGCGTCAGGTCTGCTTGGCATCGAAAGCTCTTGCTTCCTTTGAAGCTGTAGCTCTGGGCAGTTCTCCTTAGGATCCGTTTCAGCACAATCAGTGATGCTGGACAATAATCACACGTTTCTCTAAATGGATCTTCCTCCCACTTCCCTGGCAGAAAGTCAAGAGGAAAGAGGGAAGACCCATTGAGGTAGTTGCTTCATGTCTTGCTTCTACAAGAAACCCAGCGAAGAGTGTCTTTCTCTGAATGGAAACAAACTTTCCTTTGCTGTAAAGGCAGAGGGTAGGACCCTAGGACCAGGAAAGTTCAGCGTGATCACAGATGAGGATAAAAGGACCAGGGGGTCCCCTGGGGGCACTGAGCATGGCCATGGAGGGTCCAAGCAGTGGAGTTGTAAGCAAGCATTCATGTACTGCTTCACCAGCTCTCTCCTAACGTATGGAAATGTGTATTACAACACAAATACAACTGCAAGTGTAGTATTTGTCAAAGGTTCTGTTAGTTCCTACTCACCACCCCCATTCACTCAAATACAGAAGTGGACATCTCTTTCATCATTTTTCATTGTGTTTTAATACCTAAATTCCAACACCACTGGATGTATGCCAGTTAAAGTTTTCTACCGTATTTTCTGAGCTAAACCTAAATGCAGGGCCCTCTTTTTCCTAATGGCCTATGCAAATAGATGAGACTTACCCTGCTCCCTTACAAAAGTTTCCACAGAACAGTAGCTGAAATTGAGCCCCATTGAGGCCTAAGCCAAATGGCCCTGCTGTCCCTGGCCCCTTGTGTCTTCCCCCATCCGCATGGGTCCAATCCCTGGCTTAACTATGGTTCACATGAGGGCCTGTTCCGTGACTTCCTGCGGCTCTGTTAGCAGCAGCAGGCCAGCTGCCCTTTGCTCCTAAGTTCACTCAGGACCACAGCCCCCTTTTCTGTGTTGTCTCCTTAGACTGGAGATTAAGCCACAGTCTTTTGGCTCAAGGCCTGCTTTCTGTACTCCGCCTACTGACACTGGGGCTGGAACTCTGCAAACCTGGGTGCCCCTTTGCCATGGTTTCCCTGTTTGACTCAGCAGTAAGGGGTGCTAGATAGAGGCAGAAGTGAAGGATGGGAGACAGGGCTTCTTCCCATTAGCCCACTGGTCCTGTCAGTGTTATCCCAGCCATGCTTCCTTGTTCTGGCAGCAGTGGCTTCCGGGAACAGTTGGTTCCAGTTGCCAGTATTATTCTCCCTTAAAGGTACCAGCTCCAGCCAACTGGTAGCTGCCTCCTCAGAGGCCTGGGCCCCAGCTCTGCAGGTCTCTGCTCATAGATTTTAGGTTCTTAGAACCCCACCTTCTATTTGTCCTGCAGGCCCAGAGCACCCACTGCTTCTAGTAGCAGTGATTGCCTGTGCCACCTCAGTCCCTCTCTTGTCTTCTCAGTCCTCTAAGACTTGTTTGTTAAATTCTCTCTGTTAAAATAACTGGTGAGTTTCCTCCTTTTTCAACTGAATCTTGACAGAGACTCTGCTCTGGAAGCTTCTAAGGTTCTGATTCCTTAAACATGCCTCCTATCAATAGAAGGGAGCCTGGGACTTATTGAGCATTTACTGTCCCTTTGTTGGGGTCTATGTGATTAGATAAATTGGTCCCCAAAGGGGGTCCTCCTTTTGGGATCCCCCACCCCCGACACACACACACACACACACACACACACACACACACACACACACACACACACACAATTCCTATTGCAGCTTTGTGACCCCTGCATGGATTGGCCAGATTAAGGGTTCCCTTTGAGCTATGTTCAGAAAAACCAACCTCCCTGCTGTGCAACTACAACAAATAGCCTGGACTCCAGGACACTCCTAACATTGGTTCCATCCTTAGCAGGATGACCTATTAGCTTATTCAGAGTCAGTCTGCTTCCATTCTGTTTAGGAGAGAGTTGGCCCCTTCCCCAGAGGGCCATAGTCTAGCTAATCAAAGGGCTTCTAGACAAGCCTGAAGATTCCTCACTTCAGCTGCATGAGTCCCCTCTCAGATACACTACATTCTTGAAGATGAAATGGGCCTTAAACATTATTTGTCCTATTCAAACCTTTCATTTTAGGGAGGATCTATACATTCTATATTTTTTAAAATGACAATCCTGGGCAAATAAAATTTTTAAATTGGTTGAATAGATAAGTCACAGAATACTAATATTCCCTCTGCCTGAAGCTATAAAGCAGCCGAGGTATTTAAAGGAAATCTTATAAAATACATTTAGACTTTATTTTGATCTTTAACATGGGTCTGCACATCTTCAAGCCATGGGGTTACAATCTCAACAAACGCCAGGCTCAGGAATATGTAAATTTTATGGAAGAGCACTAAAGCAATTTTCCTGTAATTATTCAGCAGCTGTCATTCCTGAAAATTGTAATTGCAGTGAAATAGAATGTTCTCAAATCATGATGAGAGGAGGCAATGTTCTGTGATCTGGAGCATGCAATGCCAGCAAGGGATGTAGCATCTAATCTGAATATCTCAACTATAAAATGAAAATACAGCTAGGGCATCTGAGGCCAACATTTTTCAGTTATTCAAAACAGTTTATAATATTTTGGTCCCTTGAGCGTCAGTGGTCACATTCTGATGTGATCCCATTTAATTCTCTGTGTTCTAGTTTTGATATTTTGACTATGATATTCACACTGCTATGAAAACAAACATGCTCATGTATGTTTAAAAAGCACTTTAAACAATGAACTCTTTCTTTTCTCCACAAACGTAAAACAGCAACCAGAGCTGAAAAACGGGTGGTTCTCTGTCATAATGTTGAACTGTCTTCCTTCCATTCAGAATGCTGGTGCTTATGGTTATCTGGTAGTTTTCTATTGCTACAGGACAACTTACCCGAAATCTTAGTAGTTTAAACCAGCAAACATTTATCCCCTCACCGTTTCGGGGGATCAGGAATTCCAGAACACCTTAGCTGGGTGGTGGCTCATGGACTCGCGTGAGATTGCGATCAAAGCTGTTGACCAGGGCTCCTGCAGTCAGCCTGTAGCCTCCCCCACGGGGTTATTGGCATGCCTCAGTTCCTCATGGGCTGTGGGACAGTGCTTCAGGTCCTCCAAAGGCCTCCTCAAAGCATAGCGGTTTGTTTCACTTAGAACGAACAATCTTTGAGACCCTCCTTTCAATTTTTCTGGATATGTTACCCAGAAGTGGGACTACTGATCATGTGATAGTTCTAGATTTAGTGATCTGAGGGACTGTCACACTCTTCTCCATAGTGACTGACCCATTTTTCAATCCCATCAGCAGTACACAAGTGTTCCATTATGCTACGTCCTCACCAATACTTGTTATTTTCTGTTTTGTTCTGTTTTTTTGTATTAGCCATCATAATGGGTGTGAGGTGGTACCTCATTTTGGTTTCCATTTGCATTTCTCTAATGATTAGTGATGCTGAGCATCTTTTCATGTGCTTATTGGCCACTTGTATGTCTTCTTTGGAGAAATGTCTGTTTAAGTCCTTTGGCCATTTTTTAATCATGTTATTTGGTTTTGTTGTTGTTCTTGTTGAGTTGAGGGGTTCTTTATATCTCTTATTACCCCCTTCTCAGATATATGATTTGCAAATATGTTCTCCCATTCCACATGCTGCCTTTTCATTCTGTTGTGTTCTTTGATGCACAGAAGTTTTTAAGTTTGATGTAGTCCCATCTGTCTAATACTGCTTTTTTTCCCCTATACTTTTGGTCTCATGTCCAAGAAACTATTGTCAAATCCAAAGTCATGAAGCTCTTCTCTTATATTTTCTTCTGGGAGTTTTACAGTTTGGGATCTTAAGTTTAGGTCTTTAATGTATATTGAGTTAATTTTTGTACATGGTTTAAGATAAGGGTTCAAATTCATTCTTTTGCACGTAGATATCCAGTTTTCCCAGAACCATTAGTTGAAAAGATTGTCCTTTCCTCATCAATTGGTCTTTGTACCTATGTCGAAGATCATTTGACCAAATATATGAGGTTTTTCTAGGCTCTTTAGTCTATTCCATTGGTCTATAGGTCTGTCTTTATGCCAGTTCCACACTGTTCTATTATAGCTAAAAAATACGTTTTAAAATCAGAAAGAGTGAGACCTCCAACGTAGTCTTTTTTTTCAAGATTGTTTTGCCTGTTCAGGGTCCCTTGAGATTCCACGTGAATTTTAGGATGGATTTTTCTGTTTCTACCAAAAAGTGCCCCTGGATTTGATAGGGCTTGTACTGAATTTGTAGATTGCTTTGGGTAGTATTGACATCTTAATAATATTAAGTCTTCCAACCCACAAACAACACAGAGTGTCTCTCCATTTATTTGTGTCTTTAATTTCTTTCAGCAATGTTTTCTAGTTTTCCATGTATAAGTCTTTCACCTCCTTGATGAAGCTTATTCCAGTGTTTTACTGGTTTTGATGCTACTGTAAATGGAATATTTTCCCTTAATTTCCTTTTCAGATTTTCCACTGTCACTGTAGAGAAACACAACCGATTTTCGTGTGTTGATTTTGTGTCCTGCAACTTTGCTAAATCATTTATTAGTTCTAACATTTTTGTGTGTGGAATTTTTAGAGTTGTCTTTTATAAGATCATGTCATCTGCAAACAAAGATAATTCTACTTCTTACTTCCAATTTGGTTGGCTTTTATTTCTTTTTCTTACTTAATTGCTCTGGCTAGAATTTCCAATACTATGTTGAATAAAAGTGGTAAGAAAGGGCTTCCTTATCTTGTTCATGGTCTTACAGGAAAAGTTTCAGTCTTTCACTATTGCGTATGATGTTAACTGTGGGATTTTCATATACGGCCTTTAGTATGTGGAGGTAGTTTTCTGCTACTCCTGGTGTTGACTCTTTTTATCATGAAAGGGTGTTGGATCTTGCCAAATCCTTTTTCTGAATCAATTGAGATGATTGTGTGGTTTTTAGTCTTCATTATATTAATGTGTTATATGACACTGATTAACTTTCATATGTTGAACCACTCTAACATTCCAGGAATACATCCCACTTGGTCATCACATATCATCCTTTTAATGTGCTTTTGAATTGAGTTTTCTACTATTCTGTTGAAGATTTTTGACTATGACTTCATCTTAACTAATCACATCTGCAACAATCTTATTTCTAAATAAGCCACATTTTGAAGTACTGTGAGTTAGGACTTCAGCATCTCAGATCCCTGTGATTTATATCAAAAGTGCCCACACACTTTATTTTGAGTTCTGCAGTTCTACAGAATTGCTTTCTATTGTTCACAGAGGTTCTTTTAATGCAAACCATTTCTATTATTCCCTTGATTTTTTCCCTGCTGTGGAAACCAGCCACTTTTATACAGTGAGTTCATTTTTAATTCAAGAAAATAAAATAAATGATTGGTATGTCGGTCCATTCCTAGTTTAGTCCTGGTTAGAAAACAAAGGACCAGGGCCCAGCTAGAACTCACATAGTTCAATTATTCCTTAATATGATCTTTGTACAGATGCTCAGGTGCATTTCACCTCACTCTTCCCTTATGACCTAGAGATAATAAACCTCCAAAGATGTGGCTTAGGCTAGGTAAAAAACCCGAATTTATTACATCTTAGATGAATCTTATTTGATGCTTTTGAGAATCTTCTGACTTCCCTTGCTTTCTCTACATAGACATGGATTGTTTAAAAATGAACTTCATATGGTTATTTAAGAGAATGTGTTTTTCTGCAAGCCAGATGATTACTGTAAGATTTTAAGCATATTGTTGACACTTTAGCACATAATCTTTCAAAACATTCAAGGAATATATAGGGTCTTTGGTTGCTTTGCGGTACTTTACTCTCTAGGAAGTCTCTCTGGCACCCTGACCTCCTTCCCATGCCACACTGGAACTTTGGCCAGTTTCCTTCAGCTCCAAGACCATTCTCACACACCTCACCGACTGAAGAGCCTTCTACCCAAAGTTTCAACAGGCTGGGAACAAATTTTTCCCTGTGGGAACATTTTCACATGTAAAATTAAAACTGCGGTGCAGCTCTGTGGTTCAAAGAGTGGTGCTTTTAACTAAGGTGACACCAAGTCACACACGATACTGATGAATCATTTTATGGTATTTGCCATACTTGACAGACAGAACAAGATGCTTCTGAAAAATGAGGCACTGGCTTCTAGCGTCTGTCCCCATAAGTTTGTATCTTGAAACATGTTCACATCCAACCTTCTTTTGGGAGATTAAGAAGTAGCAGGATGACTATTATACAATCAAATATCAGATTTTCTGATGAATCAGAAAGAAAGTTATAATGTTTATGTAAAAGGGACTCCTTACTTATGGCATTTTGTCTACTGGGGTACTGGAGCTGGTTCAGTGGCCCATAGGAGCTGATTGTTAAAAATTCAGGAATCTTGTGAGTTGACTGACATCATCTTGGTCGCTTGAAAGCAGCTGTGATGCAAATATCTATACCTTGAGAATCAGCAAATGCTATGGCAAATTACTAGCACACCATTGATTTTGTGCCTTCTTTAAAAAAACTCGCAAGCAATCAACATTATGCATGAAATGTCCTTTTTAAGATGGTGGACTCCCCACCCATCCCCTTCCAAAAGAAACTTATTTTCTCATGGATTTCATAACCTATTCGAAAAGAGAAAACAAGCAGGGGACATCAAGCAGAAACGTGTAACATTAACCATGAGGACAGAGGGGCCCAAAGGAGAGAGAGAAAGGAGTGGGTGCGCACATACATGGCAGAGACTTCATGAAAATGGTGAACTTTGAGGAAGGGAAGGAAAATGGGCATTCAGGCAGAGAGACAGGCACAGATGAGAAGCAGGAGGCAGACAGAAGGAGTAAAATCTGCTGTGAATAAGAACAGCAAGCATGGAATGAGAGAGCGCAGTGATGGGGCCAGCTTGCAACTGTGTGACCCAGTACAGTTTGCGAAGCCTTTCCTATACATCATCTCATTCTGATCTTCCTCCCAGCCTGAGAGACAAGGACAACCGAGGCTGAACAAATTCGTGCGGCACAACTGTATGAGCCCGTGTGCAAGACAAGACACGCGTCTCCCTCCTTGTCCAGCAGCTGCCCGATGCGCCAGGTCCACGTGGTAGAGCATGTGCCCTAGAAAAGCAGCATGAAAAAGAATTTTTGACAGGTAATAGATTTAACATGCCCTGGCTTACTTTAAATGTGCAGCTATGATGTTCTGTGTGGCTTGAATGACAGTAAAGTCCAGCTTCTAAGTATCATCACTTTTTAGAGTTCAGGTATAATTTCTCTGCAAGGCGCCCAGCACCCGCAAACCCATACCTTTCTTGTATTCACCCCTAACTCTAGACGGGAAACAGAATTATAACCAGCGCTCAATTTCTCAAAAGAAAACAGCACAAGTAATAAATAGTACTGTCTAAACTATGAGGGCTGGATTCTTAGGTCCCCTGAGAGTCAGCTTTCCTAAAAGAAATATTTTTGTTCTTTTCCCCATACCATATACGAACCCTCAAAAGGAATAACAAGACTTGAACTTTTGAGTTGAAAACTTTCCAGTAACCTGAACCTCACAAACAGAGTGTTGAGTGAAAAGAGCCAGACACAAACACAATACTTGATGAGTTCATTTCTGTAAAGCATGAAAACCCAGGCCAAACCAATCTGCACTGTGAGAAGTCAGCCTCGTGGTTACCCGTGATGGACTGGGGGATGCAGTGACAGGAAGGGATCAACGAGAGCTTCTGGGGTGTAAGTGATGTGCAGTTCCTCTATCTCTGTGCTGCTTACACAGGTATTATCACATTGTAAAAAATTCATTGAGCTTCCACATATAACTTGTACATTTTCCTTGTGTATGTTATACTTTAACAAAAAGGTTCTTCAATATTTCCTGCATCCTTACAGAAGATAGAGCCAGGATTACAGTACTTTAAGAGGGAAGGAATGTTGGCCGCTGGAGAAATGCCCGATGATAAGAGAGTGAAGTATTGGAAGTCTGGCTCCAGCAGACACTGGGGTGGGGCGGTCTTGGGAGATTCGGCGGGGAGAGGGCCATGTAAACAGGAGCGCTGGTACATTCGAGCTTTCCAAATGGAGGCCAGAATGCCCCTGAAGGATCCTCAAGGATTAGAGATATAGTAGGAAGCCCAAGATGGCATATAATATACAATAGGTAACATCAAGATCTGCCAGGGGCCAGAGTCCCCTAATTCAGAAGGAAAGGATGTCAGATAAAGATGGTAATAAAGGCTATGTGAATACAGGCAAAGTAAAATGTTCAATTTTTAGTCAGTCAATGAATAGGATACAATTTAAAAAGTAGGGCATGGGGCCCCTTGAATTCCACTTACTGATTATTTTTTATAACATTAGCAGACACGGCAGCTCATGGGATTTTTGAGCAGAAAAAGGTTTGTAATTTAAGAGACATACTATCTTATCTCCTAGGTTTTCTAAGCCTACACTCCAGTTAGATTATCAGGAAGTTCCGTACATGCTAGATTTGTCTCTTAGCTCCTTGGAGCAGGCATCTAGACTTTTTCTACACTATGGAGCCCACTGGTGGTCTGGGGAAGCCCATAGGACCCTTTTCAGAATAAGTATTTAAATGCATGAAGAAGATGCTGGAGCTTACAAAGAAAGCCACTTATACTAAAATTCAGTTATCAAATATTTCAATATAGCAACATATATGCTTCTTAATTAAAGCATTACAAACCAGAGCTGCCTGAGGTCTAATAGCAAATGTACTTTCAAAGCAGCAGTGAGAACAACCGAAATTTTGAGATATCTGCAACAACTTTATCGTGCTAAGAAAATATCTGTGACCTCTATTGGTGGTAAAGTGACAGGTATGGCTAAAACTCTGTGCTGGCACCATGCACAGAGGCAGAAAATGCTGAAACCTGTTAAAGATTTATGAAAATAAGAATGTAGTTCTCTTCTGTCCAAGCCCATGAATCTCCTGAATTTGAAACACAGGCTCAGGACTTGGAGAACCCAGGTTAACGATCTCCGTTTTAGAGCCTGCTTGTGGCCCCTATTCAGGCTTTACAGACATTTGGCCATAACATTCTTGATTTTTTATGAAACAGTTTAAATCATTGTTTAACATGTAGTTCAAGGTCTCCCAAATAAAGGGTTTAGATTTCAGCATCAAGAGAAACCGTCTCTGTAAACTAAGAAGGGTTATGTGTAACTGTCCTACTTACATTCTTGCTCACATTAACTTTTTCATTTATTGACAGAAACTACATTAACTTTTACTGCTTGCATATTTGGCTTCTCTGTTTTTTCATTATTTTAGTTTTCTACTGCTAGTGTGCAAACCCTATTTGTAGTTTTATTGTAAGCCCTTGTATATGTATATGTGCTGTTTAAGAGGCGGGGCATAAATACATAAGTAAGAGTCTTTGTCCCATCATACCTGGAGCTGCAGGGCTGTCATGAGGATTGGGGTCTCTGGTCTCCAAACCCTGTGATCTTTCTAGAACCAATCCCTGCTTACTGCCTCACTGTTAGCTGTGTTAGCTGGCAAAACTGACCAACAGTCTAGATATTTAATTCTGGAAAAGCAAGGGTAAAAACGTTTTATTTCTGGGGACAAATGAAAGTGACATCTTTCCAGGAAGGAGATTCAAAGCTAATAGCCCATGGGAGCCGGTGAGCGGGAGGATGGGCATCTGTTAACATCAACTCTCACATCACTCAGCGTGGCAAGAAAATTTCTGTTATGCTTTCCACGCTAAAGACGGGTAAAATGGTGTCTAAGTGCGGCAG
Organism: Manis pentadactyla; assembly: GCF_030020395.1. Classification (NCBI taxonomy): domain Eukaryota; kingdom Metazoa; phylum Chordata; class Mammalia; order Pholidota; family Manidae; genus Manis; species Manis pentadactyla. The sequence continues at coordinate 8,237,539 of NC_080038.1, forward strand.
TTCGCTTTTTGTTTAATCTGTCCACCACAGGAAGGTTCCAAGGTGCCTTGTGAAAATCTCCAGGCATTAGAATGGTGGCTAGCTTAGGAAAGACTAACCACCCTGCACCAATGAGTTCCCCTATTCTCTCTGGAACAGTCCTGAGACTTAAAATTGAATGTGGATCATTCTTCCCTCAATCCCAGTTCATTTTCTTCCACTAAATTCTACCTCCTTCAAAGACACACACAAATGTACACCACCAACTGGATTATTCCAGAAGCAGAACATTTTGAAACAAATTTATGGTCAGGAACAAGAGCTTACCTTGAGGTGGGAAGAAGGCAAAAACCATCATGAGCTGTTTGTCAATGTCAGAGTCCCAGGTATTTGAAAACCTTTGTAAGTAACAACCATAAGATTTAGAACTGGCTAGTGCTGTAATTGAATATGGATTTGTCATTATGTGAGAGAGATTGGTCTCCAGCAGACAGGAATTTCCCTTGACAAATATCCAAATGCAGAGTCACATGTGGTGTGCTGGAGGAACACACGCCCACGTCCTGCCACTGAAGGGCACGGCAGAGGGCCGGCCGGGGCTCACCTCCAGGCAGCGGCATCATTTCCTCTCATGTTTTAATCTTCCCACCACCACCACCACCCATTTAAATGTGATTTCTTTTTTCTTATATTGACTTCAATTTTAAAATTCTAGGCTTACGGATAAAAAAAAGAGTAATATATTCATTATTTTTAAAGATGTTAAAATGACAGGAAAGTTCTTATCATTCTAATTTATTCACTTCATTGTACTGCCTGCATGATATATAACAAGACTATTTGCCAGATTGGAAAAGGACTTCACATGGTAACCAGAGAGAGAAGATAGATGAATTGCATGATAATTTTCTTTCCCTTTTTAGCAAACACTGTAGGTGTGATTTTCTTCACTCTTCAGCTTGAGAGTAACGGTGACAATGGATGACTCCAATTTAGAGGCAAGGCCATCCGTAAACATGCCCTCCATTCTTCTGTATCTAGGAAAGTGACAGTGACAGTGATGGTACATGACCCCCCCACCCACCCTTAGAGGCACGACCATCCTTAATTGTTCTCTCTGTTCTTCTGCCTCTATGTTTGAAGCAGGAGCTACCTGGATCATTCATAGTAAGCTTTTTGGGTAATCATCAAAACCAGATCCTTAAAACTTTTGGGTCTGTCTACCCAATTCAGCCAGCAAGGGCACAGAATGACCTTCACTTTCAAGTGGGGCCAAAAATTAAGAAACCTGTTAGAGTCCTCTAGAGAAGTTCGTGAGTCCGGGCTAGACATTTAACAGTTTTGTCAGAGAACAGACAAGAAGTTTTCTTACCATCACCTCCCTGACCTGCTATGTGGAAGGCTTACTGAGTTAAGGCCCTTCTCCTCTACCATAACCTACACTCCATGCATCCCACAAATCTCTGGGATCTCAGCAGAGTTGTGCCCATATAATTGTCACATTTACAACCAACAGGAGTTAACTAACACGGAAACAAATTCACTCTACTGTCCTTCATTTCTGTACAAGGCAGTTTTTAAAGGACTTTCCTTCATTCGAGAAGGCCACATGGTCTAAAAGCATGCAGGGGATTTGATTATTTAGGCAAATAGTCTCCCCACTTTCTCAGATCTCATCTTGCTCAAAATCCTCCAGAAGCCCTCCACTGCCTCTGAAGTGAGATCTAACCTTATGGCCTGACCTAAATAGCACCTAGGGTCTAGCTTCTGACTCATCTCCCCAACCGTCTCCCGTTCTGTGTTCCACGCCAGCAATACTCATGAACAGCTACACCCCCCAAATGCCGCACTCTCTCCTCTCTTTGGACCTTCACACATAACCACTTCCCAAAATGACTAACCTGATTTGTGTGCCTGGGAAACTCCTATTCCTCCTTCAGATCTTAGCTCAAAGTCTTCACATCCCATCGCCCCAGATCACTGAATCTTCCTCTCCCCTGTGCTCCAGACACTCCTTACTGTCTCTCCACAGAGGATCTCAACCTTGGCTGCACATCTGGGCTCATTACATCAGACTCATGGGGGTGAGACCCAGACATCAGCATCTTTTAAAACTCCCCAAGTGATTCCAGTTGAGAACCACTGTCTTTTTCCTCCCCAAATTGATGACCCCAGGTGAGCAATGGCCGTGCTATTACTCTTTAATAAACTTAGTACCTAGTCCAAAATGAACAAATACATAAAGCCTGGGTGGTAACTTTCTTGAAATGTTTTTCAGTCACTAATGAATTATTTAGAAAATAACTCCAGGAAGTAGTAAAAACTGCTTAATACAAACTGACCTATTTTAATATTTTTACCAACAAATTTAATTTTTGTATTTCTGAATATATGTCCTTTGCAAACCACATCCCATCACTTTTAATTTGGGAGTGGGAGCTAACCCCCCAAAATGGCTATTGTTTAATGCGGTTCTACATATTCATTTAGCACAATCAGAAAACATTAAGAAAGAAATAAAATGAGCAAATTAGTTCCTTCTGAAAGCAATCGTCATCTGCAATGGGGCTAAAGTGTAAGTATCGTAAATGACCTGCTGCATGCAGTACGCTCAGGGATGGCAGCTAAGCTCACTACGTGCTTCCTCTTCCGGGAAGGGCCACCTTCTTACCTCACTGCACACAAAGGCATCTGGAGATGACACCACAGGAGGAAATAAAGTGACTTTCTAAGTGCTGCCTCTCACTTCTGTACAGTCCATGAGATTTCCTGACCTCATTCATCACCAACAGAGAAGAGTTAGCAGCTTTAGAAAGTCAATGGATATGCTCCCCATGACAGAGTCAAAAGAGAAACTCTTCTGTTCCACCTTTTCTCCCTCCATCTGGCTACTGCTATATAATGCCTGCTTTTCTAGACCCTTCTTTTTTTCCACAAAACTTTGGCTCTACATTTACCCATAAAGCCTTCCAATTGATTGTTCCAGAACTAGCCAGCTACTTAGGTTTAATCATACAACTCCACAACTGCACGCCTACACAGTCCCTTCTCAGCTTGGTCTTGTGATTGTCCACCCCCACACTGAGTCATTCAAGCACAGCCCCGAAAACTGCCTCCACCTGAGTGACTTTCTTCGGGCAGGTGGCCTTTGTCAAGCATTAAGCTGCAACATTAATTTACGCCATAGCATTTCTTTGTATCCAAGGTACAAATCGACTCTTCCAGTTTTTCAGGCATGAATTAAAGTGACAGCTCTCTGTGTTATAATGACAGCAAAATTTGAAATAGCTGCAAGTCTCAAGAAACAAGTGTGTTTATTTAAACTAATTTTATCCCCCAAAAATCATTCTGGATTCAAGTGTTGGTTTCATGTTTTAGTAAGCACCTTGCATTAATTCACTGTTTTTGTTTTGACAGTTAAGTCTTTTGTAGTGTGGTTCATAATTACGACCATAATTTTTCAGACCAGGCCTTCAGAATTGATGAAGGAGACACAGAAAATAAGACCTTCTTGGCACAGACTAGCTAACTGTTCAACAAACCCCTGTCCTCTTCGTCTTGGTCACCCGCATGTCCTAGCAGCCCTTGTAGTTAGGTGTGGTCATGTGACTGCATCCTGACCAATGACATGCAGACAAGTAAAGGGGATGAATTTCAAGCCTGGCCCATTAAAATCCTGCAAGCACCATCCTCCCTATTCCTTCCGATTACCCATGACCTTGGAGGCCATATGTTGAAAATGGCAGAGCCACAAGATGAAAGAAGCCTGGGTGCCAGAATTATCACTTGGAAAAATGACACCTGCCTGCCAGGAATACCCTGTTTAGACCTTGCATGAAAAAGGAATACACTTCCTTTTTTTTTAAGCTGCTGAAATTTTGGATGTATATGTCGTAGCATAGTTTTACCTAAATAGTACTGTAAAAAATGAAGTGTTGTATTTCCCTCTAATGACAGTAATATATTTTCATTGATTACTATTTGAAAAATACTCCACACTGACACATTAATGTGAGTGCTTTTAGGTGCTTTTAGAAGTAAATCTGTGATAATAACTTTGTTAGTCATAACAGCCTTTGTGTTTCCTCAACACGGAAGGTAAAAAAAAAGAAAAAATATGACCCCTCAATTGAGATGCATTATTCTAGTTAATGTTTTAGCAATGATGCAGGTTATTCTAGTAACTAAATTAACTTACAGTGAATTAAGCAATTTTTGGAATTGTACTTTCTCAGGGCCCTAAGACACGACACAGTCAATGTTTCAATGACAACATTTCTACGTTAGAACTAGGTACAACTTGGGCTCTGCCAGAACTTTTCTCCACGTATGTCAGTGCCTGTGGAAATGGAACCTGTTGTAGAGTTGAGGCTAGATATATTAAATGATTGTTTCTGGGACACAGCTATATCTAACTTTCATGCAGTTAGGTGCAAAGCTTTATATTCAGAGTCACATTCCTTTAAACAACTGTTGAGGCTACTGTCAGCTGCTATTCTTTTACTCACTCACAAACATGCATTAAGTACTGAGTATGAACTGTCCAGGTGCATGGAGCCCAGCACTCAAGGAGAAACAGTCTTGATAATTGAGCCGCTTATAGGTCTGGGCAGAGGGCAACTAATTCTGGTGAGGAAGGAGAGAGGAAAATCTTCAGACAAGATTATATCTGATAAAGGTCTGAAAGGATGGGCAAAAGTATGACAAGGATAAATGAAGGAAAGGCGTCCTGAGTTGAGAGAACAGAGACCAAGGCATAAGATTTGGAATGACTTGAAATAGTCAGGACTGATGAGTTGAGGTGGCTGGTATTTGGGGAAAAGTGGGGGGTACAGAATCAGAGGCTGGGGAGGTGAATTGGGGCAAAGCTATGGACTCTTGTATGATAATCTATACATCCTGAACATTTATTTCCTGTATAAAAAGAGAAGTCAACAAGTAGATAATAATAGATGAGGGGTTTTAAGCAGAGCAGTGAGTGACATGGTCAGGTTAGGTTTAGGGGAAATAATTCTAGGCATAGCATGGAGGATGGCCTGGAATAGAGATAATGATTCTGGAAGCACAAAGTCCAGTTAGGAGGCTATTGATGTGCTAAAGTACTTGATTTGGGAGATGTTTCTGAGAAAGAATCAGCAGGAGGTGTAGGCCACTTGGGTGTAAGGGAGAAGAAGCTAAAGTTGCCTGATATTAGCTGGCAGCCCACATGGATGATGCTACTCCTAGCAGAGAGAGGAAATTTAGAAGAGCAAAGTGCAGGTGAAGCTCAAGAGGTTGGTTCTTGACACGTGGTGATAAAAGTGCCTGTGGAAGGTCCAGGTGGAACAGAAGCAAAAGTACACTGTGCTTTACAGCCTCAAAGGGTCTCTTTGTCAATAGGCCATATTAATTGCAAGTGGGAGAAAGTTACCTTTACAGTGGAGAAACCTTAACCAAAGGATCAGTTAGCACCAAAATGGTATCTCCTGATACAATACACTGATGAGGACTGTGAAAAAACAAAATTCAACCAAATAAATTTGGAGATCTAATTGGCTTTATTAAGCGACCCAAGAATCGGGCAGCATCCCCTCTAGCAGGCAGAGAGAAGCTCTGGGGAGCTGTACCAAATGGAAGGTTTTTATAGGCAGGAAGGCAGGGCAAGAGGTTATTAGCAAAAGCAAAGAAGGGATTGTCTCAGGTCAGGTCACCCTCCCTTAGGGGAAAAAACAAGGGTCTTATGCTGGTTACCTCATCTTCTTTTTGGGGGATTGACAGGGTTACTTCATTGGTACTGACCAGCAAATTCCTGAGTGACTGTTAAAAGGTCACATTCCTGGAATAGGTTAAAACTGTAATGAAGTCTTGATTTGCTGTCATGGGGGGAAAATGACTCCATCTGGGCTTTGTGTGTGATCACAAATCAGATTGCACACCTGAGTAGGCGAGTTGTGATGGGAAAGCACTCAAAAGATGGAAGGGAAGACCCAGAGATGGAGTAGGAAACAGGGAGTTACGTTCAGGGAGTCCAGGAGCAGCAGGCTAGACAAGGTTGCACACTGCTATTACGGACAAAGAGTGGTGGGAACTGCTTATATAGGGTGAGAGGACAGAGACTACGTGCTTTGCTAGAAGAAATCATTCTTGTGTGAGCAGCTCCCTGAGGAATAAAACGTTGGTCAGAGGGGTCTGCTGTATACTTAGCATACTGCCCAAAGGAGGGGGCCGTGTGGACACATGGCTGTTCTGGGACAAAAGGTTACAAGTGGGCAGTGCTTGTCCCCACAGGCTTCTTCTTTCTTTTTTTAGAGGACACAACATCAGTTATGAAATTCTCCTGCCAGAAATTCATAAGCTGATTCTAACTGTGAAAAAACATGAGACGATCCCCAATACGTTACAAGACAACTGTCCTATATTGTTCAAAAATGTTAATGCCATTCAAGACCATGAAAGACGAGGAGCTCTGCCAGATTAAGGTGATCAAAAAAGACATGACAGTAAAATTCAGTGCGTGATCCTGGATAGGGTTTGGGGTTAGGGAGGGAGCATTGCTATTGAACAACACTATGGAGGTACGAGCTCACTGCCTCCAAGGACTGAGGACTCGTTCCACTTCGTGCACCTGCACAGATCTCGAGCCCACGCACGGCATCCAGGCACCGTGCGACTCGAGTTCCAAGCCCACAGGGGTCAACACGGCCTTCTCCCAGTGCGCCTGTGCGAACCCGCTAGCCTGCCCGGGTGTGGCTGGCGGACGGGAGCGGTAGGGGGGACGGTGCGGAGGTCACTTCTATCCGAAGCAACCCGAACTTCCATATCCGAAGAAATTCGGTTGGCACTCCCAGGCCCCACACAATTCTATGAAATAAAGAGACTCAAAAACCTTTCCCCCCTTTCTGCCTTGCACACATTTTATTGGGATACTGCGTTAGGAGGTGAAGAGCAGAATTTGCCACCCCAAAATATGCCTCTTTGGCATAAGGATTATTTGGGGCTGATTTCGTTTTAAGAAATTGCAGTCACGGAATCTCTGAAAACTGAGTAGAAGTTGCCCTTTTGTAATTCATTTACATATATAAGGGAAATCTCCATTTGTAAGGGCGGCTCCGTCTCTGTACCGCGAAGAGGAGGAGGACTTTAAATCTCTACGAACTCTTAACAATGGAGAAAGCATCTGACTTAAATCTGCATAACAACCTGACCCTTCTTTACTGTGCCTGGTTTGGTAACCTCCTATGAGTGGCTCACCAGTCTCCAGCTTTATGTATTTTTTTGTCTTTAGCTGAAGATTGAGGCGATGGCTGGGACATTTCTGAGAGTTATTCAGATTGCCTGCGTCTCGCCAGTGTAAACAGCAGGTACACGTTATTAAACTTCTGTTTGTGTTTCTCCTGTTAATCTGTCTTTTATTACAGAGCGGTCTCAGCCAAGAACCCAGAAGGGTGGAGGGGAAATTACTTTTGCTCTCCCACAAAGGGAGGGAAAGCCAGTTGCTGAGCTCCTTAACTGCCAGGGGGGCCCTCAAGCTTTTTACCAGTGGATGATGAACTGTACTTGGAAGATTAAAATTCAAAGACTGAACACGTTATCCTAAGACCTATGTAGTAGCAGCCTAAGAAAATCAGATAAGAGACACAGAGACTAGAGATCCAATGTATGTATTGTTGACATGTCTAAAAAGAAAATTGCAGAACAAATGGAAGAGAGACAATATTTGGAGAAGAGAATACAGTTTTCTTGAGCTGAAATACAAAACGTTTATCTCCACGTGCGAAAACCATACCATAGTCAAAGCAAAACTGACAAAAATAGTTAAATATCTGCATGTGAACAGCTAACGTTTTAAATTTCAAAGACAAAGAATGGCATAGATTTTCAGCAAAAAAGGAAAGATTATCCACAAAGCACAAAATCAGGCTCCTCCAGGGTAACAGGGTACACAAGACAGAATATACAATATTTTGAAGGGGTGCCTTCAATAATTTGTGTGACTGAATAATTCTGCATCAAGTCATGTGGGAAAGCCACCGAAATAATTCTCATACAGTCTCTGAAGACTCCACCCTCTCTGAGAAAATTAACAGTTGTACTATAAATGACTGAAAGATTAATCAAAATAAAGACTTTTGAAGTAGAAGCGCATTGTAGAAGTCCTGGTAGTGAGTATAAAAATCAATTAAATTAGGAAAGAAGTCAGCATAGTTATTGTAAATACACTTTAAAAGCATAATTTTAACCCATTGTTTCTTGAAAAATAATAACAATGATTTGGTTCAATTTAAAAATTATTGACACTTGGAAAAATTTGAATTACAACTACTTAGTAGATAGTACTATATATATATCATTATTAAGTTTTCTTATTTTGAGAATTGCACGGTGGTTATGTTAGAGAATGACATTGTTCATAGAAAACACTGAAGTCCCTGGGTAAAGGGATGCATGGGGCAGGGTGGGGCTTGGGGGTGGAAATACAGTTAAATGTTAATAACTGACAAAGCTGAGTAGAGGGTATATGGCAGTTCTTTGTAGTATTCTTATGTATCTTCTATACATTTGAAATAATTTCAAAAGAAAATGTCTGAAAGTAGTTTTTTAAAATATAGAATCAATACGTCGTTAATATTCTGGTGAGAGCCATTTCCATGCAGTGGTTGGGGAAGAGTCCATGTGAGTGGATTTATGGAGCAAGAGATGAACAAGTAGAGAAAATGGGAGGTAACTCTAGGCCTTGAAATACAAATGTTTTACCTACTTGTGTGCTGGGGTCTCATGATTTGAGTTTTCAGAGATAGATCACCTGTGTAAACTTAGTGATTGATAGTCCATGATAAAATGTAAGAAGACATCAATTCTTTGGGCTGTTATTGTTTTAAAGAAGAAAGTCCAGTTAATTCCTAGACTAAAATGAGAATTCTGGCAGAGCCGGAGCGCTGCATGAAGAATGAGAAGCACCATTATCTCTAAGATGCTGAGGTCTGGCACCAGTGGCCAGGATGCTGCCTTCTTACCAGCCCCTTCCCTCCCCCCAAAGTGTTTGCTTCCTACCGGTCTGGGCAGCACTCTTGGGTAGAGACCAGCGTGACTGCTTTATCGACCCTGGCACTCAATGACTATTATACTCTTTACTCATGAAAAGGAGTGGAAGTGATTGTTGTGTAAACACATTATTGTCATTAGCGCAAATCACAACCTGGCTTCTTCCTGGCTGTCCAGCAAGATATCTAAATTACCTTCTCTGCCAAGGGGAGAAAACTGGACCCAAGGAAACACAGGGAAGAGATGGGGTACCAAGGTAGGAATGTTCATAAAAACTATTTGTATGTGATTAAAGTGATTTAAAAATATATGAGGGACATTTACAAGTACATACATCATTCCAGTATCTCAACAACATAATGATTTTCATTTGTTTGGAGTTCTTTCAAACTTTTATCCATATGGACATACTGTTTCTAAATTCATCAAACTGTATATATTTTACACATTTATACATGTTATACTTTAGGTAACATTATTTTAGAAACACTTTCCCCCTGATTTTACATTTCTATAAAATTTTTTAATGACCATGTTATGTCTCATTGTACTTATATATGATATATGAAATTTATTTAACCATTTCCTTATTATTGGATGCAAATGCTGGTTTTTAAAAATTATGAATAACTCTGCTGGAAATATCTTCATACATATGGATTTTTTTCTCCTTTTGAATTTTCATATTTTGTCAATTCCAAGATACACATTTTTTTCTTGTTTTTATATCAGTGTACAGTTTAGTATCAAAATGACAGTATTTTTTTCCTTTAAAAAGTTATTGATGTTGCATCTTAAAATTGATACTGTCTTAAAATTGGACAAATACAGTAATCCTATAATATAAAATCAGAGTCAAAACAGCTTTATGATACTTGATATGTATATCAAAATGTCTTCTGAAAGGCTTTTATCAATAATATCAGGAATGTATGTGTACTACTATATTATCCTTCATATGAGACTTGCTAGCACATGAGACTGACTTTTCTCTAAATTTTATGTAGTCTTATTAAATCAAATTGTTTTCATTATTTTAATATATAGCTATTCTACTCTTTGTAGTCCTTGACGTTTAGTCAGTAATTTAAAAAGAAAAAAGTACAAGATATAGGATTACTTCTTTGCTTTTCCCTTTCCATGTTTTATCTGTTTTGCTGCCATATGCAAAATTGGAAGAAGGCAGCAATTTCTTGATAGAATCGTAGCTTTTAATCATCTGTTCAGACTTCTCATTTTACATACAATTAAATAAAATCGCAGTGAGGTTCAAATTGTTCAAGATTTTGCAGCTTGAAAGTGGAGGGCTGAAATTTGAGACCAAGGTTCTGGACCTTTCCACCAGGCTCACTGCCTCTCTGGTGCCAATTCCATTTGAAGGCTAATGACACAGCTATCAGTCTTTAACATTTAGGCTAAGCAGTACAAAATTTAGGCTTAAGATATTACTAATTCTTACTAAGTAAATTAGTCAAGAGAGTGAATTCTTACGATCTCAGATGTAAGATTACAGAACCAAACATGGAAAAAAAAATTCCTGTACCTGAATACGTTGCACAGAATGAGAAGCACATTATCACGGACTCCCTATAATTGGCTTATGAAATGAATTCTGAGTAAGGTGTCTTCAATCTAGTAATTCAGGTGTGTAGGTGATTAAGCCCTCCGGGGAACTGAATCACCTTGCTCTTGAACTTTTCTCAGTGTAGAGTCAGCCTCATTGCTATTAAATACTGATGCTATGCTTACCTTTTCCACACCAAATTAGCACTAAAATTTTACATCTAAAGGGTGGCATGTTTTTAATCCCATCATCTTTAGCATTGTTATTCCCAATCTTCAGTTATTTTATAAAATGTTCCAACAAGTGTTAACCGGAGTCTCAGGCTCTATCAGTCTGTGGCAGCAGTGTTAATTCACACTTCCTTCTCGAACCCAAACTGCTATGTCATAAACTCAAATCAGTAAAACTGCCAGAAAATGGCCCTTCTCAAATTGCTTCCCAACTATTTCTGAGGTTCCCCAGGGTAATGCCTCATAAATACCCAAGACTGGTCACCATCTTTTATCCTGTTCTCTTTGTCTTTCTCCTGGACAGTAATGCTGCCGGGCACCACTGTTCTCCTTGGTGATGACTATTGATCCATGCCTACTGTGGTCTCAAAGTAAGGTTAGTCCTTCAAATTCCCCCTATCTAAACTCAGATGAGCCTTTAAAAACTCTATCATGAAGGCTCTGTGAAAAGGAAGCTGAAAACATAAGGTAACTTAAAACATCCAGGAGAAGTAGGTGGTCTCTTTAAAGATGACAAGTCCAAACCCAAAGCCTGAAGCCCTACCTAATTCCTAGCACTCCGTCTGTGGCTGGCAGGGAGGTGGCTCAAAAGGCAACAACAACTCCACCAATTGCTTGACATTTGAGTTCAGGTCCCACTGTCCCCCAACTTAGAGAAAGAAGATACCCTCCAGAATTTCTTATGCCCTAGCTTGCCTTTATTTTCCTACCCTGGAACTTTCCTCTTCTCAGAATGACTGGCAAGGGGAATACCCATTCCTTTGTCAGGGTACAGGAGGTGGCAGACTAGGGAGATGAGGGGTAGGAGGGTATAAATCCTATACCTGCCCTAAAGATTGATTTGGGCTTCATAGCTTAAACAAGATAATTGTTAAGAGTAGGTGGTATATTTTCCCAAGCCTAGCTTATACAGTCTTAAAATTACCACACTGTGGGGAAATTTTGTATTTCAATGGAAAACTAGATTTTCTAGAGTATAGGGCATCTCTCTGGGTTATTCAATTCTATGGGAGCTATTTTACAACTCTAAATTGTTGATAACTTACAGCAATACAAAATACTTGTTTATAGACATCAAATTCTGTCCTATCTGGTAGAGGGGGAGAAGTTCAGTCAACTTGTCTCCCCTGCTGGGGAAGAAGCCAGTGTTGTCTGCATTGCATATTTCATTTCACTGTTCCTCATGTATAACTAGTATTCTGCACTGATTCCATTTCTGATCACCAACTTACAATTCTGGTTCCAGTTCTGATGTGTGTGCGTGGTGGGGGATCCCCATATCACCAAACAATTCTCAGGCACCAGCTGGATGTTCTATAATTCAACTCAATTATGACATTGTCTACCTGGAGGTGGCATCAGATCCCACAGGTTAAGGGCTCAGTCCCACAAGACTCCCGTATCCCCCTCCACATAAGACCCTAATCACAAGTCCAGTTTGTTACCTGTGCTTCTGACCAACTGGCTATAGATTGGAGGTTACAACTACCCACTCCTTGGGTTGGATTAATTTGCTAGAGCAGCTCACGGAACTCAGAGAAACATTTTACTTACTGGATTACTGGTTTACTATAAAAGAATATAACTCTCAAACAGCCAGATGGAAGAGATACATAGGGCAAGTGCGGAGAAAAGGCATAGTGCTTCCATGCCAGCTTTGAGCACACCACCCTCCCCAAATCTCCACATGTTTACCAACCCAGAAGCTCTCCGAACCCCATCCTGTTGGGTTTTTATGGAGTCTTCATTACTCAGTCATGCTGATTAAACCATTGAGAATAGATTCAACCTCCAGCCCCTCTCCCCTCCCTAGAGGTCAGGGGGTAGGGCTGAAAGTTGGAACCCTCCGATCCCATGGTTGGTTCCCCTGGCAACCAGCCCCATCTGTAGGTGCTTTCCCAAGTCACACTGTTAACATAAACTTAGGTGTGGTTGAAAGGAGTTTTTTATGAGTATCAAGACACATAGCTCTTATCACTTAGGAAATTCCAAGGGTTTTAGAAATGGGCAGAGACCAAATATATACTCCTTATTACAAATCAATATCACAATAACTCTTCTCTGGATTCGCCTTTGGACTGCCTATAGTGCCTTAGCATTTTCCTCATTAATGAGTTAAGATGTTTAACATATGTTCATGTTTATATCTGCATGAAAGTCATGATTTTACTGTTAAAAAATTATCTTTTAACACCATGTATGGGGCCCTAAAGAACAGTTTTTGTCATATCTAATCTAGTTTAATTCCTTATTTTTTTCCATCAGCATAAGGAATAGAGGACAAGTCTGTGGGTCCCCTTCCCCATCACCAGCACAGTACTCACACACACAAACACACACACACACATTGCTCCCAAAAATAAGCAATAACTTTTAGCCATAGAACAGTCTAAAATCCACATTTAAGAAGAAAATACTTTCTGTGCAGTTCTGGTGATCTACCAGTCAGAGCATGTGCTGTCTCACCTGGAAGGATCCCATATTTGGATTATTTTCCCATATCCAGAAATTCTTAAGAATGTAAAATACTTGGCTTTCATCTCTGTCAACCTCAATCTTTTGTCAACCTCGGCTCTGTTGACATTTTGGCCTGATAACCCTTTTTTGTAGGAGCCATCCTACCCACCATAGGATGTTAATAACACCCCTGGCTTCCACCCACTAGATGCCAGTAGCAGCCCACCTCCAATCATGGCAACTTCCAGTCATGGCAACCCCAAATCTCTCCAGACAGTGCCAAATTTCATGGGGAGGGACGGACAGAATCAGCCCCAATTGAGAACTGCTGTTCTTGTGTTATTATAAGACTCCCCAAAGGTTCCTTCCAGTGTAAAGGGAGGATCTCCCAAAGGTAAGTGAATGTACTCAACTAAGGTGTGTCCCCATGGACGGGTCTCAGGAATGGTGGGGAGTGATCACAGAAAGTAGCAGAATGCTTTCCGCAGCATAATACTATTTATGTAAATCTTAAAATCACAAACCCTTACAATGTGTATTGCTCATAGAAACATGCATATGGAATGAAAATATAAAACCATGAATATGAAGAACACACACCAATTTGGTGAGTATGGTTGCCCCTGGGAAAGGGAGAGGGAATTAAGACAGGCTAAGATTACAAAAGAAAATTAGCTCTATCTGTAATGTTTTGCTCATTTTTTAAAGAAGATCTAAAGTACTGCAAAATACTATCACTTTTTTCATTCCATCTAGTGCATATATGGATATTATGCTATTCTATAAACTGTGCTGTATTTTTTAGAAAAATTCATAAAAATATGAAAAATACAGCTTAAATTTCATATAGTGTTGTTTGAAGCCATGTGTTATTAATTTTTCAATCATCTACTGTTTTATATCATTCATACTGGTGCTTGCCTCCACCATTATAGGTAACTGTGAGCTGCCAGTGTTTTATAGAGCAATTTCATGGCTCCGACCCTAATGACAACCATATTAATCCTCTCACCTTATGTTTGTGAAGTGCTTTGTCTTTTCCCAGTACTCTTACGTCTGTCTTCTCATTTTACATTCACTACTTCTCTCCATCAATCTTAGTCTCAACTCTACTCACCATGGACATGTATAGAAAGGTTTCTATGAGAGCTTTTCCTTTGGCAACAACTCTGGTTTGGGTGGCCCCAGAAACCAACTCTCAGACCAGCATCCTGTTTGGGAGGTGATCCTGGGAAGCTCAGGGAGGGAAAGTGAGACAGAGAAGGGCAGGAAGCCCATCCGAGAGCCTGGAAGGTTGCAGGCAACAGAGAGGAGATCCTGCTGAGGGACTGGTGTGGAACAGGCTGCTCCTGAGACAACGACTTTGCAGCCCCTTGGACCTGCCCCACTCTGGAGTCAAGCGGAAGCTCCCCCCAACCCCAGCAGAAGCGCAGGTGCTTGCAAATGGATGCCCGTGCTGGGAGGTTATGGGAAGAGCCCACAAAACGTCTGCTACAATGCCTTTTTACAGGTGTGTCCCATGTTTTCATGGAGGTCTCACAGTTACAGCTTATGTAGCACTTTCACAAATACTGCATTAAGTCCTTTGAGAAAGGCCATATTCTTGTTTGTAATTAGAAAGCTCAGCTGAGTTCAATTTACTTGCCAGAGGCTTGAAACTGTGTTTCTTGACTCCAAGTCCAGTACTCTTTAAATTGCCTGGCAGGGGTCTGCCTATACCAAGGAGTAACTCTGGGAAGAGGAAATCCTGGGACAAAATACCTCTAAAGCCAAAATCAGTCAAAGGGAGAAATAAAGTTGAAAACCCATTTTGCTTTCAAACTGCTGTCTGGGGCCATCTCTTTCCTGCCTTGGCAGAAGCAAAACCTGCCCTCTCCCTCACCTCTTAGGTTCATATAAGCCCTCCGTTGCCCAGGTAATTGCCCATTGATATGGAGATTAACCTTTCTCCACCCCTGAGGAACACCTATTAATATGCAGATGCACTCAAGCCAGGTGAGATATTCTTGAAATATTACAATTTTACCCACACAAGGGCTAGCAAACTGTGGCCTGTGAGGCAAATCTGGACTGTTACCTGTTTTTGTAAGTAAAATTTCATTAGAATGCCACCACACCCATTTGTTTACACATTATCTATGTAGCTTGCATGCTGTCACAGCAGGATTGAGTAGTTGCAACAGAGGCCTGCAAAGCCAAGTGTATTTACTGTGTGGCTCTTTATAAGGTTAAAAAGTTTGCTAACCCCTTCTCTATACCCTAAAACCAGGAAAAAAGTTCGTATCTTCAAGTTTCGAGAGCTTCCAGTACAAACGATGCCAGGGTTCTTGTTTGTGGAGTCGGAGAATGAACTTAGCAAACACTCAAGGTAGGAGAGCCAGGGACAGGCTTTTATTTAGAGATACAGTGAGGGGACAGAGCTCCTGGCTCATTCCAGGAGGGGACAAGAGAGCCCATAGTGGTGTGTTGTCTAGGGGTTTTATAGGCAGTTGAGGATTTTTGGGAATGTGAAAAAAGGCTTAGGGGTGTGGACTTGTTAAGTGGTCCCTGAATATTTGGAATTAACTTAACACAAGGAACTTCCTGCTCTGATTTCTCTCCGAGATACTGGTGTCTTGGTCTGGGAGCATATCAAACAAGACCACCTGCCCAACCCTCAAGGTGGGCTGAGGTATTGTCTGTTTGCTAAAGAGTAAGTTAAGAATCTTACTTCTTAACTTCCTGGGTGTTAAAATGCAATCTTATCTTGAAGGTGGAATCCTTCCTGCCTTTTACTGTGTTGTTTATGGCTGGGCTTGCATGCTAAATTAGTTGCCCAGATTGCAAATCACCTCATCAGGTCTGAAGGAGGAAAGAAAGCACATAGACCTGGGCCTTTTAGCATGCTAAAGTGAATCTTACACATGATTACAAATGATAAGCATAATAAAAACATGGGCTACTTTCCTTTATCTGGGGAACATTAACTGATCTTACTGAAGAATGATTCGAGCTTAATATTTAACATGGAGTTTTGGTAGGGGGTTTCCTTGCATGTAGTTACACTGCTCTGACTGTAGATATCCTGCCTTTCTTTTTCCGGAGGCCCTCACCCTGCTCTAAGCCCATGGTTCCTGTCTCACAAACAAGTTTGTAAGAAAGAAAAAGTCATTAATTCTCATAAAAATTCCATTTTATGAAGTGGATTAAGAGCAAAACAGTGTTTTTAAAAATCTTTTCCATAGTAACAAATATTGGCTATTTGCCATAAAAAATGTATCAAGATCCAAGGAGAAACTTGAGGCAGTTTCAGCTCTACTGTGGAATAGATTGTAAACATCTAGTTCAGGTGTAGAAAATAGTAATAATTTCTTGTGCCAAACCCCTCAACTAAACAACAATGATGTTGATAATGATCCAAACTGTGTTCACATTTAGTGAGAGAGATGGTTGTAATTGATGAGTGGTGTCTGCACTGGATACAAGAAGGGATAGTGGTAGCGGATAATGAATGCAAAAAGCTAAGCACAGCTACCTGTCATGGGATAGAGGGGAAAAGAACAAGAGGAAAGGGACCCTAGGAGAGAGGGTCATGGCAGGGGTCCCTTGCTGTGATACCTGGGAGAAAAGGAAGGCTGATGAGAGAGAAATATCCACCACATGAGAAAAATGGAGCTGGTGGCTTTGCCTCCCACTGTGGTAGGTGTGTAAGGTGTCTGGAATTGGCTGCCTTTTTCTTTTTCTTAATGATTAAACTTTATTTTCTAGAATTTAGTTTTAGGTTTGCAGAAAAATTGAGCCAAGAGTACAGAGCATTCCATACCCTGTGTGGGTAAAATTGCAGTATTTCCAGAATCTCTCACCTGGCCTTAGTGCATCTCTGTATCAATAGGCATTTCCAAGGAGTGGAGAGAAGTAGTCCATCTCCTTATCAATAGGTGATTAGGAGGGGGAGTGAGGGCATATCTGGACCGGAGAGGTTGGGTGGGGTCCCTTTTTTGTAGCCGGGTTCGGAGGGAGAGATACATGCGAGCAGAAGTGGATGACTGCTTGTAAGCAGTAAGTGGGTTTCTCCCACTTTATTTCTCCCTTTGACTGATGTCAGTTTCAAATGTATTTTGCCCCAGGCTGGGAAAATATTTTCTCCTGGGAGTTACACCCTGCCATCCCAACTCCATGTACCTACTCAATTTCCCCTATTATTCAGTTTCCCCTATCCTTAACAACTCACCCTAGTGCCCTGCATCTGTTACAATTGTTGAACCAATATTGATACATTATTATTAACTAAGGTCCATAGCTGACATTAGGGTTCATTCTTTTTTTTTAATTTTTAATTTTTAATTTTTTTTGCTATCATTAATATACAATTACATGAAGAACACTATGTTTGCCAGGCTCCCCCCCTCACCAAGTCCCACACACACCCCACTACAGTCACTGTCCATCAGCGTAGCAAGATGCTGTATAATCACCACCTGTCTTCTCTGTGTTGTCCAGCCCTCCCCGTGCCCCCCTACATGATACATGCTAATCGTAATGCCCCCTTTCTTTTTCCCACCCCCCTATCCCTCCCTTCCCACCCATCCTCCCCAGTCCCTTTCCCTTTGGTAACTATTAGTCCATTCTTGGGTTCTGTGATTCTGCTGCTGTTTTGTTCCTTCAGTTTTCCTTTGTTCTTATAGTCCACATATGAGTGAAATCATTTGGTACTTGTCTTTCTCCACCTGGCTTATTTCACTGAGCATAACACCCTCTAGCTGCATCCATGTTGTTGCAAATGGTAGGGTTTGTTTTCTTCTTATTGCTGAATAATATTCCATTGTGTATATGTACCACCTCTTCTTGATCCATTCATCTACTGATGGACACTTGGGTTGCTTCCATTTCTTGGCTATTGTAAATAGTGCTGCAATAAACATAGGGGTACATCTGTCTTTTTCAAACTGGGCTGCTGCATTCTTAGGGTAAATTCCTAGAAGTGGAATTCCTGGGTCAAATGGTAAGTCTATTTTGAGCATTTTGAGGAACCTCCATACTGCTTTCCACAATGGTTGAACTAATTTACATTCCCACCAGCAGTGTAGGAGGGTTCCCCTTTCTCCACAACCTCACCAACATTTGTTGTTGTTTGTCTTTTGGATGGTAGGGTTCATTCTTAGTATTGTACAGTTCTAGGGGCTTTGACAAATGCATACTGTCATGTGTCCACCATTATCATATCACAGAGAAGAATTTCACCACCCTAAAATTAACCTGCCCTTCACCTACTTACACCTTCCCCTTCCACCCCCATCCCTCATCCCCCATCCTGATCCCCTGACAACCACTGATCTTCTGGCTGACTATAGTTTTACCTTTTCTACAGTGTCATAGAGTTGGAATCAGACAATATATAGTCTTTTCAGACTGGCTTCTTTCACTTAGCAGCAAGCAGTTAAGGTTCCTTCATGGCTTCATGGCTTGATAGCTCATTTCTTTTTACTGCTGAAAATATTCTGACCTTCCTACCGTGAGTCACCTCATTAGCATAACAAAGACATTCCTGTCACTCAGGAAATTCCTAGGAAATTTGAAACTCTTGGCAGGAATCAGAGACTAGATAAATTCTTTATTATACCACAGGGCCCTTAATATGTTAATCCTAGTTATTTTAAGTTCCATATCTCATCATTCCAAAAGTTGTGTCATATCTGAGTCTTTTTTTTTTCCTGCTTCCATGTTGTCTTTAGGTTTTCCTAAGAACATCCTCTTAAATAGACTCTGTGTCTTACAGGTTAGCCAGCTGAAATCCACTGTTAGGATCCTGTAGTCTTGCTGATCTAGTGAAAAGATATTGAAGATGGGAAGCACTTTTATTATCTTAGAGTTAAATCTCAGTTTTTTTAGTGGGCCTGAGTTGTTGAGCTGAGACCTCCAGATGATTTCTTACTTTTTTTCCCCCTCCTATTATGTGAGGCAGGAACGCTAGAGGGGATGAGTTGTCTAGTTATCCCTCCCCTTGGTCTGGTAAGGCTCTAGTAAAGTAGTTTCCCTTGAGGGTAACTCTTTGTTACTGAGAACAGAACATTCTGGACTGATTTTAAAATGGTTACTTTTTTCCTCCCTGTGCCCAAAGCAAAGGAGATCTTTCTCCCATATAATATTCACCCCCCTGGTTGTCCCCTGGAGGTAAGACCTACAAAAGTGGGGGTGGCCCCCTAGAGCTAGGCCACCTGGAGTTTTTAACTTTCACCGTAGTCTACACTCATCCTCCAGCAATTCGTCAGCTACCATTTAAGTGTTCCAGCCAGTCTGGCTGCAGATGTCTCTGCCTTTGGTAAGCTGTGACTGTATTTACATCTCTCTCCAGTTTTCAGGGTGGTGGTTTTCTCTGGGAACTCAATTCTTTTGTAGATCCAAGAAAAATGATTGGTTTTTAGTTTGTTCAGCTTTATTCTTGTGAGGACAGGAATGATGGCTTCCCAAGCTCTTTACGTGTCAGAGCTAATCAGGAAGCATGATGAGTATACAACTAGAGACAGCCATGCCCAAATCCAGGCATGACTAACCTATAACCCATGTTGATCACTGCCAGGAGCCACCAACCCTTTTACAAAACCAACTTTTCAGCTAAAATTGCATTCAACAAATGCAATATTTTGCTGAGTAATTGGTCAAATTAAATGTAATTTCCCAAAGAGGGATCATTTAGTGATATTTGGTTTTATGGTTTGAACCAGACTTCATTTCCACTGTATCAAATCCCAATGGCCTTTTCAGTGGCAGAATGGCTTTCTTGCAAATTCAGTGCATTGCAATTGTTAACTCTCTCTCTCTCTTTTTTAATGGTAGCCAGGGTATTTAAAAGAAACAAAATGAGGGTAACACCACCCGACTTGCTCATGCCCAGGACTAGTGGTTGGTGGGATTGGCTGGGTGCAGGCCTCAGCTCCTCTGCTTCTTGTGAGGGAAGTTCTTGGGGTACATCTGGAAGAGCTTGCTTCCTGGGTGGGCTCAAAGCCATACTATTCCAGGTGCTCTGGATCAGGGGTCCCCTCCTTGAAGCCCTTCTCTGTGGCAGGTGCCACTGCGTCCCAGAAGAGACATTGGGCCTTCATGGGTGCATCTGTGGCAGCTGACACAGTAGTTCCGGAGGTCTGGAGCCTGAAGCCAGCCAACTCGGGCACCACCAGCTCCAGGACTTTTTCCTTGACCAGCATGAACTTCCCGTCCCAGAAGTGCACACCAGTTCCCTTGGTGCTGAGGCCCATGCACCGGGTGTGCAAGCTATGCTTCCTGGGTCAGCTGCCCCTCGATGGGGGTGCCTACAGCAGGCCACCTGTGCTCTCTGAGCCCAGCCTACCCCACCTGGCTGTGGCCCAACCCGCTCTGGCAGCGGCAGTCCCACCATGCTTCCCACTGTTAGTTTTTAAGTAAAGTTGTGCCAGAATATGCTTTTCTCTGGCTTATGAGCAGACTTCTACTGTACCTTATGAATTTGCAGCCCTTTTCCCTTGAATCTGAAACATGTTGGTAGGTCCCAGCTCCAGAGACCTACTGTTTGATAAGATGCTCTTCTTAGGACGAATAAGCAGTGGACTGAAGACAGTAGGTACAACACTATTCAAATGGCTGAATCCACAGCTATATTATTCTGAACGAAGTCTGTTTGGTTTTGGCCTGTCTCTAGATTTCTGTCAGCAGTCTTGTTGTTCAGATGATTTAGAGAAAGTAAAAGAACATCATGCTTTTGATTTTTCTTCTTCCTATAATCCAATGGTTCTCAACCGGGAGCTATTTCAACCCCAATGGGAGCTTTGCGTAGTGTCTGAAGACATTTCTAGTTGTCACACTGGGGAGGGGTGGGGCTAGTGGTGTCCTGTGGGTAAAGGCCAAGGATACTTCTAAACACCCTACAGGGCACTAGAAGGTTTCCCACAACAAAGAATTAGGCACAAAAGTCATCTGGTCCTAAGGGTTAATAGTGCTGAGGTCCAGAAACCCTTCTGTAATCTGAGAAATTAGGCACCTTGGCCTCCTCAGCTGGACGGGAATCCTAATGACCTCATTATTCTTATCTGTCAGTATATTGATTTCTGTTATTACAAAGATCCTGCAGAAATAGCCTTGGTGGAGAGATGAGAACCAGCATCTTTTGAGCTACATCTTTTGCGGACGCGGTTTGCGGATCTCCTTAATCCTGGCAGGAATCTCACCAGACAGCCTCATTCTCATGAAATCCAGCAGTCAAGAGAACAGACTGGGGTCATGAGACAGTTTTTGCCCTTTCCTGTTAGTAACTCAAATACATGCTGTGTAGAAATTTACAAGCTACAAAAAACGTGTACAGAGGGACATAAAAATCACCCGTTATTCCACTCTCAGAAATAATTGTTTAGTGTATTACTTTACAACTGATCTTTTGCATGTGTATTGCATTTTAGATAACTGGGTTTATAATGTATGTGTGATGTATCTTTTCCTCTGCCTACAGGGCTATTTCATGTGCATTTTTCAGGTCA
This sequence comes from Manis pentadactyla, assembly GCF_030020395.1. Classification (NCBI taxonomy): domain Eukaryota; kingdom Metazoa; phylum Chordata; class Mammalia; order Pholidota; family Manidae; genus Manis; species Manis pentadactyla. The sequence continues at coordinate 8,259,273 of NC_080038.1, forward strand.
GTTGATGTTTTCTGAAGTATGTTTTTATGGTTGTATAATACTTCATCATATGCCTCCTTCACATGTTGAACCATTCTCTTTGATGTGTGTCATTTTGCTGTATAAAAAAAAAAGGCAAAAGTGCTTGAACAGCCCCAAACCCTAAACTTCAGCAACGAAAACAAGACATACTACCAGCAAAACAAAAGAGAAACAAACCTTTGACTTTCCATTATACCTAATGATGAAGTTAATTCATACAGTGGGACCCACAAAACAGAGGCTGCCCCAGTTAGATCAGAGAAACGTAACATACACGTGACAGAATCCTCCGACTTGGCTGTAGCTGCCTCCCCTTACCCTGGGAAACAGGACTGGTTAGCCTCAGAAGGAAACCCCTGGCCTCCTGGCCAATCGTGCCCTGTTTCCGTGTCACCTCTTCCAACACTCTCTCTCCTGCCCCAAGTCCCTTGGGCAGAGCGCTCCCCAGTCTGTGGGGTGTCCTCCCTTGCGTAAAGGCTATCAAACTTGCTCCTACGTTGTTTGGGTTTGTCGTTTGACACTGACAATGCTGGGGTTTATGAATCTCTGTTAACTAATATACAAATCCATGTACACTGATGTTGCCCAGAAAATGACTGTTTGGTGTCTGCTTATAAAAAAGGAGAAGATAATGAAGTAATAAGAATTCATAAGTTGGGTTTCATTTTTTAAGATAAATAGTACACTTACATAGTGGCAACCTGGTGTGTGTGTGTTTTCTTGATTTTTTAAAAAGTACTGTGATAATGTGATTTTAAGAAATACATATTTGGTCTTTGTCCTTGGTTCCTGGCTCACAGCTCCCCAAACCCTTGGAATTTCCTGAGCGGTAAGAGCAGTGGGGGCTTCTTCTGTTTTAATATTTGGTCTCTCGCCCTCAGTTCTGAAATCCCTTCAGGGTCCCAAAGGCGAAATGGCTGTCTTGTTGTTCATCCCAAGCCCCTTTCCACCTCACCTGGGTTTATGTTAATAAACGACCTTTGGAAAACACGTAAGGATGGGGGCTGGTTGCAGGGGGAATCAACCTTAATGAGAGGCTGGGACTTTCAGCCCCACCCCTGCTTCCCGGGGAGGGGAGGGGAGAGGGGCTGGAGGTTGAGTCAGTCACCAATGGCCCAGTGGTTAATCAGTCAGGCCTGTGTGATGAAGCCTCCATAAAAGCCCCAAGTAGATGGGGTTCGGAGAGCTTCCTGGTGGGTGAGCAGGTGGGGATTTGGGGAGAGCGGTGCGCCAGAGGGCGTGGAAGTCCTCACCCTTTCCCGGCACCGTGCCCTGCGCACCTCTTCCGTCTGCCCATTCCTGAGTCATATCTTCTTAAAATCAACCGGTGATCTAGTAAGTAAAATGTTTGAGTTCTGTGAGCTGCTTTAGCAAATTAACTGAACCCACGGAGGGCGTTGTGGGAGGCTGATTCATAGACAGTCTGTCCGAAGCAGAAATAACCTGGGTTTGCGATTGGCGTCCGAAGTGGGGGAGCGGGGGCCAGTCTTGCAGGACTGAGCCCTTAGCTTTGCGGCGGGAGGGTCTGACACTGACACTGTCTCTAGGGACACCCAGCTGGTGCCTGAGAATTGGGGGTATGGGGAAAAACTGCCTCCATACGTTGTGGTTGGTCTTAGAACTCTTAGGTACCAAAATAGTGATTTAGTATGATCTCAGGAGCTCCTAATGTGTTCCATAAATATTTCTACTTACACTAATACATGCACAATATCTATTACATAATATGTATCATATGTACTAGCTGTATAGGTTTGTGATTGTCTTCAGACATACTAGTCAACACAGGAGATACGTAAAACACAGCGTTCAGTTTAGAAGTCATGTCAGTCACGGCCTGAGCGGGCGCCAGGCTGCTAAAGGCGACGGACCGTGCTGAGTCGGGGCGGTCACAGCTGGGAGCCCAAACAGCAGAAGCCCTAAACTAACCCCGCTCAGCTGAAAGCAGGGCCCAGCTGTCTCGTTGCCAGGTAGCAGTGATTAACACAGAGAGGCAAGTTCTCCCGTTACTCTTCACCACACTGCTAATATATATGATGGTAAAACGTTTTCTCCCCTTAAGGCAAAATATAAAGGGAGGGCCCCACATGAATCTGACCTCGGGGGGGTTTTGAACATAAAAACCCAGTTGGTGGCACATTATAAGTTTCAAGCACACTTAATTCCCTGCAAGGCAGGAAACGATTCCTTGTGAATTAAACCAGGGCATGTAACAAGGTCATCACTGGCAAAGATCAACTTTTTTCACTTTGAAAAAGTAGAGGAGAAGGTAGGTGTGAAGTGGGTTTAGGAGACAGACTGGTGTTCTTGGGTAGTCTGTGCCCTGACGGTGCGCTCACTGTGGCCACGATATTGTTGCTCATGGCTGACCACGAGGAGTAGAAATGGGCAGTGGCTAAGAATATTCATTAACAAATGGAACATTTTCTTTAAAAAGGAAAATTGCTCGGTATATCAGTTTTAGATTTATAATCACATGGGCCACTGAACTTATGGGCGTTCTATTATTGGGAAGGGTTGCAGAAAAGTGGCAGTGCAAGGAGAAATAAAGAAGTTTTAAGCTGAAACCAACCCCAACATGAAAATAGCTCTTATTGTTTCTGCTTCTGCTAGTCTGTGGTCACTAGGAAGGACACAGTCATCAGAACTGTAGCCATGTGGAGCTTTCTTTTTCTTTCAGTATCGCCATAAAATTGACTCCCATACTGTGAACCTAAAAAGAGGAAATATAGGGTGCTGCTTCTCTTGACATTATACTTGGTTTTGTCAAAGGAATAGTGATAAAAAACCTCATGAAATCTAAATGGGGTACTGATAGACATTTAGATTGTCCCCAAAAGCACAATAATAAATTTACATAGTAAGGAAAAGAAGAGGCTTGCTCTGGCAAATGGGTGAAAAACACATACAAATTTTGTTTTATTGGTAAGGTCTAGTAATACTTAATTATTGGTTTTGTTTTTTAAGCAAATTTATAAACTTTGGACACATTGAGATCATGTATGCCCCTGATCAGCATTAATATTGTGTTAAGTAATTGATAATAAAAGTGTCTATCTTTTTATTAAGTATAAAAATTTGGAAAAATAATATATTTTAAGGCATATGTAGAACAAACTGTCATATTCCTTCATTCATGAAGGTCACATCATATTCATGAGAAAGCAAGACTGACTTGTGATTACTCAGGGGTGACCCTCCCTGCTCCTTTGTTACTTCATCAGCACATCCTGGCAAATGCCTAAAAGAAAAACCCTGGTATGTAGCATTTGCCAATTTCTGTGGTGTAAATACTCCCACCATGGCCAATTTTAAGGCCACTAAGCACTGACTTGCAAAGAGATGCCAAGAGTCAGCTCTCATGAGATGGTAAGGGCTGGCTTGAGCATTCCACTGCCTGTAAGTAGGAGAGAAAGGAATGTTCAGGGAAGTTCAACTGCCTAGAATGTTCACATTATGGAGGATGAGAGAGGACAGCAGGGGCTGAGGCTGGTGAGACAGAAGTCAGAGCATGAAGAGCCTTGAATGTCCGTTCAAGAGATTCATTGACCGTAGGATTTGATGGATACTCAGGTAAGAGGTGACAGGGGCTCTCACCATTGTAGTGATCAAAGCATTTGAAGGACTCCAAGGAAGAAGTGATGGTGTGCCTAACCATGGTAGTACCAGTGGGACTTTGTAGATATGGAGTGAAGAGGTGACAGAGATCCTAAGCATGGTGATGTCCATGGGATTTTGTAAATATCCAGGTAAGAAGGGAAGATGTTCCTACCTAGGTGGTAAAAACATAGATTATTGAAATTATACAGGTCAGAAAGGATGATCAATCTAGCCATGGGGTGACCGTGGTATTTGTAGATATCTAGTTAAGGGGTGATGGTGGCCTTAGCTCCAGTACTGAAATGGGAATTTCTCAGGTAGGCGAGTAGAAGCTGATGGTGTCCCTTACGACAGTAATGAACTCAGCATTTTGCGGTACTCCAGAATGATGGTGAACCGAACCATAAGAGCAGCCATGAGATGTTTCAGAAGGCTGGTAAAGAGATGATGGTGTCCTTAACCGAGAAAGTGATGATGGGATTTTGCCAGTATGCTGTCAAGAAATGATGGTGGTCCTAACCACAGTGGTGACCAAGGAATTTTGCAAGTGTCCAGGTAAGACATGTTGGTGTCCCTAAACATTTGGTGCTATGGGATTTTGAAGGTATCCAGGTAAGAGATGTGTAACTAATAACAGTAGTGTCAAGTGTTTTACAGTTATCCAGGCTAGAGATGATAGGTCCCTAACAATGGCATGCATCTGGTTAATTTGTAGGTTCTCCACATAAGATATGTTTTTGTAGACCTAGAAGAGTCCACAGGCTTCTGTAGACACCCAGCTGAAGGTGACGTGTCAACAAGCACTGTGGCGACCAAGGCATTCTGCAGGCATCTAGTCAGCGAGTAAGGTGAACCTAAGGTGAACCTAGAGTGAACATGGGACTTTGAAGGTGCTGTAGGGGAGGGAAAAGTAATTTCCTCTCTACCCTCCTAGGTTCTTGGCTGAGACCTTCCGGTAATAATGAACACTAACAGGAGAGAAATGATTTTAATTACATACATCCATACATATATACACATAGGAGCCTCACAAAGATATGAGGCTCAAAAAGGCAGCCAGGCAGTTGAGGCTTATATACCATCCTGAGCTAAGGAAAGGGGAGGGGACCTGGAGCTGCACAGTGGGGAGGAAGGCAAGTCACAGGAAGGCGAGGAGAAGAACTGTATGGTGAGCAACATTTGCCCTGCTAGGCAGATAAGTCTCCCAAGTGAAAAAGGTCTCTGGTAACAGCCCTCGTCCTGGTAAAGGCCCTGTTTCCAAGGTAAGTGTCCCTTACAAACAGATAAATTCTTCTCTGCTTTGGGAGCTGCTTCTATGTCTGCAGATTCTCAAAATAATGTTGTGCCAAACAGGCATATTTTGGGGTGGCATATTCTCCTACTCTTCAGTATCCACCTAATGATGGTGACTTAAACCATGGTAATGACCATGGGAATTTCAGGTGTCCTGGTGAGAGATGGTGTGTCTCTGATTACGGTTGTCACCATGTTTTTTTTGCAGGTTCCAGTAAAGAAATGAAGGTGAAATTAACCACAGTAGGGACCATGGGATTTGATCAGTAACAAGGGAAGAATAATGTGGGCTTTAACCAAGTGGGCATCTTGGTATTTTAGAATTGCCCAGGTAAGTTATCATGGTGTCACTCACCACACTACAGACCATGGGATTTTGCAGGTTCCAGTCAATAACAGGATGGTGAATCTAGCAATGGCAATAAATGTGGGACTTTGCTAATATGCAGGTAAGAGATGATGTGGGCCTTAAACACATGTAGAGACCATATGATTTTCACATATCCAGAAAAGTGATGATGCCATCCCAAATTTTTATCATAACCGTGTGTTTTTGCAGGTATTCAGGTAAGAAATGAAGGTTCCTAACAAAAGTAGTAACCATTAGATGTTACTGTTGTCTAGTTCAGAGATGATTTGTCCTAAACTTAGTAGTGACAAAGATCTTTGCAGGTATCCAGGTAATACATCACAGAGCCCTCAGTACAGTAATGACCATGGGATTCTGTAGGTGTCCAGTGAACAGGTAGTGGTGTCTGAAATTACAATGTGGACCTTAGAGTTCTCCAAGTATCCAGGTGCAGCTAGTAGATGCTCTAATGGAACGGACAGATGGAGTTAACAGGGGCTCAGATGGAAGAACACGTATCCCTAACCAGGGTTGCCACCCTGGGCTTTTTCAGGTCCCAGATGTAGACCTCTACACATGTGTAGACCCATGTGTGGAGAAGACAATGTCTCTACAGTGTTGACCTTAGAACTAAAGGATCCAGGTAGAGTTCATTGTTCCCCTAACAATAATAGTGATTGTGGAATTTTTTGATGTCCATGTAGAAGATATATCCTTATCATATTGCCATCATGTATTTTTTCAGGCTTCAGTCAAGAGATCCTGGTGAAGATCATGGAATATAAGTAAGTGATGGTGTGGACCTCAAACATAGTATAGACCATCTGATCTCTGGCAGTCTAGTTAAGTGATGACTGTGTCCCCAACACGTGTTGGTACCATGTACTTTGCAGATATTCAGGTAAACAATCATACTGGGCCTACAAATACTAGTAACTATGAGGTCTAGTTTAACTGGTTTTCTAGTTTAGAGGTAATGTGCATTTAACCTTAAGAATGAATGAGGGATTTTCAGGTATCCAGGTAGGTGAATATAACTTTCTTCACCAGCGTATTGACCAAGAGATTTTATTTTTATGCCACAGTGTGTGTTTTCAGGTTCCACTCAAGGGATCACAGTGACCTGACCAGTGGTGGTTACTGGGACTTTGCTGTTATCCAGTAAGTGATTATGTAAGTCTTACCACACTATAGACCTTTTTGCCTTCAGAAATCTAGGTAAATGATGATGATATCCCTAGCATTTGTGTAAACTGTGTTTTGTTTTGTTTTTTGTGGATATTCAGGTAAGATGTGATAATGTTTCCACAAATGCTAAGAGTTAGCCCTTATTGTTTCCTAGTTTAGAGATAATATGTTTTTAACCCTGGTCAAGACTGATGGATTTATAAGTTTCCAGGTAAGTTATCATGGTATTGACTGTGGGGTTTTTACAGGTATCCAGTCAAGAGATTATTGTCTCTCTGTGGTTTTGTCCTTGATATTCTACAAGTATCCAGGTTAAGTTGATGGTTCATCTTATGCTGATAGTTCCCATGAGATGGAGCATGATCTAGGTTGAAGAAGGTATGTCCCTAACTGTGGTTGCCACCATGGTTTTACAGGTACCACTTAATGGATGATAGTGAAATTAACAGCAGCATGCAGGGAGCATTGGTGTGTTATATAATGTTGGAGGGACCAGGGTGATTTGCAGCTGTCTTGGTAGAAAATGTTGCATCCTTTAACACATACTTCACAATGTATTTTTCATTTTCTCTGAAGAGATGACAAGAACCTACCAGTGCTCTTCAACAGGACATTGCTGGTATCCAAGTAAGTGATGATGTGGGCCTAAACCACAGCACAGGCCATCTGATCTTCATATACCCAGGGAAGGGATGTTGCTTTGCCTAAAATTGTTTTACTTTGTGATTTTTTTAAACAGAGATTCAGGTAAGAAAAAATTGTGATTTACTAATGCCTAGTACTCATGTTATTCTACAGTTTTATATTTTAGAGAAAATTTATGTTTAACCATGTGCATATTGAATTATTTACAGGTATCTGTGTAATTACCATGGAGTTCCAAGGCACAGTATTAACCGTGGGATATTTGCAGGTGAGCAGTGATGAGGTGAGGGTGTCTCCAACAATGGCATAGACCTTGGAGTACTGCAAGCATCAGGTAGATTGATGGGTCCTGCAATGATGGAAGAAAAGGTTATTTGCAGGTGTCCAGGTCAAAATATGTGTCCATAGACAAACTTGTTGTTACAGTGTATATTTCAGGGTCAAATCAAGAGATCATGGTGACTTCATAAGGATCATTAACAGAGACTTTGCTTATATCTAGATATGTGATGATAGGGCCTTAAACACCCTTCAAATAGCTGATCTTCAAAGTAGTTGGTAAGTCAGATGGTATGACTACTATTTGTATACCATGTTTCTGTCTGTTTTTAAAGATACTCAAGTAAGAAAAGACATTGTCTCAATCAAATCCGGTAAGCATTAGCCCGTACAGTATAAGAACTGAAAATGTCTAACCTAAGTAGTGATGGAGGTATACGTAGGTAAGGTATCCTACTGCTCCACACTACAGATTTGATCATGAGAGTTTTACATGTGCCCTTTCAAGAGGTGATGGTGTCTCTAAGAATGCTGTTGACCTTGAAGTACTGCCAGGGCGCAGGTGGTGTTGATGCTTCCCTCAGTGATGGAAGTGACCAAGAGTATTTGCCTATGTCATCATACAAGTTGTTTCCCTACACAGACTTGTTGCAATTATTTTTTTTTCAGATTCCAGTCAAGGTATCATGGTGAATCTTAACAATGGTTGTCATCAGGACATAGCTAGTAAGCAGGTGAGTGATAAAGTGGATCTTAATACGATGTTGGGTGTCCCCAACATGTGTTACCATGTGTTTTACAGGTATCCTGTTAAGGTCTTTGCTAGTAAAGAGAGATGATATGATGGGACATTAACTCATTAGAGCCTTTCATCATTTTCAGACACCTAAGTAATTAATGATGTTCCCAAGACTCTCATAATAACCTTGTTTTTGGATGGATATAGTTTATGAAATTAATTTTTCCTGAACAATTCAAGTAAGCCATGTGCATCATCTGTGTTTTTGTTTGGAGAAAACATGTTTTTTGCACTTGTAATGATAACAGACAAGCAAGTAACAATGGAATTCTTGCAGGTATCCCTTCAAGGAAGGCAGATATCTCTTCCTAGGGTTTAACCTCAGATTTCTGCAGTTACCCAGGTAACATTAATGAGTTACACACTGATAAAACTGACCAAAGGAATTTTGTGGGTATACAGATAGAATAGAATACGTACTGAACATTTTCCACAATCTGTTTTCAGACTCATGTCAAGACATCACTGTGAGCCTAGCAATGGTAATTAACGAAGCACATAGCAGGTCTTGAGATAAGTGATGATTTGGCCCAAATCACAACACAGGTCATATTAATGTAAGTGATGATGGTATTCCTAATACATTCTGATAGCATGATTTCATTGTAGGTATTCAGGTAAGAAATGACAGTCTTTACCAATTCTGGTAACCATGAATTTACACTTCATATTTTAGAGAAAATTTATGTTTATCAGCGTAAGTGTTAAGGGATTGATCATAATGGTAATTGTCTTGGAGTTTCTCACCACAGTAGTAATTAATAATAGGATTTTTGCAGTTGTCCAGTCAACAAATGATGATCTTGCATGGCAGTGGTGTTAACCTTGATGTAATGCAAGTATCCAGTTAGAGTTGATGTGTTCCATAATAATGGAGGTGAACAGGGCAATGTGCAGGTGTTCTAAGAACAAGTTGTGTCCTTAAATACATTTGTCCTATGTGCTTTTCAAGTTCCTCTGAAGAGAACACAGTGAACTTAACAATGGTTGTTAATGGAATCTTGTTAGTAACCAGGTAAGTGACAAGTGGGTCTTACTACAATGCAGACTACCTGATCTTCAACATCTAGGATGGTGAGGTTGGTGTCCCTGACATTTCAATTAATATGTTCTTTTTGGAGGTAGCTTGTTGTCTTTGCTGGTATAAAGATATAAGATGAAAAAAAACGTTTTAGTATAAATAAATAAAATGCTAATTAACACTGCCAGTATAAATAAACAAAACAAACTTGCAAAATAACCCACGAAAAAATTAAGTTATGAGATGACAGTAAGTTGCTAAAGACATTCTTACTTTTAGATATCTACATAATTACTGTTTTCAAATCTCTTATATTTACCTTGTTTGGGGTGTGTATCTGGCTCAGAAATTAACATGTCCCTAATAATACTAATAAGAAGATTTTATTACTTATTGTTCAGAAAGACTGTGTATTTAACACTTTCAATGATAGTGATATGCATAAACCATGTCACGTACCATATAGTTTGCCACTGCATTATTGACCGTGGGATTTTTGCAGGTATCCACCCAAGAGAGATGGGTGTCTCTTCCTAGGGTTTGACCTCACAGTTCTGCAAGTGTCCAGGTAATGCTGATGGGACAAAAATGATGTAATTGGCCAAGGGAATCTGAAGGTTTTCACTTGAATAATATGTGAATCAAACACATTCTCCACATGTGTTTTCAGGTTCATGTCAGGACATTATGATGAGCCTATCAATGGTAGTTAACATGGCACATTGCTGGTATCTAGGGAAATGATGGTATGGGCCTAAACCACAGCACAGACCATCCGGTCTCCATTAATGTAGGTAAGTGATATGGTGTCCTCGCTACTTATCACCATGATTTTGTAGCGGGTATTCAGGTAAGAAATGATAAGACTCCTTACCAATTCTAGTAACTATGAGTCTGCACTATATTTCAGAGAACATTTATGTTTAATCCTGTCAGTACCGAGGAATTGATCATATCCAGGTACTTGCTGTAGAATCTCACCACAGTAGTAACCATAGGATTTTTCTGGGTATTCAGTCAAATAATGTTGGTCTCTCCTGACAGCAGTGTTGACCGTCAATTGACATAAGTATCCAGGTAGAGTGGATGTGCTCCATAATGAAGTGAACAAGGTTAGGGGCAGATTTCTTGATAAAATAAGTTGTGTCTTAAACACATTTTTATGTCTTCCTTGACTTTCCTGTTAGGAGAACCGGATGAACCTAAAATAATCACTAACATAGTTTTGCTAGTAACCAGGTAAATGTTAAAGTGGGCCATACCACAATGCAGACCATCAGAACTTCAAGATCTAGGTAAGTGAGGGTGATGTCCCAAACATTTGTGTTAAGGTGGGCTGTTTTTGGATGGTGGGGGTGGGGCAGGTACCATGTTAAGATGTTTGATAGCATACATATTTGAGATGATGTGATATTAACTAATTAAAGAATTCATATGTTTAGATATCTAGATAATTCATGATTTCAAGTCTCTTATATTCTTTGTTTTTGGCATGTATTCAGTTAGGAATTTAATTTCTGTGATAATACTAGTAGGAATGAGATTTTTGTGTTGTTTAGAGATGATATGTATTTAACATAGTGATAGATGGATGAATAGATATTTAGGTTATTTATCATATTGCCCTTCACCACTTTATTGACCATGGGATTATTACAGGTAAACCTTGAAGAGAGGAAGGTATCTCTTGCTAGGGTTTGACCCTGGAGTTCTGCAAGTGTCCAGATAGAGTTTATTGGACCCAAAATGGTACAAGTGACCAAGGGAATTTGCAGGTATAGAAGTGGAATGAGTTGTGCACCAAAAATACTTTCTACAGTGGTTTTTCTTTTTTCAGATTCATATCAATTCATCACGGTGGTGGTGTGAGGGTGGGTGATGATGTGGATCTAAGCCATAGCACAGGCTGTCTAATCTCCTGATACCTAGTTAAATGATGATATGTTCTCTCACTTTTTGCTAACATGTTTTTTGGTGGGTATTTGGATACAAAGTAATAGAGTCCTTACCAATCTAGAAAGTAATTGTTTTCATTTTTTATGTTTCAGAAAAAGTGTAACACTGTAAGTGCTGAGACATTACATATCTGCAGATGTTTATCATGGTTTTCCCATCACACTACTACCCATAGGATCCTTACAGGTATCCAATCAAACAGTGATGGTGTTCTGGTGTTCATGTTGACCTTCGATGACTGCACATACCCAGGTAAGGCGGATGTGTCCCATGACGATGAAGCGGCCAGTGTTATCTGTAGATCTCTTGGTAGAAAAAGTTGTGTCCTTTCACATACATTTCACAGTGTCTTTCCAGGTTCCTGTGAAGACATCATTATGAGACTAGCACTGATGTGAACAGGTGCACTGCCGGTGTGCAGGTAAGTGATGCTGTGGGCCTGAACCACAGCACAGGCCATGTGATCTCCAGATAGCTAGGTGAGTGTGGATGGTGTCCCTGAGAGCTGTGGTTACCGGGATTTCTGTGCAGCTGTTCAGGTAGGGAGTGAGAGAGTCCTTATCGGTTCTAAAAACCATTAGTTTTCACCTTTTATCATTTAGAGAAAATGTCTGTTTATCCCTGAGCATGTTGAGGGATTGCCATGTACTGGTAATTATAATGTCCCAGACCCCAGCAGTAACCATGGGAATGTTTCAGGTGTGCCATAATGAAACGTACCCGACAACAGTCTTGATCTCAGACTACTTCCAGGCATTCAGGTGGAGAGGATGTTCTGGTAATGATGAAATTGGCCGGGGTTATTTGCGGGTGTCCTGGTAGAACAAGTGTGCTTTTACACATTTATCAGAAGGTATTTCTTCAGATTCCTGTCAAGACATGTCAACGATCATGACAATAGTTGTCAAGGGGCGACCTTGCTGGTATCCAAGTATGTGACACGGCGCACCTGCCCGGCAGCAGACCCTCTGGGCCGCATGTATCCAGTTCAGAGACGTGGATTGCTTGAACTTGCTTCACCGTGTGCTTTTGTTCCAGGTATTCGGGTAGAAATGATCGTGTTTTCTACCACTTGTAGGAAACATATTCCTATGTTTTTATGTGTTAGAGCTAACGTATATTCAACCATGTGAATGGTGAGCACTTTGTGATATTCATGTGGAGACCTGAAGGTGTGGGTCCCACAAGTTACTGTGGTGTTTTTGCAGGTGAGCAATCAAAACAAGACATTGCCTGACAGCGGCACAGACCTGGAGTACTTGATGCGAGATCCCAGGCAGAGCTGAGGCGGGTCCTGCAGGGATGGGGGTGGACAAGGGAGTTGCGGCGTCCTCAGAGAGCATGTATTCCATAGACATGTTTGTCACAGTGTTTCTCAGGTTCCTGTCAGAAACCCTGGCAAACATCATAATGATCAATGGCGGGACTTTGCTTTTATCCAGGTAAGTGCTTATGTGGGCCGTAAGCACCCTAGAGTCTGATCATCCGATATGCAGGTAAGTGCAGATGGATTTCCTACCTTTTCTGTTAACGTGTTGTTGTTTTATATGTATTCAGGTAAGAAATGATATTGTCCCAACAAATGCTAGTGACCATGCCGGTACTAATTTTGACGAGCAGGTAAGCAAGGAAGGATGTGGGCCTAAAACAGCACAGGTCAGGTGCTCTCTGGATGTCCAGGTAAGTGGTGATAGTGTTCTTGTTACCATTAGTTTTTTGCAGGTTGAGGGAAGAGATGATTAGCTCTTACCAATGAGAGAAACCATGAGTTTTCACCCCTATGGTTAGATAAAATTTTTAACCCTGTTAGGGTGGAGGGATTGCCCGTCTACAGGAAATTGTCATGGAGGTCACACCCCAGTGTAACCACAGAATTCGGCAGATGTCCAGTTAAGAAACGGGCTCTCCTGAGCACAGTGTTAACCTGACTAATGTAATCGTCCAGGTAGAGTTGCTGTGTCCATCATAATGGGAGCGGACAAGGTTACGTTCAGGTGTCCTGAGGAACAATTTGAGTTTTTAGGCATGTGTGTTGTGTGTGCCTTTTCAAGATCCTGTCAGGAGAACACAGTGCACCTCACAATGGTTGTTAATGGATCCTTACTTGTGACCAGGTAGGTGATAAAGTGGCTCTTACCGCAGTGCAGACCATCTAATCTACATCTAGGTAAGTAAGGATGGGGTCCCGAACACTTGTGATGCCGGGTTTATTTGTAGGTACTCTGCTGAGGTCTTTCCTCGTGTAAGTAGGAAATAATGTGATGTTAACTCTTTAGGGACAGTCTTATTTTCAGATATCTGTGTATTACTGTGTGCACAGTTCTCCTATTTACATTGTTTCTGGCGTTTGTTCTAAGAAATTCATGTGTTCCTGTTATACTAGTAACAGTGAGTATTTGCATTCTTGTTTGGAGATACTGTGCTTCATCACAAGGGACAGAAGGGTATGTACGTGTCTCTTCAAAGAGGAATAAGTCTCTTCTTAGGTTTGAGCTTGGAGTTTTGCAAGCAGTCTGGCAGGATTGGTGGACCCCGAAATGATACAAGCGACAAAGGGCATTTGTAGGTGGACAGGTAAAATGAGACGTTTGCAGAAAACCTTTCCCACAGTTTGTTTGTTTCAGAGTCATTTCAGGCCATCATGGTGAGATAGTTCTGGGAGAACTGCTTTACCCATTCTAGTAATCACATTCTCCTACTGTTCTGTATTTTAGGAAAATTGATGTTTAACTGTGTGAGTGTGGATCGGTATGTGGGCACACATGTAAGGATCATGGAGGTGGGCAGCACGCCAGTAAGCAGGGTATGTTTGCCGGTGACCAGTCAAGAAGATGATGGTGTTTCTAACAGTGGTGTAGACGTTGAAGTATTGCAGGATCCAGCTGCAGTTGATGAATGGTCCTATGATGATGGAAGTGAAATAAGGTTATTTGCAGGGTCCTGGTAGAAAAGGGGTGTCCAGGGACACCTGTATCTATGGGTTTTTCAGGTTTCTGTGAAGATATCATGGTAAATCTCAGTGATTACTAGTGGAACTTTGCCTGCATCCCGGTAAGTGATGGTGTGGGCATAAAGCACTATACACATAATCTGATCTTTGGATGTTAAGGTGAGTGGAGGTGGTGCTCAGAACTTTTCTGATGGTGTGTTTCTACACAGATATGCAGTAAGAAATGACATTGTCCCAACCAACGTTAGCAGCATTATCCCTTTGTATTGTGGAGTTTTTATTTGGTGAGTGTTTACACTTAGTGTGGGAGGCATGGACAGGTAGTCAGGTAGGTTATGCTTCTGTTCCACACCACAGTGCTGGCCGTGAGTTTCCTACAGGTGCTCAGAGGAGAGATGACAATGGCTCTAATGGTGGTGTTCAACTTGAAGCTTGGCCAATATCCAGGCGTGTTGATGGCTCCCCTAATAATGGAAGTCACCAAGATTATTTGCAGGCGCCCCTTTATTTTTCAGGTAAAAATACTTGCTGGTATTTTTTTTGTGCTCTAATAATTTTATTTTTCCTTTCAACACTGTTTAAAGGCTCCAACATATTAGACAAAGAAATCTTTGATAAGTGTTAATTTCTCTAGAGACAATCATATGATCACTTAAAATTACATAAACAATTATATATACAAAATTGAAGTTTCTGCAGCCTACATATGCCTCTTTTGGGGGAAAAAAAAGCAATATATTGATGACAATTCAACAGTAGCTTTGAAAAAAACAAACCTGGGTTTTCTTACCAAACTAAACCTATCATCTATTAGAGCAATGAACTCAAGTGAAGCATAAGAACAGCTTCTCCCTTCACCTACATCAGTCATCTTAGATTTTTTCTATACCTCATAGTACCCCAAGCCAATCTCATCATCTAGAAAGACTGTCCACCCTCCAGCATCAACTAAAAGTACTCCTGTTCCTACTCAAAAGAAAGATAACATTCTTCCTAAGGGGAAGACAGAAGGAGGAAACAAACATGTAAGCATTTTCTAGGTGTCTTCCTTAGCAGTCACATCCAATACCTCAATAACCCCATGCAAACATGCACAAAAATCTCTTAATACACTCCCTTCATTACTCAGACAAGGAGGGAACTATATTTTTCTAATTCACTTTAGGTGGTGCCTGGGACAACTAAATGCTTTTCACTGAAAGATGTAATAAATGCTATTTGATAGAGGTGATAAGAATAAGGGAAGCAGCACTTCTCTGCTTTCATTTGGCTTTATAGGAAAAAAGTGTGCTCTACTATATACTAAAGTATCAGACCAACACACAACATACTGCAAAATTTTAATATGTGACTAAACACAATATTCAGAATTCATCGTTGGAGGACAGATCATCATCTTCATCCCTTACTTCTCGGTATTTCCTCCAAGTCTCCTCTTCTGGAGCATAGCTCTACATTTTAATATTCAGTCTTTCTGCTAATTTTTGTGCTGCGAGCTTGGCTTGCATCTCCTCATAATTCTGTTCCTGCTGTTTCTGAAGTGCCAAAGAGTCTTCTATGGAGAGCAGCTGTGCAGGCAGATGGTGAAGCGGCAGAAGCCGAGCTGCTGTGATATCATCAAGACGCTTCTTATCCCTGTTGCGTCTTTCTGCTGAGGAAATGGGGGGCCCTCCTCTCTGCCAATGACCGAATGAATCCTTTCGTTGTGAAGGTAATACGTTGGTTTTAAATTTATATGGTGGGAGCATAGGGTTTGGGGCTCGAATTTCTAGCACTTCCATGTTAGGAGGTTTCTTCTGTGTCCCACTACCAAAGCCTGTCTCATTCTCAGTACCAGTATTTTCTTGTGAGTGGTGCTCATCTGGGTCCACAACTGTGATCCTTTGTGACCTCTCAATAAACAAGTGGTCAGAGCTGCTAGAGTTGTCTTCTGCTTGACTTGAAACACGATGCTGAGGGAGACGCTCACTGGCTTCAGATGAGGAAGGCGCGCTGGTTCTGCTGCTGGAAGCTGGACACTTGTTCACTGTGTACTCAACTTCTGGAGCCTCTTCATCGCCTTTGTGAGTAGGATGTGCAAGTCCCTGTTGTTCTGAGGTTGCTTTACATAACTTGATGGTATCTATGGAGGAAGAGCTGGGAACTAGTGATGAAGTACCAAGTATCTGGGCAGAATTCTGGGCCTTATCCGTGTCCACATCAATAACTGCAATTGCTTTTTGCCTTAGCTTACAGTCTACACTAACAGGATGAAACAGTTCACTTTTTACTCTAGCTTCTTCACGTTCTGCGATGGCAGCTTTCAGTTTGACAACAGAGCCTAAGACCTTTTTACCTTTGTCGGGCAATTTGCAAATGAATTTTTCATCGCCCAAAAGTCTCTCCTGGCGCTTCAACATCTCCTGCAGCTCCGCCAAACTCTGCGACCCCAAGTCCTCGGGAGTTTGGGGCTCGAAGCCGCGGGGCAGTGAGGACATTGCGCTGGGGCTGCGGCTGGCGAGGCGGTGGGCACTCGGCTTCCTCGGCAGCCCCAGCAGCCCCAGCCGCTAGCGAGGGATTCGCGGCCGGCGGGGACTCCGGGGCACGGGCGGGAGCCGCCAATTTCCTGGAAGCTTGCTGGTATGTTTTTAAGGTTCCAGCCATCATGACATCATAATGAGGCTAACAGTGGTCACTGACAGGGCCTTGCTAGTGACCAGGTAAGTGATAAAGTGGGTCTTACCACAGTACAGACGGGCTCTTCTTCAGTCTCTAGGTGAGTAAGGATGGTATCCCTAACACAGTGCTGTTGTCATTTTTACAGGTATCCCATTACTTTCTGAGCTGGTATATAAATATGAAGTGATGTGCTAATAACTCATTAGAGACCTTCTTATCTTCAGATAGGTATTTCATGTTTCCTAGACCTTTATATTGATCTTGTTTCTGGCATATGTACAGTTCAGAGATTAATTTGTAAAAATGCTGGTAAGCCTGCGATTTTACTGTCCCCTTTTCATAAATAACATGTTTTTTTACACCCACACCAATAGATTTACAGTCACTTACCCAGGTAATTTATCAGATAGTCCATGCCCATGATATTGACCATGGGATTTTTGTAAGTATCCACTCAGAAGAGTGAGTTATGTCTAAGTAGAATCTAACCCTTGAGTTGTGCAATTACCCAGTAATACGGATGGGTCCCCAAATAATGCACTTGACCAAGGGAATTTGCTATTGTCCAGGTGGACTGAAACGTGTGAGAGCACATTATCTCTGGTGTGTTTTCAGGTTCATGTGAAGACATCTTGTGGAGCCCATCCATCAGAGTTAATGAGGCACATAGCGGGTACTGAGGTAAGTGGTGGTGGGGGCCTAACCCACAGCATGGACCGCCTCATCTTCAGGTATCTAGGTAAGTGATGATGGTGTCCTAACACTTCTTATTACCATGATTTTGGTATAGATACTCAGATAAGGAGTGATAAGACTCCTTACTGATTCTAGTGACCTTGAGTGTATGCTTTTTACCTCTTCGAGATAACCCCTGTGGGTGCTGAGGGTTGGTTGTGTCTCAAGGAGTCCTCACCCCGGGAGCAACCAGTGTTTTTTCAGGAGTTGGCCATGCAAGGGCCCAAGTGGAGCTCTTGTGTTCCCTGATAGTGGAAGTGAAAAGGATTATTAGCGGGTGTTCTGGTAGAACAAGTTGTGTCCTCCAACACATTCGTCCCACGTGTGTCTTCAGGTTCTTGTCAAGAGAACAGAGTGAGCCTAAAATGGTTGTTAATGGAACCTTGCTATTAACCAGGTTAGTGATAAAGCGGGTCCTCCTGCTCTGCAAACCATCTGATCTGCAAGATAAAGATAAGTCCCGATGATGTCCCCAACACTGGCGTTATAAGTGTTGTGTGCTGTTGGTTATGTTACTTGTGTTATGTTTGCAGGTATCCTGTTCAGGTCATTGCTACTACACAGGTATGAGATGATATGACATTAACTCATCAATGACACCTTATTTCATAGATCCACATAGTTAATGTTGGAGGCATATTTATCTTGTTTTGGGCATATGTGCCGTTAAATCAGTTTGACCCTAATGATGCTAGTAAATATGAGATTCTTTGTGTTCCTGTTTAGGGATACTACATAATCCAGGCAGTGTATCATATTGCCATGATCCTGTTATTGACAGTGGGAATATTTTCAGGTATCCCATCAAGAGGAGGAGGTCTTTTCTTAGGGTTTCACCTCAGTGTTTCAGAAGTGTCCAGGTGGTGTCAGTGGGTCCAGGTGACCAAGGGAATTTGCAGGTGTGGAGGTAGAATGATTTATGGACCCAACGCATTATCCAGGGTGCTACTCAGGTTTGTGCCAAGACATGACAGAGAGCCTGTTAATGACCGTTAATGCGAGACAGTGCTGATATGGAGGTAATCAGTGAGCTGAGGGCCTAAACCACAGCATATTCCATCTGACCTTGACACATCTAGGTAAGTGTCATGTGTCCTCACACTTTGCTTGCCATGATATTTTTTAAGGTATGAAATGATAGCATCCTTGCCAATTCCAGAGACCGTGTGTTTTCACCTCTTATATTTCTTGGAATGGTCATTTTTAGCCCTGTGAGTATGAAGGATTACATGGGTACAGGTCTTTTTCATGGCTTCTCAATCACACTACCAGCCGCAGCGTGTTCACGGGTGTGTAGTCATAGCAGCGTGGTTTTACCAGACATCGGTATTAACCTTGGATTACTCCAAGTGGCCAGGGGGACACTTTATGTGTCTCATAATGAGGAAGTGCCCAATGTTATTTGGCAGTGTCCTGGTAGAAGAAGTGATGCCATCTAATGCACATTTCATAATGTCTTCCCCAGTTCCTGTCAAGAAATCGCAGTGAACCTAATGTTGCTCATGAGTGGAGGGCATTGCGGGTGTGCAGGTAAGTGATGATGTGGGCCTGTGCCACAGCACAGCCACTCTTCAGGAAGTTAGTTAATGGTAATTAATGGCTTCCCTAACGACCATTGTTACCATTCTTTCTTTAAAGGTATTCAAGTAGGAAATGATAGTTCTTAACAATTCTGGAAACCCTGGCATTTTCCTTTTTATATTTTAGGGAAAATGTTCATCCCTGTGAGTGGTGAGGGATTGCCATATCCTGGTAATTAGCATACCCTTGCTGACCCCAGCAGCAGCCATGGGAACTTTGCAGGTGTCCGTAGTGAGATGGTGTCGCATCAGACATGCCGTGGTCTCGGGGTACTGGCAGCATTCAGGTGGACGTGACGTTCTCATAAGGAAGGAAAGGTCTGGGATAATTTGCAGTGGTCTGCTCCAACCAGTTCTGCTCCTTTCACACACGTCATCGGTTTTCAGGTTCCTATCAAGAGACCAAGGTGAACTTCCTGGTTGTTCACGGGACGTTTCTGGTATCCAGCTAAGTGAAGATGTGCACCTTCACCACATTGGGCCCTCTGATCCTCACATATCGAGGAAAGTGAGGTTGATTGGCTAAACTTGTTTTGCCATGTGAGTTATTTCAGGTATTCAGGTAAGAAAAGAGAGTACTGTATAAATTCCAGCAGTCTTGTGATCCTACTGCTTCCCATTGATGAGAAAATGTGTTTTTAACTGTGTGAGTGTCGAGAGCATTGTGGGTATCCACGTGATGATGGAGTTGGGCGGCACAGTGGTAACTTTGGTGTTGTTGCAGGTGAGCCGGGACGAGGTGATGGTGTTTCTAACGAGGGCGCAGACCTGGGAGTGTTGCGAGAGCCCATGTGGAGCTGATATGGGTCCTAAAGCTATGACAGCGATCAAGCCTATTTGCAGTGTCCTAGTAGAAAGGCCTGTCCATAGACCCGTTAGTTACAAAGTGTTCTTTAACTTCCTGTCGAGAAGCCATGGTGCCTTGATCATTAATGGTAGTTAATGGGGCTTTGTTTGCATCCAGGTGTGCGGTGCTGTAGATCTTAATCACCCTACAGCAATCTGATGTTCAGATATGTAGGTATGTGTGGATGGGGTTCCTAACTATTCTGTTACCATATTTTTATGCAGGTATTCAGTGAGGAAATGATATTGTCCTAACCAGTGCTAGTACATATTTGCTGTCATTTTTTTTTTTTTAGAATTTAGATATAATGTATGGTTAAGCTTAGTAGGGACAGAAGGATATGCACGTCCAGGTAACCTATCCTACACTGCACACCACAGTATTGGCCATAAGATTTCTACAGTTACTCAGAGAAAGAGCATAGTGCGTGTAACGCTGGCGTTGACCTTGAAGTTCTGCTAAGACCCAGGTATGTGTGTAGGCTTCCCCTAGGGGTGGAAGTGACCTCGATTACTGGTGAATGTACCTCTTTTCTTGCAGTTAAACAACTTGCGTGCTTCAACACACTTGTGGGAAGTGTTTTTCAAGGTTCTGGCAGCCATGACATCTCAGCGAACCAAACAATAGTTGTTAATGGGACCTTGGTGGTGACCACACATGTGATAAAGCAGGTCCTGCCGCAGCACAGATCATCTCATCTTCACATATCCAGGTGAGTGAGGGTGGTGTCTGTAACACTGTGACCCAAGCTTTTGTTTAGGTTTCCCAGTAAGTTCTTTGCTAGTGCACACATAGGAGATGATGTAACATTAACTCATTAG
The DNA here is from genome assembly GCF_030020395.1 of Manis pentadactyla. Lineage (NCBI taxonomy): Eukaryota > Metazoa > Chordata > Mammalia > Pholidota > Manidae > Manis > Manis pentadactyla. The sequence continues at coordinate 8,280,015 of NC_080038.1, forward strand.
ATACCTTCTTATTTTCAGGTATGCAGGTACTTAATGATATTTTCTAGACTCCCACCTTGTTTGGCATGTATGCAGGTCAGAAACTGATTCATCCCTTACAGTATTGGTAAGCATGAGATATCACTGTATCCTTCAGAGATCATTTTTTTGCACTCACTGTGTTGAACAGATGGACAGGTATCCAGGTAATCTGTCATATCTTCCATACCATGATACTGTCCATGGGGTTTTTCTCAGGTGTCCCTTCAACAGAGGAAGGTGTCCTCACTAGGGTTTGACCTGGCACTTCTGCAGTTATCCAGGTAATGTTTATGCGTCCCTACATCATACCATGGGTCAAGGGACTTTGCAGATATCCAGGTAGAATGAGGTGTGTGCTGAACACATTTTGTACAATGTGTTTTTCCAGATTCATGTCAAGATAGCCAGGTGAGCCAGTCAGTGGTGGTTAACCTGGGACAAAGCTGGCATCGAGCAAGTGCAGCTGTGGTCCTGAGCCCTAGCACAGGCCATCTGACCTTCATAGATATAGGTAACTGGTGACGTGTCCTCACTCCCCTGTTTCTGTCATGTTTTTGGCTAGTATTTGGGTAAGAAATGAGAGTTTTACCAATTCTAGAAAAGACGAGTTTTGACTTTCTATATTAGAAAACGTTACATTTAACCCTGTGAGTGAAGGATTGCACATATCCTGGTGTCCCCACCACCCTGCTACCCGAGGATTTTGGCTGCTGTCCAGTGATGGAATGCTGAGTTCTATCTGACGTCTGTACTGATCTTTGATTACTGAAAATATCCAGGCACAGTTGGTGTGTCTGTAATGATGAAGGGGCCAGGTAATTTGCAGATATCCTGGTAGAGTTGTGTTTTTTAGCACGGACTTCATAATGTCTTTCAGGTGCCTGTCAGGCCAGCACTGTGAGCCTCTCATTGATGTAATCAGGAGCACTGCTGGTGTGCAGGTAAGTGTATTGCTAAGTTACCCTCCTGTTGCACACCACAATACTGACCATGAGATTTCTACAGGTACTCAGAGATGGTGTGTCTCTGTCACTGAGGTTGACATTGAAGTTCCGCAAGGTCCAGGTGTTGCTAATGGTTCCCTTTATGAGGTGACTATGATTATGTGCTGGTGCTTTGTTTGTTAAAGATAAAACAAGTTGTTTCCTAGCCCTTAAGCACACTTGTCATATGCCTTTTTTAAAGGTTCCAGCAGCCATGATATCTACAGTGAACCTAAGAATGGTTGCGGTGGGACCATACAGATTGTTTGCTCTTCAGATATCTAGGTATGTGAGGATGGTGTCTCTCAGCACAGTGTTAACATGTTTGTTAAGGTCTTGGCTAGTGTAAAGGTATGAGATGGCATGGCACTCATTAGAGACATCCTCAAGTTCACTATCTACAAAATGTTTTGGAGACTCATATTTACATAGTTTTTGTCATGTATATTGTTAAATTTGTTCTTAATACAGGTAAGAATGATATTTTTATATATTCCTTTAGAGATAATATATACTTAATACTATGAATGGAAGAGGAATATGCAGGTATTCATGTAATTTATCATATTGTCCTTTACAGCACTATTGACTAAGGGGTCATAGCAGGTATCCCTTCAGGAGCGGAAGGTGTCTCCTCCTGGAGTTTTATGTCATCATCTGATTTTTCCAGGTAGTGTTGACGGATCCTGAAGTGATACAAGTGCAAGGGAATTTACATGTGTACAGGTAGAATGAGACATGTACCCAGTAGATTTACTGTACTGTGTTTTCCAGATTCATGTCAACACATCACAGTAAGCCCGTCAGTGGTGGTTAGCATTGGATGTAGTTGGTATGGAGGTAAGTGATGGTGGGGGCTGAAACCGTAGCGTGTTCCTTCTGACCTTCATACATCTAAGGAAGGCATGAAGCATTGTCACGCTTTTTGTGGCCATGCATTTTTTGCCGGTCGGCAGATAAGAAATTACAGAGACCTTACAAATTCTAGTAACCACATTATACTATTGTTCATATTTTAGAAAAAATGTGTTTAACCATGTGATCATTGAGCTATTTGCAAACATCCATGTATTTATTCATGAAGCTGTGAGTAACAGTAATTAGCTTTTTTTTTTTTTTTCAGGAATGTGGTCAAGAAATGAAGGTGTTTCTAACAATGGCGTAGCTCTTAGTGCACCGCGAGATTTCACACGGAGTTGGTGGGTCCTGCAATGATGACAGGTATCACAAGGTTATTTTCAGGATCCAGGTATGGAAGTTATGACTATAGATAGGTTTGTCACAGTGTGTTTCCAGGTTTCTATCTAGATATCATGATGAACTTTATAAGGATCCCTTTATAAAGGGGCACTGCTGGTATCCAGGTAAGGAATGATGTATTATCATGCTTTTTGCAGGTATTCAGTTAAGAATGATATTGTCCCAATCAATGCCAGTAAGCATTAATCCTTATTATTTTAGAGCTTTGACAGAATGTGTGTTTAACCTTAGTAGCAAGTGAGAGATATGCAGGTGTCCAGGTAACTTATTCTACTGTTCCACACCACGGTATTTACAATGAGATTTCTACAGGTATTCAGAAGAGAGATGATGGTGTCTCTAACAATGGCTTTTACCTTGAGATTCTGGCAAAATCCAGGTAGTGCTGCTGGTTCCTACGGTGATGGAAGTGTCTGATTATTTGCAAGTTTTGTGTGTTTATTGTCAACAGGACAAGCTTTGTCCTTCAACACACTTGGCTAATGCGTTGTCGGTTTCCAGCAGTCATGAGATCACAGTGACTCTACCAATGGTTGTTAACAGGACCCTTTTAGTAACCAAGTGACGAGTCTTACCTCAGTACAGACCCTCTGATCTTCAGATATCTAGGTGAGTGAGTCAGGTTTCCCTAACACACTGTTGCCTTGTTTTGCAAGTGTCCCTCACTCCTTTTCTGGTGCACAGATATGAGATCAAGTGGCAGTAACTCATGTTTTCCTATATGTGAATAATGATGTTTTCAAGACTATATTAACAATGTTTCTCGCGTATATGCAGTTCAGAAATTAATGTGACCTAAACAATACTCGTAAACATGAGATTTTACTGTATTCTTGTTCAAAGATGATATGTTTCATACACCCGTAGTGATAGATGGGTAGACAGAGCCAGGTAGTTCTCCTACTGTCCACCACCACATTATAGACCATGGGATTTCTGCAGGAATCCCTTCAAGACAGGAAGGTATCTCTTACTAGGATTTAACCTCACATTTCTAGAGTTATCCAGATAATGTTGATGAGGCTCAAAAGGATACAAATGACCAAGGATTTGCAGGCATCCCAATAGAATAAGATGTGTACAAAACACATCTTCCACATTTTTTTTTTCAGGTTCATGGGGAGATTTTGCTGTGAGCCTATCCATGCTAGTTAATGAAATCCATAGCAAGTACTGAGGTAAGTGATGATGTAGGCCTTAACCATAACATGGATCATATGATTTTCCTACATGTGAGTGGTGATGGTGTCCCTAACACTTGTGTTATCAAATGTTTGTGCGGGTATCCTGTTCAGATGTTTGGTCGTATGCAGGTATGAGATGACGTGACACTGATTCATTGTAGATCTTATTTTCAGATAGCTATGTAATTATTATTTTTAAGACCCCTAACTTGTTGTTGGCAAGTATGAGTTAAATTAATTTGTCCCTAATAGTACTAGCAAGCAGTAGTTTTTCCTGTAGTCTTGTCAAGAGAGAATGTGTATTTTTCACTCATAGTGGTAGACAGGCTGCAAGTACCCAGGTAATTTATCATATTGTTCTAATTGCATGAGTAACCACGGAGTTTTTGCAGGTATCCATTCAAGAGTGGAAAGTATATCTTACTAGGGTTTAACCTCAGAGTTCTGTGAGCATCCAGGTAATGTTGATGCGTCCCAAACTGATACAAGGATGACAGAATTTGCAGGTGCACAGGGAAAGAGAGACATGTACCAACATATTTTCCACCATTTGTTTTTCTGGCATGCCAAGAGATTGCAGTGAGCTTATCTGTGGCAATTAATGGGGCACATTGCTGGTATTGAGGTAAGTTAAGGTGTAGGCCTACACCACAGCACAGACCGTCTCATCTCCTTCTGTCTAGGTAAGTAGTAATGTGTGCCAGCACTTCTTGTTACCATAATTCTGTTGCATGTATTCAGGTAAGAAATGAGAGCATCCTGACCAGTTCTAGAGACCATGAGTTTTTACTTTGTATATTTTAGGGAAAATTTATATTTAACACAATGAATGTGTTTATTGCAGATGTTTATCATGGTTTTCCTACCACACTACTACCCTAGGATCTTTACAGCGTCCAGCCAAGAAATGGTGTTTTCCTGACCTTGGTGTTGCCCTGGGATTACTGCAAGTAGCCAAGTAGAGTTAACGTATTCCATAATGATGAAGTGTCCAAGCTTGTTTGCGGCTGTACTGGTAGAAAATTTATATCCTTTAACATATGTTTCATAACATTTTTTTCAGGTTTCTGTCCAGAGGTGACAATGAACCTAAAATGAGTCATTAATGGGGACACTGCAGGTATGCAGGTAAGTGATGATAGGGGCCCAAACGACAGCACAGAACATCTGATCTCCAGATATCTAAGTGATGACAGTGTCCCTCACACTTGTTACCGTGATTTCTTGGCAGGCACCCAGGTAGGAAACGACAGATCCCTCAGCAGTCTAGAAATCATGAGTTTTCATGTTGTATGTGTTAGAGGAATTTTTTGTTTCTCTATGTGAGTGTTCAGTCATATCACATATCCAGGTAATTATCGTGATGTTCCCAGCCGTGGTAGAGACCATGAAAATTTTGCAGGTTTCCTGGTAAGAAATGTTGTCTTACCTGACAATGTTCTTGATCTTGTCATAGAGTTGATGTTCTCATTCTGAGGAAAGTGATGAATGTCATTTGCAGGTATAGTGGTAGAACACGTTGTTTCCTTTCAAACATATATCAAATGGTGTTTTTTAAATTCATGTCAAGAGGTCACAGTGAACCTAACAATGGCTGTTAACAGGAGACATTTCTGGAAGCCAGGTAATATGCATTGTCACCATATCACAGACCATCCAATCTTCATACACTTAGGTCAGGGATGTTTGCTCTTGTTTTTCACCATGAGATTTTTCAGGTAGGTTTTCCAGGTAAGAAATGATAATGTTTTACCAATTCTAGAAACCATGTTATCCTGCCAAGATTATGTTTAACCATGTGAGTGATGAGCAATTTTCAGATATCCATGTAATTATCATGGAGCTGCAAGTCAGAAATAACCATTTTTTTTTTGGCAGGTGAGCATTCAAGAGATAATCACATCTTAACAATGGCGTAGACCTTGGAGTACTGCGAGATTCCAGGTAGATTTCATGAGTCCTGCAGCGATGCTGGTAACAAGGTTATTTTCAGGGTCCAGGTAAAAAAAGTGTGTCCATTTATTACAATGTGTGTTTCAGGTTACTGTTAAGAGATCATGGTAAACCTCATAGTCATCATTAAGGGGATTTTATTTGTGTCCAGGTGAGTGATGCTGTGGGCCTTTTGCATGCTGCAGACCATCAGGTACTCAGAAATCTAGGTAGGTGTGGATGGTATTCCTAACTTCTGTGTTGCCATTTCTTGGGCAGGTATTCAGGTAAGAAATGATATTGTCAACTAAAGCTGGTAAGCATGAGCCCTTCTTTTAGAGTTTATATATAATGTTTGTTTAACCTTAGTAGTCGCTGAGGGATTATGTAGGTCTCCAGGTAGGTTATTGTTTTGTCCATCACATCTTTATTAACCATGGCTTTTTGCAGTTATATTGTTGAGACAGGATTGCGTTTCTAGGGTATGGACCTTGAATTTCTTCATGTTTCCAGGTAGTTTTGATGGACCCCCTAAATTTGATGGACTTCTGAAGATATTTAGGTTTTACCTGTATTCCTAACACAGTTTTTATCAAAAATTTTTATAGAATCCAATCAAGACATGATCATTTGATACCAGCCCAATTCCAAATTAAATACTATTGTTAGTCAAACCATCCTCTCTTCACTGGTATTTTTGCAGATGTCCACTCTCTATCCAAGGTCTTGACCTTGAGTTTTTACAAGTATCTGGCTAAATTTAATGGTTCCCCTTAAGTTTGTAGTGCTTACAGGATTTTCGAGTACCCAAGTTGCAGAATTGTCCTTATACACTGTTGCCTCCTTGTTTTTTTGTACAGTCCAGTTAAGACATTGTTGAGAACTTCCATATGGTATTGAAAGCAAAATTTTGCTGGCATCCAAGTAAGATGGTGGTATTTGTACCAAAGTTAGAGTTCAGAAGGCTTTGAAGATACCCAGGTAGACTAATGATGGTGTTCTTAAGCCAACATAGTAACCATATTTACTTGCAAGTATCCTGGTAAGTTGTGTTGACTAGCCATGGTGGTGATCCGAGGAAGTTTGCAAATATCCTGTCACACTATGAAGGTGTCTCTAACTAAGGTATTTTCCTTGGCAATTTGCAGGTATCCAAGTAAGACTTGATGGTGTCCCTAATCAAGAGAATGACCATGACATTTTGCAGTTATCGAGGCAAGAGGTGATATGTCCCTACCATGATCTTGATCCTGGGCCTGTCTACGTGTTCAGGTTAAGAGATCTTACTTGTCTGATTATGTAACTGCCCACAGGGATTTTTGCTGCTCTGCAGGCAGATGATGATCTTTGAAATTTGCATGTATCCAAGTAAGAGTTGATAGGTCCCTTACCATGCTAATGGCCTTGGGATCTATCATTTGTCCAGGTAAGGAGTGATGTGTCCTTAATCATGTTAGTTACCGTAGGTTTTTGCAGGTATCTAGATAAGAGATGATGGTGGCCCTAACCATGGTATGGACCATAGGATTTTCTACATGTCCAGGTAAGATTATCATCTATCAACAACTATGTTAGTTATCCTCAGATTTTTTTATGTATTCTGGAAAGAGACAATGGTATTCCTAACAATACTGATGACCTTAGGATTTTGTAGATACCCATCAAGAGATGATGGCATCTCTGTCAATATTGGTGTCTGTGGGAAGGAAAGAAAATGGAATACTTTTTTCGGTTAGCTATGTATTTGGTTAAAGGGATTTTTAACATTCAGTGACTGATAAATCTCATTCATAATCATATTTTCTTATCTCATTTACAATCATATTGTCTTTATTTGTTCAGTTTCTCCATGATGATGTTTGTACCAGGCATCTCAGGCCCACATTTATGAAATTTTTTAATTTCTAGGAACCATCAACACAGATAAATTTCATGTAAAATGTGGTTATTCCTAAAGAAAATTAGGCTATAGAGCCACTTCTTAGTTAAAGGGTTGGGGCAACCAAGGGGAGAGGATTACTGGTGTACATATTCTCAAGAAAAACATTTGTGTTCTCACCTTCTTGATAGGAATAGATATTAGATGATACGTTAGAAAAATATGTGAAACATGATGTAGATTAATGGGGACTTGAATAGCTCTTATCCAATTAATTCAGTTATTTAATTGCTATTTAGATTATACCATTGAAACATAGAAAATGAGAGCCAAAGAACTTGGTATTGAACTAGTCCAACACTACCATGAGTGAGAGAGCCCTGAGTGCAGAGAGGTTGATCAAGATCACACAATTGTCTAGTTGGCAGGTGCTCTTAGACCACCTTGTTTTCTTTGTTTTGAAAGCCTGAGACTGGTTCAAAAGCAATAAAGGCAAGTGCTCCAGTGCTTGTTTGAATCAGTATGTTTCAGGAAATGCATTTCCAATCGGCCAGACTCTCCATTGGGCACTTGGCTTTTTTGCTCATGTATTCAGTGTAAAATTCTCTTTAGGGAAGCCCTGGGTCGTCCTCCTAAAGCCCCAGCTACGTATTTGTCTAGAGAAGGGAAGCAACCTTGTCTGAATCGGTTCAGCCAAGTGGGATCCCTGTGAAGTTCCCTTCTCCTCCTAGGTAGCCATTCTGGGGTCCATTTACAACCATTATAGATCTGAGTATGGAATCACTGCTCTGCATCTTGACACCATTGAACATGTCAGGCCAAGACCCTGGAAGTGTAGTCTTACCCACGGGAAAAGAGAGGTAAAGGGGTTAACCTGCAATAGTAGATGAGGATAATGATGGAGAAAAAAAATTATAGAAATGAGGCTGAATAAACTTGCCCATGTGCCTTCACCCTGGCCCATGCACAGAGTACACACTCAAAAAAATGTTTTTTAAGTCAATGAATGCAGCTTGATAGTTTGGATGATTGTGGATTAGCTTGTTCAACCACCATTCTTTCTTCTAATGTGTGAAGGCAAGAGAGCAAAGAACTCCATTTCCCAGACTACTTGCAACATGCATGTGAGTGTAATTTAGTTTCTGTCATCAATGTAACAGTATAAAATTTTCATTAGAACTGAGTCCCTGTTAGAAAGGCGGGGAGTGGGCATCCATCTTACTGGCACGCGTTGTGGCAGGGGTGCCTTGTTTTCGGGCCACTCATAAAAGGGGCAACCCCGGGCTGGAGCTGCAGCTGAGGATCAGATATGCTACTTAAGGAAACATTCTTTTTCCCATTTTTTTTCCTTTGAGTTTTTGAAAATTGTACTGACAGTGTTGTTACAGGGATAAAGAGGTTGAGAAAGAAAATGCCAACCATTACACCACCATTGCATGAACACCTAAAGTTGTCCTGTTCTTTATCAGTTATTATCCGTATTAATACATATTACATAAGAACCATAAGGTGGATATAATTTTGTATTCTGATTCCTCTTAAAATTGTAATGTCAATATATGGAAAAATGAAATGTGTACATCTATGCACTTTTAAGTCCTTCATTCAACAATAAAGTTCTACCAGTTGTAGGTACAGCTCCATGCTCTGGGGACTGATGGTGAAGAAGCCAGACAAGGTCCATGCCTTAAGGAAGGCTGTGTTCTCGAGTGGGCCACAGCTCCCATGACCCACACATCCTGGTGTCCCAATTATTGCACTGTCCCAGCCTAATTATTAATAGCCCGCCCTCTGCAGGGTGTCTCAGTTGGCCCAATACATTACATGGACACACTGGATAGGATAGATAATGTAGCTCTTCACCTGTATATTAATTACCGAGAAATAAGTACTCTACACATGATAAAGTGACAGCAACTGGGGAAAGGGGCTTGTTCAGTTTGAGTGGTCAGGGATGTTCTCTCTGAGGACAGCTGAAACTGAATGGCTGGAAGGGGCCAAGCAGCTGAAGACTGAGGGGGTAAGCGTCCTAGGAATAGCAAACGTGAGAGGCTGTGGCCGGAGGACAGCAAGGAAGGGCGAGGGGGTGCAGGGTGTGAGTGGGGGTAGCCCAAGGGGAGGGGTACATTTCTCAAGGCCTTGTGTGTCATGGGGAGGAGCCTGGCTTTCATTGGAACTGCAATGGGCAGCCATTGAAAAAGCAAAATAGCCTGATCTGTGTGTCTTTGCCCAATTGATTCAAATCCATAGCACAGCACATCAGGATCTGCTAAGGCACTCATGCTTCAAGTCCTGTGGCTCCTGGAGTAAAGCCAGAGATACCACAATGTATGGGAAAATCGTATCCATTTATTGTCCGTTTATTACCAACACTGAAATGAAGGATAAATTGTTAGAACTTCAGGCTTAATACTAAACTTAAATTCCCAAGAAACACACATATTTACAACTCTTCCCCCCAAAGGATAAAATGTTTAATTTTATAAGTTTAGAACGGACTTGGAAACCAATGCAAATTTTTACAAGTTTAATCAAGCTCTCTTCTCCTCAGTAATGCCATTAGTTAAGGATTACGCAGTTAGAAGGTAGTTGGGACAGGTCTCCAGACACAACGGAGTGGCAGTTGGAGACAGACTTAATCATATGGCTGGACCTGGTTTGGAGAGGGAGGGAGGCCCGAAGTCTGGTGGAAGTCCTGGGTATTCTGGCAGCTTCCAGGTTCCTTCTGAGGCATGTTAAAGTGGTACAGCTCAGAGGCACAACTCCGCCCTCTTATGCTTGGCCTCCCAAGGCCCAGCCCTTGGCCACATAGGGTGTGTCCAACACAGGGATGCCAGGCTGCTGCAGAAGCTGGCTTGAAGGCCAAATTCTGAGTCCCCTCTGAGCTGAGAAAGACCTCATCTGTTTGCCTTTCAGTTGTACAAATCCCAGGCTCCTCAAATATGTGGTACCTCTGCCATGACCCCTTGTCAGTAAAATGGACGTCCACTCCTGCCTTCCTGCCTCTGACTCCGGGAAAGGGCCATGCACACATGAAGCCTTCTGGGCCAAGAAGCGCTACGTGTCTGGGACATTCCTAGGGCCCTATGGCCTCAGAGCAGTCCCCTTACTGCCTGAGTTTCTTAGCAGATGCACCCTTACCAGCTGGCTGATTCTGTCTCCTGAAGCTCATTCTGGCTTTGAAACTGTAGATTTCTTGTTTCAGCAATATCTGGGGCATCAGAAAAATAGAAGCCTTTCTATGATTTACCACATAAATCATAAGTTGCTCAAGGCTGCCCTGGATGGCAGGACTATACGCAGCATACTGGCTACCGAATCTATCATTATCTTGAGTGCTGCCTTTCCTGGCGCCGGGAGTCCTGTTAGGACCTCCATCATCTCTGTTATCCTTTGGTATTTCTAGTCTTTTCTGTCTCCCTCAGGACCTGTTAAGACAGATGCTAAAGTGTGCAGGAGGTTTTGTAAATAATACTTTTCATTGCAGCGGTTTGAGCTAATGGTGTTTTCCATCTCAAAAATGTTTTATAAATGTTAATTAAGCTGCTAGCTCCCTGGTGAGCTTAGGCCGAGTGTGCTCACCCAGAGAGTGTCTGCTTTTCCCTCAAGCCTGAGAAAGCCCTCGAGGAAATAGGAGGCCTAGGGCTTCCATCCAACAGTCCCTTTCTTGAAAGAAGGTTTAACGTACTTTTAGAACTTCCCTGATGCTCAGAAAATGAAGTCTTTGTGATGCTTCATAAAATGAAACCCCTCAGAATGCTTTATTAAATAGTGAAGTCTAGCCAGCATAAACCACCTGTCAAAAAGGTTTTTTTGTTGTTGTTATAAAAAAGCATATATGTGTTGAGTTAGTGCAGTAGGAAAATAGAGCCAACTGCAAACCTAAATCAGCTTGGTAAGGCAGTACTCATTTCTCAATAGGAAAAGGGGGGAAAAGAAACCCTAGCGGATATGAGTAAGAAGGAAGGATATGAGAGCAGGAGATCTGTGAAAGCGCTCCTTCTGTTTCCTCATTCTGACACAGAAATGCAAACAGAAAAGCCTTTAAAAGAAACACCTGCAAAAACAGAATCTCCAGATTCAAAATGCAGAAACTCAGTCATAATGCCATGGTGAAATTCATTCATGGCCATTTTCATCTAAATCAATGAATGTGTGAGATTTTTTTTTCCCCCCAGCCCTCCAGGAGATTGACAATGTCTGGAGATGTTTTCGATTGTCATCGCTCATGGGGCAGGTGGGGTGATACTGGCGTCTAGTGTATGGAGGTCAGGGACGCGACTGTAAACATCTTATAATGCACAGGACCACTCCCATTGCAAAAAGTGATCAGCCCCAAATAGGAATATCACCAAGGTTGAGAAACCCCGCTCTAAATCATTACCCTGTCAGAGGGGAACCCCCAAATCTCCAGACAGAGTTGGAGTCTGTGATATGCCCTTGACAGGCTGACCTCAAGCCCCGCCCTCCCTGCCCCGAGCTCCAAGCAGGCTCAGGCTCAGCAGGCGCCCTTGCTGTAGGTGCTCTAGCAGGCCTTCAATAGGCCCGGGAACCCAGTCTGTGCGTGGAGCCTAAACTCTAACATGTTCTGAGCTGTTATGCTTGATTTTCTCAGAAGGTAATGGCTGTACTTTTATTTTGAAGTGCTCCAGGCTCCTTTTGTGCAGAAAGATGTATACATTTCTACGCAGAGATGTCAGCCAGTTCAGTTCATTTGAGTAGGAACAAGAGCAAACGCCAGGTCAAGGAAAGGCCCCTCTGGTGAATCCTCTAGAGCATATCGTGTTGACTTTTCCAGGCTAACTAAAGCTGAGAAAGGGGAGAGTTTGTATTCTGCCTTTGCCCCTTGGTTACAGACCCTTCTGTTGACATCCCTCTGGCATTCTGTTTAACACAGTCATGCACTGGAGTCTATAGAAAATGCAGTCAAGAGGACGGCGCATGAGGAGAGACAGAAGAGGTAGAACAAACCGTGATGAGCAAAGAACCTCCCTTTCTTTATTGACAAGTTTTACTATGAAGCAAAAAGATGGAGAGATGGTAACTTCAACCAAAACTACATTCACGTTAGAAAAGGTCTAGGAGCCAGCCCTGCTTCTATTTCTTACTCCACTACAGTCAAGGTTTAATACACTGGCTAGGGCACAGAGACAACTAGAACAAAATTCCGGTCTTATGAATTCAGCTAAGCAGGGAGATGGGCAATAAAACAGAAAGGAGAAGAAAGGTTACCAGGGCCTGGGGATGGGGTAGGGCAGGGTGGGGGAGGCGAGTTACTGCTTCAGGGTTACAGTCTGTTTGGGACAGTGACAACGTTTTAGAAGTGATCCCAGTGATGGTTCCACAGGTTTGTGAATGTGATGAATGCCACTGCATTTTACACCTAAAAACGGTTCAGGTTGGAAATGTTATGTTAGATGTAGCTTACCACAATAAAAACCACAGCCGTCCATGAAGGGTGCCAGCAGCTATAGATGAGATACGTGCGAGAGCTCTTGAGAGTAAACAGAAGGCTCGTTTAAGAACAAAATGTCCTGTGGTCCTGCTTTTTCCCAGGCACTTTTGTAGGCACTTGGCTATGCAGCGGCTCAGTCTGGGTCCTCCAAGAAGCAGGCGCCAAGATGAAATGTGGAATGAAATGTGCTCAAACGCACTGGGGGAGATACCTGAGCGGGAGAAAGGTGAGGACGCTGGCAGGGACTCTCCCCCTTGCAGTGCAGGTCTGCAGGGGGCAGGAGGAGGGGCCGCGGGGCAGGAAGGGGCGTGAGCCCAGCGGCAGCCTTGTGCTGGGTTCCCTGGGAAGCCTTCACGCCCAGCTCTCCTGATGGAGGAGGCTCACCCTAGCAGTGGCACATCTGTGGCCAGCACCCACCTGTCACACTGAAAGCTCACAGCCCCTCTTTGAACATTTCATTATCTCCAGTTAACAAAAGGGGAAAAAGCTTTTTTGGAGGCTTTTGTCCAGTTTTGAAAGACCCCAAAACCAGTGTTCTGTCTCCTACAGTATGGTGGATGAAATGATTGTTCAGCAAGTATTTGGTCTCCCATCCCCTGCAGTCTCTGTGGAGGGATCACCCTGCCCCACGGCCACGAGCTTGGCTGTGTGTCTCATTTTGCTCATGGAATGTGAATGTGAAGGGCCATGGGCCAGTCTAAACCTCACCTTGAGAGGAAGCATGTGTTTGCACTCATCTCTTCCAGGAGAAGGCTGATCCCATCCACCCCAGCCTGAAGCACAGCACCCCACCTCACCAACCTGCACACCCAAGAGTGAGAAATAAAGGCTTGTAACTGTAAGCCTTTGAGATTTGTTGCCTTTGAGGGAGTAACTGGTCCTGCCTAGATGGGAGATGGCAAAGGCTTCATGGAGGAGGTAACATTTAAGCAGAATATTCCTTAAAATATAATTACACTTCATTAAAAAGTTTATCTTTTTCATTGTCAAATATTTGTAAAATATGGAAAACTTTAAAAGTGAAATCAAAGAGATTATATCCCTTGATGTTTTTTTATTAGAATCCTCCATGTATACTATGCCTTTATGCACTATAAGGCTTTGCCTTTTTTGCCTAATATGTTATCAGCAATCTGTGTTGATACATATGAGGAAATATTCTTTGAAAACATAGTTTTCAATAGTTGCATAATATTCATTGTAGCAATGACTTGAGCTTTAAGAACAAGTTGAAGCATACCAGAAAGACATTCTTTCATTCATTTCTTTTGAATTATTGAGTACTTAGTAGTGTCAAGCACTAGAAAAACGAGTGTTACAAAGTAGACAAAATCCCAATGTCTATCAATAGGTAATTGATAAACCAATATGGTATATCCATACAATGGAATACTACTCAGCAACAAAAAAGAACTAACCGCTGATACATACTACAACATGGATGAACCTCCAAAACATTAGGCTAAGTGAAAGAAGCCAGACACCAAAGACATAGATTGCATTTTAATGAAACTCTAGATAAATTCAAACAAATCTATAATGACAGGAAGTAGACTAGAAGTTGTGTGGGAAAGTGGGGACAGGGAGGGGAGAAAAAATTATAAGGGGCATGAGAAACCTTTTGGGGGTGATGGGATGTGTTCATTGTCTTGACTGTGATGATGTGCTCGTGAATTATGCATATGTCAAAACTTAAGTATGTGCAGTTTATTTCATGTCAGTTACACCTCATTAAAGCTGTTAAAAGCCATAGGAGTAGTATGGAGACTGACAAAGTGGAGGATGAGAATCTGAGCAAAAGGAGAAGAACATACAGAGACACAGAGGCATTTTATTTAATAAGCACATGGGATTTACTGTCTCCTGGGCAATGTTCCAAGAATTTTACAAGTGCTAACTCATTTTGTCCTCATAGCATCCCTATGAGGTAAGTCCTATTAATGTCACCCCCTTGCACATTAAGAAATCAAGGCACAAAGATACTAAGTAACTGGCCCAAAGTAACAGTAATTACTATAGTTGGGCTTTGAGTCTGCAAGCCTAGATCTAGTGTTCATGCTTTTAAATATGACGGCATGCTGCCTCCACATATCTGGGAGCATATTTGGTAGTATTGCAGGTATGTTTGAAAAGCCACAGGGCTGTAGCCAAAAGTGAAGGGGGATGGGAGGAAGAAGATTTGGCATTGTAGGCTGGGGTAAGTTCATTTAAATGTGAATAATCCAGTCATGCTTCATGAAGATATATTGGAAGCCTTCTGAAGGAGATCTTCATTTTGCATGAGTTAATTTTCATTCATTATCAAATACTAATTATATCCTCAATGGAACTCCTCTGGAAGCAACCTCTCCACCACTCTTACAAAGGCCTCAGTCCCAAATGCACAAATTGCTCAGATAGTGTATTATGCTCCCCAAGTAGTTTAGGAATCAGGTGCCATTACTCACAGAAAGAGGCATGTTCCCTTTCAGAGCAGGCATTCATGCGCTTTCCTTTAAGCCCACTTGGGGAGATTCAAATAGAAAGGAGGGAGCACAAAGCCTCCCCATTAGCAATCCTAGACTCCTATTGCTTTTCATTCTGGCTTCAACACAGACCACTTACAAAGTCTCTTTTGCCTGCCTTAAACCCTGAGAAGGACAGGACTGGAAAGTGGGCTGTTAATAAAAAATGTAGGCTGCTAAGATTCTTTAAAGTTTATACCAACTACAAAATACACCTTCAGCACAGATGTGTTAGGGACAAGAGCCTTGATGTCCTGTGCCTTCTTGGGTCCAGGAGCTCGTTGGTACTTGCTCTTGACTGGGCTTGTATCACTTTGTCTGGAATCCTAGCCTTCAAATACAAGACGCCTCCTAAGTCTTTTTCAGCTCATTTCATTTGCCGCCAAAATACATGTCCAGAATCCTGAAGAGGTGAACGTGGCATCAGTATGGTTTCCTGGCGTGGCTCAGCCGCTCATCCTTCACAGGGGCCAGCAAGTTGACCAGGCTCCCTGTTAGTCTGCTCTGTCTGCCGGAACAAAGCACCATAGACCGGCTGCCCAAACGGTGGAAACTGATTTCCCGTAGTCATGGGGCCTGGAGGCTGTCGATCAGGGTGCCAGCAGAGCTGGGTTCTGGTGGGAGCGCTCGTGGGCCTGGCACACGGCCTCCTCCCGTGTCCTCATGTGGTGTGCCTTCAGGGAGGGAGTGTGCAGAAAGAGATCTTCCTTCTCTTAGAGAGGCACCAGTCCTTTGGGACTCCACTCTTCTGACCTGATTGAACCTGAATGAGTTCCTAAAAGGACTGTCTGCAAGTACAGTCACACTGGGGATGCTGGCAGCAGCGTAGGAATTTGAGGGAAACACAGATCAGTCCTCGCACTGCCCCTCCTCCAGACCTGTGCTGCACCCACTTTATAGCGTGGATCCCAGCGTCTGTGCCTCGCCCTATACGAAACCATCTTCCCTCAACCCGTGCACTTGGGATTGTAAACTTGAGATTTGAGGTCTGTGGGCTCGATTTAGCTTTCACAAATATTTTGTGTGGCCCACAATGTTTAAACAAACTTGAATTCGTTGTCAACATTTAAAACTTGGCATATAACAAATCCGCATTTGCATTCCCAGCTTTTCTTGATGGAAATCTCTAATGGACTGTGTTTAAGCCTTTGTCTTGGCCTTGAGAGCTCAAAGTCAAGCTTGTGTCCAACAGCTAAAAAAGCAGGGCAGGACCTTACAGAATCTACTGGGGGAGCTGAATAGCTTCTGGGCCTGTTTCATTTCTTCTGCCCCTAAGTTTTCTTCTCCCATTCATCAAATTATCTTTTATTACCCCTTATGGATATTTATAGTCCACTTCAAAATTACAGGAAGTAAAAGCAGATACATATACATATATATTTAAATCAACCCTCAATGTGTGTGTGCTGCAAGGATGAATGAAACCATGCATGCATATGGACTCTCAAAATGTCTGGAGAGAATATTATTTATCAACTTTGTTCCAATAAAAAAAGAAACATCCAGAGAGAACTTATTAAATTCAAAAATAAAATATTTGATAATTTACTGTTTAACAAAACCTTAAGGACTAATATATAATAAGGGAGGAATGTATCATTCATAAGTAAATCCAATGGCACTTCACAGTTTGCAAAGCACTTTGCCATAATATACCATGTATGGTTCATATCTGTGAACCAGCAGGAAAAGGAGGGCTTGACGCTTGCAGCGCATCTGTAAAGATGACGCAACTCCACTCAAGTACATTTGTTGGTTTGTCCCCATTCTGACAGAGGCCCAAAGACATGGGCTCACAGGCACCTCAAAGAGAGGGGTCAGTGGATCAAAGACCTGAATGTAAGTCATGAAACCATAAAACTCTTAGGAAAAAACATAGGCAAAAATCTCTTGGACATAAACATGAGCAACTTCTTCATGAACATATCTCCCCAGGCAAGGGAAACAAAAGCAAAAGTGAACAAGTGCCACTATGTCAAACTAAAAAGCTTCTGTACAGCAAAGGACACCATCAGTAGAACAAAAAGACATCCTACAGTATGGGAGAATATATTCATAAATGACATATCTGATAAGGGGTTGACAACCAAAATATATAAAGAGCTCATGCACCTAAACAAACAAAAAGCAAATAATCCAATTCAAAAATGGGCAGAGGAGCTGAACAGACACTTCTCCAAAGAAGAAATTCAGATGGCCAACAGACACATGAAAAGATGCTCCATATCGCTAGTCATCAGAGAAATGCAAATTAAAACCACAATAAGATATCATCTCACACCAGTTAGGATGGCCAACATAGAAAAGACTAGGAACAACAAATGCTGGCCAGGATGTGGAGAAAGGGGAACCCTCCTACACTGCTGGTGGGAATGTAAATTAGTTCAACCATTGTGGAAAGCAGTATGGAGGTTCCTCAAAAAAGTAAAAATAGAAATACCATTTGACCCAGGAATTCCACTCCTAGGAATTTACCCTAAGAATTCAGGAGCCCAGTTTGAAAAAGACATGCACCCCTATGTTTATCGCTGCACTATTTACAATAGCCAAGAATTGGAAGCAACCTAAGTGTCCATCAGTAGATGATTGGCTAAAGAAGATGTGGTACATATACACAATGGAATATTATTCAGCCATAAGAAGAAAACAAATCCTACCATTTGCAACAACATGGATGGAGCTAGAGGGTATTATGCTCAGTGAAATAGGCCAGGAGGAGAAAGACAAGTACCAAATGATTTCACTCATCTGTGGAGCATAAGAACAAAGCAAAAACTGAAGGAACAAAACAGCAGCAGACTCACAGAACCCAAGAATGGACTAACATTTACCAAAGGGAAAGGGACTGGGAAAGATGGGTGGGAAGGGAGGGATAAGGGGGAAAAAGGGGCATTATGATTAGCACACAGAATGTAGTTGGAGGGGCACAGGGAAGGCAATATAGCACAGAGAAGACAAGTAGTGATTCTACAGCATCTTACTACACTGATGGACAGTGACTGCAATGGGGTACGTGATGGGGACTTGATAATGGGGGGAATCTAGTAACCATAATGTTGCTCATGTAACTGTACATTAATGATACCAAAATAAGAAAATAAATTTTTAAAAAAAGAGGAGTCAGAACTCTGATCAAGACACATTTCAAAATGTTTGTCCAAGGCTGGGCCCTTGAATATATTATACACTGTATCAAGGTGTCTTCACATTAATGATCTCACTACAGGCTCACAGGCTTATGTTTCCATTTGACAAATGTGGAAATTACAACAGAATTACGATGTGCCAAGTTCACAGTGCTATTTGGTGAGAGAAGTAGAGCTAAAACCCCAGAGACCTGACCCCAAGCCCAGTTTCACTGCAGCAACCTCGCCCAGCGCACACAGGCAGAAGTGCTGGGGGATGCCAACGGGCCTTATGCAAAACAAAGTTATGGGAAAAAAGTTCCATGAGGAAACAGACTTGGAAAGTTTGGGATTAAATGAAGTCCAGCCTTTTGCAGGCCCTCTCAGAGACTTGAACATGCTGCCGTCTATTGCCGAGCTGTGAGGGAGAATCTGGTAGGTGGCATTTCCCAGATCATAAGAGCATGCAAGCCATTCTTTGGGGATATTTCGCCCAAGTAGTGTTTTTGAGGACATGCTTTGAGAAGCCTTTTCCTTCATCAGTCATGGGTTACATCCAATCATGAGCGACATCACGGCCCCAGGTACTGCTCATTCTCAAGGCTGAGCATTATTGGGTCCAGGGACAGAGAACAGAAGCTCATTTGTGTGTAGTCACTAGCACTGTCCAGGAAAGGGTCAGCCTTCCCTACCCCATTAATGTCAGGCTTGGCCACATGACTTGCTTTGGTCAATGAAATAAGAGTGGATCCAACTCGTGACTTCCAGGCAGAGGTTCTGGAGCCAGGGTGTGGTTTTTCTATGCCCACTTCCCTCTGCACTGATGACCAACCTTATTCAGGTAGAGGAGGCTCCATCAGCCTGGGAGCTGGGGAGGGGAAGGTAAACATATTTGAAATTGTGTTTGCATGGCAAATACACAGTTTTCATCTTAAAATTTATATTAAGTATTGATAATGATATTTCTTCTGCAAATGCTCAAATGAATACTTGAAGAGTCATTAGGACTGGGCAGAAAGTTCAGTGGTTCCAAATTTAGATCTGTTTCTGACTTGTTTGCCCTTGATATGGTCACTGAACCCTCCTGAACTTCTACTTTAAAAAATGTCTACACAGCTCACCTCACACGAATAATGAGACAATCACATATGTGGAAGCATTTTAGAAACTGAAGTGCCAAACAAACGTAGGACCTATAAGTCACTGTGCTGTCCTAGGCTGGATTTCAGAGGTCCTGCCTTGTCAGTGAATGACAATGAACGGAGTGACCTACAAGTGGGGAAGCAGGAAGTCAAATGCTCTGGACCCGTGTCTATGGTTCCTTTTCATTGTATTCCAAACATTTTATAGCAAGAGATTTCTAAATTAATGAATATTGAAGTTTTTTCATCTATCAGGATGCTTTGGGCTCTAAGGAAAAGAAACCCCAGCTTACACAGACTTGAACATTACAGGAATATTCCATCTGACAAAACGCCATGTGCAGAGGTCAGGCAGTTGATAGGTAATCAACAGCTCAGTAATATTAAAGAGTCAGGCTCTCTGATTCTCCTTTCCACTGTCCTCAGCACCAGCTTCATCCTAAAGCTAAGGTTTCCTCATGGTCACTAAATGGCTGCTAGAAGAAATCACATCTAGCATCTTCTTTAGTCATGTCAGGCAAGAAAGAGAGTGGAGATACAAACACCTCATTCACACAAGCACTCTAAGTCCTTGAATTTACTGAAAACATAACAAGGGCTTGCTGGACTAATGATGGAGGAATCAGCTCAGGAGCTCAGACGAGGGTATCAGAACAAAATCGAGGTTTCTTAGGAAGGAGGAAAGGAGGAACAGAGAAGAAACTAGGACTTTGCAAAGCAGCTCAATAGGAGAAAAGCTAGCGCCTCACATATCTCTCCAGACCTGTGAACTGTTTGATATTCACATTGGCAAACCTGATAATTGGGCATGAGTAAAATCTCCTAAGACTTAACTGTACCCTCTGTTGCTGACTTAACAACTTTACATAATATGAAAAATGCCATATGGAAGCTACCCCTTAACCATGTCCAAGATGTTTTATGCTCACAACATAGACAGAGCAGAAGCAATAGCTTTGTTCTGGACACCACTGAGCTCGTAGTTCTCCAATTATAATTCTGGCCACTGATGGAGAAAGGCAAGTCCGGAGCTTTCCAATCACTTATGTTCCCTCAGTGTTTGCAAAGCTGCAGTGGTGGTGGCCCCAGCACTTCTGTCCAGGACCGACTCAGAAGCTGGGGAGGGGAAGGTAAACATATTTGAAATTGTGTTTGCATGGCAAATATACAGTTTTCATCTTAAAATTTATATGATGATAAATAAAAATAGTAAATTTTTTTTTTACCTCTTTTTTTATTATCATTGATATACAATCTTATGTTGGTTTCAAATATACAACACACTGGTTCAACAGTTTTACCCATATTATTAAATCCTCACCCACTTAGAGCCATCACTATCCACATAGGAAGATGTTACAGAACCGTTAACTGTGTTCTCTGTGCTGTACTATCATCCTATGACCAACCTATAGTGTAATGACAAATTACTGTGTTCCTTAACACTCTTCTCCCTGCCCCCCAACCTCCCCGACCCTTTGCCTTTGGTAATCACTAGTGTCCCTTCTCTGTGTCTATGAGTCTACTGCTATTTTGTTCCTTCTGTTTTGCTTTGTTTTTATAAGAATAGTAAAGTTTTTTAAAGATTTTTTTAAATTTTTCTTGCATAAAAGACTGAGAAAATATCAGTGATCCATATCATAGAATAAGAAGTCAAGGAATGGCTGTTGCTTTGGAACAAAGGTAATGGAAAATGTTCTAGGGGAAATAAGATCCCTACCATAAACTTTCCACCATCTGAAAGAACTTTATAATGTACAGACAACAATTTCCCCATTTGTATTATAAAATGCTTCAAACATGTATTAATATAGAGAATAATATAACAGACATCCCTCTGCTCAACACTCAGATGTACCAATGTTAACATTTGTCGTCCACGTATTTTATACTGTTACTGCATGTGCATGGATCCATGATAAGACTATAGTTTTGAAGATGGCCTCATATGAGGTGTCATTCAGCAGCTTGCCTTCTCACATGTGTGATGAGTCTTACCCTTGTGGCTCTAGTTTGAACTGCTTTTGAAGGGCTGTGTAATATCCAGTTCCTGAATAGGGTACAATCTACTTACCTGTTCTGCTGATGAACACTTAAACTATTTCCGTTTTTCACCACCACAAACAATGCTGAAAAGAACAATCTGGTGTGTGATTCCTCGTGCACACGTCAGAGACCTCGTCTTGGTTACAGATGCACAAAGGTAACAGTGAGAAACTCCACTCCACCAGGCATCATCAAATGACATCCATTTATTTGACAGTCAGGTTTCTTCTTCTGTGAATTTGTTTCTTGATATATTCTGCCCATTTTGGAGTATTCATCTTTTGCTGAATTGTAAAAAGTGTTTATATAGTTTAGATACTCACATTTGTTGACTATATGCATTGCAAGTATCTTCCTGTCATGACTTGTCTTTTTGGTTTAAGGTGTTTGCTGTTGTGTTAAGGTTTTGTAACTTTAGGGAGTTATATTTGTCTGTCTTTTCCTTAATTAAGGGCTTTATGTTCTTGTACTCACCTACGGAATCCTCCAAAGATTCAAGATTATAAAGAGATTTTCCCCTATTCTGAAAGTTTTCATGGTTTCTTTTGACATTTAGATATTTAGTCTGTCTGGAATTTGTCTTTTTGAAGTTTAAGAGGTGACTTCATTTTCTTTCCAGAAGGATAACTAATTTCCCCTGGCTTGTTTGTTGACAAGTTCATACTTTCACACTGATTCATAACATCTTCTCTGGCCTGTGTCAAGTCTCTGTATATGCCGGGTGTGTTTTATCCATTCAAATAGCGTGCTGTCCCCATCACTACATCTTTTTAGTAAGTCTTATAGCTGGTAGAGCAAGCGCTCCGCTTGTGTCTTAGCTACTGTGATGGTGAATTTTATGTGTCAACTTGACCGGGCCATGGTGTGCACAGACGAAACATTATTTTTGGGTGTGTCTGTTAGGCCATTTCTGGATGAGGTTAGCATTTGAATTGATGAAACTGTAGAGCAGATTGCACTCCCCAGTGTGGCCGGGCATCATCTAATCCACTGAGGGGCTAAGCAGGGCAAAAAGCAGAGGCAGGGAGAATTTGTCCTCTTCCTGCCTATGTGTTTGAACTGGGACATCGGTTTTCTCCTGCCCTTGTACTGAGATTTATGCGATCAGAAAGTCCAGTTCTCAGGAGTGGAATTACACCACCAGGGCTCCTAGGTTTCCAGCTTGCAGACGGCAGATCATGGAACTTCTCAGCATCCATAAACAATTGCATGAGCTGATTCCCAGTTCCTCGTGATAAATTTCCTTTTGTCTCCCATTGGTTCTGTTTCTCTGGGGAATCCTGACTCTGATGATCTCTTTTCTCTCCAGTACAAATATTAGAGTCAGCTTGTCAAATTCAATGGAAAACCATGTTTGGAGTTGTATTTTAATTCCACTGCATTTACAGATTAATTCCAGGGGACAAGTGTCATCTTCTGGATCTTGTCTTTCCTTCAGTGAACCTGCTGTCCCTGCATATATTCAGATCATTTAAAAATCCTTCTGTGCTATTTTGTAATTTTATCTATGAAAGACTTTTCACATCTTGTGTAAATTTATTCTTAGGTATTTTGTAGTTTGGGTTGCTATGATGAGAGCTTTATTCTAAAACATTTTCTAAGTGGTCATAACTGTGCGCGGCAATGCTAAAAATGTTAGTGTGTTGATTTTGTATCCAGCCCATTGCCAAACCTTATCAGTCTAAACATTTGTTTTAGATTCTTATGAATTTTCTATGGAGATAATCACACTGTTTACAAATAAGAACTGCTTTATCTCCTTTTAAAAGGTTCTTAGACTTCTTTCTTGGACTTACCTAGAACCTCTAATACAGAATTGACTGATGAGTTTATTCTTTCAGTTCTGATGTAAATGGGAGCGATTCCAAAGTTTCCAATGAAGTACAATATCTGCTAAAAAAGTTGATAATGGATATACCATGTCAGGTAAAGGAAATTCCCTTCTATTACTGGTTTATTAGAAACTTTTACCATGATTACTTTTGTTGAAGTGTTTTATTAATTGAGAAAAAAAATTTTTATGCTTTAATCTTTTAACATGCTATATAACATTACTAGAATTCTAAAAGTTAAAATATTCATTCAGTGCTAGGAGAAACCCTACTTGAGATTTTATATATGCATCATCTCATCTTTTTGACATAAATAACTTTTATATTTTTATATTGTTAATTAACTTCATTCCTTTTCTTATTTTCTTAAGGAAATTACCTTATTTCCTTATTCTATAATCATCTTATTCCTTTTAACTCTTTTCTCAACTTATGCTTACAAGGTCCTTCCCCACTCCAATAAATATTCAGCTATCAACATTTTCTCTATTGTGTTTTACAATTCTTAAAAGCATTTGCATTTTGTTCTTTGCATGATGTAAAATCGAACTTTAATAGTGTCTCCCCTGATGACTCTTTTTAACTCTCTGATGTATAACCTCTTGACCATTGGTTTGTGATGCTTGCTTTATTATGTATCTTCTCATATAGATTAGATTGTTTCTCTACAATCACTTTGTTTCCATTGATGAATACACCCATTTTCATGCTAGTGTCATGATCTTCCCATTTCTGTAGTTTTTTAACTGCACACACACACAAGCACACACAAAATAGAACAATGAAACAATGCATCTCTTTCTACAGAAAGTATTGAACCAGGATCCACTGACATAATTGTTTAAACTTTACATTATGCTTTCATTTCTAGCAGAGAAACTCAATTACTGTTGGAGTGTTTGTGTTAAATCAATATGCTAATTTGGAAAAAACATACTTCTATAAAATTCAGTCTTCTCATTCCATTACATGGACTATATATTCATTTATTCATATTTTCTTTAAACTCTCTCAGTAAATTTTCTAACTCTCCTCATACAGATTTATTTTTAAAATTAAGGTTGAATCTGGATATTTTGAGGTCGAGTGTTGTTCCCCCAGCATCTCATATATCCTTTGATTAGTTAATTCAGAGAGAGCAGAAAGGCAGTTTTCTTTTATACATTTATCTTTAACCAGCCATTTTAGTAAACTTCATACAGGTAACCATGGGATTTTTTTCAATAGGCAATTTTTCATCTGAAGCAATACATTTTGTTTTCTCATTTTCAATAACAATGTTCCTATAGCTATGCTAGGATTGTATTAACTAGTACATTGCTGTGGAGATCCTGGCTTTCTTTCTGATTTTAATGGGATTCTGCCTCCTAGTTTGGATCTTTGTCCAGTAATGCATGGTGCTGATTAAATGACTTCATTTGCATTTTGTCTGGATTCTCTAAGCAGCTGGCATGGTCCTTGGGAAGACAGCCCATTCTATGCAAACATATCTGATACTCTGGGTCTGGTCTCTGTAGCCCCTGGCACAGAACAGGGAACTTGGTCAGAGACAGAAAGAATCCGTCTTGTGCTGGATTCTGGGGAGACCCAAACAGACTTCTCTCTGGAAATGGCCATGTGTGTACACAACTGTCCTCTCTCAGAAGCCTGCGGAGCAGGCTGGAGCAAACATTTGGGTTTTCCTCACATGCTACTGTCTGTTGTTGAAGACATACTCAGGAATAATGTATATTGCAGCACTGTGTCCACCGGGTTCCACATGACAGACTGAGAAAGATTCTAAACAGAAATACCTACTTATTATAAAAAAAATGTTTGAACTCCAACTTTCCCACCAATCATATCACAAGAGATCACAAGATGTAAATACCATTAACCATGGGGGCAGGGAGGTCTATAGACATACATACATGTAAATAACATGTATTTCAATACTTGTGTTCTGTGCTTTTCAAATATATGCACATGTTTGAATAATGTGAGCACATTTTTGTGGGCTCAGTTTTTTCCAACTCAATACATATAAATATTGTTTATTCTTTTTAACATAATACTCCATCATAATGCCATTCCATAATCACCCTTTCCCCTATTAATGTATATTTCCAGATTGTTTCCTTGTATCTTGAACCAAAATATACTGAGGATAGATTTCTAGAAATAGGTTGTTGGAGTATAAGGTAAGTGTATTTGTTTACAATTTAGCTTAATTTTAAAAGATACTTTCAACTAGTCCTTTGTCCATGAATTTATAGTCTGGTTCATGAACTGTTACTTACTAGTCTATGATGAGATAAGTACAGAATTTGAGAGTGTTTAGAAACCTTTACATAATTTGATATTTCCATGATATCCAAACATGTGACTTAATATTTTATAAAATTATTGGGTTAAAAAACCCTGATTGTTTTTAAATAATAATAATAGTGCTAAAACAAAAAAGATTATGGAAAGAGTCCATTTGGAGAATATTGATCATGTGAGATCAAAAGCTTTTCATTGCAAAAATAAATATATTTTAAGAAAACTTTCTTAAGAAACATGAGGGATAATTGAAAAAATTGTTATAATTTTTTAAATATTATTTAAAAATATGCTGTACTATTTAGGGTTAGATGTGATATGTTGATATGTGATCAGTAATATAATACATTCTTATCAGAACAAAGAATAAAAGAACCTGATTCTTCACCACAAATAGCTGGGAAGCGCTGTTCCCATGAGCAGTCAATGACAGTTTATATTTTCTTTTCTAAATCCTTGTCACTAGTTGGTATTGTCTAGGATTAAAATGTCTATTAATCTGTTGGTTATAAACAGTCTCCCTGTTGTTTCGATGTGAATTTCCCTTATTACCAATGACGTTCATATCTTTATTGGTCATGTGGGTTTCTTCTTAACTACTTATATTGTGCTGTGTTGTATTGGTTTGGAGATTTTTCTTTCTGGTATTTGTGGGTCTCACATATGTATCTTTGAATTCCTCTTTTATTTTAGAAGTTTTTTTTTTAGAATTTATTCAGTAATTCTATGTATTTAGAGTGAAGAATTGGCCTCCACTGTAGGATCCATTATAGTTTCCTATTGAGCATTGATGAGATTTAATCAACAGCTATAGATTTGTATAGGTATTTTTTCTCTGGACCGCTACTGGTGATACTGGTTTTTTAGGGAAGATCATTTTCTTTCTCTTTCTGTATGCCCCTTCTTTCATACTCTTCCCAGTTGTACCATATATATATATATGTATTTTTTACAGCAGTACCATACTTATTGGACATGTCCTTATGGACAATTTCAGTTTTTTTGGTAGTCCACGTCATGATCTATAGTCTATTGATCTGTCATCATAGTCTGTATGATGGTCCCCCAAGAAATGCAATTTAAAAATGTAAACTCGCTGTTCATTAAGTGGAGAGTATTTGAAAAAGGAAATGTGTTTGGAATCCCCATGGGGTCAGTCTCTGATATCAGGACTGCTGGATTCAAACAAATACTGTCCAGCTTCTTCAGAAGCTTCCAGATTGGGTCCTGTTTTTATCCTCTGTCCATGAATTGTCTCCACTTACCACTTCATCTCCTTTCCCTAAAGTCAAATAGGTCAAATGAAGTCCTGAAATATAGCCATCTGGAGGTGGTAGAGCAGGCATGGCTGCAGTCAGCTTTGGGAGGCTAAGCCTGTGTCAGGGGAATGGCTGCTCACAGATTTGTAAACAACTGCTGGGTGGCGAGCTGACCGAGGGCAAAATGTGCATGGAAGCAAATGAAGAGATTCAAGGGATCAAATGTCAGTGTAGACAGCTGGGAGATGAGATCAGTTGACACCACCTGCTGCAGCACAGCTGTCAGGGAAGGGGAGTGCCAAGCGTCATGGCCATGGGCAGTGCCAGCCCAACAGGTGAAAGCCAAGGCAGAGGAGAGCCCAGAAGCTCTGAGGTGCGATTGGGTCCTGGCCTGGGATATGCAATCACGCTGCATGCCCAAAATGAAATGCCAGCAGCTATTCCTCTCTCTCCACTAAAACAAACTCTTCCCACATGTCTTAGCTAATTAAGATTTAAGGTCTTGAGGCAGCCTCTTCAGCCACACCAGACATAATTAAGTACATAGTCAGTGCCACTGGCCTGTGTTTTGATATTACCAAGGGTCAGAAAGTCCTGTACGGCACAGGAAACAAAATAAAAAATGAACACGTGGGAGTATATCAAACTAAAAAGCTTCTGTACAGCAAAGGACACCATCAGCAGAACAAAAGGGCATCCTACAGTATGGGAGAATATATTTGTAAACAACTCATCTGATAAGGGATTAACATCCAAAATGTATAAAGAACTCATACACCTCAACACCCAAAAAGCAAATAACTCAATCAAAAATGGCGGAGGATCTGAACAGATACTTCTCAAGAGAAGAAATACAAATGGCCAATAGGCACATGAAAAGATGCTCCACACCACTAATCATAAGGGGAATGCAAATTAAAACCAGAATGAGATATCACCTCACACCAGTTAGAATGGCCACTATCCAAAAGACAAGAAACAACAAATGCTGTCAAGGTTGTGGAGAAATAGGAACCCTCCTACACTGCTGATGGGACTGTGAATTGGTGCAACCGCTGTGGAAAGCAGTATGGAGGTTCCTCAAAAAAACTAAAAAAAGAAATACCATTTGACCCCATAATTTCACTCCTAGGAATTTACCCAAAGAAAACAAAATCCATGATTCAAAAAGATATATACACCCCTATGTTTATCGCAGCACTATTTACAGTATAATAGCCAAGAAATGGAAGCAACCTAAGTGTCCATCAGTAGATGAGTGGATAAAGAAGAAGTAGAACATAAACACAATGGACTATTACTCAGCCATAAAAAGAAAATGAATCCTGCCATTTGCAACAATATGGCTGGATCTAGAGGGTATCATGCTCAGTGAAATAAGTCAGGCAGAGAAAGACAAATACCATATAATTTCACTTATTTGTGGAATATAGAAACAAAGTAAACAGAAGGAGCAAAACAGCATTAGACTCATAGACACTGAGAAGTGACTAGTGGTTACCAAGGGGCAGGGGAGGGGGCAGGGGTGGGGGACTGTTGAACCACTGTGATGTACATTTGATAATAAAAAACAAAAAGTCCTGTATGTCTAGACTACAAGGTAGGCTCCAACCAACACAAACTGCCAGGTAAGACACAAGGAATTATGCCAGAGACACAGAGGACAGAAGTCAGGTGAAGTGACAAGAATGGACCCAGCATCAAACAACATGGCAAAGGGTTGAGGAAGACACTGCCCAGGACACAGTACTGGTGAACAGCAAAGTAGAAATCACCTGGCAAGTCTGGAAGCCACACTGGAAGGGTTGATTGAGAAAAATGACTCAGTAACTAGTATCACACCGTCTGTCCACAAGCTACTTTTTGGTGGTCCACAGTCCCATCCCCATGGACAAATCTTTGTGCTTTAAATGTGCTCATTTCTGAACCTGTGTCTGATGAAAAACCTGTGAGAAGGTAAGCTGAGGCCTTTCCAGGGAGAAATGTGGTCACCAGTATCAAACCCTTCAAATGCACATCCACTTTGATCTAGCAGCCCCACATCTATGAACTTATCTCAAGGAAATTATCAAGGGTATACATCAACGTGCAAAGATATTTGATGCTATAAAACACAAGAAACCACTGAAGCAGTCACGCACATGCTCCATGCCACCCTTCTCAGCCCCCTTACTCTTAGTGCACTTGTGGTGGACAGTTCAATGTACAGTCTGTCTCCCACCCCAGGTTCACCTTGGTGGCTCAAGGCTTTTCTGTTTCAGGACTTTCTTGGATGCTACAGCAGGCCGTTCTACCAAACACAGCAGAGAACCAAGGGATAGTTAATACCCCCAGGGGACCACCCTTCACCAATGGGAGAAAGAGACAGAATGAATGCCCCAACTTCTTCCTCCAGTGAGACCATTTTGGGCACTATTCTACATGATTCCTGAGAGGGATCCCATGGGATTGAGCTCCAGTTGCCCACAGTGATCAGCAGCTCACCAACACACCTTTTTGGCTTTGCTCCTTTTTGACTCACTCTCCCCACCCCTTCTCTTCTGCTTTCTAGGATCATATCTCAAATAAATTACCTGTACCCAAATCCTTACTTCTGAGCTTGTTTTCAGGGAACTCAAATCAAGAGCCAATCTAAACATCAAAAGTAAGGTGAAATTAACAGTTGTGCATCCATACAATGGAATATTATGCAGCCACTAAAATTACATTGGACCCAAGGAATAAGAAAGTATATGACTATACAAAGATTTGTACATGAATGCTTATAGCAGATCTGTTACAGACCCCAAAATGGAACAGTTCAAATGTTCATAAGCATGTGAATGGATAAACAAATTGTGGTATATCCATACAATGAAATGCTATTCAGCAATAGTGTTGCTGGATTAACTATTGATTGAGCTATTGATACACAAATAACGTGAACCTCAAAAATAAGTATGCTGATCTTACTACACTGATGGACAGTGACTTCAATGGGGCATGGGGGGGACTTGATAATATGGGTGAATGTAGTAACCACAATGTTTTTCATGTGAAATCTTCATAAGAGTGTATATCAATGATACCTTAATTTTTTAAAAAAGAGGAAAAGAATACATATGCTGAGGGAAAGAACCTAGCCAAAAGGGTAGTAGTGTAGGATTTTATTTATAGAAAAGTCTAGAAAATGCAAACTAATCTGTAATGACAGAAAACAGACCTGTATTTGCCTGGGGGCAAGAGGGGGGTACAGAAAATGGGAAAAGCAGGATTGCAAAGAGGCACAAGGAAAATTTTGGAGGTGTAGATATGTTCATTACCTTGACTACAATAATGGTTTCATGTGTGTTCATGTAACATGTTAAAACACACCAGAAAGTACCCATTAAATATGTGTGATTTAGTGTATGTCAATTATAACTCAGTAAAGCTATTAAAGATGAAAAAATGATCTTGGATATAATTAATGACATGAAAATCATATTAAATTGTTAGTTTTAAAAAAGGCTAGTTTAAATCAGTATGTGCAATGCGAACCTAGATACACATACAAATTCATAATGAACAATTGAAATGACAAAGTCCAAAATGTTATTAGTGTTTATCTCAGTGTTTGGAGATTACAGTGATTTTCATTTTTTTCTCTTTGTGTATCTGTATCTTCCAAATTTTTATAATGAATATATATTACTTCTGTAATATAGAAAATCCATAGATAAAACACAACATGCCGTATCTTATGTTACATGCCAGAAAAATGGTAGAAGTCAATGATTTTCAAATTTGTTTTTTCCTTTTTTTTTTGGAGTCTTAATGAGTTTTATGAAGGTGTTCAGGGATTAGCCCAGAAATAAAATAAAGGTACACAAGCCAGGGACTTGGCTTCTCTAAGCAGAGAAACTGTTCATTTGGGGAATAAATTTGAAAGTCTGAAGAGGGCCAATTACTGAGGCCGGGGCGGTTGTGGAATGCTTTCATGGTGAAGACAGAAATTCGTAGGAAAGATGGGCCTTGACTAAGCAGAGAACGGGAAGTAAGTATTCTAACATAGTCCGAGTAAAGACACTAATGGAACCTGTTACCCTAGGCAGCATACTTTTTTCCTACTCCCACTACATTCAGTTCTTCACTCAAGTCCGAACTGGCCACTGGAAAAAGCCAAACCCAGTTCTAGACCTACACAAGGTCACTCAGGTCGATAATCCAAGGGATTTAATAGCAGTGACGGGAGGGGGGCTGAGGGGAGGGGCAGGGGACACAACACTAACAGGTGAGGACTCAGGAATGAATTTTGGATTTCCTTGCAGAAAATATAAAGTTCCTTTTCATCTCACTAAAGACGATCCTGTTAAAGTGACAGTTTTCAATGTAGCATGTAGGACCAAGAAAAAAAGTGTCAGTTGAATGCACTGATATTTCTCAGTTTAGAAAAGAGTGAATAGTTAAATTTAGCTTTATCAAAAAAAAAATACTCCACTTATCCCTGTTCAAGGAATTTCAATAACTTTAACATAGTGCTTGTATTTGTGGCTGCTTATTTCCTGTCATTGCTTCCCAACCTTTTGTGTCCAAGCATACGTGGAAAATGACCACATATTAAGCATACACTGGGGTACAAAGACTGCTGCTCACTGAAGACCCCACCTGGCCACCCTGAAGTGGGGGCTGGAGGTGGGGGGCGTCAGTATCTCAGCACATCTGCAACCCACTCGGGACCAGATGAGTCTGCTGCTCCAGGTGGGGGTACAGGACTGATCAGTTCCCGGCTGTCTTGCCCCTGTAAGGGTTTAGGGCAGGCGTTTTCAATCTTGCCTGCGCACGGAACTCACCTGAGGACTTTTAAAAGCCTCATGCCTATGTCCCACCCTCAGAGATCCTAATTTAATTGGTGTGGGGTGTGGCCTGAGTTTACAAAGCTGCCCAGGTGATACTGAGGCACAACCACAGTTGAGAAGCGCTGTTTTTGCAAATAAAGTTTTATTGGAACAGCCACCTTTGTTTATATGTCGCCTGTGACTGCTTTCCTGTCAACAGCAGAGCTGAGTAGGTGCAACAGAGACTTCATAACCTGCAATGTCAAACATTTACTGTTGGGTCCTTTATGGAAAACGTTTGCCAAGCCTGCTTTGGAGAGAAACTTCAGGAAGACTTTCAGTATCATGTGAAAAAATAATTTGAGAAGGGTTTTTGCTCAAGAGCTTCTGACATGGACAAAATATGAGTACATAAATATGAAGGTGAACGAGCCTCCACAGCCGTCCTGTTTCGCCTGCAGCAGCCGGAAAGGAGGAAGGAAAGGCCAGGCCGTTTCTGTTGGAGAGAGCCGGCGCTGCTCTGAGGAAGAAGCACTCTGGGAAGGAAAAGACAGTGAGGCAGCCAGGGAACCTCAGGTAAGAGTTTAGAGGGTTTCAGTCGGAGAAGGGGGGTGGGGTGGCAGAGGGAGGCTGGAGACAGTGTCGCCCTGTGACACTGCAGAGGTGGACGATTCTGGGAATGTTTACAAACCTGGCTGTGCTATGAATCATATTCCCCTTAGTCTAGGAGACTTCCATAAGGTCATGTGCGTTTTCTGTACTTTGCTAGATGTCAGCTTAGTCTTTCGGCAGCTGGACTTTTTCCATGGTGACTGGCCCCCTGAAAGCTGGAGTATTTGGGCTACAGGACGAATGTGCCTTGAAGCCACCAACTTGCATATGCTTGCAGAAGAGCAATGTGACATGGCTGCATCAGTTCTCCCAACTCTGAGCTCTAAGTAGCTCCGCTAGGGCATGGGTTAAAGGAGCATCTGCTCAGCTCCTGGTCACTGGGGTCCAAGAACACAATATTCATATATGTCCACGTCATTGTGAGGGAAATAACACCGGCACTTTAAGGGATTGTCCAACATTATCCCCAAAGTACCATCCTGGGATAATCCCTTTTCGGATTGCAGATCAGCCAGAATCAAGGCTTTTAAAAGGTGGAGGAAAGGAATTGGAAGGAATATAAAAGCTTGACCCTGGAGAAGGCTTTCTAGAAGTATCAGCAAACGCTTGTGAAATAACAAGACTAAAACAATGTAGGAACAAGTCTGATGTCCTTTACCCCAAGGAAAACACTCCACGGATTGGGGAGCACTCTTCCCAAGGGACTTGGAGCAGGAGTGGGGTTGATAGAGTGTTAGAAGAGGCAACGTGGAAATGGCACGATTGGCCAGGAGGCCAGGGGTTTCCTTCTGAGGCTAACCAGTCCTGTTTCCTAGGGTAAGGGGAGGCAGCTACAGCCGAGTCGGAGGATTGTGACAGGTGCACGTTAGGTTTCTCTGACAGGTGTTTCTGTCAATGTGGGCTGACAGGTTTAGGTTTGTGATGTGGGCCGGGCCACTGGGGCAGCCCCCCTTTTAGAGGTCCTGATCTACAAATTAACTTTCTCACACTCTGCTTTTCCTTGGTTTATCAATTCTCCCAAAAAGAGAGGAGTGGCTTGGGAGCCTGCATTCCTCAAGACACTGATGAACATGGAGGTGACCTAGAACCAAGGTGAATCATGGGACTATTAGCCTTAGAGCAAGGGATTAAATCAGAGGTCAGAGCCAGGAAACCAATCTGGGCTTCCAACAGGAGCTGGGTGGTCATGTCCAGGTCAGAAGCCATCGTCCTTGTCATTTATTCACCATCAATATTATCATATTCCTATAGGTTGAACCCTGAGAGCATCTAACCCAAAAGAATATTGCATTAATATACATAGCAAGAGGAAACATGGGTATGCATAGGATATATTTCACAAGTAGAATCCTTTAGTTTCAATTATTTTCCCATTTCTATCCATCCTTACTTATCTCTCTATGCTTGTCATAGTGTTTTATAAATACTGGAAGCTTTCATTATCCAAGGGTAATTTGTACTGAAAAAGGCCATTTAAAACAAATCCACCTAAAATAGGAACCAAATGTCTCAGTAAGTCCTGGAAGAAAGATCAGGCTGGGATTTCATTCTGAAAAGACAACCAATTGGTTCTGAAAAGTTTGAAAATGATATTATACACTCTCACATATTAAAAATTCAGGATATAATTGCCATATATTAATTCATAAAATGAACAAACATGTGTTGACTTTTCTCTTGGCATATTATTCAGGAAAAATGGGGGTAGTTTTGTGTGGCCCTCTATTCACAGCTGACTTTCAAGCACAGTCATAAAAAGGTCATCTTTTTATGATTCTTGTTTGGGCTTTACCAGTGGTTTGAGCCATTCATCAATTTTCCCACAGAGACCTCTTTAATGCTCTTGATATTCAAACCCCATATTTTGACGTTGGAGGGCATAAAAAATAATTTTCCCTCCACCCTTCTAGGTTCTTGCTGAGAACCCCACCCGCTCTATAATAAAAGGCAGATTAACAGGAGAAAAACAAACAAGTTTAATAATGTGTGTGCCTCGCGTATCCATGGGAGAGCCCCAGGCAAACTGAGTGCCTCCTGAGACAGCCCTGGCCACCGCCTGAAATACCATCTTCAACCGCAGACCAGAGAAAGATGTTGGGGGCTAGGGGGGCCAGCTGGGGGAAGTTATCAGGAAAAGCACAGTAAACAAGGGTCTGGTTGCCTTCTCCACTAATAAGTTTCTCTTCCTGATACAGAGAGGGAGACACCCTCACAAACAGAGATTTCCCCTAGAAAATGTAAACTTCTCTTACAAAAGAGTGAATTCTATTTTTTTAGAGCTTCTCCCGTGTCTGCTTTTTCTCAGAAATAATCAGCTCAAAATAGTCCTTGCGCCCGAGAAGAACATTTTGGGGTTGACATATTCTGTTACCCTTCCCTGGGAGATGAGGATGGGTTTGCTGCTGTTGGGTGAGAAGGCACTGACTCCTAACGCCCTCATCCTTCGCACCGGGTATCCCCCAGAATCCTTGTCGATTTTCTCTTCTGCCAGTGTTAACTGTCCCAGATTCTTATTTGGGCTTTGCCAGTGGTTTGAGCCATTCTCCTGCATCCTCAGCTTTGTGAACTCCTTCACATCAGCCACCTGTGATTTCAGTTTAAAAGGTATTTGCATTGCATCATTAGATTTTACAACATCCACGTTCAATAACACAGTTACTTACCAGGCTCCTTCGCTAGATTAAGGACTCTTTAACGGAGAGGATGTGACGTACTTATCTTCTACTGCCAATGACTGCCATACAGTAGGCACCAATTAATGTTAACTGAATAAAATGGCTTTTCATTTGAGATCTTCATCTTCATATACTGACAGGCAAAGACACTGACAAGAGATGGCAGGGATATATGCCTTAGTGTCAAATAGGGATGCTTGGTTGGGGACAAACTTTATTAGGTGGTCAATTCCTTAGTGTATATTTTTAATGTTATGTTGACTTTTGCTTCTCCATCAATCTGTGAGTAATAAATTTGGATAAGAAATATTTGGACCATAAGCACCATTGACATTGTTTAATTACCAGCCTCCTTAATTGAGAGGCTGTGCCTTATTCATTTGCTACCCCTAATGACTGCTATAAAGTAGGTATCAATTAACAGTAGTCAAATTGAATGTCTGTTCACTTAATGTCTTCATCTTCGAATATACGCAGGTCGACCAGAACCACATAATAAACAGCATGTAACACAATTAGATCATTGGCAACATTAGAAAGACAATCTAAAAGTGACGTGGGGCACATACCAAGGATTTCAGAAATGTTCTTTGAATTGAATAATGGATCTTCAAGACAGAAAACACTATTTTACCTGCAACCTTACATGGAAATCTTGAGGGACCAGAGTAGTAATCCCCCTTCCTTCCTCTCTCTTTCTCTGTGAGCAATGACACCCTAAAGGACCAAGGCCATTACTGCAAGGGCCAATGTCAGTGCTGATAACAATATGATGACAGAGACTTAAGAAGCCCCCAAACAAACAGTATTGGCTAATCTGGGCATTGTATGTACTTGCTTTCAGTGGGAAAACATTTACCATGCTCATTCAGTCCTCCAGACCTCAGGAGATTCTCTACACATTGGGCTTACTTACTGACTCTTACTCTTTTATGAAGCAGCCATGAACGCACAGCCCTCAAGTGGGAAAGTCTGTTGGTCTCATGTAGAAGGCCCCTTTTAGTCCAAGTTAGGAAGATGGGAGATAAAGATCCAAGATCCTTTCCCATCCCCCTTGAACTTAAATACACAAATGAAAAAGTACATTAACTCTTTGCTTAAGAAAGAAAGCAAGAATGTGAGAAAAGCAAGAATAATTCAAATGCAGTTTAGGCTAATGGGGGGGCTGAAGCCTTTCACTATTTTGTTCTGGGAGCTTTCTCATCAGTTAGCATTGGCAAAGCCTCTGAACAGAGACAGTAATTACCAAATAAAATTTGCCTTCAGTGCATTGTCTAACTGTGTTCACAGTTTGGCATGAACAGATTTATGATCCTTTTATTCCAACAGGAACTACCAGTTCTCCCTTCACTTCAAATATCCTATTCATCTCAGCATAAAAACAGCTAAAATACACCCGCAGAATATGCTGCCTCTGCAACCCGAGCCACAGACAGCAGGCGTCAGCTTCTCCCAACAGGCACAGATATTACAGGCTTTGAAAAAACTACAAAACAAAGACCCTAAAGAACTCTTGAATATATGTATTTTTTTTAAAAAAGCAGTTATTTGGTTCCAGTTCTTTTTACTACTTTGTATCTTTTATTCAAAATTAAATTAATCCCATTTTGTATTAAATAATCAAAAATGCAGATTACAGTAGGGAATTTATGCTTATATAATGATCTATGGCTGTTACTCAGGTACATAGGTCAGTGCTTTCTCTTAGGGTTAAGTGGCACACAGGTAGATACAGACATAGATACAGATCATAAAGAACCACCTTTTTAGAAACAACCTAATTGGTGCCATCACCAAGGAGTTAACTTGACTCCCAACACCCATCTGCAATGCATTCTCTCTTCCTACCCTTTATCCCATACGCGAGGTGAATGTGTATGTTCATACATATAAACTACGTACTGGATTCCTAGAACAGCATTTATACGGGTGGCAGCTGACATTTGTTCTCTGGGTGAACCTAGAATGAGCAAAGTCAGCAGATAATATAAGTGCTCTGTCCTCAAACCCGGAAGGGCCCACATTTTGGCTGCTGTTTGGTGGGAAATGAGTACAGAGGAATATGACGAAGACACGTGCCGAGAGTTAATTCTAACTGAAATCAATTCATTCCCAGTACTGGGGTTCGAACACAAACCCAAGAGTAAGGGGCTTCACAGTCTAAACACTCTTCAAGGGGGGTATTGCCATATATGGCTACAATGCAGTGCAGTGTGGTCTAAACCTCAAGGGGACTTACAAACTGGGGGGGATGTTGCTTGAGTTGTATTGGTCAGGAAAGCCTTCCCACACAGAACTTTGTGTTGCAATATAATACAGGGCATGTTAAATGCTGACCTAAGTCTGTCTACATGTATAATGGTTACAAGATCCATTCTAACCACAACTTTCTCATTGGTCAGTATCACGTTATGTCCTCACAGCAGTTGGCAATTGATCCCTTTGACTCTGGTTATCATTGTTGCTCCACTGATGTATACCAACTGTACACATTGGTTTGTCCCCCATGTACACTGGACGTGGTAACTATTTGGCTAACATGGGTATATAGCTATAACAGAGGGGCCCCCAAAAAGGGCATTCTCCAAAATGTTGGAAGACTTGTTTCTACTCCTCCACCTGTTTCTGTCTGTATATGACATCAGGTAACTCTCTTTCCGTCTCTGAACTTCAGATGGTACTGTTAACAGATAGAGGCAGAAGTTGCTCCAGATCATTCCTTTTGTCTCAAAGTATATCCCATGGAGTAACGATCTGATGAGTTGCACCACTGCCCTTCTAGAAGAATCAAGCCTCTGGGAATCCCTGCAATAAATGAATCTGTTTAACTTTTGAACTCAGCATTATATGAACGTACATAACCACAGAATTCTTCCTTTTCTTAGTGGAACACTCATAATATCCCCACTCTAATTGTTTGTCAAACACACTTGAGGAAGCACTAGACTAGATCCCTTCCAAGTCTAACATTCTGTGATCTAATTCCAGGCTCAATCTCCATTTTTGGACCAATGTCAATAGACTCCCATCATGATCACCTGCTAGAGAGTCAGAAATTTAAAAAACTCAGTGCAAGTTTTTCTGTCCTCTAACATTCATAGGGACAGAAAAGGCCTCTCTGTCCATATCACCATCCTTCAAGCACATGCAAAGTGTCTACCATCCCCAGGCCAAAGCTAGAGCCCCTAGTCATGCAAATCTAAATTCTGCAAGTGTATCCTTGCCTGGGATCCCTTGGAAGATGTAGACAAAGGGTCAGCCCTGAGTAATGGAAGAATTCATATAGAATACATATGAAACAATAATATTTTGCCTTGCCTATCTCCTGTCTTTTGAGATCAATGTAAATTACACCTGTAAAGAAAATCCACACAGATCCTATAATCTGCACTTTTAATTTCCCAGCACTTCACTGATCTTGTCAGGGCTTTGCCTGCACATCTCTTTTAAATCCCACTGCTCCCATTTTTGCTTACCCCTACTTTGCTCATTCTAGATGCACCCAGAGAACAAATGTCAACTACCATCTATATAATAGCAACGTGCATATTTAAAGTGTTATTTCTCCCTCAGCCTCCTTTTCTTCATTTCACTTACCATTTTTTCTATACTCCCATCCTTCCAAGTCTTAATGGCTTTGATTGCTTTTCTCTGGACTCTCTCCAAGTTCTACATTGCTCCTTTGAACTAAAAGTTCCCAATTTGAACACAGTGCTTCCATGGAAATATGACTGATAATGCATTGGCTGGACATGGAAATCATATTTTATTAAACTACAGATTACTGAACTCCATAAAGTCATGTATGGAAAACATTCATTTAAATTGTTATCATACTGACTTTCACTGGAATGACTTCCTTCCAAAAAATCCAGGCCCATTTCAATTGTTACCTCTTTGGGAAGGCTTTCCTGACCAATGCAAATCAGGCAACATCCCTCACAGTTTCGAAGTCCCCTTGGAGTCTAGACCATACTGCACTGCATTGTAACCATATATGGCAATACCCCCTTGGAGAGCGTTTAGACTGTGAAGCCCCTTACTCTTGGGTTTGTGTTCGAACCCCAGTGCTGGGAATGAATCGATTTCAGTTAGAATTAACACTCGGGACAAGTCTTCGCCATGTTCCTCTGTACACATTTCCCACTAAATAGCAGCCAAAATGTAGTCCCCTTCAGGTTTGAGGACAGAGCATGTATTATCTGCCTATCACCACCACTTGATGTGCCATACAATAGCTTTTTTTTTTAGTTGAAATACTTTTTTTTCAATGAGATTTGAAGCATCTAAAGGTGGATGTTATGTCTTAGAAAGTTTTGCATATCCTATAGAGATTATACCTAATAAATATTCCTCAGTAAATGTACCATGAGAATGCAAAAACTGAAAGTAACTTGAGGACTAAACATTCTAAACCCTCATTTCACAGATGGGGAAACTGAGGCCCAGTGATTTGCCCAGATGAAAGTAGGTATCACACTGGACCTCAGGCTTCCCTATTCCCTAGGCTCTTCTTTCTTACTCTATGCATCCTGTGTTGATTGGTTGGCATCCTCACAGTATCTCCAGGAACTCTAAATAAAACATCACCACTGAACTCTGGAAAGACATGTCTTTTGAAGGATGGGATTTCCTATCAAGGAAATGCCATTGGCAAGAAGGTGAAGACTAACTTTGATTTACTCTTCTAGGCATGATTTTAATAACGAGGCACTTATACATACATGGAAGCCATACCAACATGGGGTAGATTCGAATAAGGTAAGGCAGCATAAAATATAAGCACAAGCTAGGCCATGTTCAAATACCTGGCCTCATATAAGTCAAAACCATCATATCTAGAATGATGAAAATAGAAAGATGTCACTTCCATTGAATTCAGTTGGAAATACTTGCATTTCAATTTCAATTAGCAAGATTTCATCAGAAGGGTTCCGTAAATTGAGTTATTATTTGGATTCTTTGTGTGTATGTGTAGTTTTGACTCCCTTAGTGTTGCTGCTACCGCTGCTCTGTTACTGTGGGATGCCGGGACTCTGATCTCCAACCGTGCTTTCACCCAGCTGAGTAGCCTCCAAATCTCTCCTTGCTGGTGAGTCAGATCATCTAGATAGACTCTCCACAAGAACCACCCAGTGAAAAAGGGCCAACCAAAGTGGCTGCAACCCAGTCCCTGTGAGACCAGGACCTGAGCATAATAGGCCACTTGATACACATTTAAAGGGATTCCAGGAAAAAACAAACATAGTAAGGGAGTCTTTAACTTACAGGTTATATTCTTTGGAAGTGGTCCCCAAAGTCATCTAAACTCCCCTCACTTGCCCAGATACCAAAAACCCAATTCAAAGCTTCTGGTGAGCCTCCCCTGTTTGGTAGGGTCAGGGAGCAGGGAGGGGAGTCACTCAATGAGAGTGTGGCTCCTTTGGCTTATGTATCTGAAAAATTCTTCAAGTCCAACTGCAAATGAGTCGGCAGAGTTTTCTGGAACATCCAAGGAGAGGACGCTTTCTTTAGGAGACTGTTTATTTGGTTGCTACATAATACTGTAGATTGATTAGGAGCAAGAATGAGTGAAACTATCTGGAAAAAGTGAGGGCAGCTTGAAAGCGTCGCTCACCCACGACCCAACGGAGGAAGAAGCATTACAGTTCCACGCGGCTCATTATTTTGTGGTGGAGTGAGAAAGTGACGTCATCCAAAATGTTATTATAAAATCTTTATTCATACTGGCCCAGATATCAGCCTTAGAAGGTCAAGATTTCAGAAAAAGTGAATTATTTCAAAATTTAAACCCTTGATATTTAAAGGTGTAAAACATGTCTAATGTGGCTTTCAGTATGCTAAGAAATGCGTCAAGAGCAAACTCTAGACAAAATATAAATTAATAGAGCTTAGAAACATCGTTCCTCATTTTCTAAATGTTTTCATATCTGGTAAAATGACCAGGATAGAGGGTGATGGTTTCAGTATGCTCAAGAGTCAAACAAGTTTATAGTGATTATTTGAGAGGCTCGAGTCTCTGAAACCCCATTGCCTTATGCCAGCCCCTAAATTTGGGCTGGCCCCCAGAATTATTCTGGCTGGAGCCTGAATAAAGGTAACAATGTTTGGTTTCTGGAGGGAGCCTTCACCCAAGTCAAAAGACTCAGCAAGAGGGATGCCCCCACCTGGAATTCCACAGTCTCAGGCTCTCCATTTCAAGGAGCAGGGGCTCATCAGGGTCACTCATCAGCATGGCAATGGTACAATTAATGCACGATCAGTAGAGCTGGGCTTCTTGACCTTGGCACTGTTGACATTTGCTGTTGTGGGGGACACATTTGCTGTCTGTGCACTGGAGGAGATATAGCAGCATCCCTTCCTCCACCTACTAGATGCAGGTAACACTGCTCCCTCCTCTCAAGTGTGACAGCCAACATGTCTCCGGATGTTTGTAGATGTCCTCTGGAGGCCAGAATCAACCCCAGTCCAGAACCATTGCAATAGAAGTAATATTTTATCAACCATATGCAGCATAAATGTTGCTAAGCAATATAAAATGGACTATTTTAGATATCAAGTCTTAGGAGAAACCACTATCACTGAAAAAAAATGCTGATAATTAGAAATAAAAATAGTAAATGAAAACTAGTATTGCTTTGAAACATCCCCTCAAAGAAGAGAAGCTTTGTGTAAATTCTGCCTTTTCACCCACGAAGATGACCGTAGTAGCAGGTGTGGTAAAAGACATTGCTCAGAAGCCTTTTCCTGGTTTGCTGGTACAAATAGCCCCTGGCTTAGGGCTACAGCTGCCGTGCATAGTCTGTGAGTCT
Source organism: Manis pentadactyla (assembly GCF_030020395.1). Taxonomy (NCBI): domain Eukaryota; kingdom Metazoa; phylum Chordata; class Mammalia; order Pholidota; family Manidae; genus Manis; species Manis pentadactyla. The sequence goes on from NC_080038.1 coordinate 8,321,836, forward strand.
CTCCCAACCACTCCCAAACATCCCACATCATGTAAACTTGAGTATTATAATGAATTGCCAAGACAGGTTCTGAGAGCCAAAAGTGAAGCTACTTGACCGGAGCACTAAGATACAGACTAGACCGTTGGGGATGGTATCTTTCCATTTTTATGGTTTCAAAGTACTCATAAGTGTGATGGGGGTTTTGGAGATAACCCTTAACTTGTCGGGGACCCTGTCATGTTTTTACCCAGAGCCGTTGTAGGGAATCCAACTTGCGTTCTAGAGTATTGTAGAAATACTCTTTATGAGCCTGGGTTGTTGTGTGTGAAAGTTAAAAAGAATGAAGTTACGCATGTGTGGGCACACTGGCCATTACATCCACGCGCATACATATATATGCATACATGGTATGAATTCATCTCTCTAAATGCCTACGGTGATGATAGTGATGGGATAGTTGAAAGTGTAAGCACAAATTGGGGCTGAGACACTCAGAGAAAAATGATCTGTAATCCTGAGAAAGAGCCATCTGCCATGGCTGGAGGCTCAAGCAGAGAAGAGATAAATGGGGAGGCCCCAGGAACAGATGGCGAGGCTGTACCCCCCGCACAGAGCAGACGGCCCAGCAGCTGGCCCTGATTCATACAGACAGCTGATGATCGCATCATGTGTCAGATTACACCCAAGTGAGCAGCTACCCATTCCAAGCCAGTTCAGGCCGACGTGGAGGCACATCACAGACTGCGTCCACCAGGAAAACAGCACTGAGCCCTGCCTTGTTGTCCTCTACGGAAAGAGCAGCCAAAGGGGTGTGAGCCGGTCCCGCCTCTTCTTTTGTATTCTCAGGGTAAACAGGAGTAGGGGAGGAGAGAAGTCATGCTTTGCAAGAAGCTTGTTGACCTCAGTCTTCCATCTCTGTTTGCTCTCCAGATTACATCATAGAGGGAAAGATAAGGAATTTTAGTGTATGAAATTCAACTCAACAAAGTGATCCCGTAGTCCAAGATGTGGAAAGAAAAGTTTCTGTGGATGAACTTGATCCACTCATGCTTTTTAGTGATGCCACAAGCCCTTCTAGCAGCATATTAGAAGTTGTACTCGACACCTGCACCCTCTCCAGCGTGCCCTTCAAGTGAGAAACTCTGAGCTGCCTATTAGGTACTAAGTCTTGTAGACTCTTACCTCTTTGGCATCTCTTGCAACCATCTTGACTTCTCTATCCCCACTGCAATTGCCTTAGTTCTGACTTTCATTAATCCCTGCCTGGACTGTTACAATTGTTTCTTCTAGTTGGCTTTTTTGCTTCAATATGTTCTTTCCATAGCTTCCAAAATAATCCTTTAAAAACTCAAATATTTTATTATTTTCTTGCTTACAACTCTTGTCCAACTGCCCATTCCCAAAGTTTTTTAATTTTCTTTTTGTCCTGACAGACACAGTACAGGTGAAATTCATCAGAACAGCAGAATCCTATAGGTATAGCCAAGTTTTAACTATCACCACCACGCCTTTTTTTTTTTCAGGGAAATAAAGCTCAGTGCAGTGAGTCATGGTGCTTGATGCTTCGTTACAAGGTAGAACGTAGATTACAGAGACTAGGCAATGATCACAGTTGCATATGTGTTGGGTATAACACATCACCTCCCTCTCATGAAAGGATATGTGCTGGTGACAATGTTAAGGTCTTAGTTTTGATAAAGGTACTATGGTTATAGAAGATGATAACAATAGGGGAAGTTGGTGAAAGGTATATGGGAATACTCTCTACTATCTTTGCAACTCCTCTGTAAATAGAAAATCATTTCAGAATGTTACTATTACCTATGCTCTTGATGTGCTTTATGTCTACTATATTCAAATAGTGGAAATACCACGTAATATGCTACCATGCATCTCTCCCCCAGCTCCAACATTCAGTGATATCTAGTTGGTGGTTTGATATCAGCCAATGTGGGGATATCTACATCACGGCAATTGGTGAAGGTTATAAACATGTGTCAGCACACCAAAGCAACCAGAGGTTGCGCTCTGTGATTGAACAGCAGAAAGATATTGATAAATATGTGTCGCCACAAGTGTGAGGGAGAGGAGAAAATGGCAAATGTGAAAGCCAGCTCCCTGCCTTCTCCATGAGGGCCGTAAGCCTCCTGCTATGGGTGTTGCAGAGTCGCTGGGCAGCCAGGTCGCAGGCATAAGGCCGAGATCCCTGTGCTGCTCCAGCCCCCAGAAAGGCAGGGTATGGAGCCCACCATCTGAGATCCTGAAAACTTTGTGCAATAGGGGCGGGGTAGAAACAATAAGCCAAGCAGGAGGATTTCTGTAATTTTAGCCAATGTGCATAAATTGAGCAACATTCAAAGCACTCAAAATTTGGCATGGGGGCAGGGCCCATCAGTTCTGCATAGCCACCAACACAACATGTTCCAGCATGCTTTTCTGTCCATAAAAACTTTAGTCCATTAAATGATAGTGTTCTGTGCCCAAATCATTAGAAAGATAGAGTATATAAAGAAAAAAGGATCACTTCCAGGGACCACACATCCAACAGAGTGAGAAGTTGCAAAGATCTTGCAGGACAGAGATGATCAGGGTATATTTTAGTAATTTTTAAGGCAAAAACTCTATTCAACTTTCCATAAACATGGGGTTTCATCTTTGGGGGAGGAAAGGCAGGGATCAGAGTTGGGGTAAAGTATGAAAATCAGCAAACAAGGCAAAAATGGCTCAAAATTAATGACTCTAAAATCCCTTCAGTCAGTGGTTTTGCAGAGAGGGTACGCCCCTAGAAGGAGTTTAGGATATTTTGTTGTGTGTTTTGGCTTTCCCGCCAATAGGGAGGGGGGAAGTTGCCTTAGACATTAACGAGGTCCAGCTGGGGACTTCGGGCGTCCCTCATTGCTCAGAAAGCCTAGGAACACAAAGGAGCCTGAGCTTTGTGTGCTGAGGGACGTCTGCATGTCCTGCTAGGCACACAAGTGTGCAGAGACCTGCTTAAGACATCTGAGGAGAGACACCACATCATTTATAAACAAAGTCTTTTTAGCACTTTTCATAAGTACTGAATTTTTCTGGAAGGAAATTACTGCGTAAATCAGAAGGTCATGTTTTGTTTTGTATGGAACTTTAGCACAAGTTGTTCACTGTTCCAGAAAATCCTGACACCACCGGTCTTCTATATGGCCCACCGGTATCTGTTGGCATCTGTAACTATGGCATTCTTGGTGATCTTATGAATTGGCGCAGGCCTCTGATGACTTTATCTTCTGAGGCAGCTGTATACAAATCAAAATGCATACTATTTTATTATCCGTTATCTTTTTATTTCCCCTGGATATATTACAATCATAACATTATATTGATGTTTTCAAATTATCTGTATAGATGTAGGTTTTATTATGTATGCATATGCATATCATTTCAAGATAGAAAAGAAGCTGTTCTAAAACATTAGTTATAAGAAAGGTGCACTAAGTCTCATAATGTTGAGGATCACTGTCCTACATTTCCTTAAATCACTGGAACCTAGACGGCTTGAAACCAAGTCACGAATGAAATTTGGTTTTTTTTTTTATTATGCATCAGGCCCTGGTCTCCTTTCGGGTCCTGGAGATCCTGGCTTTGCCTCACTGGACGCAAAGTTTCTCGGCGTCAAAACTGTTGACATTTGGGGCCAGATCATCCCTTACTTGGGGGAGAGGGTAGGGCCCTGGGTACTGCAGACTGCTAAACATGGGCCCTGGCCTCCACCCACCAGATGTGAGGAGCACCCCCCCAAGTTGTGACAATGAGGAATGTCTCCAGATAACTGCCACATGTTCTCCAGGGGGCAAAATTGCCCCTGGTTGAGGACCTCTGGTGTTAGGTGACTCCACTCTGGAGTTCTTTTCATAGTAAGGGGAACTTTGGGCACGTTTCTCAAAGTACAATCTTCATATTGAATCCGAAAACGTAGGATCCGCCCAGGTGCTGACAAAAGTACAAATCAGAATCTAGGGTGGGGGCAGGAATCTGCATCTTAACATGCATGTCACCGAGGTGCAGGAGTGCACAGATCCACAGCCACAAAGATCCGGGCTTGATCCCAGTTTGGCCTGTTCATAACTGTACGACTTCAGCAATTGAACTGCACTGAACTTCCAAGTCCTCATTGACAAATGGAAAGGGAAAATCATGCTGCATCTCAAGGTTGCTATGACGATTAAACTTGGGGGTCTTATTCATCTTTGTAAAGCCTTGTTATCCTAACCCAAGCCAGGCATGCACAGAAGGTGCAAGGTTGAGGCCAGAGACCCCGGGGACAGGGACTGAAGAGCCAGCCCTGGCTTCAAGGGGGCAAATGCTTTTTTTACGGGCAGACACCAGAACAGGGTCCTCAGTCCTTGTCTTTGTGTATTAAAAAAGAATTTAACACTGAGACTTAGGAGTATGCAAGCCAGCAGGGCACTTTATTGAAGTGAGGAAACAGAAACACCTTGACAGAACAAGGTGGGCTGTTCAAGAGAGAGTCAGCCCTGAAAAGAATCAGGGTGGGTCCTACTATGGGGAGCAAAAACGTTTGTTCATCTATTAGGTCACCTAGCACAAGAGTACAGAGGGTTTTAATTAGCACATGCGCCACTGCATTACATACATACCCGTAGGTTGCAATGTCACCTCTCATAGCATCAGCATATAAAATCTCCACGGGGTGGGGGCGGGGGGGCAACTTAGTATTATGATGAGGAAAAGGCAACTCTCAGATCCCAGATTTTCCTTATGCGCATACCACAAGTTGTTTGTGTCTTGATTCATTACCTGACCAAGAGCTTTCTAAGCCTAGGACATGGTGGCTATGAAACTTGTTAAAACAATAGGGTGACACAAAAAACAAGCTGTACTGGAGCATTACGGAGCCAGTGGTCCGAGTCCCAAGGCACTGCGTCAGGACAGGTGTGCGGGGTGGGCCGGGTCTGTCCACGTTTCCCCGTCTCCCTGTGATGGGCGGCAGCTCCTCAGCTCCCAGCCCCGCCCTCGACAACAGCTGCTACTCTCCAAGGGGCCCAAGACTCCTTCCTCCTCCTTGCCGCCCTCCTTTCAAGAAATCAGCCATAGACAGTCCCAGGGAACAAAGATTGAAAAGAAACAAGCCCAGAGCTCCTGGGATGATGACCGTAGCTACCAGGTGCCCAGCTCTTCTCTGGGATGTCTTCAGTCGTTCCATCCAGTAAAGATTATAGGGTCAGGAATAAGCTAGGCTCATCCCAGCCATTCCCTCCTATTTCCACGGGCAGTGGTTACCCTTATGAGGTTCCAAAACCTTGTCTCTCAGCCAAGGTCGCCCAGCTCACAAAGGGAGGAAGCAAGGATTTGAGCCCCGTCAGTCTAACCAGAGTATATGCTTCAAAAAATATGAATGGGAAACAACATGTCCAAGCAGCGATGAAGTATGACGGCGGTAGACCCGTGCTGTCTAATACAGTAGCCCTGGACACACGGGGCTATCTAATGTGAATGGATAGTCACTAAAATTAAATTAAAAAGTCAGTGTTTGGGGCACACTAGTCACATTTCAAGCACCCAACAGCCACACGTGGCTAGGGACTACTGTATTGCACAGCACAGTTATACATTCCCATCACTGTAGGTTTTATTGCACAGCATTGCACATTTTATATAACCACAGAGACCTGGCTCAGTGCTTCTGTCATTTTTACTAGGACTATGTTAAACTAAAATGAAAATATACATTAGGAATTTCTGGGGAAAAGCCACATTTGCTCACCTTAAATGGTTGATTCTTTTGTCACTTGGAGGAAATATAGCAGAAAGGAAATTAATCAGTGAAATATTCTCCTGTATTGAGTCCTCATGAAATTAACAACTGAGTCACAGAAAAATCTCCCTTTCCTAATACTCTTTCGTAGAGAAATTATTTGAAAAATGCCCTATTCAGAATCTGTGTTTCCCTCAAATATGAACTTCTGTGTATTTTTTAAATGACTGTAAGATCTACTACAACATTGACCAGAAGGGAATTATTCATAAACAGCCATACATCATTTGTCACTGGTTATTTCCAGGAAGAGCAAAGAAAAACAAAGTGTATTAGATCTTTCATAGCAGAAGATTTTGTATTCACAAACTCAGTGCTAATAGAGAAAACTTGTAGATGTTTACCAAGGAGGGCACTTCACCTGGGGAAGTTCCCAAATGAGACTAGTTGGATCCCTTCACTTCATGGAAAATGGGAGACCCTTGGAATTTACTAGAATCGTGGAATCATGAGGTGTCAGAACTAGAAAATACTTCAGAACATACTTTCTCTGCATTTCTAGATAAAGACACTGAGATTCAGACTAAGGGGACTCAGCCAGTTCGTTCAGGACTAAGGGAGTGGCAAGGACACCTGTGGCTTCAGCTCGCTGGGGCTTTCCTTCCAGAAGCTCGGCCAGAGCAGTGAGTGCCCTTTGGCTGCAGTACTGACAACAGACCAGCATATCTGGGGTGTCTGTTATATCCCACAACAGGTGCACTGATGTCACGTGACTTCCCCAGATAGTGATTGTCAAATTCCTGACACAACAGAAAGCTACAAACAGCCCTTTCCATTCACCAGCTCCTGGTGATTTTGAAAACAGAAGAGATCAGCCCCTTTTGCCCTTTAAGATTTTCAGCTGCTTCCTTCAAAGGAGGCAAAGGAGCAATGTGGAGACCCACGATTTAGGCACGAGCTGCCTTGGTTTCCAAGGCCGCAGGGGACCTGGGTGTTGGGGACCATGGGAACATGATTAGACCTTGAAGCAGCCTTTCATGAAGTAATCCTTGAAAAGGTCTCGTTCAGGAGCAAGGACAGTACCTTTCTCCTGTGCTCAGTGCCCTGTACCTGTTCCCCCCTGAACGCCTTGCTTTGTCTCTTCTACAATGCAGAGGTCATTGGATGTTTATGAAGAAAACCCCGCAGACTTCAATATTCCCCTAAAGCATAAAATTTTAATTCCCTCAGCTTTGAGATCAGGCAACAAGTGCCTATATCACAGGATTGTTCCAGGATTAAATGCAATCCTTTATTAAGGGAGTTGGAGACTCTGGGTTTATTAATTTCTTAAGGGACTTTCTGCCACTAGAAAACATACTAACCAAGCAGAGCTCTTCCCTCAAATGGAAAATTACTTCAGAAATTCTTTACACTCAGCAGGGAAGATGTAAAGAGTCATATGTTATGTCCCCCTATATCAAAAGTCCAGGGAAGTCTCTTCAGTGCCTTTTTCTTATATGAAGCCTACATTGCTATTGGATAGATGGCTGAGAGGAGGAAAATTCCCAGACGCTAAAAGATGACAACTGGGCCCAAATAATGACATTGTGAGGGCCTGCATTAGTTATCTATATATATATTGCTTGGTAACAAATTATCTTAAAATGTTGTAGTGACTCAAAATAATAAGCATTTATTAGCTTGCAATTTCTGGAAGTCAGGAATCCAGGTGGTTCTGTCTCAGGGTCACTCTTGGGGTTGCAAACAAGATGTTGGCTGAAACTGCAGTCATGTGAAGGCTCGACTGGGGCTGGGAGATCCACTTCCCAGATGGTGTACTCACATGGCTGTTGGCAGGAGGCCTCAGTTCCTGACCACTAGACTCTACATGTGGCTACTTGAGCGTCCTGATGACATGGCAGCTAAGCCATGAGAGAGACAGCAAGGAGGAAGCCACAATTTTGACACCCTCGAATCTGAGAAGTCACTTCTACCATATTCTCTTATTTAGAAGTGAGTCACTAAGTCTATTGCACACTCAAAGAAGGAGAATTAGTCTCCACCTTTGAAGGGAAAGAGTTTCAAAGAATTTGTAGATATGTTTTATTTATTTATTTATTTTTATTAAATTATCACTGATATGCACTCTTATGAAGGTTTTATAAGAAAAACAATGTGGTTACTACATTTACCCTTATTATCGAGTTCCCCCCATACCCCACTGCAGTCACTGTCCATCAGTGCAGTAAGATGCCAGAGTCCCTATTTGTCTTCTCTGTGCTACACTGTCTTCCCTGTGACCCCACACACACCATGTGTACCAGTCAAGATACCCCAAAATCCCCTTCTCCCTCCCTCCCCACCCACCCTCCCCCACCCCTCCCCTTTGGTAACCCCTACTCCCTTCTTGAAGTCTGTGAGTCTGCTGCTGTTTTGTTCCTTCAGTTTTGCTTGTTATACTCCACAAGTGAGGAAAATCATTTGGTATTTGTCTTTCTCCGCCTGGCTTATTTCACTGAGCATAATACCCTCTAGCTCCATCCATGTTGTTGCAAATGGTAGGATTGGTTTTCTTCTTATGGCTGAATAATATTCCATTGTGTGTATGTACCACCTCTTCTTTATTCATTCATCTACTGATGGACACTTAGGCTGCTTCAATTTCTTGGCTATTGTAAATAGTGCTGCAATAAACATAGGGGTGCATATGTCTTTTTGAATCTGAGTTGTTTTCTTTGGATAAATTCCTAGGAGTGGAATTCCCGGGTCAAATGGTATTTCTATTTTGAGTTTTTTGAGGAACCTCCATATTCCTTTCCACAATGGTTAACTAGTTTACATTCCCACCAGCAGTGTAGGAGGGTTCCCCTTTCTTCACATCCTCGCCAGCATTTGTTGTTCCTAGTCTTTTCGATGTTGGCCATCCTAACTGGTGTGAGGTGATATCTCATTGTGGTTTTAATTTGTATTTCCCTAATGATTAGTGATGTGGAGCATCTTTTCATGTGCCTGTTGGCCATCTGAATTTCTTCTTTGGAGAAGTGTCTGTTCATATTCTCTGCCCATTTTTTAATAGGGTTATTTGCCTTTTGGGTGGTGAGGCGTGTCAGTTCTGTATATATTTTGGATGTTGTTGGATATGTCATTTACAAATATATTCTCCCATACTGTAGGATGCCTTTTTTAAAAATTATTTTTATTTTTTTGAAGAACATTATGTTTACTAGGCTCTCCCCTACCCCAAGTCCCCCCCACAAACCCCATTACAGTCACTGTCCATCAGCATAGTAAGATGTTGTAGAATCACTACTTGTCTTCTCTGTGTTACAAAGCCCTCCCCTTTCCCCCACCCCCCACATTATACATGCTAATCATAATACCCCCTTTCTTCTTCCCCACCCTTATCCCTCCCTACCCTCCCATTCTCCCCAGTCTCTTTCCCTTTGGTAACTGTTAGTCCATTCTTGGGTTCTGTGATTCTGCTGCTGTTTTGTTCCTTCCGTTTTTCTTTAGTTCTTATACTCCACAGATGAGTGAAATTATTTGGTATTTGTTTTTCTCCACTTGGCTTATTTCACTGAGCATAATACCCTCTAGCTGCATCCATGTTGTTGCAAATGGTAGGATTTGTTTTCTTCTTATGGCTGAATAATATTCCATTGTGTATATGTACCACATCTTCTTTATCCATTCATCTACTGATGGACACTTAGGTTGCTTCAATTTCTTGGCTATTGTAAATAGTGCTGTGATAAACATAGGGATGCATCTGTCTTTTTCAAACGTAGGATGCCTTTTTGTTCTGCTGATGGTGTCCTTTGCTGTACAGAAACTTTTTAGCCTGATGTAGTCCCATGTGTTCATTTTTGCTTTTGTTTCCCTTGCCCAAGCAGATGTGTTTAGGAAAAAGTTGCTCATGTTTATATTCATGTAGATATGTTATAAAACTACAACAGGGCCTCTGCCTGGGTGGCTTACCAGTCAGCTTTCTTGTAGCTCCCCATATTGGCTCTGAACTTGTCACACCTCAATGACCATCAGTGTATAAGCTTGGTCATATACAAAAGGCTCTGAAAAACTGGGTAGAAAAAAACTTCAAAATATAATGAGTATTGCATTACTTTTTCATTCTCCTTAATTAAAATGCAGATTTCCACAAACTCTATATATTAAAAATCCTTTTAGGGGTGATTACTAATCTAAAATTTGTGGTGATTTAGGCAGGGCTGGAGAATAAAACAACTCTGTCCATAAGAACAAATAAAAATGTATAAATGTGATCTGAGAAGCAGTATTTACATACTTTAATGAGGTCACTGCTTTCAGGCACTTTATAGGCAAACTTTCTATTTAATTGAATTGCCGAGGCCAGATTTAAGCTGACACATAGAAAAGTTCATTAAAAAAATTAATCTTGTACCCTGGACCTAAGGGAAAGACAATGAAGCCTTCATATACACAACCACATTTTGAGGAAAGTGGCTCAGCTATTTTTGTAAAGCTATTTCTCTTTGTGTTATTTTTCCCTAAAATCCTACTGTGAAAAGTTTTAAGCATGCAGAAAAATTGAAAGAATAACACAATAAATAGTTGAATATCCTCTATCTGGATTTGACCATTTTGACATTTTACCATATTTACTTCTCATTCTCAATCTATATACATATTTATATTTATATATATATATATATACACACACAAATCATGCCAAAATATTGCCTTTTTTTGTTGCTGACCTGTTTGAAAGTAAGGTGCAAATGTCATGACACTTCCCTGCTAAATATGTCTTCCGAGGGGCCATACTCTTGTATAACCTTAACATCATCAGCATATCTAAGAAAATAATTTCACTATATGATCTTCAAATGCAAGTTTTCCTCCAATGGACATGACAAAAAGACAGAGAAGCCAGCTTGAAGGTGCTTCTTGACAAAATCAGGAAAAATTCGAGCATCAAAATAAATCATGAAAAAAGGGATTACAGCCCACTGGACAAGATAAGAAATCAGGAGTCCATATTCTATAAATAAATAAATGGAGGTGAGGGGAGCTTGTCCTAATAATAGAAAGTCAGCCCTTAAGTAGAAGGAGCAATGGGATGAGGAAAATCATCAAAATAACAATTGATTTAGGCAGAACTCATCAATGACCACTAAACTTGGTGAAAGTCTCAGGAGGGTATTAGTTTCCTACGGCTGCTGCCACAAATTACCACAAATTTTGTGGCTTGAGACAACACACTTGTATTCTTTTATAGTTCTGTAGGTTCAAAGACAAGCACAGGTCTCACTGGGCTGAGATCAAGGTGTCCGCGGGCTGTGTTCCTTTCTGGAGGCCCTAGAAAAGCCGTTCCTTGCCTAGAGGTGTATGAATCATGCCTTTTTGTTTTCTCGATTTCTGATGCTTTGACATCTTGGGCCTCGCTGGCTCTGGAGGGGCTGCCCCTCGCAGGACTAGCCCATTCCTAGAGAGAGTGAGCTACTCACCTGTAAATGGGCCTTCTCTATGCAAGCCAATGAATCCAGAGCCCATACCCCCAAACACCACCTGTGTCAGGCTCTCACAGTCTCAGCCACTACCCCCTGCTCTAATCATTCCAGGGCCAGGTATTAGACAACTAGACACAGGCCTATACACAGAGCACATTAAAGTTATTCATATCAGCCAATCCTAAACCCACTTACTCTGCCTCACCCATTCCTTCCCATGGAAACCATAATAAAGGCCCTTGCCTGTGTTTTTCCCTTGCTTCCCTCTGCTTCCCGAACAACCTTGGTACTTCCCGTTGTAGCCCCCCGTGGTTTGGCGTGCCTCATCCTCCTGGGATCTGTGAAGGTAACAAACTGTCTTTTCAATGGCAACCTTCTCCTGATCTGTCTGTCTCATCATATCTGAATCATAATAAAACCTATATTTTAAAACATGGGGCTGTTTGCTTTCTCTGGCTCATGGTCCGCTTCTTTCATCTTCAAAGCCAACAATGGTAGGGCGAGACCCTCTCACATGGCATCATTCCAATTTGCTCCTGTTCTTACGTCTCTTTCTCTGACTCTTCCACTCTTAAGGACACTTGTGATCACGTTGGGCCCGCCAAGATAATTCATGATAATCTCCTTTTCTTAACATCATCTGATTAGCAATCTTAATCTTGTATGTAGCTTTAAACTTTGTATTTTGACATAATTTCAGATTTACAGAAAAGTTGCAATGCAACCTCACATAGTCACAGGTTCCAGGATTAGCACTTGGACACGTTTGTAAGGCCGCGCTACCTACCACAGGAGAAACAGGACATTGCTGTCTCAACATTTCTCCCTACAAGATATTTATGAGGTGTGAAGGGAAAAATAGTAGCTTTATAGTAGAGAAACCTGTCATATAGCACTTTAATCAAATGATCACATGTAACGTACCCAGCAATGGGGCAAACTGACCTCATGTGACCCACTGAATATGGTGCTGAGACAAACTCAATGTCACTCCTATGCTCTCCCTGCTCAAAGTGCATAACCTGAGTCAAACCATGAGAAAACAAACATAAACATAAAGTAATTGGCCTGTATTCTTCATCAATGTCAATGTTTTGAAAGACTTGAGAAATTGTTTAGGGTTAAATGAGATTAAAGGGACAGGACAATTGGCAAAATTTGAATGAGGTCATAAATTAGATCAGTACAGAATCCGTGTAAATTGCCTGACTTGAATGATTATGGAGTGGTTACGTAAGAGAATGCTCTTGTTTTTAGGAAATTTTCACTGAAGTACATAAAGGAAAGCAGCATCATGCCTGTAACAGACTTTGAAATGGTTCAGGAAGAAATTATATATATGAATGTATATTCCTATGTGTTTATATATGTGCATATGTGTGTATGTGCATAAAGGAAAAAATATGGTAAATCGTTAGCATTTGGGTATTATGAGTGAAGTTTATATGGTAATTCTTTGTATCACCATTGCAACTTTTCTGTAAATCCGAAATTATATCAAAATACAAAGTTTAAAAATTTCCTAATTTGTTTTGGATTGCATAGATATTTTTTCAACTCAGAGTCCAATCATAGTTCACAAAAACATTTAGAAATGATGTCCCTTTAGTCTTTTTTTAACCTATAATAGTCCTCCCCACTTTTCTTTTTCTTTCATGACACTGACTGTCTAAAGAGTCCATTTCAACTGCCTTGTTCTACATGGTGGATTTATCTGTTTCCTCATGGTGTTATTAAACTGACACCTGACAGTTTGCACTATCAGCCTTCTCCCTCCAATCTTACAACCCAAAGGCTTATTATAATTGTAGGCCAATCTCTGTCAAATCCACATGTACTTATTAGCCAGCAGGCACAGAGAACTAGCACATAAGCCATTCAGCAGCACAGGAATCCCCCCCCCCCACTTCCCCAGCCCCTCTCCCCCTGCATACACTGAGCAGGGACTTGCATGAATGGCTCACTCAGGAGTCCTGTGGGGCAGGACTGGGCAGACTCAAGTCATATTCAGATGCCTCGAGAAGAGGAAGGCCATGCATGGGCCAATGTGACTCAAGACCTTAGGGCTGCACATACTGTTTTAAACTGTTGGACATAAAGGATGAAGAAGTGAAGCAACTCAGGAATGCCCCACAGAACAAGCATGGGCAGGGCTAAGAATGGCTTTGTGAAAGAAAGAGCATCAGATTTTTCTTCTACTTCAATTTCTGCTAGCACCTGCCAAGCCAGCCAATTTTATAAAACTCTTCAATATGCACAATTGACATTAACTTTAAAGAAAAAAAAACATTGTATTTTGAAAACCACAAATTTACATTATTTGCAGATAACATGATATGATATATAGAAAATGCTAAAGACTCCACCAAAAACTGTTAGATCTAATCAATAAATTCAGCAAAGTTGCAGGATACCAAATCAGCATACAAAAATCAGTAGCATTTCTATACACCAACAACAAATTTTCTGAAAAAGAAATAACTCCATTTATAATACCATCAAAACCAATGAAATACTGAGGAATAAATTTAACCAAGAACGTGAAAGATCTATACACTGACTATTAAGACACTGTGAAAGAAGTTGAAGAAGACACAAATAAATGGGAAAGATATTCCATGTTCATGGATTGGAAGAATTAACATTGTTAAAATGTCCATACTACCTGTAACTCCAGGGGAAAATTCCGGGGCAAAATACCTTTGAAACCAAAATCAGTCAAAGGGAGAAACGCATTTACTTCTTACAAGCAGTTGTTCCTCATCTCTCTCAACCTGGCTGCAAAAGAGGAGAGCGTTCGACCCAACCTCTCTGGTCCAGATAAGCCCTTCCTTTCCCTGGTAAGTACCTATTGTTATGGAGATGGACCACTTCTCTCCACCCCTGGGAAACACCTATTGATATGGAGATGTACTAAGGCCAGGTGAGAGATTCTGGAAATACTGCAATTTTACCCACACTACCCAAAGCCATCTATAGATTCAATGCAATGCCTATCAAGATTCCAAAGGCAATTTTTACGGAAATAGAAATAACAATCCTAAACTTTGTAGGGAACCACAAAAACCCCAAATACCCAAAGCAATCCTGAGAAAGATGAATAAAATGTAGGTTTTATTTTTATTTACGTATGATGAGGCCAACAGATCAGGAGACAATTACTATGGAAAAGATAGTTTGTTATAGTTTCCAAGAGAAAAGAACATGTCACAACACTCAGGGCCACACGGGGAAGCACCGAGGTCAGTTCAGTGGCAAAGGGAGCAAATGGGAAAACATGAGCAAGAGCCTTTATTGTGGTTTCCATAGGAAGAAAGGGCAAAGCTCAGCAGGCAGGTTTAGAATTGGCTAAAATGAGTAATTCCAATAGGCTCCCGGTGTCGGACTCTCTCTAGTAACCTTGTGCCTGGCCCTGGGGTGTTTAGGGAACGAACAGTGGCGGAGGGTTTAAAAGCTTCATAAAGGTCATTGGGGCAGTGGGCTCTCAGTGGGTTTATTTGCATATGAAAGGCACATTTGCCGGAAGTCAAGAACTGTCTCTGGGAATTGGCTGGCTCTGGGAAAGGCAGCCCTTCCGGAGTCAGCAAGGCCCCATGATGTCAAAGCATCAGAAACACACAGTTAATACACCCAGAGCAGGAAGCTCCCTGTTTGGTCTTCCAAGCTGCCTCACTCACTTGGCTAGTGACCTGAGGCCTCAGTTCCCCTCCATGTGGACTCCTTCATAGGTCTTAAATATATGCATCTTCTGAACCGGAAAGACTTAAATGGAAATGCTAAGCAAGATGGAAGACCTTGACAAAAGTGCACACTGAGGTTTCAGCAACAGATGCCACATCCTGTGCTCAAAACAGGTTTTGATAGACTAGAGAAATGACAAGTCCCATGTCCTTGAAGGGGAAGAAAAGTTTGAAGAAAACAGAAAAGGGAGATTGATGTATGCTTCACCAGTTTGCCCAGGGCTGGATCTGTCATCCACTGACCATATTTGACCACAATAATAAATTGCTTATCTTTAAATTAATTTTCCAAGACTGCACTGTATCACTGTATAGCCTTTATTGCCATTAATCTGGATTGTCAAGACATCTCTGTATTAGCATCATGCTTCATGATGAAGCATTCACTCATTCAATCAAGTATTTACTGAGCACACATTATGGGCCTTTGTGCTGTGTACTGCGATGGCTATTGGGGATTAAATGGTGAAAAAACAAAGATAAATACAGTCCCCTCCTCCATGAAGCTTATTTTTCACTCTAGTGTGGAAGCCAGAAAAATCAAGTAACATACAAGTAAATGTAGGACTGCAATCGTGATAAAAGCTGCAAATCATGGTAACCACAGGGACCAAGAGGGGCAAAGAGATGGCTTCTCTGAAGGTAGTTAGAAGGGTGAATATCACATGGTGGTCTCCAAAATGGTGTACCTGTTAGGGGGGAAGTGTTGTGTATTTTCCTCAGTTCTTGTCCCCACCACAACAAAGAATTGGGCAGAGACACAGTAGTGAAGCAGAGTAAAAGTTTTATTTAAAGTTACTTAGAGAAAAAGTACAGGCGACTTCAGAGAGAGAGGAGCGCCCAGAAAGACTGGGGGTTCCCCCTTTTAAGGACTTTTCAGGAATGTGACAAAGAGCTAGGGGTGTGGACTTGTTAAGTGGTCCCAAGTATCTTTGATGAGACTTTAACTTTCTTATCAGTCTTCCAGGTATTTCTGCAAAATTAGCTTAACACAAGAAATTAAGTGCTCTGGTTCCCTCCCAGGACAGCAGTTTCTTGGTTTGGGAGCATCAGTTACCACTGCCTGCCCAGCCCCCGCAAGGTGGGCTGAGTTACTGTCTGTTTGCTAAAGAGTAAGTTAAGAATCTTACCTTTTAACTTGTTGGGTTTTTTTAATGCAATTTTAGCTTAAAGATGGAATCTTCCCGTCTTTATTATGCTGTTTATAGGTGGGCCTTTTAGCAAGCTACAGTAAATCTTACAATGGCATGGTCTAATTGACACAATGAAGACATGGGCTGCGCTCAGGTACTTTTATCTGAGGAATATTCAAACATTCAAGGCCAAGTTGCTCCTGACCTTTTGAGCTTTAACTGATTAACTCATTAACTCTGAGTCTTTTCTGGCTTTCTCGTTTTAACTGGTTAACTGAGTCCTTTCTAGGGGGCTTTTACTGACCTTACTCTCTTTCCACCCCACTTATATCTATTTTCCTGCCTAACATCCCCATTACTATGTTGCAGCCACCAAGGATCAATTTTTGGGGTAGAGATGAAACCTGTGAGCAAGGTGCAGAAGTGTTCCATGAATGATGGGGAGTCGTCAGGAAGTCAGTAGGAGAGACAGAAGGTGGCACAGGGGTGAAATAGCATGAGCCGGAAAGAAATTTCATTTTGTTTTTAACAAGAATATGCAAGAGAATGGCCAGGAATATATAATGAAGAACTAGAGGGAATAGTAATTTCAAAAAGACAAATGCAAATTATGTAATTTTCTAAAAATGCCCATGAGCCTCCCCTCCCCCACTGGAAGGTTAAGACAATGCAAAATTGATGTGTGAAAGGACTGTTGTCCAACACAGCATTCAGAAGCTCTTTGTTAGTGATTCTGCCCATCTCTGCCCTTCTTCCTTCCTATGACTTCATGCTTTGTCTCTCCTCCCAAGAAACATGTTTCTGAATTACACGTTTTCTGTTGCAGGCTGATATTCATAATTCCAGTGCCTTCTAATGCACAGTTTGTTCCCCATTTCAGTGTACTTCCTTCAGCAATAGATGTGCTTTCATAAGAGCAGCCTTCAGAAACAGCCAGCACAATATACAGTCCATCATCCAGAGAGCATATTTCTCAGCAGCCCACTCATATTTCATGAATCATAGAGCAATTGTTATAAGTGATTTTGCTAGGGAAAGTTTCATTTTACTTTCAATCCAATTATTTTGATTGATAGAAGTAAGATGGTGAATTGGTTCTTTTCTCTAAACTTGTAAAATAAATTCAACCAAGTAAATTTAAAGATCTAATTGGCTGTATTATCATCTAATTGACTATATTATCAATGATTCATGAATCAGACACCATCCAGTCTAACAAATAGAAGGGTGCTCCAAAGAGTCATTTGAAGTAGAAGGCTTTTATAGGCAGAAACCAGGCAGGTCAAGGACGTTACTAGCAGGAGAAAAGAAAGGTTTGTTTCAGGCAAGGTCACCTTCCCACTGACGGGAAGGGCAGGAGGTCTCATCATGCAGATTACCTCCCTAGTGCTGAGCAGTTAACAGACTGATTGGTTTAAAATTCCACTCCTGAGAGAGACAGATACTGCAATCAGCACAGGTATTGAGTCTTGGTGGGACAATAGAAGTGATTCTGTTTGGGGCCTGTTGTTTCTTTTTAACACCGATTGGCATATTAAAATTGTGAAATCCACGGTAGGTTACATCCATTTGGTGAAAATCCTCATTTAAGAAACAAAATTAGCTCTCTACCTAGTGAGAGAAATTGCTCAAATTTAACAGCTGTGGCAGAAATCTTTCCTAGACTAAATTCAGCCCTTGGCTTCCTTCTCTAGTGAATCTGCTTTCTCCATCCAACTCGGTATCTGCAATTCAAAACTTGTACCCAAAGATAGCTGGAATTTTCAAGGAAGCAAGAAACTTATTAATGACCAGAATGCTCGTTTATACAATCTCTCACCTTTATGTCTTGCAGGAAACTCTTACCTCCCCTTTGGAAAAATTTTTTCAAGTATCTGTGAGATTGGCTATTACATGAAACACAGATCATAACAGATACAGTTTAACTTGCAGAAAAAGAGGGTTGAATTTTTAAAGGGAACATCAGAAAACAAAAGCCTTATCTTTTTATTTAGACTTTGGAGACAAAAAAATAAATAAATAGGCAGAAACTTGCATAATCCTTATTAGATCCCATGAGCTATAAATGTGTTAGTACAGACTAATATGAAAGAATGGTTAGCTCTGTTTATGGATATAAAGGAAGAGACAGCCTTGCAAACCTGTAGATTAAACACTCGCTGAATATTCCTAGAAGTGTGTTGAAATAAGCTAAAGGGTTAATGACACAGATACGGGTGTTGCTTGAAAGAATATGACAAAGGAAGTAAGCGGCCTAATAAAAAGAGAAAGGCATCTCATCATGTAAGATTGTCAAGACTGTTCTTAGCAACCTCCTGCATTTCTATTGGTCATAATCTAGAAGGGTTGAGTCAAGAATTTCCTATTGTAAAGGGAAGAGGTCACCATTGATCAGTGCCTTCAGATTCAGGTTAATGCCCCAAGAACTTTTTTAGCATCTATGAGTCCATAAATGAGCACCCTGTGCCACACCAAAAAGGAGTAAAGGATTAAACAAGGCCATGGGAAGAAGCAAATTGCTATCTAGCAGTAACTCAAGCCTGCAAACTTGATACTCCCCACCCCATTCAAAAAATACAGTTCAGAGACCAAAGGTCCTACCAGCATGGATGATTCAATATCCATGTCTAGAAAGGATTATATATGGTTCCCAAAGAACAAATGCATGCAGCAGCTTAGGTGCTCACCATTGCTGGTAATGACTCAAGGGTCAGATTCTGGTGGCCAGGTGGCTCCATTTTTACTGGAATGCTGTGAGTCATGTGTTAGTTGGCTGCATGAAGAGACCATGCTGGCTTCGTGCATTCTTTTATTTCACATGATCCAGACACGGCAACCACCTGGCCAAAATTCCAAGACTCATGAGCAGATAAGAAGGGGAAGTTCTTTAAATGCTCAACCAGAGAAGAGAAAGCCTGAACCTTTTTAAACCTCCAAACCAAGAACAGCAAAATAAAACAATTTTCTACCACCGGACTTTTACATTACTAGTAACTTCTATGAACCCCAAAGAATATTTAAGAAACTATTTGAGCAGTGTTAAATTGACTATACACCCATGTAAATACTGTCTTTAAAATACCTGCCTAGGTACCTGAGCAGAATAGAAAGAACTAGTCAGGTATTTGAATCCTTTAAAGTCTTAGCTCTGGAAGCTCTAGCTATTTGACTGTCACCTACAGTTAGGTCAGTTGATTTAAGACAGCACTCAGGATTTATCTTCTCGTATTTAAAAGTCCCAAGGCGGTCAGTCCCCGCTAGTGGGTTGGCTTAACCAAGTCACTGGCAGAGGCCTCTGTGCCTCACCGTTCTCATAAAAACATGACCCTCGATGTTGCAAGATGGCGCTGCTCCAGCTGCAGCCATTGCATCACATTGTAGGGAACAGGAGGGTAAATGAAGGGCAAAAAGAAGCGCATCCTATTCCTTGCAAGGACCCCCTTGGTAAGTGCCAGGACACAGCTTTCAGACTGGCTCCAACTCAGTTTTATGGCCACACCGACCTGGGAAATATACTCTTTCAGTTGGCTTGCCGTCCTGAAAAATATCAGGATTCTTTGACTGAAGGAGAAGGGAAGAATGTATATTAGCTACATGTAACAAGCAGTCTTAGAGTGATATTTAAAGCTATTAACTTCTCAGAGTCCATGGCCTCCTTTATAAAATGGGTAGACAATACCTACTTCACATGGCTGGCAAAGTGAAAAACATCCCACAAATTTTAGCTGTTAACAGCCTCCCAAAACCTACTGTAGAGTCATTGGCATCCAAGCGTACATTCAGCATTACTCCACTTTCTGGAACAACCAAGGCCCTGGCAAGTGAGAGTGCAGACCCTGCTATGCTCTACTGCCCCATTCCATTCCTGTTAACAGGACATCTACTCTTTTCCTGTGATCTCATCCCTTTCTTATTGAATAATTCTTAGGAAATGGCTGTCTTCATTCTATCTTCCTACCTCTGTAGTTCTCCCAGGACCAGGCACAGCCATGCTCTTATCATTATATTGCCACCTAGCTTTAAAACCTGATACCTCTCACATTTTATGCAAATCTTTTCAGTGCCTTCCAAACACTTCAAGTCTCTGTAAGATCATTACTTCCTCTTCTTGCGTCTTGTTGAATTGCCTGGACAACTGGACACAAGTGCAATGCAATGTATATTTCTATGTAGGAGCCATGATACCGGTTCCTACTTAGAAATGCGCTAATGACAAGTAGTGTGCTTTGTTTACCACCACTCTTTCCACCTGGTGTTTTACTGAAGATCAACCTGCCAAGTTTTAAAGACATTTCTCATTTCTTTAATATTCTATAAGACATGCTCTTCAGGCATTTTATGCCATGTTAAGAATAACTTAATATTTTACAGATGTTAAAATTTTAGTTTAAGGGGTTGCGAATTGTTTCTGAATTTAAGTAGCTCATTCCAGACCTTCCAGGCTCTAAGCCGTAGGGCTAAGACCTATAACCACTGTCCATTTCCAAACCCATGTACCTTTTACCTAGAAGGAAAATACCTGACTCCTATTGGAGTCGATGTGAATCACACTGCTGTATTTTATAAAACATTGAGAAAATTCAAGGTTTAAAACATAGGGTGTAAAATCTACTTCTATCGTGATAAACTGTATTATTGGCACTCAGGATTTCAAACACTGAAATAAAGAGGTGGGGGTGGGGGGAAAACCCATGCTAGTCATTAGTTTCTAAGGCTTTATTCTACGCTAGTCTATTTGATACAGACAGGTCAATCAATCTTGGTTGGCTGTAATGAAAAATCTTGCTTGTCTAAAGCAGTTATATCACCTAAACTATGTATTCCCCCAAAATTATTTTTCTGTACGTAGCTTTATAAGTATAGAGAGACATTGGCAATGTCAGATTTGGGCATCATTGGTGAAATTTCAAGCCACCAAGGCTAAAATAGTTGTTTCACATAAGCATGCATTGCAGGCTGGCATGTGAGATTGGGGTATATTGATGAGGAAAGGGAGGGTCTAACCTAATAGAGCCAGATGTGTTGTATAGAGAGGATACTGAAGAGTAGGCATAGAGAATTGACCGCATGAATGCCTGGAACTAAATGGATTGATTGAAAAGGTCAGCATATTAGCAGGAGCCTCAAGCCTTCTCATCCATTAACCCAAAATATTGAGTGTAACCAGGAAACGAAGGGGAAAATGGAAAGCTCTTAAACAATGAAATGGCTTTTGTCTTCCTGAGATGAGACATGAATACCTATGTCTCCAACCCTGGAGTGTTTTCACAGCAGCCCTAAGATTCTTGACTAGGATGGCTATCACTGCATGAAAAATGAGAAGTCCATTATGGAGCACAGCTAAAAGGTAAAAGCTTGCTGAAGACTCACTAGCATGCACAATCAAATGAATCACTTAGTCGCAACAACAATAAATGATCTCTAGTGCTAAGAATATTAAGAATTTACAGATAATGACCACCAAACAAGGTTAACATTACATATAATCTACATAGTGCCTTACAAATTAACCGCATTTATCCAGGTGTATGACAGGATATAAGAGCTGCCTATGGGAAGCAATTTACGGCCAAGCAACCCTGGCCAGAACGACTTCATTGAACGGGCAAAGGGTATGTACGGTCCTTGGCCTCCCACTCTGTGTGATCTCATACAGACAGGAGAGACTACCAAGATGCCATGGGAACCAGGACATGGCTGTGCTAGTTTAAGGGTAGGGAAGGCTTCCCCCACTGGCCACTACCTCGCTTAGGCTCTGAAGACCTCATTTTGAAGGAATGAATAGATGAGAACTTTGATTCGCCACTACTCTCCCTAGCCCTTCCTGTCCTTCATTTCTGCTGCTTGGAAATGTCTGTCCTCTGCTTCTCCTTAATTAGGAGGTTTCACGCAGATGAGGTCCAAGGACCTATGTTCAAGTGTCTCTAAGTCTCTATGGGAATCATATTTTGTTCATTTCTAAGTTTGCCTTAAGAATAGTACACGAGCATATTCTGGGCTATCTGGTCAACCATCTTAGAACCATGTGCTCCGATGCAATTTCATGGTCCACATTTGCGTTTCTCTTAATGACTGCATTGGTGCCAAGTGATCTGCTTATGTAACCTGTTTGGCTTTTAATGCAGGGTTTCTCAAGCTAGGGTTAGCGCAGGCATCTGCTGACATGAATCTGGGGATCTGAAAACCTGCCTCGTTCATCCTCTCAGCCCTTGAGTGTTTTGTCCAAAGGCAGCTCTTTAATATGATCTCCATGAAAAACTTTTAATGTCTAATAAATGTCTATGAACCTCATCACTCATGTGAAGATGCTCGTGATCTTGATGGGCACTGTGTCCTCAGTGTTTTTTCCTTCTTTCATTCAGTGCACTGCATTTAATACGCTATACATTTTGAAAGATCATCATGGGCAGATGTAGAGAATTGGTGAGGGGAGTTGGGGGTGCCACGTGTGAGAGAGAAAAGGAGCAGCAGGACAGTGGAGAGCTAGGTAGTTCTTGTCTGCTTAGGAGGGAAGGAAGAGCAGGCGAGGACTTGGTGATGTGTTGTCCTATTTACAATTGATACAGATAGTGCTGTGATGGGAGAAAAGAGCCTGGACTGTGGAGTCATTGGGATAATTAAGCGACTGGGGCCAAATGCTTGGCTTTTTCAAGTCTTGGTTTCTTAATCTAAATAACAGGAATAAATATACTAATACCTCTTCAACCAATGGTACTAGAACAACTAGATGTACTTATTTTTTAAAATAAGAACTTGGACTCATCTGTCTCAGGCAAAAAGTTAATTCAAGATGAATTATAGACCTAAATGTAAATGCTATTATTTTTTAATACATGTAAAATTACTGCACTTCTAAAATAAACACAGAAGAGTATCTTTGTAACCTTAAAATGGGTCATGATCTCTTAGGGAGTTCACAAAAAGCTTTAACCATAGGAGGAAAAATTGATACATTGGACTGCATCAAAATTAAAGACTTCTGCTTTTCAAAGGACACTGTTTACATCTCAGTAAAATTCTCCATAGCAACTCTGATACCCTATATCAGACAGAACTACAAAGGTATCTCCAAAGGGCAGACCCAGTGATGAAAGATGCTAACGACCCACAAGTGTTCCTTCTGAGGTGTAGAGGAAAGGGAGGACAGTTGGGCCGGAGCAGAAGGGATTGGGTGATGGAGTCCCTTCCTGTTGTAATGCGAAACAACATGAAGCATTTCCTTTCAGTTTTACAAACCCATTTTCATGTCACATTTTCTGCATATGCTTCAAGTGTTACTGCGAAGGCAAGGGGGCAAATGAAGTAGTTCTGAGAACAAAGTGACAGCCCTTTGGGCAGCTCAGAAGCAGCCAGTTGAATACTCTAAGAGGCACCGTGGGGATTAAGCTTGGGGCAAAGTTCCAAAACTAAATTATTGAAATATGCAGACTTAATTATCCCCATCAAATAACACTCTCAAAGAAGTCTGAGCAGTTGCAATAGACAGATTTGCATATTAATTCCTTAATGTTTCCTGAAATATTGATTATTTTGTATTGATCTATCTCCTTTTTTAAGGCTCTAAATAATTTACATGTTTCTATAATATGTGAGAACACAGAGTGGCCATAATAATTGTTGAGGCTATGCTCTCTTGTTTGCAAAAGACCACGACCATGTTAGAGAAACCACCTCACGGGTCTGATTGCATGTTTGACAGAGCAGCAATGTCAACGCTAAGTTTCAGAGAACACTCTTCTTTCTCTTATTGTTTTCCATATTCCTACCCAGGAAAAGGTTGTGTTGTAACAGCAGTTGGTAAACTTTTTCCATAAAGGGCCCTATAGCAAATGTTTTAGGCTCACACACCATATGGTCTCTGTCACAACTACTCAACTCTGCCATTACAGCATGAAAGCAGATGTGGTGTTCCAATAAAACTTTATTCAATGGACACTAAAATTGAATTGCATGTAAGTTTCATGTGCTGTGGACTATTATTCTTTTTTATTTATATTTTTAGCATTTAATCATGTTAAAACCATTCTTAGCTCAAGACGCAATACATAATTAAGTGACTGCCTGGATTTAGCCCAAGGCAGGTAGCTTGCTGATCCTTAGATTAGAGTACTGGTATTTTCTGCCTGAGTTACTTTCACTAAGTCATCGAACCTTCCTGAGACTTTGTTTCTTTACACCACTTGGGTTATCAGATACACCTTAGAAGGTTGCTGAGGATTAAATGAATAAAATATGGAGAGGTTCTGTGTATGCTGGAAAGTACTTTAAAAATTAAATATGAATACTTTTAAATGGTATTACTCAAAATAGATTTATTGTTATATTTATACATTGGATATTATTATACAAGTGATCAGCCATAGTACCACTATCATAGCACCAGAGAGGAACACAATAACAAAGACTGGTAATGGAGGGCCTGATGCAACACTATGCTAAATGAAGTGGAATTTCTTTTATTTTTAAAAAATTGAATACTTTTGACATGTAGCATTATGCAAGTTTGGAATTTCATCTTTAACCGAAGAAAGCTTGACCTGTGCTTCTCCCTGGTCGTTTGCTCTCATTGGGTGGATAACATGATAAATCAGGGTCATTTGGGGAGTGAGGTAAAGGTGCAAGATGGGTAAAAACTGAGTGAGATTCTTGTTGGAAACCCTTTGTTCATCTATTTAAGTGGCATTTTCCTCCCTGAGATCTTGTAGGTGAGAAAGGACATCTTTTCTGGATGATTCAGACCTTTGCCTGCCTCAAGGCAGGATAAAATGACCCCTGAGCCTTCTCCTGTCAGTGGTAGCCATGACCGCTTACTAACTAAAATGAAACTTAAATTGCTTACCACGGAGAAAATCACAGCAAATATCACTGCTCCTTATATGATCTCTGTTTGGGGAGTATCCAAACAGAAGCATAAGCTCTTATTCAAAGCTTTCACGTCTTAATGTTTGAAGAGCTAGTTTTCAAGTTACTAGACTGTCTATAGATGGGCCCTTACTAGCCTCTTTCTTTACCTTCTGTTCTCTAGTTCTCTAGTCATGCAATGTCAACACAACCAAAGAAAAGGAAAATAAATTTAATCTGTAGGCTTATCTACTTACCCAGGAGCACCTAGGGCTTTGAACACTCTAGGAACTTAATAATATTAAGTTTGAAGGGCGGCTTTTAATGAAGTAATTATTTCATACTGAATAAATAAATAATTTTAGAATCATGTGGACCTACAGTTGGTGTCATGTCCCTTTCCTTGTCTCTTTGTTTCCTCCTGTCTTCAGCTGTAGAGGCCATTTAAGCCAGAATCACTAGAATAGTTTTGCAATTTAAAATGGGCCTCCAGGCCTTGGTCTCCTGCCATCAGTCTAGACAGAGACGGATATGGGAGCCTCTAGTAAGAACTTCTTCAGGTGTTCACTGCACTGTGTTGAGAAAACCACACAGAAATGCAATCTTAATCTCGATGATTTTTTTCTTTTGTATATTGTTGCTTTTTAACAAGTCTTGCTGTTATTATTTTATAACTACAAAGTGAATTAAAGCCTTTTAAAGGGCATATATTCAGTCTAGCCTGAGAGTGAGCATTCTTTATCCACTGGCTCTAAAGTAGAAGTTTTGATAATGTGCATCTCCCTTTCAGCCAATGCCACTTGAGACAAGATCATTAATCCTACAAGTGGTAACTGGTTAGTACAGGACTGATAACAACCATGGGAAACACGTTCAAGACATGTATTTGAGTTGAAGTAAATAAAGGGGGAACATGTTTCAGACTTGTGGCTGATGCAGGCCTGACCTTTAACAATACAAACATTAGACTATTTATTATAGTGCCTCCCAACATACCCTACATTTCCCAGGGGAGCCCTTGAGTACTTTAAAACTCTCAAAAAGTATTAAAATCTGTTCAAATAACCTCATTTAAAATATATGGAAAATGGTATAGATTAGACCTCACCAGCTTGGGATTCTCCTTCATGGAAGGTTGAGCCCACCCATGACAGCCATGGAGAATTCCCACCCATGGGGTCAACAGTTCTTGACTCCTACCGTCCCAGCTTTTATTTGGAGCCAGACTCTGGGCCAGGGGCTTTATACACAGTATCTGTCATTTACTCTTTACAGAAAACCACTGCAGAAACAGAGGTTCATATATGGGTGTTTGTTACATTGTTCTCTATATTTTTAAATTAGCATAATAGCCCAAATATTCATCAACTGATGAATAACTAAACAACATGTGGTCTACCCATATAATGGAACATTATTCAGCCACAAAAAGGAACGAAGTACTGATACACATTGCTACAACATGAGTGAACCTTGAAAACATGATGCTGAGTAAAAGAAGCCAGACACAGGTCACATATTGTTTGCCAGGAGATAGAGGTGAGAGGGTTGGGGAGAAATGGGGAGTGACTACTAATAGGTGCTAGGTTTCTTTGGGGGGAGTGTGACACAAATGTTTTTAAATCATGCTGATGGTTGCACAAGTCTGTGAATTTACTAAAATAAGTTGAATTGTATTCTTTAAGTGGGTGAATAGTTTGGTTTATGAATGACATCCTAGTAATGCCGTTAGTAACAAACAGTCTGGGAGTGGGAGTTGGAGTTGGCTGGGGAAGGGTCTGAGTGCCAGGGTGAGGCATTTGGACTCTACTGTTGTCCATGGCGGCCATTAATATTTTCAAGGAGTAGAGTCACATAGTCATCTTTTTGGTTTAAAAAAACCACCATTTTAGTGGCATGCACGATGGATGGGAACACAGAAAACCTGACACAGAGAAAACAATGAGAATCTGCCATATTTTAGAGATTTTATGAGAATATTAGTTTATGTTTTGTTCTCATGGTATTTTTCCCTCCATGGCAGGATGGTAAACTCATCACTTCATCTGCCCAGAGAAGTATCTGTTGCAGGGCCAAGAGCAGACTGTGTTTGGAGACAACTTTCCAAAAGCTCCACCTCCTTGCCAGCAGTTGGCTTTGTCGGCCTATTTGATTCTAGCCATCTGAGTGGGTGTGAAGTGATATCTCACTGTGGCTTTGATTCCTATTTCCCTAATGAGCGGTGATGCTGAGCATCTTTTCATGTCCTTATTGGCCATTTTATATCTTCACCTCCTTCTTGCTGAAGTGGCAGTTTTACAATTAGAGACGGATTCCTTTGCTCTCTCAAAGTAGAAATACATAAACTGAGTGTTTCTCAAGCCAGGCAGTTTTGTCCCCCAGGAAGGATTGCCAAGCAAAATACAGATGCCCACCTAAATTTCAATTTCAAACAAATGGCAAATGATTTTTCAATATACGTAGGTCCTGAGGAGGAGGACAATATACACCCCAAAATACATTACTTTGCATACGTATTGTTTTGAACTAAAGTTACTTAAGAAACAGCTAATGCAGGGACACTCTGACCCTTCTTTGTCCCCCTGAAAGCAGGCAATAAATCTCCCTTGTGGAAGGTCCCCGCCCTGTACCAGGAGGGTAGATGGCATCCTTATCACCAGAGATGGGAAATTTAGGGCCAGGAAGGCTGTATAAACAAACCTGGTTACTTTCTTCACTAATTTACTCCCCCAGCACAAACCCCTTTGTCTTGTCAGTTCTTCACAAATTTGTTGTTTCCTTATCTAAAAAGCCTGAAAGCTGCCTGCTTTGGTCACTTCTTTGAGGCTCATTATTTCTGTGAGCTCCCATACATACAAAATTAAATGTTTTTCTCCTGTTACTCTGTCTTTTGTCAATTTAGTTACTAGGCCAGCCAAACAACCTGGAAGGGAAGAAAGGAAAACTTTTCCTCCCCTACAGTCCCAAACATTGCGTGGCACATACATATACTAAAAAAATTATTAGTTGTTTATCTGGAATTCAAATGAACTGCACATCCTGTATTTTCATTTGCTAAATCTGGTGACTTTACCAAAGGAGACAGTTAGCAATGTCCAGAGACAGTTTCGGCTGCCACAACTTAGAACGGGTAGGGAAGGCGAGCTGCCAGCAAGTAGAGGCCAGGTTCACGGCTGAATATCCCACCGTGAAAGCTCCTCACAACAAAGGATGGTTTCGGCTGCCACTGTGAAGAGCTGAGAGGCCGTATAACCCTGCCCTAACTACGTACACGTACTGCCGCTGTGAGATGAATAGGCTCTACTAGGAGCTGATGGCCTCTGGAAAACAGAGGCCGAGGAGAGCTCTGTGTGAATAGGGGGGGCTCCAACTGAATATACTCCCTTTTCAAGAAGGACTACGACCTGCCCTGGCTGCTCCCCAGGGTCAGATGGCCAGAGCCCTCTGTAGCCTGCAGGTGAGGAGGGACCCACTTGGCCATCAGAGAAACTGTCACCAAAACAGGCAGTGCCCCAAACGGCATTGTCTCTGCATTTGGCGGCAGTGGCTGCAAACCGAGCAGAGCCTCGCCTCCAGAACCGAGAAGGACCTGAGGCCACCACCATGAGCGGGGTCAGCACCACCAGGCAACCTCACCCCAGCCCCTGGCCCACAGGGATAAGAGGCCCCCACATGGCTCTGTTCATGTGAAATGAACAAGTTTGGCTTGAAGAGCAGGCAAGCTGAACGGAAGACCACTTCCCCTTCCCAGGCAGAACTGCCGACGCCACCTGTGTTGCCATTGTGGCTTAGCCTTCTCTTCCCCCAAACATACATGACAGTGGGGGTCCAGCTAGTATTTGTCAAATGCCAGCATGAGCAGATCATTGCCAGGAATGTCTTCATGAACGGCAGCTTCTAGTCCCTCATAGACAGAGATGAGACATTAATGACTTGATTAACCCCAAACCTCAGAGCACAGGTTCCTAGAATATTCCTTCCTACAAGTAGCCTCTGCTTGATGGCTTCTCTTCATGGGCCGTCATCTGCGCAGCACCCCCAGGGTGAGCTGGTTCACATGAGGCACCCTGTGTGCAGAAAGCTGAGCCATTCAATCATGCAGAGAGCTCCTCCCCAACCACAGGAAGTTACCTCAAGCAGTTCTCTCAAAAATAATTTAATTGCTCAGAGCCTTCTTCAGACTCCCAAGATGTCAGGCAATTGCTTCCTTCCAACAGCAAAAACAAGCACAAGGCCCATCCATCTCAAAAGAGCACTCTACGTCTCATGCTACAGAAATCCTATTGAGTGATCTCGGCTCTTTTATTGTACCTGTGTTTTTGTAGCCATGTTTCATTAAGATGTTTGGCTCTCTTCTCCCCCTGCCCCCACAAATCTGTGACAGCAAGCAAAGAAGATACCCAAGATGACAGCTGTGTTTTTAAAAATGAGTATCAGGTTAAATTGCTATTGATGAATTGAAGAATAATTGGCATTGCACATACAATTTTTTAAGAAAATAATTCATAATTTCTCTCTTTTAAGTTTGCTTTTTTTGCTTCTACTAAACATTTTTTTTTTTTTGCATTCCTGGCTGCCTCAGAGGTCCCATGTTTCTGTGGTATATTTGGATGACAAGTTGAGGGTCCAAGAAGAATCTGATCAAGTGAAAGTTAAAAATAAACAATATTTTTAACATTTTGCAATGTCTCTCATCATGGGAGGCAGAATAATGTCCCCTCGAAGATGTCCAATCTACATCCTAGCAGCCGGAACTTGTAAGTATGTTACCTTAGATGGCAAAATGGACTTTTCAGACGTGATAGAGAATCTTGAGATAGAGAAATTATCTTGAAAGCAGAAAGGGACAGTCAGAAGGAGATACAAGGATGGAAAAATGATCAGAGATGCAGTATCGCTGGACTTGAAGGTGGAGAAGGGAAACCATGAGCTAAGAAATGTGGCTAAAAGGTGGAAAAGGCACCTGGAAGCTATGGAAAGAAAGGCAGCCGGGCCAACACCTTGATCTTAGCTCAGTGATACCCATGTCAGGCCTCCAACTTACAGAGCTGTGAGATAATAAATTGGCATTGTTTTAAGCCACTAAATTTGTCATAATTTTTTGCAGCATTGATAAAAATCTAATACAGTAAAAAAGAAAAATAAAAAATAAACGATATTTTACTGTGCAGAGAAGTGGTAGAGCTCTGCTCCACAGAGCTGCTCTTACAAAGCAGGCGATTTGTTTCTAGAGAATGGAACTTTCGATGGGGCATGAAGGTCATGAGCGCATCAACTGTGTCTGCTCCCACTCCGCTTTCTCTTTGGGACAGCCGCCCCCACCTGGTGGAAAGGCGGTGCTCAAAGGTCCCGCCTGACCTTGTGTGGAGGCTGTGTTACACGGTCAGAGTGCACGGCGTGCTCATGGTCCCATGTGACCTCTTACCTTGGCAATAACTTTCTGCTCCACGTGACCTCTTCATCCCATAGACCTGTAACTGTTTAAGGCTTGCCAAAACTAGGAATACTTCTCATCTGCCCAGGTGGCACCTTCCTTTTATTGTAATGAGATGGAAAATGTCAGAGACACGCGGAGACAGAGTTTATTGTCCCTTTACCTCCCTCACAGGAAGGGCCACTGGTATGAAGGGATTAGCCAGGTTGCTCTTGCCTCTGCCTGAAGGTGGGATTCTTCCCTGCTTGAACAGTCCTGGGCCCTGGAGAGGGGGTCCTCCCCACAGGGACTGAGGACAGGGGTTGCCAACACCCCCAAGCAGGTCTCTGGCGCCAACCAGGCACACGTTTCAAAGGCCAGGGGTCCATAAGTAGACAGCTTATTTTGGTTAGACTGCCCCTCCGTAGACCTTAGGTCAGTAACCACGCAAATCAATCTTAGTGTGCACCAGAATCTGCCATTCCGGGAAGGCAGCCCTTTACCCTCTGTCTCAGGAATCCAGGTGTATCCGAGCTTCATAATTTTCATTTGAGTACCACCCCCAAGTGTCAGTGTTTCCACTTCTCTCCCTAAGCACCAGACTACCTGCTTGGGTTGGAATCTGTTTTCTCACTTTTTATTCCTCCCCCCTCCAGCTGCAGAGAGCAGAAATAAAATCTATAGTCTGTAAAAGATTCTTTCTTGACTGGACCCAAACTTGCCACCTTTGTATAATAAAAGAGCAGGAAAGAGAAGATGAACACACATTTTAAGTGTGGTGGAGAAGAAAGACAAGAGGTGCGTGCCCTAGGGAGAAGGAGTTCAGCCCCAGCCCCCCTGACAGCAAGCAGGGCCGACTGGAAATGGGGAACGTGCTGAGACTGTGGGAGGAGGCGACTGGGGAGACCAGTTCCGCCGAGACAGCCTCTGAAGTGAACCCCGGGAGAGACGCTGCTGTTATCTGCAGGATAGGCCCCCAAGCCCACTCTAACTGAAAAGGGTGGCAGTGGGCCTGCCCTGGCCCAGTATGCCCCCGTGCATAAAGCACCTTACTCCCCACAACAGACAGTGATTAGACAAGGGCTGTGTGTGCATTCAATAAAGGCCAGACTTCAGAGACAGCTTCAATAGTGCATTATTTTTAGAACATGATTAGGTATTATCTTCAACTGCCCAATTTCCTGTTTCCTTCTAATCCGCCTCTTCAAAGACAGTACTGTATTCCTAAGGCAGAATGGTAAAAGCATACAGAATTCCAGAAGAGACAGCACAGTCATTGTTGGGAAGGCTTAACAAATGCCCCGAAAGGGCAGGGGATGGCTTCTCAGCCTGTTTGGACAGCTGCCAGAGGTCAGGAGTCACTTGGGACAAAGTTCACCCACTGAGAACTTTCTCTTGTGCTTGAGGGCCATTACACAATGGCTGAAAACTGAACACACCTTGGAGTAAATGCATTGTGCATATAGGAACGTGGGAGTAAAAGCAGCCACCAAGCATTTGGCTGTAATGGCTGTACTTGCCCAGTTTGTCATAACATTATATGAGTAAATTAGAATTTAACACACACGCACTAGGGATGCAGATCTGAAGCTGTGCACACTCTAAACAGAAAGAAAAGATACTACGATCCAAAAGGAATAAGCTAGCCGAGGAGGCACGATGAACAGAAAGAAGCATATGCAGTAACAATGCATGACAATGTGCACGATCATTTGCCCATGGCAAGGTCCTTGGGACTCAACGTGCAAAGACCCACGCTTCTTGAAGAGGAAACTGGGACATTTTTGGTTCTCCTTTACCTTGAAGGTATAACAGGATAGCTGAAGAAGAAAATCTCAATAATCCTAGAAATTTACTACCAGTTCAGGGGCTGGCTGGTAGCAAAAAGCATTTAGCAATGGCCACTTTCCCCTAATTTGTGCTTCCTGATTTGTTCTTCCTCCTAAAGGTGAATCAGATCCCACACATGCAGTTCAAGTTTGCCTAGAATGTAAGCCTCCAAAGGCCAAGGGTGGTTGCATTTTCTCTCACTGTAAGTCTTCCTGGTAGAAAGGTTTGGCTCTGTATTTAGGGAACAGTCAACGCAGATTGACTCAAAGCCAGTATATTTCAAGGGAATCCATTCTAGGTGCTCAGATTTCTTTGCTTACATTATTTCATTATTTTTAGAAGTTCTGTGCTCTTGGGTCCTAAAATCCTGCCCACCGGCATGGCGTCTAGAAGCATGCAGGCAGGGAGTTGTGTCCTGCGGGCAGCCACTCTGCAGAGGGCCCTGGGAGCTGAGTCTCTTGTGCCTGTGAGTATCTGCGAGAGGGGAGAAAATGCCTTGCGCAGGAGGAAGAATTTCCTTCTGCGTCTCAAGGTTCTTCCAGCTGGTCTAAGCAACACATTGACACAAGACAGATTAACAGGAGAAAATCAAGCTTAATTACATAGGTATGGGGAAGCCATAGACCTGAGAATCCAAAGTCCTTCAGGCAAAAATGAGGTCTGTGTGTCATCCTCAACTAAGGAGAGGTGGTAGGGGTCTGGGACTTCAAAGCGAAAGAAAGCAATTCACAGGACGATAAAAAGACTACATGTTTTTAAGTAAGTGTTTGCTGGGACACCCAGAAACAATGGGACATAGTCAGGGATTTTAACAAGCAGCCTTTGCTAGTTCCTTGCAGCTACCTAGTTCCTATCATGATGGAATTATCTGCGGTGATGGCTCTCTTCCTGGAGCAGGCCCTCCATCTCAATTCTTTCAGGCAGTTGGGGGAACATAGGAGTTTCTTCCTGGGTCTTCTGGGCCTGGATTGTCTTCAGCCTCACATAATCTGCCCACCAAAGAGGCACATCTTGGGGTGGCCTGCCCTTGGCCCCAACAGCTGCAAGAGCAGGGTCATCAAAATCATCTGAGCAAATTTCTTTATAATTTACCCCAAAACTGGCCTCGCTTTGAGTACCACAGAGAATCAAGTAAGACACTGCCTGACACACTCCGGAGATGCACCAGCCTCCGTTCCCTCCTACACACACGGGCAGGGCCCACGGAATCCTCAGGACGAGCAGGCCACACTCTGTCAGCCTTGAGCAGTTGCCCTCACCAGGTAGGTTCTATGCCTACCTCAAGTCAATTGTTCCCAAATCTAT
The DNA here is from genome assembly GCF_030020395.1 of Manis pentadactyla. Taxonomy (NCBI): domain Eukaryota; kingdom Metazoa; phylum Chordata; class Mammalia; order Pholidota; family Manidae; genus Manis; species Manis pentadactyla. Next base: position 8,355,303 of record NC_080038.1, read on the forward strand.
TTATGCCAATCGTGCTTGGAACAACAATTCTGTAATTTTCTTCCAGCTTGACAGAGATATGACTGACATAAAAATGGGCTCTCTTTAGGTTGTACAATGTGACTGTTTTCCAAGGCGTACAGCAGCGGTGATTTATACACTGTGAAATGCTTACCACAGTCAAGTTAATTAACACATGGTGACCTTTGTGTGTGTGTACACGCGCGGGTGTGTGTGTGGTGAGCACACTTCAGATCTACTCTCTCAGCAAATTTCAAGTATGCCATGCTACCATTTTGTGCTTTTACAAAAAGTGATGTGTGATTATTTTCACAGCAGTCAGAGGACTGTGCCACTGAGGCACGGCGATCAAAGGTTCAGGAGGGCCAACAGTCCAACCACTCACTCACCCTCCCGTGGATCTGCCAGTCTCGAGGGAAGGTGGAGACAGAAGACACAGCCGGGTCTTCTCCCCTAAGCCCTCCATGGGGGAGCTGGCCCCATACCCTGGAACCAGAGGTTGCAAATCAGATTCAGAGCCCCAAATGTCTAAAACTGCATGAAATAATATGGTCTATTGGGATTTGCAAATACAACTACAAAATAATAACTTTTCTTTGGCTTATAAATTAGACAAGAATATTTGTGTTTAATAAAATAACTAATTAATTCAGAGCTATCACTCAGAGGAGAAAGGTCTGTGTTTATATTTAAAATTCTGAAACAGGGAAATATTTAGGATGTCAATCCACAGCTTTAGCGAATCAATATTAGTGAACATTTCAACAAGATTGCATAATGTTTCTAAAAGAGACTGGCATTAGGGCTTGTTTCCCCCCACAGTCGGTATTAAATGTAAATATCATACATTAAAGCAATAAACAGTAGAAAATGGCTCTGGGTTTAATTTTCTTTAACATGTATGTGAAATAAGTGAAGCATGAGGCAACCCAATGCTATTTATTGTGGAAAAGGAAAACAACCTTGGTGGTGAAGGAGAACAAATTTTGCCACCCCAAGATATGCTTTTTTGTCAAAAGGATTGTTTTAAGCTGCTTATTTTTAAGAAACTGCAGACACAGGAGATGCTCTGAAAACCGAGACATTCCCCTTTAGTAAGAGACATTCCGGTTATAAGGGCGATCTCCTGTGTAGAAAATCTTATTAAAAGGCACCAATTTAAATCTGCGTAACAACCTGACCCTTGTTTGTCATACTCTTCCTAAAAACCTCCCATAACTGCCTCCCCTCCCTGAACGTCTTTTGTGTTTAGCTGAGATGGTATCTAAGGTGGTGGTGGCTCGGGCCATCTGGGGAAATTATTCCATTTGTCTGGCCCTCTCCCGTGTATACAGGGGGTACACAGGTCATTACACTTCTGTGTGTTTTTCTCCTGTTGCTCTGCCTTAATGTCAATTTAATTATTAGACCAGCCAAAGAACCTAGAAGGCCGACGGGAAAACTGTTCCTCCCTGATAGTAGAAAGACTCTTTGGTATTTAAAAATGACTTAAAATACGAGTATGTCAGAGACATTTGGGGTTTAGATTCTCGAAGGGTATAGCTGCTTCCATCCCTTCCATTATTAGGGTACCCTCGAAATTAGAGACGGAAATGTTCTTTTAGGACGGTCACCTGTTCTTGGGAAGTGTGGCAGAGTTGTTACTTCCAAGATGTTTCCCTGTTCTTGGTACACTGCAGGGTCTTTTAAGAACAAAGAATTATTCTCAATTCAGGCAGAACTGAGCTGCCTCAACTGAACTCCAGCATTATTTCCAAGATTCTGTATTCACTGGGGAGGATGGAATAAAATAATTAGGAGACGGGGCCCAGAGACCATCAGGGAAAGAGAGTCTTGCTGTGTCCCACAGCTTTTTCTCCAATTTGTTTCTCTATCTTTTTCCAGCACTCCCACCACCTCTTCATGCCAGCAAATAGATGTTCCTGGAGAAGACGACTGTATGTTCATTCGCTGGTTGATTTACTTGGAATTGACATCCAGGCATCACAAAGCTAACCGTTCAGGTATTTGGATCAATTTTTTTACAGCCTGCTAAGAACAGTTGCCCATAAGAACCACTGATTCTGCCTCATTTTCCATACCGTCATGTATAGTAGGGCATAATGCACAGCATCTTGTTTACATTTAAGCAACTCTGTATTGAATCAGCCACCATTAGTCACTTTCAAGTTCTGATTTTCAGCTCTTGCACGTGGGTATTTAGGCTTACACAGGTCAGGGCAAATGTTCCCTTCCCGTGCAGACCAGCCTAAAGGGCACTACATGAGATGCTACCAAAATATAAAAACATGGCCCTGGCTTGCTCCCTTAATGACTGCTTTGAAATTAAGGTGATTCACTAATTCAACATTTATTGAGTGCCTACTGGGCACCAAGCCATGCACTAAGCTCTGGGGATGTTTCAGAAGGAATGCCCGGTAGCTACAGGATCTAACATAGATCACATTGTGTGTTTTATGCAAATTCATAATCTAGCTGGGAAACAGACGCCCAAGCAAGTAAGAGTATTGGCACTGGTGGTCTGCCAGGTGTGCCCACAAAGAGCCAGGAGGAGGAAGGGACACTGGGACTGGGTCTTCGTAGAATGCATACATGTATCTTTCTGTGGACCTGTGTTTCCATTTCTTTGAATAATACCTAGGAGTGAAATAGCTGAGTCAAGGGGTGATTTTCTTAGAAACTGCCCAACGATTTCCCCTAAAGCTGTACCATGTTACATTCCCACCTGCAAGTGTGAGTTCTATGAGTTCTATTTTCTGCACAGTCTCACCAACACTTGATATCGTCGGACTTATAAATTTTACCCATTCTCGTGCATAGTGCTTTTAATTTACATTTTTCTAATAATTATTAGTTATATGTTATATGATATATAACTAGGAAATGATAGTCAATAAATTAATTATATAGCTATTAGATATGATATATATTAATTATGCATTATGAGTCACATAGTTATTATATGTTGAACAACTTTTCATATGCTCATCAGCCTTTTGGATATCCTGTTGCAAAGTGCCTGTTCAAATCTTTTGTCCATCTTTAAATTGGGGTTTCTGTCCTCTTTTCATTGATTTGGAAACATTCTTTATGCATGCCGGTTACAAATCCTTTGTTGGAAATATGTATTGCAAATATCTTCTCCGTGAAATGAATGTTCTTTTGCGCCTGGTAAGGAAGCTTCAGGAATGCACCTGGGCAAGCACTGTTCATAAGGATAGAGTACATTCTATAGATTTTGCTTTACCACCTCTGCCTGCCCCAACATGCCTATTTGGGCCATAAATGAACCTAAAGTCTGATGTGGGATAACATATTGAGTTTCAATCACGGGCTTGGTGGCTCTTCAGGCATGTACACAGTAAGTGTTGAACACACATTTGTTGAATAAACTAATAATTGGGAAGAAAGTTTCTTTTTTAAAATGAAATTTACTTTAAACTAAGCTTCCTAAGAGGAAAAGCACCATCGGAGCAGACACATTCTTGAGATTACTTTTCAACTAAAGCATTCATTTATTTGTCCACTAAATAATTGAGGGCCTGCTAAGTGCAAGGTAGTTCTGTTAAACCCTGTAGGGGATATAAAGAAACATAAAAACAATGCTTTTCTTTGAATAGCAACGTGCTCTCAGAAGTTGTAACTGAACTTGAGGACTCGCTTCTCAAATTCTCTATTGCTTCTTCATTCATTAAAAAAAAAATCCATCATATGCCTACTATGTGCCAGAACAAATATTTGGAACAAGATTGACAGTCAATAATAAATACGTGAAACCATAATCTCTCTATTCCTCCCACCACAGTAACCACCTGCCTTCATGATACCTGTGAACTTTGGACAAATTTCTTTGTTTGCTTTAATTTTTTTAAGTAAGTAATACCTTCACATGGTTTAAAAATTAAAATGGTCTAAGGAGTATATATTGAGAAGTCTTACTCACATCCATGCGTGGTCACCCAGTCCTCCAGCCCAATGTTTGACTCCATTTATTAATTTTTTGTGTATCCTTCCAATGGTCCTGGATGGAAATATGCACAAATATAAAGACATGCCCCTATTTCTTCACTCTTACATGAGAGTTAACATGTTACATACCATTACATAAATGGGTGGAAGGTGGTTTCTGCACATTGGCCTCTGCTTTGTGTAGGTCTTCACAGCAGGCTAGGACCTGCTCAAGGCCCACACCAAACTCAAATTCTTATACAACCGATTGCTTTACATATAAGCCCAAATAAGCATATTTTTAGCCATGTAGAGCCTGGCTGCTTTGTATACCTGGTAAAGCTGGGCCAGGCATTTGCTATCCATAGGTGAGATGAACTCTGAGCACACAAAAGCCCCCCGATGCTGTGCCCTTAGAGCTCTCTGACCCAGCCACCTCCCCCTGCCCCACTGCTCAGGCCCTTGCTGCCGCAGACATCACCTCAATGCACGAGCCCTCTCTCCAAGTCCCCTCTCCCCCAGGAGGTCCCTTGCTGATCAGTCCCTTCTGGGCGGTGGCCCCATGCTGCTACCTCTGGAAGCTCTCCTGCTCTCAGGGACTTTCCCTCCCCTGTAACCTGTTTAAGTGCAGCCCAAGCAAAGCTTGTTCGTGCAATTTATTGTCATCTCATGGTCATGTCTTTTCCTTGCTCAGCCCTGAAATCCTCAATCTCATCACAAATATGCTGCATTTTCATCTTGCCTTTTTTTTTTTAACTTAACAAAATATTCTGGGCAAAGTACCCTCACTCTATTATCTGGCTGCATAGTACTCCATTGTGCAGATGGGCCAAAGTGTATTAACCAGTCCCAAGCAGATGACACTTGTATTATTGCCAGTCTTTTGTTATTACAATATGCTGCAGTGAATAACCTTGTACATTCATCATTTTGTTTAGGATAAATTCCCAGAAGGTTGGTTGCTGGGTCAAAAGGTGAACCCATCTGTATTTTTCAAAAACATTGCCAAATTGCTCCTCTAGGCAACCACATGTAAGAGGGTTTGTTTTCCCACAGTCTCTGGTAGGTAAAAGTAAATAAGTATCTAATCTTGCATTTCTCACGTTATAAATATTGTTGGCATAATCTTTGTTAACATGTCTGTCTGCCACGGGATTGTGACATCCTTGAAGTCTGGGACCATTTCTTACCCATCTTTGTATCCTGTTGCTTGGCTAGCCAAGTTTCTTGTACAAAATAGCTTCCTCCACCTCCCTACCCTGCAAAAAACATATTACTGAGCTGAGTTAATCAGCACTTCAGCCTAGAGATGCGCCCCTGCTCAGGCCTTTCCAATGTGGAATGTGCTACCTAACATTCATACTCGTGCAAATATTCTCTGGAGGCTGGGCCTGCTTGGCCTACCCACAGTGGGAGGCCAGAATTCTCTGAGAATGAACACATTGCCACCCAGCAGCCCTCAACCAATGGCTGAGGAGAGATGATGTTTAAACAGCCCATCAAGCATATCCCTTGAGGGCAGACCTCGCAGGTCCACGGTGGTCTGCTCTGAGAGATTCGAGTGGATGAAGCTCCCACTGCCCAGAGTGGGAAGTGGCTGGATCACGCACCCTTTATTGGGTTCCATACCTTCCCCTTCCGGGCTCACTCTCCAATCCCTTATTGGAGTTTCCTTGAATCCCCTCCCAAATACACAACTTGCACTTTCTCTGGGTCTTTTTATGGGGGAACTGAAACAGAGACAGTAGCCTTTTTTTCCAAATAAAACAATCAAGGGCCTGAGAAAATGAGTGAAGTGCCCATGGCCCATTAGTAAATGATGAAGCTATATCCTCTCGCTTCTAGAAACATGCTCTTTAGAACATGGTGTTTGTCATCATGAGGGATAACAACCATTGACACATGGAAAAACAGTATAAGAAGAAGAAAGAATCTATATCTCAGAGACAGCACAAAGCTATATAAAATGAATGGCAAATAAGCAAAATGGTTCTCACCTACAGTCCTTACTTTCAAGTTGTTTCAAGTGCTTTTTGGGCACTGATTCATTGAACATAAAACCCTAAAGGCAGGTGCATTATTATCATCATCCCCCATTCATATCAACATCCCCCATTCATAAGGAAAATAAGACACAGAGTTTAAGTCACTTGCCTAAAGTCAAACTTGCCCAGATCTGACTTCAGGATTTGTGCTCATAACCAACAAACTCCACTGCCTTTGCGGAAATGCCAGAGGAATTCTAGAAGTCACAGAGTACTGTTGGCTTTTGGCAGCAGGGGTCTTGAAAAGAGAACATGGGATTATACCTAATTAAAGACGAATTCTTCCTAGGGTCATCAGAGACCTCATTCGTGTGAGTGAGGATATTTTTCTGGAACAGAAACTTAATACCCAAATAAAAATGACTTAAACAACAGGGGTTTACTAATAAATCTCACAAAATAAGAAATCTGGAAGTAGGAGTTTGCAAACTTGGTTAACTCAGAAGTTAAATGACATCAAAGCAACCACAACTCACACATTTATTCTTTCTTTTCCATTCGATTTCATCTCCTTTGTGGTTGCCGGCATGGTCTCTGGAAGGTTGGCTCAGTTCCAAGCAGCAAGTATTAATGGGAAAGGGAGGGAGGAAACGTGTCCCTGGAATCTCCCAGAAGACATCCCCTTGGTCCCATTGGCCAGGATTTGGTCACATGATCTAGACACAGGGGAAGCTGAGAAAGTGTCTCTGGCATCCTCTGTCTCCGTCATAGAAGGCAGGTTATGCTGGCAACAACAAAATGGACAGAGACTGGCAGGAGAAGGCAACCGATCATGATGCCACCTCACTTAAATCCCGCATTGAAGCCTTCTTCTCTGGCTTGCTGAAATTTGGAAAAGCCAGAACCCAACCGCTTTGCAAAGTCAATCATGAGAAAACAATTTGAGACGCTGCACAGGATCAGGGCTGGAGATGGCACCATTTGATGATGTCATATTTCAGGGCAGGTCGTCAGACAGACCGGAAACGAGGACCGGTAGTCTGTCCTATTCGGAACAGGGAGGCGCCACACTGACCATATTTAGGAGGCCTCAGAGACTGGCTACCAAATCTGGACCAGAGCCAGGAGAAGTGGAATTGCTGAACTCAGCCAATCAATGGTTGTTCAGTGAGTGTTTATTCTGCTTAGGGCAGTGTAGGAAGCACTGCAGGGGAGGAAGGATACCGAAATACCGGATGTGCACCTTGACTTCAAGAAGGACATAAAATATAATAGTCAATGTGAACTGAGTACTTACTGTCTACCAAGCCTGTTTAAAGCAATTTCATTGTTCTAGACACTAAAATGTACATGTAATCTTCATGGTAACCCTACGAGATAGGTCATATTTATTAGCCCCATTTACTGATATGGAAATTGAGACCAGGAAGCAAATGGAGGCATGGAGAGTTGAAGTAATCCTGAGATTTAGATACTCAGTATTTCTTGAATGCTTTTATAAAGTAAAAACCCAGTTAAGAATTGAAAACAATGGGGGTGGGAGGCTGGGTGAAACAGGTGAAGGGGGAAAACATCAATGAGAGTGTTTGAGATCTGGATCTGGGCAATGGTTACATGAGTGTACACACATGTCAGAATTCATCAAGCTCTACACTAAGACTTCTGCATTTTATTGTATGTTCCTCAATATAAATGATCTCAAAAAAGGCTGAGTATATTAAATATTATATGGCACTATAAAGATTGAGGCACATGTTCAAACAGACTTTTTAAGAGAGTGAGGCCCAACCCAAGACAGGTAGGCAGAGAAATCAGTCACCAGAATGACACAGCAGACAAGGGTCTGCCTGTTTCCATGACTATTGGGAGCTACAAACACAGGGCCTATTTCTCTAGTTACAAGGAACCTAGAAGGTCGTTGTATGCAAGGGGACAGTTTCACCTGATTCAAGGAGCCAGGACAGCAGTCAGGAGGCCAGAGAGAACTTCAAAACTGCTGCTCAGGCTCTAAGGACAATTCCCAGAATCTCAAGATGACAGAACATGAAGGTCCAAAGTAGCTTTTGGAGATGCTGAGAGGCCTCAGCCTTTAGATTTACAGCTGCATGTGAGTTCAGAGTGAAAGCACCAATAGGCCCTCCCAGTAGCATTTAACCTTTTCCTCCAGATTTAGGGGGACAAGTTCATCCGGGTTTGCCTGGGTGTCTGTGTGTGTCAGCACTGAAAGGGCCACACATGAAGAACCCTCTCAGTCCTGGGCAAATAAGAATGGCTGGTCATCCTACAGATGATGGATGCACCCAATTGCGGTTGCCCTGACAACACAACTAATGGGTAATGGAGAAGGAAAAGTTAGATTTGAGAGAGGGAGTTTGCCTCTCTCTCAATAATAAGCTCCCATAACAAAACCCACTGGAGACAGAATAAAAGTGCTTCTGTAAACCTTGGGTTTTCCCTCTGTTCATGTCATAGCATCCAAGCTGTCCAAAGTGGTGACCACTTTGCTACATGCGGCCACTGAGCACTTGAAACGTACGAGTCTGAATAGATATGCTAGGGAAAAAATCAACTGTAAAACAATGGCTTGATTCAAAGACTTACCAAAAAAACCAAAACTTCAATGTTAACATCTCTTGTTAATATGCTTTGTATTGATCACATTATGAAATGATAGTATTCTGGATATATTAGTTTAAATATATTATTTAAAAACTTAATTTCATCCATTTCTCGTTACTTCTTTTAACATGGCTTTAAGATTTTTTAATTATGTATGTGGCTTATGCTGTGTTTCTATTGGGCAGAGCTCTTCCAGACAGGTAATTGTATGGAGAATGTCTCTGTTAAGAGGGTTGTTGCTTGAGGCAAAAATGCTGCCCAGAACAGACAGAGCCAAGCTTTCCTGTGACTGCTGATTCCGGGCCAAGCTACAGTGCATATAAAATAACACTGCTGAGGTCATTGTTCTGAACTTATGGCCACATGGGCTGCTAGCTCTCTCCACGTAGTTTGAATTTTTTATGGCCAGGAGATACAAAATACATTTTTAAAAAGAGTAACTAATGCAATCCAAGTCTTTTTTTTTTTTTTAACTTTTGAGTATTGAGCAATTTTTGGCTCTCCAAAGATGGTAGTGATGGTGATGCCTTATATTTGTATAAATCTTTGCATTTTCAAAGTTCTTCCCGGTCTTTCTTTTGTTACTTCCATTGGAATGTGACTCTCTATCCCCAGGAGGCAATCTGAGCTGTTGTTTTGTGCACATGTTACAGGGGAGAAGCTGTCCCAAGTGTGACTGATCCTGGGTAATGTTCTTGCGGCCTCACCTGGTGCTGTGATGGAGCCCGAGTCCGCCCACTCATGAAGGCTGGTCCGGCACATAGCCACACAACTCAGCATCCACGTGGTGCTGGGAGCTTGAAATTAGCCATGGCATGAGTATTGATACCACAGTAATTGGCAAATGCTACAAATCATGTTTGTTTATTTTGTTGTTTGTTTTTTTGTTCTCTGGAAAGCCAGTTATTAAACATTTAGCAGCTCACCAAGAGCTTCAGGATTAGAGGGCATGTTTTAGAAAACGTGAGCAGATACGTAAATTATGAGTTCAAGAACTGAATTCTACAGAGGTAAGATTCTTTTAAAGTGAAAAGAGTCATGCTACCTTCAGTTTTTACACTGTAAGGAAATGATGCTACTTCTTTACCCAGGTAAGGCAAGACCAAAATCATTTAAACCTGAGCCGGCCTGCCTCCAGAAAAGATGGAAATTGCCCTCCCAGCTCTAACGCAGTTGTTGCCTTCTGTCTGTCTCGTGGTTCTCTCTCCTGCCCACCACCCACCCCCTCCCTTTTCTATTCCTCTTTCTGTTTATGTTTTTCTGCCTTTGTGTGTATGTATCTTATAAGGAAGGAAAAATAACTTTCTGGGTTCTTAACTGAGACAACCCCCCCATAATAAAAAACATTGATAAGAGAATAGGAAGTTTAGTAACACATATACCTCATGCATACATAGGAGACACCCAGGGAAAAATGAGTAACTCCCCGAGGTGGCTTAGAATTCAGGCGTAAATACCATCTTGATAGGAAAAAGGGGAGGAGGCACGTAGGCCTCTTACGGAAGAAGAAATGATTTTGGGGAGAGATGAAGGGGGCCTTAGATGAACATATGGGAGGCGTGATAGTGTGTGACAAAGTGTGTCTGGGTATGGGGTCGACTTCTAGTTTCCTCCTCTGTAACAAGAGTCGGTCTTCCCCTGTTGATGAAACTCCCTGGATGGGGATGGATGACAACTGAGTTCCTCGGTCTTTAGGTGGAGAAGGGGAATTCAGAAGTTTCCCCCTGCAGGTGTTGCTTTCAAGTGCCTATAGCTCAACATAGTCAATATCCCAAAGCAGCAGATTTGGGGGGAGCATGTGCTGGACTCATACAGGCATATTTTGGGGCACCAATTTCTGCTGTGCTTCAGTCTATATTATGCATACACAACGACACACACCATTTTTACTACATAGGTTGCTATGGAATAGAGCTAGAAATGCAAGAAACCAAATAACACTAGTGCAATGCCTTCATGCAAAGAAAGCTAGGGTAAAATGGTTCATTTTCTTCAATGGAAAAACAATCAAGCACCAGATTCCCTGGTGAGGGGAAATCTTTGAAACCGGAAAAGAAAGGAGACACTGGACATAAAACTCTATATATACCTAAAATGAAATCACTCCACTCATCTGCGGCTGTCTCATACCAAATCAAGCCCAGTTTTTTCTCAATTACTTCATTATTTCCCAACAAGAGAGCCAGATTAGATAATCACATATGAATTTCAGATTGTGCTTGCTAACTAAAGCCTACTCTTGGCTGTCGCTTGAAAAGAGCCGCTCTAAGACAAACTCTTTTAAATGAGTGCCTTTGGGGAGGGTCACTTTCTTTTAACTCATCTCCTCCTGCCCCACACATCAATGAGCTAAGCAAAATGCTTACCAGATGGTTCTAACTCTGAACCTTGGTTATTTCTCAAGTTCACATAGTACAGAGACCGGAAATCTGTTGAAAAAAAAACCAAGAGCCAGAGGTCTCAAATTGTATGCCGTCAACCCATAAAAGTATGGTTTAATGTGTTTTATTACAATGCCCTTATTTTTTTAAAAAAGCTAACATTGAAAAATTAGGAAGCTTTCAATAAACATACAGATTTGGGGGGTTTCTTTAGGAATCAGAAGCTGTCACAATAGGCAGGTGGTCCCTCAAAGCAAGAGGAGTAGGTAAAGCAACACTCATTTGTTACCTGCTTGCCCTGGAGATGTTTAAGGGTGCAACCTGCAATAGAACCAAAAAATGCATCCTATCACCCTAAACTGATAAGAGGTAAAGAAAAACGTGAGCATCATGTGGCTTTTTGGATTCTCAAGACCTTCTATATTCAGTGGGCTGTGGTTCCCAGCAGGCCACTCTAGCCCAGCCGCCATCAGAATTATGGTTACAGCTCCACCACTCCTGTCTGGGCTTCTGAAATCAAAAGGTTGTGCAAGCCAAAAGCTTTCTCATAACTCCTTTGGTGGCAATGCCTGATGCGAAGTAATGGGAGGCTGTTTACCACCTTTGTCCCACTTAGTGTGAACATGTCTGCATGTAACTGCAGAAATATAAATGCATTTGACTCTATGGTGTTGCCCCCGACCCTGCTGATAGTGTCTGCTGATATACAGCACAGGCACCACATTACCTTTTAAAAAGCCCCCAAATCCTACAGTCTGAGCATACCTAGCATATTTCTTCTTTTCCTGGACTAGGATAAAAATTTCTCAAGCAGAGACAATTTTTTCATTTCTTTATTTTTGTCACCCCGAAATCTCATGAAGTGCCCAGAAGACAATCAATGTTTGTTGGAGGACTTATAGTCAACTTGACTTCAGCTCATCTTCACTTCACTCTGCCTCATCCCCAAGGACCAGAAACTCTAGGCGCTGAAGGACCAAGGGCCTCTCTGGCTGATATGGACAAGGCCACACACTCAAGCTGAAACTGCCTTGCGGGCAGCTCCCTAAGGCCTTGGATTGGTGGATCAGCCCCATCTGGTAACATTCCTATAAAATATAGCTCCCCAAATCATGGGTCTCTCCTTTAGGGTCTTCAGTCAGAATGGACCATCAACTCAAATGGTTTCCCCAGTTCTTCCTCTGATTCATTTGAGGCCCTGAGACTCTTGCTGTAACTCCACCTTTATCTCTCCATCCCATTCAGACCTTTCCTTAACACTTTTCTGTTCCTTTTGTCCCTGTTATACCTCCTCCACTCTTACTTAATCTCCTTGCACAGGGTTCCTGGTCCAGTGCAAAAACCCAGCCCCCACATCAGCATTCATTCCTTCATGAGTTTATGGAGCAAGGAGTCGGCACCTGTACAGTGTGCTGCTGAAAAGAACAAAACAGAACCCTGGCCCCTGCTTTCACACAACTTACAGTTTCATGAGGGGTTCAGGCGTTAATCCTATAAATACACAAATCAGGGTGTGATCACAAACAAGGACACAGAAAGTCTTCGATGAAGGTAGACAAGTGGTAGGCCAGGCTTGCTTGAGGAAGCGTCGTGTGAGCCAAGTCATGGAGGGTAACTGGGCACCAAGGAGAGAGAAGGGAGGACCACGTGTGCGGGCAGTGCAGCAGGCAGGTGGAAAGCCTGACTACGGAACTGAGCCGTCAGAGAACAGGACAGTGAGGCGATAGGGGCCAGGTGCCACTGGGTCCTGTCAGCGTGCTAAGGGTTAGTATGAACGAGAAATCTCAGACGCACTGCAAAAGGGAATGCAATGAAGCACATGCACTGTTACTGAACTGTTCAGAAGGAGGGGGTATGAGAAAACAGAACTGCATTTCATGTATTTTTTTTCTATATAATTACAACAGACTTGCTTTCCTCCTTGTGTGAAAGATTCTAGAAAATTATTGTCCAACTTGTTCTAAACTTATTTTGTTTCATTCTAGTGTGTTTGAAATGCTCAGTAGGAAAAAGGTTTAAAACCCACTCACCACCCTGTATAGGGGTCAAATCGGCCTGAGCCCACTGTAAAATTATAGGCCCCAGCAAAGTGGAGACTCCATGCTAATTGCCTGTTGATTGAAGAAGAGAAAGAGAATTAAAATAAGAAAGTCATTAACATCTTTGCTAAGATAGTTTCTTTTCCTGATTGGAAGGTAATTATAACAAGATGAGACATGAGCATTTTATATATACGGCATGACTGTGGTGCGGTTTAGTGAATATTATAACAGGAAGATAAACCCACATTCCCTAGTGACTCGCTCAGGACCGGTGATAATTCAGCTCTGTAATGCAACCCTGCCACTTACAAAGATGTGTGGGGAGGAAATCCTGGCTGAAAACTTTGATCATGTTAAAAAATATTTTAATTTCATAGCTTCTGCTGATTCTTTGCTGCTGGGGGTTAACATTTGGTATTGGAGGCTGTTTTATTTATGGCAACATCTAGCTATGCAAAGTATGCCCCTAATGCTTGCGTGCAGTGAACAAAGCTGTTCTGATTAATAAAGTGAAAGTCAGTCATCACTGAGGGCAGGAGAAATCCTTGTGGATTATATTGCCTTCAGGAAAATGTTTTTCTTCCTCAAAATATTGCTGAAGTACATTGTCTACCATAAACTTTGTTCATCCTGGGGAGACGTGTTTTGTTTTGGAGCTATTTTTACCTCATCCTAGTGGCAAGTGCCATGTAAGTGCCAAAGTCCATCCATTCCAGACTATTCCACAAAGACCCTGTGCCCTCCTGTGATATTATTTAACCTGAGAAAGCCAGACTTGAGTGAAGTATTGTAGATTAGCATAACTGTGGTTACCCAGGTGGGAAATGGCAGTAGATCTTAAGATTAAACCAAAGCTATGGATTGGAGAAGGGACTACCTTGGAAGTAGGGCTGGTTGAGATTCATACAATAAATATTCAAGGAGCGCTTTCTGAGGATGAAAGGAGAAGGCAGTTCTCATCTGAAGGTTCAGTTGCGAGAGGATTGGTTTCAAGCTCACATAGCTGGTGGCAGCTTTCAGTTTCTTGTGGGTTGCTGGACTGAGGGCCTCTGTTTCTTCTGGGCCCAATTCATTCTCCTTGCCCAGATTTTGTCTGACTTCCAAGCTCTGATGGTATTGCTCATCTGTAAGGTGATGTTGCAGAGTAGTTACTTATGTGGACTGCTGCTCACTGCTTGGCTCCGATCCCCCGTTCCACCCCTTATCAGTTGGGTAAATTGTTCACACTCTGTGAATGCTTACTGACTGTAAAATAGGATCATAATGACATCTACTTCACAGAGCTGATGGAATGAAACAAGTCGCAGCATGGAAAGTGCTTAGAACAGCACCTAAACACAGTAAATGTTTCATAAATGGTAGCTACTACTATTGTTCTTTGAACAGGTATCGATCGGGTGTCTGTTGTGTGTGCAATTAGACCATCGCTTTCACCAACCAGTTATTCTAGGACCACTTGCAAATTTCATCATGTGTTTCCATATTTGACATTGCCTTTGTGATGGCCTTTAGTACTGCAGGGCTTGGCTGTCTCAGACATGTTCTCTTACTAAAAAAAACACTGACTCAGTGCATCATAAAGTTCTATATTGATTGAAAATTACTGTAATTCATTGGAATAGCACTTAATGGACGTGGTTCAACCAATTTATTTTCCCCCTCTTCAAGGAGAAAAAGTAAGATCCACAATCCCTCATCTATCATTAAGAGTGTAGTCAGCATCTTCGGAATACCTGCCCTGTCCTGTAAAATCACCCACATCCATAGTAGTGGTCACCCTTTCTGCATTCCGACCATGAAATTCAACCTCACATTTATCCTCCATTTTCTGCCTCCCTTAGAATTTAAAAGTAGAGTCATGCTAATGGTTCTAGTTTTCAAAACCATTCAGTCATAGTAACTCCTAGAGCCTAAAGAATGCCCTGAAATGTGATGATTGTTGCTCAGTTTGGGGATATACGTAACTCCTGACATAACAGCTCACTGTTCATTGTGGTAGCTCTCAGACCATACTCTTGGCCATATTTTTATCTTTGCTTTACAAAATCCCTTACCTATTGCATTTGTGCAAAGGTGAGTTTAAAGCAGTGCTTCTCAAACTTTAATGCACAATCGCGTGGGAATATAGTTGAAGTTCAGATTCTGATTCAGGAGGTCTGGGGTGGGGCCCAAGATACTGCATTTCTGGCAAGCTCCCAGGTAATGCTCAGGCCGCAGATCAAAGGACCACACTTTGAGTAGAAAGGATTTAAAGGACAGATGTCAAAATCAGTTACAAAATCAAACTCAGATGAACCTCTTGAGTCCTTCCAAACCACTGTCAACTGTGAAATCAGCTCTCAGTGTTGAAATTCAATCCTGGCTGCTCTGTGAGCACTACCCACTGCCGTGGCTTTGCCTAAACAGAGGTGTCCTATGGGTGATGGGTCCCAAGGATGGTGGCTTCATCCGTAATCAGTCTTTTAAAAGGAAAAGCTGTCCTCAAGCTAAAGAGAATTCACCTCATATTTCTGGTTGCAAGAACTGGGTTTTGGTGGAGGGGAGGGAGAGAGACAAGGGAGGAAGAAATTATATCATTAATCTTCTGTTTATGCTCAGAAAAGAGTATGCATCCTGTCCCCACAGCTTCGATCTTGAGATTGTGTTTCTGGAGCACATGTGTTTTTTCACCTTCTGCCAAGAGCAGCAAATGAGCACAGATGGGCCCAGAGATGGCTTTGACCTTTCAGAGCCAAAGTAAGTGGTTGAAAAACATGCCCTATGAAATCAGTGGATTTAGTAGTTTTGAAGACAGTTGCCAAAAGGGACAGAAACGCTGACAAGATCACAGACACCAGCAATGGAGCCCCATCTCAATATGCTTTGCGAAGAAAGGAGAATCTAACAGTCCTGTTGTCACAAGCTTGGGTGCTTGTCAGAATCACTGGGAACTTTAAACACTGATACCTGAGTCCGACCCCCACAGTCTGAAGTCAGTGGTCTGGGGTGGGCCCAGGTGGTTCTAATGTGTAGCCAAGGCTGAGAAACCCTGTCCTCAAGCAGTGAGTCTCCAAATTGAGATAGCATCCGCATCACCTGGAAACCTCGTTAAAACAGATTCCTAGACGTCCTGTGCCCGGAGTTCCTCACGCAGTAGGGTTGGGCCGAGCCTGAGAATTGGCAAATCTTGCAGCGGCATGACCAGATTGGCACGATGAAGACACGGACTGTGCTGGGCTACTTTTCTTGATCTGGGATCACATCCTGCTCTCCAGCTGCTTTCGGTCAGTAGTTTTATTGGAACACAGCCTCGCCCATTCGTTTACAGAGTGCCTGGGGCGGAGTTGAGCCTTTGCGAACTTTGCTGAGTCCTTGCAACAGAGACCGTTTGGACAGTTAAGTCCTAAAACGTTTGTTATCAGGTCTTTTACAGAAAAAGTTTGCCAGTGCCCGCTCTAGGTGCAGAGGGTTTTCAACAAGGAAAGTGCATTATCTGTCTTCACACTTTTACTGGGCAAAGACATTAGTTCCAATGAAGCTACAATCTCACCTCTCTCTTTAAAGAAACTCAAGGTGATGTATTTGTTTAGCTCAGTGGTTCCCAAACATGGTCCCTGCCGCACAGCATCACCATCACATGGAACTCGTGGGAAATGCGAGTTTTGAGGTCCCAACTAAGACACAGTTTCCGAAACTCTGGGGGTGGAGCCCAGCACTCGGGCTGAACAAGGTGACTCTGATACACGCTCAGGTTTGAGAACCACTAGCAGAGCACTCAGATTACGAAGTACCTGCACTTCATTTAACTCATAGTCACAAGATGACAACGT
This sequence comes from Manis pentadactyla, assembly GCF_030020395.1. Classification (NCBI taxonomy): domain Eukaryota; kingdom Metazoa; phylum Chordata; class Mammalia; order Pholidota; family Manidae; genus Manis; species Manis pentadactyla. The sequence continues at coordinate 8,372,087 of NC_080038.1, forward strand.
TACTATCACTTTGCTCTTTGAATTAATTCAGCACTTAGTTAACCTTCTGAACATATCATTTTTTATGAAAATGTAAACAAATGGTATGACCTCTTGAAGTAATACTTTGGTTAATCCAAACAACCGGAAGTTGAAGGATGGCACCAGTTGGAGCAGTGACTCAAATGTTAGGGTGTCAACCGCAAACGGAGGGTTTGTGAAAGCCGGTGGCTGGGCCCCACCCAGAGTTCCTGACTCAGCGGGTCTGAGGTGGAGCCTGGGAATTTGCATATCTAACAAGCTCCCAGCTGATGTGGGTGGGCTGGGCCAGGGACGGCACTTTGAGAACAGCAGAGTTTTAAGTATTATCTTTAGCATTCTGTAAAAATGGACTTTCTTACATGCTCTGAGTGTCTAAGAAGAGGAGTACGAATGGGTATGTAGTGGATCTAATGAAGGCCCGGTCTTTTTCATAAATCTTTGTCAAAGACAATAGGAGCAGAAAAGAATGGCTGAGCTGTTACTTTGGGATTTGAATCTGGGAGAAACCTCAGTTGCAAAATCGTATGTTTCTTCTTACAGATACTAGATGGGAAGTCAGAGCTAGCAGCAGGAGGCAAATGACTTTCTTCTCTGGGAAGCTGTAATTAATGGTGACTTGACATTGCTCACAGGCTCAAGCTGGCTTGAATAGCGGTGATAGATGTAAAAACTGTGAAACAGGATAAGCTAGACAGAGCCAGCCCTATGAGGTCTACAGCTCAGAGGCAATGAGAAATCAAAGATATCCTGGAAGCAGAACGTGTAAGTTCACATAAGTACAGCGGGTAGCGACCTTGGTGAACTCCTGTCGTGTTCCGTTTGCTTCATCGCTCCCTAGCCTTTGAAACTCCCGCTCTGACATTGGTCAGCGTGCTGTTAACAAGCTTTCTCTCTCTGTGTCTCTCAGCTCGGCCTTCCTTTGTGTTCCCTTCATTCTCAGGCCTGGTCTGGTGGCCCGAAGCTTTCCCAGGCTCACATTTTTGCAGCTCAGCACCCTCACCAAAGAAGAGCTTCTCTCTCCCAGTTGTTGAAACCCAAGTCCAGGGATCAGCTTTGGTGGGATTGACTTTGGTTGGTGCCTGTCCCCAAGTCACTCACTCCCATGGATGGACTCCCCCAGGACTCCAAATCCCCGGTTGCCTGGGATGGTGTCAATCTTACCTAAACCCCCTGGGCTGGGAGTGGCCAAGGGGAGGTCCCTGGAAGACAGCCGGGAGGAATGGAAGCTGGGAGTACAGCCAAAGGTCCATTGAACCTCTCCTCACTGGGAAGTGAGACACGATAACTTTAGTCTTGAGAGCCGGGAGCCAAGTGTCCCGTTCTGGCCTTCATTTTTAGAATCCTCAGGTTTGAGGCCGGTACACAGAGGGCTTTGAATGGCAAGAGAATGAAAAGGAGCTGGGCATTTCTGTCACTAGTGGAGGGCCAGTAACAAGGTTTGAAGCCACATAATTGTGTAAGGAAGTAGTATTTTGAAGGAATTCATTGACTATATTTCCTAAGGAAGTTTGGAAAGCAGGGAAGCTATTTAAGGGATGATCGAGACAGGTCGGAAGTAGGAGGATGTGAACAAGGGCCCCAAAGCCGACAGGAGGAAATGCCCTTGGTAGACAGACCCCCAACTCTAGCGGGTTGGTAGACATGTTGGAGACGGATGCCAGCTCCGTGCACTCACGGCCCTGGGCTGGCGCTGACAGGGTGCAGCCTAGAGCTTCGGGATCGGCCAGGTTCTGTCCTCAGCCTCCCCTGGGCACCTTTCCTCCCTTCCATCCCAAGTCCTGTCCCCTCTTCCTGCTTCTTGGCCTAGGCTCAACCTGCGTCACAAACTTGTGTTTCTGTTCCATTTCTGCCCTGCAGAGATGTTCACCTTCTTTTGAGTGTGGTTGTGTTTTCTAAAATTAGTTCTGCAGGTGGGACTAAGGAGTCCTCCAGCTGTAAGCTTAACAGTGCCACCCTGTCCAAAAGTCTGCCACCTCCCTCAGCGTAAAACATTTTCCCCAACATTTCATGACGTGTTCCCATCCTGGCTTACCCAGTGATGTGTCTTTGTCCCCTTCTAGTGTAAAGGGAAAAGCAGAGATGCTATATATGTTTTACTTTATAAAAAATACAGTTGGACAACCTCTTCTATATGTATAAGTTAAAAAAAATATTATGATTAGAATCAGTGCTGTAACAGATCATGGTAAAGTGATTTTCAAAGTGTACTCCGTGAATTGTGAATAAATGTGCTGACAGTGTAACAAAGAGGACATGGAGAATTTTACTAAAAATATGAAAAGCTTATGATTTTCATTAGTAGAGGAAGGAAACCAGTGTTGTTGTCCTGGGAGGAGTGGGACAAGCACCAATCAGTGTCACCACTGGATGTGTGACTTTTATCAGCATTCAATGTGGGTCTCGCCATGCAGTTGGCAGGTGTATTCTAAAAGGGACATAGCCCGACATCTTCCAGCAGTGCTCACCTGGTGTCCTGCTGGGTCCGCATGAGTGCCTTTCACTTTTGCTGTCTGGTTCCACAAGATGCCTGCGTGGGTGAGCCTGAATGGAGGAAGAAACTGGATAGGCTGGATCACGGGTATACTCTTGCAAATGTGGCATTTCAGCAGCCTGGAGAATTACCAAGGCAGATGATGATTCTGCAGGCAAACTTAATTACTTTTAAAGAATGAGCAATTCCAAATCCCCAGTCTCGGCTGACATTCTTATCCACTTTCTCAGGTGTTTGAACAGGTTACTTTCACATGGAAATATTAACCTAGAGGAAAGAATTAGAGCTGATTTAGAGTTTCTCAAATTTTTTTTTAATTACAGAGGTACTAGAGGTTTATAAAAATTATTCAGAACAGTGGTTTAGAAATTATCAAATGCAAGGCTTCTGCTTGCCGAATTCATCCCTCATCTCATTTTCTAGGAGAGCTTGTTCAGGGAGCTTCCAGTCCATTTTCTGTGAAGGTATCTATGATTATATCTGTGATTGTAGCAATGGATCTCAGCTGGAGGCAATTTTTCTCCCCAGGGGACGCTCGGGACTGTGTGGAGACATTTTCGGTTGTCGCAGGAGGTTCGGAGGAAGGTCCGCTGCTGCTAAACACTCCCCAACGCACTGGGGCCCCCATGACAGTGAGCTCACCTGCCGCAAATGTCAAGAGCACCATGGCTGAGAAACCCTCACTTCCAGATTTTCTTCATATAGGAAAACTTTCAATAGGGACAGCAATTTTAGAAAATAATTCTCAGAATTACAGCACCATTATTTCTTGGCAGTTCACATGGGGAATCTACCCACTAATAATCTAGAATTGTTTTCTTTTTCTTCTTAAAAGTCTTTAAATCATTTTTAGAGCAGACATTGGAATTCATATTTTCCCAGTTCCACACACTCGTTTTGGCAGGGAAGGTGACCTTGGGGACTTGGCCAGACTGGGGAGAATCAGGGCAACACGTCCAGGTTTGGGGGCCCTCAGCAGCTTGGATGAGTAGCCCAGGGGCACTCATGGCCGGGGTGCAACTGGGGTGGGGGTAAGGGTGGTCCTGGCTGGGACTAGACAGGATCTGAGGCACAATCATCTCCTTCCTTCCTTCCATCCAAAGAATAGTCTCTTTGAAAACTTTAAACTTCTTAGGAAACCACTTACAGAAAACAACAAATATGCCAAAGGAGAAAACTTTAATGTTCATCACTCTGTATGGCGGAGGGTGTAGGGAGCAGGATGGAGACAAGTTTAAGGTCATTCATGGGTGTTTGTAAAATCTTTTTATATACTTTCATAATACACTTCGGTTTCAAAATACATTAAATCATTAATTAGCATTTTGTCACCAATAGATATTTATTAAGCTCTTAATGTGGGCCTAACATTTTGCTAGACACGATGCATATTTATTTCAGACAAGTAAACATGAAAATCCTTCTTGTGACCTTTATCAAATGCCATGATTTGTCACTCCACATGAAATCTAAATATTCTTTATCCTGGATTTAAGGCTTTGTCACTGAAAACAGGTACGTGGTTGAAGAGACAAAATACAGAGCTTTGAGCCAGACAAACCACCTTTAATTCCAAATCCCACCATTAACTTGCAGTAAGATGTGGCTGCCATTTCCTGGGACAAAGACATCCAAGCTTTACCCCAAGACAGTATCACTCACAAGACCTTTCTCCCAGTGTTTGCTTCTCACCCCACTTGGCTTCAAAGGAAATCAAAGGGAAAACAAATATGTCCAAAATCCACCACTTCCCACCGTGACCCGTGGGCCACCCTGATCTTAGGCACAGTCTTCTCCACTAGATTAATGCCCTCATCTTCTCATCGGTCTCCCTGCTTCTTCCCTGACCCTCTGCACCCTGTTCTTCTAGGAGCTGACCAGGTGATTTTCCCAAGAAGGAAGAAAACCATGTCATACCTCTGCTCAAAAGCCTCCAGGGACTGCACATTTTGTTCAGAGCCAGTGCTGCATCTTTGGCTGTCCTCTCTTCTGGGCCTTTGCACATGCTGTTCCCTCTATCTGGAAGGCCTTCCCTCCCTAGATGGTCAAGGCTCACTCTCTCAGCTCCCATATCACTTCATCAAAGAGGCCTTTGCCAAGCAGCTTCCCCAAGCAATTCCTACTCACTGCCACAGCACTACATGTCTTTCCCCAAAACCGTTCCTCCAAATCACTTATAACTCACCCAATGCGCTTGGTGTGTTAGGCAGAAAAATAGATATGAGTGGAGTGGAGAGAGAATAAGGCCTGTAAGGCCCACTAAAAAGGTACTCAAGGATAAAACTAGAGAGCCAGAAAAGACTCAGAGAGTTAATGAGTTAATCAGGAAGCTCCCGAGGCCAGGAGCAACTTGGAATGTCTGGATATTCCCCAGATAAAGAAAAGTATCCGAGCGCAGCCCGTGCCTTCATTGTGTCAGTTAGATCATGCCATTGTAAGCTGTACTTCAGCCTGCTAAAAGGCCCAGCTTATTCTTTAACTTAACCTATATGTTGTTTTTTCCTCCTCCTCCAGCCCCTAATCAAAGTAATTTGCAACCTGGGCAGGAGAGGAACATCATAATTAATTATCCAAACAAGCCCAGATATAGACAGTATAGTAAGAACAGGAAAGATTCCATCTTAAAGCTAAGATTCCATTTTAAAAGCCAGGAAGTTAGGAAGTAAGATTCCTAACATATTCTTTAGCAAACAGTACCTCAGCACCCCTTGGGGGCAGGGCAGGCGGTCTTGATTGATATGTTCCCAGAGGGAAGCTGCTATCCTGGGGAGGAACCAGATCAGTAAATTTCTTGTGTTAATTTTGCAGAATTACCTGGAGGATTGATAAAAGAGGAGAGAAGACACTTAATGTCTCTCACCAAAGATAAACATCTTGAGACCACTTAACAAGTCTACACCCTAGCCCTTTGTCATATTCCTGAAAAATCCTTGAAAGAGGAAACCCCCAATCTTTCAGGGTACCTCCTCTCTGAGGATGCCCACACTTTAAGTAAAACTTTTACTATGCTCCACTGCTGTGTCTCTGTTCTTCAATTCTTTGTTGTGGCGGGAACGAGAACAGAGGAAAATAAACTCACCCCCCCATAACAGGTGTATTGGTTATTATCTGTCTGCCCTGCTCCAATGGACATTCCATGAGGGCAAGAATTTTTGTCTGTTTCCTGCATGGCTGTATCCCCAATGCCCAGAATTGTGTCTGGTATAAATACTTGTTTAATAAACAAAAAATAAAAATCATACCTCTTCAATAAATGCTTTTGCTTTTCTACTCCATTGAAAGGAGTACAGGTAGATACAATCATGAGAAATGCTAAGCAGATTAGGATCTATCCAGATTTCTTTTTTTTTTTTTTTTTTTTTAATTAATAATTATTTTTTTATTGAAGGGTAGTTGACACACAGTATTACATTACATGAGTTTCAAGTGTACAACACAGTGGTAGAACATTTATATACATAATTCTAGGTTCCAGCTATCACCCTACCAGGCTGTTACAATATCTTGACTATATTCCTTATGCTATACATTACATCCCGGTTACTAATTTATTTTACCATTGGAAGTCTGTCCTTTTTTTTTTTTTTTTTTTTTTTTTTTTTTTTGTGAGGGCATCTCTCATATTTATTGATCAAATGGTTGTTAACGACAATAAAATTCTGTATAGGGGAGTCAATGCTCAATGCACAATCATTATTCCACCCCAAGCCTAATTTTTGTCAGTCTCCAATCTTCTGAGGCATAACAAACAAGTTTTTACATGTAGAACAAATTCTTACATAATGAATAAGTTACATAGTGAACAGTACAAGGGCAGTCATCACAGAAACTTTCGGTTTTGCTCATGCATTATGAACTATAAACAGTCAGTTCAAATATGAATACTGATTTGGTTTTTATACTTGATTTATATGTGGATACCACATTTCTCTCTTTATTATTATTATTTTTAATAAAATGCTGAAGTGGTAGGTAGATACAAGATAAAGGTAGAAAACATAGTTTAGTGTTGTAAGAGAGCACATGTAGATGATCAGGTGTGTGCCTGTAGACTATGTGTTAATCCAAGCTAGACCAGGGCAATAAAACATCCACGTATGCAGAAGATTTCTCTCAGAACGGGGGGGTGAGGTTCTAAGCCTCACCTCTGTTGATCCCCAATTTCTCACCTGATGGCCCCCCTGCGACTGTGCCTGTCTTAGGTTGTTCCTCCCTTGAGGAATCTTACCCGTCTCTGGCTAACCAGTCATCTTCCGGGGCCATACAGGGAAATGTGAAGTTGGTAAGTGAGAGAGAAGCCTTATTGTTTGAAAAAGTTAGCTTTTTACTTCTTTGCATATTTATGCCCTGTGGCTTCTATGCCCAGCATTTGTCTTGAGGTATCTTTACCACTTGGAAGAATTATGATACTCGGTAAATTTGATATGAGGCACGAATTCTATTTAAGGGTTGTAATTAGGAAGGAAGAAGAAAAGCTATAGAAGTAGCAGGCGGAAGAAAACATGGGAAGATTGATTATTTCTTTGATATATCTTCTTGTAGAGTAACTTCAGCATGTATAGGTTTTAAGCTACTACTTAAATTGCACACACACATTAACATAATAGGAGTATAGTTACATAACCAAAGCATATCTGTAATTACCAGCCATCTGCAGTGAAACCAAGAAAACCAGTTAGGCACCTTAGGCATTTGTGAAAACTTATCTATGATATGGTGGATATTGTCCAACTGAACTTGAACAGTCTGAGAGAAATCAGACAAATTAAAACAACCCATTCCTGGGGACTGTTCACATGCCATATGTTCTTTTAACAGTAAATAGTCTGTAGTTGTAAGACTTTGGAGCGCTACAATTTGCACTTCTCCAAATTCTTGGTTGAGTTCCAACAGTATAGATCCAGTCAAATTTGTTGTTTTACTGTATGCACAGGCCAGCTTAGATATCTCCTTCCTCATTCCCATGGCAAGTCCAGGAACTGGTGGGATGAGTGCATCTACAGCTGTAGCAGTGCGTGGATCTTTGTTGGGGTTTTTTGATGATCATCTTCTGGCATGAGTCTTCCAGAGAGTGCAGATGTTGGAAGTTCTTTTTCATATCGTATCTTAGTTCATTTTCGGGGTAGCCCAATTAGGCTTTGATCCTCTGTATAAACACAAACAGACCCTTTGCCTACACTTTTATATGCCCTTTATACTCTTGTGTAGAACTCGTTGGAGGTTACCACACAGGAACTGCCCTTTCTTTTTTTTTTGCTATCACTAATCTACACTTACATGACGAATATTATGTTTACTAGGCTCTCCCCTATACCAGGTCTCCCCTATAAACCCCTTTACAGTCACTGTCCATCAGCATAGCAAAATGTTGTAGAATCACTACTTGCCTTCTCTGTGTTGTACAGCCCTCCCTTTTCTCCTACCCCCCCATGCATGTTAATCTTAATACCCCCCTACTTATCCCCCCCTTATCCCTCCCTACCCACCCATCCTCCCCAGTCCCTTTCTCTTTGGTACCTGTTAGTCCATTCTTGAGTTCTGTGATTCTGCTGCTGTTTTGTTCCTTCAGTTTTTCCTTTGTTCTTATATTCCACAGATGAGTGAAATCATTTGGTATTTCTCTTTCTCCGCTTGGCTTGTTTCACTGAGCATAATACCCTCCAGCTCCATCCATGTTGCTGCAAATGATTGGATTTGCCCTTTTCTTATAGCTGAGTAGTATTCCATTGTGTATATGTACCACATCTTCTTTATCCATTCATCTATTGATGGACATTTAGGTTGCTTCCAATTCTTGGCTATTGTAAATAGTGCTGCAATAAACATAGGGGTGCATCTGTCTTTCTCAAACTTGATTGCTGCATTCTTAGGGTAAATTCCTAGGAGTGGAATTCCTGGGTCAAATGGTAAGTCTGTTTTGAGCATTTTGATGTACCTCCATACTGCTTTCCACAATGGTTGAACTAACTTACATTCCCACCAGCAGTGTAGGAGGGTTCCCCTTTCTCCACAGCCTCGCCAACATTTGTTGTTGTTTGTCTTTTGGATGGCAGCCATCCTTACTGGTGTGAGGTGATACCTCATTGTAGTTTTAATTTGCATTTCTCTGATAATTAGCGATGTGGAGCATCTTTTCATGTGTCTGTTGGCCATCTGTATTTCTTTTTTGGAGAACTGTCTGTTCAGTTCCTCTGCCCATTTTTTAATTGGGTTATTTGTTTTTTGTTTGTTGAGGCGTGAGAGCTCCTTATATATTCTGGACGTCAAGCCTTTATCGGATGTGTCATTTTCAAATATATTCTCCCATACTGTAGGGATCCTTCTTGTTCTATTGATGGTGTCTTTTGCTGTACAGAAGCTTTTCAGCTTGATATAGTCCCACTTACTCATTTTTGCTGTTGTTTTCCTTGCCCGGGGAGATATGTTCAAGAAGAGGTCACTCATGTTTATGTCTAAGAGGTTTTCGCCTATGTTTTCTTCCAGGAGTTTAATGGTTTCATGGCTTACATTCAGGTCTTTGATCCATTTTGAGTTTACTTTTGTATATGGGGTTAGACAATGGTCCAGTTTCATTCTCCTACATGTAGCTGTCCAGTTTTGCCAGCACCATCTGTTGAAGAGACTGTCATTTCGCCATTGTATGTCCATGGCTCCTTTATCAAATATTAATTGACCATATATGTCTGGGTTAATGTCTGGATTCTCTAGTCTGTTCCATTGGTCTGTGGCTCTGCTCTTGTGCCAGTACCAAATTGTCTTGATTACTATGGCTTTATAGTAGAGCTTGAAGTTGGGGAGTGAGATCCCCCCTACTTTATTCTTCTTTCTCAGGATTGCTTTGGCTATTCGGGGTCTTTGGTGTTTCCATATGAATTTTTGAATTATTTGTTCCAGTTCATTGAAGAATGTTGCTGGTAGTTTCATAGGGATCGCATCAAATCTGTATATTGCTTTGGGCAGGATGGCCATTTTAACGATATTAATTCTTCCTAGCCACGAGCATGGGATGAGTTTCCATCTGTTAGTGTCCCCTTTAATTTCTCTTAAGAGTGACTTGTAGTTTTCAGAGTATAAGTCTTTCACTTCTTTGGTTAGGTTTATTCCTAGGTATTTTATTTTTTTTGATGCAATTGTGAATGGAGTTGTTTTCGTGATTTCTCTCTCTGTTGGTTCATTGTTAGTATATAGGAAAGCCACAGATTTCTGTGTGTTGATTTTGTATCCTGCAACTTTGCTGTATTCCGATATCAGTTCTAGTAATTTTGGGGTGGAGTCTTTAGGGTTTTTTATGTACAGTATCATGTCATCTGCAAATAGTGACAGTTTAACTTCTTCTTTACCAATCTGGATTCCTTGTATTTCTTTATTTTGTCTGATTGCCGTGGCTAGGACCTCCAGTACTATGTTAAATAACAGTGGAGAGAGTGGACATCCCTGTCTAGTTCCCGATCTCAGAGGAAATGCTTTCAGCTTCTCGCTGTTCAATATAATGTTGGCTGTGGGTTTATCATAGATGGCCTTTATTATGTTGAGGTACTTGCCCTCTATTCCCATTTTGCTGAGAGTTTTTAACATGAATGGATGTTGAACTTTGTCAAATGCTTTTTCAGCATCTATGGAGATGATCATGTGGTTTTTGTCTTTCTTTTTGTTGATGTGGTGGATGATGTTGATGGACTTTCGAATGTTGTACCATCCTTGCATCCCTGGAATGAATCCCACTTGGTCATGGTGTATGATCCTTTTGATGTATTTTTGAATTCGGTTTGCTAATATTTTGTTGAGTATTTTTGCATCTACGTTCATCAGGGATATTGGTCTGTAGTTTTCTTTTTTGGTGGGGTCTTTGCCTGGTTTTGGTATTAGGGTGATGTTAGCTTCATAGAATGAGTTTGGGAGTATCCCCTCCTCCTCTATTTTTTGGAAAACTTTAAGGAGAATGGGTATTATGTCTTCCCTGTATGTCTGATAAAATTCCGAGGTAAATCCATCTGGCCCGGGGGTTTTGTTCTTTGGTAGTTTTTTGATTACCTCTTCAATTTCGTTGCTGGTAATTGGTCTGTTTAGATTTTCTGTTTCTTCCTGGGTCAATCTTGGAAGGTTATATTTTTCTAGGAAGTTGTCCATTTCTCCTAGGTTTCCCAGCTTGTTAGCATATAGGTTTTCATAGTATTCTCCAATAATTCTTTGCATTTCCGTGGGGTCCGTCGTGATTTTTCCTTTCTCGTTTCTGATACTGTTGATTTGTGTTGACTCTCTTTTCTTCTTAATAAGTCTGGCTAGAGGCTTATCTATTTTGTTTATTTTCTCGAAGAACCAGCTCTTGGTTTCATTGATTTTTGCTATTGTTTTATTCTTCTCAATTTTATTTATTTCTTCTCTGATCTTTATTATGTCCCTCCTTCTGCTGACTTTAGGCCTCATCTGTTCTTCTTTTTCCAATTTCAATAATTGTGACATTAGACCATTCATTTGGGATTGCTCTTCCTTTTTTAAATATGCTTGGATTGCTATATACTTTCCTCTTAAGACTGCTTTTGCTGTGTCCCACAGAAGTTGGGGCTTAGTGTTGTTGTTGTCATTTGTTTCCATATATTGCTGGATCTCCATTTTGATTTGGTCATTGATCCATTGATTATTTAGGAGCGTGTTGTTAAGCCTCCATGTGTTCGTGAGCCTCTTTGCTTTCTTTGTACAGTTTATTTCTAGTTTTATGCCTTTGTGGTCTGAAAAGTTGGTTGGTAGGATTTCAATCTTTTGGAATTTTCTGAGGCTCTTTTTGTGGCCTAGTATGTGGTCTATTCTGGAGAATGTTCCATGTGCACTTGAGAAGAATGTGTATCCCGTTGCTTTTGGATGTAGAGTTCTATAGATGTCTATTAGGTCCATCTGCTCTACTGTGTTGTTCAGTGCTTCCGTGTCCTTACTTATTTTCTGCCCAGTGGATCTATCCTTTGGGGTGAGTGGTGTGTTGAAGTCTCCTAGAATGAATGCATTGCAGTCTATATCCCCCTTTAGTTCTGTTAGTATTTGTTTCACATATGCTGGTGCTCCTGTGTTGGGTGCATATATATTTAGAATGGTTATATCCTCTTGTTTGACTGAGCCCTTTATCATTATGTAGTGTCCTTCTTTATCTCTTGTTACTTTCTTTGTTTTGAAGTCTATTTTGTCTGATATTAGTACTGCAACCCCTGCTTTCTTCTCACTGTTGTTTGCTTGAAATATGTTTTTCCATCCCTTGACTTTTAGTCTGTACATGTCTTTGGGTTTGAGGTGAGTTTCTTGTAAGCAGCATATAGATGGGTCTTGCTTTTTTATCCATTCTGTTACTCTGTGTCTTTTGATTGGTGCATTCAACCCATTAACATTTAGGGTGACTATTGAAAGATATGTACTTATTGCCATTGCAGGCTTTAAATTCGTGGTTACCAAAGGTTCAAGGTTAGCCTCTTTAGTATCTTACTGCCTAACTTAGCTCGCTTATTGAGCTGTTATATACACTGTCTGGAGATTCTTTTCTTCTCTCCCTTCTTGTTCCTCCTCCTCGATTCTTCATATGTTGGGTGTTTTGTGCTGTGCTCTTTCTAGGAGTGCTCCCATCTAGAGCAGTCCCTGTAAGATGTTCTGTAGAGGTGGTTTGTGGAAAGCAAATTCCCTCAGCTTTTGTTTGTCTGGGAATTGTTTAATCCCACCGTCATATTTGAATGATAGTCGTGCTGGATACAGTATCCTTGGTTCAAGGCCCTTCTGTTTCATTGTATTAAATATATCATGCCATTCTCTTCTGGCCTGTAGGGTTTCTGTTGAGAAATCTGACGTTAGCCTGATGGGTTTCCCTTTATAGGTGACCTTTTTCTCTCTAGCTGCCTTTAACACTCTTTCCTTGTCCTTGATCTTTGCCATTTTAATTATTATGTGTCTTGGTGTTGCCCTTCTTGGATCCTTTCTGTTGGGGGTTCTGTGTATTTCCGTGGTCTGTTTGATTACTTCCTCCCCCAGTGTGGGGAAGTTTTCAGCAATTATTTCTTCTAAGATACTTTCCATCTCTTTGCCTCTCTCTTCTTCTTCTGGGACCCCTATAATACGGATATTGCTCCTTTTAGATTGGTCACACAGTTCTCTTAATATTGTTTCATTCCTGGAGATCCTTTTGTCTCTCTCTATGTCAGCTTCTATGCGTTCCTGTTCTCTGGTTTCAATTCCATCAGTGGCCTCTTGCATTCTATCCATTCTGCTTATAAACCCTTCCAGAGTTTGTTTCATTTCTGCGATCTCCTTCCTGGCATCTGTGATCTCTTTCCGGACTTCATCCCATTTTTCTTGCGTATTTCTCTGCATCTCTGTCAGCATGTTTATGATTCTTATTTTGAATTCTTTGTCAGGAAGACTGGTTAGGTCTGTCTCCTTCTCTGGTGTTGTCTCTGTGATCTTTGTCTGCCTGTAGCTTTGCCTTTTCATGGTGATAGGAATAGTCTGCAGAACTGGGACGAGTGACGGCTGGAAGGACTTCCTTTCTTGTTGGTTTGTGGCCCTCCTCTCCTGGGAGAACAGCGGCCTCTAGTGGCTTGTGCTGCGCAGCTGCGCGCAGACAGGGTTTCTGCTTCCTGCCCGGCTGCTATGGAGTTAATCTCCGCTGTTGCTGTGGGCGTGGCCTGGCTCGGGCAGCTACTCCAAAATGGTGGAGTCGCGTTGGAGCAGGAGCTGCTGGGAGGCTATTTATCTCCGTAAGGGGCCTCCCTGCTCCCTGCAGCCCAGGGGTTAGGGTGCCCAGAAATCCCGGATTCCCTACCTCTGGATTAAGTGACCCGCCCTGCCCCTCTAAGACTTCCAAAAAGCACCCGCCAAAACAAAACAACGACCACAAAAAAAAACAAGAAAAAAAAATTTTTTTAATTAAAAAAAAAAAAATTTTTTAATTAAAAAAAAAAGGTGGTCGTTCGTTTTTCTTTATTCTCCGGTGCCAGCCTCAGGCCTCTGCTCACCGGTCTTTCTGCCCTGTTTCCCTAATATTGGGGTCCCTGTCCCTTTAAGACTTCCAAAATGCGCTCGCCAAAACAAAGCAGCAAAAAAGCAAAAAAAAAAAAAAATGGTCGCGCGCTTTTCTTATGTCCTCTGTCGCCCAGCCTCCAGTGCCCGCTCACTGTTCTTGCTGCCCTGTTTTCCTAGAATCGAGGGCCCTGCGCTCTGGCCCGGATGGCGGGGGCTGGGTGTTCGGCAGCCCTGGGCTCCGTCTCCCTCCCGCTCTGCCTGCTCTTCTCCCGCCGGGAACTGGGGGGAGGGGCGCTCGGCTTCCGCGGGGCCGGGGCTTGTATCTTACCCCCTTCGCGAGTCGCTGGGTTCTCTCAGGTGTGGATGTGGTCTGGATATTGTCCTGTGTCCTCTGGTCTTTATTCTAGGAAGGGTTGTCTTTGTTATATTTTCATAGATATATGTTGTTTTGGGAGGAGATTTCCGCTGCTCTACTCACGCCGCCATCTTCCGCCCCACCTCTATCCAGATTTCTTTATGTCCAATTTAAAATTAAAAATATCTAGTTAGATTTTAAAAAATCTTTGATTAAGTTGCTAATCACAAAATATTTTGGAAAATAGGTTAATACATGTAGCATGCATAAAAGTGCAGCCAGATGTATTAAATACAAGTAACTAATATATGCAGGTATATCTAAGAATATTGCAAGCTCAAGTTTTACCACCAAACAATCCATCTTGTCAATCAGCTGGAGGGAGAGCCATGTATCAATTAACCTCTTGATTTTTCTCTCTTTTTTTCTGCCAGCAGAACTCACTAACAGCAGTTCTATTTCTGTATGTGACTATGTGTGTGGGTGTTGAAGATAAGCACATAGCCCAGCATTGTCTAGGAGAAACACAGTGTGAGCTACATTTTAAAGTTTCTAGTAGCTCAATTTAAAAAGTAAAAGGAACAGCTTAAAATTATATAATTCTAATAATTTATTTAAACCAGTATATCTAAAATATTAATTCCACAAGTAATCAATATTAAAAAGATTAATGGGATATTTGACATCCTTTTTTTGTACTGTCTTCAAAATCCAGTGTGTATTTGACACCTAGAGTGCCTCTCAATTTGGACATGCTTCAAGGGCTCAATAGCCACATGGGGCTAGTAGCTACTGTTATGGATTGAATGTGTCCCCTCCAAACTCATATGTTGACATCTTAGCCCCAAATATGATGTTATTAGGGGGTGGGGTCTTCAGGAGGTACCTAGGGTTAGATGAGGTCATGAGGGTGGAACCCTCAGGAATGGGATTAGTGTCCTTCTAAGAGTCACGAAAGAGCTCACTGCATTTTGCTTTCTGCCACATAAGGCTATAAGAAGATGGCTGTCCGTGAACAAGGAAGCAGGCCCTCACCAGACACTGAGTCGGCCAGCACCGTGATCTCGGACTTCCAGCCTCCAGAACTGTGAGAAATTCATGTTTGTTGTTTAAGCCTCTCAGTCTATGGATTTTGTTACAGCAGCCTGAACCGACTAAGACAGCTATCATATTGGACAATATAAATACAGACTTTCTTTTGAAATGTCACACCCATGTTAATAACGTTATGACTAATTCAATCAAAACAAATTTTTGCGTGTCTACCATGTGTCAGGAGCTGTTCTAGGCCCTAGAATACAAAAGACAAACTTCCCTTCCTGCCCAGAATTTACATTCTAGTCAAGAACAGAGTAAGCAGTAACTTTCATAGCAGGGAAGTTATGGGTACTGCCGTGGAGCCGGGTGATAGGGAATCCTGGGGTGGAGGAGGGCTGCATTGAAAGAAGATGGTTCTAAAAGGCTTTGCTCACACAATGACCCTTGAGCAGCCTAAGGAAGATGAGGAAGCAAGGCATGGGGACATCTGGGGATAAAGGGCTCCAGGTAGAGGGAAGAGCAGAGACCGACACCGTCTTTGGACTATCCAGGAATCTGTAAGAGGGCCACCATGGCTGGAATGGGGAGTATAAAAGGCAGCCTGGTAGGAGATGGGGTGGGGGGGAAGGGAGCACCATCAGGACTTGGTGGGACTTCGGCTTTACCCTGAATGAGAGTGGGAGCTTTGTGAGGGTTTTAAATGGAAAATTAATACGATCTACATTTTATCAGCACGTTCTGGTTGAGCCCACACATTTGTGCCAAACCTGGTCCTCTCTGTTTTCCCCTGTATTTCTGCACATTGCCCTGGGTGTACAGCACCAGAATGCACTGCTTACATGTGAAACGCTATTGATCTCCTCAGAGGTGGCCCTCATCTTGTTATGTGTTTTGTGGCTCTTTGCCCGTTCGGCCCCATAGAAGGACGGGAGGACCATACCTTCAGCTCTCAAGAAAGCCACCGTGTGGGAGGGAAAAGATCAGTTTCTGGGCAATGTCTTCCACCAGGCAGATGCCCTGTGGAAAGAGACCACACCTCCTCCAGGCAGTATATTCCATTTGTTCAGATGAATGCACCTCCTGGCTGAAAGGCCCTCTAGACCCCTGATGCTCGAATCTGGTCGTGGACCGGCGGCATCAGCACCAACTGCAGGAGCCCCGGCCCCGGCCTGGATGTGCTGGGTCAGAATCCCACTTTAATGAGCTCTCCAGGTGATTTGAACACCCAGTAAAGTGTGAAAGGTGCTGCTCTGGACCCTTTAGTTCTTAATCCTCTCTGAATTTCTCCACAGCAATAATGTCTTAATGGTTTAAACCAGCAATAACCATTTATCATTTTTCATGATTATTACAAAGGCTAGCTGGACTCTACTGGGTGATCCTCTGCACCCCATGGGGGCAGCTGGGACTGCGGCCACCTGGAGGCTTGACTGAGCTGGCATGGCCACGATGGCTCATGCACATGGCTGGCAGGGGCAGAGGGGTCACTGTCCAGGGGTCTGCTCTGAGGATACAGCCATCCGGGGGGTCTGACTGTCTGACTGGGCTGAAACACCAAGAAGGCTCCCTCACACGGCTGAGATAGTGCTGGCTGCCAGCTGGGAGCTCAGCAGGGCAGCAGCTGGAGTCTCAGTCCTCCGTAGGGACTCCCCGGGTGGCTTGACTCTCTCAGAACATGGCAGCTCTGTTCCAAGATGGAGTTTACAAGGGGTGGAGCTGCAGATCTCTTCCAAAGCTGCCCAGCTTCAGGAGTTACCCAGTGAGACTTTGCTACACTCTGTGGAGCAAAGCAAGTGACAAGGCTAAAGTAGATTCCAGGGGTGGGCAAAACACTCCGTCTTTGATGGGAGGAGTGGCCAGGGATTTGCAGCCATCTCTAATCTATCCCCAAAGAGAATAACTGACATTTCTTGAGAAGTTGTTGTGTAAGTACTGTTATCCAATATTATCCAATTTCATCAATTTAAAGACACACATTTTTACCTTTTATAGACCCAGGAAGTTGTTAAGATAGCACAAAGAGGTCCTCTGTACTCTTACTCAGTTTTCTCCAGTAGTTAGACCATACATAATTTTAGTGCGTTATCAAAGCCGAGAAACTGACATTGGTACAATGTGTGTGTGGTTCTGTGTTATTTTAAAAGTACATCACTGACATTCATTGGGTGGTTGCCAGGTAGGTACTATTTCATCAATTCTAAGATGCACTTTCTTTCACATTTAACTTCTCTGAAATGAGAATGTGTCTTCTAATCAAACACACCATACAATTAGAAGCATCATTTTTTTTAGTAGTACATGTAACAATGGTGTATTCTACAGTATCTATATATGATGTCTTAGGCTCAGTAAAATATTGTAGTGGCCGATTTTACAGATAAAGAACTAAGGTACAGGGAAGTTAAGAAACCCGCCCAATGTCATGCAGTGAGGAGGGCTAGTGATGGGAACAAAGGGGCAGAACTCAGACCCAGGTGCTCTGACCCCAGAGCCAACATGCTTCACCTGTACTCTCCAGAAAGTAACTCTAATAAGACTAAACGTAGCATCTTATGTGTGTGTAGCATGACATTGGTGAGGTTTACTGAAAAGTAGGTCACTAAGACACAGACAGACCTCTCTTCTCTGGCCCCAGCTCCAGCATGCTGCTCCTACATGACACTACTTACCACAGTTAGTTTAGCATCCATGCATTCTGTGGGGACAGCTTTTCTGATCATAAAACCAGACAAATTAGAAAGTTCACAGGAGCAACAAGCTCCCTGGCTGTCTGACTGTAAACTCTGAGCAACGATGTGCTCCTTTCTGTCCCTGCTCCTTGAGCAACGGACTCTTACACCCTTTGCATTCAAGGGCAGTGAAGCCTCTTTCCTTAGTGAGCACATTCAACTCTGCATTTAGTCCATCCTTTGTAGGGAATAAAAATTGCATAGGGAGAAGTGAAATGAAGAAAATGGAAAAGAGGTGATTAGTTTGATTTTCATAAATGTAATGGAAATAATGCAAAGTCTGGAGACACAAAGACCACTTATGGGTTGAAAAATTTTTTTCTTTTTTCAACCACGTTGTCTGTTTCAACCACTTGTAATAGATGATGCTCCCCCACCTTTTTTGTACCACCAGAAAATGCAAAAAAAAAAAGAAGAATTTATTCATTGGTAAATTGGAGCTAAATATGATGCTTAACATAGACCACCACCAAGAAAACAGGAAATCAGTTTAACCAGGTGGGATATATACAAAGATAATGACAGTTCAAAAATTTAAATTTTGCTCCCTAGGCAGCTCTTTGCAACCCTAATCTCTAACGTGGGGTTAATGACCAAAAAACACTCTGGTTATTTAAGAAAGCAGGGCTTAGAAGACAGTCATCTTGAATTCTAAATGCTGTGCCCAAGGACAGACCTACCTGGTTCAAAGCATACTCATTCTTCCTTTGATCGTGCTTCCTTTGATGTGAGCTATTTTGGTGAGTCAAGAAATGTAGAAAAATTTAAGTCTGTTGATAACATAAAAGCAATTATTTACACCAAATGGGAATTTGTTGATTTTGATTAGTCATATTTCTGTATAATCAGTTGCATCTTGTCCAGGTTTGTGTGGTCACATGGTGTACTTGAAGGAAGAAAGAATGATTTTATCACCTTAGCCAAATACAAAGTCATTTTCTTGGAGTCACAGTTTCTAGATCTTGAAATAGAGAGCGTGGCAGAGGACAATGGAATAGCTATCACTTATTGAACACTTAACTCAAGGCTGCATCATCTCACTGAATTCCTGCTATAACCCGTTGAAGTAAATACCATCATTCCTGTTTTACAGATGAGGAACTATCTCAGAAAGGTTAAGTGATTTATCCAAGGCTACCCACTAATAAAAGGCAGGTCAGGCTCCAAACCATACCATCATATATGAGTCATTATAAATGCATTTCTGCTTTAGACGTGTAAATATGAATTTCAAAACATGTCTAGTCCCAGTAATTTTGGGTAAGGGATTATGAGCCTGTATTTTATTAAGGTTCCCATTTTCATTTCTTATATTTCAGGAATTAGATTTCAGTGGGATGGAAAAATCCAGCCAGGAAGTAATAGGGTCCACTTTCTGCTATGGGGTCAGATAACTGTGGTGCTTTGCAGAATGTGCCTCCTTAGGGTAAATGTATAAAGGCCGTCCTGGCCCACATAGACCTGAATTGGATTTTTTATTTTCAAAAGGCAATACGGTATATATATGGTCCATTATCAAGTCCCTCAGCAGAGTCAGGGGTGGCACCCCACAATCAAACATACTAATATCTCTGCAGTGAAATTTCACCCTAAATGGGAAAATGACTATAAGTAGCCCCCAGATAATTGGAGTCAAACTTTGCTAATAAATCACTGATGAGAAAAACCTTTGAATTTTCAAAGAATTTGATCTATATTTTACATACTTCTTTAACATTTAGAAATATGATTCTAAAAGATCCCAGTCACTGGCTCCAGAAAGTTCTCCTTCTTCCAGTAAATGTGTAGCACATCGGGCTTCCCCTCTGTGGGGCCCTTTTCCTGGTACATGTGCGGTTTCAGCTATGCGCCACCTTCTGTGAGATCATGAGAGCTCAAGGTGGAGGGACTCTCTGAAATGTGCTTGTTATCTTTCCAAAGTTTACCCCCCAAAAGAGCCTATTTTTTATTTATACTTCTGGTGCTAGTGGTGTATGTGGCTGTGTCTCTCCACACAAGACCAGAGGACCACTTTGCTACAGAGAACCTTCACGTGCATCTAGCCTAATTCCCTGCGATAACAGCCTCCAAAATGCCGCCGATGGTCCCTACCTCCTGCATCAGCACCTGGGACGGTCCACTCCAACGGTGGACCAGTGCTGGTCCCTGTGACCGAGGAATACAGAAAAAATTGCTTGTCCCTTCAGAGATCAGGTTATAAAAGTCACTATGGCTTCTGTCTCTCCCCCTCTCTTTCCCTCCCCCTCTCCCCTCCCTGCCTCATCACCAGCTCTGGGGGAAGCCAAGTGGCCATGTCATGAGAACATTCAAGCTGCCCTGTGGCGGGTCCATGTGGTGAGACTCAGGCCTCCTGCCAATATCCGTGTGAGTTCCCCATCTCGGAAGCATATCTTCCAACCCCATAGGCCTTCAGATGACTACAGCCTGCCTGACATCTTGACCACAGCCTAATGAGAGCCCCCAGGACAAAACCAGTCAGCTAAGCTGTGCCCTAGCTCCCGATCCACAGAAACTATGAGATACTAAAGATTTGTTGTGTCATGCCACCAAATTCTGACAATACTTTTTACACAACAATATATAATGAATACATTCTCCCATTGCACAGATGAGGAGATTGAGTCCCAGAGACATGAGGAGATGCTCCAAAGCCTCTCCAGTCCTGTGGCACCAAGGGCCAGCCCAGCTCCTTCTGCTAATGTGGAAATGGCAGGATGTCTCTAAGTTTTTATGATCTTGGGTGCTGTTTGCCAGTCTTCCGTTTTCTCACAAAGAAACTAGGAGCCCCTGGGAAATCTGGCCAATAATTCAGCCGTGAAAAGGAAAGTTTGGCACAGATGTCCTGGTTCTGGAGGGAGTCTGCCCACTTGCTCAGTTTCCCCGAATAGCCTTCCTTCCTGGGTGTGTTTCACGGGAGATGGCTCTTGTTTTTTCCTGTAAGGGTGAAACTTTCCAGACTGCAATTGTTAAATCAGGGAAGATGAGAAGGCATTTAGCCACTTTACTTTCCTTGGTGCTGAAGAGCATGTTCCTAATAACCCATCCGCCCTCCCTCAGCCTTCCTCCCCATGCTGGCTCGGCCCCAGCCCGTGGGATTGGGCCAGAGGGCAAAGGCCCAGCCATCACTGGCTGTGTCACTGGGGGAAGGATTCCATTCCTGCTCTACTGCAGTATCTTCTCTCACCAGCTGCAATGCACACACAGGATGCATGTCCCGTTTGAAGCTCTCGTCTGCCTCCCTTAGCTCCATAAGCCATATGCGTATGTGTTTTAAGTACAGATGGAGATGTTTTTATTAGTCATGTAATTCATCATATGGGAAACTTCAGAGGCTGGCTATTTCACTTCAATGTAAGTGTGAATTTCTACCTTTGATACTGGGAGAAAACTCCAAAAATGTCAATGGGAATTGTAGGTAGAAT
Organism: Manis pentadactyla; assembly: GCF_030020395.1. Classification (NCBI taxonomy): domain Eukaryota; kingdom Metazoa; phylum Chordata; class Mammalia; order Pholidota; family Manidae; genus Manis; species Manis pentadactyla. The sequence continues at coordinate 8,393,135 of NC_080038.1, forward strand.
ATCTAACCCTGCTCAGTTTTACTGGATTCTTCCTTTTAAGGTTAAAATGGGGCATGACAGATCCAGAAATTACAGAAAGAGACAGGAAGCTCATGTGGTAGATTTATTGCAGTGATGGCCCCACTTCTTTACCCCAGGGCTCAGCCTGCGACTTCGCAGTTCCCCTCTCTAAACAGGCCATGTCTACTCCCCATCCTTTGAATCTAGGCAGCCTTGTGACTTGCTCTGGCCAATAGAATGTGGCAGGAGTGACTTCATGACAGTTCCGAGCCTTAGCCTTAAGAGGCCCTAGAGCTTCTGTTCCCTCTCTTGGGACCTTACATCTACCATGTGAACGTGCCCAGGTTGGCCGGTGATCGGCTGACAGCCAGCCAACCCCTAGACGTATGAGAAAGCCCAATCAAGATCAGGCCACCAACCTGACCTGGAGCCACCGTGTGACCACAGGTGTGTGCATAAGCACAGCAAAAACAAAGACCTACCTGGTCATCCTATGGACTCACCCAACAATAATAAATGGCTGGCTTTTAAGCCACTGAGTTTTGAGGTGACTTGTTATGCAGCATTTTTGTGGCAATAGATAACTGGTATACATAGGCCAGGGTTTTTTTTGGTATTATGTGGCATGCTTAGAGACCAGGCAGGAGCCAGGCTATGAGAGGTTTGCAGAGAGCACTTCAGTGTTCTCTCTGCAGAGAATAAGCCTGCCTGGCAGTCTGAGATCCCAGGAAGAGGCAGGGCCTTGGGTGCTACCCATCAGCGTGCAGACTTCCAGATGACAGTCCTGTTTGCAGCACAGCACCACCACCCTTGACTGGGTCTAGCGTCCCTCTTCCAGAGCCCAATCCTGCCAATCCAACATTTCTAGAGTAAAACCTTCTAGCCCTGCCAGGGGTCTATCTCATCTTGTAGAGATGTTGGACACATCCACCTGCTTTCAGCTGCACCTGCCTCCCCTTCCCACAGGTACCTGGTTCTACCCACTCTTCTACATTTTGTCGGGGGTGGGGGGGCGTCTTGCTCTGACTTGAGTTGGCTTTCAGCTTTCCCTACTGCCAGCTCAGTGTTCTCTGGTCAGATGAGGCAAAAGCCTGAAGACAGAGCAGACTATCAGGCTTCCTTCCTGGACAGGACCGGGCATCTGCGTGAGCCAGGGGAGTGAGAGCCTGGGCCCCAGGTTTCTCAAGGTCATGGACAAGAATGAGCCAGGGCAAAAGAGCACTGATGAAAGGAATGCAGGGAAAAGAGCCATGGAAGAGAGATTTCGAGTCCTTAAATTTAGCTTCACCAGCATTTTCAGTAACTAGCATTTTTTTAAAATGCTAAATTAAAGCTTAGAGACAAAGACTTGCTTTGATGAAATCTCTCAGCCATTTACAGCTCTTATCTTCCCAATTCCATCTCAATGGCCCAAAGTTCACTTAAGCCCTAAAACTATCAGTGTGTACTTTGGGGCCTGAGTTTTTCTAAAAGTTGAGTTTTCATATCATTGGTTGTGGGTAGATCCATGTGGGAACTATTGCATTCTTAGCATGTTTATTAATTGTTACTCTTGTTTGTGCTTTTCTGTTTTTCTTCAAAACTGTTCCCTGGGTGCTGCCCCCCAACACGGCCAAAGAAACGAAAGACAAACAGAAAAATGTTCTTGGTCGCTCTAAAGTACCAATAATTCTATAACATTCTTCCTCCACGTGCTTTTTCCCACCGGATCTGGTTCCTCAAGTAATTGTTTTAAAATAAATCTTTAATGCAAAGGAAATTCATCCCACTCTAAGATGGTCAGACCACCTACTGCAAACCTCTAGCAAGGGGGGGAGAACAGTTGTTTGGAATTAGTTACACCACCCCAGGATGGTAGGTGGGCTCAGCGGTTCTACAAGTCTTGTAGAGTGGTCCCCGGGCTGCAGCCAGGAGATCCTTGCTGCAAGGTCTCCTGGGACTTTTCCTCCAACTATCTGCCCTCCTCTGACCTCACGGCAGTGTTTGTTTACAGTGTTTTCCTCCATAGGTAGGAATGTTGTTTTCCTACTCATTTTGCTCTTACACACTTGACAAGTGCTATCTTGCCTGCCTTGGTGACCGGCAACTGGGTCCTTCCCCAGCTTGAACCAGAGCTGACATTTAATTGCCCTTGTAAATTCTAACCCCATTTCAGAATGTAGGCTACTGCATGATTTATGTAGTACTTAAAAAAAAATTGAGATATAATTGACATACAGCATTATATTAGTTTCAGAGGCACAGCATAATGATTCCGTATTTGTATATATTGCAAAATGATCACCACAGTAGGTCTAGTTAACATCTACCACCATACATGTTTACAAAGTTTTTTTTCTTGTGATGAAGACTTTTAAGATCTACTCTCTTAGCAACTTTCAAATAGGCAATCCAGTATTATTAACTATAGTCACCAGGCTGTACATCCCATCCCCGTGACTTATTTATTTTTTAACTAGAAGTTTATACCTTTCAACCCCTTTCATCCATTTTTTACCACCCTGCCCCTGCTCTGGCAACCACCGTCTGTTCTCTGTATCTGTGGGCATGGTTTTTGGTTTTTATTTTAGATTCCACATGTAAGTGAGATAATTTGTCCTTCTCTGACTTATTTCACTCAGCATAATTGCCCTCAATTTCTATCCATGTTGTCACAAATGGCAAGATTTCATTCTTTTTTATGGCTGAATAATATTCCATTGTGTATATGTACCATATCTTCTTTATCCATTCATCTGTCAATGGACATGTAGGTTGTTTCCATATCTTGGCTATTGTAAATAATGCTGCAGTGAGCATGGGGAGTGGGGAACAGATATCATTTTGAGTTAGTGTCTTCAGTTTCTTTAGCTCTATGCCCAGAAGTGGAATCATACAGTAGTTCCGTTTTTAATATTTTGGGGAACTTCGATATTGTTTCCCATAGTGGCTGCACCACTTTACATTCCAGCAGCAGGGTGCAAGAATGCCCTTTTTTCCACATCTTCACCAATACTTATTACTTCTTTCCTTTTGGATAGTAGCCATTCTGATGTGTGACGTGATATCTCATTGTGGTTTTAATTTTGCACTTCCCTAATGATTACTGATGAGCACTTTTTCATGTGTCTGTTGGCAGCCTGTATGTCTTCTTTGGAAAAAATGTCTATTCAGATCCTCTGCCCATTTTTTAATCCAATTGTTTGTTTTTTGCAATGGATTTGTATGTTTAGTACTTTTATTAAAGATGAGCAAGGGGTGGTTTAATAAAGGTGTTCAAGATTAGGGATGATTATAATGCTTATGCCATATTTATTCCATGCCTTGGCATCTAAAGAATTCTAGATGGCTCCCTAGATTTCTGAAGGTGAAATAGATATAAAACTGAAAACTCAGGGCCTGTGAAAATACACATGGACAAAACCAGGGGAAAAATAGAAAAAAAAATTATGCAGGCTCCACTCTAAAGATGAGCCAAGCACTTGGCTCTAAGCTTGCTGATGGCCCACTCAAAAAGGGAAAATATAGTCAAGTGTGGGGTTCATGTTGTCTAAGAAATGAAGCCTGCCAGAAATTCTCAGGAAGTAAAGCTTCTCCTAGCACACAGAACTAAAAGAACATTCTCATGCAGGTCTTCACATGGGGCACGTCACCTCTAAAATAAACATGACTGCTGGTGTGCTAGGGGTGTTTATTAACCCCTCAGTATGAAGCTGAGAAGGGTAAATATCAGTGTACTTTGTGGCAAAGTAATTTTTCACGGGCATCCTGCACAGAATGATCTCAGCATCCAATCGGCTCTCCCATGGCCCACCAAGAACACCATGAGGAGTGTCTGGAGATGACTAGCTGGCTCATGCTTAAGATAAACTTCTGTTGATACCATTTCTCTCAATAGAGTTTTGACGTTTCCTCGTCATTCTTTTGAGCAGGGAGTATTAGTAGACAGTCCTGCAAAGTCTGGATAAAAGGAAATTAACTTTCTTGGCAAGATGAGACTTTCAGGTTTGTTACAAAGAATGTCCTGACAGTGAGAGCTAGCTTTTACCGTGGATTGCTGAGAACAAATTCTTTTAAATATAGCTTTGTCCTGTCCATCTTCAAAGATGGCAGATCTGCATATGGCTTTTCCCAGCCCTGTGAGGTGGTGATTGTGACATTTCATTTCCACCGTGCTGGAAACATGAGATTGTTTCACGACAATGCTTACCTCCAATGCTGGGTCAAGTTGGAAGAAGAAAAGGAACTTTAGAAAAGGTGGCTCCTGGCCAACCTAGAGGTCAGTTTCATTTGGGGTGTGGTCCAAGGTCCACAAGCCCAGAGTCCAACTTGCAACCATCTGTTTGAGGATCTGTGGGAACCAAGAACTCCAGAGCCCAGGGAGATGAGAGAACATCCTGGGAACTCCAGACTCTTCACTGAATCTTGCTTCCCTTGCATGATGGAGCGCTCCCTAGGGCTTCCTTCCTCGGGACTTTAGGGCTGGGGGAGGAGCTTCCAGGGCACCTTTGGTGCTCACACTCGGCCGTATCGTGGCCCTTCCCCACGGAGGAGCTGACCCTTGGCACAAGATCTTTGGACACTCCATATATGCCTCCTGAGACGAAATGACCCCAAACAAGTGCAGATGTCTCTAATGACCACACTGAATTCACCAATTATTTCCAACTTCAGCAAAACCAAACTGAATGTTGCACTTATCCCAGCAATTCTGGCTGGTTAAAAGGAGGTCATCCGTCACCTAGAATCAATCTGTATGAGACTGAATTACCATCTAGTCAAGGAAACCTTAAAAATTATAGGTGGGATGTGACCGTTGTGGATATGAGTCTTCAGGCAATGCAGATGGGTGACCCAAATCTGGGCAGAGTGACCCGCTGCAAGTGTTGTCCTGATACTTGGGAGATACAGCCCCACATGGCCATCCATGGGAGGAGTATCTATGAGGTGCACTTGCTAATTGTCTTGGGTCAGGTTTCCCAGCAGCAAAACCTGAGCTTGGGGTCCTCGGGCATGTAATTTATTGGGGGCTGTTTGCAGGAGAAATCTGGAAGGGAGGGAGGGAGGCAAGGATGTGGTTTCAGAAGAAGTCTCGCCTCCCTCTGCCTAACCCACCGGGAGCTCTGGAGCGTAAGCAGCAGAGCAGAGTCTGTTCCATTTTGAGGCAAAGGGGCTTTGGTGACGTGCCCCCATGTGTCAATTGGCTCCCAGCAACCCTGCATGTGTGGGGGGATGGGGGACGTCCACGTATCTCCAGTTGAGGCAGCTCCAGGTGCCCAAGAGCTCGGGGGAAGGTGTCTGGTGTGAGCTCTTAGCTGTGGCGCTTGCAGCACCGAGTGAAAGGGATCTCAGGGTATGAAGCAGGACACCAATAGCAGCTGCTAAACCAGTGCTTCTCAAACTTGAGTGTGTTCCAGAATGCTCTGGAGCGCTTGTTAAACATCATGGTCGCACCTGGCCCCCAGCCTTTCTGGTTCAGTAAGTCTGGGATGGAGCTTGTGAATCTGCATTTCCCAGGGGCTGCTGCTGCCACTGGCCCAGCACCATGCTTTGAGAACCACTGTGCAGAGCTAACATTTTTCAAAAGCAGTCAATCACCTTTGGAATGTTAGGTCATGGATATCTTCACTCCCTGGGAATTTGCACATCAAACATATTTACAGAGGTGAAGTCAAGGGCGGGTGGACTCATCAAAATGTAGACAGACTGATTTTATCAGGCCATTGATTCAGATAAAAATTGCCTTCTCTCATCCATCACCAATCTCAACTCTCATAAAAGAATTTCACCACAGACTTGAAGAATGGTATCGTTGTCCCTAGAGATACACCTTGGCAGTTCAGTGATTGGGTGGAAAGAAGGCTGTTGGGAGTTCACAAGCCTGGGCTCCATACCTGCTCCCTGCTGAATGGGCCAGGAGCCCCTGCCTGCTACACTTAGTTGCCTCAGATGCAATGTGGAGACCTCGAAGGTCACTTCCAGCCCTGAGCCCTTCTGCCACTTACACCAGTATCTACCTTTAGGACCGCAAGCAAGCTACTTGGGCTGCAGGACTTTGTTTCTTCGTCTGTTAAATGGGTGTACGGTGCACTCAGTTGCTGTCTCTCCAACACTTCCTCCCAGAATATGTTGGCCACCTGAACACGAATGCCAGACTCTTCCCAGCTGAAGAGGGCGAGAGAAAAGCAGCCATACCTGGAGCGCCTTGTCTGAGTTCTCTTTGTGTTACAGAACAAGGAAGCAAGAAGAGTCACTGCCCTGGTGTGGGATGCGCTCTGTCATTTGATACGATCACAGTTCTTGGCATCTTGTCATTAATCACCAGGCTGACTCTGGGTCCTGACAGATCACAGGAAGCTCTAGATTTTCAGCAGCAGTTTTTTTCTAATATAAGGTCATTTATAAACATATTCACAATATCCAAAAGGTAGTAAAATATTTTTTAAAACCCATGACGGTCTTAAATAAAATTTGGTCTTCCAACGAAGCCTTGTGGGTGCAGTTTTGCAATAGTCTGAGGGTCAAATTAGACAGCTGGTCACCTAGACCCAGGAATAATTAGGCCTCTTCCATCCATAGCTCCATGCCTTTGTGTAAGAGATGGTCAGTGAAACTGGACTTCATCAGAATGAAAAACTTTTGTTCATCAAAGAAAGTGAGAAGATAACCTACAACATGGAAAAAAATATTTGCAAATCACCTATCTGATAAGGGGCTCATGTCCAGAATATATAAAGAACTCTTACAATGCCACTTTTTTAAAAAAGACAAACAACCCAGTTTTAAAACTGGGCAAAGGACCTGAATAGACATTTTTCCTAAGAAGATATACAAATAGCCAATGAGTACCTGAAAAAATGATGAACATCGTTCGTCATTAGGGAAATGCAAATCAAAACCACAACGAGATGCCCTTTCAAATACATTAGGATGACTGTAATCAAAAAAGTGGAAAATAGCTAGTGCTGGGAAGGATGTGGAGAAACTGGAACCATTGTACATTCCTGATAGGAATGAACGATGCTGCAGCCACTATGGAAAACAGTTGGCGCTTCCTCAAGAACTTAAACATAGAATTACCATGAGACCCAGCACGCCCACTCCTGGGTACGTATCCAAAAGGTAGAAACAGCCCAGCTATCCATCAGTGGATGAAAGAATAAAGTGTCATATATATATATATATATATGAGAAATATTCAGTCATAAAAAAAGATAAGTGCTGATGTGTACCACAACATGGATGGACCTTGAAAGCAGCATGCTAAGTGAAAGAAGCCAGACACAAAATACTACATAATATATGATTCCATTGATATGCAATATCCAGATACGTGAATCTTTAGAAGAAGGAAGCAGAATGGTGGTTGCCCGCCATGGTGGGGAGAGGAAGGAATAGGGAGTGACTGTTTAATGGCTACAGGGCTTTCTTTTGGGGTGATGAAAGTACTTTGGAACTGCATAAAGGTGGGGGTTACACATGGTGAATATACTAAATGCCACTGAATTGTTCACTTTAAAGTGGTTAGTTTTATATTATGTGAATTTCACCTCAAGGGAAAAAACCCCTGAAAATTAGAAAGGATTGATGAAAGAAAAAGCTTTGAAAAGGAACTGTCAGAGGCAGACCCTGCCTCTGCAGCAGGAAGATATTCTTCCACAGGCCTTCATAAATCAGCCCTGGGCATCTGTGATACAGACTCAAAGTCCACAGAACAGCCTCCTTTATGCCAGAAGAGGCAACGCTTTCCAAAAAAGCAAGCATCAGATGTTGGTTGTTTCCCTGATTTACATCCATTGCATTTATAGATTTCATTGCTTGTGTTGGTGGAAGTGTTTTGAAAATAACTAAACAAAATAGCCTGATGCCTTGTTTACCGAAAAGGAAAATGAAAGAGACGGAAAGGCAGGGCCGGGCTAACTGTGCCTGGGGCAGCACAGACTGCTGGGGAGGGAAATGCTGCTATTTTCAGTCTATTTTCAGTCTTCTGTGGGTGGGAGGATCGTAGGCCTCTGGAAACAGCTGTTTAACAACAGAATGTGAGAAGTCTCCTGGGAGTGGAAGATCCACCCTCTGCAGTGAACTAACGGAAAGTCCGTGAGAGCCAGGACAGTTCAATGCATTAAAAGAAAATTGAAATGGCGATTTCGCACTGGGGGCTGATTGAGCCACAGCATTTAGCAAGGCTTTGCTCCCTATGTTCAAAAGGACAACTCTAGGAAACTGAAAAGCCAAGCAAGGAACAGACATGGTATAATTTCTGGAAGAATAACAACCCTCAAAGCCACTTTCGCAGGGATCCAGCCTCCCTGTAGGGGTCTGGCAACCTGCCCACTTCTGGAAGGAAACACACTTGGGCGGAGGGACAGGTGACCCCTGTGCAAACTTTTGTTTCAGGATCCAGCATGAAATGTAAACTCTTTGTTAAGATGAATGAGAGAAGGTGATTCGAAGACTGAACTTGGTGTCACTTCTGTTTTGATGAATCGTGATATCCACTTCTCAGAGCGTGTCCCTACGCACTGGAAAGTAAAACCACCCCATTTCCACCCTGCTACAGAGAACACACTATAAATAGGACCCAAATGGTCCTAATGCACCTATTTAATGGTGCATTAAAAGCAGGGTAATAAGTCGATCCATTTCTTTCTGTTTTTCCTATAAAAATTGTGTCTTAAATATAACATACTGAGAGTAAGGAAGAAGTCTTGTAATTTAAGGTACTAATTATCTTAAGAGTGCCACATCTTTAGCCATATTCTGGTCCACACACATCATTCATATTTATTCATTCTACCGCCCATTCATTCAACAAATACGTGTTTATTGCTTGCAGCACATTCAGCCCCATGCTCTGTGTGGGGATACAGTAATGAGCACAGCAGATGGGGTCCCTGCCTTAGGGAGTAGGTGATAGCCAGAGGAATAAAGAACTGATTATCCAATTAGGGGCTGAGACAGAGGGGCATATTTTCTATCACCCAAGTTCAAGGCTCCTTTCCAAATCTTTATTTTCTGTTCTAAAGTTAAGCTCCATCCATGATTAAATCCACTCCCACGGTGACCATCTGCTCCCTAGAAATATGGCCCCTCAAAATTATCAGAAGAAAATAGTCCAATTATACATTTCCCAAGGTCAGGATGTTTCTGAACTGTGGCAATGCTCCAGGCTGAGATAGAACTCATGCCTGCTGATTCTTCCCACAATTCTCAGGGTCTCAACTCTGGGCTCCTGTAAACAGCCCCTAGAACAAGAACACAACAGAGTCCTTTCAAACAAACAATGACTTACTATTAAATTTACTGAGAAAAGTAGCTCAGTTCTCCAGAAAACTGAAGTCTACAGAGAACTAGCCCAGAGAAACATGTAGCTTACCTAATCAAAATGCATGCAGTATGTACAATCAAATAGGCCTGCTGGGATTCCCAGTAAAATCTACTTTCTTGATAATGGTCTAGCCTTCCACAATAATAGTAACGAATCACTTGCTTCACACCTGTGCAACTAAACGGCCCATTGTAATAGTTTTCTCAACACAAACAGCTAGTTTACCTCAAATGTAAATCTACATCTCTACCTCTTTGGAGGATACAATCCCCAATGTTTAGCCATCTGTTTTTCCAATATGTGCTCATCATTGTTCCCCCAAAGCCTTAAGTAAGGTCCAGTCCTAACCGGGATGACCGTGTTATGTCTGCAAATATTTCGACAAAATTTGCAGGTGGTGCAAAGTTGAGTGTGGGTTGTGGGATGGGCTCACAGGACTGTGGTCAAAATAAGCCTTGACAGGCTGGATTCAGGCACCAAAATTGCCCAGCTGACAGGTAACCCCCAGCTTGGGGTCCTCCACTTCAGGTGGTGACCGTCAACCTCAAAGGGATCAGATCGGTGTGCTGCCACTTCACAAGCATGCACAGGACTCTGGGCCTACACTGACAGTATGTGAAAAAGCAACCTGATGGAAAGACGACTTTGGGGATTACAACAGGGTCCTCTCCCTCTGTTGAACCTCTCTCAAGTTCAGTTTCTTTAAATAACATGGTAATAGCCCCTTTCTACCCTGAGGTTCTCTGATTTTCGTAAATTGAGGGTGGTTTCCCTCTCTCCCACACTTGGGGAAGAAAAGTCATGTTCTGTGTCCTCATGTTAAATTATTTTAGTGAGTATTTGGGTGGGACCACAGAGAGGCAGTTGCCTTGAGGTCAAATGGTCCAAACCCAGTTGAGTGAGGATTGAACAGTTTATCATAGTGAACAATTGGTCTTCCTAAGTTTAGGTTTCAGAATCGCTAGAGGAGGTCCTGAGGAAGGTCAGGGACAGGGTTCATGGGCTACAAAGCCCCCTTTGAAAACAATTTACATAGGAAAAAAAGTAGGGGACATGGGTTGGAGATAAATCTCTGTACCTTTCTCTTAATTTTGCTGTGAATCTAATATTGCTAAAAAACCACAAAATCCTAAAATGACAACACTCCCACCAGTGGCATGCAGCCTCTGGAATAGCCTTGTGGCGTTCATCCCCTCCTCTTAAGGGTGACTTAAACCTAATGACTTCTAAGTGGCTTCAAACCAAGAGGACACTGCAGAAATGGTGAGATGCCACTTCCAAGATTAGGTTACAAAGACTGTGGCTTCCATCTCATTGGCCTCTTCCTCTTCCACTCGCTCACCCTGATGGAAGCCTGCTGCCATGCGTGAGCTGCCCTGTGGAGAGGTCCACGTGGCAAGGAACTGAAGGAGGCCCCAGCCAGCAGCTAGCGAGGAAGTGAGGCCCTCCGTCCACCAACCTGTGAGGAACCAGATCCTGCAACAGCACTTGAGTGGGCCTGGAAGAGGATGAAGGAATTCAGTCATGTAAGAGCTCATGGGTAAAAGATAGGTAAGACAGATCTGGAACTACAAGTACCTACATGCTCTCCGCTTCCTTTAAAAAGAGCACCGAACACGCCCTGGGCAGGCTTTTCCTCCTCCTCTTCCTCCCTCTCTTCTTCCTTCTTCTAATGAAAACGAACCCACAGAAAGACCTTGCATTTGTTGCAGTTGATTTAGGGAAGTTTGAGAGCAGAGAGCAGAATGGGACTCTGGGGAATCACCTGGGTGACAGGAGCACCAGACAACTTGGCTCAATTCATCTTCTTGAAGCTGCACAGCAAGACAAGAGTGATGACTGGCTGTTCACACACATTTGGGTTGGCAGCCTGGATTTATTCCCAGTTGCCAGGAACCCCATTGGAGGTGATCTCCTTCCAGTGTCTTCTGATAACTGCTCAACTCACCGAGAGCCTTCTCAGTTTCTTCTTGGATGGAGGCACAAGGATGTCAAAGATTGAATGGATGTGCATGTGACCTCTATCTACCCCGAATAGGATGATCCTGATGCTTTGAGTCGGGCCTCCACGAGGTTGTGGGCCACCTTTGATAGATTCGGCTTTGATGCCTGGATAAGTAGAACGTTCTAAGATGTTAAGTCAGGTCTGAAGAAACAAAAATGGGTGACATGTCACTGCCGCACCAGCAAGGGTACAGTGGAACAGAGTCAGGAAGCACATGCAGTTCTTAAAATTCTAATGCTGGATCTGCTGCTGGCAAGATCTTTCCAATAACATGATTGACAGTTCTGTGCCTTTATTTCTTCATCAATGTATAGTCATACCACCTACTTATCCCAAAGGAACAGCGTCAGACTAACCTCGCGTATAAATCTTAGTTTGACACTGTTTATTCTCATAAAGACTGTGAGATCTGTACTGGGCCAACCCACGGCTGTTTAGTTATTGGACAGTAGAACTGCCATCTCCCTTATATGGTCTTCTGGAGCTTATGTAGCCTTATTAAATCACTCATGATTTATCAGGCATTTTACCTTTTTTTTTTTTGAGAGGGCATCTCATATTTATTAATCAAATGGTTGTTAACAACAATAAAATTCTGTATAGGGGACTCAATCAGGCATTTTACTTTTAAAAGATTTCTCATTTACTTTTTTATAACAAACTTGAGTGGAAGGTCTTTTTATCCCGTTAACAGGTGAGTATGCTGAGGTGGAGGAAAGATAAGTAACCTCAGGCTTATGGTCTTAGCAGCTTTGGGGTTCAGTTAGGTTTGGATCTCTGCTCCACTACTGTCTGCCTGGGTTGGCACCCGATTCTTTCTATATTCCTGGCTCACACTCCTGCAACATGAGAACTAACTACCCCTGTTAACCGATGCCCAGCAGGCCCACACTAGGGCTCTAGCCAGCATATGTTTTGACTGATTCCTGGGCCCATCTATGAGCAGAAAGCAGCTTAATGCAGTTTTCCAGCTTGAGAAGGGGCACTGAAAGAGGGCAGTTTCAGGCAGGCGAGGGAAGTTGGTCATGTGTAGTAGCAGGTCATGTGTCTGGGGTGGATTTGTGACAGTCTAGAACCAAGCAATCAAGAATTTTTTCTGGTTCACCTAGTTTTCCCAAAAGAGGTCTGCTCCTTGGGATTTTTGCTGGGTAGAGCTAGCAGGCAGTGATAGGACTGGGAGGAAGGGAGAAAGTGCTAGAAGGGAAGGGCTATTCTGTAACCTCAAGGCACCTGGACAAGAAAAATACCCCAACATTTGCTAAATTACCACTATGGACCAGGCCCTGTGTTACACACTGTGAGAGCTAATAAGAACTCCCATATAGCCCATATTCTGTGCCAGGCAGTGAAGGCCAGTACTTTACATACAGTAACTCACTTAAGCATCTCAGCGACCCATCAAAAAGATGCTATTACTGTGGTCAGTTTACATATACAGGAAGTACGGCACAGACAGGTTTTGCAACGTGCCTTATGTCACACAGCTTATAAGTGGACAAGCTGGGATGTGAACCACATCTGGCTCCCAAGTCTGTGCTTTAACCATTATACTGTGCTCCCTCTCCACTCTTTTAAAGCTTGCCATTGAATTCCCACAGACTCTCTGACATAGGTATGATTACTCACATTTAACATATAAAGACACCTAGGCTCAAAGAGATCGAGTAATTTGCCCAAAGCCTCTCAGCAGAAACCATTCCTCTCTCTTCATTCAGTCTGTCACCCAGGTCACTGAGCAGACTGGGCCCCACACTCAGATCATCCCACACCCAGTCTTTTCAGCACCCATACCACACAGCAACCTTTCTCTTCGTTTTGCCCTCATCTGAAACTCACCATCACTGCATTCTGGTTTCTTCTAATGGCACCTTCTCCCAGAGGCCTCCCTTCCTCCTCATGCTCTCCATCCTCTCCAGCCCCCTGGCCCAGCTTCCTTGGGCCTCTGAGCTCTACACTGACCTGACATCCTACTTCTTCATGTTTGCCTCCCCAACAGGAACACAAACACCACATGAGTAGGAACTTTGCCCTGTTCACGGTGACATTCCTAGGGCCTGACACAGAGCAGGCATTCAGAAGTTTGGTGAACAAAGTTGTATTTCTTCCCACCTCGTTGTGACTGCCTTTCCTTATGATAAAGATCCCAACTTCTCTCACCACTATACTTCCAACAATATTTCGGAGAGTTGACATTGGATGCTGCAAGTACTAATACTTTACAATTGGATGGGACCCTGGAAAGTCATCACGTATCCTCATATCAACAGATTACTCAAGAGCAACTGACATTCTTGGTCCCCTACCATGTGTCAGGCATGGTGCTCAGCACTGGAGGTACTAAGTGAATTAAGAAAGCAATCGTTCTTGTTGCTCCCCGAGAGAAGGAGACAGAGATGCATAATCAATGACAACACCGTGAGGCAAACACAACACGTCTGGGAGACGATGGGGGCAGAGAGGAGGGGCCCTTAGCCCAGTGAGAGGAAGAAAGGGTATCAGAGAAGACTTCTTGGAGGAGGTGACTTCTATTTGGAAGAAAGAATCCAGAAAAGGAAGAAAGGGGGATATAGGCAAGGCAACAGCCAAAGCAAGCCACAGAGACATTTCAAACAGTATAACTACTTGCATTTCAGATTAATGAGTTGGAGTGGGCACTAGACCAGAGCCCATTTGGAAGGTGCCTAGTAAGTTCTGTTTTGACAAGTGGAGTTAGAGCAGCCCGCAAGACGTCCAAGGGAAGAGGTCCAAAAATAACTTCAGCTCTGAATGTTAAGTTCCGGATACACCCAGCCAAGGCTTGAGAGAAGAATGTGGGAATCATCAGCATATCAGATGAGAAACTGAGACTCAGAGAAGTAAAGCAACTTGACGGCGATCACACTGCAGTCACCGAGGCCTAGAGTCCACGTCTTCTCCCTGGTAGCATGGAGATCCTGCCATCACCGGCCGGCTTCCACCAAGCCGGGCCTCCCCACTGCCACGGAGGGGACGCCCCGCTGAAAGGCCTCACCACCTGCCCTTCCCAGGCCTCCCTCAGAGCCAGTAGTTTACCACGATTGTAAGGAGGCCAGTGCTTGCCCAGGGATTGGGGCAAGATACTCTGCTCCCTCGTGTGGCTAGAAGATTCGTTTAGTGGGTGGCTACCCACATACCAACAATTATCCAGCCTGTTTAAACCCCTCCCCTCCAATAGAACAGGCTCTGTTTCATTTTGAAGGATGTCACATTTTAATAATATTGTACTTCACATGTAAATATAATCACTAGTGAAGGAATAAATACAGGCAAAGCACTATTTATCTTCTGTAGTGTCTCTGATTTAGAATCTGGAGAACAGCCATTTTTACATAGCCCCTAATCTGTACGCTGCCCCGTAAAAGCCACGGGGGAAATAGGCACCATATCCCCTGTCAGACAAAGGTCAGATTGCTGGTTGACTTCCAATGTTTGTTCTTTCTTCCATTATAACAGAATGCCCAGTCTTTACTGGATTCATGCATGCCCAGAATAAAGACTAAAAATCCAGATTTCTTTAGAGCTTGACATGGCCAAGTGGCTCAATCTGGCCTGAGAAATCTGGCATGAGAGAAGAAATGATGCCTTAGCAGAGAAAGGCTGTGCCGCACCCTTTCCCTTTTCCACCAGGCACAGATGACAAACGAAGGTAGCAGAGTGCCCAGGAGAAGGAGACTGGCTCCCTAACGTGCTGTGCTAAGAGAGCGAAAGAAGCCCTCTCAAGCCACCCTTGTGGTTTCCTGTTATAAGTTGCTGAATCAGTATCTTAGCTATTGCAGGTGCCAGTTTAGAGAGAATTCACCAGAGAATCTGTGGCACTGTGCCTCTTAAAAAGGAAAGTTTTATCTTATTTTTTAAAACAGATGCATGGCATTCATATACATGTGCATGATCTTAAGGATAGCCAGCCTAGCTTGATAAAAGTTTCCATATGCATATACTTATGAAACTATCATTCAGCTCAAGATGTAAAAAAGGGGTAGGCAAACTAGAGGCAGACTAAATACGACCCACCACCTGTTGTTGTAAAGTTTTAGTAGAACCCAGCGGGCCCATTTGTTTATGTATCATTTATGTCTGCATTTATGCTACAACAGCAGAGTTGAGTAGTTGACACAGAGACTGTATGGACTGCAAAGCCCAAAATATTTACTATCTGGTCTTTTACAGAAAAAATTTGCCGGCCCCTGTTACAGAACATTCTGGAGCATGCCAGAAGGCTCCCTCATGCCCAAAAATGAATTTTATTCATCAAACCTCAGAACTGGTGAGCAAGAATGAGTATAGGAAGAGAAATATGTGAGGAAGATTGAGGAAGATTGCATTTGCCATGCAGGCTAGAAGCTTCTGTTGGTTTTCTCATCCTCGTTGGAACAATCAAGTGTCTAACACTTTTAGCTTGTCAACAAGTAGCCTGCCAATGCATTGCAGAGCTTCTATTTTTAAAATTATCTCACAAGAGTGACTAAGGATTACATTTAAATGAACAGGAATGAGGAGAGAAACAGATTTCCTAGGGATGTGCACTCCTTCATTTGGCCTGTGGTTCTGCAGGCAAGTCTGACTGTGGCTTGGTTCCTACTTTCCTTTGTTTAGGTATTCAAACTTCCAGGATGTGGAAAATAGGAAAAGGGGCTGAGATTTCACGAGTTTGCTTTGGCCCCATTTCTTATATTTTTCCTATTCATTTGACTTTACAGCATCTATCACATAATTCTTTTGTACATTTTGCACAGTCTCCACCCTCAGTCTGCTACTTGAGGTTATATGGCAGTTCCCTAAGTGGTCTGCTCTCAACAATACCAAGAAAGAGCCAAATAAATCAACCCAACAGCTTAATTGCATCTGTCTAAGCCAGAACACACACACACCCACAATAAATCACCACTGCCCAACCATAGCACGCCCTGGAATGATGAGAAGCTTGGCCCTCCGTCCAGAATACTTCAAGAACGTTGAACATATTGGGATGGCAAAATGGCTCCCTTGACTAGATGGCAAAGAACAGGTGCTCTCCCCTGCCAGGAAATCTTGGAATAGATGCTTCAAATTCTGAAGCATTTTATCCTATGCTCGACCCCATTTATCCAAATACAGACAAATAATAAAGAGGATGCCCTAGACACAGCCCCCAGAGCACAGGCAGGACCAAGACCATACCCAACTCATAGAGATTCTCTTCCAAAATTTTGTGTTAATATTTTAAGAACTCCAAAAGGCACACTTACATTGGAACAGTGATTTAATGAACAGTAGGCTCTCAGCCGATGTCCCCAAAATCTGGTCTTTCTATTCCCAAGCTAAAATACAATTATTTCCCCAATATCTTGGAAACTTAAGGAAGCAGCCTTCCCTGGGCTGGCCTAGAAAGCAGATGGCTATGTATGCTTTGCTGCAAAGGGCGATCAGCAAAATGTAAGCCCAGAGGGCCGTGAGCTTCCTCTTCTTGCTTCAACAGAAGTCCTGTTTCCTCCCACGGTCTTTGCTCAGGGGTTAGGGTTTGGCAGCCAGGTTGAATATTTTTGTGCACCCTCCCTTCCCAGGTCCCCTTCCTCTGGCATAGAGCACCCCCACTCCTGCACCCATCCATGTCACAGCCATTTTCCCACGCTACCCCCAGCTCTGCCATCACTGCTCTTCACCACCAAGGTGGGATTTACACCAAGTGTTTTCCCTCATCCCCAGGGCATCAGGGAAAGAGCCGACTTCTCTTGAAGAGCCACACACTCTCCGTAATCTCTCACAACATTAACACAGGGCTGTATGCGTGCTGTCAGCTTTCACTGATAGGTAGAAAAGTGACAACACAGCAATAGCTCAATAGCTTGGACTTGGCTTCGACATCAGACTGTTCCCAGAGTTTAATAAAGCTGTAAGGAATAAAGTCACACCTTTATCCCGAGTGCCTCTGGGTATGTGAGAGGCAGGCAGCATAGCAGTTACGTGTATGTTCTGGTACCACTGGAATGCCCGAATCCAAAGCAAAGCTCTACCATTCCTGTGTGACTTTGGACAAATTACTTAAACTCTCTGTGCTTTGATTTCCCCATCTGTAAACCAAGGGTAATAATAGTACCTTTCTCACAGGGTGGTTATAAGAGATGAATGCGCATAGAGTACTTAGCACAGAGCTTGACATATAGTAAGCCCTTATTAAATGTTAGGAGTTGTTATTACAAGCCAAGATCTCAACCTTGCTTCTCTCTCTTCAAGATGGAGCCCATTCTTAACATCTCCATTCTCTTTAGAAAAAGCTCTCTTCGCTACTAAGAATAGTTACGCTTACCCTAGATCCTTTCTCCACCATGGAAACCCTCAGTACATAATTACCAGAAAAATTCAGAATGGAGAAGCCAGAGACTGGACTACTCTGAAAACTCTTTGTGGTCCCTGCCAGTGGAAGTAAAAAGACCCCTTCATTCTTCCTGCAAACTTCCAGCTTCCTAGGAGTAACTTCTGCTTTGTAGATAGGCATACCCTTGCACACATGTGCACACACACCCTTCTGAAGGCGAGTCTTAACCCACTAAGGGGCAGTTGAATCTCTCTTGGTTCTGCCATCCACAATGGAAATGGCAACTTAAATTATTTTTATACAGAAGGCCAGTTCTCTTTTCTCATCTTCCTGCTAGGGGCATCTTAGTACCTGGGAAATAGTCTCTTAACAGTATCACTTCAAACAGCAGAGCCCTTTACCCTTAATTTTTACTTTTAGCTATAGAAAGATTTGGCTCAAGACTTGAGTGGTATGCTTTACTTTACTTTGGACCAGAACAAATTCTTAGGCAGGGCTTCCACCCCTTCTAATTTCTGTAAAGAAAAGGAAAAATTATAGATGTGTTTTCCACTTGCCCAGAGCAAAAACTGAGGGGTAGTTTTTCTAATTACACTCTTTCAGCACTTGGTAATTGGGCTCTGTAATCAGTAGGTGCTGGACACTGAATGGGAATCAAAGAAATCCAAATCTGGTCTTATCTTTAGACAGATTATGATCTAGTCAGAAGAAAAAATGCTGGAGAGGGCCAGAGAAAAGGAGTAGTGCCTTGATCACCACTTTGTATCACCTAATCAGTCATTGGCCCTTGATAGCAAAGTTAAAAATGTGGTTTTAGAAAGAGTTGAAGAAGTTTGGGCAAGTCTAGCATATGTGAACAATCTATTTAGAGCCCAGAATTCATCCTCTCCATAGTTTCCAAAAGCCACCTAATATGTTATGGATTTTCCTTTACATAGTGTTTCAGTGTGCTTGTACCTTGTAAGGTCTACAGTACACACATGCATCCTAGATAGTCTGTGCTGCCCCACGATTCCTACCAAGACCCTGATCTACTTGTCAACTGCCATCCAGCATCTGAACAAGTTTAGGGCAAGAGTTTTTAGGAAGGCCTAGCATTTTTAGGAAAACGTTTGTAGTAAGAGATTGAATAGATGGTGATTCTCATTTAGGACATCACCACTGCTCCAGGGCATTCATCTTTGGTTAGCAGATGATGTCAACATAAGAAAGAGAATACCAGGCAGTCCAACAGGAGAGATTGCTGACAGAAGATATCGCTCACATGTTATCTCTCCAAATCAAAGAAATCATTCTAAGTGAATGGTGGTAAATACACACCCTGCTCTGATTGGCAGCCTTTGCCATTCACCCTGCAAGTTGAAAGGCATGTAAGCCAAAATTCACCCTCCTCTCAACCTAGAGGGGATGAATCACCAAATCAATCCTCACATTTCTTCATGCAGAAAGGCAGGAGACTTTCCAAAAAAGGTTGTGGTTTTCTGTTTCCTTGGATCCCTGACACATAGCCCAGCCGTGATCACATGCAGGGACGGGCAGGAACCTGCTGCCTTATTTGGGAATCCTGTAGCCCCTTTTTGTAGGGGCGGGGGGATCAGACAGAGAAGTCCAGGTCAAAAAGACAATAACTCACAAAAATAAGAGACTCAGATAAAGGAAGCGAGCATTTTATCTAGAATAAATATAGAAAAGTACCTGATCCAAGGAACAAATATTTCCATACCAATTTCTTTGTAAAGGTCTCCTAGGAAAACACTTAACCATCTTCCATTTTCTGTAATGCATTCTCCCATTATCCTTCCAGCTGTATGCTGACTATCTGCATTTCCCAGCTGCTGCGAGGACAGTTCTTCTGGTGGGGGGAGGCTATGTGAGTTACATTCAGCCACAGTTCTCTGAACAGATGCTTCTCAAGTGTCCCTCATTCTGACCCCAACATGTGCTATGTGGCATTCATTGTGGCTTGCAGACAGCAGGAACAGTGTCAGCCCAAAACAAGAACAAGGTAGAGTGAAGAGAGGAAGCTCAGGGCCCAGATGCTTCGGATGCTTTAGCTTTCAGTCTGCCTTCCCTGAGCCTGAGACCCCTGGGGGCAGCCCCGGCGCAGATCCCGACTGCGTATTTAGGCCTCCGCAGAGAAGCAAGACCTCCCGCTCATCCTGAGCACTACAGAAAACATACATTCCTCTGCTCAGGTATTTCTCCAGCAAGGCTGCTACCAGCAACCACTCCTTTTTATTTTGTTTCTCCAAATATGACATCACCCAACCAAGAGAAAAAAGGACAGGAGGGAAGGAAGGGAGACAATGAAACAGGAACGGGTGTGTCAGCTCAAACTGGAATGTGTGTCCATTGTCAGCCCTGAGTAACCGAGAAAAACAAGCCCCCAAGTCCCTCTCCTGGTGCCCGTGTCAGCGGCATAGCCGAGGGAAGGGTGCCCTCTGCTGTTAGCTGTGGTGTTTTGTTTTTAGTTTGGAAAGAAATTTCAAGCTCCACATAAAACAGATTTAAGAAGCATTTCTTCAGTATTAAGTATTAAATAGGGAGGCCGGCTTGGGATTTCAGGCGTTTGAAGAGGCTGAGGTCGGGTGAGGGAGGCGTGAAAATGTCATCTCACCTGGCTGCTAAGAGAAATCCATGGCTTGGAAAGGGGCCTGTAGGCTTTAGAGATCCAGAGCATTTTGCCTGGAAAACAAAACCATTTCTTGGGAGCACGGTCCTTCTTGAGTGGCAACACACTCTGAGCAGCATCTCCATTTTTGCCCTGTCCTTTCCCAGTAAACCAGTTTGGGCTTGTTATTAGATTCCTTTATTTGTTTCTCTAGGAAAGAAAAAAAAAAACCCATAGCTCTCACATAGGGAGATGAAACTCATTGGCTTCACTCACAATTACTGCATGAAGATAAGAATTTAAAATAAATACTAGTGCCTGACTCTAATGAAAGATCAGTGTTGTTACTCAGTGTGCGCTCCCAGGAATATCAGCTGAGAGAGAGAATAATGGGCCCCCGAGCTCACCTTAGAGTTAATCCAAATACAACCTACAAGGGAAACTTCCTCATGGTTATAATTAGTATCTTGCAGATGGAAGTGCTGCAAATGAAAGGTCATAAACAGCATCTATGTTAATGCTTTAATATTTGCTCTCTTCCTAGTTTTTGCTTTCAAAGTGGGTTTTTTTCCCTGTATTTTGGAAGGCTTCAAGAAATTGTACATCACTGTGCAGGTTTCCTTCACTTGTCAGAGAAAATGCAGTTATTGGATGTTCCACAAACGACCTTCTAAGGGGAGGAGGAGGGGGCAGTGGTGACCCGTCTTTCATTACCATCTTCCTCGTCATCTTCCACAAGTGTCACACCTCGCACTTTATAAGGCACAGAGGCCTCTTTTTTAGCTGCATTCATCTCCTTATCAGAAAGTCAGAGTTGGGGTGTCTATGTACTTAGATTTTTCTAGATATTTCTGATTTCAAACACATATATCACTTAAACCCTTTTGGACCCAACTTGACAAAAGGAGAACTTATTGGCTTGTGTTAATCAACATCAAGGTCAGAGGTGGGGCTAGATCTCAAAGAGGACAGAAACCAATAATCTGAATTTCATCAAAGTAGTCTTCATCTTTCACCATATGGATTTCATTCTCTTTTTCTTCACAGTGACTTTTTCCAAGACACAGGAAGCATGATGGCCGGCCACTCGTGCATTTACATTTCCCCAGCTCCATCTGCCAAGGGAAAGACAATGTCTTCCCTTAAGCCCTATTGGTTTGGAAATGGGAAATAGGAGAGTAGAAACAGATTGCCTTTGCCTGGGTCACAAGCTCGCATTTGTGGCCAGGGTGAGTGGGGTATTAAGATGAGCAATAAGATGGGAGTGAGGCTGGGTAGACAAAGGAAGAGATGTCCGCTACAACCTTCCTCTCCAGTGTCAGGTCCCTGAAGGGGGCAGGAGGGTGGAGTTTTCTCTAATTGGACTTTCCTCGTGTGTTAAGCACTGTGTGCTAAGCATTTTGTTCATTTTTCATACATAATTTCCTTTAATTGCCACCACAACCCTATGAGGGAGGTGTTATTATTAGATTCTGGAATTTAATTTCAGAGTTTAGTGACTTGTCCAAATTTGCACAGCTAGTAAGTTACAGAACTAAACCCAGAGCATTTTGATCCCAGAGCGCAACATAGTAACTAGTACCCTGTATTTCCTCCCATTTGTCAAATGATGTATGTTGGTTTCTGCTTCAGAAAAATTAGTCTCTAGAGTTCTGGTCAAGATTACATGCAACCTATTTATACTCAAATTTTTAATATAGAAATACTCTTTGAATCAAGAACATATTAACTATGATCCATTCTTCAGTATAAAGACTGATTTTTGTTCAGTTTTGTTTTCTTTCTAACAACTCATCTAATGTCTTAGACATAGTGGGTACCAAGTATAAGTGATTTACAGGGTATAGTGAAAGGCTTTCTAATTGCAACTCAAAGTGCAAATGAAATAAGAGAAAATATTGGTAAATTTGAGAAAAAATATTTTTTGCACAGCAAAAAACTATGTAACCAAAGTCAGAGGACAAATGGCAAGCTGGAAAAAACAATTTGCAACATATTTCACAGATAAGAAACTAACATTCATAATATACAAAGAACATTTGTAATTGAGTTTAGAAAGACCAATAATCTTATGGGGAAAAATGTGCAAAAGACATGAATGGACAATTCACAAAGAGGTGTAAAATTGGCTTTAAAACTTATGAAAAGATGCTCAGCTTCATTCATAATAAAAGAAATGCAAACTAAAACTGTGCTGACACGCCATTCTCACCCATCAGCATGGTGACAATTCAAAAAGCTTGACAACATATTGTTAGTAAATTGTGGGACACTCTTCTTGCTGGAGGGAATGTAAAATCGTACAGTCTCTATGGAGAGCAGTTTGAGAAAACCATATAGGCACTTACCCTTCCACCCACCAGTGCCACGTGTAGGAATTTATCCTGAAATACAACTCGAACAATATGAAAATACATATGCAAAAGGTATGCATTGCAGCATTATTTGTCCAAGCTTAGGAGACTTGTTGAATAAACTACATATGCCCATACAATGGAAGACTGCAGATAAATTAAAATCACCAGCGAAGACACCCCCTCTATTGCAGTCACTGTCTATCAACATAGTAAGATGTTATAGAGTCATTACTTGTCTTCTCTGTGCTATACTGCCTTCCCCCTGACCTACCTATATTGTGATTATGAATTACAGTTCCCCTTAATCCCCTTCTCCCTCTCCACCCTCCCAGCTGTTCACACTTTATAACACTTTTCCATAGAGCCCCAGATTTCAGCTTTTCTTTTTTTTAACCTTTTTCCTCTATAGTGAAATTTGTACACTTAACCGGTATGGTGGCTCAAAAGTGAGCCAAGTAAACGTTAAAATAAGGAAGAAAGACTCAGAGGACTTCAGAGTAACAGGCCCTGGAGTTGGGGTGGGAGCGATAGAACACAGTGTGGGGGTCGCGTGAGCTGACCGCTGGCTATTTTCTCTCTTTGATCTTCCACTGTGGCCTTTTTCAAATTACATTCATTTACTCAGCACGTCTTGACCCTGCTGGTAAGTCTTAAATCAGAGATGTGATTGAAGTGGTCTAGGGGCTGAGGTCTCAGGCTTTGGGATTGGTCAGAAGCTCCCCGGCCTGATCCTCCCGAGCAGCAGGGCTGAGAAGCGCTAGCCTGCCGCTGCACACTTTTGACTGCCTCATTGTGGGTACTTGACCACACCTCTGATGAAACTGAAATTCATTTAAAATTTGTGAGGAAAAATGCACCTGCTCAGGGCATACTTGTGACCTGTGCTAAAAACGACGAAATGGAAATTCATTTAAATTATTTAATAATTATTTAATAATTCATTTAATAATTTCAAATAAAAACCTGTGCTAAAAACGACCTTTGGGCAGCCAAAACTAGTGATCACAAAGTTCCTGCACTGAAGTTCAACTGATTTCTTCTCCAAGGGAGCGCCGAAGGCCAAGATGTTTCTGAATTATCCTGTTTCCTCAGTTATTCCCTTGAACAACTTTGTAGGAAGTTGGGATGGAGCTTGTCACCAATTTAAGTAACTTGGGTATCTGGTTAAGTAGGTAATTTGGGGACCTTCTGGGCCCAGTCAGTGCAAAGGTAGTTGATTCTTCGCAAATAGAAGCAGAATAGGCCATCACCAAGAGTTGGAATGAGTATTCCACCATTGTTTGCGCTGGCTGTTCTGAAACCGGGGTCCAGATGTGGCAGATTGCACCAAGACTTTCTGTCAAGTCCAATCGAACCACATTCATATAGACCAGGGTTTCTCTGACTCGGCATAATTGATAGTTGGAGCGGGATCATTCTCTGGGGGCAGCAGGGGCTGTCCTGTTCCCTTTGGGTGTTAGCAGCCTCCCTGGCCTCCACCCACTAGGTGCCAGCAGCACCCCACCCCCTGGTGGTGACCATCAAAAATGTCTCTTGAATTTGCCAAGTATTCCCTTCAGGCCAAGGTCGCTCCTGATTGAGAACCACTACTAGAGAGTCACTCTTAGTTTGTCAGTGAAAAAATAAATAGTCCTGTTTTGAAATTTCTCAGTTGGAAAAGAATCATTTGAGAAGCGCTTCCTTCCCATATTCTCCTGCTGTCTTCTTCCTTCCAGTCCTTTGTGGTCCCATCAGGCCCTTGCACACTAGCAGTAAAATAAGCATTGTTCAGGGTCAGTGAACCTCAACCAAGGGCAGTTTTGCTCCCCAGGGGACATTTGACACTGTTCAGAGGCATTTTTCTTTGTCAGTACTGGGGAGGAACTGGCATCTAGTGGGCGAAGCCAGGGATGCTGCCAAACACCCTACAGGGCACACGGCAGCCCCCACGATAATTATTAGGACCAAAATATCAACAGCGCTGAGGTTGAGAGACCTTGGTTAAAAGCAACCATATCCACAAAGCCCAAAGGGAAGAACCAATATGGGGGACCTTTAATAATACAGACTGGTGGTTCTCAGCTGGGAGTGTTTGCCCTCCCGGGTCATTTGGCAACGTCTGGAGACATTTTTCTTTGTCACAAGTGGGGAGGTGGAGTGCTGCTTCTGTCTAGTGGAGAGCAGACTCGGGTGCTGCTAGGCATCCTACCGTGCGCAGGACAGCCCCCCACACCACAAAGAATGACCCGGCCCCCAAATGCCAATAGTGCCAAGGTGAAGAAGCCCTGCCCTAGGGGCACCTCCACCATGGCTGTTGGGCCCCCTGGTTTTGTAACCCCCCTGTGGTTCTGTGCTTTCACTCCCACACTTTGCGTCTGCCCTTGTATTGCCAATCCAGTCTTGGATGTCTAAACCCAATACAACTTTGCCATAGCAATAGGGTGGCTAAGAAGGAGGGCGGCTTGGCACAGAACCCAGCCCCCAGAACAGATCAACACTGGGGAGCAGGCCAGTGAACATCGGAGGCTCAGCCAGCACTGGGGGAGGCAAGCCGCAGTCACAATTCAAGCCGACAGCACAAATGGCCCCGCAAGAGACACTTTGTCCTGCCAGGCACAGGGACAGAGTGGCTGGGAATCTGGGGCGGTAGAGGCTTTTACTGTAAAATCAGGCCATTTCCATAAAGTCAGGCAATAGGTAAGGTGTCCCAGCCAGCAAGCTGGGGTTTGGGGGCAGGGCGAGATCCTGAGTGGGGCACCTGGTGAGACTGAGTGAGGACCTCAGGGAGAGGAGGGAAGCTGGATCGTTCGCAAGCCAGCTGAAGGAGGATTTGAGAAAGGGACCGATGGATTCCTGTGAAGCAGGACCAATGGGAGGCTGGGGCTCAGATTAGCAGAAGAGTGATGGATCTTCATTTGCAAAGTGGAAATGCCATAGGGGAGGGCAGGTAGTGACATGGAAAGCTCTGACATCATCCCCAACGATAAGCAACAGGACACTGCACCTTGGGTCTGAAAAATAGGAATACTGACTCCATAACAAAGAGCGGCTCTCCCTTCCTCCTAACCTCTCCCTCAACCCACAATCACACTCACACATGCCCATGTCCAGCACTGCTCTGCCGCTAACCACCGCGGGAACTGTGGACACAATTCCTGCCTGCCGATGGGATTGGTCAAGAGAAGTGGGGGTCATGTAGAAGCAAATGTTGCTCAGTGAGCAAAGCAGAAGTGACACAGTTGAGACCAAAAGTGTGATCACTTATTCATTTGTGGTTTTGTTTTTCAGTTGGCATTGGCTTTATTTTAAAATCATGTTTTTCTAAAAAATTCTAAATGTGACATATGTTCCTTAGAGAAAATCCAAAACTTACAGAAGAATAAAGAGAAAAAATTACCCACATTCTCTGAATACCTCTAGTAATAATTCTCTATCAATGCCTCTGTTAGTATTCTTCTAGCTTTTTTTTCTTTATGAAGATCCTATTGCTTTTTACACAAAGCGGAAATATTTTTCTCTTTGTAAGTTTGTATCCATAATACGACAGAATTGTTTCCCTCACTATGACAAACTCTATATGAATCATTTTTGTGATGTTTCTTGGTTTCACTGATTATAAAGTCAACCCATGCTCTCTGTAGAAAATCTGAAAAATACAGAAAAGTATAAAACATTTAAATAATCTGTAATTCCATATCCCAAAGATAATCACTCTCAAAATGTTGGTGGGTTTTTCCTGATCCGTTTTTGCTTTGATGGCACCTTTTATTCCAAGGGCCAGTAACTGATATTCACCTTACAACTTGCTTGACAGGTAATAATAATCTAGGCAAATACCATTCTTCCAGAATTTTGCTGCGGCCAGGTCCTTGTCTCATTTAAATCCATTAGAAAATGGGAATCTTTTTTCTTCAGATTGACTCTGGATTTATACGTCACTTTGGACTCCTCTAGGTAATAAACCCACTGCCCAAGAAGTAGTGAATAGGGAAGCTTGCTTTTCCTATTCATCTCTACTTCTGCAGGGAATACTTTTTTTCCTTCTTCTTAATGGAAGTGTTCTCCAATATATTAAGTTTGGTGATATGGATAAAACTATTGAAAATATACAGGAACCTGGAGCTAGAAGCTCATTAGGGATTTTGGTGATAAGTGTTTTACATAATCCAAACCTGACTTTGTATATGCAGATGCATCTACAAACAAGAATTCTTCCCCAAGCAAAACTGAAGTTTGTTCTAAAACTGTTAGGAACAGAGATTTGTTTAAGAGTAACACAAAGTGTGGGGAAGAACAGTTGACTGAAAGTCAGAAGGCCAGAGTTTGGATTGACCTTGGTTAACCAGCCATGGAACCTGGCAAATTGCTTAGCTTCCCTGAGCCTCAATTTCCTTGTCTGTAAAAATGGGGATGCTAACTACCTCACAGAGGATTAAGTGAAGTAACAAATCCAGACAACAGTGCCTGGCAGAGAGGAGTCCCGTTATTAGATGCTGACAGGGAGCCAAGCAAGCTGGTCCATCACAAGCCAACAAACTATGGTCTAAGGGCCAACTCTGACACACTGCCCATTTTTGTAAATTAAATTTTATTGGACTACAGCCAAACCCGTTCACTCATGTAGTATCTATGGCTGCTTTCATACTGTGCTTGCAGAGTTCAGATAGACTGGAGGACCCCAAAAACCTAAAATATTTGCTATCTGGTCCTTTACAGAAAAAAAAATTTCCAACCCCTGGGTTAAGTGCTTCCCTCAAAATCCAGGAGGTAGATTCTACTGTCTTCCCATTTCTCAGGTAAGGAAGCTGACACATAAAGAGGTTAAGGACTTGCCGAGTGACACTGATTTTATGGAAGTAGATCTTGACCTCATCTATCTCAATTCAAAGCATGTGAGCTTAGCAGCCATGCTCTGATGGATCTTCAAATATGCTTGAGTTAAATCTGAGCCCTTATGGTGTTAACTTCTACTTCTGTCATAACACCTCCCTTGCAACCATTGACAATGGCTGGGCCTTGAAGGCGTCAGTGTCTTTCACACTGATTCCAGCATGCTGTGACGTAACTCCTCTAACAGAGGCCGCATCTCAACTCCAAATTAATATACCAAGCTGGAATACAGGGAGGAGGATGAAAGCTGATCAGGATCAAGGACTGTGAAGGATCTGAGATTCGACCCTCCTAGCAAGCTCATGAGCTGACCTGCCACCGTTTCATGGATGCTGGCAGAAGACATGGAACTCGTGGGCCAGAAACAAAGGACTTTATTATTCTCAGAACCCCAAGCAGCATGAGCTTCATATTCCCAAGTCCATCGGGGGGTACACAGACTGGCCCAGATAGATGCTGTGTATGCAACAATTTTGCACCACAACT
The DNA here is from genome assembly GCF_030020395.1 of Manis pentadactyla. NCBI lineage: Eukaryota > Metazoa > Chordata > Mammalia > Pholidota > Manidae > Manis > Manis pentadactyla. The sequence goes on from NC_080038.1 coordinate 8,421,080, forward strand.
GAGGAACCCCAAACTTAGGGAACCCAAATGCTTTATAATGGGAAGTAAGCAAACCTTACCTGACTTTTGCCTCAGAGGGAGATTGATCTTATTATACTGGGCAATAAGCAAATCTGCCTTTTGCTCTGGAGGGAGAAGCTATCTCTACCTTTCGAAGGATGCTATAGAAACATCCTTGAAAGAAACATCCAGAACAAAGGCTGTCAGCACCTCTGCCTACAAGACATGCAGAAATTTGGGAGACCCATGGCAAACTGTCTCCAACCGTCATTGACAAAGGCCCTGTGTTACTGTGTTCTATGTGTTGAGTGATTTTTACTTTCTATAGGTCTTCAAATAGTAAATATTAAATTCATCTCTTCACAAACCAGTGTGGCATGAACTTGTCTGTACAATGAATAATCAATAATTTCATTTTAGCTGAATGTGTTATCTTCTTACAAAGATATGCACTTTCTACTTTTTTATTCATGAAACATGGCAGTGAGTATCCTAAAGCTTAGTATTCTGACAGTACTGCCCAGGCTGAAAACCTAAGACTAGTACAAATTCCCTAAGTGTCAGTTCTAAGTCTTCAGCTCTTCTCTTTGCAGTTGATTGTCTTAGCATCCAGGAAAAGTAGAGTCTGGGTGATTTAAGTCAGGGGACATTGTCAGTCCTTCTAAAGCTTAGGTGGGTGGAGGTGTGGGGAGGAAGCACTGGGCAGGTGGGAACACTGAAAGCAGGGATTTTAAAAGCCTCATCTGGGCAGCCAAGTAGTGGCATCTGATGCCAACTGAATACCATGCCACATAATTATCTTTTCAATACAAGAAATCATTTCTATCTTCTGGAATGCTTGATGCCACCAGATTTCATGAGAATGAATTAACATATTTAAAAGTGACAGTAAGAGATGGCTGTTAAAGGAAAAAGCAGACATATCTATTTGCTCAATGTCTGACTGTAAGCAAAGCAAAACAAAAACACACACTTGACATTGTCAAGAGAAAAGGCAACAGTATATCTTTATTCCAAACAAACATAGCCAGCAGGTGTGAAACACACATATGCTTCCTAGCCACACTTGCTGATGAGACTGCTGAGTAAACACATGTGTGAGCATGTAACTGAGGATGGTAAACAGCAGTGTACATCTGTCAAGAGAACAGACTTCACTCCTGTCTTCTCCACTGGATGGATGGCTGGCTCCCAAGCAAGCTCCTCTTCCTGCCACTGACTAGTCAAGGTCTATATCTATACAAGGGTCTGAAAGTGGCTCATTTTCCATATAGTTTGGGGAACTGGATGACCCCATTTTAATAATCAGACCAAATGCATTCAATTATACCAGTTTATTATCATGCCAACGTGGACATTGTAATTAAGTAGGCACCAGAGAGGGTGGTTTTCACATGAATTTGGGTCCCAGAAACAAAGAGTTAGCTTATTATTAGTTTTTTCATGGTTAGTGTTTCTATCAAATATACTACTATTTGTCTTTGAAAGCCACCTTGAATTCCTTTTCAAATGAGACACAATAACCCGTGAGAACTGGATAAGGTAGGACACCCACCTTCAGGGGGCTGTTAACCTAGTTAAGCAGACTATGATATTCAAAAATATCCAAGCCTCATGAAAGAGGTATAACACACTAGGGCCAAAAGAAGAGGGCCCATATTTGGAAAGAAACCAGAACACAGTCCTTGGAGATGGAGATAGTGTTTGAGATGGACTCTTACCAGTGTCAAAATGCATTTCTAGGCCTGAGATGGAGCCACTCCAGCCCACATGCCCTGTCAGCAAACTGAGAGTTAGGGAACTTTGGTGTCCATATAAATGCTCCACTTGAGCAGAAGGCAGTCCATCAGTCAGCCACTCCCCAAAGGCTATGCCAGCTCTGGGCCTTCCCACTTCAGGCAGGGTTCCCTATCTGGCCTCAGCCAATCAGATTTTCTATGTGTCTTTCCTTGTTCTTTATTCCCTAAAACGTTCCTACCTTCTGCCCCATTTGGCAATTCTCCGAATGGAGACTGTCCACTTCATAAAGTGTTAAAGTTTGTACCACCTAAATTATCATTTTTAAAAATTGAAGTATAATTGACATACATTATATTAATTTCAAGTGTACAATGTAATGATTTGCTATTTGTGTACGCTGCGAAATGATCGTCACAATAAATCAAGTTAACGTCCATCACCATACAAAGTTCCAAAAAGTTTTATTTCTTGTGATGCGAACTTTTAAGACGTATTCTCTTGGCAACTTTTAAATACGCAATACACTATTACTGACTACAGTCACCATGCTGTACTTCACATTCCATGACTTGTTTATTTAATAACTGGAAGTCTGTACCTCTTGTCCCCTTCACCCTTTTTGCCTACTCTCCAACCTCTCTCCCCTGGCAACCACCATTCTGTTCTGTTTCTGTGACTTTTGCTCTGTTTACTTGTTTTGTTTTTTAGACGCCACATATAAGATCATTCCATACTTGTCTTCCTTTGTCTGATTTATTTCACTTAGCATAATAACCTCTCTGTCCATCTGCATTGTCACAAATGGCAAGATTTCCTTCTTTCTTACAGTTGAGTAGTACTCCATTGTGTATATGTACCACATCTTCTTTGCCCATCCATCTATCAATGGGCACTTAGGCTGCTTCCATATTTTGGCTATTTGAAACAATGCTGCCATGAACATGGGGGTGCATACATCTTTTCAATTAGTGTTTTTGTTTTCTTTGTATAAATACCCAGAAGAGGAACTGATAGATTATATATTCTACTTTTAATGTTTGTTCATACTATTTTCCATAGTGGCTGCACCAATTTGCATTTCCACCAACAGAGCAAGAAGGTTCCCTTTGCTCCACATCCTTGCCAGCACTTGTTATTTCTTGTCTTTCTGATACTAGCCATTCTAACAGGTGTGAGGTTATATCTCATTGTGGTTTTGATTTGCATTTCCCTGGCAATTAGTGTCGTTGAACGTCTTTTCATACGTCTGTTGGTCATCTAAGCATCTTGTTTAGAAAAACGTCTATTCAGATCCTCTTTTTTTAATCAGATTGTTTGGGGTATTTTTGCTGCTTAGTTGTATGAATTCTTTATATATTCTGGATATTAACCCATTATTGGATATATGATTTGCAAATATTTCTCCTATTTAGTAGGTTGCCTTTTCATTCTGTTGTTGGTTTCCTTTACTGTACAGAAGCTTTAGTTTGATGTAGTCCCACTTGTTTATTTTTGCTTTTGTTGCCTTCAAGGAGGCTCATCACAAGAGGTGGTGAGAAATGAGAAATTGTGTGCCATGTCTGAAGACTGAAACACACTCCAATATGGCCTGATGCTAAGTTACAAGAGAAAATAAAAACTGTGAAGGATGCTAAGGGTCAGGCTGAGGAATTTGAAGGAACTTGGGAAGATGGGTGCTGAGGACTTTTGAAGAGCCAGGACTGTGGTTTTATATGGGGTTCTTCTTGCGCAGGCCCTCTTGATGGCTTCTGATAGTGTTAGTGGAAAGGGCTGCTTGGAGTAGATGCACAGCTGTGTGGAGAGAATACCAAAAAATTCAGAGACTCAAGCCATGGTAGATTTGCTAAACTACTAATTCCTGAGCGCCTATGGCCACCCAAGGTTTAAGGAGGTTTACACGGTAACTTGAAGCCCTAGGTACCTCTAAGGAACTGGGAGGGAAGGCAAGATACAGGAAGAAAATATGTTACATAGGTATGTATGATCAAATGGACAAATAGCACATTAATAGGGAAAATTAACCGGCAATGTGGGAGTCCATAAAGCACAGAAGCTAAGTCCTGTAAGTGAAGCAAGTGCATCAAAATAGAACAATATCAAAACAGAGGTGTCATTTGTAAAGATACTATGGGCAAAATTTATCTTTGCTGCTGAAACACACAAAATGTGACTTTTTCTGTAAACCATTTATACAGAGTTGCATTGTTCAATGGCTGTGGCTATTTGTATTTAAGTTTAATTAAATTTAAAGAGCAGTTCCTCAGTCATACTAGCCACTTTCCAATGTTCAATAGTCACATATGGCCAGTGGCTACCACAATGGCAATCACCCCCTTCCTTTATTCTCTTCCTTCCCCATCCAGCTCTGGTTAATTGGACCAGCATTCCGGCCACTCTCCTGCCAAGGTCTTTGTTCCCCTTGCCTGTTGACTGGCTCTCACTTCGGCCTGCCGAAACCCCATTCTCAATGGGTCCAGCTGTTTCCCCAGCTACAGTTCAACTGCTGAGTAGCAGTAGAAAAAAAACGAAAGCCTAGCATGTCTCAGATTTGTACTGCAGTACATCTATGGCTTCCAAAACCAAGTCACCAATGTGGCTGCAACCCTATTGTGTTTCCCTTGTCAAATCTTTCTCCCATTTTCCACATCAAACACTTAAGATATTCTCTTATCTGCATATGTACATGATGGCATACATGCATAATGACAAGAGCCCGGAAAAAAGCCATGTCCATTGTAGAGGGATCAATTAAATAAACTGTGACAAACCTACAAAATACAATACTATGTACCTCCTAATAAAATAAAAAATAAAACCTCTTATCTTCAGGATATATTGATTTAAGTAAAATAATGTGAAGTTTCATAATTTATTTATCATTTCCTTTGGCCCAATGGGCATGTTATATACAGTAACAAACTATGATATCCCAGCAGCTTAACATAATCTGTATTTATTTCTTACTCAGGGCACAACTCAATGTGGATCAGGTGATTCAGAAATCTAGATGCTACCTTCTGTAAACATGTGGCCTTTGAAGCCATAACCAGAGAAAGTGTAAACAAGGCTCAGGAAATTGTATGAGCAGGCTCAGAAGTGGCATAATCCCTTCTGCCAACCTCCTATTGGCCAAGAACCTAGTCACACGGTTCAACCTAACATCAAAGAAGGCTGGGAAATAGTCTTCCTGTGTTCCTCAGAGAGGAACACATAGGGGGATCTGGTAACCACATAACACTATCTCTGCCACAGTTACATTTAAGTAAGAAATGTAAAAATATATTTATATTTGCATTTAAGAAGCTTAGTATAGCAAAGTTATAAACAGGAGTACTTCACTGGGGCAGAGGAGATGAGATGGACAGGGCCAGGAGTAGAAGTTAAGACTTATCGGTATAAGTGTATGGAGGGGGGGTAAATTACTGAGCAGGTGTTAACTATTCAGCAAAATACCATTTAAAAAAATATTAAACTCAAAAATAAGTAGAACATTCTCCACTCTTCTCAAACCTGTGATCACCATGATGGGTCTTGGCAGATGGTTCTCCTCCTACTTCTCAGAGAAAACTGAATGCATCAGTGATAACTCCCTGCTAGCCAAGTTCTACTCATCCCCCAGGTCTAACTTTAGGCTTCATGTTCCCTGAGAAGCCCTGATCCCCCCAAGTCTGGCTTATGCACCCCTCCGCATGAGTTCCTGGAGCATTCTGAAACTCCGCCATCAGTGCACTGTGCGCCCATCGTCGTGATTTGTGGTTTACTTGGCTGTCTCCCCCGCTACACTTTAAGCTCTGGGAGGAAGCTCTCCTGCATGCTTTGTGCACCCCTATGACCTGTCACTGTTGGCCGCAGTGCCCACAGCCAGTAAAAATGTATTTGAATGAATGAAACAATGAATTAACCCAGCAAAAGTTAGGACATGTTAACTTTAATAACACTTGGAGTGTTTCACTGCTGAAGAATGAGTCAAGTTTGTGGCCAAATGAGATATTTTTCCTACTGATATCTTTGCTTTAAGTAAACACGGGTGATTTTTAAGGGGGTCACATCTTTGTCTGACCTTAAACTGGTCACTTTCTTTTTTATCATAGATCACAAAAAGATATCTACACTTTCTTCTTCAAAGGTTCATGTGTTCTCAGGAAATAACCTGATTTTCAGTAATTAAAAAAATAAATGCCTAAACTCCCAATTCCTATTCACTCTTCTCTGCAATTCTTAAGAAGCCTAAAAGCAGAGAGGGGGCAGTTTATATATAGAAATGAAGGCAGAGAGAGTGAGGGAGGGAGGCGAATTCAGGCTTGACTGCAGTTCTTCCTTTGGCTTGCGCTGTACAGATGGAGCCAACTTGGCTGCCACCCGAGGGGTCCTCACAGCCCTTAGCAGCACGCACTCCCCATTCTGGTGCATTCTCACCCATCCCTGCTGCCAGACTGCTTTTGGATATCAGCATAAGCTCCTTCTCATGAGAAGAAAGCTTCGTGTCTGACTCAGTATCCTGCTGATGCATCAGGTCCCAGTCTTCTGTGAGCAGTAGTCGCTGGCCAGTGTAGGAGGCATTAGAAAAGGGTCAGGCCTTAGAGTAAGAAGGGTTGCTTTAAATCCTACTCCATCTCCTTCTGGCTCAGAAACCTCCAGCACATCATTGTATTCTCTGAACTTCAGTATCTTCAGCTATAAAAGAAGGATGATAACTTTTTATAGAGTTGTAAAATTTAAATAAAGTAAAAGAAGTAAAGTGTCTCCTGCCATTTCTGGCATGTAATACCCAATGAACAATCACTCTTACTACCATCATTATTGTCATTTTTAATGATTCTGTCACACAACAGTCCCTGCATATGAAGAGGAACCTCGCGCGCCTGGGAACACGTGCCCTACTGCACCGCAGACCGTAGGCACAGCCTGCATTTGTGCATCTACATTGCCTTCTCCCACTTCCCACTGCAGTCGAGGAATGAAGGCAAGTACAGCTACTACCATTTTCCAAATGAGAAAAACGGGGCTCAGGGAAATCAGGTCACTGGTCCAAGGTCACACAGGTCACAAATGCAGAGCCTGAACCCAGTTCTTTGGACTCTTTCCACCATGCCACGATAAACTGCTAAGCAGAAAGACAAGCTATGAGTGGATGGCAGGAGAACAAGGCTAGCGGAGCCCACCAAAAGGGACTCAAAAAGAGTTAACCAGATAAAACCAGAGGGCCGGAAAGGACTCACAGAGTTGATTAGTTGAAGTTTCAAAGGCCTGGAGTGACTTAGAATGTCTGCATATTCCCCAGATAAAGAAAAGTCAGTCAAGGAGTTCTCTGCCCTGCCCCATGAGGCAGAGCAGGGAAATAGGTCAAGGGTGATGCCACTGTAAAATCTACTTAGCCTGCAAAAAGGCCCACCTTGTTCTTTAACTTAACCTATATGCCACTCTTCCCCCTCTTCCAGCTCCTTAATCAAGTAACTTTGTAACCAGGGCAGAAGACACACCTCTGAAGCGCAAATAAACCCATGTGGACAAAGAATGCCAAGATCCAAACCAACACAGTCACCTAAATAACCCTATTCTTAAGACAAAACTTCAAAGGAATTATGAATCACCAGTATACATCACGCCTTATGCTGACTCCTACCCCAAAAGTCCTATAAAACCCCAGACCCTACACCCTTAAGTGCACCTCCTCTCTGAGGTTGCCCACACTCGCCTTTCTTCGAGTGTGTCACTCTCTCTGTTCTACTCCAGATAAGTAGGGAGGGGCTGCTGAGAGCTCTGATTTGGGCCTGCAAGTTCCTGTCGCCTGGGTGACCCGGACAGGACTGCAGCTGTATGATCATGCTCCTGAGTAGCCTGCCCGAAGACCTTTCTTTGCCTTTGGGAAGTTCTCAGAACATAATCTCACTCCACCCCATGCTCTGCAGCTCCCCCAAATCCCTAGAGGCTTAGTTCTCATGCTGTGCAGATTCAGGTGGGCCCTGGACGCCAGGTGACGCTGGCTTCAGGAGCTGGCAAGGGATCTGCCCTGTGCCGAGCAGGAGTTCCATGAGCTTCGCTTTCTTGCCTTCATCTACCTTGACTCTGGCCCACTCCTCCCTTGGAGTGCATTCAAATAAAACTTTCATTCTGCTTTGCTATTGTTTCTCCCCTTTAATTCTTTGTTGTGGTGGGGATAAGAACAGAGGAGAATAAACTCACCCCCTAACAAAACCAATCCTCATTACCGCACTACAGGAGAGGAGAGCAGGAGTGATTTTATTAGCAGGTTTGAGGCAGTGAGTAAGCACCTTGGGTCAGTGAGGAGAACGAAGGTGATTTATTGGGGCAGCACTGGGGGGATTACAGAGCTGGAGCGGGAGAGGGCCCTCTCCATGACAGAGCTGAGGTCCGCCCCTCTGGTGCTCTCGGCATTCAGGGCCACAGCGTGCTTTGTTGCAAACCACTGGCCGGCCCAGTGTTGCATTGGACGGCCAAGGCAATGGATGTGACTGAGAGCGGGGTCCGACAGCAACCAGCGGAGCTGAGAGCATTTTCTTCGTCCATGATGTGTCTCCAAGACTCCATGGGCATCTTCAATCAGTGGGGCTAGAAAATGGGCAGCAAATGATACCTGGCAGGTTAGCTCCACCCAAAAGGTGAAAGTGCTTGGATCCAAACCAATGCACATTAGTGGGTGGCTCTCTGTGTACAGAGTAAGGAAATGGGAATGAAGAAAGACCACAAAGTGGAGAATACCATTAGAAGACTGCTTTTAATTTCCTTCCTTCTGTAAGCGATTTGAGATGACCAAGCCTTCTATTCTGCTTTATATCCAATGGAAAAATAATCAAAGCAGAATCTATTGAATAGCAGTATAAAAGGCATTTAAAAATAAGACAGGGGCAAATGCTTTAAAATCTGCTTTGGAATGGATTTTTAATATGAGCAGGATGCTGAGTCAGGAGCCTGTGTTCACGTCTTTGCTCCTGTCTGAATTGTGTGGAGTTACTTCATGTAAGCCAGCTCTCAGTGTTCTTATCTACGTAATGGGAGGTTTGAATGGGACAACCTCTGAGGTTCCTCTATCTATGGAATTCTATGTGATCTGAATGCAGTATCCGATAGGTGAAAGAAATAGTGCATATATAGCTGAGCTTCACTAAACATAGGTTGACAGTTATAGAATGGTCCTTTCCTGACTCTTCCATGTAGATTTCAGAGTATCCAGATTTATCTTCAGAGGCACAGGCTGACTAAAAGGTTTCCAGAGTTTATTTCCCTGTAATGTGTTTGGAAAATATCCTGATTATGTAATTGCTGCATTACTGTGGCATTTTGTTATTTCCACTAAGATGTCCCACAAAATAACTCAGCTTTATTTAGACCTTAGAAACTTAAAGATTTTAACATCCAAGGTGAAAGACTATAGAAAGTGCTGATACACATGCCCGCTTTAACCTTCTAGACTATCTCCCTTTCTAGCAAAGATCAGTTTACCATTGATGACGGGATCCCATCATTAGATGCTGGCATCGAGAGTTTGCAGGCCATCTGTCTCTGTCACAGCTATTCAGCTCTGCCATTGTCTCATGAAAGCAGCCACAGGCAGTATGTACATGAATAGGTGTGGCTGGGCAACAGTAAAAATTTATTTACAAAATCAGACAGAGGGCTGCATTTGGCCTGTTGGCCAGAGATGACCCCTGAACCAAAGAGTTAACACCTGGCCCTCAGGGGGCCTCCAGGCCCCTAATCCAGTGCTGAGAGTCTTGTCTGATCTGACTGGTTGTTACCCTGACTCTATTAGTTGTCACATATTTTGAATATCACCCTGGTGGGTTTGGGAAGGGGAGAGAATGAAACATCCTTTAAACTTGCCAATCCATGGTGCATCTGCCTCTTCAGGTGTAGTCTCTTACATGGCCCACCGTCTTTCTAGTAAGTGCTCAGTCTTTCAGATGTCTTCTCTCACCCTGCCTCTTTCTAAAATGGTGCCTGGGCACCTGGGGGCCTGCTTGCAAGACCTGTGGCAATGGGGAAAGGGGAACTCAGATCCTTGGGGTTCCTCTCGATTCTCGTTCTTTCTGCTCTGGAGTAGCCGGTCTGGCCCAGGTTCTAGTCTAGTGAACAGAAAATGGTCACAGCTAGAGACATGGCTCTTTGTAGCCCCTCTGGGTCTTCAGGGCTCTAAGGTCCTCCCTGGCCCTGACTGGAGCACTCAGGGACATCTGGATCCCACGCAGGCCACCTGCAGGCCAAGGACCTGAGCATGGCCTCAGGCTCATCCACCTGGGCACTTCCTGGGCCCTGGCACACCAGCATCCTGAGCCTGAGAGACATGGCCACACCTGGACCTGCTCTTGATATTCAGATTTCCTTCAGCCTGCCCACTACTCTACCCAGTGGGTCCTTGGGTCCCCCATACCTGTCAACACATTTCTAAGGGTCACCGTACCACTTCCCAGGTTCACCCAGTGACCCATGTGTCCTGCCTCTCCTCTGTACCTCAGTCTCTCACCTCCTTTCCAAAACCAACCTTGAGGGAGAGGACTGCCTGGTCCTTTTTCCCCTCTCATCAGGACATCCATGTCCATTGTGTCACATCCTCTCCCCTCCAGAGCTGACATTTTTCCCACCCTCTTTCTGGGGTCACAATAATAGGTAAGAGATTGGGAATAAAACTGGCTCACCAATAAATGAACCTAAGCCAAGAGGAAGCTCAAAAACATTTCATTTCTTTCATATACAAAGGTGTACATGAGGTTTCCTTCTTACTGTGGTGTGATTTTTCAGGGGGCATTTTTTCTTTTCTGTTTGCTCTTAGATCTATAGAAAAATCATCCTTTCAGGAAGTATTCCAGAAAGGAAAACAACCAGGCCTGGGGTGGGCTTGGTTCTACCTTGTCCTCAGGCCCACCCAGACCACCAGCCCAAGCTGCAGCAGCCTAGCAGGAGGACCTCTGCCGTGGTCTGCAGTGGGCCACACACTAGGACAGAGTGGGATCCACTGACAATTTGAAAATACCCCTAATTATGTAAAACCAGTGGCTCTCAACCAGAAGTAGGGGGGCTGGAGATTTTGGCTCCCAAAGACATCTGGTAATGTCTGGGACACATTTGGGGTTGTCATAATTCGGGGTCCATGGGGCTCCTGGCATCTACCAGGTGGAGGCCAGGGAGGCTGCTCAGCATCCTGCAACACACAGAGAAGCATTCAGCCCCAAATATCACTAGCGCTGAGGTTCAGAAACCCTGGTCAAAGCCAGCCACATCTGCACATTAGCAGGGAGGAAGCAGACAAGAAGGGCGAGGACAGCAATTATTTCTCCAATTGAGCAATTGCTGGTGTTTGCCAGTGATCTGATGCCTTGAATGGCAGCAGATTTCTGCAGTTTCAGGACCGCTTGGCTTCCCCTTATTCATAATTATGCTTTGTATAAGGCCTCCAGTCTTCCTTCTCAGCTTTGTTCTTGCCTAAGAAATAAGAGAAAATAATGCAACTCGAAAGTTTCCCTAAAGTCCTCTTGCAAGATTAATGGCTCTTGACACTTCAACAATCAAGAAGTGTAGCTCCGGGGCAAAGCGTGTTCCCAGCCCGGGGCAAATAAATCAGTGAAACCAGTGAAGCCAAAATCAATCAAGGGAAAAGCTAAACTGAGAGATACCTTTTATTTGCTCATAAGAGACCTGGCTCCATTCGCCAGCTTAGCTGCCACACTCCCTCTCCTGTTTCTCCCTGCCTGGCATGCGCTCGCCTCTCCCCCAACCCTTTCTGGTAGGAACTCCACAGGCGGAGCCCCGGTGACTGATAGGTGCCAGACCAATTGCGCAACAGAGGGAAGGAGAGAGCAGGTTCTCTCCACCCCTTATTCCCAGAGGCGGGGGAAGAAACACCTATTAATGTGGAAATGGACTAAGGCCAGGTGAGGGATTCTGGAAATATTGCAATTTTACCCCCAGCACTCTTACAAATGTACAAATACCCAGCAATGGAGCAATGTAAACATCCTTGATTTTTCAATTGTTGAATTGCAGAGGCCTTGAATTGTTGAATGTGTGATCCCATATAGGAAAAAGAACTTAAAAACCCCTCCCATTAGGAGACTAGAATCACTAGAAACATTTGGTCTATAATAATGTTTCTCAAAGTGTGATCTGTGGACCAGCAGCAGCAGCACCAAGGAGCTTGTCAGAAATGCAGATTCTTAGGCCCCACTACAGACCTATAGCACCCACCATCAGAAACTCTGGGGGTGGGGCTCAGCCATCTGCATTTTAACAAGCCTTCCACGTGATGGTACTGCACATGAAGTTTGAGGACCACTGGTCTAGACCTACAGGCCCTCAAGCTGTTTTTGTAAATAAAGTTTCATTGGCACACAGTCACACCCATTCATTTACGAATTGTCTATGTCTGTTTTCTTGCTACAGTCGCAGAGCTGAATAGTTAAGACAGAGAGTGCATGACCTTCAAAATACCTAAAATATTTACTATCTAGCCCTTTACAGGAAATTTTGCTAACCTCTTATCTAGAGTATTGGGAAAAATAAATTATAAGACTTTTTATCATTATGGGAAGAAATCCTGAAATGCTTTATTCTTGGTTTTCAAACTCCTCCCCTGTCCCCCAAACACAGACACAGACACACGTTAGCCGAGTCAGTACAGCAGGTGGCATGCGGTGTGTTTATGGGATTGCGAGTGTTAACTCTTGAAGCCCAACAGCCTGGGTCTTCATTATGACTCTATCATTGACTAGCCTTGTGATATTGGATGAATTATTCAAGACCTCTAGCCTTCCGTTTACTTCTCCAGATAGAATGGGTATAACAATGGGACCTGCCTCATCATAAGGCTGTTGGCAGAATTCAATGAGTTGGTGCATGTACCTAGCACTTAGTACTAAGCACTTAAGCTAGTGCTGGCACATGGCCCATCTGTGTTAGCTGTGCCACTTCTGGCTATCAGGCGGAAGCTGTGCAATAAACGTTAGTTGCTATGATTTCTTAAGCCACATCTAGATACCCCAAGGACACTTTGAAAAGAGGGATGCTGTAACTCCAGGGGGAAACCCTGGGGCAAAATATCTTTGAAACCAAAATCAGTCAAAGGGAGAAATAAAGTTAAAGAAATCCGTCTATTTCTTAAAAGCAGTCATCCCACCTCTCTCCAGGCCTGGCTAAAGCAGAAGAGAGCTCCACCCAACCTCTGTGGTCCAGATAAACCCTCACATACCCTGGTAATCACCTATTGATATGGAGATAGCTTCTCCTCTCTGCCCCTTGGAAACACCTATTGACATGCAGATGCACTAAGGTCGGGCGAAAGATTCTGGAAATACTAGAATTTTACCCACAGATGGTTTCTCTTCAGACACCTGATTTCTCCATCATTCAATGACTGGGGAAGATCTGAAGGTCCAAGGAGTCTTAGGAATTGAAGAGACCCCAGAAATGTGTTGTCCACCCAGCCCCTTCCTCTAGAAGCTTCATCTAAAGGAACCAGGTAACCCCCGTTCTCTGCACCCCAATGCAACTCCTCCCAGCTCTCCCAAGCTCTGCCAGGGAGGAGGAGAGCGTGAACCTGTGGTCTGTACGACTTTTGATCAGAATGTGGAACCTGGCCTTTAGTTTCAGCCACTTTCCTCTCAATCCCTCTACAGTGGGGCTGAAACTCAGCGTAGGGGTCATTCGTAGGCTCCAAGGTCAGCAGGTTGTCCCCGCATGCTCTACTTGCCCAAACTGAGAGCTGGCCCCTTCACCTGAGACCCACTTCTACATGCCCCGGTCCCCACAGGCCCCGCGCTTAGAAGGGCCCCATGCCTGGCTTAATGCTCTACGGTTGCCATCTTAAAATTCTTAACGTGTGAACAAGGGTCCCGCATTTTCGTTTTACACTGAGCCCATAAATGAGGTAGCCAGTCCCACCTTCATCCCTTGTAGGTCCTGATTCAAACCTAAGCCCCTGCCGAAGCCTCACTATTTAGGACTCTGCAAAAGCGGAAGAACCGATTTTTTTAAATAAATAGCAACAACAAAGACGACTTAGTTTTGAAGAGGGGCCGCATCTCTGGTGCTTTACAAAATGAAGGTGTCTGATTCTGGCCAGCAGATGTCACACTTGCTCCATGACAAAAGGGAGGATTTTTTAAGAGGCCAGCTGATAAAGATTTTTGAGCCTTTAAGGAGGCAAGACAAGGCAAGAAGTTTGATCTAATAACTTTTATTATAAGATCTTACTTTCTTCCCATGAGGATTCCACCACAAAGACAGGAAATTCACCACCAAACCTCGGGAAGAACTGCAAATAATAATTGTAACAAGGTATTAACTTTGTTAAACAAAAATTAATGCAACTAAATGCAACTCCTTCAGATAGCTTGATATATATTAACAATTTCCCGTCTTTTCAAACTGGTGGTTAACACAGAGCATACGTGATACTGTGATTTATAATAAGAAATATATATTTGCTCTCTGTCCCTGTTTCTAGTACAGAGCTCCATGAAATTCTAGGAATTTCCTAAGTGGCAAGAGGAATAAAGGTGTCTTTTGTTATGTTTACTAGCGACTTTTGAAATGCACCTAACGACCCAAGGCCGTTGCTAGGAGACCCAAGCCCCATGACTAAAGGATTGGCCCCTTCAGTCTACCCCACCCGTCCCCCAACCCAACTGGGCGGGTCCAGGCGGGGAGAGGGGCTGGAGGTTGAAGCAGTCACCAATGGCCAGTGATTTAATCAGTTGTGCCTACATAGTAACACCTCCATAAAAACCCCAAGGACAGGGCTCGGGGAGCCTCTGGTTTGGTGAGCATGTGGAGATTTGGGGAGCGTGGTGCGCGCAGACAGGGCATGGACTCCCCTCACCCTTTCCCCACACCTTGCCCTGCGCATCTCTTCCATCCGCTGTTCCGATGAAAGATGAGTCATCTTTTTATAATCAGCTGGTAATCTAGTAAGTAAAATGTTGCTCTTGAGTTCTGTGAGTGGCTCTAGTAAATTAATCAAACCCGAGGAGGGGAACATGAGGACCTCTGATTTCTAGCCGGTTGGTCAGAAACCCAGGTGACAACCTGGCCCTGTGACTGGTGTCTGAAGCAGGGAAATGGTGTGGAGGGCTGCGGTTCTTGTAAGACTGAACGCTTCACCTGTGGGTAGACAATGTCAGAATTGAGTTGACTTTTAGGCTACCCAGCTGGTGTCTGAAGAATTGCTTGGCATCAGATGTATGGGGAAACACCCTCTGCCTCCCTCTCTCCCCCAGCACTGAAACTAGGATTTCTGAGCATCAAACAGCATCGTAAAGACATTTTACCAATGTGCTCCCCATTGTCTTGAAGGGTTGGATTTGTTGCCCAAAAAAGTGTCAATGATGAAAGTCCAGCAGAGAACTGATGCCTTCCATTCCAGGGCCCATAGCGAAAATGGCAGAATGAATCAAGATTTCCCTTGGATGTGTTTCTTAATTGGCTGGGAGGTGCAGCTGACCATGTATTCCCTGTCTGAGGTGCGTCATCCCTGTGTGAATAGACAGGGATGGAGTGAGATGATTCAGTTGCTAGAAAACCTATCAATTGCTAAGACCAAGCTCCATTTTAGGTAATGGGATCAGTTTGCCCAATATTAAACTGTCACTAGCACTAAGGTAACAGTTCATCATAGAAGGACATTCAAATAGCCCTCACAGTCTCTCAAATGAGTTATTTTATGTGGTGAAAGATTCAAAAGCATTCTTTCAACCTTCCCCAGAATTCATTAGTGTATACAACAGTGCAAGATCAGCAAAGACTGCAGTACCTAAACACCTGCAAATAATAATGCCAAAACAAAATGATAATAGTGCCTGGGTTTCATTAAAGAAAATGGTCTTGGTTAGTCCATCGTGATCCAGCAATCTCTAAGCCAGAAGCCTGGAAAGCTAGCCCCCCAAGTTTCTGGGCCTGGACCAGTTATCCAAGATGTATTTGCAGTGGACATGTAATTTGTCATATGTTGTTTTGGCAAAGCTAAACAAATGAACTCTGCTTACAAGGGATGCTCAATACACAACTATATCACATCAATAAAAGATGGAAGGCTCAGGAAAGCAGGAGGAGCCTTACTGAAATGGATGGCAGGCATCAATTTGTACAGTCACAGAGTAGACCAGTAAAGCTGAGCATCTCCAAAGAACGCCCATCGATGACCTTCGCCTCTTCTCTACATCAGTAGCCCCCTTCCACAGCCCCACTTTGGATCTTGTCTAACCCACCATTACTCCACCCAGCACCTTAAATCTCAGTATACATCCAACCAGTCTCCTATCCTTGCCTCACCTCCAGTATACCTTCACTTCATGCTTTTGCACATCCTTGTGTTCTCCCAGTCTAGCAGTCCACTGCCGGCCTGATTTCTCTACCAGTATAGAATACATGGCTGGTATGGAACATGTTCTCACCAACACACCGACCATCCTTGTACCACTGACCTGCTATCACATGCAATGGGCAAAGCTCCAAACCAGGATCCTCAGCCTGCCTTAGCACTTTACCCCACTGAAGGTAATTCCACTACCAGCAGTGGGACAGGTTGGTGCCATCACAAAATCCTGGACTCCAGCCACAGCTTGTACCTCAGCATTGATGAAAACCTTCCCCATGACTGTCCAAGATATTTAATATGTGTCTCAATTCCCACACCCTACCACTTTTAGCAGATGACTCACTTCTTAACTTCTCTAGGAAAAGGGTTAGCAAATATAAAATTTCACAAGCCAAATCCTGTCCATGGCATGTTTTGATAAAGTGTTATTGGAATGCAGCCATACCCATTTGTTTACATAAATATCTAGGGCTGCTTTGCACTACAGTTGGGTAGTTGTGACAAATTATGTGGCCTTTAAAGCCTAAAATACTTACTATCTGGTCCTCTGTTGAAAAAGTTTACCAACTCCTGTTCCAGAACAATAAGGCCATCAGGTATTTCTTCCTGCCTGCTCCCTTCTAACCAGTGAACTAGTTGGCATCAGAACCTGTCCTAACCTCTTCCCCAAGGCCAACCCCTCAATCCATGATTCTGACTCTGTTCCTTTTCGTCTTTGGGACCTTCTCCATCAATCACCCATTCAGCTTTCTCTGTCTTTATCTTCTCCTTCTGCACTGGCTTTTTCTTTAGGCCTATAAATCTTTTCAAGCCCCCCTAAAAAGCCTTTCCTTGACCTTCAATGGTGTACGTGCTACATCCTATCTCCCACCTGCTCTGCTCAACTCACTTAGGAGGGTCCTGTACACTTGCTGTCACTACCCTCTTGTCTCCCCTTTCCGCCACAAGCAGTCTGGATTCTGCCCTCATCGTTCCACCAAATCTGATCTGGGAATGGCCACAGATCACCACCACCACAGTGAAATCTAGTGAACATTTTTGGATCCATATCTTATTGGACCTAACTGCTGTATCTAGCACTATTGGCCATTTGCTCCTACTTACCCTTTGAGACCCTTGATATTAGTCTTGCCTACTTTGCCTTCTATCTGATTCTCTACATATGTCTTCTTTATGCCCTCTGATGTTCTCTCTAAATCTCAGTGTTCATCAGTGTCATCCATGGCCCACTGTTCTGCTCTCTCCATAAACTTATTGCTTATTTCCATCCACACTTATGACTTTGCACTCTCAATGTCTGTTCCGTTGGTCTGTGTGTCTGTTTTATGCCAATAACATACTGTTTTGATTACTATAGCTTTGTAATATAGTTTGAAATCAGACTGTAATGCTTCCAACTTTCTTAAGATTGTTTTGGCTCTTCAGGGTCTTTTGTGGTTCCATACAAATTTTAGGTTTGTTCTATTTTTGTGAAAAATGCCATTGGAATTTTAATAGGGATTGCACTGAATCTGTGGATTGCTTTGGGTAATATGGATGTTTTAACAATAGTAATTCTTCCAGTCCCTGAATACAGAATATCTTTCTATTTGTACCTTCTTCAACTTCTTTCATCGATTTCTTATAGTTTTCAGTATATGGGTCTTTCACCTCCTTGGTTAAATTTATTCCAAGGCATTTTGCTTTTTTTGATGCGATTGCAAATGGGATTGTTTTTTAAATTTCTCTTTCTGATAGCTTGTTATTAGTGTATAGAAACACACAGATTTTTCTATATTGATTTTATATCATACAACTTTACTGAATTTGTCTATTCTAACAGTTTTTGGTGGAGTCTTTAGGGTATTCTCTGCATAGTATCTTGTCATCTATAAATAGTGACAGTTTTACTTCTTTTCCAATTTGGATGTCTTTTATTTCTTTTTCTTGCCTAATTGATCTGGCTAGGACTTCCAATACTATGTTGAATAAAAGTGGTAAAAGTGGGCATCCTTTTCTTGTTCCTGATCTTAGAGGAAGAGCTTTCAGCCTTCACCAATGAGTATGATATTAGCTGTGGGTTTGTCATATGTGGCCCTTATTATGTTGAGATACATTTCCTCTGTACCCACCTTATTGAGAGTTATAAATGGATTTGAATTTTGTCAAGTGTTTTTTTCTGCATCTATTGAGATAATCATATGGTTTTTCTCCTTTGTTTTGTTAATATTTGATTTGCGTATGTTGGACCATACTTGCATCCCTGGAGTAAATCCCATTTGATCATGGTATATAATCTTTTAATGTATTGTTGAATTTGGTGTGCTAATATTTTGTTGAGGATTTTTGCATCTATGTTCATCAGGGATATTGACCTATAATTTTCTTTTCTTCTGGTGTCCTTGTCTTATTTTGGTACCTAATGCTAGTCTCATAAAATGAGTTTGGAAGTATTCTCTCCTCTTCTATTTTTTAGAAGAGTTTGAAAAGTACTGGTATTAATTCTTCTTTAAATGTTTGGTAGAATTCATCAGTGAAACCATCTGGCCCTGGAATTTTGTTTATTGGGGAGTTTTTTACTACTGATTCAATCTCCTTCCTAGTAATTGTTCTATTCATATTTTCTGTTTCTTCATGATTCAGTCTTGGTAGGTTATACATTTATAGGAATTTATCCATTTCTTCTAGGTTGTCCAATTTGTTGAAGTATAATTGTTCATAGTCTCTTATGATCCTTTGTATTTCTATGGTATCAGTTGTAATGCCTTTCATTTCAGATTTTATTTGAGTCCTATTTTTTTGTTGTTGTTGAGTCTAGCTAAAGGTTTGTCAATTTTGTTTATCTTTTCAAAAAGCCAGCTCTTTGTTTCATTGATCTTCTCTGTTGTCTTTTTAGTCTGTTTCATTTATTTCCACCCTGATCTTTGTAATTTCCTTCCTTCTACTACTTTTAGACTTTATTCTTCTTTTTCTAGTTACTTGATGTTTAAGTTAGATTGTTTATTTTAAATATTTCTTGTTTATTGGTGTAGGCATTTACATTATGAATATCCCTCTAAGAACTGGTTTTGCTGCATCCCATAAGTTTTGGTATGCTGCATTTCCATTTTCATTTGACTCAAGGTATTTTTATTTCTCTTTTGATTTATTCTTTGATCCATTGGTTTTTCAGGATCCTGTTTTTTAATCTCCATTCACATAACTGCAGCCTTGGCCAACATCTTAACTATAACTTTGGGAACCATCCCAAGTTAATTAAGTTGCTTCAGAATTCCTGACTCACAGGAACTATGAGGTAATAAATGCATATTGTTGTTTTAAGCTTCTAAATTTGGGGGTAATTTGTTTTCCAGCGAAATTTAATACAATTCCTCCCCCAGATACTGACTTGGTGAATTCTCTACCTCTTTCAAATCCTTTCTCACATTTCACTTATACAATGAGGTCTACCTTGACCACTCTATTTAATATTGTAATCTGTGCCCCTTCTCTTGCCTCCTAAATCATGATTTCTCTTTACCCTGCTCTAATTTTCTTTTTCCAATAGCACTTACTACCTTCTAAATTATTATCCAATTTACATATGTATTATGCTTATTCTTTTTTAAAATTTTATTTTGGTATCATTAATCTACAATTACATGAAGGACATTATGTTTACTAGGCTCCCCCTTCACCAAGTCCCCCCCACATCCCAGTTCACAATCACTGTCCATCAACATAGTAAGATGCTGTAAAATCACTACTTGTCTTCTCTGTGTTGCGCAGCCCTCCCCATGCCCCCCCACACACTGTACATGCTAATTGTAATGCCTCCTTTCTTTTTTCCTGCCCTTATCCCACCCTTCCCACCTGTCCTCCCCAGTCCCTTCCCCTTTGGTAACTGTTAGTCCATTCTTGGGTTCTGTGCTTCTGCTGCTGTTTTGTTCCTTCAGTTTTTCTTTGTTCTTGTACTCCACATATGAGTGATATCATTTGGTACTTGTCTTTCTCCGCCTGGCTTATTTCATTGAGCATAATACCCTCTAGCTCCATCCATGTTGTTGCGAATGGTAGGATCTGTTTTTTTTCTTATGGCTGAATAATATTCCATTGTGTATATGTACCACATCTTCTTTATCCATTCATCTACTGATGGACATTTAGGTTGCTTCCATATCTTGGCTATTGTAAATAGTGCAGCAATAAACATAGGGGTGCATCTGTCTTTTTCAAACTGAAGTGCTGCATTCTTAGGATAAATTCCTAGAAGTGGAATTCCTGGGTCAAATGGTATTTCTATTTTGAGCATTTTGAGGAACCTCCATACTGCTTTCCACAAAGGTTGAACTAATTTACATTCCCACCAGCAGTGTAGGAGGGTTCCCCTTTCTCCACAACCTCGCCAACATTTGTTGTTGTTTGTCTTTTGGATGGTGGCCATCCTTACTGGTGTGAGGTGATATCTCATTGTAGTTTTAATTTGCATTTCTCTGATGACAAGTGATGTGGAACATCTTTTCATGTGTCTGTTGGCCATCTGAATTTCCTCTTTAGAGAACTGTCTATTCAGCTCCTCTGCCCATTTTTTAATTGGATTATTTGCTTTTTGTTTGTTGAAGTGTGTGAGCTCTTTATATATTTTGGATGTCAACCCTTTATCGGATCTGTGATTTACGAATATGTTCTCCCATACTGTAGGGTACCTTTTTGTTCTATTGATGGTGTCCTTTGCTGTACAGAAGCTTTTCAGCTTGATATAGTCCCATTTGTTCATTTTTGCATATGTTTCCCTTGCCCGAGGAGATATGTTCAAGAAGAGGTCACTCATGTTTATGTCTAAGAGATTTTTGCCTATGTTTTTTTCTAAGAGTTTTATGGTTTCATGACTTACATTCAAGTCTTTGATCCATTTTGAATTTACTTTTTTTGTATGGGGTTAGACAGTGATCCAGTTTCATTCTCTTACATGTAGCTGTCCAGTTTTGCCAGCACCATCTGTTGAAGAGACTGTCATTTCCCCATTGTATGTCCATGGCCCCTTTATCAAATATTAGTTGACCATATATGTTTGGGTTAATGTTTGGAGTCTCTATTCTGTTCCATTGGTCTGTGGCTCTGTTCTTGTGCCAGTACCAAATTGTCTTGATTACTGTGGCTTTGTAGTAGAGCTTGAAGTTGGGGAGTGAGTTCCCCCCACTGCTTTATTCTTCCTTCTCAGGATTGCTTTAGCTATTCGGGGTCTTTGGTGTTTCCATATGAATTTTTGAACTATTTGTTCCAGTTCATTGAAGAATGCTGTTGGTAGTTTGATAGGGATTGCATCGAATCTGTATATTGCTTTGGGCAGGATGGCCATTTTGACGATCTTAATTCTTCCTAGCCAAGAGCATGGGATGAGTTTCCATTTGCTAGTGTCCTCTTTAATTTCTCTTAAGAGTGTCTTATAGTTTTCAGGGTATAGGTCTTTCACTTTCTAGGTTAGGTTTATTCCTAGGTATTTTATTCTTTTTGATGCTATTGTGAATGGAATTGTCTTCCTGATTTCTCTTTCTATTAGTTTATTGTTAGTGTATAGGAAAGCCACAGATTTCTGTGTGTTAATTTTGTATCCTGCAACTTTACTGAATTCCGATATTAGCTCTAGTAGTTTCGGAGTGGAGTCTATAGGGTTTTTTATGTACAGTGTCATGTCATCTGCAAATAGTGACAGTTTAACTTCTTCTTTACCAGTCTGGATTCCTTGTATTTCTTTGTTTTGTCTAATTGCCGTGGCTAGGACCTCCAGTACTATGGTGAATAACAGTGGGGAGAGTGGGCATCCCTGTCTTGTTCCCAATCGCAGAGGAAAAGCTTTCAGCTTCTCGCTGTTCAGAATGATGTTGGCTGTGGGTTTATCATATATGGCCTTTATTATGTTGAGGTACTCGCCCTCTATACCCATTTTGTTGAGAGTTTTTATCATGAATGGATGTTGAATTTTATCAAATGCTTTTTTAGCATCTATGGAGATGATCATGTGGTTTTGGTCCTTCTTTTTGTTGATGTGGTGGATGATGTTGATGGATTTTCGAATGTTGTACCATCCTTGCATCGCTGGGATGAATCCCACTTGGTCATGGTGTATGATCCTTTTGATGTATTTTTGAATTTGGTTTGCTAATATTTTGTTGAGTATTTTTGCATCTATGTTCATCAGGGATATTGGTCTGTAGTTTTCTTTTTTGGTGGGGTCTTTGCCTGGTTTTGGTATTAGGGTGATGTTGGCTTCATAGAATGAGTTTGGGAGTATTCCCTCCTCTTCTATTTTTTGGAAAACTTTAAGGAGAATGGCTATTATGTCTTCTCTGTATGTCTGATGAAATTCCAAGGTAAATCCATCTGGCCCCGGGGGTTTTGTTCTTTGGTAGTTTTTTGATTACCACTTCAATTTCGTTGCTGGTAATTGGTCTGTTTAGATTTTCTGTTTCTTTCTGGGTCAGTCTTGGAAGGTTGTATTTTTCTAGGAAGTTGTCCATTTCTCCTAGGTTTCCCAGCTTGTTAGCATATAGGTTTTCATAGTACTCTCTAATAATTCTTTGTATTTCTGTGGGGTCCATCATGAATTTTCCTTTCTCGTTTCTGATTCTGTTGATTTGTGTTGACTCTCTTTTCCTCTTAATAAGTCTGGCTAGAGGCTTATCTATTTTGTTTATTTTCTCGAAGAACCAGCTCTTGGTTTCATTGATTTTTGCTATTGTTTTATTCTTCTCAATTTTATTTATTTCTTCTCTGATCTTTATTATGTCCCTCCTTCTGCTGACCTTAGGCCTCATTTGTTCTTCTTTTTCCAATTTCAATAATTGTGACATTAGACCATTCATTTGGGATTGTTCTTCCTTCTTTAAATATGCCTGGACTGCTATATACTTTCCTCTTAAGACTGCTTTTGCTGTATCCCACAGTAGTTGGGGCTTAGTGTTGTTGTTGTCATTTGTTTCCATATATTGCTGGATCTCCATTTTGATTTGGTCATTGATCCATTGATTATTTAGGAGCGTGTTGTTAAGCCTCCATGTGTTTGTGAGCCTTTTTGCTTTCTTTGTACAATTTATTTCTAGTTTTATGCCATTGTGGTCTGAAAAGTTGGTTGGTAGGATTTCAGTCTTTTTGAATTTACTGAGGCTCTTTTTGTGGCCTAGTATGGGGTCTATTCTGGAGAATGTTCCATGTGCACTTGAGAAGAATGTGTATCTTGTTGCTTTTGGATGTAGAGTTCTGTAGATGTCTATTAGGTCCACCTGTTCTAGTGTGTTGTTCAGTGCCTCTGTGTCCTTACTTATTTTCTGTCTGGCGGATCTGTCCTTTGGAATGAGTGATGTGTTAAAGTCTCCCAAAATGAATGCATTGCATTCTATTTCCTCCTTAAATTCTGTTAGTATTTGTTTCACATATGTTGGTGTTCCTGTATTGGGTGCATATATATTTATAATGGTTATATCCTTTTGTTGGACTGAGCCCTTTATCATTATGTAATGTCCTTCTTTATCTTTTGTTACTTTATTTTGAAGTCTATTTTGTCTGATACTAGTATTGCAACACCTGCTTTTTTCTCTCTGTTGTTTGCTTGAAATATCTTTTTCCATCCCTTGACTTTAAGTCTGTGCATGTCTTTGGGTTTGAGGTGAGTCTCTTGTAAGCAGCATATGGATGGGTCTTGCTTTTTTATCCATTCTATTACTCTGTGTCTTTTGATTGGTGCATTCAGTCCATTTACATTTAGGGTGATTATTGAAAGGTATGTACTTATTGCCATTGCAGGCTTTAAGTTTGTGTTTACCAAAGGTTCAGGGTTAGCTTCTTTACTATCTTACTGTCTACCTTAACTCGCTTGTTGAGCTATTATGAACACGGTCTGATGATTCTTTATTTCTCTCCTTTCTTATTCCTCCTCCTCCCTTCTTCATATGTTGGGTGTTTTGTTCTGTGCTCTTTTTAGGAGTGCTCCCATCTAGAGCAGTCCCTGTAAGATGCCCTGTAGAGGTGGTTTGTGGGAGGCAAATTCCCTCAACTTTTCCTTGTCTGGGAATTGTTTAATCCCTCCTTCATATTTAAATGATAGTCGTGCTGGATACAGCATTCTTGGTTCGAGGCCCTTCTGTTTCATTGCATTAAATATATCATGCCATTCTCTTCTGGCCTGTAGGGTTTCTGTTGAGAAGTCTGATGATAGCCTGATGGGTTTTCCTCTGTAGGTGACCTTTTTTCTCTCTGGCTGCCTTTAATACTCTGTCCTTGTCTGTTATCTTTGCCATTTTAATTATTATGTGTCTTGGTGTTGCCCTCCTTGGATCCCTAGTCATGGGAGTTCTGTGTACCTCTGTGGTCTGAGAGGCCATTTCCTCCTCTAGTTTGTGGAAGTTTTCAGCAATTATTTCTTCAAAGACACTTTCTATCCCTTTTTCTCTTTCATCTTCTTCTGATACCCCTATAATGTGGATATTGTTCCGTTTCGGTTGGTCACAGAGTTCTCTTAAAATTCTTTCCTTCCTGGAGATCCTTTTATCTTTCTCTGCATCAGCTTCTCTGTGTTTCTGTCCTCTGTTTTCTAGTCCATTAATGGTCTCTTGCATCTCGTCCATTCTGTTTTGAAGTCCTTCCAGAGCTTGTTTTATTTCTGTATTCTCCCTCCTTAGTTCTTGCATATTTCTCTGCAAGTCCATCAGCATAGTTACGACTTTTGTTTTGAATTCTTTTTCAGGAAGACTGGCTAAATCTATCTCCCCAGGTTCCTTCTCAGGGGAAGATGTAGCAGATGCCGAAGCTATCTGGGTTAGTCTTTTCTGGATCAAATTTTTTTGCCTTTTCATGTAGGTAGGTGCAATGATGAGCTATTGACTTGTCTGTCAGCTGGCAGAGCCAAGACTTTCCACTTGCTCCTGGTCTTTCTTTACTGGGACAACTGCGACCCCTAGTGGCTTTTGTTGGGCAATTGCATGTAGACAGGGTCTCTGTATCTTGCCTGGCCGGTATGGAGGAAGCTCCCTTGCTGTGGGCGTGGCCAGCCTCAGGCTGCTTTTCTGCTATGGTGGGGCTCTGGAGGGGTAATGGACCGGGGGCTGTTTGGCTGTTTACTTCTGTGAGGGGTCTCAGAGCTGTTGCCCAGGGGGTTAGTGCACCCAGAGTTCCCTGGAATTTCCAGCTGCTGGACTGTGACCTGGGATGCTTCCGTCCAGCTGTGGGGTCCCTGTCCCTTTAAGACTTTCAAAAAGCACTTGCTTTTCTTCGTCACAGGGGCGCCGGCTTTGGGACCTGCTCAAAGGTCTTACTGTCCTGTTTCCCTAGTATCCAGGACCCCACGCATACACTGTGTGTGCACTCTGGTGTGGATGGCCGGGGCTGGGTGTTTAGCAGTCCTGGGCTCCCTCTCCCTCCCCGCTCTGACTCCTCTCCTCCCGCCGGGAGCTGGGGTGAGGGGCGCTCAGGTCCTGTCCCGCCTGGCTGCAGCTTGTATCTTATCCCTTTCACCAGGCGCTGGGCTCTCGCACGTGTGGATGTAGTCTGGCTGTTGTCCTATGTCTTCTGGTCTCTCTTTTAGGGATAGTTGTATTTGTTGTATTTTCAAAAATATATATGTTTTTGGGAGGAGATTCCCACTGTCCTACTCACGCCTCCATCTTGGCTCCACCTCTCTGTTCATATTATGCTTATTCTTATTTGTCTTTTCTCTCTTCTATAATTTAACTTCCTTAAAGGTAGGGCTCTTTGTCTGTTGTATTCACTGATATAACCCAAGCACCCAGAAAAGTGTCTGACATGTAGTATGTGCTCAAGAAATGTTTAATAACAACTCTGACTAAAAATCTTCAGGGATTCTTCAGGGCCTATAGAATAAGGTCAAAGCTATATAATTGCCAAGATCCTCCCAAACAGACATTCTCTTTCTTCAAGCCTATTTCTTGCTTTTTGCTTCCTTCCTATATATACCCTCCCTTTCAAACAAGCCCACCTGCACACTATCTGTGTCCTTACTTGTATCCTTCACTAAAAATACTTCCACAGCCATCTTGGTATGGGAAACTCTGACCTACCCATTCTGCTCTTGCCTCATCCGTGATGACTTCCTTAGCAACATTCAGCTCGAAAAGATTTTGTCCTTCTGTGAACCTGCACAGCACCTGGAGATCCCTAAGGTTTACACTTTACTTTTAGTGTCTTTAAAATTAATTATGTATATATGAACCATGAGTGTGTTGACAATGAAAAATAAATAAATAAATAATTTCACCAATATAATTCAGTTCCCAAACATCTTTTGATCACCTCAGTGGCAGTCACCTTGTTAAGAATGGGAATACAAAAGAACAAAAAAAGGAATAGGGATACAAAATGGGTAGGGAAAGGCCCCTATCCTTACTGTTTTCTACAGAAGACAGATGTGGCCATGATGAAAGCAGCAGAAGAAAACACACCTGTGAGGGACATGAGAACTAGCAGCTAAAGGGGCAGACAGCCAGCCCGAGGCAGGTGAGGAGCCGCAGAAAGCAGGTGACGCAAGGAAGGGATAACCGACAGTGAGCAATGTCACCAACGGGTTAGGGCAGAGGAGGGCTGAAAAGCAGTCACTGTATGGCAGCAAGGAGGTCCCCATTAGTGTTGAAGAGTCCATCAAGACAGTCCCTGGTCCCATGCCCAGAGCACACAGGAAGTCTCCATTTCCCAGACTGCCTTGCAGTTCTGTTGGAGCCACATGGCTGATTGGCAACCGGACTGATGAGGGAGCAAGTGATGTATGCCTAGTCACCAAACCTCCTGCATGATCCTTTACTGCCTCTCTCAGCTTGTTGGCTGATGGAATGGAAAGGATCCAGCACAGAACTTCAGGAGTGCCCCCAAGAGAATGCAGGGTCATGAGCAGGAGGAACCCGGATCTCTGAGCTATTATAGGAAGGACAGCTGCCCAAGAGAGCTATTCAGCCTGCAGCGCACTATGACAAGGAAAGAAAGAGATGCTTATTATGTTTAGCCCCTGAGAATTGGAGATTGACTGTTGCTGCAGTGAGGGTAGAGTAACATGATGGAGAGGAATTTTAACAGAGTGGAGGAGACAGCGACCACACTGCTGTGGGCTTAGGAACAGAGAGGGGGCAAGGAAATGGAGACAATCTGGGCAATCTCCAGAGGGGAACTCAACTACGAAGGATCATTTGTTGTTTCCAGCAGCTGAGGGAATGGATGGATCAGTTTTTGAGAGGGTAAAATGGGGGTTCTGGCTTGGAGTTCTGACCATATTAATACATAAAATGCTTCCTCTTTCTTTTCCACAGATGTGTAGTTTTCCATTATATAAATGTACAGGAGTTTATTATCTAGCTACTTATCAGTCAATGCTTAGATTGTTTTAAATCTTTTGCTATCCTAAACATGCATTATATATCTATTTGTAATATTCTATAATATGTAACTTTAAATTCACCAATTTCACATGAATTTATCAATTTCATAGATTTAAGATTCTGCTATATGTGCAATGGGAAAATATTGCCAGATTTTTTTTTTCACAAGCAACATTAGTTTTAATGACAAATGAAAACAACTCTTTTATTTCCTAGATATAAGAGAAAAAATAACCCTTCGCTGTGGCATATTCCTTTAACTGCCCCATGTTTCTCTTTCCTCTTAAATATTGGAGATAATTCCTGACTGTTGACTCCTTAAGAACATGATATATCTTTTAAAAAGTGCTTTTGGAAATATTGCCAAAAATCTCTAACATGTTACAAATAATTCATATTTCTAATTCCAGTATTTCCTTTCTAGAATCATCTAGCAGTTTTCTTGTATCTGAAGTATTTCCTTTAAGTTCTCTTTATAAGGTGGCAAATCCTTCTGGGTTTTGTGTTTCTGAAAATTCTCACAATCCTGAATGATTTACCTGATTATACAATTCTACGTTAATATGTATTTTCCCTCAGAGCCACAAACCTATCACCCTACTGTGGCTGACTTCCTGACCATTGGGGAGTCTGCAGTCAAACCACTGGTCCGTAGGGGTGATCCGTCCTCTCTTTCTGGCTGCTTGCCAGTATGTTAATATGGCCATCTGCAGTGTTACTATGATGTATTCAAGAATGGATTTTTGAAAACAAAGTTATCCTTTTGGGATTCATTGTGTCTCTTAAATCTGAAGATGAATAGTTTTATCAATTTTCTTCCATTGTTTCCTTTTTTCCTCAACTCTCACGCCACCATCTTGAATCTCTTGACAGATTTTTAAGACAGAGAAATGATCCCATTTATTCTTTCCAATGAGGTCACCTAGATTGAAAACAAACCTGAAAACCAGCTGGTGAGAAAGATGGAGAATGACCACAGAAAGGACCAAGAAAAGGACAAAAAAGATAAAAGTTCCTTTCATTAAGAAGTGTGTGAGGAGATGGGCTGATCGAGTTCAACTCAGTTACTTCTTACTCTTATAGGCCCTGGAAACACAAAGGGTTGGCTCCATACTTTACATAGTCTGACCCTGACCCCAAACCCAAGTGAAGCACCAGTTCGGGACCCCATGGGCAGCTTACTTCCTCAGGGCCTTCCAAGTCATGGAAAGAAATCAGTGCTACACTTTCCCTTCAAAGCTTTCACATCAACAGAGTGACTCACTTGAACTTTTTTTCAAAGCTGATCTATATTAAGTCACATTCCTTAGCACTACTACTTACAAAGCTCCTGTTCTAGAAGCTGCAAACCTAGGAAGAGAAGCATGAAATATACTTGCTTTATAAGCCAACCAGGTCCCATAAATCCTTATGTCCAGAAATATAGCTACCACCTTTCCACCCCTTCCACCCCCAGGTAAAATAGTAAATGAGCAAACACTCAGCCTACCACTTCAGAAAAGTTGTTAGTCTGTTTCCAATGACATTTGTCTATTAGGGCATCATCTTTAGCACTATTTGGGGGCAGAAATGGCAACTCTTCTTGCTACTGGAACAGAATTTGCAAAGCTCATTAAATGTTGCTGAAATAATATTAGACCGTGGGATGGTAAATCATAGCTGCTAAACCAGTCCAGTGTCCTCCCATGTCTGTATCAGTTCCTGGTCGGTAAGGGCAGCCAGCGAGTGGTAATGCGTAAGTTCTTTTGTTCTCTGTCTCACGCTGTGATCGGGGGGAACACTTCTAGCCATGTGACGGCATGACATTTTAAGTATTAGCCTCTGCTGCTTTCTCTGCTCTTGCCCTACCCTCACTCTTCTCTGGGCACTGGTACTGGTTCCCTCTGGGAAGTGATGATACAGGCAAAAGCAACTAACCAAGTGGTCAAAGGTTTGGGTCTCAAAGCCCAGACCCAGGTATGATACAAAGATCTGGACAAATGTGGGGCCAAGAAGGGCGCAGGTGCTCCGGCTCAAGCCTGGAGAGGATTATCTGGGATGTGGGGGAGGAAGAGAGTCAGAAGGTAATTGAGAATCGTTTAGATGCCAGTGGGTCCCTGAGGGGGCCTGTGCCCTTGAACAGCACAAATCAGGGCAGAAAGGAGGAAATAATGGAAGACCAGCCTACACTGGGCATCTGAATGCAAAGGGGGCCTGTGCCCTGTGCATGGTTAAAGCTGAAATGGGTGGGTGTAAATCCGGGGGGAGGAAATCCCCGGGCAAAATACCCCTAAAAACCGAAATCAGTCAAAGGGAGAAATAAAGTTTAAAATCCGTTTATTGCTTACAAACTCCAGTCAGGGGCTGTTTCTCTCTTTCCTGCTCCAGCAGAAGAGAAACCGGCCCTCCCCTCACCTCTGGGGTACAGATAAATCCTCCTTGCCTGGGTAATTACCCACTGATATGGAGATGAACTTCTCTCCACCCCTGAGGAATGATGCAAATGCACTAAAGCCATACTTCTTACCACCTCTGAACGCCTGTTGATATGCAGATGAACTAAAGCCAGATGAGATATTCTGGAAATATTACAATTTTACCCACAGTGGGAGGACCCAGAGTTCCCTACATCCAGCCTGCTGTGGGATCAAAAGAGACATCTGTTTGTGGTGTCTTCAGGGAGTGTAAACGAGCCTCCAAGAGTTTCTCAGGACCCTGAGACGGCCAAGAATGGCAGGACATCCCTGGGGCTGGTCATGGTGCTGCAGGCCAGGGGACCTCAAGAGGCCTTGAAGTTGGAAACTAGGGCAGACAGAATGGTGACAGGAATGCCCGCGGCCCAAAGACTAGAGGAGAGTATGTAGAGGGAGCACAGGATGGCAAAGTGAGTTTCCATCTTCTAGGAAAGGAAGTGAAATTCCATTACTTGAAGCTTTATTCAGGTAGTAAGATTCATACCAGAAATCTAGAAACACTTGGTTTCCTGGAGAAGACACAATGGAACCCATGGAAGGCCAAGAGCTGTCTTCTTTCTGTCAGTGCCACGAAGTGAGTCCTAAGGATGAATGACCTATGCCAAGCAACAGCAGAAAGAGGGGAAAAAATACAGAGAACTCTTGGAAAGAAGAAAGAGCAACTGAGAATGATCTGCTGCTCAGTGTGTCCCAGACACAGGGCAAAAGGTGGTGGAAGGAGACGAAAGAAGCGGGCAGACAGCAAGGAGGAAACAGGCGTCAGATCCCCATGACCTGCAGGCCCTGATTATTTCGGACTCACCCTTAATTTCAGCTGTGAAGAACTGGATTATTTCGATTTGAGTGTGAACGGGCATGCTAAGCAGATGAGATGCTGGGACATATGCTCACCCCTTCCAGGCCTGTGAGGGACCAGAAGGGTCTGGCCATCAAAAGGCATGCGTATATGAGAGTGCATGTTCAGGTCTGTGGGCTGGCACTCGAAGTTAGCTCTGCCCCTGAACCCCATTTAGGCATAGTCAGCTCTCGTATAGATTGTCCACTGGACCAGCCAATATACTTTATTTTTGTCATTCTTATCTAAATCGAAAAGTAATGTACCATAGCTTCCTGAGTTTAAGGAAAGATTCTCAAAAACATCCCTTGGGGGAGGAAAAATGAGTCATCTTATATTTGAGTTCATATGAAGTCTTTTAGATCTGCCTTAGTCGGCACCATCATCTAGGGCGCTTCCAACTGCCTGCCTCCCTCTCTCCCTCCCCAGGCCCAGGCTTGCACCGGGCTCCTCCTCTCCCATGGGAGTCCACTGGGATGAGCCTTGCCCCTCTAGCCCTGCTCTTGGTGAGGGCTTCACGGAGGACCTGCACTAACCTGTGTCCCCATCCATATCCCTGCCTCTGTTGCTGGCCTGACTGTGGACCTTTCATGGCGGCCTTATCAGGGTGGTTATTTTCCTATGTCCAGGTGCTCAGTCTGTTCGAGTTACCTAAGTCCTAGTCTTGTCTTCCATGAAATTTCCATTCATGGAGCGCACAGCCTTTGTGGATGGTATTTTTAAGATTTAGATTCTGCTTCTCTCTAATTGTTACAGCACCGGTTTTCAGAAATTTCGGGAAATTCTCTCCATTGTGGTCTGGAATTCCCCTTTGACTTGGGCATGTCTTCTGTGTACTGAGGAATCTGGGAGCATTCCAGGCTTTGCCTTTCTGTGTTGCACTGAGATCGTTAAAGAGGGTTAAAATGCAGGATTATTGGTATAGGAGAGCAACTTCTAGATTGAGAATGACCCACAAAGTGTCCCCTGTCTCAGTGTCGCTGCCTCAATGATAATTCAGGTATCTCCCATCAGATATACCCACAGACTCTTACTACTTAACCTCTCAGCACTCATTGTGGGGCAGCACAGATAAATGCAGGTCATCATCTCATTTCAGTTCATTCCAAATTATTTTGGAATCGAATTTTGCTATATTAAATATTGGATAATATTAGTGGGAAATAGTGTAGCTCAAGACTGGTGTTTATTTTGAAAATGAATCCTCTCTATGTAGGAAATGATAACAATATTATCTCCAGGAAGGGCTAGGGAGTGACTGAGGGCAGGGGGGGAGGGGAGGCACCTTTTCACTTACAGACTTCTGTATCTTTTGGATGACTTTGTACTAAGGAAGTCTAAACTATTTTTTTCTAAAAATTTTTAAATAACAAAAAATTAATTCATAATCAGCTAAACAATGAAAGTGTGATTCTCTTGGGATTGTTTAGACATTTAGCTATACCTGGCTGACTGAGTTCTATGTGTGGCCTGCTGCCATCAACACTGGATGGTGCAGCCCTGACTGACTCCAGTTTCCCTCCAATGCCTTCCCTTTGTGATAATGTAGAGTCTAATTCTCACTTTGTCTTCACTCATTTGCACCCAGGAAGGGGAATTCATTTAACGATTTTTGTTTCCAATGATGGTCAGCTTTCAGTTAAAGATAAGTCTTTAAAGAGTCTATATGTATGTATAGGTTCAAAAGTGTTACAGAGGGAAAGTTAGTATGTGTAACATGACAATATTCTTCCCACTTACAAAGTAAAATATCCTTACTGTCTTTAAAAGCTGATGGCTTTGTTTTTTGGTATCATTAATCTACAATTACATGAGGAACATTATGTTTACTAGACTCCCCCCATCACTAAGTCCCCCCCACATACCCCATTGCAGTCACTCTCCAAGGCTGATGGCTTTTTGAGAAGGGAAAAGGTCTGCTAACAGAGGTACATTTCTAAACCAACATCTGGAAAGTATTACAAACCAAGAAGTGAAAGAGTGCTGTATTACATCCAGGAGATCTCCCTGGTTGTAATTATAAACACTTAGGAAATCACCAATGCACAAATGCAGCAATATGAAGCCCTCAACTCTTGGCCAGAAGCAAGCAAAGATTTTTTTTTAATTCCAAAGTGATTTATAACACTTCCAAGTTGAAACCAGCATTCTCATTACATTTAGGCAAGAAAATGATAAATGGTCTATCTCCTGATGAATGAGCATATTTCCTAGCATTCAGTGAAAAATAAAGTACAGAAAAAGGAAAAGGAAAAGCACCTCTGTTCCTCTTCTTTCTGGACTAACAACCAAAAATGGCATAAAAAATGAATGTTGGCAATGGTCTAAGTTAGACCTCATTTCAGGGCTTTTAAGGGTAGACTCAGGTAGAGCAAAGCAGAGAGGTACTTAACCACTGCGTCTAAGTTTCTGAACTGAGGCAGAGCAGGCCCTGTGAGGAGAGGAGAATGGAGATGGTCTGGGAAAGTAATCCTAGACCTTGGAATATACGATGCAGTGCCGATGAGGTTGCCAATCCACAGTAATGTGATAGGAATTGCTGCTGCCAGACCCGAGGGTTTAGCAGAGAGTTAAAATCAGCAGCTCTGAGTTACATTCTGAATGTTGTACAGTTGGCCCTGGTAAAATGAGTCACCTTTCCAACCTACAGCTTCATCTTTTTAATCATGCTGCTTTTATATTCCTCCCAACTTCCACAATTCCTTGTCTCTCTCAAAATTCATTCTCTTCCACAGTTTTCCAGTCCCGCAGTTTTCAGTCTCTCCTAAATTCTCTTGTCCAGCTCACCGAAGTGTTTTCATTTTCTCTTACAATGCTACATTTTCACAAGTCTATTTGCTCCTAAAATTCCCATTTCTTCCCAGCATTCCAGTTTTCTGCCCAACAGTTCCCTATCCTTCCCACAATTCTCTGCTTCTCCCACAATTCCCTATCTTTCCCATAATTCTGTATGGTTCTCAGAATTCTCTTGTCACAGCTCTCTATTCTCTCTCAAGTCACTGTTTCCAGTAATTCCCATTCTTTCCCACAATCCTCTGCTCCTCTCACAATTCTATTAATTACATGTATCTCCCACAATCCTCCATTTCCCATAATTTCCATTCTTTTCTTTTCCACAATTCTTCACTCCCACAATTCTCTCTCTTAAATACATGCCCCTCCCACAATTGCTCTGCCCCTCTATGTCATGTAGTTCCTACTATTTTCAAACCTGTCCCAATATTTTTTCATAATTCTCCATTCTCTTCCATAATTCTACCCACAGCTCTGCTCTCTCACAACTGCTTCCTGTCATCCCCATTCTTTCCCACCATCCCTTGTACCTCCATGCCATGTAGTTCCCACAATTCTCCATTGTGTTCCACAATCTTCTTTTTATGATTCCCTAGGCTCTTTAACAAATCTCTTCTCCACAGCCCTTGATTCTCTCACAATTCTTTCCCATAATTCCCATTCTTTTAAACAATACTCTGATCATCCCACAATTCTCTGCTCTTAATTACACGTGGCTCCCTTACCCCCCTTTCCTCACCCCCTTCTTCCTTTGACCCCCCTCCTCCCACAGTCCCCTCCACAATCCCCCTACCCAGTTCCTCCCACAATACACCCGTTCCTCTCACAATTCTGTTTTTATGTGTGCCTCCCACAATCCCCCATGTCTACCCAGAATTCCCCATATCTCTCCCACAATTCTCCATTACAGCTTTTTTTAAAATTTTTTTATTTTATTTTATTTTGTTAACATTAATCTACAATTACATGAAGAACATTATGTTTACTAGGCTCTCCCCTACCCCAAGTCCCCCCAACAAACCCCATTACAGTCACTGTCCATCAGCATAGTAAGATGTTGTAGAATCACTACTTGTCTTCTCTGGGTTGCAAAGCCCTCCCCTTTCCCCCACCCCCCACATTATACATGCTAATCATAATACCCCCTTTCTTCTTCCCCGCCCTTATCCCTCCCTACCCTCCCATTCTCCCCAGTCTCTTTCCCTTTCCATTACAGCTTTTGATAAAAAGTTTTGTATTTCTTTTAAAGTATATATTTTTCCTTTACCTGATTTTTCTAAAGTTGGAAAATACCTCATTAAGCTGTCTATCCTCTATATTAGTACCAGTCACAATGTATCCTATCCACAAGTGCCAGTTCACACACTTCTAATGATGAGCTGAGGAAACTGCCAGAAGAGAAAGCAATTTCCTTCATCAAGAAAATCTTGCTATTAAAAAAAGTCATCCTATAAAGAAGATGTGGTACATATACACAATGGAATATTACTCAGCCATAAGAAAAAAACAGATCCTACCATTTGCAACAACGTGGATGGAGCTAGAGGGTATTATGCTCAGTGAAATAAGCCAGGTGGAGAAAGATAAGTACCAAATGATTTCACTCATACGTGGAGTATAAGAACAAAGGAAAACTGAAGGAACAAAACAGCAGCAGAATCACAGAACCCAAGAATGGACTAACAGTTACCAAAGGGAAAGGGACTGGGGAGGATGGGTGGGAAGGGAGGGACAAGGGCAGGGAAAAAGAAAGGGGGCATTACAATTAGCATGTATAGTGCGTGGGGGGCACGGGGAGGGCTGTGCAACACAGAGAAGACAAGTAGTGATTGTACAGCATCTTACTATGCAGATGGACAGTGACTGTGAAGGGGTATGTGGGGGGGACTTGGTGAAGAGGGAGCCTAGTAATCATAATGTTCTTCATGTAATTGTAGTTCAATGATACCAAAAAAAAAGTCATCCTAACTAAACACAGTGCTGAGTGACACATCAGATTTACATTCTAGCACAAGCTTCTTACCGCAGCTTGGACCGGAAACTAGCGGTTCCTGGACTGGCACTTGACAACACTGCCCATACCTTGCAGCCTGGTTCCTAGCCTGTAAAAGAGCAGTGGCTGAAGGAGTCAGTAAGTTGGCACTTGTGGGATAAAGGAATTAATGAATCTTGAACAACAGCATTCATTCAACAGTACTTACGGTGCATTTGTAACATGCCAGGTCCTGTGTTAAGTGCTGCAAGTGAACGTCCTGGACAAAGTCTCCCTGCTTGAGGGTCAGCCCCCTTAAGCAGGGCACAAGACATCTACCTGCTGGCTCAGAGCCATTTCTGCACCCACCATGGACCATGGCCACCTTTGCGGAGCTCAATAGGAAAGCAAAGGTGTCCACTGTGGGCCTGGGCACCTGGAAGTCTCCCCCAGGCAAAGTCAAGGGGCCCGTGAAGGTAGCGCTTGATTCAGGAGATTACCGCACAGGCACAGTTCTATGTCTACCAGATGGTGGGGGAGGCCATCCAAGAAAAACATCTAGGAGAAGGTTATGAAGCAGGATCTCTACGTCATTAGCAAGTTATGGCCCACTGTTTTTGAGAGAATCCTAGTGAAGGAAGCCTATCCGAAGAGCCTCAAGAATCTGAAACCAGACTAGCTGGACATCTATCTTATTCACTGGTCACAGGGATTATGGCCTGGGAAGGACTTTTCCCCCAAAGACAATAAAGGCAAATCCTCACCAGAAAAGTAAACTTGGATGCTTGGGAGGCCATGGAGAAGCTGTAGACAGACAGGTGAAAGCCTTTGGAATTTCCAGCTTCAACCACTTCCGACTTGAAAGGCCTAGAACACACCTGGACTGAAGCACAAACTGTGACTAACCAGATTGTCACCTATACCTTGCGCGGATGAACTGGACTCAGTGCTGCCACTCCAAGGGCATCACTGTCACAGCTTATTAGACCTTTGGCCCAGCCAGAGGACCCTTCCCTCCTGGAGGAGCTCAAGATCAGGGAAACTGCTACAAAGCACACAAAACCCACTGATTCGGTTCCATGTCCAGAGGAGTGTGTTTGCAGGCTTCAAGTCCATGACACAGACATGCACTGTTGAGAACTTTCAAGCCTTTGACTTTAAATTACATGACGAGAAGATGGTGGCCATGCTCAGCTTCAACAGCAACTGGAAAGCTCACCACGGACCGTGTGTCTCACTTAGAGGATTATCCCTTCACAGAATGTTGAGACTCAATCTTCTGATAAGATTGCCCAACGCATTCTCTCTCTTCACTTTACTAAAATGTAATGCCCTCCACCGGTGTCCTATTTTAGTCAAGCTAATCTGAAATGATATTGAGGCTGACCCTGCTGTAGGCCGGAATCTAGGCAGCGTTGTGTCTAACTCAGTATGTTCAACTAGGAGCAGATGATTTCAGGGACATATGACTCAGATAAGCAAGTTACAATACATTTTTTTACTTATTTGATCTGGTCACCGGGGAACTCTGCTAACGCTGAGGACATGAAGATTCAAAAGAATAAATAAAAGTGCAAAAAAAATCCCTGCTCTTATGGAATATACCTTCTGCTGAACAAATAGATCAACTAGCCAATGAAAAATCCAATACACAAATGGAAAAGTAATTTTGAAGTGAGAATCCACATAAAGAAAATGAAAAAAATGACGTGATGGAGATTAAGGGGTGATGCTGGTCATCTCCTGGGGCCTAGTTAGAAGTGCAGAACCTCAGCCTGTCCCCAGCCAGAGTCCAGGTCTGCACGGTAACAGGAGCCCCGAGAGCCCGGTGTGCGTGGCACAGGTGGGGAGCCCTGGACACCACCGCTGGTCTTCAGGCAAGACCTCTTGAAGGAGGGGCCATTTCAGCTGAGACCTGCATGGTGAGCAGGACCCAGCCATGTAAAGAGCGGCACCGACAATGGGAACAGCAAAGTTCCAGAAGTGTCCTGGGATTGGAATGAACCGAGGAGGCCAGTGTGGCCACCCAGGGCAAGTGGGGGGCAGAACATCGCAGGGAAAGCCGGGCCTGGAACAGGCCGGGCCTCAGGCCAGGGGGAGGAGTCTAAATTTTCCTCTAAGTGAAGTGTGAAGCCTCAGAAGGGTTTTTAAAAAAAGTTGCTTTTCTCAGCTGTGCTCTACACCACTCTTCAGATGCCTGGAGAGCGCCGCATGGCTCCCTGCCAGCACTGCCCAGGAACTTCATGGTCTTTGCTAAGGCCTGAATGAGTGAAGACAAATCCCCAAGATACAGGCAGAGGGGGCCCCCTTCGAGCTCAGTGTCCCACAGGAGCTGCATGGACTCACCAGCACTCATCACGTCTGTATTCAGAGGGCCCAGGTCTGTATCATGTCTGCATCAGGGACCAGGGCTGCCTCTCACTCTTTGAAATAAATGCCACCTTTCTTCAAAGGTACTTTGTTGCCAGTGAAATTACATCTTGCTACATTCTGTTTAATATTTTCAACACCGTTGTAGCAACTTCAAAGGATACATACTATTGCTAATCAATAAATTCCAAGTTCTTGTTTATTAATGAGAGTTCATTAAAGATAGTTTGCATCTTTTCTCAAACTTCTAATGAGAAAATCAATTTTGACTCACTTTACCATTGCAAGAACGCTCCAAGACTGCAGATAACTATTTTTAATTTTGGTCAGTCCCAAGGTCTGATCTGAACCCCAGTTCCATGCTTCCAGATTCACCCAGGACATCAGTTGCTGAATAAGTTTTTCTAATTTATGACCAAACCTATTTAAGACTAGACTGTGTACTTCTCTTACAAATATGGTGCCTTTTCTAACTGCTTACTTTCTGTCAGTGGGAGAGTTGCAAATGAAAACCTCAGAATCATCTGCCTTCTGCTCCCGTCTTGCATCATTTGTATCCATTTTGATATCAAATGTTGTTTCTCCTTTGACCGTTTCCCCTCCTACTGCCAGAACCCTAAAGCCTTCGTTTTTCCCACATAGTCAAGCTCTCCACATCTATGCATTAGTCCCTGGGCTCCATTTCCAGGGACAAACAGGACACCTCTTAGAACCATTATTGCCTCTTAGACTTCAAGGTAAAAATGGTCTGTCCTGTGTTTCTCCAGAAGTAAAATGCAGAAAAAATAGCCTCAACTCTACAGCTCTAAACTCAGAACAACATCTTTACAACATAGTTTTGATAGCAACCCATGCTCTATACTTTATTTAAAACACTAGTCCTATCTCAGTCAACTCTGAACTCCCTTGCAAAAAAATCTTTTAACTCCCCCGAAGTTTAGGACTATATAACCTTCCTGCCACTAGGTTTTTCTCCAAATATCTGTTCTTTCTGGCAATTTAACTGCTTTTGGCTGCTTAAATGATTTTGAATGTCAATATTTACAATACTTGGAGAATGATATTGTAAAATCTTTCACTATATTTTCTATGTCATATACAACTTACCGTAACACTTGAGTCATTTTAATAGGACTTTTCTTTTCCTTGCACACTAAGGACAGAATGGTTACTAAAATGACAGTCATCTCTTCTGGCTGTACAGTAGGGAAGGCATTTTGAAAGAAAATAAACCATTGCCTATGATCACTGATGAGGCCCGCACACTAAAACTGTTTAACACCCAGTTAAAATGTTTAGAACTTTCACTTTGGATTGACTACTGTGTTCTTGTCTTTGAGGACTTTCCACAGATTAATGTTGAATGGTTTTGGTGTTTTCTATATCTTCTTTCTCCAAAAACTCAGACCAAATGACATGGTTATTCAGTTAAGTTTCAAGTTTCCAGAATATTTCTGTTCTCTGGTTCAAGTTGAAAAAGTAAGTCTGTTTAGAATGACTTCATTCAATGTTTGCAAATAGCTTCCTTCCACCTTGCAATTTAATATTTTAAAATTTAAGATTCCACCAAGCAGTGACTAACTGGGCCCACAACTTAGCTTCCTAAGGGGAGTCTGTTCTCTCTCAACTCTTACTCCAAGAAAGAGAAACTCCTCATAGTTGAGGACAAAATGGAATTTTCAGATCAATCAGGCCTGAGATGTGGAAATGTGCAGTGGTGAAAAGACTGCATTAATGTAACTAGGGGGTAATGATCTCTTCTCTGCAGTGGGGATCAGCAAACTATGGTCCCTGGGCCACACAACCTGCCCATGGCCTGTTATACATTCTGGGAGCTAAGAGTGGTTTTTACATGTTTAAACAGTTGGAAAAACATCAAAAGAAGAATAATATTTTTTGACACATAAGTTGTGTGAAAGTGACATTTCCGGGTCCATAAATATCTATTAGAACACAGCCACACTCATTTATGTTTCATCTATGACTGCTTTTGCACTAGGACTGCAGAGTTGAGTGGTTGTGACAGAGACCATATGACTCGCAAAGCCTAAATTATTTACTCTCTGGTCCTTTACAGACAAGTTTGCCAACCCATACTCCATAGGATCGTCTACTCACCACTCTCTTCTCTCTTTGAACTCCTGTGGCCAGACCGCTGAGTTGCCTCCCCCCCGTTACCAAGATCATGTTCCTCTTGGAGGCTGAGTTGTATAGGTCTGCTTTAGTCTAGGTCTTAAGCAAAAGGAGTTTTTGAGGAGCGTGTATGTCCGAGAGCGCAGCACGAGCGGCCCTAGCCAGTGGTGAGGAAGCAGAGCACGGGTATTTGCCTCAGCCGCGTTGAGTATTTGAGTACCCCCTTTCCCAGACTCGCCAGGGTGAGGGGTTGGCGTGGAAAGGCAGTTGTGGAAATTCAGGTTTGGATATCTGTGATCCTGTTCATCTTTGTTTAGGCACAACAAGCAGCCTAGCTGAGCCCCCTGGGTGATAAACAACCTCTCTGGAACAATCTATATCATCAGAGGGCAGGGTCTGGCCACCACCGTGGAAAGCCCAGGTGGGTGGCAGGCTGTGCAGGTGAGTCCCTCAGCGTTGTGGCATTGGGCAGTATTTGGTGTAGAATGTGGGCAGGCAAGGTGCACTAGAGGGTACAGCGGGCCGCCTGTTGGACGGCATGTGCCTATGTTCCTATAGCTCTGATGTCTCTAGGTTGTCCAGTTTTCAAGGATAACTCTTACCTTTCCAAATTACCAAAGCCCGCCCTTGAATGGTGGAGTCCGCTCTTCCCAGATGCGCTTGCCGAGGCACGGGCGTCCTGGAGTTGTGAGAGGCCTGTGTGTTCCCGCCTGTCCGGGCTGCTGCTTCTCTCCCTCACTTGAGAAGCACAGCTTCAGGCTTCCTGCCCTTCTGTGACTTCACCTCTTGCTGGCTGACTTTCAGATCCTGCAGGAAGCTACTGCCCTTCTCACACCCCTCTGTCCCTGTCATGGGCAATGCACTGTCCCCTTCCCACGTGGTAGCAGATACTGACCGTGCTGTACCCGCATGCCCTTGGCACTATTGGCATTTGGGGGCACGGTGCCTCCGGTGTGCATTCCCTCAGTAGCCAGCTCCTGCATTTCTTTATAGGCAGATCAGCTCAGCTGCCTGAACCCAGTTTAATACACATGGGAAGTTATGTATTCCCCAAGAATAGCCATGAACCCAAGATTGATGGCTGAGGGTTATAAATACCCCAGCTCTCTTGCTGAGTCCTGACTGGGACAACTCTGAGCAGTGACCCTTTCTGTCGCCAGAGTTGTCGGGCAGACTGTGGCCCAGTGTGGAGCCCTTGGCTGTGCACCCTCCTTTCCCAGTCCTGCCCGCCTCCCTACTGCCTTTCCCTAATGCTTCCCACTAAATCCCTTAGCTTAGGGTCTGCTTATGGGGGGACCCAGTCTTAGGTGTACCCTCTACAACCACAACTGCCCCCGGGACAGACGAGGTGCATTGAGTGGAGGGAGGAGTTGTTTTCAGTGGGTTCAAATCTCCAAAGAGATCTCTTTGCAAACTATGCACATCTCCGCAGGCCCTCCAGGCACTCGCAGGGAATCCTGACGCCCCTTCACACCGCCACAGGGGGCCCAGTTATGCTAACCACGTTTATAGCGCTAGCATTGAGTTCCCAGAGGTGTGGTTTCCCCTCAGAAGCCCATCACACTTGTTGGCAGATGCTGTCTGTTCTTTGGGAGATAGGAAGAAAAAGGTATAGAGATAAGACAAGATGTACAATCTACTTGGAAATAAAGGCAAATCTGTAAAGAGCAAATTAGCAACACAAGTCACACTAGATGGCATATGGGTGGTAGGAAAGTCTCGCCTGCTGACCGAAAGCATGCTCCTCTCATTGATAACCAGAAAAGTAACAGCTTTTGTATTTACCAGGCTGCCAGGCATTGACCCTGATTGCTTACCCGTGAGGTGACTTATGTGAGTTTCTGGATCTCTCTAGACCTCAGTTTCTTGATGGGGAAAAACGGGGATGGTCAGAGCCCCTGTGTCATGACTGTATGAGGAAGTGGATGCCAAGGGCTTGAGAGAGGATTTGGCTCATAGAAGGGGCTCATAGTGGTTCCTGTTGTCATCCTTCAAGTTGACTTTCTCCTTCCTTCCAACTTTCTCACAGACTTGCAACTCTACCTTCACTCCTTCCCAACCTTAGTTAGCAAGGTGGCACTTTAGTACATTAGCATCCCCTCAGGGGCGTTTAGAAAAACAAACCAGAAAGCCAGGGATGTGTCTCCAACCACTTCCATCAGAATCTCTAGAGAGAAGTCCTAGGATCTGACTCATAGCCGGGGCCAAGTTTGCTGGATGGTTCTCACCAACAAGCAGGATGGAGAACCTGCCCTAACCAGACCGTGAGTTGGATTCCCGCCCCAAGCCCCGTGGAACTGCACTAAAAAGCCTTCAGGGGCCTGCCCCTAAGCTCAAGGGCCTTTTCCCCACCTTCCTTGATCTCACTGAATTTGTCAACATGGTCAAACTCTTGAATGTTTCCCTTTCGTTTTTACATTCTTTCCTTCCCTCTTCTTTCCTCCTCGGTGTTCTTTGGTACTCTTCTTCCTCTCCTGCCCTCCTTGGCATGGCTAGTCTGTGAATCACTCTCATATGGTGAGCCCTGGCCTCTGACCTCCCTTGTGAGCCTGCAACCTGTATCTCCAACTACCTGTTAGTTACTCCTGAGGCCCCTCCAATCTAACTGGTCCCAGTCTCATGATCACAACCTTTTCCTGCCATTTATTAGCAGTGAGACCTTGGCAAGTCACTTAAGATCTCTGTGCCTCAGACTCCTCATCTTTAAAATGGGGGCAACAGCAGTTTTTACCTCATAGAGTTGCTGTGAGGTGGGGAATTAAATTCATGAATTCAGGCGAAGGGTTCTGACTAGTGCGGCCCGGTAGTACTCTACAGGGGGACTACTGCTATTGTTTGTTGTGTTTACCTTAAAAATCAGAGTCAGTGATTTTTTACCAACCGAAACAGGTTTGCTCGGAAATAGCACACACTTGCAATTTGGGCCAAGCAGGCCACTGGGGAACCACAGGCAAGTTGCCAAAGCAAAGGAGAGGAGGCTCTTTTATAGCGGAAGGGACAGAAGGGCTGTTCTAAGCAAAAGGTCCATTGGAGGAAGCTGGGCGTCCCATGTATCGTGGCTTCTCACTGGCTGGCTGTTGCGGGGAGTGGCCTGCGGAAATCTCTTCCCTCTGGCCAGGCAGTAAAGGACTAAAACGGTTTCCACTCCTTTCCAAGGCCTCTCCTACTGTGTGTCTGCAATTCACCGGCAGTGGTGAGACAGGAGAGCTTCCCCTGCTGGCCTCCCATCACCAGGCCAGTGAGGCTTCCCTTTATGAATTTTCACACTTGTGTTGTTAGCATCATCTTGGTGGTGGTTAGCTGTCTCACAGTGCCCTGCACCGCCCACCTCAGCACCACCATTACCTGAGAGCCATGGACACGGCCACCTTGCTGAGGTGGGACTCATTGCTAAACCAAAAAGTGCCTGGCAAACTGAGCCAAGTTGGTCCCCCTATATACCAAATCCAAGAATCCCCCCTACCTCCCTGCCTTCAAAGAAAGTACGCATGGTCTGAATTACTTACAAAACTGCCCTGACTTTGTCCACAAGGATAGAATGGTAGTGTGATGTTGTAATTTATAATGAGAAATACATATTTGGTCTTATTCCCAGTTCCCATCGTAGAGCTCCTAAAACTGTTGGAATTTCCTAAGTGGTGAGACCCATAAAGATGTCTTTTGTTATGTTAATGAACAGATTTCTGGAAAGCATCTAGGGCTGGGGCTGGTTGCCAGAAGAACTGTGCAAGTGATGAGAGGGTTGGCGTCTTCAGTCCTGCCCCTACACCTCTGGGGAGGGAAAAGGGCTAGAGATTGAGTCCAGTCATCCTGGTCAGTGACTTAATCAATCCTGTGTTTGTAACAGAGCCTCCATCAAAACCCGAAAGGACTGGGTTTGGAGAGCTTTCAGGTTGATGAACACATGGCGATTTGGGGACAGTGGCTCTTCAGAGAGGGCATGGGAACCCCTGTGCACCTTTCCCCATGTCTTGCCCTATACATCTCTTCCATTTGGCTATTCGTGAGTTATATCCTTTTATTGTGAACTGGCAATCTAGTCAGTAAAATGTTTGAATTCTGTGAACCACTCTAGCAGACTAACCGAGCCAAGGATGAGGCAGCTGGTCTGAAGCACAGGCTTGGGGTTGGGGTCTGAAATGAGGGTGAGCGGTCCTATAGGACGGAGCCCTTAATGTGTGGGATCTGATGCTATCTCCGGGTAGACAGTGTCAGCATTGAGGTGAATTTGTGGGACACCCATTCTGCGTCCTTGGGGAGCTGAGTTAACTGCTTGGTGGCATTAGGGGAAACACCCCTCAGGGAAATAGTAAGATTAAGTGTAACCACATTATGTTAGTCATTCTTAGCTTCTCTGATGAGTAATCAATCTCCTCCCATCTTGCCATTTGATTTTTTACTAGCCCTCCGCAGTCAACGTACATAGTCCATTATATACTCGTTTCTAAACTAAATTTCATTATTTCTATTCAAATACAATTGGGTGGGGGAGATGTTTTGTTCAAATTTAAGCATTCTGTTGGAGATAAGTGGAAATAAACTGTGACTAAAA
Source organism: Manis pentadactyla (assembly GCF_030020395.1). Classification (NCBI taxonomy): domain Eukaryota; kingdom Metazoa; phylum Chordata; class Mammalia; order Pholidota; family Manidae; genus Manis; species Manis pentadactyla. The sequence continues at coordinate 8,465,587 of NC_080038.1, forward strand.
AAAAAGAAAAATTGGTTTGGAAAGTATTACTTCCCAGGTGATGGAAGTAATAAAGACTAGAGCAACAGCAACTGGGAATGATTTACCTATTAAACCAGCCCCGCAAGTAAACAAACCAACATTTACAAAATATATTTTCTACTATGTATGTTCATATTATTTCAAATATTTAAACTATATATCAGTTAGCTCTGATTAAAGATTAATATTAACTAGATTAACTTCAAAAAGGCAAAATCATAACTTGTAACTTGGGGGTGGGGGTAATCAGTCTCCCAGGCAGGGGCAAATGGGAGAAATAAACTGGGAGAAACTTGTTTATCGCTTACAAGCAGTCGTCTACTTCTGCTCGCCCATGTCTCCTGCACCCCGGCTGCGAAAACGGACCTCACTTAACCTCTCTGGCCCAGATATGCTCCCTGCCCTCTCTGCCCCTTGTAATTACCTATTGATATGGAGATGAACTAAGGCTATGCGAGAGATTCTGCAAATATTGCAATTTTACCCACATAACTCTTATAAAGATAAAAGATGAACACATGTAAAGATTTTATTTAAATCATCGCTGTGGAACCAGTATGGAACTACAACTGGTTCAAAGGAGAAATGGAAGAATAGACACATACAGATCAGGAATGTTGAAATGAACTTGCAAACGGAGGCAAAATTGGCCTCTACCACTATGGGGGAAGGAGGGTAGTCCTTGAACCTCCAGGAGACCGGATGTATATGTCTATAGATATAAATGAGTTTGTACTGTTACCAGTCACCTATAACTTGCAGTAAAATGGCTCAAAGACAATGAAAAGCTAGAACCAGAAAAGCAGGCAGGGTGCATTGCTTTTCAGTGAAGCACAAATGTTTCTAACACCTGCAGTTTTGTTTTTCTGTGATTATGAAGCCAAATTAAGAACAGGGCCTATGTGTGTAACAGGATGTTCAACTTATGCTTTTGTAAAAAAGGTTTTTTTTATTAAGTTACATTACTTGTATATTTATTTACCTGTTTATTTATTGTCTGTTTTCCCTCATTATAAGGAAGCTCTCAGAACAGGAATTTTCTCTTGTTCTCTGCTCTGTCCCAAGGATAGATGCTGGGCGAACCTTTGTTGAATGAAAGTGCAAATATAACATTTTAACAGTAAACTTTGAGCACAAATATTTGCATCAGACCTGTGTTGTATTGCTAATGCCTGAATGGATGTGATCATGTAAACAATATTTTGGTAATTATTTTGATACAGCCCAGTAGCAAACATGGGGTACTATATTTTCATAATCTGAAGATAATATCAACAAATACTATCACATATTCTTTTTTTGTTTAGCAAAGATAACTATCTAGGAAATATATAATGATTCTCATATTGTGTTTCTACTATAAGTTTCCAGTTACATAAATTCTTTTCTCCAGCATCCAAGGAGTAGCATGAGTTTGACAAAAGGAAATGCTAGAAGTTACATATACCATAGACCTGTTGTTTAGGGAACTGATGGTGTACTTTCTTGTACTAAGAACAAAATTTTAAAGATGTTTCCTTCACTTTTTCAAACCATACAAACAAACAGCACATGTTTACAAGTTTAGTAAAATGAAAGGTGTGGGGCCAAGCAATGAATTCAGGCTTAATTTATGTTTTTTTATCCCCTTGGTTATAATAAGACTAAGACAAGTGGATATCTTCATTATACAAAAATTACCACTTACCCATCTAAAGAGGGCCAAAGCACCCCACTGTCTTCAAAGTGGCTATGGGGAACCTCAGGGCTCATACATACAATAGAACTTATGTTAAGTGGATTTAAAAGGGGATGCCCAATGTTCAAATGGAAACTGTTTCTACTAGAATGTCCCAGGTCCGTACGCCAGGAGAAGCCATCAGGCTGTGACTGAATGGAGATGGTGGCTAAATAGCCCAGCTCCCACACGTTGTGATTCAGATCATGTGAGCTGCGTATTCTAGGCTGGCTCTGGGAGATGCCCAGCAGCATGAAGCTAGTCGCCCCCAGTGATGACTAGATACACACCTGCTATTGTTTTCCTTCCCTTCCCGGATTTGCACCCCAACTCCCCTGCCAGTGTTCTCTGCACTTCCAGCGTAAACCACTTACTTCCTCAGGGTCTGCTTGTGGGGAAACCCACACCACGACAAATTTTACATTCCACGTGCTTTAACATATTTGCAGGTATACAGTTCATCCTTTATATTATTTCCTTCCAGTTCTAACATTTTCAGTAAGCAAAATCAGTTACGGTATGAAGAGTTCAAAGGATTTTGGCAACGGCCTTGAAGAGATCATCTTATTACCTTATTCAAGAGACCCATTTGACATCAGAAGCTGTCATGGAGGAAGAAGATGAGAAAAATAATTTGTGTAACAGCTGCAGAGCCCACGGGAGAAGGACCCTGGTTTCCAATCCCAGTTCAACCCTTAGCTGTATAACCTTGGGCAAGTCACTTAACCTCTCTGACTCAGCTTCTTGACACTTCAAAAATGGGGGAACTAATCCCTACCTACAGAGTTGTCAAGAGTAAACCACTTCCTTCTGACAACTTGGAAGATGATGCATGTAAAGTGTTGCTGACTGTGCTTATCACTGTTAGCTATGAACAGCTCAACGTCCTACATGCTTACTAACCAAGCCCACTTGATCCATTAGGATGCCTTAAACCATGAAACAGAAGATCCAACTAAACATGGCTTGCACCAGTAAGGACATCCGTTGTGCTGTCAATCAAGACTGCAGCAAGACTCGTCCCCATCCCCGCTTCTCACATTTCATTGGCTAGAATTAAGGCATATATCACATAACCATGAATCAAGCTTATAATCGCGACAAACCTCTTTCTCCATATTCTTCATTTTAGTTCTAACACCAGGTCATAGGTGTGTCAGAGAGCTATTGCTGTGTATCAAATGATCACAATAAGCCTCGTAGCTTGGCCAGCACTGCTGGCCTTGATTGAGCTCATTCATGGATCTGTGGGCTGGCTGATATGCCCTCGCCTTGACTGAGTAGCTCTGCTTCAAGACACAGGCCTGCAAATTGGCCAGGTAGCCTGTCCCACCTGTTCCTTCTTCTCCTTGGGCTAAGAGGCTAGTTGAAGCATGGCCTTCTGCTGTCTGTGATAGAGGCTCAGGTGTCTTAAGGCCTAGGCTTGGAACTGGCAACTTCATTTACTTCTGCCCTTAGGCCATTAAGTCACAACCAAAGCCTAAGTGTGAGGCTGTAGGCTGTGCCCACCAAGAAGCCGAAAGGGTATGGATGCGGGGAGCAGGTAGAGGAGGGCCCACCATTCTATGACAAGTTGTCAGAACAAAGAATACATCAGTACTCAAATGAATTTTTCTTAACCCATATAGCCTTCGTGTTCCTGCACTGGGTACCATATTACAATGTCTGCACCAGGTGAGTAAGCTTTTGCAGATGAGCACAGGAGATCATTTGCCAAGTGAAGGGGGTGCTTGCACAGGCCTTGGTGACCTTCCAGCTCCAGCAGCCCACGATTTGCAGTCTGGGGAAGAAAACCCAGCAGACAGAAGACAGAGGTGTCTCTCTGAACCAGCATCCTTGGTTCCTATTTTGACTTTTCGACTAAATTCTTAAATCCGAGTGTAGGTATCACCGAAACCTGTCCCACGTCTGGATAGATGGTGATCCATGGTGACTCTGACGAGAGTGAGGTGAACGGAGACTGGGGGCAGCTGTCGGGGATCCGAGAGCGCGGAAGCTGCGCGGGTCGTGCGGGAGGCGGGCCCGGCCCGGCCAGATGTGCACGCCCGCCCCGCCTCCTTGCGCGCCGGCCCCGCTGCCCCGCGGACGATCTGTGCTCCTCGCCCGGCGTCCGCACCTCTCCGCAGGCCACCGTGTCGGGTCGCCCCGGGCCAGCGGGAACCGAGGCGGTGGCCCTGCAGTGGCGCGGGTTCCGCGCCCTCCCGACCGGCAGGAGGAGGAGCGGGCGGCGGAGACGGACCGGCGCGAAGATGCCGCCACCCTGGGCCCTTATGCTCCTGCTGCTGCTGCCCTGGGTGGCAGGTGGATTAGGGAACGCAGCCAGGTGAGTGGCTGGCTGGCGATCGCCCCGGTCTGAGCTCCCCCGGTGCGGCTTCTCTTTCTCCGAGTCCCTTCGGGCACCCCCGAGTGTGCGCGTCGGTGTGTGTGCAAGTGTCTCTGCTCCAAGACCGGATTTTAAAAAATGCCATTCCGGAGTGCGTACTCCTCCCTGCGCCGTTTTGGCCGTGCTTGCTCCCAGCTCCCTTTGCACGGGCTGCGCCGCACCTGGCCGCGCACACGGTGGGTGTGTCCAGGCCCCGTGGCCTGCATCTGCTGTAGGTGCGGGTGTGTGAGTGGGCCGGATCCGTGCCTGTGCGGGTTTTTTGTTTTCCACTCTATTCGAAGGCTGCCAACTGATTGTCAGTCGCTAGTTTTGCTGGGACAAGAGAGAAAGAAACAGGACGGATGACACAGGAAGCATTCTCTGTGCTTTGGCTGAGCCGGGGCTGAAGGGGGCTTCTTTACTCAGTGCCTGTCTGATTAGGGCTGGTGAACTGGAAAGAAAGGACGTGGTTGGCAGATGAAGGCGGCTCATTCTTCTTGCTATGGAAATTCAGAACCTGAAGCCATTTCGTTACTGTCCATAAACTTTCCTAAGCCCTGAAACTTAATTTTTCCAAAGGTCAGCGAAACCACTTAGTAAATACACTTTTGTGTGGTGCTTACTATAGACCTGGTATTGTTCTAAACACTTTGGGACTATTAACCCATTTAAAACGTATAACTGCTCTGTGTGCAAGGTACTATTATTATCATCTCCCTGTTGTAGAGGAGAAAAATGAGGCCCAGAGAGGTCGAGTAACTTGCCCAAGGAGGCACAACCAGTAAGTGATGGAGCAAGCATTCAAAGCCAGGCAGTGTGGCCTAAAGTCCCTCCCCTTCACCAGGGGCGCCCGAGGGCAGCCTTTTCGGAATCACTCACCGGGAAAGGTCTCCCGGTCCCCTACCTGGGATGTCTTGCTTTCTGAGGGGCCGCTAGAACAGGTTTCTGCACTGTGGCTCTGTGGACATTTGGGGCTGGGCTGGATTATTCATTGGGGTTGGATTGTAGCATTTTTAGAAGCATCTGTGGCCTCTATCCTCTAGATGCCAGCAGCACCCTCCACAAGTTTTAAGAGCCAAAAATGCCTCCAGACTTTGCCCAAGTCCCTGCGTGGTGGGGAGGGGAGGGGGGAAGGCAGAATCGCCTCCAGCTGAGCGAGAACCGCTGCGCTATTGTTATTTTTCAGTCAACAGTTTCTAGGGAGAGCAGGCTGGGGCCTTTGTTTGGAGCAGGCTTTCTTAAGGTGAACCTATCTTTGAATTACAGGAAAAAATCTTTAAAAATCTTTCATCAGAGTCAGCCACAGTATTAAGAGATTTTGATGTTCAAACAGAACAAATCTCAAACCAGGTTCTGAGAATGTATGATAGCAAGTTTCAGTTTCCTTTCATGATAAAAATATAAGCAGATGCAATTTGCTGATAATCACCTTTTCCTTGAATACTGAAGGCTCTTGTAGTGCAAGAAAGCCCACTTAAGAAAGACCAAGTGGAGAGTGGGGCGGAAGATGGCGGCGTGAGTAGAGCAGCGGAAATCTCCTCCCAAAACAACATATATCTATGAAAATATAACAAAGACAACCCTTCCTAGAATAAAGACCAGAGGACACAGGACAATATCCAGACCACATCCACACCTGAGAGAACCCAGCGCCTCGCGAAGGGGGTAAGATACAAGCCCCGGCCCCGCGGGAGCCGAGCGCCCCTCCCCCCAGCTCCCGGCGGGAGAAGAGCAGGCAGAGCGGGAGGGAGACGGAGCCCAGGGCTGCCGAACACCCAGCCCCAGCCATCCGGGCCAGAGTGCAGGGCCCTCGATACTGGGAAAACAGGGCAGCAAGAACAGTGAGCAGGCACTGGAGGCTGGGCGACAGAGGACATAAGAAAAGCGCGCGACCATTTTTTTTTTTTTTTTTGCTTTTTTGCTGCTTTGTTTTGGCGAGCGCTTTTTGGAAGTCTTAAAGGGACAGGGACCCCAATATTAGGGAAACAGGGCAGAAAGACCGGTGAGCAGAGGCCTGAGGCTGGCACCGGAGAATAAAGAAAAACGAACGACCACCTTTTTTTTTTTTTTAATAAAAATTTTTTTTTTTTTTTTTAATTAAAAAAATTTTTTTTTCTTGTTTTTTTTGTGGTCGTTGTTTTGTTTTGGCGGGTGCTTTTTGGAAGTCTTAAAGGGGCAGGGTGGGCCACTTAATCCAGAGGTAGGGAATCCGGGATCTCTGGGCACCCTAACCCCTGGGCTGCAGGAAGCAGGGAGGCCCCTTACGGAGATAAATAGCCTCCCAGCAGCTCCTGCTCCAACGCGACTCCACCATTTTGGAGTAGCTGCCCGAGCCAGGCCACGCCCACAGCAACAGCGGAGATTAACTCCATAGCAGCCGGGCAGGAAGCAGAAGCCCTGTCTGCGCGCAGCTGCGCAGCACAAGCCACTAGAGGCCACTGTTCTCCCAGGAGAGGAGGGCCACAAACCAACAAGAAAGGAAGTCCTTCCAGCCGTCACTCGTCCCAGTTCTGCAGACTATTCCTATCACCATGAAAAGGCAAAGCTACAGGCAGACAAAGATCACAGAGACAACACCAGAGAAGGAGACAGACCTAACCAGTCTTCCTGACAAAGAATTCAAAATAAGAATCATAAACATGCTGACAGAGATGCAGAGAAACACGCAAGAAAAATGGGATGAAGTCCGGAAAGAGATCACAGATGCCAGAAAGGAGATCGCAGAAATGAAACAAACTCTGGAAGGGTTTATAAGCAGAATGGATAGAATGCAAGAGGCCATTGATGGAATTGAAATCAGAGAACAGGAACGCATAGAAGCTGACATAGAGAGAGACAAAAGGATCTCCAGGAATGAAACAATATTAAGAGAACTGTGTGACCAATCTAAAAGGAGCAATATCCGTATTATAGGGGTCCCAGAAGAAGAAGAGAGAGGCAAAGAGATGGAAAGTATCTTAGAAGAAATAATTGCTGAAAACTTCCCCACACTGGGGGAGGAAGTAATCAAACAGACCACGGAAATACACAGAACCCCCTACAGAAAGGATCCAAGAAGGGCAACACCAAGACACATAATAATTAAAATGGCAAAGATCAAGGACAAGGAAAGAGTGTTAAAGGCAGCTAGAGAGAAAAAGGTCACCTATAAAGGGAAACCCATCAGGCTAACGTCAGATTTCTCAACAGAAACCCTACAGGCCAGAAGAGAATGGCATGATATATTTAATACAATGAAACAGAAGGGCCTTGAACCAAGGATACTGTATCCAGCACGACTATCATTCAAATATGACGGTGGGATTAAACAATTCCCAGACAAACAAAAGCTGAGGGAATTTGCTTTCCACAAACCACCTCTACAGAACATCTTACAGGGACTGCTCTAGATGGGAGCACTCCTAGAAAGAGCACAGCACAAAACACCCAACATATGAAGAATCGAGGAGGAGGAACAAGAAGGGAGAGAAGAAAAGAATCTCCAGACAGTGTATATAACAGCTCAATAAGCGAGCTAAGTTAGGCAGTAAGATACTAAAGAGGCTAACCTTGAACCTTTGGTAACCACGAATTTAAAGCCTGCAATGGCAATAAGTACATATCTTTCAATAGTCACCCTAAATGTTAATGGGTTGAATGCACCAATCAAAAGACACAGAGTAACAGAATGGATAAAAAAGCAAGACCCATCTATATGCTGCTGACAAGAAACTCACCTCAAACCCAAAGACATGTACAGACTAAAAGTCAAGGGATGGAAAAACATATTTCAAGCAAACAACAGTGAGAAGAAAGCAGGGGTTGCAGTACTAATATCAGACAAAATAGACTTCAAAACAAAGAAAGTAACAAGAGATAAAGAAGGACACTACATAATGATAAAGGGCTCAGTCAAACAAGAGGATATAACCATTCTAAATATATATGCACCCAACACAGGAGCACCAGCATATGTGAAACAAATACTAACAGAACTAAAGGGGGATATAGACTGCAATGCATTCATTCTAGGAGACTTCAACACACCACTCACCCCAAAGGATAGATCCACTGGGCAGAAAATAAGTAAAGACACGGAAGCACTGAACAACACAGTAGAGCAGATGGACCTAATAGACATCTATAGAACTCTACATCCAAAAGCAGCGGGATATACATTCTTCTCAAGTGCACATGGAACATTCTCCAGAATAGACCACATACTAGGCCACAAAAAGAGCCTCAGAAAATTCCAAAAGATTGAAATCCTACCAACCAACTTTTCAGACCACAAAGGCATAAAACTAGAAATAAACTGTACAAAGAAAGCAAAGAGGCTCACGAACACATGGAGGCTTAACAACACGCTCCTAAATAATCAATGGATCAATGACCAAATCAAAATGGAGATCCAGCAATATATGGAAACAAATGACAACAACAACACTAAGCCCCAACTTCTGTGGGACACAGCAAAAGCAGTCTTAAGAGGAAAGTATATAGCAATCCAAGCATATTTAAAAAAGGAAGAGCAATCCCAAATGAATGGTCTAATGTCACAATTATCGAAATTGGAAAAAGAAGAACAGATGAGGCCTAAGGTCAGCAGAAGGAGGGACATAATAAAGATCAGAGAAGAAATAAATAAAATTGAGAAGAATAAAACAATAGCAAAAATCAATGAAACCAAGAGCTGGTTCTTCGAGAAAATAAACAAAATAGATAAGCCTCTAGCCAGACTTATTAAGAAGAAAAGAGAGTCAACACAAATCAACAGTATCAGAAATGAGAAAGGAAAAATCACGACGGACCCCACGGAAATGCAAAGAATTATTGGAGAATACTATGAAAACCTATATGCTAACAAGCTGGGAAACCTAGGAGAAATGGACAACTTCCTAGAAAAATATAACCTTCCAAGATTGACCCAGGAAGAAACAGAAAATCTAAACAGACCAATTACCAGCAACGAAATTGAAGAGGTAATCAAAAAACTACCAAAGAACAAAACCCCCGGGCCAGATGGATTTACCTCGGAATTTTATCAGACATACAGGGAAGACATAATACCCATTCTCCTTAAAGTTTTCCAAAAAATAGAGGAGGAGGGGATACTCCCAAACTCATTCTATGAAGCTAACATCACCCTAATACCAAAACCAGGCAAAGACCCCACCAAAAAAGAAAACTACAGACCAATATCCCTGATGAACGTAGATGCAAAAATACTCAACAAAATATTAGCAAACCGAATTCAAAAATACATCAAAAGGATCATACACCATGACCAAGTGGGATTCATTCCAGGGATGCAAGGATGGTACAACATTCGAAAGTCCATCAACATCATCCACCACATCAACAAAAAGAAAGACAAAAACCACATGATCATCTCCATAGATGCTGAAAAAGCATTTGACAAAGTTCAACATCCATTCATGTTAAAAACTCTCAGCAAAATGGGAATAGAGGGCAAGTACCTCAACATAATAAAGGCCATCTATGATAAACCCACAGCCAACATTATATTGAACAGCGAGAAGCTGAAAGCATTTCCTCTGAGATCGGGAACTAGACAGGGATGCCCACTCTCTCCACTGTTATTTAACATAGTACTGGAGGTCCTAGCCACGGCAATCAGACAAAATAAAGAAATACAAGGAATCCAGATTGGTAAAGAAGAAGTTAAACTGTCACTATTTGCAGATGACATGATACTGTACATAAAAAACCCTAAAGACTCCACCCCAAAACTACTAGAACTGATATCGGAATACAGCAAAGTTGCAGGATACAAAATCAACACACAGAAATCTGTGGCTTTCCTATATACTAACAATGAACCAACAGAGAGAGAAATCAGGAAAACAACTCCATTCACAATTGCATCAAAAAAAATAAAATACCTAGGAATAAACCTAACCAAAGAAGTGAAAGACTTATACTCTGAAAACTACAAGTCACTCTTAAGAGAAATTAAAGGGGACACTAACAGATGGAAACTCATCCCATGCTCGTGGCTAGGAAGAATTAATATCGTTAAAATGGCCATCCTGCCCAAAGCAATATACAGATTTGATGCAATGCCTATGAAACTACCAGCAACATTCTTCAATGAACTGGAACAAATAATTCAAAAATTCATATGGAAACACCAAAGACCCCGAATAGCCAAAGCAATCCTGAGAAAGAAGAATAAAGTAGGGGGGATCTCACTCCCCAACTTCAAGCTCTACTATAAAGCCATAGTAATCAAGACAATTTGGTACTGGCACAAGAGCAGAGCCACAGACCAATGGAACAGACTAGAGAATCCAGACATTAACCCAGACATATATGGTCAATTAATATTTGATAAAGGAGCCATGGACATACAATGGCGAAATGACAGTCTCTTCAACAGGTGGTGCTGGCAAAACTGGACAGCTACATGTAGGAGAATGAAACTGGACCATTGTCTAACCCCATATACAAAAGTAAACTCAAAATGGATCAAAGACCTGAATGTAAGCCATGAAACCATTAAACTCTTGGAAGAAAACATAGGCGAAAACCTCTTAGACATAAACATGAGTGACCTCTTCTTGAACATATCTCCCCGGGCAAGGAAAACAACAGCAAAAATGAGTAAGTGGGACTATATTAAGCTGAAAAGCTTCTGTACAGCAAAAGACACCATCAATAGAACAAGAAGGATCCCTACAGTATGGGAGAATATATTTGAAAATGACACATCCGATAAAGGCTTGACGTCCAGAATATATAAGGAGCTCTCACACCTCAACAAACAAAAAACAAATAACCCAATTAAAAAATGGGCAGAGGAACTGAACAGACAGTTCTCCAAAAAAGAAATACAGATGGCCAACAGACACATGAAAAGATGCTCCACATCGCTAATTATCAGAGAAATGCAAATTAAAACTACAATGAGGTATCACCTCACACCAGTAAGGATGGCTGCCATCCAAAAGACAAACAACAACAAATGTTGGCGAGGCTGTGGAGAAAGGGGAACCCTCCTACACTGCTGGTGGGAATGTAAGTTAGTTCAACCATTGTGGAAAGCAGTATGGAGGTACATCAAAATGCTCAAAACAGACTTACCATTTGACCCAGGAATTGCACTCCTAGGAATTTACCCTAAGAATGCAGCAATCAAGTTTGAGAAAGACAGATGCACCCCTATGTTTATTGCAGCACTATTTACAATAGCCAAGAATTGGAAGCAACCTAAATGTCCATCAATAGATGAATGGATAAAGAAGATGTGGTACATATACACAATGGAATACTACTCAGCTATAAGAAAAGGGCAAATCCAATCATTTGCAGCAACATGGATGGAGCTGGAGGGTATTATGCTCAGTGAAACAAGCCAAGCGGAGAAAGAGAAATACCAAATGATTTCACTCATCTGTGGAGTATAAGAACAAAGGAAAAACTGAAGGAACAAAACAGCAGCAGAATCACAGAACTCAAGAATGGACTAACAGGTACCAAAGGGAAAGGGACTGGGGAGGATGGGTGGGTAGGGAGGGATAAGGGTGGGAGAAGTAGGGGGGTATTAAGATTAACATGCATGGGGGGGTAGGAGAAAAGGGAGGGCTGTACAACACAGAGAAGGCAAGTAGTGATTCTACAACATTTTGCTATGCTGATGGACAGTGACTGTAAAGGGGTTTATAGGGGAGACCTGGTATAGGGGAGAGCCTAGTAAACATAATATACGTCATGTAAGTGTAGATTAGTGATAGCAAAAAAAAAAAAAAAAAAAAAAAAAAGGGCAGTTCCTGTGTGGTAACCTCCAACGAATTCTACACAAGGGTATAAAGGGCATATAAAAGTGTAGGCAAAGGGTCTGTTTGTGTTTATACAGAGGATCAAAGCCTAATTGGGCTACCCCGAAAATGAACTAAGATACGATATGAAAAAGAACTTCCAACATCTGCACCCTCTGGAAGACTCATGCCAGAAGATGATCATCAAAAAACCCCAACAAAGATCCACGCACTGCTACAGCTGTAGATGCACTCATCCCACCAGTTCCTGGACTTGCCATGGGAATGAGGAAGGAGATATCTAAGCTGACCTGTGCATACAGTAAAACAACAAATTTGACTGGATCTATACTGTTGGAACTCAACCAAGAATTTGGAGAAGTGCAAATTGTAGCGCTCCAAAGTCTTACAACTACAAACTATTTATTGTTAAAAGAACATATGGCATGTGAACAGTCCCCAGGAATGGGTTGTTTTAATTTGTCTGATTTCTCTCAGACTGCTCAAGTTCATTTGGACAATATCCACCATATCATAGATAAGTTTTCACAAATGCCTAAGGTGCCTAACTGGTTTTCTTGGTTTCACTGCAGATGGCTGGTAATTACAGATATGCTTTGGTTATGTAACTATACTCCTATTATGTTAATGTGTGTGTGCAATTTAAGTAGTAGCTTAAAACCTATACATGCTGAAGTTACTCTACAAGAAGATATATCAAAGAAATAATCAATCTTCCCATGTTTTCTTCCGCCTGCTACTTCTATAGCTTTTCTTCTTCCTTCCTAATTACAACCCTTAAATAGAATTCGTGCCTCATATCAAATTTACCGAGTATCATAATTCTTCCAAGTGGTAAAGATACCTCAAGACAAATGCTGGGCATAGAAGCCACAGGGCATAAATATGCAAAGAAGTAAAAAGCTAACTTTTTCAAACAATAAGGCTTCTCTCTCACTTACCAACTTCACATTTCCCTGTATGGCCCCGGAAGATGACTGGTTAGCCAGAGACGGGTAAGATTCCTCAAGGGAGGAACAACCTAAGACAGGCACAGTCGCAGGGGGGCCATCAGGTGAGAAATTGGGGATCAACAGAGGTGAGGCTTAGAACCTCAGCCCCCCGTTCTGAGAGAAATCTTCTGCATACGTGGATGTTTTATTGCCCTGGTCTAGCTTGGATTAACACATAGTCTACAGGCACACACCTGATCATCTACATGTGCTCTCTTACAACACTAAACTATGTTTTCTACCTTTATCTTGTACCTACCTACCACTTCAGCATTTTATTAAAAATAATAATAATAAAGAGAGAAATGTGGTATCCACATATAAATCAAGTATAAAAACCAAATGAGTATTCATATTTGAACTGACTGTTTATAGTTCATAATGCATGAGCAAAACCGAAAGTTTCTGTGATGACTGCCCTTGTACTGTTCACTATGTAACTTATTCATTATGTAAGAATTTGTTCTACATGTAAAAACTTGTTTGTTATGCCTCAGAAGATTGGAGACTGACAAAAATTAGGCTTGGGGTGGAATAATGATTGTGCATTGAGCATTGACTCCCCTATACAGAATTTTATTGTCGTTAACAACCATTTGATCTATAAATATGAGAGATGCCCTCACAAAAAAAAAAAAAAAAAAGGACAGACTTCCAATGGTAAAATAAATTAGTAACCGGGATGTAAGGTATAGCATAAGGAATATAGTCAAGATATTGTAACAGCCTGGTAGGGTGATAGCTGGAACCTAGAATTATGTATATAAATGTTCTACCACTGTGTTGTACACTTGAAACTCATGTAATGTAATACTGTGTGTCAACTACCCTTCAATAAAAAATAATTATTATAAAAAAAAAAAAAAAAAAGAAAGAAAGACCAAGTGCCACTTGGAGATGAGACGAATAGTTTTTTAGTGGCTGGCAAACCGACCTCCAGGAGCTTCGCTTTCAAAATGCCACCAAATTAAACCAAAAGCCAAAAAAATCCCCAAATAAACCCAAGACTGTTAAAGTGGAGAATCCATGTCAGGATTCTGCAATTCTGCAGTTTTCATGATGTGAAATGTGGTTTCTTTACATGGTATCAGATTCCTGAGCTGGTGTGTTTATCATCTGTTCAACATGCTTGGGAACAACAAGTGGTCAGCTCTTCAGGAACTGCCCAGAAACCATGTTTAATCAGCTCCAACCTCCAAGTTACGGATGGCACATCCACAGAAAAGGCAACACACTCTGCCGAAGAGCATGTCTACTGGTTATTTTCTGAGCTTTTGCAACCTTTTTGAAACTCTGACTGCTATGTACAGATTTCTCTACGTAGTTATTTTTTTCAACTGAAACACTGTGCCCTAATTTTGGTGACCTAGAAAATGACATGCCTCTTAAAGGGTGCTTGGTGCATAGTAGACAATTAAGTCATCAAATGAATAAATCATTAGCAGCATGCATTTCCCTGATATTAAGAGTCAACATTTGGCTTGACCTCTAATGCTTTTTCATGCCATTTGGGCCTTGGGACTATTTAGCTGCTCTAAACCTGCTTTCTCCAATACAGCAAATACAGTAGTCACTAGCCCCATGTGGTTATTAATTAACCACTTGAAGTGTGGCCGGTCTAAGTTGAGATGTGCTATAAATATAAAATATACATCGGATTTTGAAGACTGTGTGTGACAAAAAGTACAATATCTCACTAATCATTTTACATTGAATATGTGTTGAAATGATAATGTTGTAGATATCCTGCATTAGATAAAATATTACTAAAATTCCACCTGTTTCTTTCACATGTTTAAAAGTGCGACTCCGAGAAAACTTAAAGGGCCAGTGTGGCTGTTAGATTTCTATTGGACGGTGGTGCCCATCTAGAACTCTCACTGATCTGAATTCCGTCTCCAGTGTTGCAGGTCCTAACACTGGCATCTTTTTACCTTGGCCACATAGGATAAATATGTTACTACTTTGCTGCTCTTGAAATTCAAGTTTAGAGCCACTCCCTCCTTATATTTCTGTTAAACATTTTTCCCCTTTTGAATTCAAGTAAAAGTAGCCTGAAAGATGGAGTGGCTGGGTTCATGTGGAGGGTCTGCACTCATGTAGAGTGGTCTGCTTTCTGGAAACCACACCCTACACTGGGAATTGAGTCTTCTCAGAGTCCTGCCAGGAAAGTGCCATTGTAACAATTTTCCATAAACTTAGTGACTTTCAATAACGCAAATTTATTCTCTTCGAGTTCTGGAGGTCAGAAGTCCCAAATGAGTTTTATGGGGCTAAAATTAAGGTGTTGGCAGAGCTGGTTTCTTCTGGAAGCTCCAGGGGAAACCCATTCTGGGTCTCTTTTAGCTTCTAGGGGCTTCCAACAGTCCTTGGTTTGTGGCCCATCCCTCCACTCTCTTCTTCCTTCATCAACTTGCCTTTTCTCTGACCCTCAGTCATCTTCCTCCCTCTAACAAGAACCCTATGATTATACCAGGCCCACCCAGATAACCCGGGATGATCTTGCTATCTTAAGATCCTTAATTTGATCACATCTGCAAAGACCCTTTTGCCATATAAGGTGACATTTACAGGTTCCAAGGATTAGGACATGGATACCTTTGGGGGGGCCGTTCTTCAGCCTTCCACAGGAAGCTTGAACTGTAAGTCTGTTCCTGGTTTTATGGGCTGGATCTTATTTTCAAATATGATATTTTAGTGATTTGTGAGTGGTTGGCAGATCATTCCTTTTTTCTTAAAACCAGAATTTGTGGAATATACCCCAAACTCAAGAGCTGAGTGTTTCCAGGAAATAGTGACCATGAAATGTTCAATTACAACATAGACATAATTTCTGGACAACTTTATTTCAACAGTTAGTTTCATTGGCTTAGAAGGCATCAAAGTCCTATTTATATGTAATTTGTGTACATAAACCAATGTTATGTAAACATTAAAATGAGAATAAGTATATAGTCTTCATAAATTAGATTGGCATTCGGCCAATATTGTTGAGCCTCTACTGTGTGTCAACACTACCAGTGTGATTTCAGCCAATTCTTATCAACCCTAAGAAACAGGTGTTGTGTCTGACAAAAAAGGGGATGGAGAAGCTTGAAGAAATCAGATGATTTCTCAAGAACTGCATTTGATTTGGTCTTGTGCTCTAAGAGCAATAACATTTTAATATTCCAAAATTATTTCTCAAAAAAAATTGAATACATAAAAGCTGACATTTTTACAAAATGCTTTCTCACACATTCTCACCAGTGATCCTGTTCAGCTTGATTCTTGCCCACTACAATCAAGGGGTGTGTGTAGAATAAGTAGAGAATTCCTGATGTTCCACCCTCCCAACACCACCACCTTCCTTTCTAAGTTTACATTTTCTCAGAAGCAGACTCTGAGACCAGGGTTTGAGTGTGCATGGGTTATTTGGGAGGTGACCCCAGAAAGTTTTAGTAAGGAACCTGGGAAGTGAGATAAAGAAGGGAAAGAAATGATATAAAAATAAGGTACCACTGGTTTAATCTTGCTAGGGACTTCTAGAAGACTGTAGGACTCTGGCCTCAGAGTTATCTGCCCTGAAGGCAAAGGAGCTGGGGTATTTATACTCCCATTAGTCATTGGTTGAGGGCTTTTGCACAGAGGGAGTCTACACTTTGAGCCTACCAGGCTCACAGCAAAGCCAGCTCTTGCCAACAGAGAAAGCCCTCGGGCATCAGGAAATGAGGCTGGTGGCTAACAGCAATGTCCCACCATTTGTCATTGACCTGGCGAGACCGGAAGTCACTTCTGAGGACCTTGTGCTCCTAGCCTTAAGTTCCAGGACACAAACCCCTCTGGGAACAGTAGGGGTAGGACATACAGGTGTCCTAAGGTGTTTGGGGCTGAATTGTGCCCTCACCTCCAAATTCATACATTGACGTCCTAATCCCTAGTATCTCAGAATGTGACTGTATTTGGAAATAGGTCTTTGAAGAGATAAATACATTAAAATGTGGTCATTTGGGCAGCCCTAATCTAATGGGACTGGTGTCCTCATAAAAAGAGATTAGGATACACATACACACAGCCACAGAGAAAAGACTGGAAAGGCCATGTGAGGACACAGAGAGTAGATGGCTGGCCATAAGCCCAAGAGAGAGGCCTCACAAGAAACCAAGCCTACCCTGATCTCCGGCTTCTAACCTCCGGAATTGTGAGAAAATGAATTTCACTTGTGTAAGCCATCCAGTCTGTGGTACTTTGTTAGGGCAGCCCTAGGAAATGAACACGTAAACTAAGCCCAGAAAAGATAGAAACCTCACGGAACCAGAGAACACAAGTTCACCTTTTGCAGTTGAGTGCAAACTGAATACTGAGCCTCCCAAGTCATTTGACTTTGGGGGTTTTAGGCAGAAAATGTCAGAATAGGGGTAACTGGCTTGTAGCACCTAGTGAGCATGGAAACATTGCCTTTTGGATCCTTTAGTATTGGCTGCAAGTGATAGAAAATCCAAATAACCTTGGTTGAAACAAAGAGACGTGTGTTTCTCATGTAGAAGTGGGTACTGGGCTGGGCTGGCGCGCTATGGAGTCAGGTACCCAGGCTTCCACATCTAATGTCTGTGCTAGAAAGTTGTCCCCTCAAGACCAAAGATGGCTTCTGGAACACTAGCAAACGTGTCCCAATTCCAGCCATAAAAGGAAATTAATGTGAAGAACATCCCTTCTCCCATCACAGCCGTGTCCCAGGAGTTGCACATGACACTTCTGCTTACGTCCCAGCAGCCAGAGCTGCGTTACAGGGCCACACCTCACCGAAGTGAAGGCTGGAAACTGAAGGCTTCATTCTGAGTGGCTATGTAATTGGGGCTTATTCCTTAAGAGGGGGAAAATAAATAATCGGGGAACCACTTGCCGTATTGGCCATGTGTAAATTACAGATCACATCTCCAATTTACAGATGGGTAAACTGAGTTTCAAAAGACCAAGTGATTAAGTGATTTACCCAAAATCTCAGTGAACAAGCAGCAGAGTTAAAAGCCATGGCATCTCCCAAGAGTAAGTCGATCACTTTCCATCAAATGTTCTGTCCAGAGTAATCACTAGTAGTACTTCCAGTTTCATCAGTTCACTTGGGTCCCAGTGCACTGGTTTCAATAAGTCACCTGTTTTAAGGTCTTGTTTATGGAAGGAAAAAAAATTCTGAAAGTACTTAAAATTAATTCAGCTCAATTCAGCAACATTAGTGGAACAGCTGACATGCCCAAATAGTCTCCTGAATGCCAGAGAAACATCTGTCTGCCACCCCCACTAGACAACTTTGTTGGGCAACTTTTTTGGCGAGGGGCAGTGGTTATAACTTCAGCTGCTAGCTCAGTGCCTGGCACATAGCAGGCGCTAAATTAAAAATTTGGTGCATAAATGACCAGAGGAGTAAGATGGAGAGGCAAATAATATTTACTTATAAGTAATACACATGTACATGTATATAAGCATTCAAAAGAAGGAATATATATTATGTTTGTGTGTAACCGTAAGGTGTTATATATGTGTGTGTATATATATATGTATGTAAACATATATACATATGAAAGATTTCATAGAATATAGATAAATTGAGTCTGCATGAGAGTCAGGGAAAGCGGAGGACAGGAGATGATACTGTAACCACCTTAGAGAATGAATGTCAGGTCACCTGATGTAAAACCAGGGAGAAAGCAAGTATTTCAGTGCCCAATTCATCATAGGTGTTGCATGGGAATAAATGAATGGCTGGCTGAATAGATGCATAGCAGCGAAGGGAATGAAAAAGGCAGGTATTGGCCCAAGATACGGAGTGGATCGGCCAGCATCTGGGGTTATGAGTCCAGTGGCTACCTGGAGGCAAAGAAGGCAGGTCGGAACCAGGCTGCAAAGAGCCCCACATATCAAGCCAAGGAATTTGGACTTTGTTCTGAGAGCCGTAGAGAGCAACGCAGGGCAGTGCAGGCTGTGTTCTTCACAGATGAGCGCCCCGTGACCAGCGTGTGCTCAGGATCATCACACAATTGCACAGAATTATCTTTAAGGTAATGAACTTAAAGTTTAATTGGTGGCATTTTTTCTTTCTTAATGTACATAATAGCAGTGTATTTGTATTCCATGGAATCTCAGTTTTGATTAATACAAATGCAAAATTAAAAATCAAAATACCAAAGCAGCAATTATCTTTACAAAGGTCATCATCACCTTGCTTGTATTCCCATTGCTTGGTTTCTGGGCTTCACGTATATCACGTATATTAATTACTTGTTGATACTCAACAAAATACTCAACAAAGCTTAGTGGCTTAAAACAACATTTATTACTTCACACCGATTTTGTGAGCCGGGAATTCAGGAATAGTTTAGCTGGTTGGGGTTTGGGGTTTTTCACAAGGTTGTAGCCAAGTCTTTGGCCAACGCTGGAGCCATCGGCAGGGTTGCGTCCAGCAGGAGGGTCTGCTTCCAGGATGGTGCACACTGATGGCTGCGGCAGGAGGCCTCAGCAGCTCACCTTGTGGGCCTCTCCGTAGGGCTGCTTGAGTGTCCTCATGGCCCAACAGCTGACTTCCCACATTAGCAAGAAATCCCAGAGAGAGAGAAGCTGTAATGCCTTCTATGTCCTAACCTCAGAAGTCACCCTTCATCACTCCCTAGGTAATCTTGTCAGAAGCCACTCACTAAGGTCAGCCCCACAAAAGGTGAATTAAGCTTCACCTTTTTCTCAAAGTGTAGAATCCCCTCCTCAAAAGCCTTCACCCAGTGAGTGATAGGAGTATAAATTCTCCAATCCCCTTGCATTCCGAGGGGATAACTCTGAGGCTAGAGTTTAGTACCACAAACTAAGTGGCTTAAAGGAGGAATATCAAAGAATTTGGGGACCTGTTTTAAAACCAATACATATACCTTCTGGTTTTCCTTCTCGCATACTGGTTATTCCTCTGCCTTTTTTTCCGGCCTCCCTTTCCCCCGAGCTCAGTCTCTGACCCTGTTTTCTTCTTTATTTATACTCTCTCCAGGTGATCTTTTACAGTTCTAGCTCTTTTGGTGCCATCTGCCTTTAGATGACTTCAAAATGTGAATCTCAAGCCCCAGGCTCTGCTGCGTTTTCAACCTACCCATTGGGATGTCTCTCTGAGTTTAGGACATCCAAAACAGAACCTTGATCAGCTCTCCAGAACTCACTTCCCCCCATTTCAGCCATTCTCCCTATTCCAGAACATTCTCCAATGCTGGAGCCATTTCAAACAGTATCCAGAACAAACAGTATCCAAACTGGTTCAAGCCAGAAACCTGGGCATCACTACTGACAACGCACTCTTCCTCCCCACTTGTATTCAGCCTGGCGCTCAGTCCTTTTGCAGACCGTGTCTCAAGCCCGTCTTCCCTCCCTCCCCCACCCAGGCCCACCATTACCTTCTCTCTCCTCAACCTGACAGTCGCTTCCCATTGCTGCTGCCTTTACCCCCTCTAGTCCACATCCCAAAGTGTTTCTCTTAAAACTTATATCTGATCATGGCAGCCCTCTCCTTAAAACCTTTCAGTGTCTTTCCATTGGATTAAGAATGAAACCCATTCTATTTAAAATGGCATAAAAAGGCCTTGCTTGATCTAATGTTTGCCTACTCCTCTAACTCCATTTTATATCATGCTCAACATGAATGAATGACTAATGAAAGATAAACGTAACTGTCCTGGTAACACTTGCCTTCTTGCCTA
The DNA here is from genome assembly GCF_030020395.1 of Manis pentadactyla. Classification (NCBI taxonomy): domain Eukaryota; kingdom Metazoa; phylum Chordata; class Mammalia; order Pholidota; family Manidae; genus Manis; species Manis pentadactyla. The sequence continues at coordinate 8,486,166 of NC_080038.1, forward strand.
TCTTCCCTTCCTAGTCCCACTTCTCCGCTCCCCTACCGATGTTCCCGTCACCTCAGAAATAGACCACTTGCACTCAGATCCTTGTCTCATGGTCTGCTTCTGGGGAAGCCCCCAGTCTCCATCCCCAATTTCCACCTAGCTCTTGAGCTTGGAAGGCAAACGAGAGAAACAGGGAAAACAACAGAAAGTTCCAGGCTTTGTGCTATCACTCAGGGTGTGGAAAACATGAAGATACGTCAACACGCACTGGTACACACTTGAGAGCTGGGGGTTTCTGACTGGGCTGTTAAGTGCCTTCACATCTGGGCAAGTGAGGTGCTTTGGGACAGTTGTGGGCCCTTTGGACTTGGACTCTATCTTGAAGGTGGATGGGAACCCAGAATTAATCTTAACTGGTTAGTAGGTACAATGCACTTGCCATACTGGGCGCTAGGATCAAACAAAAAAACAACCCTCATAACTGGGCATTGTTATGCCTCTTGAGCAAAAAAAGATTTTTTTCATTTGTTTGGCAATATGTAAACATCAGCAAAAGGACTTTTAACTTCTCGATTTGTCTTGGAGAATATCATAAAGTTTCCTGGAACCTGACCATAAACAAGCATACTAAGGATTCTGGCACAGTATATTTTTGCAGAAAATAAGGAATCCAATGAAGAAATACTACACTACTTACACAATCCCTGGAATGTTTTAAAATTAACATCAGCTGTGGAGACGGCAATTCGCAATTAATTTGATCAATGTAGACAGCAAGCTGTATCATGCGCTAAAGGAACTCTGGGTAATTCAGCATTTAGCTCGGACTCCCACAGCTCAGGGTCTCCTCTCCATAGAGACTTTTTCACCTACACAATGCTTCCCTGCTTCCAGACCAGGTTCCCTGGGCCTTCTGTATGCCGAACACTCTTTGAGAAGAATGATCTGAGGGAGCAGGCAAATGGCTGGCCAGCCCAGCCAGACCTCCCAAGGTGGCAGAGGGTGTTGCTGGGACCCTTTCAGTCCAAGATCAGAAATTCTCTTTCTAGGTTCATAGAATCCTTTTTCTTGATTACCCCAGGGTGAGCAGGTTCTGTGGGGTTAGGTCAATCGAGCCAAATGCAAACAGGCTCATTATACTCAGACATCTGGTAAATTTTGATGATTGATACTATGCTTCAATCATGTATCCTTGATATTCCAGAATGTACTGCTCCAAGTTTATACATGAAAAAACTACTAGTATCACCAAATATGGAACTAAATGCAATTCATATTGATAGCTTTTATAAGATTTTTTTTGTATGACTAGATTCACCTATGAGGAAAAAAGTCATGTATACTAGAATTTAGGAACAGAAATGGTTCTTGAAATACTACTCGGTTGATCAGTTTTGGCTAACTCTGCAATGGAGCATCTTGAAACCTCAGTGGCTGAACACAGTACAAGTTTCTTTTTTTACCTGCCTCAAAAGTCAAAGCATGTTTGAGAGAATGCTGCATGCTTTCCCGGGTGGACAGGCTCCATCCATCTCAGGGCTCTGGGTCTGCAGGGTCCATTTTTATTCAAAGGGCTGATGGGAAAGGAGCTGTAGAGGATCCATGGAGGCTTTGGGAGGCTTGGAGGTAGTCTACCCACATTCCATTGGCAGAAGTCAGTCATGGGGCCCCACCTAACTGGCAGGCTGGCTGGGAAGTGTAGTGTAGCTTTGTGTCCAGGAGACACCGAAACAGACTGGCTGAGCACCTCAGCTTCTCTTCCTCGATAACATGAACTTGCAGCATATGAAATTACAGATATTTGGCCACTTTTGACTTACAAAAATGGCAATTTTCTGCAGTTTAACCTAATAGTTTATGTCCCTTCTCCAGAATACACACAATGAGACATTCAAAGAATAATCGAGTTAGTGATGGGAGAGTTAGTGATTGGGCATGGAATCAGCACACGGCAGGTAGAAGGAGAGGATGCTGGGAAAATAATCCGAATCATTTGCTAACATTAACTTTTGCAATGTTGTGATGCCTACAGAGAAACTAAGAGTTAAAGGTGTTTGTTTTCCTAGCAGTTTTTAAAAGATCGTCTAAGATAGTGTGCCCTGCTCTTACAGTCATTATCATGCTTGCCTGTGCTACATTCCTTTCTTGCCCTCAATAATGTTTCAGCTTAAGCAGAAATTAATAATCAATAATTAAAACTTTTAAATTAATAATTAATTTTCTTTTTTCTCCCTAATTGTAAATAACTGCATATGTGCATTAAAAAAAAACCTGGCAAACAGAGAATGCCCAAGCTGGCTTCTCAGTGCAATAAATCAATTTCCTCCAGCATCTAGAATCAGCAAGTAATTATTAGCCATTCTATCCACTAGTGATCCTCCGCCCCACCCCCCTTTAAACTGTTATTCCATTTTCATTACCAGATGTAGACTTTGATGATTAAACCACTAAAATCCCATTTGTGGCTGTCCTTTTGCGCGCTCAGAACTGGTGAATACATGGACGGCGCACCCATTCATTACAAGGCATGTCGCTCAGTTATGGACTTGCTTGGGTCTCTGATGGTTTTCCCCACTGTGCTGTTGCAAGCTGCTTGGTGTTCTTTAGGAAATACGCACAGAACATGCTGCTGTATCGACAGAGCACTGCAGGCTGAACTGGTGTTTTCTGATGTGTTTCCTTGCCCCAGCATCAGAATCCACTTGACAATTTTCAATTATGAGTTGATTCTTAGCTATTGTTTCCATTTTTTAAACAAAGGAGAGAGTAAAGGTAGATTTCATGACAAATTTCTGTTATCTTCCCACAGAGCTTTAACACTAAGATATGGCTGTGACTATTGAAGGAATTCCTTACTGTGGATGAGAGATCTTGTTTTATTAACAAGCGAACAAGTTTTCGATGGCCCAAGTGTTAGTCGTTTGCATTTTGGAGAGTTTTGCAAGTGCTACTTTGTACAATGTCAAAAGTGATGACTTGGGAGAAATTAATACACCTCTGATTTCTCAGTTTTACCTTTTCACCTAAAGACAGGCATGTGAAAGCAATAAAACTCGAGAAAGAGGATTTCTCAGGAGTATTGTGGTCATTGCAAACACTGTATGAATTTCATCTTCCAGTGACTTTCTCCTGTTAACCCCAGGCAGTATTCCTCACATCAAAAGTAATTGACTTTGACCAGTACACAGGAAGTGCTTTTGCCCATCTGTACTGGGGACCCTGGGCTCTTTCACCAAAGTTTGTTATTAGACCTCTAAGAAATACCATATTTCAACCAACTTCAATTTGGTTTTTTTTTGTGTGTGTGTGTATGTGTGATTTCTCATCTAACAGTTTCAGTAATTTTCTTCTTTTGAGATGTAAGTGACATGTAACATTAGTTCAGGAGTACAGCATAATTATTTGATATGTGTGCACATTGTGAAATGATTGCCACAATAACTCTAGTTAATATCCATCACCACATTTATAAATTCTTTTCTCTTATGAGAATCATTAAGATTTACTCTTAGCAACTTTCAAATATGCAAATAGTATTAGCAAAAAGGTATTAACTATAGTCACCATCTATACATTACAGCCCCATGATTTATTAATTTTATAACTGGAAGTTTGTACCTTTTGACCCCCTTCACCTGTTTGACCCATCATCTCCCAACCCCCTCTTCTGGCAACCACCAATCTCTTCTCTCTCTGAATGTGTGAGCTTGGGGCCTTTTTTGTTAGTTTTTTAGATGCCACATATATGTGAGATCATACAGCATTTATCTTTCTCTTGCTTATTTCACTTAGTGGAAGGTTCTCAACTTCCATCCATGTTGTTGCAAATGGCAAGATTTTGCTCTTTTTATGTATTCCATTGTGTATATGTACCATATTTTCTTTATCCATTCATCTGTTGATGGACACTTTGTTTCCATATCATTCTTGGCTATTGTTAAATATTGCTGCAATCAATTTTGCATATATCTTTTCCAGCTAGTGTTCATTTTCTTTGAATAAATACCCAGAACTGACATTGATGAGTCATATAGTAGTTCCATTTTTTATTTTTTGAGGAACCTCCATACTGTTTTCCATAGTGGCTGCACCAATTTCTAATTCCATGAACAGCACACGGGGTTTCCTTTTTTCCACATTCTCGCCAACACTTGTTGTTTCTTGCCTTTTTGATAATAGCCATTCTAACAGGTATGAGGTGGTACCTCATTGTGGTTTTGATTTGCATTTCCCTGATGATTCTGCTCCCCTTTTCACGTACCTGTTGGCCATCTGTGTTTTTGGAAAAATGTCTATTCAGATCCTCTGCCTATTTTTTTAATTAGATTGATTGGTTTTTTGCTGCTGAGTTTTGTGTGCTTTATGTATTTCGGATATTAACCCTTATCAGATATACAATTTGCAAACACTTTCTCCCATTCTCTTGGTTGCCTTTTTATTTTGCTGGTAGTTCCCTCGCAGTGTAGAACCTTTTTAGTCTGATTTAGTCTCCCTTGTTTAGTTTTGCTTTTGGTGTCAAGTTTCAGTAATCTTGTAGGAGCTTACTGAGTTCTCCCTACATCTATGGAGGATGCTTTGTGTTTTGCAAAGTCCTTGATACTTCTAGCTGCTTGAAATCCTGTGACTCTCTAGAGGCTTCAGGATGGACAGAATTTTTACATGGACACAGGGCTTTTCTTTCTGGCCTCTGCTTGTCTCCCTGCTCCTTGTCCATTCCACTATTCTCAGCTTCCCTTCCCACTCCCCTGCTCCCAGCATTCTAGTTTGTAGGCCACCAACTCCTCATGTTCTTAGTGGCTCCATCCTTGGCACAGGCTATTTTCTTTGCCTGGAACATGCTCCCCAACAAACAGCCTCTTCCCATTTTATCTGGGTAAGTTCCACCAGTCACCAGAATTCTTATCAGGCCCCCTTTTCTTCAGAAACCCCCCCACCCACCCACCCACCACCTCAGCCTAACAACTGCTATGTCTTCCCCCAGCTCCTGAGAACTTACTCCTTTGGTAGGATTCATCCTGTTGGAGTAGAATCCATCTTCATCTCTAGACTATTAATTCTTTCTGGACATGGCTTGTTCTCATATACCTCTCACATCTCAGTGCCTAGCACAGTGCCTGACATGTGTAGTTACCTAATAAATTTTGGGTGAACAAATGGGTAGGTGGATGGATGAACAGTGTAGGGGAGGAGGAAAAGTAATTTTCCCTCCACCCTTGTAGATTCTTGGCTGAGACTCCCCTGTAATAAAAGACAGATTAACAGGAGATAAACAGAAGTTTAATGACATGTATGCCTCCTGTATACGTGGGAGAGACCCAGGCAAACTGAGTAGCTCCCCCAATTGGCCCAAGCTGCCACTTTAAAAATCATCTCCAACTAAAGACAAAAGATGTTGGGGGTGGGGAGAGCCAGTTGTGGGAGGTTGTTAGCAAAGCAGAGTAAACAAGGGTCAGGTTGTTATGCAGATTTAAATCAGTACCTTCTGTTATGCAGATTTAATAACAGTTTCTCCAGATCTGGTTGTTCGCCTCTTCCTGGAACTGAGAGAGAGACAGATGCCCTTACATATGGACATGGCCCTCATCATGCAAGTGTCTCTTACAAAAAGGTAACTCTATGCAGGCTTTCAGAGCTTTTCCTACATCTCTTTCTTAAAAATAATGAGCCCAAATAATCTTATGCAGAAAAGGCATATTTTGAGGTGGCAAATTCTGCTCCCCTTCAACAAGTTGGTGAAGTGTGTTCCCCTCAGATTTCTCATACCAATTGAAAGTCACCAGTCTTTCTTGGTCCTAGTTTCTTCATGTGTAAAATGATAGGTTAGAACTGGATATCTAAGGGCACTTTCCCTAAGGTGAAATTCTAAAATAATCTTCCCTTACAGTGAAAATTGATGTCTACATGCATTAAAAAGTAAAGTCACGTGGAAACTGGTAGCCATGACATTGTGCCGCGCAGACCTCCACCTGCCGGGAGTGTAACTGACCCAGAGCCCCAATTACTCTGCTTTTGGAAACACATCACATTTGAGCAAGGCCACACCTCTCACTAGCTGTTCCCACCATGCCTCCTTGCAGGCTGAACACTGGCAGGAACAAAAGCAGGATCTTTGGGGGAAACGTGACTCTCCTCTGCGACTCCAGCACTCCCCCTCAGTTTTGCCAGACCTTCCTTAGATGACACAGCAGCCTTGGACACTACCACCAACCTCCTTCCCTCTTCCCTTCACTCAGAGTCAGACTTCCCCGTGGCCCACGGTCTCTCCCAGCCTTCCCCAGTTGCCTCTCCTAAAATCCTTGCACATTTAATCCCATCTGGGCTTCTGCTTTTCGGAGGCCTCAGACTAACGCAGAAACCTAGTTCACACTGAGATTCACAGAACTGATTATGAATGAGTGGCAGGTTTTTTTTGTTTTTTTGTTTTTCCTCGATAATTATTTTTTATTGAAGGGTCGTTGACACACAGTATTACATTAGATTCAGGTGTACAACACAGTGACTCAACATTTATATACATGACAATTCTAGGTACCAGCTATCACTATACCAAGTTGTTACCATATTTTGACTATATTCCTTATGCTATACATTACATCCCGGTTACTTATTTATTTTACAATTGGAAGTGTGTACTTTTTTTGTGTGTGTGAGGGCATCTCTCATATTTATTGATCAAATGGTTGTTAACAACAATAAAATTCTGTATAGGGGGGTCAATGCATGAGTGGCAGTTTTAAGCTTTACACCTATTCAACACGTCTTTAATAATATTAATCCTACTACTAGTACTACTAAAAGTGATCAATGAGGGAGCATTTACTGTGTTAGTCCCTGTTCCAAGCCCTTTATGTATATCAAATCATTTCATTATCACAAAAACCCTTAAATACTTCTGTTAGCCGCATTTTAGAAATGAGGTAGTTGACATAGAAAGATGAAGTGACTTGCTGAAAGTCACGGGTTAATATATTGTAGGCCAGGATTTAAACTCAGAAGGAGACGATAGTCCTACCCACCATATTTTACAGCTGTTACAGGTTGAGTTTGTTCTCTCGGTCCTTGTCCCCGCAGCAACAAAGAATTGGAAGGCAGAGACACAGCACCGAAGGAGAGGGCAAGTTGTATTTGAATCCATTCCAAGGGAGGAATGAGCCAGAGTCAAAGTAGACAAAGGCCCCGAACTTTTAGGGGAGGGTCTATTTATTTAGACCTTGTTGGGAGGCACTTCTTTGATTGACAAGGTGAGGTCATTTGATTGACAGCTCTAGTTAATACACCCATTCCTTTGGTGGGCATGTGTTTTCCCCAAATGCATACATACAGAAAAGCCCATGGGGTTGGGGACAGCAAAACCATTATTTTATTTTAATGAGATTATGATGAGTCATGGTTTGGGCGGTTCTGAGTTTTGTTCATTGCACCCCTGTTGGGATCAGGTTGGGACAACAGTTTGGCCTGATTGCAGTAGGGATAGAAGTTCTCCACCTGCAAAGCCTTTGTTGTCTTCACGTGGGCCCCCCTAACTGGGCAGGTTTTTTTTTCTTGAACCTTATCTTACCTTTCCCAGGCTGCTCATGTCTATCTTTCTACCTAACACAGGCACTCAACATCAGAGCTGATCCTGCTTTCTAGAAACAATCTCCACATTTGGCTTTCCTGACACTGTATCAACCCAATGTTCCTTTTACCTTTCTGACCGTTGCTTGGGTCTCTCTGGACCCTCCTCCTTGGCCCACCTCTCACATACTAGTTCCCTTGAGGCTCTGCCCTAAGCCTCCTCTTACACTACATCCATTCTATAGAGCCAGCAACCAATGACCTACAGATAACTCCCAAATCCAGTTCTGCTTCCTGGACTCCTGGTCTAAATATCCAACTTCCTACTCAACATCTCCTCTTGGTTATCTGTCCAAAAAGCTCTCAAAATTAGCACATCCCAAAGAGAACTTGTCATTGACCCTATTCCTTAACATGTTCCTCCATCCACATTCCTCATTCCAGAAATAAAACATGGCTGTCTACCCAATTACACGATTACACAACCCTCTCACACTCCACGTCTAGTTGACCGGAATATGATCTCCATGAGGGCAGAGATCTTATGTCCTTCATGGTTGCTGCTGAACCTCTTGGGACAAACCCAATGCCTGATATACTGTAGGTGCTCAATAGATAATGAATGAATGAATGACTGTAATCCATTACCAACTCTTTTAGTTCCACCTTTGAGTCTATCCATTTCTCCCTACCTCTACTGCTCTAGTCTAAATGACCAGAATCTTTCTTCCGAGCCAGCTGGTATCCCCTCTTCCTTCTGCTTCCATCTAGTCCATTTTCCAGACTGCTGCCATGATAATATTTTTCTAAAGGAAGATCTTATCAGATCACCTCCCTACTGAAACCCCTTCAATGCTGCCCTGTTACCATTAGGCTTTAAGGCCCCACTGCCCTAACTTGACTCGCAAGACGCTCTGTGTTGGAGCCTGCTCCTCTCCCTCCCTTTGATCCAATCCTCTGCTCTTCTGTGGGTTCCTCCAGCACAAGCATGTCGCCTCTCACCTCTTAGCCTACACTCATCCTGTTATCTCTGACGGTAGTATTCTTTCCTTCACTCCATGCGGTTGACCTCTGTTCCTCTTCAGCCTAACTTAAAGGTTGTACCCTCAAAGAGAACATCGTGGATCCCTTTGAGCAGGTTATGCTTCTCTGCTTAAAGCTTCTATGGCTGGCTGAATATGTGTAGTGCCTCCACTGTCCTCACCTTCCTGTCTAAAAGCTCAATATTGGGGCCCCTGTCTGCCCTGTTCATCTCTGTATACCCAGTACCTAGTACTGTGTTCAATATATACTAACGCCCTACTGAGGATTAAGCTTGACTTGTTGGCATCAGGAAGTAGGCAAGGCCCCCTCTATCAGAGTTGGGGAGCATACTGCATGCGAACCTACAGTCAAGAAGCTGGCAGGTATCTCAAGGTTTTGTTGATAGATTGAAATCTAATTAAATGAATTCCACATTCCTTATAAAAATACGGAGTTAAAATCCCATTCAGCTTTCCTGTTTATCCTGTTTTCTTTTTAAACCCAACTCAGATGTCACCTCCCCTGTGACACCTTCTTCCTCTTTCCCAGGTAAAGTTAGTTCCTCTTGTTGCTCTGCTTCCCGGACATCAGCTCCATGTCATTAAAGGAAGAGGAAACAGATGTGGGCACTTCGTCAGGGTTAATTACAGGCATGTATGGTGAAGAAACTAGCTCTCTGAAGACTGTCGGTAGGAGAGTTTTTTGCTGGGTGAGGCAGTTACATTAGTGTGTTCACTAAGGTATGGGGATAGCTTGTTTACCAACTAGTTTCAACCTCTGCATTCAAATCTTAAGGACATCAAGGCAAATAATCTGATTAAAAATGGGCAAAGGATCTAAATGGACCTTTCTGTAAAGAAGATACACAAATGGCCAGTAAACACATGAAAGATGCCCAGCATCATTAGCCATCAGGGAAATGCAAATCAAAACCACAGTGAGACACCACTTCTCACCCACTAGAATGGCTGTAATTACAAAATGGAGACTAACAAGTGCTGGTAAGAATGAGGCAAAACGCAAACCCTCATACACTGCTGGTAGGATTGTAAAATGATGCAGCCATCTTGGGAAACAGTCTGCCAGTTCCTCAGAAAGTTAAACATATGATTCCCTCATGACTGTGCAGTTCCACTCGTAGGTACACACCCAAGGGAAATGAAAACATACATCCACAAAAAAACCTTGTTCATAGCAGCATTGTTCATAACAGCTAAAAAGTGGGAACAATCCAAATGTCCATCAACTGATGAATGGATCCACAAATATCTGTCCATACAAGGGAATATTATTCAGCACTAGAGAGGAATAAAGTATGTTACGTGCCACCACATGGATGAACCTTGAAAACATGCTATGTGAAAGAAGCCAGACATAGCAGATCACATCATGTGTGATTACATTCATGGGAATGTCCAGAATAGGCAAAGCCGGGGTAGAAAGGTAGGTTTGTGGTTGCCAGGGGATGGAGAGAGGGGAGCGTTGGGAGTAACTGCTAGTAGGTATGGGATTTCTTTTTGGGATGAATGGAAATGTTCTGGAATTAGTAGTGAAGGTGGCATTACATAGTGAATATACTAAAGCCCACCAAAGTATCCACTTTAAAATGCTGTATTTTGAGTTATGCGATATTACATCTCACTTTTTTTTATTAAGGTATCATCAATGTACACTCTTATGAAGGTTTCACATGAAAAACAATGTGGTATTACATTCACCCATATTATCGAGTCCCCCCCATACCCCACTGCAGTCACTGTCCATCAGCATAGTAAGATGCCACAGAGTCACTACTTGTCTTCTCTGTGCTACACTGTCTTCCCCATGATCCCCCCACCATGTGTGCCAATCATAATCCCCTCAATCCCCTTCTCCCTCCCCCACCCCTCCCCTTTGGTAACCGCTAGTCCCTTCCTGGAGTTTGTGAGTCTGCTACGGTTTTACATCTCACTTTTTTAAATGCTGAAAAAGGATTCTCAGGTACATCACTGTGTTCAGACTAGGACTGACTGACTTGGTACACTTTATGTTCAGGAGTCTGCGGTTTCTCATTTGGGAATTGTTAGTTACATGTAGACTGTCTCAAGACTGTGGTATCCCTTGCAAACTTGTTAGTAATATCCAGATCGGATGATGACAGGTGGCTGTATCATTTCTCAAAGCTCTGCGAGCACTGTAATGACACTTACCCTGCTGTCCTATGCTGCGATGTATCTATTTACAGTAGACTGTGAATTTTGCCAAAAATGGATCAGGTCCTTTTCATCACTGTGTGCCTAAGACAGTGCTTAGAATATAGCAATACTCCATAAATGTTTCACTTTAGAGCACTGGTACTTAATAGGGGACAATTTTGGCCCCCATGGGACATTGGTCATGTCTAGAGACATTTTTGGCTGCTACAACTGGAGGGGTGGGTGCTCCTGGCATCTATAGGTAGAGGCCAGGGGTGCTGCTGAATGCCCTTCATGCATGGACAGCCCCCAACAGCAAAGGGTTACCTGGTCCCCAATGCCAGTCATGTAGTGTTTGAAAAACCCTGTTCTAAATGGTTGAGTGAATGACTTATAAATCCCCCAAATAAATTCCATCCGAGGCTGAAGAGCAGTCCCCTTCAGGAAAAATTAAATAATAAAGACACCCTTGTATTTGGTGTTCTCAGTTATGAGATGGCCCAGACCACGTCTTTGTAGCTCTGAACTGACTAACCATGTTGATGGGAGGGGCAGACCATGAGGAAAAACTGTAAAGTTGTTTAACTTCCGACCTTGACTGTGAGATGCTATTAACTTAAAGTATATGGTAAAATGTGCATTCCTTGCCTGTTAAAGAGCGCAGGAAACATTTCACGGTGCATTTAGTATAGTATGTGTGAGGAAACAACCCCAGCCCTCCACAGAACACACAGCCAAAGCCTTTTCTTCCAGAACCTGGTGGCAACTGCATCCTGTACTAGGCCAGTGAGTCGGTAAACATGCAGTGAGCTTCATCTGGGGCCCAGGATACTTCGGGGCACTTGGTGGTAGGGCTCACACTTCCAGGCCTCCAGATCAGGGGTCAGCAAGCTACAGCCCGTGGGCCAAGGCTGGGTGGCCCTCTCTTTTTACGTGGCCTGTGAGTTGAGTGATTTTCACCTTTTTAAATGGTTAAAGCTCCATCAAAAGGAGAATTCTATAACGTGACATGTGAAAAGTGTATTAAATTCAACTTGCAGTGTCCATAAATGAAGTTTTATTGAACCCAGCCTGCCCATCTCTTTAGTATTGCCTACGACTGCTTTTGCACTTAGAGACCAGACCTTATGGCCTGCAAGCCTAAAATATGTACAATCCAACCCTTTAGGGAAAATGTTGCCAACCCCTGCTCTGCCGTTAAAGAGTTGACCAAACTGTGTTTCCAGGAGGCAGCGAGGAAGGAGGACGTACTGTGCTGGAGTGCCTGACACCTGGCTGTGCTGGCGATGCGGCTCTAGTCCATTGGGCTAGAGTTTGCTCATCTATAAGATGAGGGGGCCTTGCTGAAGGATCTCGAGAGCCCTTCCAGCTCTTAGCCATCTATAGTGTGTGGAGAGGCCAGTTTGCTCAATGGTTCCCAGATGGTCAGTGGGATAAAAGTGCAGCGCTGTTGTCTGAGACAAAGCCAGAGGGCCGCGGAGTCACATTACCGCACTCGGGCTGAAACAGCCGCAGACTTGGATAGCTGCTGTGTCTGCACAGAGCGCATTTGAAAATTGGCATTCCGCAAAGTTCAGAAACATACACTTTTTGGCCCCTTCAGGCGCCCTAGGTTTACAGATTATGTAACTCAATTCTTTTAAAACCCTGGCGAGGAAGGAAAGGGACACTAATAATTGGGGAGGGCTAATAAGGGATGGAGGCAGAGGCTGGCAACCCAAAATTCAGGTTTTTAAAGTCTTATTTAGCACTTAATGGCAGTGTTGTTGATATTAACCGGGTAAGTGTCATCTCTCCTGTTCCTTCACTAGCAGGAAAGAGTCTCCATGGCCCTTTCTGTTCTCTCAATACTAACATATGGTTATTTCCCCACAGTCCAAGGGGTCACGGCCTGCCGGGCCCAGCACTCCAGCCTGGGGTCTGTCGCTATGGACCTAAACTGGCCTGCTGCTATGGCTGGAGAAGGGGCAGTGAGGGAGTCTGTGAAGGTAATTCTGTGAAAACTCAGACCACCCTGTGCTTGAATAGTAGGCCAGGGTCCTTAGGTTTTTTATCTGTGACCCCATAAGCTGTCACCAAATTGTCAGTGGTCTTCCCTGCAGACAGACATGCTTAACTACCAACACACGAAGCCTGAATTCCTGGGAGATCTCGTCCCATTCAAAATGTGACTCATGTCATCACCCTAGACGTGATTTATTTTAGGAGACCAGGCATGTCAACTATTTCTGTTGCTGTCTCCGTGAGTATGACCAAGTTGTTTGTTACTCTTTTTGTTTTAATCTAAAGAAAGCAAGTTGCTCAAAGGAGGCCAATACATACGTCCTTTAACTGTAATTTTCTCCAACTGATTTCTAATGAAATATACTTCTAAATTATGAATCACCCAACTTCTAGGCTTAGTCACAGACAAGAAAGTAAGCCATATACTTTAGAGTTTTGTGACTCACATTTCAAAAGTCCATTGTGCCAATTTCCAGGCAGTTTTAAGGGGCACACGCATGTGTGCAAAGATTTTAAGTATTTTTCTGATTGTTCTGTACAGATTTCAAACTAAGGAACTGCGATTAGCCTTGGACATTGTTTCTCAGGCCGTGTGTTAGGAACTCCAGGAGAGGCCCCTGGTCGTTCCATGAGGGCTGGGGAGGAGCAGGGACATGCACAGGGTTTTGTGCTGCCTTGTGCTTTACATGACTTTCTCTAATAACCTACACCCGCAGTGTAGAGGAAGCAAATCCGCTGTCATCCTTGCTGACTGTTAAACCTGGGGTGTGTGCCTTCGGGGTGGGAGTCTGGTCTCCCGGTCACCATGTCCCGAGTGTAGGTGGCGTTTGCCTGAACCCGATTCCCATATCTGTTACGTGGGATAAATACACGACTGCGTGGCCCATACACACCAGGCGCCAGTGTGGATCATACTGGATTACAAACTGTGAAGCACAAAAACGGTTAGCTATTTTTTTTTTGTAGATAATTATTTTTTATTGAAGGGTAGTTGACACACAGTATTATGTTAGTTTCAGGTGTACAACACAGTGATTCAACATTTATATACATGATAATTCTAGGTACCAGCTGTCACCATACCAAGTTGTTACAATATTTTGACTATATTCCTTATGCTATACATTACATCCTGGTTACTTATTCATTTTACAATTGGAAGTGTGTACTTTTTTTTTTTTTGAGAGGGCATCTCTCATATTTATTGATCAAATGGTCGTTAACAACAATAAAATTCTGTATAGGGGAGTCAATGCTCAATGCACAATCATTAATCCACCCCAAGCCTAATTTTCGTCAATCTCCAATCTTCTGAAGCATAACAAACAAGTTCTTACATGGAGAACAAATTCTTACATAGTGAATAAGTTACATGGTGAACAGCACAAAGGCATTCATCACAGAAACTTTCGGTTTTGCTCATGCATTATGAACTATAAACAGTCAGTTCAAATATGAATACTCATTTGGTTTTTATACTTGATTTATATGTGGATAACACATTTCTCTCTTTATTATTATTATTTTTAATAAAATGCTGAAGTGGTATGTTAGCTATTTTTTAAGAATAAAAATGCTACTGGTCTGTCCCCGCCCTAACTGCCTCCTCTGTAGCCAAGTCAAAAATACCTGTATGTACCATAGGTGAGGGCAAAACTGGATAACACTGAATCCATGAGGATTGGAAGACACTGGTATTGTTCCTACGTGCCCAGTATTAAGCAGAGCCTTCTGCCACCACAATTTCCTTGTGATGAGATGATAAAACTATAAAGATACTAGAAAAAATATTTGGAGATCATCGTTGCCCACCTAGATAAAGGAAGTTAGAGCATGCCCCTGGGCCTTCATCATTTAAAAGGACGGATCCTCATGCTGATTGGATTTAACACCAGTCAAAGGCATTGCATTGAGAAGCATCATGACATGGATGACGTTGGGCAAGGTAGTAAGCTTGCTGAGGCTCCCTTTCTTCCTCTGTAACGTGAAGAGGTTGCTGTCTACTTCAGAGGGTAAGACCTGTAAGCTCATTACCTGGCACACATAGAAAATGCCTCATAGATTACCCTTGATTTGGAAAGGGCCGATAACTCTCCCCACAGACTTTTGTCCTTAACACACCAGGTGATGGAGAATTAAATGTTGCTTTATTTTTTTTCTAGATGCAACATAGCACATTTTTATTTGAAGTCAGTCAGGTGGAAAAGGGCAAGAACTACGTGAGGTGCATGATTTGGAATCTCTCTTACAGTCGCCTGAACCTCAGCACCTACTGCCTAAAGCTCGTATTTGTCTGGTGAATAAATGAGGGTGATCTTTGGCCATCTGGGAGGGCTATTCTGTGACTAGATCAGAGCAGTGGGGCCGCGGTCCACAGAGCCACTCACATTCTCAGTGCTTTTGTGGATGAGATAATACCATAGGCACAAAGAATTGAAAGCGATGTTAAAAGAGCAGAAGCAGAGAGTTCGAGCAGCATACTCACCGTGCACGTTTGACAAGCTGAAGAGATTGTAGCACCCCCACTGCCCCAGTCAAATGTTCAGGTATTAAATTGCAATATTTTTTATATCTAAAATCTATATGGTATTATATCCAACTTGCATGATCCTTCTTGATGGTAAAAGTCATATGCTCCTTGAAACACCCACTAGCAGGGTGATTAGTCCCTGCCTCCAGGTCTGTAATTTCTAAGTCAGAGTGTGGGCTGTGCGGTAATGAGATGAAAGCACAGGTCAGCCTGCCCAAACTAACAGTCAGACCTCAGCCTGTGAGGTCCATCCGCCCAGGACTTCACTTCCGTCCATGTGTTCTCCCTTTCTTCCACGAGAGGCCCTGCCTCCATGCTGCAGCTTTCTAGATCTTGGCCCCTGCCCTACCTAAATCTGCTCCCAGAGCAGGGTCGGCTCAACTCTGTATCATTAACTTTCAAATGCACACCACTTAGCCAGGTGGGATACAGAGTTGTCCGTGAACAGCTCCCCAATGAAAAGCTGCAGATGGAGGAGTTTGAGGGAGAATTGAACAAGAGAGCTGACTTGATCTAAAGTACACTTAAATTGCAGGCCATTTCAGACATACACTGAAATTCCCTGTGCTGTAGATTGGCTGTTCAAATCACAGATCCAAAGTTACTGTAAATTGAAAACATGTTTCTGGAGCTTTGACCTTGTGGCAACAAGGACATTATTCACCATTTCTCTGATGTTCTATTTGGCATTTATCTTGGGCTTTCCAATCTGGACCACATTGAAAATAACTTTCCAGGGAACAATCAGACATCTACAGGGCTTTAAAAAAAAATTATTTTTCTAACATTTAAACTTAAAGCTGCATCTCCAAGAACATATCCATAACAAAATAGGCACTGGAAGTCAAATTCTATCTTTTGTCTCCAAAAATGGAAGAGTTCTGCTGGGAACTTTCCCCCCCTAACTTCTCATTTATGATTTATTCAAAGCCATAAATTGTTTCCCTGTTAAAAGTTCTACACCTGTTACTTCATTTACTCTTCAAAACTATTTGAGTGTCTAACATATTCACACTATTAAACACAGCAGGAGAAATAAAAATGAATGTTTAAGTTCCAGTTCTGAAGGCAATTAGAATCAGGTAGTAGGTAGAAGTCAGGGAGAGAAGCCAAATATATGTCTAATTTAATAAGGTGGAGACTGATCAGTTTCATAGGAGAAGCCTTCCAAAGTTATATGGAGTTCTCAAAGTTGAGTGAAAGTTCATTGTGGCTGGAGAAATCTGTGAAGGCTTCTGGGAGGAGGGGCCTTGGAGGATCTGGAGGACATTAACCACTGGAGGCTGGGGGAGGGATGCCAGTGGGTGTGTCATAGTGGGTGGTGGGGATAACAGTAGATAGCTAGGAAGAAGCAGAAAGCAAAGGGTAGGTCTAGAGAGCAGCAGGCAATCTAGTTTGCCCCCAGTGTTGTCTGTGTCTAGGGAACAGAGTCAGCTAAGGCTGCAAGAGGAGGTGGAGGCCAGATCATGGTTATGATAGCTGTGCTGTACTCGAGAGGCAACGACTTCCGTGCAAGGCACAGCATGATCAGAGCTATGCTTTTGGAGTATCAGCTTAATGTCATGTCTGACATCAGATATTTCCTAGTAGCAGAGCTTGTGAAAGGGATTCTTGTATAAAATTCTATTGAGTGCTCTCTGAAGAAATCTGTAAGGCAGTGAGGGAGCAGAGGAAGGAGCTAGGCAAAGGTGGGGTGTCAAGAGAATCCAGCTTGAGCCTGACCCCTCAGGGAGCTCTGGGGTGTTAATTGCCCAGTAGAATTTGTCCTGCCCAGAAACCAGGGCTTAGGCTGTCAGACCCCTGTGTCAGTTTAGCACAGGTCATGGCGTGATCTCCCAGGTATGTTTGGGCAGGGTGGCTCCCGTTAGCTCGGTGAGCATTCGATTCATTCAGTGAATGAGCTGGTGGTAGAAACTGGAATAGGATGTTGTAATTAATTGGTTTGGGGACAGGAAGAAATAGAGATGACTGAGAATTGTGAGTCCAGGTAACTGGGAGATAAATGTCGAATTAATAAAAAATAGGGTCTGGGGTTGAAGGGGAAGATGCTGGGGTGTTAAGAACAAGCTTGCTTAGAGGTAGACCTGCTATGAGCCAGAGAATTAGTGGGCAGAAAAGCAGGCAGCATTCCTGGGTAATCTCCAGGTCATCTTTTCACACAGTAGCTGTTTCCAGAGCTCTGATTAGATCCAGAAACTGCGGAGGGCCCTTGACTCCCTACACACTCTTTTCTCTCTGGTTCATTATATTTTCTCTCTCTTTGAGTTTGTCCATTTTCCTTTTTTCCTATCTACTGTTTTTTCTCCGTATCTCCTCCCTCTGAGCTGAACTCAAACTTTCCATGATCTTGGACTATTTATTCTTACCTGTAGCTCAATCAGTTAAACATCCTATCCTGGTTTCTCCCACTGTTTCATTCAACAGTTCTCTGTTGCATGCCTAGTTTGCGTCATGATACAGAAGTGAACAACACAGAAAAACAAGTCCTGCCCCCACCGTGCCCCGTCCCCCTCGTGCTGTCGGGTCCCATCCTTAGGGCTGGAGGCAGCATCTCCTGCCTCTAATCCCTGGGTTGTTCATTTTGACTGATAAAACTCAGTGTTAAAGGATTTTGGTCATTCGAAAGAAAAATAGAGGAAATACGGGAAAGAAAAAAGAGGCAAGTGACAAAAAGGAGAGGGACCTTGGTTGTTGCTTAGGATTTCTTGAGTGTCTTTTCTGACTCGCCCATTCTCCCTTTTCTGTTGAATGTTTAGTGTTTCACATGCAGAAGTAGCTAACTGTGATCCAGGGCTCCTTGCTTTTCCTGGAGCGCCGCTGGAGCCCGGCAGAGCTGAGCAAAGGTGCGATGACTTTGTGCTCTTTGAGGTGGAAAGATGGCGGAGGGTGGGAGGATCTTGTTCACAAGCAAAACCCTTTCCGTTATCTCAAAGGTGAAAACAGACTGGAGAGGAAGCAGAGCATCCTTTATATACCCCAGGGATTTCTCTGCCCTACAGAAGGTGGCTGAGTTTGACATACACACATTCTACTGTGCTAACGACTCCTGTTCTGTTACCATCAAAACACTTTTCCTTTCCACAGCTACGTGTGAGCCTCGATGCAAGTTCGCTGAGTGTGTGGGGCCAAACCAATGTCGATGCTTCGCAGGATATGCCGGGAAAACCTGCAGTCAAAGTCAGTACTACAGACCAGGACCTAGTACACACCTACCCCAGAGCTTTCCGAGGCAATTCGATCATTGCAGTGAGACTTGTGACACACTCTAGGGCAGGATTTCGTAGATTTTAACTCAAATCTCCAAATGAAAGTAGTTTCAGAACTAGTTTTCAGTCAATCTCTTCTAGAAAAATATAAGTCATTCTGATGTTTTTGTTAGGATGCCAAATAAAAGGCTTTTTCCTCAAAACAAATTATTTTTATTGTGTTTTTAAGCTACTGAAGTACTGCATATTTTTTGCTAAAAAAAATCCAACAATGCAAAAGGATATTAATGAAAAAGTGAGAGCACCCTCCCCCAGTCCCCACTGTGACCAGAGCTAACACAAAACATTTAATAGAAAAGGCGCTGAGGCTGAGAAGCCCTGGCATGAAGAAACCTGCAAGAATTAAGAAAGTGTCCCCAGTCCTGTAATGCACTTGGCCAAAGGCAGCAGGTCAAGTTCAGCAGCTCTTATAAAAGGCTGCCAGGGCCCTAGAAGGGGGAGTGGGGTTCCTGGAAGGCAGGCACCCCTCCACTCTGCAGTCCCCAGCCCTGGCCACTGAGCTCAGAGGTTAGCTGCATACACTGAAATGGCCCTTCTCTGAGCTGCCGGTCTGCAGCCTCTGAGAGGAATCTCTCGGACTCTCATGTCCTCCCACCAGCCTCGAGGCCGGCACCCTAAGCTGTTACTTAGAGCCACACGCAACCACTTGCCAGAGGTGCTTCAAGGATCCTGCTCTCCTAAGTAGTGATTCAGCTGCATCCTTTCGCAAGGAGTTCACACCAGAAAACCTGTTTTTCCACATGTCTTGGATTTTGTCCCAAGATACCATCTCAAGAGATTTGGAATAGAGATGATATTTTTTCATGCTGGTTTTCAAGTCCCAGTAAAATATGAGTGTTGGGGGAGTGGTCCAGTTGGCTCAGGTTTGGGACTGTCTGTCTCCCCCACAGCCTCCCTCCCAGGGCAGCCTGATCAAAGTCCACGCACATCCATTATCGGCGACAGGTCTCAGCTCTCCACTCTGTCTCTCCCCACAATGCTGCTTCCAAGAGACGAGTGAGTCACTCTGAGTTAGGGCCAAGGGATGGGGTGTTCCTGGGTTTCCTGTTACATCCAGTTAGCATTTTTCAGTTCCCCCTTTTGAAGTGCTTCGGGTCCATGCAGGAGACGGTAGGGTGGAGGAGGCAGGCACGGAGAAGAGGTTTCAAATGTCCAGCAAAGGCGTCAGAAAATCCCCATATGAAGTTCTTGGCAGAGGCGAAAGCCTCCCCTTCCTCATTTTCAAGGATACGCTTTACCTGTAGCCATGCTGAATTTCGGTTTTATATGGAATTTGGTTCTTTTCTCCTTTCTATACCTTCCTTGAGGGAATTAAGACATGAGGCAGCCACTCGACCACATTTCTAAGGACAAGCTCCTCTACCCATGATTGCTGTTAAAGATGTTTTTCTTCCTGTATCGTTTTTTATTCTAATATAAAAATGTTTACCTTTTCTTTTTAGAAAACACTGAAAAGCACTGAGAACAAAGTCCCCCTGCATCTACTACCTGGAGATGACCACTATTAGCATTTAAGGCCTAGCCTCTCCAGCTTTGTTTATTAAACTATGCTTTATTTACACAGTTGGTGTCGATCTGCACACAGTTTTACAAACTTCTTATTTAGTTGCATCCTCAGAACATCCTTACATGGGATTAATTATTGTGCTGTGACCTGACCACCAATAGCTGGCAGGGCTCTGTCTAGAAAGGCGTGAGCCAGGGCCGCCTGGTATATACAATGACAGCTGAAAGCAGGGGGCTGTCAGCATCTGTCACAGGCTGCCTGGGACAGCAGTAAAGGCAGAAGTATCTAAGCTATACATTTCTAATTTGTTAGAATTCAAATAGAATACACACAGAATTGTACCTATATCAAAAAAGTATAGCTCAGTGAATTTTCAAAAGCACCCCCATGTAACTGGTATCCAGATTGAGACAAACTTAGCAGCCTACCCGAAGACCCCTCTTGCTGCCCTCCAGTGACTTACCTCCCCACTCCCCGCTCCCACCCAAGGAACTACATCTTGACCTCTTACATCAGATTAGTTGTGCCTGGTCTCTAAGGTATTCATTCATATCCAGTGTCTAGTACTCAGTGCTGTGTTTGGGCACTTCATCCATTGTTGCTTATGGTCATAGTTTGTTCAGTCTCTTGCTGTATAGTATTCCATTGCCTGAGTATACAGTCATTTATCTTTCCTTCTCTTGGGAGATATTTGTAGTCTTTCCTGCTTGGGGCGATTAAGAATAGCACCGCTACGATCATTTCAGTACATGTGTTTTTGGTGAGCACATACCCATGTTTCTACTGGGCATATACCTAAGAGTGGCATGGTTAGGTCATGGGTGGGTGTGTCTGTGTCTATCTTTAGCAGATTCTGCCAAACAGGTTTTGGAAGTGGTTGTGCCCATTTACCTTCCCTCCAGTGGTGTATGATCACTCTGTTGGCTCCACATGCTCACTAATCCTTCAAAATGGAATTTTAATGATGGGCAGAGAAGAGACGAGCTATTGTGCCATGTGCCCTACGAGGATGGTCCAGGAAGGCAGCTCAGTTCCACATCTGGATGTTTCCCAATTCAGTTAACCTTGCTCTGTTTTCTAACTGCCCCCTACAGATGTGAATGAGTGTGGAATGAAACCCCGGCCATGCCAACACAGATGTGTGAATACGCATGGCAACTGCAAGTGCTTCTGCCTCAGCGGCCACATGCTCATGCCGGATGCCACGTGTGTGGGTAAGTTTCAACAGCCAGGCTGTTTTCAGTCAGACTTGGAGGCTTGACCTTCACCATCTGATGCTTGGGGAAAAGTTGACCTAGTGATTAAAACAAAGCAAACCCTAACATCACCCTAGGCTAAAACATCTTTGAACACTTAAAAAAATATATATGGTAAAATACATATATATACCATGAAAGTCACCATTTTAAACTACAGTTCAGTGGCATTTAGTATACTCATGATATTGTACAACCATCCCCACCTCCGTCACCCCAGAAGTTAATCCATACCCACGAGCAGCCACTCCTCCCCCCAGCCCCCAGCCTCTGGCAACCATTAAACTGCTTTCTGTCTCCATGAATTTGCCTATCCAGGACACTTACTTTTTAAATCAAAAGACTAACTGGGGAGAAAAAGAGGTTAAAGATATCTGTATGCAGGGATGTATTGGGTACTTCATGAAGATAAGCATATTATTTTAGGGAGGTGGCACATTTAAATTCCATCTGGGGACATCAGTTCTTCCCAGCAACTACCTTTCTCACGCCCCTTGTCCCAGGCTCAAAGATTAGTGACTCTTGTTCAGAATACATTGCCGTTTCACATTCTTGAAAAGAAAAGCCCTTCTGTGACAGAGAGAAACCCGTGTCCTATGGGAGGGCAAGAGTCTTGATCCATTCATTTATCAAGAGGGGAGGCTTTTCAGGTTTTCTGTCACAGCCAAAAGGCAAACGCATCCTCCCTGCCTGTCTCTCCTCCTCCCTCTGCCCCCGTCCTTGCCCATCTCTCTTTCCTTGGCTCTGCAGCCCCCAGCAGCCCTGGAGCCCATGTTTTCTGCTAGCTTCCTGTGGTTTCAGAGGCCTGTGGACTCCCCAGCCCCTCCGGGCCTTCCTGCGGTTATAAAATCTTGGCCAGCCCCTGGCTTGCCACTCCCCTGGCCTGTCCTTGTACTGTCCCTCCTTGGCAAAGTGCCCCAACACCATCACTCATCTAGAGCCTCTGTTAGCAAGCAAGCTTAAGAGATAGAGCAGGCATTCAAAGAGTCTCTTTTTAAAAAATCATTAGTATTATAAATTAAACAGAAACCCACAAAAGATAAGTAAATAGCTTAATGAATTTTTATAAAGCAAGTACCTGTGAACCACTACCAAATAGAACTTTCCCAGAACCTCCACCGACCCATGGAAACCACTATCCAGGCTTTTATAATAATCACTTAACCTTTTAAAAAAGATATATGCTAACGGATGTTTCTGAAACATTCCATGAAAGCCTAATCAGTGCCAAAAAGATATCTTTCCCTAAATGGGAAGATAGAGTTAGCTAAATGTCGAAGATTAATTTTAAAAGAAGACAACTAAAGAGAAGAAAGAATAAACTAGAACTATAACCATCGATAGGTGTTTGTTACATTACCTTGACCTATATAGCTCATCTTATGCCCTCTTTGTCTACTTCTCTATACGTAAGGGTTGTCAGTGCCTCCCTGCTTACAGCTCAAAAAGTCCAGGTAACCCTGGACCTCTGTCTTGGATGTTGATTTTGTTTCACCTGGCCCTGTACAGTCTCTTTTGTCCAGCAGGGTGATTGGCATTTCATGCATGGCAGTGGATAAAGGGAGTATATTCACCTTGCTCCCCTGTTGTAGACGATTATGATCCACACATACTAGACTTCCGCTCAGGAAATGAATTTTTGTAAGATAAGTTATGTTTAGCAACAAGTTACAAAAAACTCTAACTAAATTATCTCATTTACTATAAAAGCTGGAGGCAGGCAGTTCCAGAACAGTTCAGCAAGGACTCAGTCTCTGCAGCCTCAGGGTATTGATTTCATTCCCATGCTTGTGGCCTCATGCCTGGGCTCCAGATATCACACATATATTTAAGGTAAGCAAGCAAGACAAAGGGAAAATGAGTGATGCCAATGAATAAACATCTCTTTCATGCCTATCCCTTTTATCATGCAGCGGCATCTTTTCCAGAAGCTTCATTCCCTCCAGCAGACTTATCTTTATATCTCTTTGGCCACAACTGGGTCACATGGCCACTCTTTGTTACTGTTAGAGAAGCTTGGAAAAAAGACGAGTATCTGGCTTTCCAGCCCCAGTAATGGGAATGACAAGAGAAAGGGGGGTCCAGAATGGCAGCTGAGCAGTTGTATCTGCCACATGTTTTAATACAGGCACCCTAATAGAGCAAGTCTCATGACTCCAGTGACTCTTACTGAGGCTAGATATGCATGGAGAGCTCTGTAGAATGGATTCTTGTACCCTAATTACTCACATTGGTCATCTGCCTCAGAGGTTGACTATCTGCCCCTGGGGGCCAGCCGGGGACATAAAGGAGTGGGAGAGATGTAGCCTTTGGTAACTGAGCAGCATGCACACCGTCCCTCAAGACCGACAAATTCAATACATTGGCCACAAAGCAGACCATGGGGCCCCAGACACCACCCCTGCCTAGATACCATTTGGGATTCGGACAGCAAAGCCTCCCTACAGTACCATGACACACTCTACTTTTAATGCCCTAGAATCAGAGATCGTTTCTCAGTGAGCCCCTTTCATCATCTTGGGAGGAAAAGCTTAATCCTTGTCTACTTTTTCAGACTCTAGGACATGTGCCATGACAAACTGCCAGTACGGCTGTGAAGACACGGAGGAAGGGCCGCGGTGTCTGTGTCCGTCCTGGGGACTCCGCCTGGCCCCAAATGGAAGAGTCTATAGGTAGAGCAGCGGGAACCGCCTCCGCTCCCCCTCCGCCTCCCTTGACTTCTCGCTGTACTGAATTCCTTCTTTTTCATTCATCACCATCTGCTTGTTGCCCAGACAATGAAAGCTCCTAAAAGTACAGATTTATGTCCATTTCTAAGGTGTTTTTAGCTGCATATACTCTAGACACACTTTAGGGTGCTAGAAAGAACTCTTGCTATTTTGGGATTGTCTAATGCCATAGTTAAAAATGAAAAAGGCAATTTTATCTTAGTGCATTTACCCTGCACATTTGACTTAAGCTTTCATCCAGTGGAAACCCCCTTATTGTTGTCAGTCAATGAATAAGATCATAGGCACCACTGGGCTTCATTCTGCATTCTAAGTAATAATTTTCCTGGAAAAAAATGTACTTATTTTTTTACGATAGAAGATTATTGAAAATACTATACACCTTCTACATTGTTTGAGTTAGCATGTAACCAGTTTCACACCATCTTTGAAACTTGCTCTAAATTGTATAAACTAGGCTCTCCATAAGCAATTCCTCTTGGGAAAAAATGAGCAGATGAAATCAATAATGTTAATTAAAGGAGCAGAGAAAGCCTTCACTTACAACTGAATTTAGTCAGATCTGTGGCTTAGCACTTTGGTCCATCCCTCTCCCTTATTTTAGTTTTTGTCTTGGTTTGGCTCCCGGAGAAGTGACCCCGAGTAAGTAGTTGCTTTGGGAGGTGATCCCTGTGGACACGGGGAGGAGTGGGGAAGGGAAGGCACCAACGCTGGCTGAGTTGCGAGCAGGTGAAACAGCTGCGCACCTCTGGGAGACAGGGAAGCTGTCTTCAGATGTGCCCTCTGGGGCAAGGGCCCTGGATGTTTAGGCACCAACTCCTGCCCTTCTTTGCTAGGGTTGCTGTTCCAGAACACGGACTTCCAGCCCGCCCCAGTGGGGTTCAGAGCAGAATGTCACAGGTGCAGCCTCAGGCCAGATGACTGCCAAGGGACAGCGGGTGGGGCGCCCACAGGGTGCCCTCCCGAATCAATGCAGCACTTTATTCACTTTGCACCTTGGTTCCCTTGTGCATTTGAATTATGTTCAACCACCAAATTGTATACACTCATAGTACTGCGCTTGAGTGTATGGCACTGAATATCCATAATGTTTAGAGCAAGCAAATGTATAGAATTAATAAGGGATTCCAAAGCAAATTAGAATGTTGAAACAGTTCTTTATTTAAATAAGCAAATATCAGTATAATTTAATATTATTCTTTTACTGCAATAGAGCTATTTTTCAGTCAAGGTGCTAGATGTTTAATTGTTCTAAATGCATATAATTTGATAAGCTTCATTTAGAAAGTTCAGCCACATAATTCTCTGATTTAGTTAAAGACTTTTTAAAACAATACTTGTAAATTAAAAATTTGGTTTTGCTCTCTGAGACTAATCAGAGATAATAATTAGACTCACAGAGTTTAGTACTCCTTAGTAAAATAAAATTTACATGACAAGACAGTTCTTGACGGAACTGAATCCAAAGTTTCATCCACCTCTTTCATTTGTCCGGTGCCATTTTATGGGATGGAAAAGATGATCCACATGAAAGAGATCACTGCAAAATAATTTTGGTCAATCTGACACTTATTTATTATTTTAAGAATGCAAAGAGAATGGTAAGCCAACACCTTGCATGTTTAATCACAAGTCCAAAATAACAGAAAGCATATTCAGTTTGACATTTGAAAGTTAAAGCAAAGCCTGAGACCTAATATTTTGGTCAGCATAGCTGTCCATCCGTCTGTAACTTGACTCTCAATGGTAGAGCAGGAAAGAAGCCTGTTGTCTGCTCAAGTTGCATCATTACATCATTGAACTTGACCCACAATTTATGTTGAAGTGCATTCTTAGGAAGCCACATTTCTGTGATTTGGGTCAATATTTTAAGAGGCTTGGCGGAGTTTGCTAATGAAATAATTCTTTACAAAAAGAATTTTCAAATAAATTCGACATTTTATTAAATGTAAAATTTTAATGTGTGTGTATTCCGTTTGCTTAAAGTGTAGCTATCTGATCTGTTTTCAAAAATTGTACATGCTGTACAACACACATAGCTGGAAGAATATGGACTCAGTCAGCAAACATGTAATGTATATGTACCAGGTGCCAGACACATGCCCCTTGCCCCAGAAGAACCAGGGCCTTCCAGGAGAGATGTGAATGTAATTACTGACATTACTGCGAGGTAATGCGTCTAAAAGAAGATATGCAATGTTATATAAATATGTAAGGGGACGAGCTGTGAGCATGCGTAGGAGATCTAAAGGCTGGCTGGAGGAGATGATGTTGGCACCAGAATAACTGCGCGCGGGTGTGTGCGTGCGCGTGCGCGTGTGCAGTTGGTGGGGAGAGCGCTTTTTCTCGCCCACTCTGACCCCTGCTTCTGCATCCTAGATATTGATGAATGTGCCTCTGGTAGAGCCGTCTGCCGCTATAACCGAAGATGTGTGAATACATTTGGAAGCTTTTACTGCAAATGTCATGTTGGTTTTGAACTGAAATACACTCGGGGCCGACATGACTGTGTAGGTAAGAGTTGGTGGCCCGTTTGCCTTTCTTCTTCTCCCGACCAAACATGTAGGCATTCCCTGCACATATTTTAATGTCAATGCAGTCTGTAAATTGAATAATCTACTGTATTGACCAGCCTCACAACACAGAAGAATGACTTTTTTTTTTAAGTTTCTGGCATTTAGGGAACTCTGATGGCATGAATTATGTGATGCCAGGTAGGTAAAGATTTAAAGTAAGAAAATTCCATCTATATATTCTGGGGGCAAATACCTTGAGGTGATTGTTGTGGGCTTTTTAAAAAGTTGGTTGGTTTTGTTTTTAATTTTTATTCTCCAGGTACATATCTAAAAATAGGAGCAATAAAGCAGTTTGTGTCTTTGATCAAAGGAAGAATAACAAGGCCTGTTTAATCTTCATCTCAGTGATATGTTCATAACTTTCCTTCAGGGGTGATATCAGAAAAGATGAAGGAGATGGAAAACACGTACTTCTTCCTCTAGTCTCTTTAAGCCCTTTCATGTTTCAAGCTCCAAATCCCCTAAAATACTCCCTTTCCAGGGTCACCGAAGCACATTAGATTTTGGAAGCAGTCAGCCATTGGCCAGATATGTGAGAAATAAAATATTGTAGCCTTTAGTGAAGGGACTGCAAGTCTCAGTGAGCAAGTGAAGCAGGGTATTTGGGGGGCCTTTGGGCGCATTCCCGGGGCCCTTGATGTACGGCAGGATGAGGCCGGATGGGAAATTCGGGCCTCTATAGATTCCTAGTCACATAACGTGCAGCAAACATGTGCATGACGTGGAAAGCTTACAGTTGGGGGGAAAGTAAGATTTCTTTCAACCCCACCCTCAGTGTGGCGGGACATGCCCTGTGTAAATGGAAACTGGGCAAAACCCAGTTCCTGGGTTTTGAACTGTCTTGTGAAGCCTCCACAGCTCTGGCCTCAAGGCATCTCAAACACAAAGGCCCTCCTAAACAGGCTGGTAAAATTCCCGCTGCTCGAGTCTCGTGTTCGTGGACCCCACGCCCTGCCGCAGACTCACCAGGTCTGCAAGCCAGTGATGCCTGGTCACAGCATAGAAGCCTCTTCCCTGGCACCTGAGGGGGTTCCACAGGGCAAGGGGTAATTCACAGGGAGAGCTTCTGAAGGAAACAAATCTTTGTGATTTTAAATGCAATTAAGATTAGCATCTGAGCTCCCTTTGCAGCTAAATGAAAACAACAGGCCATTCTGTGCGTGTAGGTCTATAAAAGCCTAGGCAGCAAGTGGGATGGAGAAGGAGGCCGATGAACCTCTCACTGGGTGAATTTGGCAAACTTTCCAAGTCTACATCCAGTGGACGAGCTCACACCAGTCTGACCCTTGCCCCTGGCCATCTTTGGACAAAATGCCTATAAATTCAGATGATGTCAGTTATTCCTAGCCCATACTGTCCTCTTGTTCTTTGTCGGTTAGATATTCCAAGCCCTTCCATGTACAGAATTTATTTTCTGATATCGTTACTGAGTTCTAAATTAGACAAATGAAAACGGTAAGAAAAACAGAACATAAGCATGTTACAGATTTCAGTAGTATTGAGAAGCAGATGAGATGGCTGTGGGGGAGGTGAGCTGCAGACCCACTCCCTCCACACCGGGGGTCCACAATGCCAGGGCTCTGGGCCAAGGCCATGGGGGTTTTGAACAGCCCTCGGGCCACACTTGATTTACTGGAGGTGTTGAGTGGTGGGCCCCTGAGTTCAAGTGTAAGAGATAGTCTTTCAGCAAGCCCTGTTGCCACAAGGTTGTTCATAGGAATGTTCGCATTTACAGATACAAATGAATGTGCTCTGAATACCCATGCGTGCAGCCTCTACGCTAATTGCCTCAATACCCAAGGATCCTTCAAGTGTACATGCAAGCAGGGATACAAAGGCAGTGGACTTCAGTGTTCTGGTAAGTAGCATTTGGCCCTGGGGTCTTAGCTGCTCCCACTGAAGCATTCTCTCCTGGTCTCCTTCCTCCCTTTATATTCCTCCCCCCCACACCCCAACCCCCTCTCCCAGAGTGTGGGTGCCCTGTTTAAAAACTGAGCTCTGCGTCAGCTTTGTCTTCTCTGCTAATCGAACCACATCTCCAGTCCTCACTGAAGTTGTAGGCACTAAATATAAAGAACAAGGGTTCTGAATATTTGACTGGTCACAGCATACTTTTAAATATGCAAAATAAGATTTAAGGACAGGTGACTGCACAAATGTATCAGGAAAGGCTAGGTCATGCTGCGGTAACAAGCAATCCTAAACTGTCAGTGGCTTAGAATCATAAAAGGTTTTTAACCATGTGCATCAGGACTTTTTCCTGAATGCACAGCCGAAGCGAAGTATGGTGACGTTACATCACTTTTTCTGTCATTCTCAAACCTGGATTCACATTTGTAGTGTCTACCAAGGAGTCTCATTGTTTTTGCTAGCGAATTCCTTAATGCTTAGGTGGTAAAATCTTAAATTTGTAAACCAAATGTATAGTAATAAAATGTCACTGCTGTTAACAATAATGTACAACAATACTGGTTTATTTCTCACGCTACGTCTGAAGAGAGTCGTCATGGTGTTTCTTCCCAATGTAGTCCCTCGGGACCCACCATCTCACGTTACACAGTATTATTCTGAGGCCTTAGGGTTTGTCCCAGCAGAGAAAGAAACATAGACAATCACATACCAGCTCGTAATTGATTCAGCTTGGAAGTAGGGGCAAAATTGATATAATCCTACTGTGTGTTCCAAAAGAGAAGAAAATTAGAAATCATGATGAACACCTAGATGTCTGTGAAGGCGACAATCACAGGGCGGTCACTCCCCTGGTGAGCAGTGTCTCATCTCACCATGTGCGAAGGTGTCCAGCTTTACCCCCCTAGTCCTGCCCCTTTGAGCACCAGCTCATGTGCTTAGATTGTAGACTGCTCTGACCCTACTTTCTCATATACCCCTTAGCAGAGTTCCCACATGTTCCAGTACGTGCATGTCACACCCAGGCCCGTATCACATCCCGTGCGCCCATTTGCCAGTGAGCCCAATGACACTGCAGAGCGGCCACTTGGCAGTAGCAAAAGTAAACTGTCGGGACGGTGGAAGACACTGAGCTGCACACCCTTAAAGGCTCTCAGCGCCCCAGGGGCTGTGGGCAAGTGCCCCTGGACACAGGTGTGGACAGAGGGATGTAACCAAAGAAAATGAGTCTGGAAATCACATTTTATGAAGAACTGCCAGAAGAACTGGGCTACATTTAGTCTGGAAGAAACAAATACTGTGGAAAAGCATAAATTGTGCCTGCATATTTTCAGGAATATGAAATAAAGTGACTTCCCAAAGCAAACTAAGACCAGTGGGTGGGGATTACATCCTCTCTTAAAAATGACCGCCAGGGAGCTAAGAGGAGGCAGAGGCCCTGCTGAGTGGGACACCCCACCTTGCAGGCTTCCAGGCCCAGACTCTGCGAGGGTCACCTGCATTGGGCTGGAGGTGACATTAAATAGCCACTCCATCTCCAGTGACTTGATGCTGTGGTTTCTATCCCTCCGTACTGATGTGCTGATGGTGTCCTCCTGGAAGTTTATTCAGAGAGAGAAAGATCGGCTGCCTATGCAGAGGCTGTGCACTGGGGCCAGGGGTGGGTGGTGCATGGCATAACCTTGAGAGGTCCCCGGAGAGGAGACTGAATAAATCAGCTTTCCTTTAGCAAGTCTTTAACCTCTCTAAGCTCAGTTTCCTCCTATCCACTCTGGGGCACCTGCTAGTCCTGCAGTGGGTAGTGGCCAGGCCACGGTCCCTTGAAGCTCCCTACTTTATGCCATGTGGGGTGGACAGCTGCACGCAGATCCCTAGGGCCAGGGCAGTGGGCTCTGCACTGTGGCCTTGGGGCCTTTTCTTTGCAGGAATGCTCAGCCCCCTGTAGGTAGAGCCCAGAGTTAGCAGCCCTGGGTACAGTCCTCTGCCAGTGAGGTCCAGGAGTCTGTGGGTGAATCTCCCAGCTTCCCCTTTGCAGGGTGGGACAGTTCTGAGGTGTGTTCTGCCCTGGTTCCCAGCTGTCCCCAGTAGGACTGAGCCCCAGTTACCCTCACAGAGTACCTGCCCATGCAGGTGCCATTTTTGGCTTTCCTCCCTGTCTCACTGTCCCCACTTCTGCCTCCTGGAATCATCTCTCAAATAAACCACCTGCACCCAAATCCTTGTCTCAGGCTCTGCTCAGGGAAACCCTCTTTAAGACATGTACCTCTCTTGGGTCGTTGTGAGAGTTGAATGGGGTAAGGTAGATAGAGAGCTTAGTTCAGCTGCGCACATAGTAGATGCTCAAGAAAGTCAGCCATGGTTGTTGTTGCTATCAGTCCCATTTCCAGCAGCTATTTGTTAAGAGCCAGCCACTCTTCACTCTGAAATCCGGTGAGGGTGAATTCAAAAATGCCATGCACACAAAAAAAGATATCCCAGGAAAACACTGCTTTCAGTAGATGAGCAACTCACTTCCACATGCCCACCAGAACTGTCAGTCAAAGAGATTAGAAAGAACCGCCCAGAGTGAACCAGGGGTCCTCGTCCTTCCTGATCATTTGATGCCCTGGCCACCACCATCTGGTGTTAATGTCCAAATGAAGGCAACATCTTTAAGTATGCAGTTGGGATAGCTGTTCGCAGCCCACGTTTTCTATATGTTAACCCAGTGTTTTGAAATTATAAATCTGACATCAACACAGACATTTCTTATGTCAAGAAAACTTCTGTTTTTCTTGCCCATCCAACTTTAAGCATAGTTGGGGTACAGCGAATTTCTCTTTATTCTTTGAAACCCCAAACTCATTACAATGCTCTGTTTGATATCTGAAAATCCCTCATTTTGTTACTGTCTGTTCTGCAGCTGAATTATTTTGTTAGTCTTTCATCAGAATGTTAATTTAAAAGAGAACACTATCTGTGGGTAACTTCACTGTATTACTTGCCCAGCCCTTTCCATTTTGCTTTGATTCTCTCTAAACAGCCATGTCTCTGTTGAAAATTGATCTTAACAAAATTTTAAGATCTTAACACACATTGCTTAAAGCATGGCCAAAAATCCACCTTATGTGTGTAGAAAAATCATATAAACAAAAATGAGAATCACACCCACTTAACATTGAGCGTTATAAAGTGTTATATCGTGAAATACATTTGTATGCACATGAATTGCTGTTCTATAATACAGGATATTGATATATTAACTTTTGATACTTGTTCGTTGTTTTTGCAAAAGTCCAGATTCCACACTGCAATACAGAAGAGGCATTGGATTATCGTTATATACCATCTGTACCCAGAGGACCAAGCGCCCTAAATGTAGATGTGTATGGGTTTGTTTTTTTTTACTGTTCTAATATATGTGAGTATTAGTAATACACTGTCAGGTCATTTGGTCTTCCTTTGACAGCAGCTATACCTCATTCTAAGAAAGTCAAAATTTCGATATTATACCCGACTTGGGTTGTAATAGTCAATTGAGGAAAGGACACTGTCATCTGTTACTGGGGGCATGGTTTCTGGAATCATATTACCTTGGCTTGCTTCCTGGCTCCCTATCCTACTACCTATGGGCTGAGAGCAAATTATTGAACTTTTCAGTGCCTCAGTTTCCACATCTACAAAATAGACATGATAATATCTGGCCCTTAATATTGCTTTGACAATTACACGAAACAATCCATGCAAAATAAATGTCTGCATAAAGGGCTTTTTGCTCCAGCCCAGAATATATGAAGTGCTCAATGGCCACGCACTAGTAGAAAGGGCGGTAGGGGCAGTGGCTGCTTTACCAAAATTCAACAACTGTTTCCACTGAAAAGCAGCTTCCTTAGTCATTAGAATTACGCTTCTGATTTAATTCCATTTATAGAGAGCATATTTAAGAGCAGAGGTGTGGCTACAACCAGGCCATTCGAATTTTTTTTTCATTTGAATGAAACTTGGAGGTATAGCCTGCAAAATCTTTTTTCACTCAGTAAATGATTTTACACATTCCGGCAATGAATTCTGAAGATAATAGCAAACGGGCCAAATATATGTGGGGCACTAATCTTATAATTGACATGTATTCATTCGTTTAAAGCTCATAAAAACCCTATTCTTATCCTAACTTTATAAATGGAGACAAAGAGAAGTTAAGTGTTGGTTTCAGGACACACGACTAAAAGATGTGGGAACTGTAAATCAAATCCAGGAAACTGAGCTCCAGGCCTGTGTGCTCAACACAGGATAGGGGCGTCCATGACCTCTGGCTGCTCTGCGACAGAGACCTCACCTGGCCCCTCCCCGACAGTCTCCTGTCTCGGCCTTTCTGCCAGATGGTGAGAGAGCCTCTGGTGAACTAAGTAAGCGCAGGTGAATGAATGTCAAAGTCATATTCCTCCTGGGAAACGCTCTCACATCCTGGTGATCTTCTCTAAGGTAGGATTTTCAAGTAAGGAAGAGGTCTTAAGAAATCTCAGATCTTCAAAGAGAGATCATCAGCTTCATTTATGGAAGATTGACCTGTAGATCTGAGAACTCTGGAATTCCCTGTTTTTATGTCTGAGTTCCCCAAACATGCCAAAGACCCTCTCACTGCAACTTCTCCCACATTTTTGTATTCTCAAAAAGATGATGCAATAATCAAGAACTTTTTAGGAGAAACAATCATCAGTTAAGGTTAAATTTGAAACAGCAATACTTAAAGCCAAATCTGTCCATTCGGTCATTCATATGGATAGCTTTTTTTATCCTTGCCCCAGGGCTCTATGTACATACTTAAGGGAGTGAAATTACTGACACCACAAAGCTTGGGATGGTTTGATTTTTTTTTCCAAGGGGAAAAGTGAAAACTTAAAAGCAGATGTTTAGGTTTGCGTGGTGTGGGTTGAAACTCTCTTCTCATTATTTACGAAAGGTTCTTAGTTTTATATTACTGATTGCATGGTTGAAATTTCCAGGGAGTGGGTATTTCCTGTTAATTTTTCACTCTGGGTCCTGGGAAAAGATTCAGGGAACCAGAGACAGAATTACACAGTGCGGCCTCCACAGGAAGGTCTATATATGATTGGCACATTACACTAAAACTTAGCAGGCAGCCTCTGGCAAAAAAAAAAAAGCTGAAAACAGGCCATCTGAGGGTCAGGAAAATGAGTAGTAACGCATTACTTGTATCAGTAGTAGCTGGTTTCCAACCTGTAACTACAGGCTGTCACGCTGATGAATAACTAGAACATTTCATCGAAAAGGGAAACGTAGCTCTTGCGTAACAGCTTTAGATCAATTTCAAAGTGAAAGCAAAATATTAATTAAGAGCATACATATTTTCTAAGCATTTCTCTTTCTCTTTTTGAGTATCCAAAATGTTGTGGGCTGCTTGTTTATTTTTCTACCGCTTTGGTACAGATTGAATCAGCCAAATGATGGAGAAGGAACTGAGTAGGCGAAGAGATTAAAACATCACCAAGAAAAATATTCTAATAAAATCCGAGTCCGGTTTTTCTTGCTAGTGTTCTTTTCAGGCAACTGAAACTGACGTCTACTCCTTTACCTCATTGTTCCTCAGAACTCTATTCAAATAGAATTGACTGAAGTGATTCAGGTGTTATTAGACCCTTTCTTGATTAGTCTTCAACTGGCATATGCCTAGAAATGTTATGAAAAGGTAATATATTTGATTTTAAAGATCAGTGTTTTTAATTTTTTTAATTACCTTATTGCATCAGTTTGGATATTCTTAATTATCATGAGTAGATCCCTGGGAAGAGAGGCATATATCTTTGGATTCTAGATCTCCAGGAATTTGAACCAGTCTAGAGAAAGTAACCCTTAATTCAAAAGCAGGAATAAACCCGTTAGGAAATAGGACTGGAAAAAGAGTCATTCATCTGCTCTACCCTCAAATCCTAGCTCTGCCCCTGGGCAGCTGAGTGACTTACAGCAAGCCACTCAGAGAAATCAGGTATATACACTTTGAACTAAAAATCACCATTTTTGTAGGTGACAAATGGCCCGTTATTGGCAATTTGTATAGTTCGACCTAATGCTATAGCTGTAATCTTTGAACATCAAATTTGGACAAATCCATAGGACAGTACTAGCTCTGGAGCATACCGGCATGAAAGCAGAAATATTAGAGGACCCTGGAAAATCCATCACTTTGGGATCTGCAGCCAACTTGGTGGGAGCAAGGTATCTCATGATGGTCTCTGAAGTGAGGCAAAACTAAAGCGTGTCCCCTAACAAAACATAGTTAAGTCACTGCCGTAACATTCAAACTGCTTAAAACAGATGCAAATATAATTCTTCCTAAACTATCAAGTGGTAGACCCTCATACGGGCTGATTCTGGAAGCATTCATTTACTACACTTTAAATGCTCCATTTTTCCTAAGTGTTGTAATTATCAGCCAGTGTGGAACTTCTTGCCTGTTACTGTTTGTTTTAGTTATCCCTGAAGAGCCTGTGAAGGAAGTCCTCAGAGCACGTGGTGCCATCAAAGACAGAATCAAGAAATTGCTTGCTCACAAAAAAAGCATGAAAAAGAAGGTAAAAATTAAAAATGTCCTCACAGAACCTGCTGGGACTCCCACCCCCAAGGTTAACCTGCAGCAGTTCAGCTCCAAAGAGGGCACTTCCCCAGCCGGGAATTCTAGTGGAGGGAGAAAAGGGCGTGAAGAGAAAAGGAAGGAGGGGATTGAGGAAGAGGAAGAAGATGAGAAAGCCCGGAAGAACCCCATGGAGCAGGAGCTAGGCCTTCAAGGAGATGTGTTTTGTGAGTATCACTTTTGGTTTTATATAAACTTTATGAAAAATTAATTACGGTTTCCCTTGACAAATGAAAGAAAAAGGACTATGTCATGCCTTATGTCAGATGGGTTCGGCACTAAATCCTAAGCAGCAGGGTTCTCGAGAAGGTCTGGCAGCCCCACTCTTCTGCGGATAGGAGATCAAATTTGCTGCCGCGGGACCCACAGAGGCTATCCTTTCCCCTTACCCCTGGGGTTTCCTATTTGAGGCAGACCCTCTTCCCACTCCCGGCCCAGTAAGCCTGCTTGTCCTGCTGGCACAGTTGTCTGACTGCCCAGCTCTCTGCCATGCAGCCCACACCAGAGAGACCCTGGGTCCAGGTGGATCTGCCAAGCTCTGCCTGTTCCCTTCTTGAAGGCACTTTGGACAGGCCCGCTTGATGACATGGGAATTTCACACCTGTGTGGTTATGATTAAAATGCCAAAATAGACAATTGTAGGGGAGAAAATTCTATAGTAGAGCTTAAGTTTTCTCCGTGAACGGGGTAACTGCCTTTTTCATTGGTTTCTGTGCCGAATCCACCCTTAGTCTCAGCCCTTCCAGGATGGTTTTCATATTAACACCCTGGATCCCACACAGTGAGACTTTCCATGTCATTCTCGCCAGGCATTGTTGCTGCCTCTATATTTTGCCCTGTCTGTTTTTGGCTCCATGGCTGTTGGACTTAACCAACTGCAAAGTAGACACAGGCCCACCTATCTAAGAACTAGCATCCCAACATCATCATCTCACTTAATGGAGAGAAAAAATCTCAAGACACTGTATTTCTAAAACCTGGTAAGAAGGGACGTGTTAGTAGTGTAGATGCTTAGATCACCTGAAGAACCTTTGGAAAAATGTTCTAGATGAAGAAACTGGAACCAATGTGAATGCTTTGGAGCTGTTAGGGAAACGCTGTTCTAACATCTGCCTCTTTGTTCAGTTATTCGTTCCTACCTTCTTGGCATGTGGGGTCTTAGGGTTTTTCTTAACTGATCAAATGTTGTTTATTAACCCCTAAGGTGAATGACGCAGATGAATTTGGTCCGGTTCTGGTTCAGAGAAAAGCTACAACACCCAGACTCAAACACAAAGGTAAATAATGCTTTCTCCCAAGTGGTGTCCCACATCATCTTCATTTCCTCATAGGATGAGATGATTATTTCTGTATCACTGCTTCATTCCCAAACATCCAAGGGAAAAATCATTACATCATGACGTACCATGTCAATATGAAAATAGTAGGTCCTTACTTGGTTAATACCAATAATAGAATATAATAAGGCTGCCTTCTCTCCACCAGTCCCATCTGACATGTAGAGTGAAGGGCTGAGGCAGATTGTATGTACAGAGATGGGAGAAAACTCATTTGCTTCAACTCCAACAGCTGAGGCCCCCAACATGAAAATCAGCATGCACTGAAATCTGGCCCAAAGCGCCCGTGTCAGTCACCTGCTGCCACAAGAATGCTACGCAACAACCACAAACCCTCAGTGGCCTATATTTCTGCTTCTGAGTCCACAGGTCAGCCAGGTAGTTCTGCTGATCTGAGCTGGTCTGCGTGGGGCCCACCCACGTGTCTACAGCCAGCAGTGGGCCCACTTGGTGACTTTGCTGATCTCCGCTGGGCTCTTACATGCCTGGGGCCTCAGTTGGGACAACTGGGCTGGTTCAGCTCTGCTGCATATGGTCTCTCATCCAACAAAAGGCTATCCAAGCTTCTTCTCGTGAGGCAGGAGCAGGGTTCCAAGAAAGAGAGCAGAGGCACACACACGCCTTTTGCAGTTGAGGCCCAGGACTGCCACAACAGCACTTCCACCATATTCGATCAGCCAAAGCAGGTTACAAGGCCAGCCCACACTTAAGAGTTGGGGAAGGTGCTCCAAAGTCTTATTGCAATGGGAGGGGTAAAAGTTGGGACCATTTTTTGTGAACAGTCTGTCAAAGCCTTACAATCTGGGCATTTCTTAGGCATGGCCCCTAATTCCTGAGTTTATTTAGTACTTTCACTACCTGTGACATAAATTATATGTGGCTCCTCTGCGCAGACATCAGGGAAAAGCCTGCTTATATATTTATTCTTTCTACTTGGTATAAATATGAATGCCTTGATCCTGTCTTTCCTTTTCAAACTTTCTTTTACTTACCATTATATGTGTCTTAAGTTTATGCTAATTTCATTCCCTTTTGTTTTTACCCCATGAGGACATTCTCCAATTCTATCCTTTTGGTTTGTAGGACAGTCTCCACCAGGAAGAAAGAACCCCTCTAGTTCAGTCCTCCCAATTTAATCTGAGAAGCTTCTACGAAAATCTCTGCAAAGGCTGGTGACCTTTAACCTAGCCCCTACAGGCATCCTGTTTTTCTCCCTATTTCTCCTAAATGTTCTACTTTCTTTATTTCTCTGCATCAAATATCTTATTGCCCATTTTCCTGGGTAAGAAGAAAATGTTTCATAGCTCAGGGGGTAAGCGATGTTCTCCAGGTGTCCAGAAGTGTTCCAGCTCTGCTTTACCCTTGCTACGTGACGTTAATCAATTACTTGAGTCCTCTTTGGATCCCCAAACCAACCAGGTTTCTTATTTTACTTTTTCTTCCATGAAACAGAAAGTTTACAATTTTGCGAATGCGCATGTGGCTCTGTGGCTTCAGAGGTCCTTGGGTGAGGTGTGCTAGAGCGCTCAGTCTCAATTAGAAGAGTCACGTGGGTACCACAGCTCTTCCACTTGCTGTTAGCCTGGGGCAGGTCATTTAGACTTGGGATGCCTCATTGCTTTCCTGTGTAAAGTTGGATTGAGAGCAACATTCCTCTCTAAGGTGCTGTCTTAGGCTGGTTCCCCAGAAAGAGACCCTGAGACAAGTATTTGTGTGTAAGTGGTTTATGTGGGAGGCGGTCCCAGGAAACTGGTTGGAGAGTCGGGAAGAGAAGGAGGCAATAAAGGATGCATTATCAAGTAAGTTTCCACTGGGGGCAAATGGGACTTCCCAGTGGGAAGTCTGGGAGCCAGTACAGAACACACGGCTGAGAATTGTCCTACTGAAGGGGCAAGGGAGCTGGGGTACTTACACACCAAGGCCCACCTGACATTGATTGAAGGCTGCTCCGGGAGGGTGTTAATTCCATAAAAGCAGGGAAGGGCATCACTGTGGCAACTGGACCTCCAGCCCATTGGACCCACAAAAAGACTGGAGAGAACCTGGGTTCCAGTCTGACTTCAGGTATGCATCCAACTCCAGCACACAGCGTCCTGCCCATAAAGAGATCAAACTCAAGCTTTGGTCCTATGAACACAGTATTTCATCTGTATACAGCTCTCTGTGCTTTTCAAAGTGCTTTCAAAGGTATTTTCTGATGTAATCCATACCAGCTCTGAAAGTGATGGCTGTTGATACAGCATTACTGTCTGTCAGCACTTCTGTTCCACTGCAGGCACATGGCTTTCTGCCCAAACACCCGCCACTCTGTACCATTCCATTGTCCCAGTTTATATTCCCAGTCTCCTGCATGTTGACGGAGAGGGGGAGGTTTGGGACAAATGTGCCACCACAGTTATAAACCAACTGAGAAATGTATGTTGCATTATGTGTAGACCGGTAACATCAACTTTTCAAACTAGCCGCAGCACTCACTGAAGAGTGTCAAAGACTGGAAGCAAGTATTACCTGGCATCTTTCAGTTTTAAAACTGAGACTAGAAATAAAATATCTTTGTTGGAATGGGGGAGGTAGGGATTAAGAAGAAAGGAAAGTGAGAGAAAAGACAGTGTATCTGTGTGGGCTTAGTGTATGTGCGGGATGGACGGCCCTAGGTGACGGTCTGATTTGGCAGTCTGGCCTAATTCCAGCACTCCGTGGCTGTGGCACTCAGTTTTACTTTCCTGAAAATACGTCTGATTATAGAATTTTTCTGACAAATGATGTGTGTAATATATGTGAAGTTATTTTGCAAATTAACATATGTCAACAACCAGATGCTGACACTTCTCTCTTTAGCTTTTTCCCTTTTCTTACCATTCCTTTATTCCTCAGCATAAACCGCCAAGGTCCCAAAATCAGAGCTGGAAGCTACTATTAATTATATATTAGAAGCATCTCATTTTCTCCCTTTTCCAGCGGTATTTTCTGTTATCTACATCAGTAGGCAAAATACTTTTTTTTCTTAAAGGGCCGGATAGTAAATGTTTTTACTCACTTTTTAGGCTTTGTGAGCCATAGGGTCTCTGTTGCAAGTACTCAACTCTGTCATTGGAGCTCAAATGAAAATTATATATTCATTTACAATATGTAAATGAATGGACATGGTATATTTCAATAAAACTTTATTTACAAAAACAAGCAGTGGTTAGGATGTTAATTTGCTGACTCCCAATCTACATTAAAGTAACCAGAGGCACTGTTTCAAAACTTGTACTAGCTGACTCAACTATTATGTATCTCTGACATATCTAAACAAGGCAGTTATTCTACCATAAAGAACCCTATAACAATTTAAAAACTGTGTGTCAGCTTATTTGATCCAACATAATGGTAGCTAATTTCTAACTGTGATGTTAGAATCATGAAGTATAGAAAGAAAGCTTGTCACTTACGTGCTAAATGAGTCTTGGTAACTCATGGAACACATGAAATTTAGTGTTCCACAGATCATCGAGAAAGTTCTGACAAAGTCTTCATTAGTTTGGCTAGGAGAGATTTTATTTTCTGGCCTGAATTTCACAGACTCTTGCCTATAATCTCTGTTTTGTCTTTGCTCCCGGGGATCTTGCCCATTGGCTTATTTTTTAAAAACAGTTTTTGTTTTTTGTTTTTTTTTAAGCTCACAACAGAGTTTGTCCAGAATGACTTCACAGATTTAAACTGAAACAGGGTATCTAGTTTGACATTATCCTTAAGGGCATTTCACTTGCCTTAATCTGTACTCCATGTAATTGTTATGGTTTTGCTAAATTAACATTTGTTAAGTAGAGCCCCACGGTGCTAATGGTTCAACAAAAGGCCACAAGAGAAACTAAGATAGAGAAATTTATTACTCTTAGGTCCTAGGAGGATGCACAGGACAAGCCTCGAAGGGCCACACGGGAAGGATTAGGCCTGGTGCTTACAGAGAAAAATAGGACCTGGGGCACGTGCCTTTATTGTTGTCCACATGTGGAATGCTTTGGGCTTCCCAGGCTAAAGCTGGATTGGTCAGTTCAACCCCAAAAGACTGGGGTTTTGTAAGCTCTCAGGGGATCTTATCTAAGGAGCATACACAATGGGGAGGCCCTGGAAGGCTGGGGAGACTGTTTGTCCCAAGGGTGTTGGGGAAGTCATATCAGGAACTTGGGTTTGCCTGTGTGTGCGTGCAGGCTGCCTAGGGCATGCACCTGCAGGAGGGCTGGGGTCAGTGTAAGGCCCCCACAGGCTGTCTGGTCAAACAGAATGTATGCCGAGGCAGCAGTACTGTGGAGTAGCTTAGCTAAACTCTGGACAGCAACAGAAAACTTGGCATTGCCCTCCAAGCTCCAAGTGGTAGACATTTTCTAATGATCTCGATTATGCGATGCCCCCTTTTTCTTAGCAGATTTAAGTATCTCGGTTGACTGCAGATTTGACTATGGCGTGTGTGCCTGGAAACAAGATACAGAAGATGACTTTGACTGGAACCCTGCTGAACGAGGTAATGGTATTTGAATGTCACTCTTTCACGTTCTGCAATGTGGCCCAGGGAAAGAAGGCTCTCCAGTGACAGGACTGTTACTGTTCCTATCCCGCGGTGGGTCAGGGTTATTTGTCACGTTTGGAAACTTTTAGACCGTCCACTGTCTTCCCTGATGAATGATGAACTTGGTTCAGGATATATGTCTCCTCCTTAATCCCTCTCACACCCACTGCCCCCAACAAAGAATGCTCCACAAGCCTCTTCCCCATTCACTCTCCTGCTGCTGAAAGAGAAATGTTGAAACTTATGTAAGTTTTAAGAGTATTGGGGAAAAGGTAGGAAGAAGTTGTTCCTTTTCCCCCAATTTACCAGCTGCGGTGCTATCTGTATTTTTTGTTTTTTTTGGGGGGTGGAGGGAGATAAATCTCGGAAGGGAATATGACCTCTACCTAAACCTAACTCAGTAACCTGAACTCGTGGACTGAACTTTCCCTTCTGTTGCTTAAGGATTTCTTTCTGACCACTTAAACTTGGATTTTCTCAACCTCAGCTCTGACATGTAGAATTACAGCCCTTTTCACTACCTACTGAAATCTTATTGAAGGACCCCAGCTTTCCCCTTGGGTAGAGCATTTGGCTGTCAGATCCTACTTGGAGCATAGATCAAATCCCTATGACCTGTGGCTGACTATGTAATTCCAGATGACTGTTAACACTGTTAGGGATTCCAGTTCCTTACCGATGGTTGGTATATGTATGGGGTTATATAAGCTCAGCCCTCAGTTGAAAGGTCCTTCTCCTGGACCCTTCCTCTAAGCTAATTCCTCCCAGAAATATTTCCCTTCAAGCCTTCACATGCAGTCAGGAAACCTGGATATCCCCTAACAAAAATTCCTTTTAGACCTTGGGATTAGGGTCGAGGGGATACATCCTGCACAGCAAGCTGTGTGAGTAGGGCTGTTACTAAAGATTCAGAGCAAGTGCAGGTCAAGTTTAACCAGTCTGGTGACAGCACATCTTCAGAAAAGCTATCTTGATAACTAACTTGAGTTTTTCCTTTCCAATATCATGACATCTCCAAATTTATGTCTACCAGCATTATATCACACTGGGAGCCCATGGGTTATCCTGGGATTTTGACAGCTCAAGCCATCAGCGTTGTATTAAGTTGGGTGTTTCATCAATGGGAAGTCCCCTATTTACAAACACCTGATTCACAAGTGACACTGGGGTTCTCAGCTTTTGCATCACTCAAATTGTGCTCCCTTCTCTCCTGCACCTCCATCAGATCTCTAGGTAGGCTTGTCTTTCTCTACAGAGTTAAATATAAAACAGAAACATGGGATGAGTTGACATTTTTAAAAGGATAAAATCTCAAGGACACATCAAAGTGGGCTTTACCTTGGAGAGAAAGGGAAACCTGCCATAATGGGTCAGAAGAGAGTGTTGCTGGTAGATTTGCCAAAGCATAGGAGGCCTACATTTCAGGTAAGTAATGAATACTTTTTAGGATGTCTCAGACATGTTGTTTATCTGAATTCAGCCTCTACTGGGCATCCGGTATTTTTCTTTGCTGAATCTGGCAACCTTACTAGCTGAGGAAGAAGACCAGACAGTGTCTGGGTCCAGTGAAAGCTAAGGCAGTATCAACCTGGGTCCTGCAGGTGTCTCTGGGAATTGCACTAGCAGAAGACTCCACCCCGCCCCACCCTCCAGTGTCTTCCTCCTGGCTTCTACAGGAATGTCTTCTTAGCAACTTTTTTGGACTCCGCTGTACAAGAGTGTCTGCTCTAGTTCACCAAAGCCACAACCAGAAGACTGGAGATGAAACAAACATCCACTCCCAATGGTTAAAAGAGACTTAGAAGATAGATCTTAGACATAGAAAACGTGTTTCTGTCATCCTAAATCAGAACTTGGAGGGATACATTATACCTGGTGACTTAGCTTCATGAAACCATTTGTACAAATTCATGTATGTTGTAGATTAAATACTACACTAGGGACCCACCTACGTTGCTGGTTGTCATACATGTCATTGACTCAGTGGGGAAATGCATTCCAAGGTTCAAAGAGCCAAGGTGTAAAATCCTGGAACACAAGTGCTCCATCAACTGCGAATTTCCTACAATGCTAAAAGACCATTTAATTGGCATCGTACCCCATTATCTGCTACCATCAAGCTTTGTGAATGTGGACAAATTTCTTAGTTTCTCTGACTCTTGTTTTCCTTCACTATACAACAAAGGATTTCACCTCTGTGGTCCCTAAAATCCATTTTAGCATGAAAGTTTTGTTTCCACGTTTAAAATGAAAGAGACTTCAGCCTTCCTTATAAGAAACTATCTTTTATAGCTATTTTGTACACTGTAGCCAAACCCTTTACCATGGCCTCTTTAACTATGTGTTTTTCTTCTCTTAAAGCTGTTGGCTACTATATGGCAGCGCCAGCCCTGGCAGGCCGTAAGAAGGACATTGGCTGACTAAAACTGCTTCTCCCTGACCTGCAGCCCCAAAGCAACTTCTGTTTGCTCTTTGATTACCGTCTGGCCGGAGACAAAGTAGGGAAACTTCGAGTGTTTGTGAAAAACGGTAACAATGTCCTGGCATGGGAGAAGACCAGGAGTAAGGATGAAAAGTGGAAGACTGGGAAAATTCAGTTGTATCCAGGGATTACTACTACTGAAAGTGTAAGTGGGCAAACTGTAGTAAACCAGATGTTGGCATTCTTTTTCAGTGATTCAACAAAGAAAACAAAACATTTACTGAAGTACCCAGGCCCTGGGGCTACACAGATGAATAAGACTTTCTCCCCCTACACTTCAAGGGTTTATATTCTGGAGCAAAATAGGCAAGGTAATTAATCAGCACAACTAAAGGGCAATACTTGTGAGGAGCATGCATATCACATTTGATAGAAGTGATCTGTTCCTCTCACGAGCATCCTCAAACCACGCTATAAATTCCTTAATGTGTAAAGAACATCTTGCTCACTCGTTCTCTGCCCAGCACTTAGTGACAATGAATGGAAGCTGGAAGGTCCTTTTTAAAATGTTTTTAAACTGACCTGGAGAGTGGCTGTTGTCAGGGGTCCCCAAAACCACTTTCAGGTTCCTTGATTCCCTAGAAGGCCTCACAGAATTCTGAAAAGCTGTCATATTAATGATTACAGATTATTTCGGTGAAAGGACAGAGATTAAAATCAGCAGAGGGAAAAGGCCCACAGGGCAGAGTCCATGAGGGAGTGGGAATGAGCCTGCAGTTTTCCTCTGCTGCTTGAGTTGTAGGGATAGCTCTTAATTCTCCCAGCAGTGATGTGTGAAAACACAAAGCATTACCCATGTGGGGCAGGGGTGGCGGGGTGCACTCACGTAAGCCGTGGTGTTCGGGGTTTTTGTTGGAGATCAGTCGGCCCACATGACTGCCCATGTGGCTGACCTGAGTGTCGGTCTCCAGCCTCACCAGAGGTCAGGTTGATACTGTGTGACTCAAAAAACTCCCACCGTAAATCACCTTGTTAGCATAAATTATCTGGCATGGCCAAAGACACTTAAGACATATATTCCAAGGACTTAGAAGTTATCTCCCAGGACCCAGTCAAGTACCAAACCTTTCTTTGGAATGTGCAGGCTTTGGAAAACCCTGCTGAGTTAGTCCTTTACTGTACAGTGGGTTTCATAAAGGCGAGGGGAACCGAGTTTTAAGAGTAAGTTAGTCAATGAGATGAACAGCTCAGAAAGAACAAACAGGATAAAAACGGGAAAGAGTTTATCAAGTTTGGCCATCAGGAGATAGCTGGTGACCTTTGCAAAAGTTGTTTCTTTTGAGGGGAAGGAGGAAGGTCACCCCACAGAGAGGTGAGGAGGGTAGAGAGCCGAGCCCAGAGACAGAGACTGTGGACCCTTGTGAAAAGTC
This sequence comes from Manis pentadactyla, assembly GCF_030020395.1. Lineage (NCBI taxonomy): Eukaryota > Metazoa > Chordata > Mammalia > Pholidota > Manidae > Manis > Manis pentadactyla. Next base: position 8,531,041 of record NC_080038.1, read on the forward strand.
TGGTTGAGGTGGGAAAGGAAAAGATAGGGTGAAAGCTAAAAGGAGATGCGTGAAAAGCCGAGTACCAACTGACACTGACAAGAGGAAGAACAATTAGTAGATCCATGAATTGGGGTTCCATTCATACCTTGCTTATAGAAGGTGATTAGTTAGCCTAAGTAAAATCCTGTTTCTTGGTAACAGGCATCAGGCCAGAAAGCCTGGTCCCTGGTGTCAGGTGTTAAATTCAACATCTTTTCTTTCATTTGTCATTCTTGAATTAAAGCAGAGCAGCTTATTTAAAATACATCCTAAGACATGACTATAGAGAAAAGGATATGTTGGGCTGTAGTTGAATTTGCTCACCATTCTTTCCCTCTTCTAGTGCTTGTTAAGTGCTGACAAACACATAAATTCTAGTTTGTTCTCATGGCAGGCTATTTGAATCAATACAAGTCCAGGCCATGTATTGATATTATTGTGCTTGTAGCATGGTGTGTGGACGGTGACACTGAGCTGTGCTATGTGTGGTTGACATCCCATTGGAGAACTGGAATATGCCTCTGCACAGCATTCATAACTGCCTCCATGACTGAATTTATATACTGAGAAATAGCTTGGGAGGGGTATATGCCATTAAAGCAGTGATTCTTTTTTTTAATGCACATTTTATGAAAACATGCCCTCAAGAGCCTGGCCAGCAATGACATAACACAACAGGGCCCTGTTAAGGGGACAGGCCCAGCAGGGACCTGATGCAGGCACCTATGCCCTAAACTCTTCCAGTACTATGGGAAACCTTAACGGATATACTGGAGGGTAGGATGCTGAGCCATCCAGATGAAAGCATAATTCCAGTTGATCAGTGTCATATTGGCTGTGGATATTTGTAGCAGATGCTACTCGTTCCATAAATGCAGGCATACAAGATAAGGCACACTGCCTTCTCTACATCGAATTATATCTGAATCCAGAGCCCCATCCCACTAGGCTGTGGCAGGGCGGGGAAGTCAGTCTCAGCTGTTTGCTCATGCACGCTTGGGGGAGGCCCCCGAGGGCGGCTTGAGCTCCTGAAAGGCGAAAAGTGCCACAGACATTCAGAGAGGGGCAGCACATTTTCACCGCATCATGGGGCGGCCATGGATACCCACATTCTCTGTACCCATGTGCATCTTGAAGCCACTCACCTCTTAAGTGTGCATTCCAGGCCTGGACCCAGAAAGCTTTCCTGAGGCTGGAAGTCTTGTTGCAAACCTCAGGCCACCACTTCCCCCACAGGGCCCTGCGGGGAAGAGGCAGTGCGGTAGCTTCCTAGGCCTGGGGAGTCTCGCGTCCCCCCCACTGCTTCTGCTTCTGCCCTCGGGGGCATTTCCCTCCACCTTCTACTGGCATAGTCTCCTCAAGGAGGTTAAGCTTCTGCGGAGCAAACATCAGGAAAGGGATTGTCTTCTAGAAAAGTCTCCTTTTGATTGTCATATCCCAAATCTCCTTGGTAAAAGAAAACACAGGAAGGCTGCCTAACTTGTGGGGGGACCAGGGTAGGCACAAGAACAGTGAAAAACAGACACAAAGTACGATGTCAATTAATCATCCTGACATTTATTTTTGGTGATCTGGGCTATCAGTTAGGGATTTCAGTGATGGAAAAGCCACCGTATCGCAAGATCTAGACCTGCTCACCCTCACTCTCTCACCCATTGCAGCTGCTACGAGGGGTCTGCTTTTTGACTCACTACTTTAAACAATTACCCAAAGGAACAGCTTCCTGAAAGCAGAGCTTCCTGAGAAGAGACTAGAGGAGGAAGAAATTTCTATACCAAATATTTCTTTAAAAATATTTTTTGGATGAGTGAATGCCTGTAAAATAGTCACTGTGTATCCTTAATTTTAAATAAGTCACTCCTGTCGATTTGCATCCAACTTGAAGATAAATTTTTTTGTATTCTCAGCATTCATTTTTTTCAGTATTCATCCTTTGTTTTTGTATGTAAGATGTTTCTAAAATATAAAGATGTTTGTTTCTCTTTTGATTATGGATAACTGGCTTAGATAAAAGTGATTATTCTAGCCTGTTATGGAGCATTTTCAACACATGACAACAATAATATTCCAGTTAATTTCCAAATATATAAGCCAATATTTTAAGAAAAATAACTCTACTACCACAAACTACCAAAACCTGAATATATCAAAATAATTACCTGTTAACTAACTACATAGTTTTACACTAGAAGTTCATAGGGAATATTAAATTTCTTCTGTCCTGGTTTTTGAAAAGAAAATCATATTATTCTTTTATTTTTGCTTTTTTTTAAAATGGGAATTTCAACATTTGCTCTTAAACCTTCCCCTTCTCAGCTTTCTGGGGCTTCCCAGATTCCTCGAGGTGTTGCTGTGCCATTTCCTCTGAGTGGAGTTTACACAGTGTGGCTCCTGACATCTGGAAAATACATTACTATACAATCAATGTCAAGTACAGATCAATGACGCAATGGACAGATGCATTCAGTCCTTTTTAACAGCTATTAAATAGTTTGATTATATTGTTTCAAATATTTGGAAGTAACTTTTTTTATTTCTTCCCCATTCTTAGATCATTTTTGAAGCAGAACGTGGCAAGGGCAAAACTGGAGAAATCGTGCTGGATGGCGTCTTGCTGGTTTCAGGCTTATGTCCAGATGGCCTTTTATCTGCGGATGGTTGAATGTTACTGTTGTCTTTTATATCTATATATTGGGCTTATGCCAGTTCTGTTTTTTTGATATTGCACCATAAGACACCCCTGCTTCATTTTAGGAAAACAAACTGAAAAATTATACCAACAGAAACATTATGGTAAGATGCTTTTCTTGTGCAAGATGTGCCGACATTTGCTTTAAATATAGTACCACTGTGTCTTCTCATTCATTTTTGAATTTACAAAATGTGGTAAAATCTGTTCAGCCTTTTTCCCCCAAGTACATCTGATTTGTCTACCTGAGTTGATGAACCTCTCAATGCAACATTTTCAGAATTGCAAAAAATAAATAAATAAATAAACCCCAGGGCACAGGGGAAATATTTGCTTGGCTTTTAGGGCACTTCTTGGAAACTGTGATATCACAGACAGATTTTAACATAAGTGGCTTCGCCTGATCTTTTATATATAGCCAAGCTTGTATATTAAAGTTCTTTGTGATAATAATGTCCAAATAATCACCTTGTGGCATGGTTAAAGTTGTAAGTAAGCAAATGTGTTGCTGATGCTGTGTTTAATTATGTGTATGATTATTTACTTTGCTGGAAAATGTGGGTTTTATTCTTTTCTCTATGGAAGTACTTTATAGTGTTAAAAATTCTTAAAATTACTTCCTATTATGGAACACATGACTGCTTTATTAGGCATCATAAGTGCAGTGCAAATTAGCTTAAGTTGTTGAATTCAAGGCTTCAGAGAAATACCTAAAACTAAATTATGCAAGTAGCCAGATTCAAAAAAAGACCAATGCCTTCTTTTCTGTTTCTCTTTTCTTCTAAATTCAAGCACGGCTGTGTGAGGTATGAATCCTGAGCATATTCCCTGAGGATGAAAGTATATTGTATTTTAAGATTCTGGGTCAGAAGCAGGTCCAAAACCAAACAGATGGTTTCCCAGATACTTGCCTGTTACTGTGTAAAGCAGTGGAGGCACTGAACTATAGGAGAGGAAAGAGAGAAAACAGCCCACTTATTAATCTTTCAAATTTGTAGCCTCACTCCTCAGGACTTTTCATATAGAAACCCTTAGTAATCTTTTTTGTTTTTTAATAATCCTTCAACAATGTTCTCTCTAATATAGCCAATACATACAAACTTGTAAGATAGTGGGAAAAACCACATTGTTTTCCTTTAGTGTGAAATAATTTTGGCATGTGAAGTCCACACAGGACTGCAGCTGTGTCTGTTAGGCCCCTGCGTTTTCCACCACAGATCATAGTCTCGGGGACTAACTTTATGGACCCTTAAATACCAACATATTGTTTTAACTTCCAGTCAACAATGTATAGTGTCATGGAGCTCTAGCCTGTGCTTGCACTGAATCATTCGTTTGGGGAACCTCAGGCCGGGTATTTCAGCCATGACTCCCATAGCTGTCGTCCCTGGCCACCACTCAACCTGCAATCCCCCCGCCCCCTGGACAGTAAGTCTTAGGTTTCTACCCCTCCCCCCATCACACATGCTGCATTTTCTGGTCAACAAACTCCCCTCCATCTTAATTCATGCCAAAGATCTCTTCCTCTATCTCAGCCTTAGATGAACTGAGCTCTCTCCCAGGGCTACCTGTCCCTGTGCCGCCTTATCAACGTTAAGCTGCTTACTCTCCCACACTGCACATATGTGAGGGTCTGTATTTGAGGGTGGCATCCTCTCTGATCTACTCTGGTTCACAACTTCTTTCTCTATTTTCATGTAAAAGCCACTGTTCCTTGAAGGTGCAGTTAAATACCTCTAGTCTCTGTCCTCGTAGCCATTGTCATCAACCAACATGGTGACATCTATGCAAATGGCCCATCCAGTAGCCTAGCCTTACAGCTCTTTGCCTATTCCTGTTAACCTCACTCCTCTGTCCCTACCCCTTGGACTCGATCATCACCTCTGGACTCGTGAACTCCAGCATCAAACTCTGGCTTATCTGACTTTGTCTTCTTAATCTCCCCATCCCTATCCTTCGATCTTTTTGAAACCCCCATTTCCTTGACACCTCCATTTTCTCCCCGTCTCTTGGCTTCCTCCTAGCTTGATTCTCCTCTCTAATAGAACATAGTGGAGATTCCAAGGCCCACCATGCCTTCCAAGACACTTGCCAGTGGCCCTCCCTCCTCCAGGCCTGTGCTCTTGTGTCCTTCTGCCACAACTACCAGGCGGAGTGCCAGTCTGGATCAACCCCGCTGCCTTCTTTTCTCTATCCTGTCTCTGGGCTGCTAAGCATTGTTAGAGAAAATGACACTGTGCAGACAGTCTGGTTCTTCAACAGAACCATGATCTTCAACCTTTCACAGACTCTGGCTCTGACCACTGAATGGTGCTTCCTGTTTGCTTGGGTAGACTAGGTAACATTCACCAGGGTGTCCCTCATCCTCCAGCTTCCTGGGTTTAGATTGACATATTGCAATAATGGCACAAGCCAAAATTTTCGCCTTTGGATTTCTCTGCTCTGGGGTTTGCAAAAAGCCTCCTTGTCGTCAGGAAGGTCTCTCCTGACCCTCTCTTAGAAACCTCAGGAGACTTCAGATCCCAGGTGGAGGCTGGCTCCCTAACCTCATCTGTAAGATGACTGTTGGGACTTGGGCAACACCTAGACCCCTTCTGCTCAGGCACTTGATGCCTCCCTAAGACTGTACCCATCTCCAGCCAGGCCTGAGATCACTTATATTTTTTGTACTTGTCTGTCTGGGAGGCATGGAATACTTACAGGATGACTATGGAATACTTTTACCTGCAAATGTTTTCAGATCTGTTCCCCTGCTTGCAAGCTAATAAGTTGGCCTGTTGGTTTCATAGATACTTGGTAGAAAACATGAGACTTCTGGGTCAGAGATGAACTCTATTACTCATGGACAACCTGCTGCATTAATCTTGTCTCACAGGGGGCGGGGCAATGCAGAGGCAGGCCCACAGTAGCTTTGTGCCACCGCTAAGGAACTCTGAGCTTAGCAAACCCCCCAGTCTTGTAAGAGGACTGATAATAAAACTCTCCAACCTTTGTCGAGGAGGGAGACACTATTTTTGTCTTTGTCAGGAAACAAATCTGTGATCTAGAGGGAACACACTATCTCTGTTCTTTCAGGCTGTGGGCCCTACAAACATCCTTGACAAGACAGTACAGAACAAAAGCTGCCCAGGCCTCTGTGCAGAAGATGGGCAGAAACACCAGAAACCCATGGAGAATCGCCTCCCAACATCAGACTCTTTTCTGGGATCAGGAAGGTGAGGGGATGACAGAAACACTAGGTGCCAATGTTGGCTCCTGAGGAGTGCGTAACATTGCAGGTGACGCTCACCTTTGATACTACTGCGTTCTGGAGCCAACTTTTCCAGGACTGCTGTTTAAATCTTGTTCCAATCAGACCACAAGATATCCAGTGATTTAACTTCTGCAAAATAAATCATTCCACATTTTGAGGGAGAACTATCAAAGTCTTAGAATATGTTATAATTTGATACTCTCCTCCAGTAGTGGTTATTTGTTCTTGTGTCAAACACTCTTGCCTTCTAGAACATTTAAAGTGTTTTGGAAATGTGACAGGTAAAGTGGGTAATGACCACTTAGCATCATTTTAAGTAAATGCAGTTATTTTAGTGGGTGGGAAGCTATGAGACTGACAGTCCAAGTCACTGCTAGTTTCTTCCCAAGCACGGATAAGGGGCAGGGGTAGTGGCTCAGCATATGTTGCTATTTTTTAAACTGGCTTTTATCGAACACTGATGAATTTACCCCAGTACGTTGATGTTCAGTGAAATTTTTTTCCAACTCACTTTTGAAAGTGAGGTCCTCCAAGAAGGCTTAGACTGGGTCAACCTCTAAAATGCCAGTGTAAATGAATTCAACCTTTTTTCCTCTTTAATTCAGTAAGACAGGGACTGCAAATGTCAAAGAGCTGTGTTCTGTTTCCACTCAAAGGGTTGTGCTGGTTTTGTGTGGATGCGGCTTCCTCCTGTCTGGTCAGCAAGGTGAGGTAAAGTATTTTTGGGGATTTGCATAAATGTGGACAAATAAGGGTGATTTTTTTATGCAGAGAATGGAGTTGTAGATTGGAGTCATTATTTATGGCATTTGGAATGCTTACGTCTTTAAACATCAGATCTCTGCTTCACAAAAATTCTATCATTAACATGCATGTGAAAAAATTCTGTACAATGATTTATAAATAGACTTGTATCTTAGAGGCAGTAATACTTGTATCTTAGAGGTAGTGGTAAGAGTCTGGCCCGGAGCTACAAAGGGCTGCTCCAAAGTGGATTTAAGAAGAAAGGTTACATATGCGTGTATTTGACAAAAAGATCCTGTGTATATCTCTAATCCACTTGGGAGTGTAGTTTCAATTGCTTTCAGTTTCTAGGTCATTGTCTTATTTGTTCGTTCTGGGTTCTCCCACCCGTGGTGCTTTCTATCACAGGCTGAGTGCTGGAGTAACCGAGATAAGGCAAGAACTAGTCACCCTTTCCTTCTCAGGAATTTCCCCAGAGAGCCTATATATTTATTTCGCTGCAGTGTTGCCCAAAACACATCTGCAATTGCCTTTTTTTCCGGTATAAAAGTCATACAAGAGACTTGGTATTGTCAGTTTATGGTTATGTGCCATGTATGAGCAATAGCAGTATTCCGTACCCAGAACTCCCCTCCTCGGCATATACGCGATAGAAGTGCATAGCGGCTCTCTTTGTAATTGTCACCACGGAACGACTCAAACATCCGTCATGTCCCTTGTGAGTAGAATGGATAAGTGGCACATTCATTCAATGAAATGCTATCAAGCACTGAGAATGAACAAACTAATGCTACTCACAGCAACACAGATTAATTTTTTAAATGTGGCGTTGCTCAAAAGAAGCCACACATACTGTGTTGCTCCACTTAGATAAGCTTCAAGGTCAGGCACAGTTCATCTATGATGAAGAAGCTGGGACTGTGTCTACCCCTGGGGCGGGTGCCAGGAGGGAGCACAGAGGGGGACTTCCGGGGCTGGTCATTCTGTTTCTTGATGCCTTCTGAACGGGCACATTCACATGTGAAAATCATTGAGCAGGGCACGTAAGACTTGTGTGCTGGCTTTTCTACATATGTGTTATGCTGCAATAAAAATTGGCCTCAAAGTGGAAGTGCCCCCCCCCCTTTAAGATGAAGCTCATCTGTCTGACTTTGTGCCAGTTGACTTGGGACACCTAGAGTGAATTCACCTCCCGGTACCAGGCAGGTCGTAACTGAAGTTCCACAGACTCATGTACAGTCCAGCCACCAGTGACTCTTACATCAGGAATGTCTTTGGCCCGCCATCCAGGATACCAATGGACCCTGGACATCAGCTGGCTGCTGGAGATAAATGGCACTGGAGTCCCGAGGGGGGTTCAACAGGCCCGAGGGCTGTGGCCAGAGGAAATATTCCTGCTGCTCAGGAGTCTGGAACCCTCACTTGCCCTATAGCTATTGGTCCTCTGGACAGTGATAAAAGTTTCTACCTCCCCCTTCCTATCCCTGTCCCTGGCCTTGTAAAAAATCTTCTTCCTCATGAGTCCAAGCTGCCGTCAGTCACACACTCTCCTGCTGAATGTGAGACACTTTCCGCTTGCACCGTTCACTTTTCAGATCCTCTAGCAGAGTTCTAGCAGTGCCCCCTTGTGGCAGCCTTTGCGCATGCGTGCGGCCGCCAGCGGGCAAATAGCAAGTCTTCAGCATCTCCTGCTCCCTTTTTGCTCCATTTCTCCCGTCCCCGGGGTCTTGTGAAGGTATTCTTCTTTCTGGGTACCCAGAACCTTCCAATGCAGTCACCCCTGAGGTCTTGAAGCATCCAATCGTGCAGGCTTTCATTCTCTCCCAATTCAGCCTTCTGAACATTTATTTGTCCTATGTCCCATTTTGCTGGTGTCTGACAAGTGAAGGGAGACTACTACCCATACAAGATAACTCAGGCATCAGGAATAAAGAGCTATGACTGTGACCTTTCCTAGGTGCTATTTGCTCTTTTACAACAGCAGCTTCCAGTGTCTTAATACAAGAGAACGAGGAAGAAGGCATCGCCAGCACCGTGGAAGATCAGGGGATCTCTTCCATGGCTCTCAAGTCACACAGCCACATTAAGACAGGGGCTGTGCCAGTGTTTGCTAGCAACAAAAATAGATTTCAGCTAACTTGCAGCAAAGGGAAGTTACAGGAAGGCAGGTAGATGGCAAGGTCAGTAGTCCAGCCTTAGCAATGAGTTGCAGGGTTAGAAGCAGAACTATGGAGAAAAGCTGTTGCTGATCAGGATGCTACCATTGCCAGAATGATCTCACCGTATTAGTCTCCACGTTACTCTCTCTGCTCATAATTCACCTTCCAGGGACAGGTGGGCAATCAGCCCAGCTGAGGTCATGTGGCTCCCTCAGGCTAGAAAAGATCGGGCACCTGATTGGCTATTTAGAAGGTGGGCTGAAAGCTGCATGACCCAAACCCGTCGAAGTCCACCACGCGGACTCCATCATGTAAAAGTTAGTATTGAGTATATGGCATTGTCCCAGGCAACAAACATGCCAATCTAAGTGACTTACCTTGGTCATGACAAAGTAGTTGACGCCTTCATTCTCTTCAGCAACTAAAAGAGTAGGTGGTGTTTGGGTCATGTTGAATAGCAACCAGCAAAAACATGGTTATATGAGCCAAATGATGCAGCGACTACAATGTGTTAGGTTGTAATGGGAGAAAAAATGAAGCTGAGATGGAAAAATGCTTCTCTTGGGCACCGTAAATCAGAACGGTACACTTCTGGCCAAATGTGTCTCCCCGTGAAGACTCAGAAAACCTGGCGTGAACATGCATATCCTTTGTATTGTCATGTCTGATGAATGGCCCCCTCTGACAGTACGCCAGGGCCATGATGGAAGGAGGGCTGTGGACGGCATGCACAGCGTCTGTCCGTGGGAATGAGCACGGACGCTGCACGGTGCAAGAACAGAAGACCAAGGAAGCACGCAGCACAGACCGGTGACTTAGTTCAGTGCACGCATCTTGCTACTCTGATGACTGCTATTATGAAAAGACCTCCCTTTAAAAGGAAAACCTGAGAACCAAAAGGAGGTGAGCCACTGCATGGAGCAATCGCCTCATCAGGATCACTGGCAGACTGTGTTCCTCCTAGTAACAACGAGCCACTCTGACGGAAGGGAATCCCAGGTGGTCTCAGCTCACATTTCTGAACAGTAACACAAAGAGCAATTGAGGCAGGCAGAGGTCTTTAAGTAGAGTCGGCATTCTTTTGTCCCATTGTCTTTTTTGTACTTTTTCATACTTTTCTGTTTAAATGGAATTTTGAAGCATCCCTAGTAGCAAAGTAATATAAATGCTGTTCCCTTGCCTCTGAATTTCCATCCTATGATAGGCACCGCCATGTGATTGAAACTATACCTCTGGTCCTCCATTTCTCTGCTAATCTGTTGCCAGAAATCTATGCCAGAATAACTCACATTCTAGAGAAATAAGCAAAATGCACAAATGGTGTGGAAAAGGAGACCAAGAGGTATGGAAATCACCTAAAGATTACTACAAGTATAAGGGGATGTTGAATGGGACTTTTCCTGACTCTGTTTCTCCCAGGGGCCCAAAGCTAAGCACAGTGTTAAGGGCCCCGCTGGTTCTAAAGAGACACGCTAGACACATCTACTCAGGAGAGCCCAGAACCACTTCCACCACCTGTGGCCCCTCACCTGCAGAGGGAGTGGGCTCTGCTTCCAAGGCTTGGTGGGGGACAGAGCTGCTGGGGTTTTCCCAGGGCTGAGTGTGCATCAGGCAAGTAGCTGGGGTCAAGTTTTCTTGGACCTCCCCCCAAGAGGCCTACCTGCAGGTGAGGTGACCCAACAGAAAAAGACTAGATGGGATGTACCACCAAAAGCAGGAGCCAGTAGTCAACCAGGCATTGTATTATCTGAACCAGGGAATGGGTGAGTAGGGGCCTCCAGCAAGTGGAGGGGGATGAGGGAGGGGGTTTTAAAAAAAACCACCAAAAGTGAGTCCACAAAAAGAACAAAAGAGACAGCATTTGGACATCAGCACACAGAGAGCTCCAATACCAGGTATGAATGTCATTAACTGTATTAGTGTCCTGGGACCGCCATAACAAACAGCCACAAACTGGTGGCTTAAAACAAAAGAACTTACTCTCTTACAGCACTGGAGCCAGAAGTCCAACCTCAGGAGGTGGGCAGGACCACACTCCCTCTGAAAGCTCTAGGGGAGAGTCCCTCCTTGCTTCCTCCAGCTTCTTGTGGCTCCAGGAGTTCCTTGGCTTGTGGCTGCATAATTCCAGTGTCCACCTTTGTCCTCATGTGGCCTCTCCTCTGTCTCTTATAAGGACACTTGTCATTGGATTTAGGACCCACCTGGGTTATCCAGGATGATCTCATCTTAAAATCTTTAACTTAGTTATATCTACAAAGATTCCAGGTTCCAGGGGTTAAGAAGTAGACATACTATCTTCTGGGGGGGCCACCATGCAACCCACAAACTAATCAAATAAGACCTTTTTCACCACTCTTTCCTCCTCCTGCCCTCACCCTGGAAAGACCAGAAAATAGTGGGATAAGGGTGCAATGAGGAAAGTGAAGAAATTGATGCACATGTCTGTTCCACAGAGTTACAGATCACACCTGAGCTGAGGGAGGGGCAGAGCTTTGAATTGGATGAGTGGTTGAAGTTTTGATCTTATTAGGCTGGACGTGTTAATGATGTAAAAATAAAAGAGTGTTTCTCTAGATCTGAAGGTTACTGGAAAAGCTGTGGGATTTGCTGAAGCCTCAAGCTCCAGGCCTGGAGCAGCCAAGGGGCAGGGAAGAGGGCCAACAGAGCTTGTTTCAAGGCAATGGGGAGAAAAAATAAATGTTTCTTCTTACACCCTATGAAACCCAGCCTGTTCAATAAATTAAATTTTTAGGTGTCTCACTTTGTTCTTGTGATAGAAACAATCTTATAGCAATAGCCTTTTGAAACTAAAGTCTCAGGTTATGTCCAGGATGGGCCTGCAGTATTTCAACAATTTTTAAAACCGAGTCACTGTTGCTTCTTTACAAATTACCCCCTTTAGTGTTGTTCTTGTCTTTCTTCCTTCTGAGACAGAGCAGGGAAATGGGACAAGGGACATGCCATTGCAAAATCTACTTAACTTAAGAAAAAGGCGAAGTTTATTCTTTAACTTAATCTATATGCTGTTCTTCCTTTTCTTCCAGCCCCTTAATCAATTTAGTAACTTTGTAACCAGGACGAGAGACAGACCTCCTAAGTGTAAATGAACTTAAATGAGTAAGGAATGCTGAGACCAAGATCAACAGTCACCTAAATAACTCTGTTCCTAAGACAAAACTTCAAAGGAATTATGAATCACCTGTATACATCATGCCTTATGCCAACCCTACCCCAAAGTCCCTATATATAAAATCCCAGGCCTAAAACCGTTAAGCGCACCTCCTCTCAGGTTGCCTGCACTTCCGTCTTAGTGTGTACTGTCTTATAGCAAATAAACTTTCTTATTTCATAAGCCGATTGCACTTGTCTCTGAACTCTTTTCCATGATAAAGGTAAGAATTCTCCAATCTCTACCTCCACTGGTAAATGTCTTTCTCATTTTGCTATTTCATTCAGCTTTCTAGTCTTAACAATCCTTTTCTCTGTCCCTGTTTTATTTCAGATCAGTAGGGAAGTGGAAGTTCTCAGGACATAAACTCACTCCATCCAGTTCTCCATGGCTCCCCCAAATTCTGGAGTGGTAGGGATAGAATTCCCAGGCCATGCAGATCAAACAGACTCCTGGCTTTAGGCGTTGGCAAGGGATTTTCCCTAAACCGAGCAGAGTTCAATGAACTTCCCTTTTCTCACTCTGTTCTTTCCTGCTCTCTACTGCCTGCTCAGCTGTTGACGTTCGCTTCTACTCTTGCTTTAATGAGTTCCTTTCTTACCTATACTCATCCGACCTGTTCGTGAATTCTTTCTAGATCAGAGTCAAGAACCATCCTCAGTTTGGGTTGAGGTTTCACCTAGTGCACAGGAAGAGACCTCCCCAGAGGCAGCTGCCTAGCAACACTTCTAGGTAAGATTTATTATATTACTCAATTATAGAATTGCCCTGCTTCCCGACAGCATCCAATCCAGAGCAAAGCGCTGCTTCCTTGAACCTTCCCCCAAGTTACCTTAACAGTAGGCGATCAGCAAAGAAGGCTGCTACATTCTCTAGTTCTACCACCGCCTTGGTTTTATTAGACCCTTGCAGGGAGAGAATACGTACAGGTGAGAAGTGCAGGATGCACATGGCTACTTAATGAATGTTTACTACTTTCGCAGTGATGCGTGCTACGTGTGCAGTCAGTAATTACTTGTTGAATTAATTACTGTGTTCAATAAATATAATTCACATTTTTGTCCAAAGTTTTGTCAACAATTAGATGAGCACTGTCTTTAGCGGCAGCAGAAAGGGTACGTTAAAGAGTAAACAAACTGCTGCTCTAAAATATTGGCGGGGCTAACGTTTTTCAGTTCAGGGCCTGGTGCGGGTCTGTCGGCTCCCTCTTGCTAAGTCGTCCAGGGAGCCGCGGAGAGCCAGCCGTCCGGCGCTGACCGTCCTACGCAGGCGCGACTCCCTTGGCACGCATGCGCTGGGCCCCAGGGCAGTGCCCTTTGCTCTGCGGGCTGGGACTGGCTGAGCCTTCCTGGTCCCGCCCTGAGGACCAGAAGTTCCCTCTGGACTTGGGGCGCTCTGACGGTTCCTGGGCTTTCGCCCGCATTTCATGGTGAGCCATGCTGCGGGTTGGCTGGAGTCCCTCCCCGCCGCAGCTCCGGGAGGCTCTTGGGCGCCCTGGGCCGCTTAGGCTCGAATGTGCCCGCGCGTCCTCTTGTCTAGCCGGAGGCGCCGGGGTGGGCAGATCCCTCGGCGCCGCCGCCGCTTGTGTGCTGGGTGCCAGGCTGTCACTGTAGGACGGCTTGCAGCAGGCCTTGCTTGTCTCCACCCCACCCACCGGAACCCAGACTCGGGCGGGAGCGGGCCAGTGGGCTGGCCCCTTTCACTCGCTGTGCTGTTGCTAGGGATCGCCGTAATAGAACTCGAAACCTAGCACGTTATTGGGTGAATGTTCAGCAACTGTGACGACGCCCCTACCAACATTTGGCATCGTTTCTCTCCATAGAGGAAGGGCCTGCTTGTGTAGCTGGAGAGATGTACGTGGGCAATGGCTAGGAACTTAACATTTCTCTTTAGATCTTAAGCCTAAGGATCCAAACAGACCTGGGGTATTGCTGACTTGTTACCAGCTTTTGGAAATGTCTCTGCTCTCTTCTCAGGGTTTAGGCCAAATGTGTACACCTGCCCATACCATAGTATTAGTTAATATTTACAAGCTTTTATATGCAGTCAACAGATAATTGAGGGCCTACTCTTGCTTGTACTGTATAATCTCTATTTTTGATATGTGTTCAGAAGCTAGGGATATGGGTGTGTCTCAATATTATCTGTATTACTGTTCGGTCTAGAACTGTGTTGTCCAAGATGGCAGCCACTAGCTACATAAGGCTATTATTAGCACTTGAAATGTGTCTAGTCGGAGTTGAGATGTGCAGTAAGTGTAAAACAGCAAAATTTGGAGAATTAATATGAAAAAGAGAATGTAAGGTATCTCATTACTTCTATATTGATTACATGTTGAAATGGCAATATTTTTGGGTACTCAGGGTTAAAATGCTATTTATTTCACCTGTTTAGTTTTTAGCATGGCTACTAGAAAATCTAAAATGATATCTGTGGCTTGCATTATATTTCTGCTGGACAGCACTGCTCTAAAAAGAGGTCAGCAAACTGGCCTGCACCCAAATCCAGCTTGCCTCTCTGAATGAAAGATTAACTAGAGCAAAGCCATACCCATTCACTTATATATTGTCTATGGCTGCTATTCCTGCTACAAGAGGAGCATAGCTGAGTAGTCCATATGCAGATTGGATGGCCTACAAAGCCTGAAAGATTTATTATCTGGCCTTTTACAGAAAAAGTTTGCTGACCCTCTCCTCTAGAACAATGCCTGGTATGGTAGATAGATGTAAACCTATGCATTGTAGTCCTATGTAATTGTCAGTCAGGCCTACTGTGTGGTAGACATAGTTCTAAGGACTTTTTAAGGAGTATCGCGTTTAATTCTCATAATAATCCTAGGGGTTGGATTTCCGCCATTTTGTACATGAGGAAATTGAGACACAGAATGTCCAAGAAACTTACCCAGTGTGCCCAAGACCTCTCACTTTTGGGAACTGTGCCTTCCTGATCCTCCCTATCCCTAAATGGCTTGACTCCTGGAGTCCACTTGATTAGCCCACAGTAGGCACCATGCTGCTTTTTACTTTTGAACTAGAAATTTTTAAAAGGAGTTTTTGAGCCAGAATTGAGATGAGGTTGGTCTCCTATGGAAGAAGCTGAGGGGCAGTGGGCTTAGGTGCAGTGGACACAAGCAACCTGCTCTGTAGTGGAAGAATGAAGCTCACGGGCAGAGAGAAAGAGCATTTTGAATGCTCTTTTCTCATTTAACAAAAAAAAGATTTGTCTAGTAATAGTAAGCTCTGGCCAGGTGTTGCCAGGTATGTATCTGTGAATGAAACATACTCTTTTATGGTTTTGTGGGGAACGCAGATGGAGCACAATTTACTGTGAAATGCATCATGAAAAAATAGTGTGCAAATATTTTATGTTTTTAACAGGATACCTCATCTGTAAAATGGAGATGAGCCATATCCCTGTCTTGGCGTTATCGTGAGGATTGAGATGACTTGAGTGTGTATGGCACATAGAGCTGCTCAGTACATGTGCATTGCCTTCCACAGATAAGAGGTAAGGGAGGGACTGAATAGGGGGGTTTGGGTGCATTGTGACACTTAGAACCCTGCAGTCACCACTTGTAATTCACAAGAGTCTCAGGTGAGTTGCGCACAGCAGGCGTTTTAATATTTCCTGACTGAATTGTGCTCATCTAGCAAAACCGGAAGTCAGGCTCTGTGCATTCAGTCTAGGAGCAGGACCGGAGCTCTGGGCTGCTGGCAGTGTAACAGGACCATCCTGCTGTAGGAGGGGATTTGTGCCTGCGTGTACAGAGCAGTGGCAGCAGCTCTGGTTTAAATCAGAGTCGCTTGGAGAGCTGAGAAAACATGCAGGCCTACCCTCAGAGATTCTGAGTCACTCTGTCTGGGGTGAGGCCTTGGCATTGTTTGGTTTTGCTTTTGCTGTTGAATTCTTCCAGATGATTCGGATTTGCAGGCAGGCCTGAGAACCACTCACGGTGAGAGAGAGGCTAGTCTTAGGGAGCTGCTGGAGCAGAGCTTGGGGCTGGGAAGGGCAGTGCCCACAGAAGAGGTGGGGACTTGCCCTCTCCTGGGCAGGACCTTGGCTCCATCCTGAGAGCAGAGGGGGACCTCTGGAGGCCTTTAGTGGGAAAAGGAAGGACTGCCTTGGGGAGATCTGTACTAGAGGATGACCCCGCTAACCAAGCGCCGGGAATCAGAGTGAAGGTGGTGAAGGAGCAGTTGGAGCTGGCCAGGTGATGGGGAGCCCAGTATTTTTCCCGCATGTGCCCCCCAAGGGTTTTGTCTGTCCTTGTGGAAATACCATGTGTTATAATTGGTATATGGGTTTTTGTCTGTATTCCTCCCACTGGGCTGTCGGCTCCTTCAAGACAGAAAGTATCTCTTTAGGCTCAGCATCTCTCATGCACTAGATGTGTACTAAATACTTACTGAATGAACCACGTAGAACTGTGAAGTGCATCCACAGCCTAGTGGGTCTTCTTCTGGCAGTTTTCAGAACTTTATATCCCAGCGGCTTCCACACTATACCCTTCCAGGGCAATCAGTATGCTTTATAGCCACATGATTGTCCCATGGTGGGATTAGAAAGTTTGACAGGATTGAAATGTTGTCAAAAATAGGGAGGAGAAGGCGGTGCCTCAAAAAATGAAAAATAGCATTACCATATGATCCAGCAATCCTACTTCTGGGTCCATATTGAAAAGAATTGAAAGCAGGGTCTCCAGGAGATATTTGCACACCCGTGTTCTTAGCAGAATTAGTCACAGTAGCCAAAAGGCAGAAGCTGCCCAGCTGTCCATCAACAGATGAGGGGATGAGAAAAATGTGGTCTATCCACACGATGGACTATTACTCAGCCTTAAAAAGGAGGGAAATCCTGACACCTGCTACAACTTGGATGTACCTGGAGGATGTTATACTAAGTGAAATAAAACAGACACAACAAGACAAGTACTGTATGATTCCACTTATATGAAATATGTGAAGTAGTCAAATTCATAGAGATAGAAAGTTAGAATGGTGCTTACCAGGGGCAGGAGGACTGGGGAGTGGAGAGTTGTTGTTTAATGCCTTCAAAGTTTGTTTCATGAGATGAAAAGAGCTCTGGAGGTTGGTCGCACAACAGTGTGAATGTGCTTAACACTCCTGCCGCACACTGAGAAATGGTTAAGGTGGCAAATTTGATGGTATGTGTATTATATCACAATTAAAAATCAAAAATAGATAAATATGGAGGAGAGGTAAATGAAAAAGACATGTGAAAGGAAGAACAAAGTGCTTACCCATGAAGATAGGCTTCTATAGATTTACACCAGGAAAAGAAAGTTTCGCTGGTATGACAAAGTGCCGCTCTCACGGCCCCGAAGCCCAGAAGTTACTGTCAAATTCCTCTGCAGAATCTCCTTGAGACTCTGACCCTTTGTTGAGAAATTCTAACCTGAGTTAAACATTGCCTAACCTGCAGGCACTCTAGGCCTGTCTCTTATTAACCACCCAGCTGACAGCCAGCAAAACTTTGATCCCAGTCTCCTCCGGTGGTGATGCATAGAGAATGAGGATAGGAGGCAGGCGGGGTAAATGTTCCTTCTCTGTTAGGAAACTTCCCAACAAGTGGGGGAGGGCTCAAGTGTAGGATGCAGTGGAGGCCTAACCAGCATGACATGGCTGCTTGACTTCCTCCAGATCCCAGGATCTCAGGCAGACAATTCCATGAGAAACGTCGAGCCACTGAGGACGTGTATTTCTCATTTTTCTGTGCTGTTTTGCCTATTCTTTGTTTAATCAGCCTTTGATTCTTAGGGAGACCTCTTTTACTGTTTTCAGTCTTTAAAAGTGGAATTTTAAAAAGGAAAATAAAAAATCTTGAAGTACTGATTGTCGATAATTAGAAAAATGACAGAGAAAAAATTGACAGCTCCAGTCGTCTACATTCCGGCTCCCTCTGGTGACAGATGTGCAAGGCTCAGAATCGTGGTCGTGTTTGAGGTAGCCCCGCAGGAAAACACAGTAGGAACCTCATGGTTGTGGCCAATGTACTTGGCTCCTCAGGGGAGACTCGGCTGCTTTGGGGTCAGTGATGGGCTTCTGAGGCAGGTGTGAATGCTGCTCTGAGGGCAAAGCCGTGGCGATGTAGCTAGCACCTGTGTCATCCTCTGGGTCCAGCGGGAAGGGAGAAGTTGATTGATCCATTTACCATGCCATTTTTCAGTAGGCCAGTATCTTAAATATGTAATTTATCATGAAATTATAGAAGACATTAATAACTTTTCTGATTATGAAAATAATACATACTCATCATCGAAAATACAGAAAAGAGTAAAAGAACAAATAAAAATCACCTAAAACCTTGCCATTCAGAAAATGCCACTGTAAAATTTCATGTTTCTGGTTTTGGCTTTTTCTTTTCACATGTGATTTTTAAACAAATTCTGGATCAGATGCTATGTTGTTTTTAAATAACAACTTTACTCTTTGAAATGTGTATGTTCACATTTAGGCCACATGGGCAGGTATAGATCCAAGGGTATATAATTTATATGCCATACAATTCACCTATTTAAAGTGTATATAGTTCAGTGGTTTTTAGTATATTCACAGTTGTGCAACTCACCACCACAATCGACTTTAGGGAAGATTTTTTTCACTTCCCCCAAGAAAAATTGCACCATGAACACCACTCCCCTTTCCTTCCACCGCACTGGTCCCTCCTCCCCAGCCCCAACCACTAATTTACTTTCCATCTCTATAGATTTGCCTGTTCTGGACATTTCATATAAATGGAATCAGGCAATATGTGGTCTTCTATGTCTTTAACTCAGCATAGTGTTTTCATAGCTCATCCATGTTGTAGTGTATGTCATCATTTCATTTCTTTTTATTGTTAAGGAATAGTCCATTGTATGGATATACTATATTTTTAAAAATCTTTTCACCAGTTGATAGTTATTTGGGTTGTTTGCATTCTTTATCTACTATGAGTAATGCTATTAATATTCATGTACAAGTTTAACCATTTGGAACCTTCTAGTTTCTCCTATGTTTGAAGAAAATTCTTCCACATAGAGCTTCCACATCTTGCATTTCCTTCAAGTAAATTTATAGAAGTAGAATTGCTGACTAAAAGGACATTATATTTTACAGCACTTGTCAGATGGTTTCTAGGAAGACCACATTAATTCTCTAATTGCTCCAGTGTTGTTAGCTTGTGTGTGTTCAGTGATGGTGTCAAGTACACTAACGTGAGAATCCATTTTGTTCTGAAAGGACGGGGTCCCTGCCATTGAAATGCGTATGTTCACATTTAGGTCACATGGGCAGGTATAGATCCAAGGGTATTCTTTGGTCAAAGTTAGTACATTATGTGGAGAGAAAAAAAGACTGGCTAGATAAACATTTGCCTGTCGAGGATGAGATTCACACAGACATTATGATCAAGCAACCTTTTATACCTAAAAGTGAAAAAAGGAAAAAAGTTAATGGAAGCAAATTCTGGCCTAGGGACCAGCTAGTCCAAAGTCATAAGTCATCTGGATTGCTTAGTCTGAACTCCTACCCTGCTGTTTAGACAACTCAGACATCAGGCAGTGCCACCTTTTGGCTTTCGGGGCCCATCAGACCTGGGTCTGGCTGCCTCCCAACCTGTGCTGTCTCACGATCTCTTTAGATCCCTGGGACATCTGAACAGTATCTCCGTTTTGCCCTGCTTCTCATTCTTTTATATTCAGAGAAGTACCACTTAGAGATCATAAAATCAGCAAGTAGTGTAGTTATGTAGCTGAGTATGGTGGAAAATAGTCCTGCCTCACTCAGCCTTACCCTGTTGATGCTGATACTGGCCTGATTTCATCCCCAACATGACCTCAAATTCCATCCAAAGGAATTGACTAATCGTGATCTGGAAAAATCATTGGTTTGAAAACTTAAAGATGGAAAAAGTTACAGCAGATCTTCAAACAAGCTTCTTTTAAGCAACTGTTAATGCAGAAGCTGTTGACAGTGTCGCCTTTTAACTACTAAGAAGCAGACTTTTGAAACTGAGCCATACTACATTGCAGATTCCATTTTCTGACATCGCACCCGTTTTTATTGCATAACTCTCAGAAAACCCTGCCGAGGTGACTGGCAGAGGGCGCTGTGCTACTATCAGGAAGCTGCGACTGGCAAATAAGTGCTTAAGAAAATGGAAACCTCTTTTCTCTTTTCTTTGTAGCTGTCAAGATGTCTGACAAGAAGCAGATAGCTGCCAGAGCTTCCCTTATTGAGCAATTGATGTCTAAAAGGAATTTTGAGGATCTTGGCAACCACCTTACTGAGCTGGAAACTCTTCATGTGACTAAGGAGCTTCTCCAGGAGACTGATGTGGTCAGGACTGTGTACAGAGTCCTCAAAAACTGCCCCACGGTGGCTTTGAAAAAGAAAGCCAAGTGTTTGCTGTCCGAATGGAAAGCTCTTTATAAGGATCCTGACTTCAAACCAAGGGACAGCCCTAATAAATTATTCCCGACAAGTGGAAATGAAGACAATTCAGGTCTTTCTCATGACCCAAGTCAGAATGATACATTGGGCAGCTCTTGTTCTAAATCCTTGCTATCACCCCAAGATGTTGCAAAAGCCATTGACATGATTATGCCTGACAACAGCACCAATCAAATGGAACCTAAGGAAGAGCATCTCAGGGGTGGTGACCCTAAATCCACCATCAAGAGGTCAAGGGAGCTGCTCGATCCCGCAGTGCCCATGAGAGCTAAATGCACAGAGCTTCTTTATGAAGCTTTAACTAGTTCCTCCGCAGATCAGCCCAAAGCTGATTTGTGGCAAAACTTTGCAAGAGAAATTGAAGAGCACATTTTCACCCTTTATTCAAAGAACCTCAAAAAATATAAAACTTGTATCAGAAGCAAAGTTGCCAATCTGAAGAACCCCCAAAATTCTCATTTACAACAAAACTTGCTCTCTGGAATCACGTCTCCAACTCAGTTTGCCGAAATGACAGTCATGGAAATGGCAAACCAGGAACTGAAGCAGTTGAGGGCTTCCTACACAGAATCGTGCATACGGGAACATTACCTTCCCCAAGCCACAGAGGGCACACAGACCAGGAAAATAAGATGCAGACGTTGTGAGAAGTTCAATTGCAGGGTCACCGTAATCACCAGAGGAACACTTTTCCTGCCAAGTTGGGTGCAGAATTCAAACCCAGGTGAAGAAATGATGACCTATGTAATCTGTAATGAATGTGGGGAGCAGTGGTACCATAGCAAGTGGGTGTGCTTATAACTGTCAGCTAGTCTTCTCTTAACAGCGGATACCCAGAATGATACTTTTTAGTAAAGCGTGCCACCCTTTCATGCTTGTTTTTGAAATCTTATAAACGGTATTCTTAAAACAATCCTAAGAAGGAAAGAAAGTCATTTGCTGAAGCTCACACCCACCACCACTAAAAATTGATAGTTTGGGGAGAGAGAGCGCATGACTGTTTGCATTATGTCTTGTGGCCACTCAGAGCGGTCAGGAGCAGGTCAGCATGGCCTCGGAGCCGGTTAGAAATGCACACTCGCAGGCCCCATGCTTCTGGATCCCAGTCTGCATTTTGGCAGGATCCCCAGGGAATCCTGCCCTGAGTGATCAGAGCCCTGTACTTCTCAGCAGTGGCTGTGCATGAGTCATTTGGGGAGCTCTGAAAGCCCACTGGTGCTGAGGGCCCACCCTACAGCAGTTAATCTGAATCTATGGGCTGCAACCCAGGCATCACCATTTCTTTTTTAATTCCTCAAGTTATCTTAAGATGCAGTCAGAGTTGAGAACTACGCATGCATAGGCTCTCACTTGATCCTTTTCACAGAGCTAAGAAAAGAATGTTATTCTGTGCACTTTACCAGTGAGGAAACAGGCCCACAGAGGTGCTGTCTTGGCCAGGCTGCACAGCCATAAATAGCCCAACTCAAACTGCTCCCAGGTTTTCTTCTAATCGGCTGTCTGAGACTGCCTCAAGATTAACTTGTGAGAAATGTGTTCCTGGGGTTGTGGGACTCACTGAATAGTATCCTTAGGCTCTAACATTGGATAACTAGAGCTTCATTTTTTCACCCTCTCTTTTCTCACTTTACAGGTCTCCCTTGAACCACAAAAGTTACTCTGTAACTAATCTCACAGGGAGAATTTTGTTTAGAGTCCTCTCACCTAGTAAGGAGTCATGTATTTTTTTTCTTCACACAAGTTCTCCAGGGTGAATAAATACTATGACATTGGTTTCTGATGCTAGGCGCTCTTCCTGTTGTCAAGGACATGTGTGTTGGGTCAGTAGGGGAGGAAAAAAGGCGTCCTAGGCTCTGGAGCTGGGACTCTGCAAACTGGACTGACAAAAGACAGATTAACAAGAGAAAAACAGTTTATTAACATGTGCAGAATGATACACACAGGAGAAACTCAGTGATGAGTGACTCAAAGGGATGGTTGGAACTGGGCTTATGTAGCATCTTAGCAAAGAACAATGAATTTGTAGAGAAGTAAGAAGACAAAGGAAAAGGACTTTAGGCTTTTCAGGGCAGCAACCTGGGAAGGTAAATATATGGAGGAACTAATGGAAGATCATGGTTATTTAGTAAGGTTTGTTTGTGTGGACCCCTCTCGGTGCCATCTCATCTCTGGAGCTAAGATTGTTACCACTGTCCTGGGACAGAATCCACAAGGGGAATTTACTATGTTCTGCTTTCAGACCAATGAGGGAGGGCAGAGAGCACATTCTGTGTCTGCTTTTCTCCCTTGCCGACAGCCCAGCATGGTCCGTGTGCCAGGATGGCGTGTTTTGATGTGGCGTACTTTGAACCCCTGTAGGTCTGAAGTTCTAGTTCTGCTTTTGTAAACACAGGCGTTCATCTGTCAGTGGAAGTCCCTTGCCTCAGACTTGGAACCTACTGACATTTGTCTGTTAAATGAATTGAAAAGATAATTTCTTTGAGGCCTTTGCAAACAGCTTTTAACCAATCTGTATAAATGTTTGAACGCAACAAGCCTTCTATGTGATTAAAGCTGATCCTTTCCTCTTTTAAAAACTCATAGAATGTAAAGCATTGTAGTTTTAACAAGTTTACTTCTTAGTTATCTACAGAGCTACCCGTTTCACCAGTTCTTTTCTCCTAACCTTCCTAACTTCCTTTGTCAGTTCTCTGAAGATCTAACCCTGGCTCGTAACAGCATTCCCCAAAAGGTACATAAAACGAAAATAAATTTGTTTTCATATGGTTTTGAAGAAGTCAGCTTAAGGCCATCAAGTATGAATTCTCTTTGGATATCTCTTCTCCCAGAGCTGCTTATCATGATATAAAAAGTCTTTCTAAAGAGAAATTTGCAAAGTCACCTAAAATGTCAAGTTTCACAAATTGTGGTTTCATGTGATTTGCAATGATCTTAAAAACTGTTCAGTGGTTGTAAAAGAGCACAGCACATGAAAACCAAGCATTATTCAGTTCATATCAGTGTTTGGTTTTTGGTTTGGGGTGTGTGTGTGTGTGTGTGTGTGTGTGGTTTTGTTTGGTTTTTTTGATAGTTTTTATAGTGGAATTCTGCAAATTTCATTTGCAGACAAATAAAAGCAGTTGAAATGGAAATTCCTTTACTGTCCGAGATACAAAAAGCTGGGTTGTCTTCCTCATTTCACATCCACTTTGTCAGTGAATTTTGCAAATAGAGATAGGAAAATAGTAATCCTGGGTTTTTTCTTTTAGCCAGTGAGACAGCATTACATTGTCTAAGTATAGGTAATCAGTCACTCCTTCACATCCTATGTCTTCGCCCATAAAAAAGAAAGCATTTTTCTTTGAAATTGGTGGTGGAGTAAAGGATCTTTCATTTAATTTAAAATCATATTTCCAGGAAGAGCAGGTACAAAGGCCCCAGGGCAGGGGTGCCTGATACAGACAAGGCACAGCAAGAGTCCCTGGAGCTGAAGCACAGTGGCAAGGGGAAGAAGGAGGACAGGTGGAGCGAGAGGGCCAGCAGGCTCAAGAGGGCCCTTGTTAGTCATCGTAAGGACTTTGGGGCTGTTCCAAGCCCACTGGGAAGCCATTGAAGCTAGGGAGTTGGTAGTGATAAGATTTGAATGACCTTTAGGAAGGCTCCCTTGGGCTGCTGCGTTAAATTAGATGGGGAGGGAAGCAAGGACAGATGCAGGGACACTGGTGAGATGGCCATAGGATGGACCAAATGTCATTTAACTGGTTTCAAACAAAAGTACACAAAGACTGGTCTCCCTGCATCCTTACAGACAAAGCCCTTGGTGATAGGGTTCACGACACACTACCCCAAAATCTGGCACCTTGGGTCATGGAGTATTTTAAGCTGAAGGAATTTGAGAATTGGCAGGTGCAAGGACTCTGTGATTCCCCTGCAGCAGGTCAGAAAACCCTCACATGAGAGGTGCCCTCCCCATAGCCGGAGAAAAGGCACATCCTGACCTGTGAAGGTGGAGGGACACCCACAGGAATGCAGCCACGAAGGCTTCCCCCAGTTTCCTAGGCTTAGCTCAGACCTTCTTGTCCCATCACGTTTTTGCATTACTTTCATTGCTTATCAAACCTAGTACAGAACACTCAGGTTTAGGGGTTTCTTCCTGTCTTCATGTCCTTCTGAAGGCTCCCACATACAACTCATATTACGTAAGTGTGAAGAAATAATAAAATGGTGATAACAACAACGCAAAAAGTGTGAATGCTTTTCCCTTACAGTCTGTTCTTTGTTATGAGCCCCAGCAGAGAACCTAGATGGGTAAAAGAAAAAATATTTTTTTCTTCCCTGCCTTGGCAGTGCTGCAAATGGATGTTTCATAAAATACAACCAAGGCCCAATTCCTTACCTGTAGCCCATAATAACAAACAGCAAACAGCACAGAAATTCAGAACCATGCAAGTATAGCCCGGATCCGGGTTACCATCGTTACAGGGAACCACTGTATAGTGCATAGACATTAGCTGTTACACCTGAATGTAGAGGGCCGCTCTTCATGGATTTTCCCACATCACTCTCCTTTTGTCCATGTTACTTTTTTTAGATAAAAAGTTGGATACAATTGTAGCTCTGTCTCTTCTCCAAGCGCTTCCTGTGATGAGAGGCCCCTTTCATTCCCTAGTACCATTTCTAAATAGCGGTCAGGAAGCCTGGAGCTGGCCGTGCTCCACTGCCTTTGCAAGGGCTCACTTTCATCTTTCATCTTTCAGGTCAGTTTGCTTTGTTATTTATAACTTCCCACTAAATGCAAAATAGTTTACGAAAATCTTTTTCTGTGCTCAGAGGCATTTACTGTAAGTACCTAGATTATAGAAGATGCCTTCTTGCTTTCAGAAGAGGCCACGGTCCAAAAGGAGAACTGATGACAACTTTATAAAATCTCATTTGTGTTATTATTTAAAATTAGGCTTCCAGAGGTCAGAAGTGCTTATCTACATTATCAGAAATGCCATGTAGTAATGACTGCACATTGCTTTACACTTTGCTAGGTGCTGGGGCAAAGAGATCATCAAGATATGTTCCAGGCCTCGGAACCCACAAAATGCAGGGGACCGACACACCAACACGATGCAGCCAGCGATCATTTTACATTTTAAGCGCTGTGAGAGAAACACCAACTGAAGCAGCAGGAGGGCAGGAGACCTAGGGGGGTCAGGGAGGGCTTCACAGAGGCTGTGACCCTTAGGGTACATCTTGAGATGAAATTAGCCAGGCAGAGGAAGGGGGAAAGGATGTTACATCACCATATTTGCTAGATTCCTGGTACTTTATATACAGCATCTCATTTAATCTCCACAACCACCCTGCCAGCATTTTAGAGTGAGGAAACAGGCTGGGAGAAGTTGAGTTACTTGCTCAGGAGTACACAGAGATGAAGCCAGGACTATCTCACACTAAAACAGGTGGGTTCTTTGTTTTTTTGTATATCAGTTTGCTTCCAGAAACGTCCAGGCTTCCTGTTAATGCCACGGAAAGTACAACTGTTTTTACTTGTGGTTTGTTTTCTCAATGACAGGAGCATGTGGTTATATAGAGTCCACTGTAGCCCAGTGCTGTGCACTCTTCCTTCTGATGGAGCAATCAGCCAGGAATACCTGGCATCGGCTGCCAGCTTTCCTGATACAGGGCAGCCTTCTGGAACCTTCTTGTGGTACCCATGTGGTTTATCTAGTTTCCTGAGAAGTAACTGATTTTTGCAATCCTTAAATATTTAAATATAAAGACATGTAGCTTTTAAACGTACATTTATATGTTTATTTGTTTATGAATTCGAAGACTATAAGTATGTAAATGCAGTTTCAAATACCACTTCCTATAAAATGTAGTGGCTTTTATGTCTTTGTTCTCTGTCTATATGACCTAGGAAAGCTATATAACACAGAAAACAATCCATTATGATAAAATAGCCAAGCTATTTTGCATTGTGTGCTAAATTATTGCAAGTATCCTATAGGACAGTAAAAAAAATTTTTTTTGTTGCACATATTCTTGCTCTTTTCAAATATAAACAAGATACAAATTGTAGGTTCCAAGGAGTCATTAATCTTTTTTAAAATTATGACATTTTTAAAAGAATCTAAAACAGCCATGAAAAAGTTAACAGATCTAATTAATAAAGTGAAATATTGCCTGTTCTAAAACTTACTGTCTTTAGAATGTATTCACTTTTGAAATGAGGTCCCCAGCAGCTGTTCTGAAATCATCAAAATGGTGTCATAATTTGCCAAAGTCACCTTTGTGGATGGAAACAAAAACTGAAGACATTTCCAAGGGTGCCCAGTGGGGCCTGAGTCGTCCAGCTGGATCCCACCTAAGGTGCCCATCTGCGAATGGCTGCAGACACACAGCTGCCCGCCAGGTTCCGTTTTCTTAGCCCAAGCGCTGCGTAGGCGGGCTCCTGCTGTCAGCACTCCACTTGGTGCTCGCCAGGGTCGGGGAGCCACATGCCTCTGTTGGGGCAAGTGAAGTGGACATTCACGTGTCTGATGGGGAAGAATCCCAGGCCTAAGTGTTAATCGGGGCCGTGCTGGCGTCTCGGAGCCCACCAGGCCTTCTTGTCCCGTCTTCAGTGCCGTCTCCGACTGAGGACGTCCATCTTGCAGTTTTGTTTTCAGGCAGCGGGTGGACTTTGACCCCAGCTTTGTGAAATCTCACAGATTGCTGTGCAGAAGGTTCCCAGACATTCTAGTACATTTCTGTGTCATTTAAAAATGAGACAGTGGCTAAAGGGCATGGCGGTTTCTTTTGGGGGTGATGACAATGTTCAAAAATTGATCGTGCTGATGGTTGCACACCTCTGTGAACTGTATGTACACTTGAACGGAGGGAGGGAATTGGAGACAGGACCTCTACTGGATATTTATCTCAGTGAGTCCTACTGAGCCTTTAGTGTCTCAGTTTACTCATACGTATCCCGGAGAAACAATGGCAGCCATCCTCAAAAGGGCCTTCCAGGAGGCGCCCCGGCCAGTTTACTCTGACAGATAAAGAGGCGTCGTCCAGCTTCCAGCAGCCTCTGTCCAGGCAGTTTGCTGGGCCCCGGCCTTTGCATTTCTGCATAGAAGGCCCGCCATCTTTCAGTCACACAACAAACCAGGCTACAGCTTCCATCCACAATCAGTACTCCTTATGTTTTGTCCCCATTTCTCCAGCCACAGATCTGAGCCACACTCTCAATGTTCTCTAGCCCCCAGACCACAGAAACTCTTTTAAAAGAGTCAACCCAGAGCAGCTGCCATTTACACCCCTGGTTAGAGGGGTACCCAGTAAAGAAACCGCAGGTGAAATCAGCCCTACACTCTCCTCCCCGTGTAGCCCAGGGACCAGGCGCATCAGCATCACCTGGGAGCAAACACAGGCGTGGCCCTGTCCCAGACCTATTGAACCCCAATCCCTGTTTTCACAAAGCCCTCAGTGATTCCCCGCAATGCCAATCACAGTTTGCAAATTCTGTCCTGTCCGCAGCAACAGGGTCTGTGAACTCTGCCTTCCTGCTTGTATCTTTGGATGAATGCCCAAGTTCCTACCTAACCCTGGACTTGCCACTTATCTCGGTCACCAACCACCTCCACCCTCCATGTTGCTCAATCCAAGGGACAATTTTCAGCCCCGAAACCTATCAGCAGCATTTGTCACACTGGCTTCCTTCTTGAGAACACTTTTTTCATGTGACTTGCAGCAGGTCACATTCTTTCAGATTTTTTCTCTTAATTGGCCATTCTGTCTCAGTATTATTTACTGCTTCCTCATTATTTTCCTGACGTCTTAACTTTGGAGTGCCCAGAATTCAGTCCTTGGATATCTTCTATGTCTACACTCCTTTGCTGATTTATCTAGTTCCATGGCTTTCTATACCATCTAGATGCTGATGACCCCCCCTTTTTATCTTCAGGATTGCATCCCTCCTCTGAATTCCAGGCCCATAAATCTAACAGCCTACTTGAGAACTCTACTTGGATGTCTAATAAGCATCTCAAACTAAGCGTGTTTAAAACCGAGCTTCTGATCTTCTCTCCAACACTACTGTTCCACTTAATGGCAACTCTATACTTGTATAACTTGAGCTAAAAACCTTGGAGGCAATGGAGATTGACTTCTTTCTTTCTTTCACATCAAATTTCCAATCAATCAGCAAATCCTAATGATGCTATTCTAAATATATATCCAGAAGCCCAACTTAAAAATGGGCAAAAGATTTAAATAGACACTTCACCAAAGAAGATCAAAGAAGATACAGGGAGGGCCAATAAGCACATGAAAAGATGCTCAACATCATTAGTCATTAGGGAAATGCAAATCAAAAGCACCATGAGATACCACTTCACACCCACTAGGATGGCTAGAATCTAAAACCCAGGAAATAATGAGTGTTGGCAAGTATCTGGAAAAATTAGAACCCTGTACATTGGATTGTGTGAAGGCTGCACAGCAGCTTCACACAAACGCTCTCAAAATCACTGAACTGCACACTTAAAATGAGTGAACTTTATGAAAATTATATCGCAAGAAAGCTCTTCAAAACATCCAGAATCTGACCACATTATGTTCTCTGCCACCATCCTGGGTCTCAGTCAGCAGCATCCCCCCCACTGGGTGGCCACAATCCCTTGCTAGGTGGTTGCCTGACTTCCACTCCACTCGTGTCTCCTAAGTATATTACCAATGCAACAGCCAGAGCAATCCTGGGAAATGTGCGTTTCAGATCACGTCACCTCTGTGCTGAAAACTCTGTTGGGAAACAGACTCATAAATACAGAGAACAAACTGGTGGTTGCCCGAGGGGAAGGAGATGGGGGGATGGGCAAAGTAGATGAAGGGGGTCAAGCAGTACAAACTTCTAGTTATAAAATAAATAAGTCATGGGGATGTAAAGTACAGCCAATAATATTGTAATAACTTTGTATGGTCACAGATGGTAACTACACTTACTACAGTGAGCATTTTGTAATGTATATAAATGTTGAATCACAATGTTGTACACCTGCAAATAATATAATATTGATGTCAGTTATACTTCAAAAGGAAAACAAAAGAAAAAAATACTGCTCTTGTTCTCTAAGAGAAAGGCCAAGTTCTTACAGTGCTGTTTAAACCTTACCCATCTGCTACCTTTTCCAGCTCCTCAGCTACTGCTTCCTCCTTTGCTCCATCCTGCACTCAGTCACACTGGCCTCCATTTTGGTCCTTGACTGTGCCAGGCACACACCTACCACAGGACCTTTGCACTGGCTGTTGCTTCTGCCTGGAATGTTCTTCCAGTAGTGACTGCTGATGGGTACTAATTTCCCAGATTCCCATGTCTTCACTTACCTCTCTTAAGCGCTGGCTCACGTGCATCCTGGGCAGTGAGGCTTTCCCTGGCTGTTTACCACATCCCCTAGCACCTTTTCTGAGTTTTTTTTCATAGAACATATTCACCATTTAAATACAACACCTTGTTTATTTATATTGTTTGTTATCTGTTCCCTCCCCTTCCACTAACTTGTAAACTCCGTGGGGTCAGGGATTTTTGCCTTTAAGATTCACAGCCTGTCCCAAGCCCCTAGAACAGTTCCTGGCACAGAAAGCCTTAAGCCTTCAACAAATGTTTTTTAAATTAATGCACTTCAGAAAACTAGGAGAGCCAGGAATGTGACTTATCAGTACATATGTACATTTATATAAAGGATTAAAAGCAAGTTTAGAGGAGTGATTATAGCTTACCACTGGCAAACAATTTGAGAGCAGAGAGAATGGGGAATTGGGAAAGACAGAACATTTTTTCCCCAGAATCTTTCTGAGCTTTTCTTCCCCATGTAGTATCTTTGAGTGAGCATCAGATATACTCTACAGTCTCAGACTATACATGCTCAAATTTTAGCTTATAGATAATTGTCTAGTTGTCTTATAACCTTTCTCTTTCTTGTGTATGTTTTTCCATTTTAGTGTTCAATAGCATTGTCACCAGAAATAAATAAGGAAAAGGAGATAAAAATAAAATTCTATTTGTTCATTGTTTCACTTGCCAGAAGACCCTGCAAGTATTCAATAAGGAATATAGTTGGAAAGTTGTATGGTGATTTTGTTGATGTCGTTGACTTAATTATTGGTGCATTTCAGACTGTACTTGGCTGTATGTCAGTAATTCTAAAAGAGGCTCTTCGAAAAATGATCATTCCCAAATCATATATAAACACTATTTTCAACTTAAATGAGTTTTTTTTTTAAGTTCATGTGCCTTTATTTTTGTTACAATTCAGAGATGTTTAGTGTGTTCACAAAGTTATGCAACCATCACCATTATCTAATTTCAGGACATTTTTGTCACCCCAAAAAGAAACCTGGTGCCCATTAGCAGTCACTCCCCCAACCCCTGGCAGCCACTAACCTGCTTTCTGTGTCTGTGGATTTACCTGTTCTGGACATTTCATATAAATGGAATCATGCAATATGTGGCCTTTTGTGTCTGGCTTTTTTCACGTATTGTTTTTTTTAAAACTCAAGAAGTAAGCCATAATTTACTAACCCAAGGAACTGTATTGGCCATTATTTAAAGTGCCCCTTTAACTGGATTTACATAAATAACATTTGTATCTGTCACAATTACACTTCTTCAAGCTTTTGTGTCAATAATGATTTTTGTTTAACCACATGCAAAATGTAACATTTTGAACACAAAACTCCCCCACTCTTATCTGCAAGATAAAGGTCATGTGGTTTTTTCTGAAAGAAAAAGGAAATATAAATATATTCACCTGTGTTTCTTAATTTAGTTGGCAAAGATGAGTTCAATCAGATTTCATTGCTCTGACCATTGTCTTTAGCAAGGAACTTACAGCCATTGTGTTTAGTAAGGACTAAAGTTAGAAATGCTTAGCAACATGTTGGGTCAATTTTTCCTCACCTGCATATCACCTTTCAAACACACATACCCCATGGTATAAAATTATTGTGCATTTGAATTGTATGGCTTTTTGTAAAGTAGTCCCTTCCTCACAGAATTCCATTAAATCTGTAGGCTGGGGGATTTCACACTTAGTTCATCCTATGAATTTTCTCCATTCTGTCTCTCTGTTATCAGTGCTTTGTATCATTTGTGGGCAGGTTTTTCCCTTTAATTGTCCATTAGGTTCCCTGTGTACAACTTAGTCATGTCTGTATCTCTAAAAGCTCCCAGGTTAACTGTGGGCATGGTAGATACTTAATATAATTTTGTAAAATAGATTTTTACTTAAAGCTAGAGTGGAATTTTAATGAGTTTGCACCTGTTTGTTCTGCCCCACACTTTGGAAGCACTGCATCTCACTTAATAAAGTGGACTGGATGTTACTATTGTTACTGTTTCAAACCCTATCTCCAGAAAAATAACTTATTCAAAATAAATTTATTTTCTTCATGGTTTGGATTTTGAAACTTATCAAATTAATATAAAACAAAGCCCTGAGTCATAAGAGCTGTGTTAGATTGTACTGTTGTTTAAATAGAGGAGCCTCCCAGTGGGACAATTCCAGAACGGTGTACCACTCAGATCAGATTTGCCATGTGACTTGCAGTGCCCCTCCCTTTGAGGCCCCAGTGTGGGACTTGCTTCAGCCAAATGGGTAGAAATGATGAATGTCACTTCTGGGTGGAAGCTCTGAGTGCCAGCAGGGGTATTATTGTGGTCTCTTCTCTCACCCAGAGAGGTCTGCAATATATCAGGCCCATTAGCTCCTTTAGCTCAAGTTCATCAGCTTGGGTCCAGAGGGAAGATGCCATGGAACGAAACCACAGCTGACCCACAATGGACACTGTAGTGAAAAATAAATCTCTGTTTTATGTAAGCCACTGAGATTTTGGGGGGTCATTTTTTTTTTAACCACATCATGGCTTAGCCTAAGATGACTGATACAAAAGTGTTAAGAGAGGTGTAATTCCATCTATCGGCATTTATATTATGAATCACAGTAAGCTTGCATAGCTAATCTATAAAATACAGTCTAACTTTGTACCCTTCAGAGTTTGTAGCTGCAAATAAAGACATCAACTCCTTCTAAATTAGAGAAGGAGTTTCTTGGGAGACATTGGGTGGCCCTTCGAGGAAAGGCTGGAGTATTCAATTTGGAGAGTGGGCAGGAACAACAAGAATCTAGAACACGAATGGCCTAATTATGGTGCTGTCACTGCTAGGTACTGGATCCTGCCACTGGCATTATCACCACTGGCACCACCTGTGGTCACTAGATACAGAAGGCCACCACTTCCCATACCAGAATAAACTTTGAGCTTGCCCAGGATGCAGATCTTTAAAGAGAGTATTTGATTGGCCAGTCTAGGGTCTCATGCCTGTATCCTTGTTGCCAGGTTCTGGAAGGGCAAGTTTTGATGTATCTGGCCTTTGGGTCTTTTATAATGAAAAGACTCACAAAATACTTGGCTCCCTATAAGAAGGGCCTTCAGACCCTAAGCAAAACCCCCCAAAATGACAACCTCCCAAACTTTTAGAAGACAAGAAAACTTTACAACTCCTAATCTGCATTTATTAATAAGTCATGCTTCCCCTTATGGAGGTATAACATAGGCAGTGTAGTGTCCTAATTGATCACATCATAATTGAAAATATATATAATGAATGGACATATTCTAGTCCAGTACTGTCCAATATTATTTTCTGTGATAATGGAAATATTCTATATCTACACTCCAGTGGGGTGGCCACTAGCCACTTGTGACGATTGAGCCCTGGAAATGAGGCCAATATGATTAAAAAATTGACTCCTGAATACTATTTAATCTTTGATTTATTCAATTTAGGTAACCACGTGTAGCTAGTGGCTACTAATTAGACTGCACAATTCTAGTCCTTTCAGGCACCGCACCTACTTTTCTCCATGAAGTTCTTCACATTTTTTGTTAGATTTATTCCTAAATATTTTATAATTTTGTTATTGAAATTGATATCTTTTCTGATTTATATTTCCCGTGTTTGTTGCTTGTATAAATTTAGTTTTGTTAACCACTTTTAATCCAGCCACTGTCTTAGTTCGGGCTGCTGTAACAAAATACCATAGGCTGGGTGGCTTAAAAATAACAGACATCTGTTTCCCACTATTGTGGAGGTTGGAAGTCCTAGATCAAGGAGCCAGCAGATTGAGTGTCTGGTGAGAGCCCACTTCCAGGTTCATGGATGGCCCTGTTTTCACTGTGTCCTCAGGTGGTGGATGGAGTGAGGGAGCTCTGCGAGGGCACTGACCCCATCATGAGCCCTAAGCACCTCCCAAAGGCCCCACCTCCTGATACCACCACACTGGGGGTTAGGATATCAATAGATGAATTTGGGGGGGACACAAACATTCAGTCTACAGCAAGCCACCTTGTTAATCTCTGACTGACAAGCTTTCTACAGAGCCCTTTGGATTTCCTAAGCATATCATCTGTTTAACAGTTTTGTTCCTCCCTTTGCAATCCTCATCCTTGTTCTTCCTGTTAGTTCCATACCCCGGGACCTACAGTGCAAGGTTGAAGAGAGTGGTCACAACAGACATACTTACCTTTTTCCTGTTTTAAAGGGCATACACATAGATTTTAACTATTAAGAATGATGCCCGGTATGGAGTTCTAGTAAATATTCTTTATGAGGTTAAGGAACTTCCCTTCTATTCCTGGTTTGCTGAGATTATTTATCATGAATGGGTGTTGAGTTTGAGTGATGCAGTTTTTTCTTCATCTGTTGTTTGTATGTTTTTTACCCTTTAAGCTGTTAAACTACCCTTGCATTCCTGAGATACATCCAAATCATCATGACATATTAAATACTGTTGTTTTGTTTTGATTATTAGTCACTTTTTGCTGCCTCTTTGCATGTCTACTACTTTTTGTTGCATGTCTATTATTTTTTGTTGCATGCTGGACATTGCATAAGTGACATGTAAATGCTCTAGATAATATTTTCTACCACAGAGGGTTCCCTTTGTCCTCTGTTAGGCAGTTAGGGGGAGGGATTATTGCTTAATCCAATCAGGGATTGAGTTTAGGCTGAGTCTGGCTACAGCTGTGACCAGAAGCCTGCACCAGCTTGGATTAGTTATGCCTATGTGGATGGCAGCTACAGGAAGAGAGGAGACAATGGGAAGTTGGTTATGTGAGGACAATATTGGTCTCAGCTCTTACACCGAAAAAGTCAAGAAAGCTGCTGATGGGCATTGGGTGGTACTCAGACACATGGCAACAGGGAGTCAGGAAGAGCAACACTTCAGAATTACTGTCCTAAATTCTAAGAGCAGCATGAAGTCTTGGATGTGTCTGTGTGAATTAGGGAGAGGACTTCTGTCTGAAGGAAAGAGTTGCTAAAATAACTGGACTTTTGTCTTGCCCTTTAACCATTGTAACCTAAGGCAAAGATTACATTTAGATGACATAGAAAGTATTTCTAAAGGTTGCTTAAAATTGCTTCCTTAAACAATAATGCTCAAAAGAATATTCTAACATGGAATTAAAAATTTAAATAAAAACCACCCAGAATCCTGCTGCCCTTAACAATTCAACTGTTTTGATTTTCTTTGTTGCTTTCCATTCTTTTTTTGCAAACACTAATAGGCAGAAACACCCACACAAACACACACAAATATAGTTTTTACCTAATGTAACCATGGTATACCTGGGATTTTCCTTCTACCGCCTTTAAAGGTGAAGTTCAGTTTATGATTCACTTTCATCGGGAAGTCTGCACAGAGATCAAATTCCACACTTCATGCCCGCATTTTAATGCCTGCTGCATTCCATCCTCTGTAGTTACCCAAGTTGAGCTATGTTTGGAGTGTGGTAGAGCAAGGACAGCACTATTCAACATGCACTTACTACTTCTCAGGGAGTACACTAGGTCTAGTGATGGCAAGGAAAACAGTTATAATTTCAACTTTTCCATCAGTAATGAAGATTTTGGAATAGTTTGCATCTTTTCTTTATTCAGAATTTTATTGAGTGCTGCTAAGCGTGAGTTTCTTGGTAAACTGCTGTTTCCCCAACTGGCACCACTCTTCCACAGCCCTCCCCACTGCTGCCGGTTCACCTGTAGGGCTCAGCATGAAGCACCTTCTCGCTTACGTCTTCTCTGGAACCATCACCCTGGATTCCCACCGAGTGCACCTTGTTTATTTCCTTCAAGGCCCTTAACCCATTTGCAGCTGCACATTCGTTTGTTGCTTATGGAATGCTTTCTGAGCTCTCCTAGGGAGGGACTGACTCTATTTTATTTAAAGGTATGGTCAGATGATATAAGCACAGCTTGTGGATGGGAGCAAAGATGGAGGGAGGGTGCTGCTTGGGGACACCTGCTGAATTCCTCTGTGTGTTAACACTGTATTAGCACCTGGCACAGTGTGTGCACACACTATATATTTGTTGAATAAATAAGTATTAACATGAAATGACTTTTCATTTCCTGAAAATCTTAAAACCACCCAAGGGGAGAGAGTTTTATTGTATTACTTACTTTCAGTCTAACTTTAAAGCCAAATATAATGGATTTTCAATTACTTTTTATGTTTTTCTCCCTTCTTTGCAGCTATACAAGAACATCCATGCAATACTGAGAACAAATCTCTTATTTTGGCCAATGACCTAGGAAAAATACCAAATTTCTGATTATTTAGGTATGTCATTTAATGGCCACATTGCCTACCATCGAGTTCTGTGTTTTTCCTTGTATGTGAAAAGTATAATCACAATTATAATCAGTATTTATTATACTAGAGTCTGCAAAACACTTACTTGTAGCTTTTCATCTGAGATAGCAGAGGTGATTTCTTGCAGACTCCAGCTTGAAATGGGTTATTAACTCCCAGTGCTCACAGTAATAAGTAGGTGTCATTTAAGGAAAGGAATCATTACTGCCTAGCACCCTTGACCTCTTTTTCCTCCATGAGTGATGCGTTACATGTTTACAGAATATAAAGATGAAAATCCTAATTAGATGAAGGGAGTTGAACTAGGTCAGTTCTTAAATGTTTTTTGCCCATAAACAAGCGCATGGAGCAACAGAGATAGAGACCATCTATCTGACTTGTGTTAGCTTGCCAACCACATACATCCACAACAAAGGTCCCCCAAACTTGCCCTTCAGGGGAAAATCTGTTGACCCACCTTACTTTTGCACTGTCAAATCAGTTAGGTAAACAAGTAAATGGTGGATAGTGTCGGTTGGTTACTGTCCAAGTAAGACTTGTTTCAGAAAAAGTAACTTTCCTTATTCCTTCTTCAGGTGCTAACTATAAGCTACATTCAGGTTTGTTTGTATGCCTCACTGCCATTTTGGAACAGACTAAGAATACAATAATTCAAAACACAATAGTTCTGTAAGAGCACTTGCTAATACCTGCTTGGCTTTAGCAGTGCAGAGGTAAGTGCCTATTCCATCACTCCTTGACCATGTTATGAGATAGGATTTTCAGGTAGCATTTCCTTAGTGACCCTGTGGATTGATTGCTTGTTGCAATTTAGTCCAATGCACATGACACTGTGTATGTTTTTCTTTTAGAAAATTAACCCTAATATTCTAATATGTTTTACTGTATAGTTTTTTAAAGGTATTGTTGATATACACTCTTATGAATGTTTCACATGAAAAACAATGTGGTTACTACATTCACCCATGTTATCAAATCCCCCCCCATACCCCAATGCACTCACTGGCCATCAGTGTAGTTAGATGCCACAGATTCACTATTTGCCTTCTCTGTGCTACACTGTCTTCCCCTTGACCCCCCACACCGCGTGTACTAAACATAATACCCCCCAATCCCCTTCTCCCTCCCTTCCCACTCCTCCCCTTTGATAACCACTTAGTTCCTTCTTGGAGTCTCTGAGTCTGCTGCTATTTTGTTCCTTCAGTTTTGCTTCGTTGTTATACTCCACAAATGAGGAAAATCATTTGGCACTTGTCTTTCTCCACCTGGCTTATTTCTCTAAGCATAATGTCCTCCAGCTCCATCCATGTTGTTGCAAATGGCAGGATTATTGTGTAGTTCTAATTGTTATGTGTTTTAATATGAGATAACATCTCTTCCCCTCCCTATTTGCAACAGATTTGTATTTTATAAACCCTTATTTATATTTCCTTGGGGGAATATCCTGCATGGGTAAAAAATAGATTTTTTTCCTATAAAAGAAAAATTCATTTAAGCTCAAACTAGAACTTAATCTTTATTACATGCCTCATCTTCAGAAGTATTCTAAAATTGTGAGAAACTGCACATTTGTTCGGTTGCTTATTTTCTGTCTCTTTTTAGCTCCCCTAGGAAAGGGACTGAATGTATTTTTCAGAAAATAAACAAACTAAATCTACCCCACAAAATCTATTTAGAGGTCACTAAAAGTCCCTCCGGGCTCCAGGATGCTGTGTGGTAAGAACAATGAACTAAACTTATATAGTAAGAAATTACGAGCTTCCCCAATAACGAGCCTTTTCCCACTACCACTTTACGTATAAAGACAACGGAGGCAGTATTATAACAAGATCAAGGAAAAAGTTTAAATATAATTTTTTTAAATGCCTGTTCTTCCACAATATCACAGCTGTTTTCATTTCTCATCTACTCGTTTTCTTTGCACTTTCTTTTCTCATCTTAATCACAACAGGCTGCGGTTGTGCTGATGCGATGTTTCTTTCCACTTTACGTAAACTTTTAAAGATAATTATTATTTCGTGTTCTCTCTCGCCGGAAAGCAACCGGAGCACAGGAGAACAGAGGACCCAAAGAAAAACCGAGTTTCAGCGAGGATACGCCGTCCGGGAGACGGTGAGGGCGGGGCGACCGCGACCTCGAGGCCCCGCCTCCCCGCCCCGGGCCCCGCCTCCAAGGCCCCACAGCCCTGGCACCGCCTCCTAGAGCCCCGCCCCACCTTTCCCAGGCCCGCCCCGGCCCGTCGCCATGTTCTCTCGGTGCTGGACGCGAGCAGCCGGAGCCGGACACGGGCAGCGCCGCTCCCGCTACCTCTTGTTCGCGGGTCCTCGACACTCTCGTCCTTGCACGCTGACGGGTCGGTCCGGAGCCTCCGGGCGCCCTCTGTGTGGCCGCGAGGTGAGCGGGTCGCCGACTCCTCGCGGGTCGGGTGTGCAGGTGTGCAGGGTCGGGGGGCGCGGGCCCGCCTGGGGCCTGGGCCGCCGGGGTGGGGGCGCGCTGGGCCTGCGCGGGGGTCACTCGTTCGTCCGGAGCGGGACGACTTGTTGCCACCTGCCTCCTGACTGACGAAAGCAGGAGGAAAGACGAGTTCCCACACCCACACAGCCGGGGAGAAGGACACACGCCCAAACATCCGGGAGACACTTGGGGACACGCACAGACACTGGGACACACAAACACCTGGGGAAAGAGATCCTTAAACACCCGCGGACACACACGTACCCAAACAAC
Source organism: Manis pentadactyla (assembly GCF_030020395.1). Taxonomy (NCBI): domain Eukaryota; kingdom Metazoa; phylum Chordata; class Mammalia; order Pholidota; family Manidae; genus Manis; species Manis pentadactyla. Next base: position 8,569,924 of record NC_080038.1, read on the forward strand.
CTGGGAGACAGACACACCACACCCAGCCGCCCGCGGGCAGCGAGGCACGCACACCCAGGGAGAAGTGCGGTCACGGGGACACACGCAGACACCAGCCTTCTCCCCAGCCTCTCGGGGCGCACACCAGCACACCCAAACCAACCCTCCCCTCGCGTGATTAATGTAGGGAAAGCAAAAGGCGCTCGTACAGTTTCATTTTGGCGAGTCCGACGGGCTACCTCGGGGAACACTTGCTCCTGGGTTAGACCGCTCAGGTGAGGAGTTGGGCACGTAGAGCCAGTCCCGGGGGCTGGAGGCGGGGCGCGGCCTTATCTCACTCAGGCTAAGATGTCAGAACCGTGTTCATTTCCTTCTTCAACTGAGTATGTAGTGAGGCAAGGTGAGACTTAGGTACCGACCGGGTAGTTGGGGACGTATTGGTTGCTCTGTTGTTGTTTCTTTTTAAGTGATGACACATCCCGTGACTATGGTTCTTTTGAGGAATTATTTTCTGCTCGTGTCCAAAGTGTCACGTGACCAAGCTCTATAGGATTTCAGCCTCGAAAATCAGTGAACAGAATTGGATTGCATTTTTCAAATGTGAAAAGGCGTTTTACCTGTTTGTCTTTCTGACGCTGGCACCATTGTAATGGAAAATCCCCAAGCTGCCTGTAATCTCAAAAACTGTTCAGTGGGGCAAAACTGAAGAGACGAAGGAAACCCCTAACTATTCAGTCAGGCTTTTAAGAACACTGTTTTTAGTTTCTCTTTTAGACGCTTGTGTGGAAGTTACCATCCCTACTTGTCTAGAGCTCTCAGAATCTTACTGAGATTCCCAAATCTAAGGCAATGGCGTGGCAGTCTGATGCTTTCAGTATTTTTGTGTAGACGTTGTACTAAATTCCTCTTATACTAAAATTTCTGGCATGATGACACGTATTTTTTAGAGTTTTGTGATGTGGGGAAATGTTTGGTTTATTATTTGTGAGGTTACACCTGGCCCCCCTCTTAGGAGTGGCTGTGAAAGTGTTACTCATGGGGTCAGCATGGCACCTTATGTGGCAGCTGTGCTCTCTGATTCATGCTGATGGACAGCGTGTTCTTTGCTAACGAATAGATCTCTCTGCCTCTTTTCAGGAGTTGTCTGCTACAGGGTATAGGAGATGCTGATTATATGCCTAAAATGATTGCTGTGGCATGGGATCCAACAAACGGCTGTGTGTCCTTTCCTTACTTGAGAGGTTTTATTCTGGGATGGATCAAGAGGAATTAGTCCAGGAAGAACATCCACGGACCTCGGAGGAGTCTTACTCGCTCTGTCGTTGGCTTGCTCATCTGGCCAAGTTAGGTCACCACATTTCTTTGTTAAATGATACACTTTATAATCTCTATGAGATTATATGACACCAAGAAGAGACATCAAATGATTGGATTCCAAGAAGTTCTGCCCCAGGCAATTTGCTGGTTAATGCTCTGGAGGAAATAAGCCAAGTGGAAGTGTGTGTGTGTGTGTGTGTGTGTGTGTTTGGGAAATGCCGTCTCAGCCTTAAAGCTCGCTAATAAATTTGTTAGTCAAAACTAAGGACAAGAAAATAGGCCTTGTGACTATGTAGGTCATCAACAAAGAATACTTATTAAGGTTTTTTTTTTGAGAGGGTGGTGAACTCACAACATGCCTTGGAGTTTGGAAGGCTGTGAAGCAAATGAAGGTTGGGATACCTGAGTAAGGAGACCTGGGGGGCCAGGTGTGCGGACGGAGGGCGGTCTGCACAGCTGGAGGCAGTCCCAGGCCTCTGTTGGCCTGGGAGCCTGGGGGGCCTGGGCTCATTAGATAACTTCAAAGGGAAATCTCTTTCCTAAAGTGAACCTTGATATTGTACATGCTGTGAAAGTTGAGCTCTGGGTATGTCAACATTCTGGAGTCTTCCATTATTTCTTGTTAGTTTTTGTCCCTGGTGATAGGTACAGGGTTTAGAATGCTATTGTTTATCATGAACATACAGAGGATGACTAGATGGAAAAGAATGTATGTTAGGTAACAGCTCGATCAGCATTGGGTGGAGAGAGATGGGTGTGTATTTCAGAAGAAATATAGAAATGAAGGAGGCAGTTCAGGCTTCTCCACATTCTGTCTTCACCAAACCCAGCTTATTTCATCTTGGGGAGTCTGGACACAAAGTCCACTTTTGTCCGAGGTCTGCTGCCTTACAAATGGATGCTGTTGTTTGATAGGAGCTGGAGAAACTGTGTGGAACAACTTGATGCGTTTATCCCATGGCCACATTCGTTATCCAAGTGTGAAGGAGAGCAGAGCAGTGTAAACTAACAAACTGAGCTGTAAACTGAACTCACTGTCCAAGTTCTTGGGAATTGGATTCAGTTTTTGGTTGCAGAGGCTAAGGTAGTTCCCAGAAGGTAGTTCTCAGGAGCAGTCGTGTTAATAGTGTTAGAGAAACCTGAAAAAAAAAAAAGCCTTAGTTTCTTTTTTTAAAATTTTTTATTAAGGTATGATTGATATACACTCTCATGAAGGTTTCACATGAAAAACAATGTGGTTACTACATTCACCCATATTATCAAGTCCCCACCCATACCCCAATGCAGCCACTGTCCATCAGTGTAGTAAGATGCAACAGATCCACTATGTGCCTTCTCTGTGCTACACTGTTCTCCCTGTGATCCCCCACACCATGTGCACTAAACATAATACCCCTCAATCCCCTTCTCCCTCCCTCCCCACCTGCCCTCCTACACCCCTCCTCTTTGGTAACCACTAGTTCATTCTTGGAGTCTCTGAGTCTGCTGCCATTTTGTTTGTTCAGTTTTGCTTCATTGTTTTGTCTGAGGTCTGCTGCCTTACAAATGGATGCTGTTGTAGATCATAGAAGATCTCCACAAATGAGGGAAATCATTTGGCATTTGTCTTTCTCCACCTGGCTTATTTCACTGAGCATAATGTCCTCTAGCTCCATCCAGGTTGTTGCAAATGGTAGAATTTGTTTCTTTCTTAATGGCCAAATAGTATTCCATTGTGTATATGTACCACATCTTCTTTATCCATTCATCTACTGACGGACACTTTGGTTGCTTCCATATCTTGGCTATTGTAAAAAGTGCTGCGATGAACATAGGGGTGCATATGTCTTTTTGAATCTGTGATCTTGTTTTCTTTGGGTAAATTCCTAGGAGTGGAATTCCTGGGTCAAATGGTATTTCTATTTTGAGTTTTTTGAGGAACCTCCGTACTGCTTTCCACAATGGCTGAACTAGTTTACAATCCCACCAGCAGTGTAGGAGGGTTCCCCTTTCTCTGTATCCTCACCAGCATTTGTTGTTCTTAGTCTTTTTGATGCTGGCCATCCTTACTGGTGTGAGGTGATATCTCATTGTGGTTTTAATTTGCATTTCCCTGATGATTAGTGATGTGGAACATCTTTTCATGTGTCTGTTAGCCATCTGAATTTCTTCTTTGGAGAACTGTCTTTTCATATCCTCTGCCCATTTGTTAATCGGATTATTTGCTTTTTGGGTGTTGAGGTGCGTGAGCTCTTTATATATTTTGGATGTTAACCCCTTGGATATGTCATTTACAAATATATTCTCCCATACTGTAGGATGCCTTTTTGTTTTGTTGATGATGTCCTTTGCCGTACAAAAACTTTTTGGTTTGATGTAGTCCCATGAGTTCATTTTTGCTTTTGTTTCCCTTTCTCGAGGAGATGCATTCAGGAAGAAGTTGCTCATGCTTATATTCAGGAGATCTTTGCCTATGTTGTCTTCTAAGAGTTTTATGGTTTCATGACTTACATTCAAGTCTTTAATCCATTTCAAGTTTACTTTTGTGTATGGGGTTAAACAATAATCCAGTTTCATTCTCTTGCATGTAGCTGTCCAGTTTTGCCAACACCAGCTGTTGAAGAGGCTGTCATTTCCCCATTGTATGTCCATGGTTCCTTTATCATATATTAATTGACCATATATGGTTGGGTTTATATCAGGGCTCTTTAGTCTGTTCCATTGATCTATGGGTCTGTTCTTGTGCCAGTACCAAATTGTCTTGATTACTGTGGCTTTGTAGTAGAGCTTGAAGTTGGGGAGCATAATTCCCCCTGCTTTATTCTTCCTTCCCAGGATTGAAAAAGCCTTAGTTTCTAGAACTTGCTATGTAGAACTCCAACAAATAGAAGAGTTTTTAAATGATTTAACAGGTTCAAAAAAGTTAGAACTCACTGGGCTACGGTATGTAGCTAGGTGGCTGCTCTAGTCTGTGCAGTTTCATGCTTGTGTATTTCATCAGCAGCAATGAGGTGAATATACCTGAAACTACATACGTGGTTTAGTTGGAAGTCAGAACAGAACCATAGAAGATCTGCTTGAGGACCACACGTTGGTGAATGCAGAACATGCATTCTAGTGTTCTTAAAGTTTCATAAACAGTTGTTTTTGAAGCAAACAGCTGCCACCCTCATTAGTATTTGTACAGTACTTGGTTTTTATCATCCAACCCTCGAAAACCCAGCTTTGCAGATATGATGTCATTGAAAGGAATGTGGTTCAATCTGATGTTGAGACTGTGACCTCCCTGGAATGCCAGTTTGCACAGTGTCCTACAAATGTCCTGCACCTGTGTGGTTCCCACAGAAATGTAAAATAGCCTACCCTGCCCATTTCCTATGCAGATGTCCCTTGATACCTGCCTCCCTTGTTGTCTGTAGAGTTTCACCCCCATTTTCTGCTTCACTCACTTCTTTAGGAAATAGATCTGCTGGTGGAGAAAGGGGCTGCAGGGTGCAGAGGTAGGGGTGGTTGGTCATGGGGTCTAGAGCCTTTTGGAAAAACCCTGGCACTTCAGCCACGGCTGGCCTGTCTCCATGTCAGGAAGAAGTGCCTGTGTGCTCTCCAGGGCCTGCGCCTCTTCAGATGGCCATGGGAATTGGCATTGTCACTGTTAGCTGCTCTTCCTGGGTTAGGTTTGGTCAGCTATTCAGTTTTTCCCTGTGGCCCAATTGCTTTCCATCTTCTCAATTTTGTTGTAGTCTGTCATTTACAGTAGTTCCCTCTTGTCCTTTTTGGATTTGTATATTTTTTAGACCTTTTCTGTTACTTGGTGGCAATGAAGGTAGCACATGTCTGATCTGCCCTGTTTTATTAGACCGTGGGAAGTATTTGTCTTTGTGAACTTGTTTGTTGATCTATAAAATATGAGTGATGGTGTCCAACGTGCAGGTGTTCTGAAGGTATATATGCACAGGTGCCTAGTAGTCAGTAAACAATGGCAGCTAATGTTATTATGGTCATAGCATTTGTTATTTGAGTGAACAAGACAATGGCACTAGGTAGAGAGGGAAGTGGACATGTTTCTTGTGTGGGTGAAGGAAGTGGGTAAGACAGAGGAAGAAAGAGATTTTGGAATTGGGGTAAATAATTAGCTGGATTTTGAATATGTCAAATTTGTCCTGCCATCCGGGTACCAGATGAACATTTTATAAAAGGGGTTGGAATTCCTGTTTGACCCCAAGGACTTGGAAAGTGGAGGTGGACTTTGGTGTAGGAATCACTGGGTTTTATATCCCAGGAAGATTGGTTTGGGAAGAGGTAGGGCTTCAGCCTTGGCAGTAAGCCTCCTTTAAGAGCTTGTTGGAAAAAGGAGCCATCTGGGTTGCAGAAAGCTAAGGGGGTAAGGGGAAGAGAAGCGGAACTGTTGTCAGAGTCGTTCTATGGACGATTGAGTAAGAAGCATTTTCAAGGTTACTACCAGGCTGCTTAGGCCTAATAGAGGCTGTAAAGATAATAGAGGTGGCCAGGTCCTGGCTAAGACTTGAAGGCCCCACCTATGCTTTCAGTTAGAAGTGTTGATGTCGGGGTTCTTGTTTGCGGAGTTGAAGAATGAACTTAGCAAACAGTCAAGGTAGGAGAGCCAGGGAGACTTTTATTGAGAGATACTGTAAGAGGACAGACAGAGCTCCTGGTGTGAGCCAGGAGGGGACAAGAGAGCCTGGGGCCGTGTGTTGTCTAGGGGATTTATAGGCGGTTGAAAGACAAAGAGCTAGGGATGCAGATCCACCAGATGGTCTCTAAATGTTTATCTTTAAAGAGACACTAAGTTTCTTATCAGTTTTCCGGACTATTTTGCAGAGTTAACATAAATTTACTGCTTTGATCCTTTCTCAGAGTAGCTGTTTCTTGGTTTGGGAGTATATCAGTCAAGGCTGCTTGTCTTGCTTTCAAGGTGAGCTGAGTTACTGACTTGATTAGGGCTGGAGGAGGAAAAGCAGCATCTGGGTAAAGTTAAAGATAAACTGGGCTTTTTTGGCAGGCTCAGGTAAATTTTTACCATAGCCTCATTTAATTGACACAAACAAGACATGGGCTATGCTGAGGTATTTTCTTATCTGGGGGATGTTCAAACATTCCAGGCCAGGTTATTCCTGGCTTTTTAATTTTAACTAATCTTCACTGAAGAATGCTTATATTCATTCCTAGTTTGATATTTTACTTTAGAGAATTAATGTGACTCTGTCTTTGTTTAATCGTTTAATATGGAGTTTTGATAGGGGTCTATTTCCAGAGGCCCTCACCCTACTCTGACTACACCCACGGTCCCTGTCTCAGTGTGATATTTTACAAGACCCTTTTCCAACTGGGTCTCCGTTAACCTTATTTGTGTAAAACAATGCCTTGAGTACCCTTCCGAGATTTTGTCATGTATATCCAGACAAATGGCTGCATCTGACAGAATTCACTGTCCACTGGGTGGGCCTCCGGTGGGGACCCTGATCAACCATGAGGGTGTTTTCTAGAAGTGCACACAGTGAAGTCCTAAGAGAAGCACTTTCTCTTCAGTCACTGTCTGGCTTCATGCGCCTTAGGGCATTTAGATGAGGGCTGAGGAGAAGCCCTTGGCTTGGCCCTCAGCAGGTCTCTGGTGAGTTCTGATGTTCAGGGAGCTGGATGGGGTGCGAGCCTGTGTGCAGTGAGTGGAGTGGAGGGTTGAGGAAGGACAGAGGTGAAATGGGTAGTGATGGCTGAGTCATTTTGGGCTTGGACAGTGTCTTGTAAGCAACGTCAGCATCAACACCTTGGTAGGGCAAACCTGGGCATCACTGATGGAGAAGTGGGATGAGCGAACTTTCTGGACAGCTGCCTGCACTGCTAATAAGTTTCTTTTCATTTTGACCTAGTGACAACTTCCCTACAGAATGGGAGCCTGCACTCTAGTTCTGTCCTATATGCCAGATGTAGCTGTCGTCTTAACATACACTTGCTTGGGAAATCCCTACTCCTCTTACTTAATTTCTCTTAACAGCCAGGAAGTTCTGTTTTGCTGTGGCTTCGTGCCTGGGGGCAGTGTTGGCATACTAACTCTTCCCGAAGTTTAAATGAAGTTCTCCAGGCTTTCTGCTCCAAATTAAAGACACCTGCTTTCTTACTGCACTTGAAAGGCATCAGAACCAGCGTTCCCTTAAGTTACAGCAAATCCTTGTTGACCATGTTTAGTTTTTGTTTTGCTGCTTTGATCTATTTTCCTAACATGTATATCCAGATGAATTTCTTTCCTAATGCATTCTTCCTGAAATACCCAGCCATAGCTCTCAGTATTCCTATCGTGTGACCTTTATCTGTCCATTTCTTTGCATTTTAATTTCCTAAATTTAAACCAGGAGTGATAAATTCAATTTAAGTTTTTGAATGTTAGAACTACTCGAGGGATTACAGAGTAAGTGTTTCAAAATCTGAAATTTTGAGAAAAGTAGCTTATAAACCCAGTCTGCTCTCCCTTTGGCAGCTTGGTAGAGGAATGATGTGCTTCAGCCTTCACTAGCTCCCTGTTGCAGTCAGCAGTACTTATTTTACAGTGGTTTTCTCATTAGATTTTCAAGTAAGAATCAATTTTGTGTCCCTTCCCCCACATTTTAATAGACCTCAAAAATAGTATGGGGGAAGAACTAACTGAATAGAGAAACAAAGAATTGTAAGTGGGGAAAGTACAAATAGAAAACAAGAAGAGAAGAACAAGAATAAAGGAGGAAGTAGTTTACTCTTTGTTCTCACTTCAGCATTTATTTGGTACCTCACCATATGTAAAGCTTTGTACAAGATATTGCAGAAAAGAAAAAGGACAAATGAATAAATTGTATTAGTTGTTGCGTGTCCCTCCTAGGGAGTTGGCATTGTAATTAGAAAGTACACATTTATACAACTGACCATGGTGAGATCATAAGGGAATGGGAGCTGTAATAGAGGTGGAAATGATTAGGAGAGTGAAGAAAAGAGAAAGATTAGGTTTTAGGGGGCCACCATAGAAGATTTCTTGGAGGAGGTGATCTCAAGTAGGACTTTGGAGGACTAGGATTTTCATAGCTCTTGAGGTGTAGGGAGGGTCTTCCAGGCCAAGATAAAGGCCTGAGCAAATGCTAAACAGTAAATGTCTGTGATGGGTGTGGGGTGGCCAGTTGTAGGGATACAATTGGAACAGGCTTGTAAGGGAGGTTAGATAGCTCTTTGAATGCCATGCTTAAAGCCTTATATAACAAAAATAATGATGAAATAAATGGATTTGGTTATGTGTAAGAACAGAGGCAGTTGGATCCATGAAGAATAAAAAATGTCTGCCTTTAATCCATACAAACATTCCTGGTAGAGATTTTTGTTCTCCATGCTTGGATCTGACTCCGCTTTGGTTTATAGTTGTAAACGACTTCGGAAGCCAGCAAGGGCTTGGAGAAGGCCAGAGAAAAGGGTACTGATGAACTATCCATACACAATTGGTAGTGCAAACTGAAAGTACACAATGGACAAGTTGGAAAAAGTGTTATAGAAAGGAGTAGTTTGATTACAGTGCTCTCTTCTGATCTTTAGTTTTAAGGTAGCTGCTGAAAACATGGTAGTTTCATTCCTGCCAGTGACTTACTTATCCAGCTCCCCATTGAGGTTAGTGTGGTCCATTGGCAACATCTGCTGGGGCCAGCACATGGTATTGTGGTCCTGAAGCAGCATCTGCTATTCATGTAACTGGTTTATTTAAACACTGCTGCCGGAACAAGGAGGTCATTTGTGACTCTATAAATCAGATTTTAAGGTCTTACTGCTAATTCTTAGGCCATGTGTATTCATATGTGTGCATATCTGCAAATATGTGTCTATACTCTTTAGCTATAACTCACATGCTATAAAATTCACCCTTTTAATGTAAATAATGCAGTGGTTTTTTGCATGTTCACTAAGCTGTGCAACCACCACCACTAATTCCAGAATATTTTCATCACCACACCCCCAAAAAAGAAACCCTGTACCCATTAGCAGTCACTCCCCATTTCCCTCTCCCCCATTTCCTGGAACCATGAATCTTTCTATGTCTGGATTTGCCTATTCTGAACATTTCATATAAATAGAAATCACATACTATGTGGCCTTTGTGTCTAGCTTCATTCATTTATTACGGTGTTTTTGAGGTTCATCCATGTTGTTTTGTGTATCAGTACTTCATTCTTTTTTAGAGCTTACTAATCTTCCATTGTATGGATATGCACATGTTATTATCCGTCAGCTGATGGACATTTGTGTAGCTTCCACTTTTTGGCTATTATGAATAATGCTGCTATGAACATTCATGTACAAGTTTTTCTGAGGATGTATGTCTTCATTTCTCTTAGGTATATACCTCAGAGAGGAATTGCTGAGTCTTAGGTAACTGTGTTTAATTTTTTGAGGAAACACCAAGCTGTTTTCCATTATCATCACACAACTTTACATTCCCACCAGTTGTGTATGAGGGTTCTGGTTTCTTCACTTTCTTGACAACACTCGTTACTGCCTTTTTTATTCTAGCCATCCTAGGGGGTGTGAAATGGTATCTCATTGTAGTTTTGATTTGCATTTCCCTACTGGCCAATGATGTTGACCATTTTTGCCTATTTTTAAACTGGGTTGCTTTGTTCTTGATGTGCTGTAAGAAAGAGTTCTTTATATATTCTGGATACAAACCCCTTATCAGGTTTATGGTTTGCAAATATTTTCTTCCATTCTGTCGGTTGTCTTTGCACATTCTTGATAGTGTCCTTTGAAGCACAAAGCCTTTAATTTTGAAGTTCACTTTATTTTTTCTTTTGTTGTTTGGGATTTTTGTCACTGAGTTATTTTTAATATAATCTGAGTGAGTTGCAGAAAAATAGAAGAAGCGAGTATGGGAGAATATATTCATAAATGACAGGTCCGATAAAGGGTTGACATCCACAATATATAAAGAGCTCACACACCTCAACAAGCAAAAAGCAAATAATCCAATTAAAAAATGGGCAGAGTAGCTGAATAGACAGTTCTCTAAAGAAGAAATTCAGATGGCCAACAGACACATGAAAAGATGCTCCACATCACTTGTCATCAGAGAAATGCAAATTAAAACCACAATGAGATATCACCTCACACCAGTAAGGATCGCCACCATCCAAAAGACAGACAACAACAAATGTTGGCGAGGTTGTGGAGAAAGGGGAACCCTCCTACACTGCTGGTGGGAATGTAAACTAGTTCAACCATTGTGGAAAGCAGTATGGAGATTCCTCAAAATGCTCAAGATAGAAATACCATTTGACCCAGGAATTCCACTTCTGGGAATTTACGCCAAGAATGCAGCAGTCCAGTTTGAAAAAGACAGATGCACCCCTATGTTTATCGCTGCACTATTTACAATAGCCAAGAAATGGAAGCAACCTAAATGTCCATCAGTAGGTGAATGGATAAAGAAGATGTGGTACATATACACAATGGAATATTACTCAGCCATAAGAAAAAAACAGATCCTACCATTTGCAACAACATGGATGGAGCTAGAGGGTATTATGCTCAGTGAAATAAGCCAGGCAGAGAGAGACAAGTACCAAATGATTTCACTCATCTGTGGAGTATAAGAACAAAGGAAAACTGAAGGAACAAAACAACAGCAGAATCACAGAACCCAAGAATGGACTAACAGTTACCAAAGGGAAAGGGACTGGGGAGGATGGGTGGGAAGGGAGGGATAAGGGTGGGGAAAAAGAAAGAGGGCATTACGATTAGCATGTATAGTGTTGGGGGGCACGGGGAGGGCTGTGCAACACAGAGAAGACAGTGATTTTACAGCATCTTGCTACACTGATGGACAGTGACTGTAAAGGGGTATGTGGGGGGGACTTGGTGAAGGGGGGAGCCTAGTGAACATAATGTCTTTCATGTAATTGTAGATTAATGATACCAAAATAAAAAAATAAAGTAAAAAAGAAAATAAAAATAGAAGAAGCGATTGTTCTTGGGGTCTGGTGGATAGCAGTATTGGAAGAAATTTTAAAAGAAAAGGATTTCCATTTATTTTAATTGCAGCATTCAGTCAAGCTAGGTTTTCAGTGAAAATGAAGGTTTAAAAAATACTTTTGATATTAAAAAAAGGTGACTTCGCAGCCAAAGCAGAACTTTGAAGATTGAACTTGGTATTAATTATACTGGATTTCCTTGCAGACTCTCACATAAGCCTGTAAGCTTTCCCAGGATGTATACTATTTGGGTTGATGATGGCACAGTGTTTTTCTACAGTCCCATGTCTCCTCAAGGCATGCAGAGCATCTCCCAATAGGCAGTTAGGTCATTTCCTTTTGATCCACTGTGAACATTTTTGCAAATTTTCATTTTCTTTTTTTTTTTAAGAGAAGATGGTTTTAGAATAGTATGGGGATGTATTTTTTTTGTTATAGTTTAAGAAATGGGCAATGTGGGGAAAAGAATGGCATTTTTATAATGGTATAACACTTTTACATGTAACTGAATCATTTTAGAGAGCATAGTGCATTTTTATGAGACATAGTAGGCGTACTGATTTCAGTATTGCCTCTACCTGTGTGTGCAGGGGGTGTTAGGAAGGGGCCCCAGTGGGAGTGAAGTCTGGCTGCATCTACGCAGGTGAGCAGGAGCTAGCCCCAGGTAGCAAGAGAGGTGGTTCAGAGTGAGGGAGGTGAAGCATGAAGCCAGGCATGAATAACTTACTGCGGGATCAGGTACGAGTCACAAAAGCCACACTTTTCAATTCCAAAGCCAGCTGACACGTAGGTGGTTGAGGAGCATCTCAGGACATCCATGAAGCTCTTCCCGGGACCTTGTTCTTCCCCACCGCAGCAAGGTACCTTTCTGGACTCCACATCTGATCAGGTTGCTGGCTGCTGAAGCTGTTGCAATGTTCCCATCATTCCGAGGGTATTGGCAGAAACCCGCCCCTGCTTCTGAGGTCCCTCCTGCTCCAGGGCCTCTCCCTCCAGTCTACCCCATAGCACTGTCCTCTCTTTCCGGGCTCTAGGGCTCCAGCCTACCTTGGGCTCCCCCTGTTACGGGCAAGGCCGCCTGGGCCCGGGCCAGCCCCACTTCCTGGTTCTGGCTCTCTCTCCTCACAGTTTCCTCCTGCTGCTGCTGAGCTTAGCCTGTGGTCAAACCCACCGGCCCTGGGGCAAATCCCCCTACAGCAGAATCAGACCTTGGTGAGGCTGTGTTCTCAGGACAGCATGCAGCTCACGTGATTGCTGAGACAGTGCTTCGGAACAGCCCACACTGGAAACTGGCATATAGTCTCTCACTCACACTCTTGAACACAGTCCAGTTTCCCTCTGGTGTCGGAAGTTACCTACCGCTTTTCTTCAGCCAAGCGGTAGGTGGAGCAGCTGGCTGTGTGATAGGATTGCATTGTAGCATTGTATGAAAATTAAGTCGTCGTAGTCCCCCCCACTCCCACAGCTGGAAGTACACGTAGCTCCTAGGTAGTCGTGAGGTGCTCCTGCGTGGGGCCTAGGTCTGACCGAGGGAGAAGCACGTTTGCGCACTGTATCCCTCACTCTGGAGATGCTGGGCGGAATGCCCTGCGCTATTTAAATTATTCCTTGGTTTTCGGTTGAGTGTGAGTAGTTGCCCTCTATGCCAAGGACCTGTCATTTGTAGGACTTGCTACAGCTGTAACGAATGTGGCTTTGTGTGTGTGGATTGTCACCTCCCCTAACTGCAAGACCCCAAGACAGGACCCGGGTGGGGTGCAGCTCCCACCCTCAATATCTGGCACACAGGAGGCACTCCCTAAGTGCTTGTTAAAAAGTGCTTTCCCACCTGCCCCACGGAACCCGAGGCTCTCCGGGAGATTCTGCAGAGTTCTGCAAACATTTGATTCACATTTCAAAGGCAGCTGAGCCTGGTGGGTTAAGTGCTGGGCTTTGGAGTAGTCGGTGGGCTGCATTCCCAACCCGCTCTCCCCCGCTTACTAGCTGTGACAGTGTAACCCCGCTGAGTCAGCAGTCTCATCTAGTACAGCGGTAAGGAGACACTTGCGGGGAGTGCATGCGGTGGAGCCGGGGAAAGGGCTCACAAGGCTCAGTGTTAGCTGTTATTACTACTTTATAGTTAACTTCAAATGTCAAAATTTTGAAGAGGCTTTGAAATTTTTTTTCATTGACTGACTATAAATTCAGGACTGCTATATGTAAATTCCACAAGAACACTCCGTGCTTTAAAAGGTGGGGGGACTGAAACCTTTCGTTTAGACCTTAAGGCGGAGGACTTGAGCATAGCTCTGCACAGTCGCCACCAGGAAACCTTCAGGGTGAATCTGATGTCTGGGCCTTGGGTCCTCTGGCTCTCTAATGTCTGCCTGTGTAATCTTCTCCTGTGTTCTGCCCATGACTCTTACTGAAATTGACTTAAGAAATGGTCATAAAGGAAACCTTTTTTAAAACTGCCAGTGAGGACTTCTTCGGGTATTCATTCCAGAGAAACTTTCTGCACTCCTGTGACGAGCTTGGCTCTCTGGTGAACTGCTTTCCCCTGTCATCCATGTGCAAGTGAATCTTCCCAAAGGCCCTAGGAGGTAGGTGCTGTTGTGGCTGTTGTCCCCGTGAGCCTCAGGACGTCAGGTAGCTTGCCCTGGGTCTCGCTCTTGGCCACGGGCCCCGGAAACCAGTTCTCCTTTCTGACAGTGGTCTGCTCTTCTGCCACAAGGAAGCTTCCACCTCTGTCTTAGCTTCCCAGAAGCCCCACGCCCCCCCTCACTGCCCTAGCGGCAGCCCGACTCCACCTATGCCACACTGGCGCCTCTCCGTTGTGTGGCCCTTCTTAGTTAGCTTTACCTATTCTTGGGAGTATATTCTAAGCCACTCGAAATTTGGACAGATTTTGAAAAATGAAATATTTTGTATTTCATATTAACAAAATTTCACAGCTCAGTGTGAAACTTAGAAAAGGGTGGGCAGGTGAACAACTACTTGAAAAAACAATGACTAAAGTGTAGTATTTGAGTCTACGACTTCTTTTTGGCTGAGAAAGGTCCTGGGCAGCTTTCAGGTGTGATTTTCCTTTTAAATTAGGAATCTAGCTGCTAATAGAAATCAGATATTTCACATTTTAATTCTTGTTTTTACTTTTAAAATTATGAAAACAAGTTGAATGTACATTGCTAAAGTGAGCTTTCTAATTTTTTCTGTGCAGGTAATGATGCCTGAACTGAACAATTAAGGTAACATTTATGACCTATGTAATATGTTTTTCTTAAATTTCTCTATAGAATTTTGCTGAATTGCTAAGGTCATGTTTTAACCTTGGTGAAGGTTATTGCCTTTGGGTAGTTATTCCAAACTGGAATGGAGTATAAAAGAATTCATATTACATTTTAAGGTAAATTCTGAAAATAACATGCCAGGATACCTTTATTCATTTTGCTATACTGAAGAAGTTCCAAAGAACTGTACTGTTTATAGAGAGGAAAAGGGAACACTTTTAATGTCCATGCGCCAATGATGGTTATGTTAGTGTATAAATTGCATGAAGTAACTTTTGTTAGAGTCAGTGGGAAGTTAGACGGTTTGTATAATTATGTCACTGTGCATGTTCGTATACAGTTCTTCGGTTAGAATAAGAGAGGTGCCTGTGTATATTTCAATTGTTTTAGCAAATGCCAGCGTATTCCCAGTTTGTTTATCTGGCAGGCCCCAAATTACAGATGGGAAATGTAAAAAAATGTACTCTTTTTGTTTCCTGGTGTGTGGGTCTAGCATACCCCAAATTTGTTGGCTCGGAATAATGGCACAAACTAGGAAATCCCACATTATGTGGAAAAAGAAAAGAACTATCAAAGTGTCCTGATAAAATTGTAAATGACAAATCTCAAGGAATTTCTGACTTAATTTGGTAGATGTATGCAACCAGTCATCGGGGTGGAGGTTGTTAGATTACATAATCTGGTTTATAATTTGATGTAAAGATCTTAACAGTTCAATGTACAATTAAACTTTATGTCTGGTAAGACAGAGACTTGTTAAAATACTGGGATAAATGATAGACTAGAATTGTAGACCTCTGTTACACCCTCATAACAGCAAGAAACTTCTGTGTTCACTAATCTCAAAAATTGTGTGAAGAAACAACCTTGGGATGGAGGCTGCAGGGGAAGGTTCCCAGTGTTGGTGCTGACCATGCCCACCCAGCAGTTCTGAGGGCCCAGCAGTTAGGTAGGTGAATGTGGTGCGGTCACCAGTAGAGGGAGCAGCGTGTGCCAGGGCAAAGGTAAGGGAGAATGTGTGATCTAAGCCAGTGGAACTGAATTTCCGTTCCCTCTGACTTCATTTAGAATGACTGAAGCCGAGAACAGGGAGCAGGGCCAGGTGTCTTGCCTTAGAAGTCGGACTGAGACCTCACTCTGGAGAACTACCGAAGAGTGTGAAGGAGGGGCCTTAGGTGCTTCCTGATGGCAGAATAGTTGGTGTGCTTTTTTGGTTTTGTTACTCTTTTTTCTATAAATTGAAGTTATTTAAGGAAGATTGTATAGAATTAAATGAAGGAACCGGTTTAGCACATTGTTGCCTATGTCAGGAAATTTAAGGGGCTTGCAGTTGTTCTGATTTCCTCTGTGACGTTCGTTTAGTCTGGGCATGACTGAGTGATCCTTTATAAGTCAAAAAAGTCTCCCAAGAGGTATGCACCTCAATTACCTCAGTTTTGTTGACCTATTTAAATTGTATTAATTATTAGTTATTACTGTAGTAGTAACTTTAAAAGAGCCAGTAAAAGTTAGGGATAAGTTGCTATAGGTTTTACTAGGGTAGTGGAGCATGTAGCTGGAAATGCAGATTCTTGCACATTATAGGAAGTGTTCAATTATATTATACTGTGTCACGCTTGCATATAACTAGGAGGTAGCCAGATGTTTACCGCATTACATTATGCTGTTATGTTTGCATATAACTAGAAGATAGCCAGATGTTCACTGCAGTGATTTTTGCAAATTCATTCTAGTCAGCAATTATTGTTCATGTCTTTATTACCTTCCCATTGAGGGAGTCACACTATCTACTTTTACGTTAAACTGAATTGTCATTTTTGCACTGGAGCTGTGCTGTCCAGTACAGCTGTTGGCTCTTTAAATGTGGCTATTCATATTAATGAAAATTAAATAAAAATAAAAATTCTGTTCCTCACTCCCTTCAGCCATATCAAGTGCTAACAGCTAGTGGCTGGCATATTGATGAAGGACGTCAGTGCTGTTGCAGAAAGTTCTGTTAGTGCTACCCCAAAGGTTATTTTCTTTCACAAATTTTAATATACTTAAAAGCTATTTGGTGCTGAAATATTTAAAGATTAAATGATGTAATTTGATTCACAATAACTCAGGAGAAGGGAGAATGGGCAGTTATGGAGGATTTGTCCCAAGTTGATAATTGGTAAAGCTAGGTTTAGGGCCTGTATGGTTTCATTACATTATGCTCATTATTCAGAAATGTGTATGTTTGAAATTTTACGTTAACAAAGAATGAAAGCAGAAACGCTAAACAGAAACAACGCTCTCACCAGCACTTAGAAGTAGCCATCTGAGATCCTGCCCTGCACTGGCTGGCCCTGTAGTACAGCCTAAAGGGTACACATAGTACCATTTTTTTTTGGTATCATTAATCTACAATTACATGAGGAACATTATGTTTACTAGACTCTCCCTATCACCAAGTTCCCCCCCACATACCCCATTGCAGTCACTGTCCATCAGCATAGTAAGATGCTATAGAACCACTACCTGCCCTCTCCGTGCTGTACAGCCCTCCCCATGCCCCCCCAACCCACATTATGCATGCTAATCGTAATGCCCTCTTTCTTTTTCCCCGCCCTTATCCCTCCCTTCCCACCCATCCTCCCCAGTCCCTTTCCCTTTGGTAACTGTTAGTCCATTCTTGGGTTCTGTGGTTCTGCTGCCGTTTTGTTCCTTCAGTTTTTTCTTTGTTCTTATACTCCACATATGAGTGAAATTATTTGGTATTTCTCTTTCTCCGCCTGGCTTATTTCACTGAGCATAATACCCTCTAGCTCCATCCATGTTGTTGCAAATGGTAGGATCTGTTTTCTTCTTATGGCTGAGTAATATTCCATTGTGTATATGTACCACATCTTTATCCATTCATCTTCTGATGGAGACTTAGGTTGCTTCCATTTCTTGGCTATTGTAAATAGTGCTGTGATAAACATAGGGGTGCATATGTCTTTTTCAAACTGGGCTGCTGCATTCTTAGGGTAAATTCCGAGGAGTGGAATTCCTGGGTCAAATGGTATTTCTATTTTGAGCTTTTTGAGGAGTCTCCATACTGCTTTCCACAATGGTTCAACTCATTTACATTCCCACCAGCAGTGTAGGAGGGTTCCCCTTTCCCCACAACCTCACCAACATTTGTTGTTGTTTGTCTTTTGGATGGTGGTGATCCTTACTGGTGTGAGGTGATATTTCATTGTGGTTTTAATTTGCATTTCTCTGATGACTAGTGATGTGGAGCATCTTTTCACGTGTCTGTTGGCCATCTGCATTTCT
This sequence comes from Manis pentadactyla, assembly GCF_030020395.1. Lineage (NCBI taxonomy): Eukaryota > Metazoa > Chordata > Mammalia > Pholidota > Manidae > Manis > Manis pentadactyla. The sequence goes on from NC_080038.1 coordinate 8,587,745, forward strand.
TCTTTGGAGAACTGTTCAGTTCCTCTGACCATTTTTTGATTGGATTATTTGCTTTCTGTTTGTTGAGGTGCATGAGCTCTTTATATATTTTGTATGTCAACCCTTTATTGGATCTGTCATTTATGAATATATCCTCCCATACTGTAGGATGCCTTTCTGTTCTATTGGTGGTGTCTTTTGCTGTACAGCACATAGTAGCAGCTTTGTTTAAGGTATATCTCATTCCCTCTCAGAACACTCAAGTGATAGCACAGGCTTGCATTTGTAAGAGTTGGAGCTTCCCAAATGAGTCTTGTGGGTAGAATGTGCTAGATTATAGTGTTACATTAAAAATTCTCTTGCTGCTGACGTTAATTTTAGCAAACTCCAAACACTGTTCCTTATGAAGAGAGTAGAGTTCATTTACTCAGTGGCTGGCTTATTTTTGTTTAGAGCCAGAGCAGTTAGCTTCTGTCTCGGTTTCCTGGTTTCCAGCTTCCATGGTGATAGCATTGGAATGGAGAAAAGGGGGTAATCAAGACTCTGGCCAGAGAGAAAAGCCATCACTGGACCACGAAAGGGCTGTTGGAGGTTGTTACAGACACTTGTGTCTTTGGTCTCCTACTGAATCTCTAACCAGTGGTGGCAGGGCTGATTGTGAGTAGAAAGGAGCAGTTGAGAGCAAGTTATTTGGGGTGTGACGTGGCCTTGGGTGCCAGCTGCAGGGAGCTGTGGCCGAGAAGGAGAGGAGTGTGCCCTCACCAGCTGTCTTAGGGCCTAGTGCTAGGGTAACGCCTTGCGTGGGGTTGAGCGCTCAGGAAATGACAGCTCTTGCTATTAGGTCATCCCTGTGGTGAAAGAAACTGGGGCTCTGCATTTTATTTCTCTTACATGCTGTGATTCATACCATGTGCATAAAGGAATGTAATGGTACCTTTTTGTCTTGCAGGTTTCTAAAGTCAGAGATCTTGAGATTAATAATGGCAGGAAAGTCATCACTTTTTAAAATTATTCTCCTTGGAGATGGTGGAGTTGGAAAGAGTTCTCTAATGAACAGATATGTGACTAATAAGTTTGATACCCAGCTTTTCCATACAATAGGCGTGGAATTTTTAAATAAAGATTTGGAGGTGGATGGACATTTTGTTACCATGCAGATTTGGGACACGGCTGGTCAAGAACGATTCAGAAGCCTGAGGACACCATTTTACAGAGGGTCTGACTGCTGCTTGCTTACTTTTAGTGTTGATGATTCTCAAAGCTTCCAGAATTTGAGTAACTGGAAGAAAGAATTCATATATTATGCAGATGTGAAAGAGCCCGAAAGCTTTCCTTTTGTGATTTTAGGTAACAAGATTGACATAAGTGAACGGCAAGTGTCCACAGAAGAAGCCCAAGCCTGGTGCAGGGACAACGGTGACTATCCTTACTTTGAAACAAGTGCAAAAGATGCCACGAATGTTGCAGCAGCCTTTGAAGAAGCAGTTCGAAGAGTGCTTGCTACTGAGGATAGGTCAGATCACTTGATTCAGACAGACACAGTCAGTCTGCACCGAAAGCCCAAGCCTAGCTCATCTTGCTGTTGATGGTTAGAGAGGTTGCCCGCGTGTTCTGACCAGCTCACATATATATGCAGATAAACACAGGGTGGAGGAATTAGCATTTGCAGCAATGGATCACCTACTTATAAAATTAAACTAACCATATGGCTGCCTCATTAGTGGGTAGGAGAAGGGACACATCCACTCACAGACGAATCTATTTACCCACTAATGGCACCTTACATTTATATATTGTAACGGTTGTCTAATAATGTTTAATTAAGTTACAGAGCTAATGAGATGATCAAAATTTAATTTTAATTAAAACGAAACACTTGAATATTCTAGAAGTTATTGTTTTTTTTCCTGAGAAAATGGAGAACTACTTTTTATATGTGTATATTTTTATGTAACTGGCATCTAATTCCTGGTTCAAAGAAAAAATTCCCTAAAGCAATAACAGTTTAAAATCTAATGCATTTGCACTGCAGTAATTTCTTTGCTCTTTTAAAAATATCTAAGTGTGTTTTCATTCTACAAAGCAGAATCGATCACACTAGTAACCACACGTGTGCCCCTGCCAACAGAGACCAATTTTATCACTCTTTTACTAAGGATTGTACTTTGAGGGTAAATGAAGACATCTTTGGTCATGTACTTATTGTCTTCTCTGTCACTGAACATTGTTTAGTGATTTGCCCTCAAGGTTTTTTGTCCCCGTGCTGTGATGACCAGAAAGGATGAAGCAAATTGTGGGGTAGAAGGGGCATGGTGTTAGACATTTTGAAAAACCAGATTGATACATTTTTCTCCCTGACCCTACTCATTGGGAACCAATGAAGAAGAGTATAGTTTTTGAAGCTCTCAATTTGCCTATAAGCAAAACATTGTAACATTTTACATTCAGGGAAATTAAATCTCTTCATATTCTCTAGAGAGCTATAGTTTTTATTATTTATAATCAGTGCTCCCCTGCCCCCAAAGACTCTCCATCTAAAAAACAAAAGGAATTCAGTTGGTGGTGTATATTATAAATATTATATATTCCTTTTTGTTTTTTCTCTAGGGAACTTGCTTTTTTAAATCGGAAGTATACCCATTGTTTTGTGACTTGCCCTTCTCATGTACCGGGACGTGTTTCCATCATAGCAGACCTGCCTCCTTTGTTAGGTATGTGGGCTAGCTAACAGTTCATTCCAGCTGCTCTCGCTGATAGACACCCAGCAGTACTGTATCAAAGTGTCAGTTTCCCACACCTTGGTCAACAGTGGGTATTAGGAGTAAATCTTTTGTTCATTTTTTAAATAGATGGTAGTCACATGATTGAAAATCCTAAGGTGCAAGGGACAAATATCTCTACCCTTGCCACCCAGCTCCTGGCCCTGGAGGCAGCCATGTGTTAAGTTTCTTGGGTTTCCATCTAGGTATTCACGGAAGGAAAGCATATTGTATTAATTCGCTAGGGGTACCAAACCAAAATGCAGACTGGGTAAACAATGGGAATTTTTCTCACATTTCTGGAGTCTGAAGTCTTTTAAGGTCAAGGTGTCAGTAGGTTTGGTTTCTCCAGAGGCCTCTCTTCATGCTGGCAGAAAACCTTTGCTCTTGTGTACCCCCACCTGTGTCCAATTTCCTCTTCTTGTAAGGACACCAGTTAGATGGGATTAGGGCTCACCCTAATAGGCTCATTTTTAGTCTAATCACCTCTTTATAAAGACCCTGTCTCTAAATACAGTCACATTCCGAGGGAGTAAGAGGCAGGGCTTCAACATAGGGATTTCTGGGGGGATACAGCTTAGCCCATAACACATGCATACAGAACTATTTACAAAATGTGTAATTTTGGTGCTTGTGTACAGATTCAACTAATATCTTAGTTTTTTAATTTAAGCATCTTTTCAGTGACCTTTTTCTAGCTAAATATTCAGGGATTAGAGTTGGCTCTCAAGAAGTCTAGAGCTAGGAAGCAAAAAAATGATCAAGGGAAGAGCTCTTCCTGTGTGTAGACATTTGGCTACTGGAAGGCTAATGGAAGGAAGAGTAATCCAGCCTCACACGGTGATTTACAGGGATTAATGAACGGGCTGAGAAAACACCACGCTGAAATGTGATAACCAAGAGGAGGGGGAACAAAATCTGAATGAAAAGCTTCAGCCTTTAAAGAAGCTACAACTAACGTATGGAAAAGCTCTTCAACCAGTAGCTAAAGGTGCCTGCTAATCTGATCCCTTCGAAGAGGTTGGCCAGTGTTACCTATTCGAAGATGAGAAATACTGCAAAAAGGAGAGTTGGGGAAAAAAGCAGATGGTGACCATGGTAGCAGCAGTGGTGGCTGCAGCCTCAGAGCCCCAAGGAAGCGAGCAGAAGGGGGAACTGTGCAGCGTGCTCCCCAGTGTGGGGAGGAGGGCCCCCAGGGTCCATGGTTACTTACTGGCCATGTGTGGGGCCATTTTGTGATGTGTGCTTTAATGCTATAGGTGTAAAGCATTTGACAGTTTGGTGTCAAGAAAAAGGCAAACTACCGAATGCAGAGGACGGACTAGTGTACATTTGACAATGGAGTAAGTACAGTGCGTGTGCAGTCCCATCAATGGAGCACTTAATGTTGTCCACCTTCTTCACCCTTGGGAAAAAGTCCCTACTTGAAGTTAAAACATCCTAGATGTTTCTTGTGTTAAAATCTGCCATTTGCATTTCTATAAAAACTTCTGTACACTTTCCCCTGGATATCATGACGCTGGCGCAAGTTCTCACAATCATGGTGGCTTGTGGGACAGTGTTAAACAGAAAAATGGACTTGTGTACAGTCAGTGGATCCTGCTAAGTTCCCACTGTGCACTGTGGACCTGTTAGTGCTGACGTGACTGAAATGTGAAAGGATATGGATGGAGGGAGAGGTCTCTGTATGTGGAAAACAAGGGCACCAGTGAAGCATCCTAGCAAATGAAAGGACAAATCCAGCTCTGTGCATCGACTTGGATCACCTTGGGAGTGCTAACATAGATGCGAATTTGGTGCTGACACTAATGTGCTCAGTGGAGCCTGATGCCTAAAAGTGCTTATGTCCCCTCATTGCTTATGCTCCAGAACCTTCAGTAGCATCACCTACTACCACACCTTAATGCTTTAGCTTTCCTAATTATCAGCACCCACTTCCTCCCGAGTCTTGGCCCATCCTATCAGCTGTCCGAGCCAGGGGCCTAGTGCTGCTGTTCTCCATCTCGTGCCTGCGTGCTTGCCCAGTACAGCCCCAACCCCAACTCTGAGGTCTCACGCACCCAACTCCTATGCTCATCGCTGGACTTGCCTTCGAGCTCCTTCAAAGATGCAGTCATCCGGAATCGGGTGCCTGACTACAGCAATCTACTTCCAGAGACAGGGCTTATTCCTGTCTTACCCTCACAAGTCCTGAGGAGCAGATTGCTGCTTGCAGGGCGCTGCTGTCAGGCAGCATCTCCATCCCACACCTTCCTGCTGGAACAGTACTAAGGGCAGAGCCAACGACAGACAATGTGGTTGGGTCTCTCCAATGAGCATGGCTGAAGTTATTCCTGGATTTCTAGCTGAGTATCTTTTTCTGTTCCCAAAGGTCTGGTACCTAGTTTGAGGTGATTGGATTTCTGTAAAATGGATTAAGATAAGTTAGTTTGCAGACTTTCAACAGGGGAAGTAGGACTAAAAAGGTAGTGGTGGCAGAGTGGGCAGCACTTAAAAGATTTGATATTAAACTTACAGTCTTGGGCAACGATCTTTATTTAAGAAATCAAATAAATGGATGGGTAAAAAATGATGGTAGCAACTTCATACAAGGATGCAAGACCAAACTTAGAATTACTTGCTCAAGTTATTCAGAATGGAACAAAATTCTTCCAAGTACTCACAATATCAGCACAGAAAATAACTGGTTGCATTACTTGCTTCTCAATGGACATTGACTAGTTTACAGTAAGATCCTACACTTGTTGCAGTTCAAAGGAGACCATGTAGCCCCCTCCTGTGTGCAACCTAAGAAGCTAACAGGACAAGTGTTAATGTAATGCAAACTTTTCTGTTTACAATTCTAAAATTGCCTTACAACCTGTTGCTAGTACAGGTATCAACAGTTCACTTTGTCTTTAGCTTATTCTCTGAGGGAAAGGAAATAGAACAACATTACTTGTCACCTTGGTCCCAGCCTCCCATGTTATACACAAGGGTCCAGGATACTAGAATTTCAGCAGGATCACCGTTCCCCACCTGACAGGAGCAGGCATGTGCTACTGGACACTGCAAAAGCCGTCTGCTTTGACTTCATGGGCAGTGCTGTGTATACTGCCTATACGTTTCTGTAACCACCTCCCTAGGTGTATAGATAAGCCCATGGATGTCCTATCAATGTCATCCCTACTGCTGAGGCTTACTTTGAAATCTGTCTACTAAATCTTGACAATGCCATTTGGTTCTATATAGTTACAGCAACATCAAGTTATCTGAATCAGAAAAGTCAAAAGCTCATTCTGAAATTCTTAAAAATAAGATTATTGATAAAGAACTCTTTATAAATAACACTGTTCACAAGCAAATATTGATCTGTTGATAACTAAGAAATTGAATGTACTATTTTTAATATAAATGGAATTCTACTGGGTTAGATTAAATTTAGAGTACAAGTAAAACATTTCCAGGTTATTTAATGAACTTTCTTACAATGTACACATTCCTGAGTATATCCCATTGTAATGACATTGTTTACTTCTGAATTTTTCTGCATTCAGCTTAAGAGGTGTTTCTTCCCAAGAAACTGAACTTTTCTGTCAAATGCGCTTGACCGAATAGGAGAATTGGGTTCATAAAATGGATTCATTGCAAACTAGGAAAGAAGAAGGTATTAGTGAGCTTGTCAAAGTAAAAACACGGACAAATCACAGGTCTCTAAAAGTAAATTGTTCTGAAGTTTTAAATTAAAAGAAGTCAAAGATATCCAAAAGTCTGAAGACCACTTTTTTAAGTTTCAATGAAAATGTTCCACTGTTCAATAGTAATGTCCCCTTAAGAAAATTTTTGTCTTGGTGTTTTAGTTTTGAGAGGTACCTGTTCCAAAACTAATGGTGGTATGAAAAGTATTGTCTGTGTAAGCTAATTCACCGTGTCTGTGAAATACTAATCTACTCATACTCATTATAAACATACAGATAAATCTGTAAGGTCCTTTGGTTATCTGAAACAAACTACAGGTCTGCCAGATGCCCTGAGTTAAGGTAAAGTTATACTACATGCTATTAAAAGTTACTCTGGTGTGGTTAACTTTAACAATCAGGTTTTTAATACTCTCCTTTAAAGGTTATCAGTTTCTCAGATAGTGTAATGAGTGTATCATACATGTGAGAGAAAATTAGTATTAAATGGAATCACTAACAAGGAGGTACCAATTTTTACACTTTAATCATTTGGTGTTGTCTGTCTTTACAAAAGGGCTAAATATTCTTATTTGCTACTTCTGATGACGAATACTGACTGCTTACTGTGCTGATATGCAAAAAATCTTGTCCAAATACAGAACATTTGTATTATTAAGAACATACTGTTGTTAGTATTGCAGTTTAACCACCGATACCCTATTACTATTTTATTTTTCCCATTTAAGTATCAAGAAGTGTGTGTGGGAGGCACTATTCTCCTTGAGTGACTATTTGATAATACATGAATCAGTTCCTGCTGGCTTCTGATCTATATTCACTGCATTATAACTTATTTGTAAAGTAGATAAAAAACATTTTAGATTAAAATTATGAGGCAGCTTCCCTTATGTGGACTGCTTCGTTCTCTCTCTTGAGGGTCCCCTAATAAAATCAATTATATGCATCAAAAAGGGGGAGAACAAAATCTATTTAAAAATAGCTACCATGGGCAGTGGAAGGGAGTTCTTTACCGGGCCAGTTTCCTGTCACAGTTTGAATCGCTTTTTATAATCAGATTTAAACAATTATAGAGCATACCATACCTTTATGTATAAATCGTAGACATCAGTGAAGAAGTTCTTTATTCCATCTTCTTGCCTTATGTCATGAAGCATAATAAATCTCATATGTAAAATGATTAAGGCATGATTTTTCTTAGTAATGAAAGATAAAGATCAGTTAATATAAAACAGTATATTCTGGATTGAAAAGTTGAAGACAAACTTGGTTCAAAGGTTAGTGTTTATCTTAAAGAGCACATGATCTTTTTAAGTTAGAAGACAACTAGAAAATAAAGTAAAATCACCCTTGGTATGGTTCAGATAAACTGTATCAAGGGTGATATGGCTTTTATATATGAGACTTGGTTTTAAAATTATCTGTTAAAGAAAATGTGTTTTTTCCCCCTAAAAAAATCCTGTAAATGGTCATTTTTACTTTGCTCATTCATGCTCATCCATAGACTCAGGGCCTGGCATCTACTATGGGCCCTGTTCTAGTTTGTTACCCCAACGTTTAGGCAGATGTCTTTGTTAACAAGGCAAGGATATGACCTGCAGTAACAAATGCTGAAACAAACCACTCATTGAACTTGTCCACGGTTTTCAAGTACATGTTGTTCGACAGCCACATATTCTCATCTACGAGGTCAAGAGCAGCGTGAGCTATGAACTGGTTCAGATGACGATGGTCGTCCTAGGTGAGTGGGAGTGGCAGCAGATTAACATTTCCATACAGCATCAAGAACACCAACATTTTGTCCTGTAAATTCTATGCACAGTTTTCTTGGGGAGGGCAAAACACTTTCTGCTTTTACTTTATTATTGTCATGAGGCTTATAAAGATTTTCAGTGTTTTCACACCATATTCTAGTTTTTAATTTGGTATATAAAACTAAACAAATAGAAACAGCCAATTACTATATAGGTTATATTTTAAAATTTTGCAAGAAGGAAGTTACCAAAATCTAACCATTTAAGCATGTGAAAAAAGAATACTATGTTTAAAAAGTAGATCCTGTTTTTAAGAAATTCACATTTCTTTAGAGGATGAAAACAGGAAAAAATACGGAAGCGGTTGTGGATAAAGGACAGCACTTGAGGTCAGCCGGGGCTGAAGAGGGGGTGGAGAGTGCAAAGGTCAAGTGCCCTTGGCATGGCTCTCAAGCGCTGAGGGGTGGGGGGCCTTCACATCCAGTCCAGTGACACCTGGTGAGTAGTGGACACAGTTGAGGCGGTGTGCCTAAAGATGTGGCAGAGGCCTCTCCCAAGTGAGCCCCGCTTACATGGCGGGGGAACCTGGGAGTGGCAGGGGCCCACACTTGGCCCCAGCTGTGAGCAGTCACCTGTCTCAACAGGAGCCAGTCCTGTCAGAGCTGGGAGTGTCCTCATCGGCTTAACTGGAGAAGGTGGGACTGTCCCAGTATAATGTGGAGAAGGAATTCACAACCTGGAGTATAGTCTCACTCCTGGGGAATTCTTTCAAAATAAGATTTCAAAGAACACTTGTTAGGGGTTCAATATCCCCCCACCAAATTACTATGTTGAAGCCCTCTCCTCCCCTACCTGAGTATCTCAGAATGTGACCTTATTTGGAAAAAGTGCCACTGCAAACATAGTTAACATTAGGTCATGTGAGAGTAGGTGGCCCCTACTCTGACTGGTGTATTTGTAAAAGGGAGAAATTTGGAGACACCCAGGCAGGAAGAGTGCCATACGAAGACTGGAGTTCCACTGTCACAAGCCGAGGAACTACCAGAAGCAAGGAGAGATGCCGAGAAGAGAGCTGCCTTAGTGCTTCAGACAGGGCGCGGCCCACTGACACCTTGATTTCGGCACTTCTGGCCTCCCGACTTGTGAGACAGTTAAGTTTCTGCCATTCTAAGCCATCCCGCTGATAGTACTGTGTCACAGCAGCCCAAGGAGACTAATACAACCTCCTTGCTGAGGAGGCTGTTTCCGTGACTGGGCTGGGGGAAGGTTGCCAGTTGCCCTGGAATCCCTCAAACAGCTAAAGCATGTTTAGTTCACTCACGTCACCATGACAAAGCTAATTTAATCCTTAGAGAAATGGATGTATTTTGTGTCTGGCTCACAGCAGTGTTTTCCATTACTTTACATGAATGATCGATCTGGAGAGATTAGGAAAAAACTAGAAATGCTTTAAGGTGACTGGCAGCAAGAGAAACAACTAAGATCAAGTCATGCAACAGAGCACTTTTACATGCATCACTCCCTACTGAAAGGTCTGGAGTGCACAGACACTGTTAGTAAGGAGTGTTGTAGCACAAAGCAACTGCTGCTACAGAGATGCCTCACAACCAAGTTTTAATGGGCGGTGTGCTCCTACGAATGTGGGCAAAACCATGTAGCAACACCACCTGGTATGTGGTTATCTTCAATTTCTATCATTTTAATGGCAAGATCTGAATAGCTGAAAAGCATACACTGGACTTACGCATTACAGTTCATTTAAAAGATCAATTCCTGTCTTAAAGGACATTAAAGATTCTTTTTGGAGATTGGGAGAAACAGAGTACAACCTGTCAGCAACGGATCAGGAACATGTACTAGTACAGGAAGATGAAAGGGACCCAGCTCTTCTCAAGGCTCTACAGCTATTTACTCTGAATGGCAACCCGTTCTTGAATCAAATTCGTTTTTCTGGAACCATTCCTGACAGGCAAGCTGGGTGGTGTCACTGGGGAGGAGTGCGTGCCCCCGATCCCCCGGCCAGTAGGTGTGCTGCAGAAGGTCACTGAGAACTGCTGTGCTCATGCGCAGCAGGGCATGCATGTAAGGGGCTCTTTCAACCCTCCCAGGCGTGAGTGGATCTACTGCATACGACCTGATAAGAAGTGATTCACTGGGATAGAATGGGCTTTCACAGCACTGCAGGGCAGCAAGGCTATTCTTCCAGTCCCACTGCAGGTGGACTGTGTTTCCACGTCCTTCAGGAGCAGCTTTTCAAAGTGGGTGACACAGTAAACTGAGTATTGGGAAAAGAGACCCAGAGCATCTTGCTAGTATGTGTCAAGTGTGTGCTGAATTAAAGGGTTAATAAACAACTCAGGCGATGTCCCCCGGCTGGCAGAAATCAGCCAGGGGACTGCAGAGCCAGCCTTATTTAATTGTGGACTCTAGTTACCTCATCTGTCCAGATCCCTTTCAGTTCTAAATGACATTACACCATTATCATTATAATAGCATAACAACTGTTAAGGAATTTTTTAAAGTTCCATACGTACTTTGGATTCTGCTTTTCCAGCTGGCAAAAACTCCATTTCAAAAACTGGATTATCATGGTGGCCAACAATTACAAAGTAGAAGCTTCCAGACATTGTCTTCAATATCTAGTTCCTAATTAAATAAAAATAATGCATTTTTTAGTACTCAATACTAAAAACCAAAAATAAGGTTAACAGGAAGTCTAGAATTCAATTTTTAACTCCAACCTGACATTGTGGAGGAGGAGACCATGAAGCTTGCCATGGTTTCCAGTACACTGCCACAGATATATGGCTTTTGGACCATACAAAGTATGTACCTCTGATACATCCTGTAGAATCCAGTACTACATTCATAGGGAAACCTGGAAGACCTATATGAAATCATAAAGACATTTTCATGATCTGTAAGTCTGGAACATTTAGAATAAGCTAGGCTAAACTTGGCCTGGGCCAGTTAGCACTAATTATTAGCACTAATGCCTCAAAAATTAACAAAGGGGGCTGCTAAGGAAATAATTGGTTTGCCTTAGAAATTTTCAGGAGGGATGCTTCTGAGGAAGCTAAGACCAACTCTACTGCATGTCATTTACACAGAAAGGAGATCACTACAGCATTTATCTACAGACTGTCTGCTAAGTTTGTCTTCTTCCAACCTGAAATATGTCTTCTACAAATGTCTCTACAAATGCCCAAGAACCTACAAGATGCCTCTTCAAACACCATTTATAACAAAGGAAAAAACAGTTTTGTATTCTAGAAAAGATGGAAGAAGCCATAATCCAAAAAGGAAGACATTCTGAGGCATTAAGAGGTCTTGAAACAAGGGTTAGTAGGTTTGCTAAAAAAATAAAACTAAGAGAAAGTGTGTCTGGGGAATCAGTGATTCTATGGTTTTCAGAGCAATCAAAATCTGAATGGATGGATGGATGGAAGGATGGACAGACAACTGGGCAAAAGGATTTATGTGTGTGTTTTTAGTAGAAGATCTTTGGAATCAGACCAGGCTAGGTTCCAGTCTAGCTCTGCCACTTACTAGTAACATGAGCACAGGCACGGTTCTTGATCTCCCAATGTCTTTTTCCTCCTTGGTGAAACAGAGATAACAGTCTTTACTTCCTCATGGTGAGCTTGCAGATTACATACCCTAATGCGTGTGAAGCACCAGGCACAATGTCTGGCTCATAGAAGGTGCTCAGTAAATCCTAACTAGAACACGGAAGAGCATGTGCACATGGAGATGTGGTGACTACGGACTCCATGTGGGGTGGGAATCTGGTTAACTGGGAATGTGCAATGATGTGTGTCAGGGCCCAGGGCTCACCAACTCTTGCTGGGACTTCTGATTCACACAGAACATGCAGCGGAGTCAGAAGACATCTGAAATGTGTTTCCTAATAAATACATTTGTTAAGGAAATCAGGGCACAGCTGGTACTTTTAAGTCTGGGATTGGGAGGCCATGACTAGAAGAAGAGACAGGAGACTTCGTTGGCACGGGGAGGTAAGTAGGATTTCATATGTTATTTGGGGTAGGGGTTGGCACACCATAGCCTGCAGGCCAAATCTGGCCTCGCCCATCCAGGAAAAGCTGGTCCCTGTCCTAGGGGACAGATGAGAAAAAGGCCCAAACAGTAAAACTGGCTAACAGAGACAAGCACGATGATCCGAGAGCTATTCAAAACTAAGAGAAAGGGCAATGACTCTCAGAGAAAGTGAGGGGAAGAGGGAGAGGAGCTTGGAATGTTAACGAAGTCAACAACGATGGCATTAACTGGAATGGGTTTCACAGGTAGAGTCTGCCGAGGGAAGGGCTTCCTTTCTTCAGCCAAACATTTAAGCAGCAGCAGCAGAAAAATATATATAAGGTGGGTACTTCTGCCCACCCCAATTTAATGAAGCAGAAGACAAGATACCCCCACCCCCAGCCCGCCCCAGCACACTCACTCCATATAGAAATCCAGGACTGGGAGAGCAGCAGAGTGCAGAGCACAGCATGAGGGTAAACAGAAATACCGCATAAAGGTTATACCACAAACTAGCCAGCTGCGCAGAACCTGAGCTGCCAATAATTCCACTTTGCAAACAGCTGAAGAAAGGATGTTAACTCTCCAATCAATTCTATAAGGAAGAACTGATGGGGCAAGTGGAAGAAATGGAAACCTTGGGAAAATATAACCACATTGTCTGTGGAAGGGAGTGTCTACGATCATTTAACACTGGCGGGCTCACTATGCCTAGGTAGTGGGCAAAGGTGAGACACTCCAGAATTCTGTGCTGTGTGATAAACTGGACTTTCTGTGAGGATGGAAATGTTCTTTATCTGTGCTGTCCAATGTGGCTAGTGTGACTGCAGAACTGCATTTTTAACGTTATTTGAAACTTAAATAGCTACACATGGTTAGTGGCTACTGTACTAGCCAGTACAACTCCATACAACAATGATTCCAAACTTCTTAAAATTCTGCCGCCTCCTCGTTCCCTCCAACTTTGAAGCAAGTATTGCTTCCAACTCCAGTGTGGATGTGGGGAAGATGGGGTTCCTATGGCCAGGATCCTCACTGAACTTAAACCACCTAATGAGGTAACTGGCCTGTTGCTGGGCTGCCGCTTCCACACCTGTGGGCAATAAGCTATTATTAGGCTATATAAAGAGCTCCGCCTAGTGCTCCACGCGCCCCACGGTGGCAGGGCTGCAAGGCTGCAGGAGAGCACAGCAGAGGCTGGAGTGGTGGCAGCGCCCAGGACAGAGGCCCAGAGGCCGAGCCTGGCTTGCTGCATACAGACTCGCTCTGAGTGAATGGGATTCTATTGACTGACCTGCCACTGAGAATAAAGTTGGGTATAACCCTTTCACCCCAAAGAACGTTTTGCTCTCAATTTCTTTAGTCACACTGAATCCATAGCGAACTTGCCCGGGGCTGAAACCCATTGGCAAGACAATGGAACACAAATAATACCGATAAAGCAACTGCTGTGTTTGTGTGAGTGTGCATATGTCTGCTCAATTTTCCCATCACTGAGTGGGGCCCTTCAAGCATCTCCAAGGAAGAGTAGATCTTGAGGTGTGGAGGAGGTAGCTACAAGAACTTGGCAGTGGATTCAACTGGGGAACTGAGAAAAAGAGATGAATTGAGGATGTTTCCAAATATCTGACTGACGTCATCAAGCAGATTCGAAGATGACAAGGCTGTTCACTGAGAAAGGAAATAGAGGGAAGAGGGATAAAAACATACCCATTTTGAATACATGGTGGTAGTCAGGATAGCACCTCCCCCCACCGAGGTGGCCACAGCTTAATCCCGGGGACCTGCAAATACTAATTTACATGGCACAGGGGAATTAAGGCTGCAGGTGGAACTAAGGTTGCCCATCAGCTGACTTTAAGATAGGGAGGGGATCCTGGACTACCCAGGTGGGCCCAATGTAATCACAAGGATCCTTAAAAATAGAGGAAGGAGGCACACAAGGAAGGTCAGAAAGAAAGATGAGTACAGAAGGATGCTCATGGAGCTGCAACGTTGCTGGCTTTGAAGATGGAGAAAGGGGCTAGGAGCCAAGAAATGCAAGTGACCTCTAGAAGCTGGAAAGAACAAAAAAATTCTTCCTGAGAGCCTCCAGAAGGGAATGCAGCCTTGCTGATACTTAATTTCAGCCCAGTGAGACCCATGTTGGACTTCTATGCTACAGAATGGTAAGATAATAAGTTCGTGTTTTTTAAGCCACTAAACTTGTGATAATTTGCTGGAGCAGCAGCAGGAAACTAACACACATGCCAAAGCTGAAAACCCTGGAGGTACGAGAAAACAGGTAAGTACCAGCTAAAAAGTAGAATGTACATCCTATAGAGACTGGGGACAAAGGGAGTCCACTTACCCTAGGTCAGGGGTTTCAAAGCACTGTGGAAAAGGCTAGGGATGGGAGAAGACATGGGGGGCTGGAATACAGTATGTCAAGGTGAAGCTACTTGTAGCAATATGGGGCTCATAATATGGAAAATAACAGGGGCTGTTTTTTTTTTCTTTCCCTCAGCATGTATCCCCAACACTTAATCCAGAGCCCAGGACATAAATGCTTAATGCTTGCAAAATGGAACTATGAGGAGGGGACTATGGTTTGTAGTGTTGGATGGTGCTGGCATACAGGAAAGGGAATGCAGAAATGAGAGGCACGGTGGGATTTACCAGCCCCAACATGGAAAAGAACCTTTGGAAGTTTCCAGTGCTGAGGCCCTCAAGGTCTCAGGTCTGAATGACAAAGTCTGTGTTCAAGTGATTAACAGGACCTTCCTGAGAAGTCGCTGAGGTTAACCTGTAAAGAAATCTTCCCTTACAAGGGTCTGGACTTGTTGGCTGAATGGACAGGACCAGGACTCTCGCCTGTGGTGAAAACAGCTGCCCCTGGTGGCTAAGGTGACTTGGGCTGCTATTGAGACAGACAACTACAGAAACCAACATGGTGATACAAGGAACTCTGGACTGCCTTGAACTCAAAGAGGATGTGTACATGATGTAAGAAGTAGGGCACTAATTGTAATGAACCTAAAAATGGGACCACAAGTCTGTGAGGCTAGCATCAGAAATGCAAAAGCCCAACATGAGCCAAAATGTGTGAAGTATCCATGTTAAGAAAAACAAAAGCCTCCTTCAGCTATAGTCAGGAAAAAGCAGGGAAGAAAAGTCAACTGCTTCCAGCACCTGCTTGAAACAGGATGCAGATGAGTTTTTTCAAAGCAATTTTTCTTAAAGTGAATGACTTTTAAATAGCAAGTGTGGAAGAAACAAGATTAGGCAGGCTGTGATCCTCAAGATAGGTATATTAAAAGAACCTAGACATTTCAATAGATGGAAATCATGTATCAGCTAAATCATATCTTGAATTAACAAATGTGATTGTATAACTACTAATCAGTGACTTGAGAAACTGAATGGTTCTTTTCCATTCCTGAAATCAGAGATAGGTAAGTGATCAGACTTTGTTTCTGAAAATAGGAATAGTTTCTAGTCTAAACTGAGTACTTTAAAACACCAAGAGAAAGATGTGTAAATGCTGGTTTCTGGTCAGACGCCATACTAGGAGCTCTTATCAGACAGAAACTCGGTTAATGGGAATCGGCAGATGACAGCAGAGTAGGTTACTATCCATTCACATACTCCTGGTCTGCTGAAAACGCCAAGTCACGCCAAACTTCCATTTTCTGTTTTGCAAGGGAAATACAGGGGACAGTAAGTCATTTTATGCAGTGATCTGGCATCTCCCCAAGAACAAACTGGAGACCTATAGTCTGGATGATAACACATGAAGTCTGTGGTGACCCCAGAGCTACAACAGGCAGCAGAGGGGGAAAGCACTCGGCATTTGTTGAAAGAGGAACAATCATAGCTGATCTGAATGTCAGTGCCTGAAGAATGGTAACAAAGTACGTGTCAGCTGATAGCACAGGGTCTCTAGACAGCCTTTGAAGTTGACCTTAACCTAGTCCAGCTCAACACTTTCATTCAGTAACTAGGATGAACACAATTTATCATTTTCAAAGGTGACAGGCTAAGGCAGCTAATACATTGGAAGGCAAAGGATTAAAAAAACTCCTGAAGGCTAGGAGAATTAGGTGAAATTAGCAAGATAAAATTTAAAAGGATGCAAAATAAAGTCTTCTACTTTTTTTAAAAAACCTAACTGCACAACAGTAAGATAAGGAAAACCTAGGTTAAGAGCAGTCATCCAGAAGAACCCTGTTTACATTTATTGCAGGTTCAGCAAAGGGCAGCAGTATAATAGTCAAAAATGCTAGTGCAATGCTAAGCTGCACTAAAAGACGATGTCCTCTTCACTAGTATCTCTGGGGAAACAGTCAGTTCCGGGAATTAAACTTTAAGGATCAATAACTGAACTCTGTGTGTCGGGACTAGAGATGGTAAATGGGTTTCTTCTTGTGAGCCAGTTCTAACCAGCTTGATGGTGACTTCCAGGACCTGATGCTGAGAAAGATTCTGAGGCTAAGGGCGGCCGGCGGGAAATAAATCGTAGACATCAGTGAAGAAGTTCTTTATTCCATCTGTGGAATCCCAGCTGTGATCCACATCCAGTGAGTTTAGGTGGAAAGACTTCTGAGTCCCCGTAAGGAGCACTTTCTAACAAGATCAGGTTGCCAAGGAGCCTGTGACGCGACTAACTCCCCAGCCCCACCCCCACAGGACAGCGTTCACAATCAAGAATTTTCCGGCTCAGTAGCAACCGTGCCACGGTTAAGAAACCCTGAGTTGGCTGACATAGCGAAAGGCAGAAGCCGCAAAGCCCCGGAGCCGTGGGCGTTTGCAGGTGGGAACGCGGTGTGGGGTGCCTAGGTGGCCTGCGCAGGGCTCGGCTGGCCGGCCCCGCCAGGCTGCCCGAAACTGAGACGGGATGGTAACTGGGCCAGCATTCGCGTCACGCAGGGCCCGGGACAACCCCCAGCGCCCCGGAGCGACCCCCCAGCCGCTCCATCCCTTACCTGCGAGCTAGAAGCCGACAACTACAACGACAAGTCACCTCCAGCAGCGGAGACCAGGGCTGCGCACCTTGGATCAGGCTCTAGGAGCAGTTCTCCCGAGACTTCGCCGTTACACTCTCGCGAGATGTGGGAGGAGCTTCCGGCCGGGGCGCGGCGTTGCTCAGCGCGTGCGTTGTAGCGCTCCCGTTCTGAGCTGCTAGTTGTAGAGGGCGGTGAGGTTGGATCAGCTGAGTCCTGCGGTCTCCGGGCTTGTCCTGACCTGCTCCGGACAGTCGCGCCTGGGTCAAGGTTCCGCCCACCCCTTGGGCCCGCGGGTAAGGGGGGTACTGCTCTCCACCAGAGTGGGAGTGGAAGGCAGAGTGTTCGGGTCGCTGGTGTCCCTGACCTCTCCAGGGAAAAAGGCTGGCTGTACGGGCAGCCGCTCCCCTCTCCCGGGGTCTGTAGCTCGCTCCAGGAGTCGGACGGGGGCGGGGGTGCTCGGCTTGGGAGGTAGCAGACGTCTGACGGCTCAGGATAACACCGAACCCTCCTTGGGGACCGGACGGAAATGAACCCTTTTGTTTTGGTTGAAGCTCCTTCCCGGGATGGCCCTCTTAGGGCTTCCCAGGAGGCCACTAGACCGTCTGCGGAAATTCACGGCCCCTCTGTCCGCCAGGTAACCTGTAACCATTTTCTCTTCCAGTCCACCATGCCCTCCAAGTCTGACAAGTTAAGTCAAGATGAACTGCGCAAAAAGCTGTACCAGACGTTTAAAGATCGGGGTATACTGGACGCGCTCAAGGTATCCGTTTCAGGCTTCTTTGTTAAACATGCGTTTTACAAGTGTAACCTGTAACAGGTAGTCCACGCTCAAGTACAGGACTCAGGTTTTAAAAACACTGTGCTCTATAGATTGTTTTGGTGAATTTCATTTTTATACACCTGTAGAACTCTATCTTGGAACAAAAGTCTTAAAAATGGTTTAGCGTTTGAGTCCTCTTAAAAAACATTCAAATAATAGGTTTATTGAACCGACATTAAGATAGCAGCAGGTAACTTTATAAATGACTTGTTTTATAAATAGGGCTTACAAGTTCCTGAATTAAGTAGTTTTGTAGTACTACTTACGTTTTAGTGAAGGACATTAACACCATATAGAAAACAAAGTGTACTGCTTCCAGTAGAATAGTTTGGGGAATGAGTAATATCTTCATTAAAATACATGGAAAGGTGTAAATGTTTAATTTAGGAAGCAAATATTTACTAGTACACTTTATATGAATTAACAGCAGGAAGTAAGATTAGCTCAATGTGTTTTTGTCACTATATTCATTTCAGAGGTATATTTTACATTTAAAATGGGAAATTAAGATAAAGTGAGCTTGATTTTTTTGATTTCCTCTCTCCACCTTAGCTTGTAACTTAACAACAAAATACTTTAGACTCATCTAAATACAGAAAAGCATAAAGGAGAAGAGTCATCTAATCTAACCACTAGTTGTCATAATGTTAGTGTATTCTTTTAAATTTAATATCATATGGTGAGCATTTTCCTGTGTCCTTCAGTTTCTTGAAGTCCTCATTTTCACTGGCATCAGGCTCATCTTTGGATGTATGGGTAATTTACATAGCAGGCCACTACCATTGAATATTTAGCTTATACCCAGGTGTACATATTCCTTCAATTCTCTCTCTCAATTTTGGCCTAGGATAGATTAAGTGGCGTTATTGAATCAAAGGGCATGAGCATTTTTAAGGGTCTTGGTAAATGAATCTCTTTCTAGGAAGACTAATAGTTTATATTCCACCAGCAATTTAAAAATGCTTGTCTGTCCAATATTATCATGACATTTTTTAAACCAGTCTAAGATAGGAAAGCCCTTATGTTAATATTCCTTAATTATTAATGAGGTTGCACATATTTTCTGGCCATTTATGTTTTCTGTGGATTGGCAGTTCATTTTCCTTGCCCATTTTCTTCCTAGGGTGTGTTTTCTTATTAATATATAGGAGCTCTTTTAATAGGAACTTAATCTTTTTTCTTTTTTTGTAGTAATACTTTATTTGGGTGTCCAACTTTAATTTGGCCCTAAAAATATTGATGTTACATTTTTTATATAGTCTAAGCTATTGATTTTTTTCCCTGCACATTATTCTCAGTAAGGCCTTCCCCACTAAGATAATGAATATTCATTCACTTCTTCACTTTTTTAAAGGCTTCTTTTTTTTTTTTTTTTTTTTTTTTACAGTTAGCTATTTAACCTACCCGGAACTATCTGTAGAGTGAAATTCATTAATATGCTTTCTAACGTGGAATGGTCCTGGCAATACTGGGCGTGGCATATTTTATTTTACTGTGCTTCTAGGTTAAACTAGATAGTATTTTACTTCATATTTATATTTACAATTGATATTGACCAACGGTTATCCTCCTTTGGCTGGATTATGCTAGCCTTGTTCACCTTATGGCTTCAGTGTATCTGGAGAAACATTGTTTCCTGTTTACAGCTGGCTATTGTTTCTCTTATTCCAGCTTAATCAGTGGCAGGATGGATTTTTACTTTCTCAGTCTAAGCTAATTTTTACTTTCTCAGTTCACTGACTGTGGTCTGGGTGAGTTTTCATTTTTAAAATTCACTGAAGTTTTTTAGTGGCCTAATTCATGTTCTTTGGGTGTTTGGGAAGAATATGTATTTGTGGTTAGGTAAAAAGTCATATAGGTATCTATTATGAAGTTTCTCAAATCTTATTTTTCCTTATTTTGAGTCTACCCAGTCTGTCGATCTCTGAGAGATGGGCTGAGGCTGTAGAAGTCTCTTCTCTCCCACTTCCCATCCATCTCAATAATTGCACTTACTTGTATTTTGGGGACATGTCAGGCTTTAATTCTGAATGGATTTCCCACTTTTCATTGACTGGTGGAAAGCCCCCAGCCAGTTGTGCAGTTACTGTTAACAAGTGCAAGATGGCATACTTTTTGTCTTTGTCAGGATGGGGATTCATCTATAATGTCATTTCAATTTTTTTCTACTTTTATTTTCCTTTCTCCCTGCTTATATCGCTCATTTAAATCTTTACCTATTCCAGCACTTGCTTGCAAGACACCCTGTATCTTTTTATTAAGCTGGTTCTTAATATATTCTTTAGGGTGTTACAAATCTATTTAAACCTCTAACTTCTACTGGTTAAGAATGCTGTAGCTCCCTTTTCTTGTTTTATTCTTATTTATTCATTAGTTCCTGAACTAGATGAGATGAGGCAGAGCATGTATATCCTGTAAATATGTAAATGTCTCCTTTTACTATAGGATTTTAGGTGTATAAGTCCTGTTCTATACTAGTAATTATATACTGTTATGCTCTAGCTAAAGGATAGAAGAAAGTATAACAAGAACTCCACTTGTTTTTTTTGCTTGTATTCTGTTAGTACAGATTCATTAGATATTATGTATTGCTGAGCTCTGTGAATCTAGGCAACGTACCTTTAAACTCAGCCCAACTGTGTTTCTAGATTATATGCAAAACAGATTAGAACAAATATCTAGTAGTCTGATTAATTTAGGGGATTATTCTTAAAACCTATGAATAATGCTAATGTTAATACCTTGACAGTTACCAACTTTGAACCAAAATTTCCTTATTTATAAAATGTAAGAAAACTATTATACTTAGCAGTGTTTTGATGTAAATATTATATGCATGAGTGTGTCTTAATGCACTTCTCTGGGTTTCCTGATTTCTTTCTTCCATATGTTATTTCCCTTTTGGGTACACCATTTTACTTTGATCAGTATGGCCAGTGAACTGGTTTAATAAAATATTATTTTTCTACCCTCCAACAATCCACAGAGAGGTGAGGAGTGTCAGAATTGTCCCCTATACTTGATACCCTGATCAAGAGTTGCTGAAATGGGCTCATAGGGAAGTGAAGCTGGAGTCTGCCCACATTCTGCCTAAGTACCAGTTCACTTGGAACCTGGTGAAAGCAGACTGCTTTTTCCAGAACCCAGTGAGCTGCTGGTCACACAGGGTAAGACAATGAAGGGAAAAGTTCCTAACTTTTGGCTGTGGATCTAGAACCATTCTGGAGATAAAGGATTCTAACTTGTGTGACAAATCTGTGTCTCTCCAGTGAAACAATCCTAAATATTTCCCCTCCCTTTTTTTTTTTTTTGAGCTAGACACAACTCAGAAACCTGCTGATTCATGAACTGATGCAGCCTGTGTTGAATGGAGAACTGCAGCCCCAGTCCGTTTCAGCGGGAAAGAGCTCCCTCTTCAGAGGTGCTTCGAACTGTCTGGTAGCAGATCACTTACAGAGATGTGGCTATGAGTATTCTCTTTCTGTTTTCTTCCCAGAAAGTGGTTTGGCAAAAGAAAAGGTAAAGTCCTTCTGTTTCTGTTTCTGAATTGTCTATTAGTAGCTTCTCCCTCAGACCATAGTAAAGTGCTGCCTAATGGCTAAGTGCTCCTTGGTCAGCTAGGTCCATTTCTGTTCATCTTTGAATTCATATCATATATTTGTTAATATAATGTAACAAAGGAGGGCCAGATTTGATTGTTACTGTTACCAATTCCTTGGAATCTCAATTAGTCTTTTGTAAAATTGTGTAGAATCACAAATGTTTTGGAGCTAGAATTGATCTCACATTCCATATAATCTCCTATATCTCAGAACTGCCATTTTTATGTTGGATTTCTGTTGTGAGCTTGGCGCCGTACAGGTCACACTGCTGGTGTTCTGTGTATTACACATGAGGAACCAGAGTCAGGAGAGGTGAGGGGATTTGCTCGAGGTCACATGATTTAGAAGTGGCAATGCAGGACCATAAGTCTAGAGCTCTAAAATGTGCTCATTTTTTTTTTTTTAATAATTATTTTTTATTGAAGGGTAGTTGACACACAGTATTACATTACATGAGTTTCAAGTGTACAACACAGTGGTAGAACATTTATATACATAATTCTAGGTTCCAGCTATCACCCTACCAGGCTGTTACAATATCTTGACTATATTCCTTATGCTATACATTACATCCCGGTTACTAATTTATAAAATGTGCTCATTTTACTATGCTATAGTCTCTTCAGCTATTTCTCTTTGTGATTAAATGTGAGAAATGAGGAATACATAATTTTGAAAACTGGAGTTCTCAAAACACATGAGTTTACCACTTCTCAAATTATTTATATTTCTTCACCGTTACCATTGAATGTAGTCACATTTTATTATTTCAGATAGAGCAAACTTTCCCTATTTTTTTAATTAGATTTTTTTATTAGAGCAGTTTAGGTTCACAGCAAAATGGAACAGAAAGGGAGAGTTCCCATATGCTCCCTGCCCCCACAGGTACACATTTTTTTTCTTTTTTTTACTATTTACATTTGTTAAAGTCAAAGGACCTATGTTGCCATGTCATTATCACCTAAGGTCCATAGTTTACATTAGGGTTCACCCCTGATGTTGTCCTTATGTTTTTATTCCCTTTACCTCATCTATAATTGTCCAAAAGTTTCATATCCAGATGTCTTGAGAAAATAACAATATTACTATTTGAATGAACTTAAAATTTAGTATGCTGTATTTACTCACTAACGACCAAATTTTATTTATAAACATTAGGAACTCTTTTTTTTGGTCCATCCATCTCTAAGTTTTCATTTACATTTTACAGTTTTGCTTAATTGCGTGAGAAATAGTCAATTATGTGGTTATAGCAGTAATTAATCCAGTTCACACCTACAGGCTTCTATTACTATAAAATGCTTACAGGATACTTAAAGGAAAACCAATTGAACATAAATATCAGGGTAGCTGTAGTAAATGCTCTGTATGGTGGTAAAGTATATGTTAAGAATAGCTACCCCAAAATATTTAAAACTATGTTAGGTGTACTTTAGTCATTCATAGCTGTAAAGGCAATGAAATTTTAGTTTATTTACATTTTGAAGCAAGTACTCTAAACAATTCATTGGAGTTGAAAGACCCTGGAATTCACTAATGAATTTATTGGTTCATCAACTAATTTGTGTTTCTCATCTGTAAAGCATTCACCATTTCTGTTTTTTCTGTTAGGCATGTCATCTTTTATATGAGGTATTTGAAGATTAATTACATAATCAAGAAAACTGTTTTACACTTTGACCTCAGTATGTTTATTGTAATTTATTTAATAGTGTAAGAAAGAACTTCAGTTTTGTATTAGCATGTTTGTAATCCTATTTTTTAATCTGAAGCATGATTCTTAGTCTTCAGAAGCATCCTAATTTATCGCGTAAACACTGATGTAAAAATATCTCTACTTAATTCTTTTTAAGGTATTTACTATGCAGGATTTATTGGAACTCATTAAAATCAAACCTGAATCCAGTCTCTACAAATCACTGGTAGGATTGTTGAGTTTTTATAACCTGTTGGTTTGTTAATTGTAACTGAATAGTTGAATAAAGGTAAAATGTTTTCTTTTAACAGATTTCAGGATTTGATAAAGAAAACCAAAAAGGTAGGAGCCTTCATCTTTGTAGAGAATGGCAACATTTTTTTCCACATACTTTTT
This sequence comes from Manis pentadactyla, assembly GCF_030020395.1. Lineage (NCBI taxonomy): Eukaryota > Metazoa > Chordata > Mammalia > Pholidota > Manidae > Manis > Manis pentadactyla. The sequence goes on from NC_080038.1 coordinate 8,611,451, forward strand.
TCTATAAAAGCATGAAACTAATCATTTTTAAGGGGAAGAGCAGGGGATTTAGTTCCAATTAAATCATTTGATTTTTCTTGCTGACAGTACCTTACCTTTTAAATAAATAAAACAATTCATCTGTTGTTTTGATGAATGCAGACCATTTCCTCCCAATTTCAACTGTTTTAACAGCTCTTAGATACTCCAGTAAGACAACTGCACACAATGTCAGATGCCCTTCCAATGGATTGCACAGTCCTCTTTGTTACTCACTGTTTGGAACATTTACACACGTGTGCATGCATGTGAATGCACACACACACACACACATGAACTAATGACATTTAGGCCAAGTGTCTCTGTATCCTAGATATCCCCCTCAAGTACAATTTATAGAGTATTAATATGTGCTTAATAGAGTATTATATTAATATATGCTTAAAGAATGAAATATCTGTTCAGTAATAAACATTCTGTATATATTAAGTGTTTATATAGGCTTGATAAATTAATTTTGGCCTTGCTAATAACTTTCATAGAGTCCATAGCTGCTATGGGTACCAGATCATGGGCTAAATTTGACGATGGACTTTGTAGCATGAACATAAGCTGGTAACTTTCCTAAAATGCATGGTTCTTTAAGTCTTCTTAAATCATCTGCTACTTTATGTAATGATTCTTTTGCACCGGCGCGATCCTTGACTTTGTCTTCCTGGCATTGCTCCATCCCCGACTGGGGCATTCATTTAGTACTTACCAGTTAGCAGGCATTTGAGTACCTGCTTTCTGCCAGCCATTAGTCTGTGACTGAATTGCCTGGTCTCTTGGGAGTAATGTTAGCAGAAGATAAGTGAATAGGATCACAAGCAATTCTGGAGTACCTGCACAGAAGGTCACCCATACTGAAGTTCTCTGTGGTAAGTGAGCCTATATTCTCTGCTCAGGCAGTGCCATCTAGCATAACTGTGAGGATGGCAGTGTCTCTCTCTGTGTTGTGTCATATGGTTGCCACTAGCCACGTGTGGCTAATGAGCATTTGAAATGTGGCTAGTGTGATCAAAGACCTGAATTTTGAATAGCCACACATGAATAGTGGGCTCTCATTGGACAACACAGGTCAAAGGTATATGATAGTGGGTATCGGTGGCTTAATTCTTATTTCCGAAATTTAGGGCTTGAAGGGATATTAAGAAATGATCCCCTTTCTGTATTGTAGGTATTTAATATTACCCTTAAAAAGTTTTTCCCCTTTACATACTCTTTAAGTGCTTTTGGTTCAGAAAGACATGTGACGAAAAGATTTCACCAGTTCAAGCATCCTAGGAAAATTTCTGAAACTCGGGAAAACTGTGAGTAGCAGACATGTCACCCTAGTTGCAAAATTTGAGTAGAACTCTTTGCTAACAGTGAAACAGTTACTGTTAAAATGTAGTGATTTTAAAAATTGGTGGTTTCCAATTAAGAGACTGAGACCATCAGAAAACATGTGGGAAGATATTTTGTACCTAACTGTTGTCTATCCCATGGCAGATTGGTGGTCTTAATATGTCTATACTCCAGGGGTGCTGATATGTTGAATGGCCATAGTGCTTTTCCCCCAGATTCTGCTCCCCTATCCTTCCCACCCCTAATTTTTCCTTTTAGAGATAATGATTCTCAGAAAAAGCAGGGCCAGAAATTTAGATAAGGGCAGAAAATTTGGAAATTGGCCCTTCACTTTCTGGAAGATAAAATCCTTACCTGTGATTGGCAAGTGAATAGATACATAGATCAATTGGACAGAACAGAGAGCCCAGAAATAGATTACAGAAATAGAATAAATTGGTTTTTGACAAAGGACAAAGGACATTGAATGAAGGAAGGATAGTCTTTTTCAACACGTGGTACTGGAACAATTGGATATTCATGTACAAAAATGGACCTAGACACAGACCTTATACCTTACATAATTCAGAATCATAGATCTAAATGTAAAATGCAAAATTACAACTTTTGGATGAAAACAGAGAAAATCTATTTGACCTTGGGCTTGGTAACGAGATATGCCACCAAAAGCATGATACATGAGGGAAAAAAAATAGACCAGTTATTTTATTAAAATTGAAAACATCTCTATGAAAGACATTGTTGAGAGAATGAGAAGACAAGATACAGATTGGGAGAAAATATTTGCAAAAAACATCTGATAAAGAACTTGCATCTCAAAAATATACAAAGAACTCTTAAAATTCAACATTAAAGAGACAACTCAGTTAAAAAGTAGGCAAAGGATCTGAACAGATATCTCACCAAAGAAGATATACAGATGGCAAATGTGCATATAAAAAGATGCTCCACATCATTTGTCATTAGGGAAATGGTAATTAACCAAGAGATACCACTGTATACCTGTTAGAATGGCTAAAATCCAGACTACTTATAACACCAAATGCTGGTGAGGATATGGAGTGACAATCTCATTCATTGCTGGTGTGAATGTGGAATGCTATAGCCACTTGGGAAGATAGCTTGGTAATTTCCTACAGTTAAACATTGTCTTACAGTATGATCCAACAATCATGCTCCTAGGTCTTTACCTAACTGATTTGAAAACTTATGTCCACACGGACACCTGTACATGAATGAATGTAGCAAAATGTATTTGTAACTGTCAGAAATTGGGAGTGACCAAGATGTCCAAGATGAATGGATAAATAAACTGTGGTATACCCAAGCAGTGGAATACTGTTGAGCTAAAAGGAATGAGTTATCAATCCATGCAAAAAGATATATGAATCTTAAATGCATATTGTTAATGAAGGAAGTCTATCTGAAAAGACTATGATTCCATTTATATGACATTCTGGAAAAGGCAGAAACTAGAGGCGGTGAACAGATGGGTGGTTGCCTGGGATTCAGAGGGAAGGAGCAGGTGGTTTAATAGGTTAAGCACAGGAATTTCTAGGGTGGTGAAAATATTCTGTATGAAATTGTAAAGGTGGGATACATGGCACTAGATATTTGTCAAAGCCGGTAGGACTTTACAGTGTGACCTTTACTGTATGCAAACTTAGGCCAGGCTACCCCTGGTAGATTGGTTTGTCACAGTCTGAACTCTGTACTAACCTCACTGGCGAGGGTGGGGAATAAAGATGCAGAACTAATGCACTTCAGCAGTGAGTGGGGAGGACTGTAGGGCAGAGGGAACAGCACAGAGGCATTGTATTCGGAGTGGTATAGTTCTTTCTCATGGGGGTGCTAGTGAGCGGTTCTGAACCCCTTATACATGTATGCCGGAATTGAAGAAGTAAAGGGACAGTAAAGGGCGGGAGCCAGGTTTTTCACTGACGGGAGTGGGGATTTACAGATCGATAAGGAAAGGAGGCTAGAATGATCCATGTGGTAATGGATTAGTTGGCGTTTTCAATATGAACTCATGTTTAGCTTAATATGCAGCTGATGTGTACAGAGATATTTATAGATACGTGTACACACACAGGTTAGTGTACACTCCTATACTTCCCTGCTCTGCAGGCTGAGAGGGCCTAGAAGCAATGACACCCTGCTAGCAATGAGCATACCCAGTGCCCAGTTTGGGGCACTAAGGTTTGGTCTCTAATACCATTCTGTAACAATAGAAACCAGGGCTCCTTGGAGCCATGGCTGACTCCAGGACTGGAGCAGGGAATGTACAAGATGAGTCTGGAGCATCTACCATGCCAGAACTAAAGGAGGTGCTTGAGAAGAAAAATCCACAATGAAAGAGCTCCCAAAGGCCAAAGCTGGAACAACTGGAGCAACAAACTAAAGTATTGGATATATAATAATGAGTTACATGATTGTGTAATATATGAATTATAACCAAAAGTATAAGATGTGCATGAGTCCATACTGATACAAAGATATGATTGAATGAATAAATGAGCCCCCTTAGGGATGTGCATATGTGCAGGGGGAGGGGAGAGCTGGGAAGCAGGACTGCCTAGGGGCCTGTGAAAGTGGGCACAGCTGAGGAAAGGGGACTGCGCTGGCATTACTGGGTGCAGGAGCATGTCTCTGAAAGTTATCTACTGCATGATCTTGTAAGTTTCTGTAAAATGTTTACCTGTTCCGTGAGGGAGAGAAGGTACTGCCTCAGCATAACAGCAGAAAGGTGTGAGGTTAGCACAGGCTGATGGGAGATGGGTGAGAGAAGACTGGACGAGACTGAAGAATGGCAGGGAAACCAATACAAAAGGACATTTCTATCTATGTTGGGGACGATTCAAAACAGTATATTTAAAAATGTTCAGAAAAGGAAAAAAGGCCTTTGGCTGATGCAGAAGAGGGAGTCCTTTCAACTCTTCTAAGAAACTGAAAACTTCTAAAATAACATACTTGGCATTTTAAAAAGTTTCAAACTATTTGGAAGGGCATAAACTAAAAGAAAAGTGGAAGTTTCTGCTTGTATTCTCTAATCTCATTTTTGGCTGATAACTAGAATGAATAGTTTCTTGTTTTCCTACCAGAGTTTAGTTTGCCAATATAAAGGTCTGCACGTATGTAATTAAAGCACATACAGTCAGAAGAGAGATCATATTATACTGTTTGGCAATTTGCTTGCTTTATCCACCACTATACCTTTTTGTTTTAATTTTTTTTGAAGCATCTTTTATTGGTTTCAGATATACAACATAGTGGTTCAGCAGTTCCCCATATTATGAAATCCTCACCCTCTCTAGTGCGGTTACTATCTGACAACATCACCACTATCTCTTTCTGTAGCCATCTACTTAGGCTAATTGTTTTTAAAGAACATATTTAAGTCCCTATTGATGGAGATTTCATTGTTGTATTGTCTGGTTTTTGCCATTAGAAGTAGTCAGTGTGCAGTGTACAGCCTTTGTGCTCCTGTGGAAGTGTAGCTGTGTAAATCCATGCAGGTAAGATGACCAGGTCAAAGGGCGTGTGCATTTGAATGTACATCAACACTGACAAGTTTCCCTCCCAAGGGAATGGGTGTGCTTTTCCCCCACTCCCTTACCAACATGGACACTATTATCAAAATTTTAATCTTAGCATCTTATTGGGAAAATACAGTTTTTCTATTGTAGTATTTGCATTCATTCATGATTTTCATGTTTGACACTTAAAAATTTTGTGTTTTAAAAAATTTTATGTTTTACATTTAAAAATTTTTTTCTGTGAACTTTCTCCATGTCCCATTTTTCTGTTTTCTTACTGATTTGTAAGGACTAGTTATGAAAATTAGTCCTCTGTCTCCATTTGTTGCAAATATTTTTTTTCCATTGTATCATTTGTTTTTTGACTTCATGCCATATATGTTTCTAATTTTTACATTGTTGTATTGATAAATATCTTTCCTTATTGTTCTGAGGTTTTTGTGTCATGCTTGGAAAAGTCTTTCCTCAGAATTGGTCTTTAAAGACATATATATAAGGATAATGTTAAAACCAAGATTGCATAAACAGGGACTGAAAGTTGTGAAACAACTTTTTTTGTGTTTTTTAGGTTTTCTCATGCAGTTTTTAAAAGAATTGGCAGAATATTATCAGCCTAAAGAAAGCTGTGATATGGAAACTCAGACCAGCCCCCCACTTCCTAGCAAAGACTGTCTTGGTAATTGTAGCCTTCTTTCATAATTTTAATTCTTCCCTTTTCTATTTAAATGAAGGAAATGACCTGATTCCGGTTCTCATGTGTTTGCTTGTGCCATGGCTGGGGGATGCAGCCTGCAGGCCGCAGGCCCCTCCTTTCCTCTGGGGTTGTTGCTGGAGGGGCCTGGGACCGCTGTCCAGTGCAGCTCCCTCCTTTCTGTGCTTCCCAAATCTCCCGGGGTCCAAAGGCCCACATTCTTCCTTTGTGTTGGGCTGACCATCTCTTAACTGGGAGGTTCTTCCCTGTGTTTCACTAACTTTATTTTACAGCCACCAAGAAGATCCTAGACTGTTTGCATTGCAGAGAACTAGAGAAGTCACTGGTCCATCACTTCAGTTTATAGCTGAGGACACAGAGGTCCCCAGAGGAAGAGCAGCTTGGGAACACGCAGTCTGGGTCAGAACTGATCCCAGAGGCCAGGTGTCGGGCCCAGAGCCGTTCCCACCATGTGGCCTTTCTCCAGCACTGTCTGCACTTGGGTTAGTTGTATGCTCAGGAGAGTGGGGAGCAGCTGGCTACAGTGATGTGGGTATCAGTCTCATCCCTTCCTTACTCAGGAGCAATGGGGCTTTTAACTTGTAGGAAGATAAGAAATTCATAATCTGTAAAAGTAGTATTGTCTGAGGAGACCTTTATTTAGAGGTGGCTTTTAGTACAAGCTTATTCTAGAGCAGTGATGTCCAGTATGAGCCACATATGCAATTAAAAATTTCCTGTAGCCACAGTAAAAAAAAAATAAAACATACAATTTATTTTAGTAATATATTCTGCTTAATCCAGTATAGTCCCAAATAGTATTCTAATGTGTAATCAATGTAAAAAATATTAGATATTTTATATTTATTTTCTGTACTCAGTCTTTGAAATCTGGTATGTCTTTCACACTTAGAGCACATTTCAACTAGGACTGGTCACATTTCAAGTATTCAGTGGCCACAAGTGGCTAGAGAGGCCTATGTTGGACAGCACGGATACAGAGCATTTGGAAAATACAGAAAAGTAGGTGAAAAAACATGTCTGCAGTTAGGCTGACTAGAGACTAACATTGCCAGTATTTTCATCTACTGCCAGCCTTATTCTCTGCCACACATCCATTTTGGCAGGTGTTGGTGTTATATGTGATTGAGATTGTTCTCTAGGTCCAGGTTTGTACTTTGTTGCATAGTTGTTCTGATCCTGTCTTGCCAATGGGTTTCAGTCCCAGACAAGTTCACTATGGATTCAGTGTGACCAAAGAAAATGACAGCAAAACGTTCTTGGGGTGAAAGGGTTATACCCAACTTTATTTCCAGGTGGCAGGTCAGTCACTAGAATCCCACTCACCCAGAGCGAGTCTGCAGGCAGCAAGCTGGTCTCTGCTTCTGGGCCCCTCTGCCTGCACAGCTGTCCTCTGGGCCTCTCTGCACAGTTGTCCCACACAGGCATCCTGCACAGCCGTCCTCTGGGCCTCTGTCTTCAGCACTGCCACCACTCCAGCCTCTGCTCTGCTCTCCTGCAGCCTTGCAGCCCTGCCACCGTCGTGCCCAGAGCACTGGGCGGAGGAGCTGTTTATATAGAGTCAACAGCCATGTATTACCCACAGGTGTGCAGTGAGCTAGTCAGCCAGGGCCAGGTGAGAATCCTGGCCACACGAACTCTCATTTTATCCACACTGCACCCCTCCAGGATTCTCTCCTCTCAGTCTATGGGCCCTTAGTCCTCTGCAATGGTCCCTGTGCAAGGAAGCTTGAACATTGTTCTCCAGCCTCTCCAGCAAAAAGTTTTGCAGACACACAGGCTGGACTCGTGGCTCTGTCTCTGACCTCTGCCTCTTTGGTCTTAATGGCTGGAACTGCTGCTCTGGTTTCAGCTGTTGTCATAGCTCCAATAAGATCCTATTTTGCTCCCTGTCTAATTTCCTTCTATCTACTCCTGCCCATATTAAATCAACCCACATCTGGGTCCTCGTAACCTTCATGGGGCCCCTTAAATTCTTGTGAGTCACCTTATGTTTTGTAATCACTGCCTCAAGGCGGGCTGCACTGTCAGGGAAGACAGCTTTCCCATCTCTGATACCGACAGAACAGTTCCATCCACCCCTAAGTCCCACAGCCGCCAGCTCAGCCTGAGTATAGGGGCGGACCATAGAGCGCTCCACGACCTGGGGAGGGGGCTGCTCCTCTCCTGGGGGAACTTTCAGCTGCTGGGTCTTTCTTTTCTTTACAACCACTGGGCGTGCTTTCAATACAGGGGGCGCCAGTGCCTTCAGCACCACCCCTTCACCCTTCCCCAGCTCCATTTCTGGGGCTGATGGCACCTTTCTCTCCCCTCCCCGAAGTGCCTCCTCTGCTACAACCTTTACCTTTTCTACTGTGCCTCGCAGCAATGCTATCTCAGTCTTCAGAAGGTCTCTTACCTTCAGCTCAGTGCTTCGCAGCTGACGCTCTCATGCCACCTCCGCCTGTGCTTCCCTCAGGAGTTCGTCCTTTTCCTTGATGGCCTCTTCCTCCTTCAGAACACCTGGCAGCACTGCCATCTCGTCTCCAATGGCACCTTGCTGCCGGCTCTCTCATGCTGCCTCCTCCCGCATCCAGGCCATCTCCTTCCTCAGGGCATCCACAGAGGTTTGCAGTTTGCGTTTTCGTGCCACCTCGTCCTGCGTCAGTGCCATTTCCCTCCTCAGGGCATCCACAGAAGTCTGCAGCTCGCGTTCTCCTGACGCCTCTTGCACCAATGCCATTTCCCTCCTCAGGGAATCTACTGAAGTTTGCAGCTCGCATTCTCATGCCGCCATTCCTTGGGTCTCCTCTGTAGACCTTTTTAAGACTGAGAAGCAGCCAACCCACAGTCTCTGCTGCCTCACGGGCACTCTGCTTCTCAAAGGATCTACTTACTATATCATGAGCCACCCCTACTGCCTCAGGTGTCACCTCCACTGCCTCCAGTCCTGGGGTGGGGCCCAGTCCTCTAGGAGGCAAGCCACCTCAGACCACATACCCACTGGGGGATGATCCACTGTTTCCCCATTCACAGGGGCAGCCCGCTGGAGCACCCCTCCCATAAGGGGAGCCTGTCTTTTTCCTTGGTCAACAGTGAATCCTGCTGACTATGCCAATTGTCTTGCCAATGGGTTTCAGCCCCAGGCAAGTTTGTCATGGATTCAGTGTGACTAAAGACATGATGGCAAAACGTTCTTGGGGTGAAAGGGTTATACCCAAGGTTATTTCCAGGTGGCAGGTCAATCACTAGAATCCCATTCACTCGGAGCGAGTCTGCAGGCAGCATGGGCCCCTCTGTCTGCACAGCCGTCCTCTGGGCCTCTGTCTTCGGCACTGCCACCACTCCAGCCTCTGCTCTGCTCTCCTGCAGCCTTGCAGCTGTGCCACTGTGTGTGCCCAGAGCACTGGGCGGAGCTCTATATAGAGTCAACAGCCATGTACTGCCCACAGGTGTGCAGTGAGCTAGTCAACCAGGGCCAGGTGCGAATCCTGGCCACAGGAACTCTCATTTTATCCACAGGTTCGTAGTTGGTTTGAGGACTGTGCGTCTACGGGAAAGAGCACTGGAGTGAGAGACAATCAATAGGCCAGGCTTTAGCCCCAGTAATGTCAGTACCCAGTTGCTTAGCTCTCCAGGAGTCATTTAAACTGTCCAGGCATCTGTTTCCTTCTCTGTAAAGTGACAGAGTTGAAATACGTCATCTTTGATTCATTATAAGGTCAGTATTTTGAATGTGAGTCAACTTTAGTCCAAGTCTAGTAAGAGCTCTCTGCCTGGGCACTTAGAAACTGGCAAAGCATGCCAGTGTTTTCTGCCTTAAACTCTGCTCTTTGCTTTCTTTTTCTCCCAGTGTTTTATGATGAAAATTTTCAAACATACAGAAAAGTTGAAACAGTTTTACAGTAAACGCTTATATACCTAGATCTCACCAGTAAATTCGTATTATACTTGCTTGCTCACTTATCTGTCCATCCATTAATCCATGTTAGTTTTATGATGCTTCAAGGTTGCAAACATCCGTACGCTTTCCCCAAGTGTATACTTTTTGCTTTTGAATAGAGCTCTAGCCTCTTGCTCACCTGACCACATTTATTTATCCTAATGTCCTGTTTTGTTTTTTAATAGCTGAGAAGTTTCAGCTTATTGATAACCAGTTTGCAGATGCTTACTCCCAGCATCCAAAGTTAGAGTCTTTAGAAATAAAGTTAGAGGAATATAAGAGAGAAACAGAACAGCAACTTCAGGCAGAAATGTATCAGAAGGTAAGCTTATCTTGATGTTACCAAGAGATATTTTTGCTTGTCTTTGAATGCCTTCATCTTAGGCATAAGTGAAAAAATACGGACTCTTTATTAATGAATTTGATATTATACAGTTGTGCATATGTTTTTCCAATTGATGTCATTTCTTTATGCCTTTTGAATGAATCCCACAGGTACAGTGAAATGAGATGAAACTCAAGTTGAACTACACTAAATATTAGACAAAGTATTAATGTTAGACCTAACCTTGGAGAGAGAATGTGTTATTATTTCTTCAGTATAGTGATTGATATTTACAATTATTTGTGATCAATTGGCAGTTGAAGTACTTTAAAGAAACTGAAATAGCAAAAATGAAAATGGAAGAGAGAAGAAAGTCTGAGAAGGAATTAGCTGAGTTCCGGAACAAATTTGAGAGAGCTTGTCAAGCAAAATCTGAAGCCCTCATTTCTCGAGAAAAGATAACCCTTGAGAGAATTCAAAAGCACCAGGAGGTAATATTTAAAATCAGTTACTAGGTGGCTACTTCCTGCAGCTTTTAGTAGATTGGCTCAAAGTCCAGGAGCGAGATGGGGCAATTGATGGGACCAGGTCCACAGGAGTAGCAGGGCCTGGGGTCAAGAGTGCAAGTGGAAGGGTCCACAAGAGGTACGTAGACTTCTTCCTTTGAGGCTGTTGGAAAGGAAGAACTGCGGAAGGGGATGTCTGGGCTGGTGAGGGGCTCATGCTAGACAAGGTCCACCTTCTTGGGCAGCTTGCAGGTTAGGTAGCGGCTTTATGGAGAGGGCCCGCCAGGTGGAAGGGCTGCTAGTAGCCAGAGGAAGAGCAGCTGTGTGAGGTCGACAGGACAGATGGAGCCTTGCTGAGGGCCCAAGTGAGGCAGGCAGCCTGGAATTGAAATAGACCAAAGCAGGGCTTGCTATAGCTTTTGGTGGATTTGTAAGGTCAGCGATGGTAGAAAGACAAAGGGGCCTGGGCAGCAGGGCTTTACTGAGCTGTATCGCCTTGGCTTGAGAAAGGCCACCTGTTTAATTGAAGTCATGGGGGTCAGTGGGGAAGAGTCAGAGGGGAGGGTGGGTGGCTGCCAGCTGGGGGAGAAGGCAGGCCTCGAGGCAGTCTCGGAGACATCAGGAATAAGTCTGGGGGTGCTGATAGAAGAGGAAGGAGGTGCCAGAGGACATAGTTGCAGGCTGAGGTTTTGGGAGAGAAACAAAACGCAGTGTGCTGTCGTTGGAGCAAAGGTGAGGGCCCCTGGGGTAGAGGAGTTTGGCACTGCGAGGGTCATCCATGTGGCCTTGTCACTCAGAACGTGACGGGAGAGGAGGAGGAGGAGTGGCAGGGAGTGCGTGCCAGCAGGATGGGTCAGGTCTGTTCCTTTAGGAAAAATGGGTTCCTTTCCCAAGGGGGTGTCTCAGTGCAGCCTGAATTTGGGGGAACCGGCTTCTGTTACAGCCGGAGCGACTAGGTCAAGAGATGTTGAAAGCAGGAGGGCTTCCTCTCGGCGCTCCTTTGCTCAGCTTCTCAGTAAGACCCAGTTACTTCATGCTGGTCACAAGCCCTTTCTGAGTTTGTGTAGCATTTCTGAGGATTTGGCTCTGCAGCTCTAAAAATAACCATTGGAAGCATGGTTTTGAAGATGACGGGACTGTGTTTAGACAACTTCATCTTCAAGGTAGATGACTAGATCAGATCAACCAGTGAACAGACTGGAATCTTCATTAGTTAAGGGATTCTCTGAAGGGTCTGGAGAAGGTTGCTGTCCTGAAAAGCAACAGGCCACAAGGGAATGTCCTTCCCCTCTGTCCCTAATAAAACTGTCTTGACCTTCAAAATCCAGCTTGAATGTCACCACCTTGTGACTCCTTCCTTGACTCTCAGTGACCATCTCCTTCAGGCATCCTTCCTGCCATGGGGGATTTATGGACTTTGGTTGTGAAATCACCGCAGCATAGTATGATTGTTTCTCTCTCCCTGACTGGGTGGAATTTTTTAGATACGGGCACTATATCTGTTCATCTTTATACCCAGCTCCCAGTATGCTGTTTGACATACAACAGGCATTCAGTAAATCCTTGCTCCGTGAACACAGGTGGAAATGTGGCCCATTCGTTGCGCTTGCTAATGCTGAGTCAGAATGACCTGTGAACTGAAACTTTCAGACAACAGAACAGTGCAGATTTATTCTTTTGAAATTTTATTGCTGAAGCATGTTTTTTTTCCTTTTTTTCTTTCTTGCTGAAGACCTTATCAAAATTTTAAGTAAGGGTTTGAGCTATTAAGTAGAATAATTAGACAAGGATGTTAGGAATCGAGGGTAAGGCAGTTTAACAGTCTTTGGGGGGAGTACAGTTTTGTGTAACTGGAATAGGCAGAGAGCATACCTTTAATAGGAACCTTTTGAAAATGAAATTGTTACCCTAAATATCTGTACTTTGCTTTCTGGAATTTAGGAAGCAGTGTATTAGTTCAAATCTCTTTCATTTTCTTCAGCTTATTTGCTAAAAATTAATGCTTTCCTATACAGATGGAAACAAAAGAAGTTTATTCTCAAAGGCAGCTTCTACTAAAAGATATAGATTTACTAAGAGGCAGAGAAGCAGAGCTGAAACAAAGAATTGAAGCTTTTGAATTGTAAGTAATACATGTTCATTTTGGATATTCAGAATAAATGAGTTTAAAAAGAATTACCAAATATGTCTTAATATTCTAACTTTCTTTGTCGTAAAGGTGATACCATGTAGTTTCACAAGGCACAAAGTAAGAGAAAGACAAGGGTTTTGCTTTTGAAATACTAGACATTAGAATGAAAAGCAGAATGAGGTGCCATCATCAGGCTACAGTAAGACCAGACAAATAATTTGAAGAAACTAATGATGCTTTAACATATATGTGTGTCACATGTACATTCAGTCATTCAGATCTAATGGTTTCATGTGCACAAGGTAACTGAATTCCAGATACCCAGACCTGCTGCATTCACCTGCCCTGCTGTCAAAAACTGGAAGTGGGCCTGACTTGACTTGTACTGAGTGAGACAGTTTGTTGCGGTCTGTGTGTTGCTAAGTATTCACAACTGTCTGATTCTTCAGATTTTACCTGGAATTAACAACAAGCTCACCAGTCTATGGTTTGTGGAACAAGCCTTCTTTCCTGTTTGGTATCTGCTATTAATTGATACTCACAGATACTTCAGGAATCTTTTCACTGAAGAGTTTGCCTCCGTCTCATTAATGTTGTTTTCTCATTTACATAGGCTCAATTTATTTGATTTCTTCTCTCTGCCTACCTTACTGTCTTTTTGGCAATACCGAAGAAGTGAATTGATGATGACAGAGAGAAAAAAAGGAACAGTTTGGGCAGATACATGATCATATAATCTCTCTGCCTCCATTTCCCCTTCTCCTCCTGTCTGAGCATGTGAACTAACTGCTCCTTTGCGCTGAGGTTAGCCAGGAGAGGGAGCTAACACAGAGCCTTTATCCTTGGCTTGGAGTCCTCCGTGTTCATAGCCCTTCTCATTGTAGCTGGGTCTCCATTACCCCTGAACCTGATTCCCCTTCTGCAGTGGACTTAAGGTCTCACTGTGAAGAGCACTCCATTCTTCGGAAGTTCTCATTGTCACATCCATCTTTGGCTCTCTATTTCTGCACTCTTGAACATTCAATCCACAGATTATTAAATGCTAAAAACAATCTTCTACCTTTAATTCCTATGGGCTAAGCAATTAAATCTCACAGTAAGAAACAATATTATGGAAGGAGCAAGCACTGAAGTACACTAACTTCCGTTTGGCTTGTAGCTTTGTAATTACCAACATTATTGATTATGGCCATTTATCACCTGTAGCCATTTCTTCAGTGTGAATCATCTTCTATGAGCAACCACTTTGGTCTTGACACTTTCACACTCCCACCAGCTGGATACCACCAGATAGCTCCATGTGCTAGTTCACATCCATCATAACTAGGTCAGTTCATAAAATAGGTGGAGAAAATCTGGCCTTTTCTGTTTACTTCCCAGCAGTGGGAGTCATATAACAGTTTTAGTCTGAGGACCTAAAAACATGTTACTTTTACCCCTAAATTTGTTATTTCAGGTGTTGTAGTTTTCTTATTTGCTTCATATTTTTTTGCTAATTTCAGGGCCCAGAGGCTACAAGAAGAAAAAAATAAAAGCGTGACTGATGCTCTTAGGAGACGGGAGCTAAATATAAAGAGCATTGAGGAGATGTACGACCAGAGGCTCAAGAATGAACTTCTAAAGTAATTGTTTGGTGTTTTTAAAGAAGTAATGCGTTTGAATTCAGCTGATAAAACATGGTAACACTTACGCAGATAAGACTAACATTTTATGGCAAAATTTACTATTCGAAAATGTTTTCATTGACTATTGAGCCTTTCTCATGAGTATTTAAGGAGGTTTTAAAGAGCTACAGTACAGAAAGTCACATCTTCTGCTTGGTTTTGCTCGTAGCTTCTCTGACAGTTATTGAGGGCCTGTGATTTGCTAATAGTTTCTAGGGCAACCTTATGACTTTGCTCAGTTTGCACAGATGATAAGCTGTAAGGTTGGGATTCTAATCACTTTTAGTTGTCTTTTCCTCTACCCCACTCACACTCCCACTAAACTGGGGCTAGCCAACAATTTATAAATTATTCTACTTAGTGTTTTGTAGTGCTTGTCAGTGAATATGTGGCTTGTATTGCCTCAAGGTTCTTCAAAGTCAGAATGAAAAGTGAACTAAAATTAACTATATGAAGCAAAAATAATCTAGGGAAAGGGAAATGTGGACAACTATGGTTACTATGGCTTTCCTGCAGTTGGAGTTTTGTGTTCTAGTGAAAATATCTTACTGCAAAGACATTAAGCCCATCTGGTAACTTATCTCTCCAGTGGGTAGGATAGCATCTGGCACATAGTAGGTGCTCAGTTAAGGTTTATTGAGTAAATGAATGTGTAGTGAAGAGATGACTCAGCTCAGCTGCTCTGGGAGTTTCTAACTCATTGGTTTCTTATTTCTTGTTCAAAATTTGTTATTGGCATTCCAATTTATACCTGGAAAGGTTTCTTGACGTTGTTCTTTAAAAGAACTATATATTAAGAAAGAAACGGCACTGATGGAAATGCTACATATTTTATGTCTGGTCCTCTAACATAGTAGCAAACGCTGAAGTATCTGTAGTTGTTAAACTTCTAGGAATAAATGAGTAAAAAAGTATGTGTGTTAACTTTGCATGGCTGTCCACATGGTGAACTGTTTGCTGCCATTTGCCTGGCTCTGCATGCCCTCGCGTAACTTTGGCAAGTGTTGGAGTTGGGAGGATGTCCAGCACAGGAGTGCTTCTCTCTCCTTTCCCTGATCGCTCAACCAGCTGAAAGTCAGCTGGGAACAGTGGTTGGGAGATAAGTGAAACTCCATGAAATGTGCCTTTTTGTGTCCTTGATCCAGACCTGCTGCTGTTGGCAGTTGGTTCTCTGTACTGTGCTCAGCTCCCAAGGGCGAAAGTTCTTCTGGTTGGGGAGGAAGACGGGACAGCTGGATTGGAAGTAACTCACTTGTTATTTGCAATTAGAGTCTGCTGTGTACCCTGTAAATTTAACCTAGTTTGCTTCTTCGTGTACAGACCAAATGAGAAACAATTGTAACCTCACAATAACATGACCCTTCATTTTGTGCAATTGAATTTTTGGGGCCCAGCTTACAGGATGACAGCAGAGTTTCATGGACCTTTTATGTTCAGAATTCGGATGCCTGGCCTTGGTACTGAGAGACTCAAAGTTTACATGTTGTCACATTCAGTACCTGTATGTGCCCCCGTGCCATAGATACACTCCTGTGTTGACAGCAGTCTGTCCAAAAAAGTGACAAGGAACTCATTTCAGTCCTTCTGACTCCCAGGTATCAGCTTGAACTAAAGGATGACTATATCGCTAGAACTAGCCGACTGGCTGAGGAGGAAAGAAAGAATAAAGGTGATGCTCGGGGGAGGGGCTGCATGTGTCACTTCTGTGGGGGCTACTCACCGCCTAAGTTGGGTCTGTTCTGTGTTCTGAAACAATGTAGCTTATGCTTCATTCTTGCTACAAAAACTACCTATTCCTTGTTATTTTAATTTTACAAAATAAAAAAATTCTTCCCCATGTTTCTGCAAACTTTCGTGTTTAACCTTTTGTATATTCACAAAGATCAGTGATTTATTAGCAGAATTTTATCTAACTTTATTTCAATATACTTTGATAAATCTGTGATTGTCAAAGTGGCAGCAATATTGACATCTGGTAAATATTACTCTTAATCATGAGCGACTTCATTTTTCACTTAAAATTGTAACTTCTCTGTCCCATGTGACCTAGTTTCTTATTTGTTTTACTTCTAATATATTTTTATGTTTCATCTTATTTTCGCTTGACATATAACCTAGATTCTTATATACGTTAGCCTAAGACTAGGAAAGTTTGATAATTTTTCAATCCTTCATTATTTTACATTTCAATATATTTCTAAGAACTTGTCTATGACAAAAAGTTAAACTTGAGGTGGAAATTTCAATGAGTTCTTGGGAGTAAACCAGGGCTGGGTACTTGATAATGGCCTGCAAGATCACCCAGTGTGTGGCTGCTCCTTTGGGGCCATCTTGCAGAGATTAAAGTTTCCTTAGGAATTAGTACCATCATGTACTAATCATGTACACCATGTACTCAGCAATTATTTTTTGATATGTCTGCATAAACTTGTGTTAGATACAGTGAAGTTGACAAAATAGTAACTACAAAATGCTAATAGACAAATCTTTGTCCTTAAAGAAATTCAGATCTGTCTGTATGAGGTCCCTGGGCTCTGCGTAAGATGATGTAACTCTGGTTAGTTGTGTGTAGCAGGAGAAAGTTTACCACATACAAGACTGTTGAAACTGACTTCCATCCCCAGTTGGTCAATAGGGCTTATTTAGATTATGAAATAATGGTCATTAGGTCTGACACGCTGGCCATGAACTATTAAATGACTTTTCTATTCACTGGGAAAACATGATGATGATTAACTGGTTGGCTCTTTCTTTCAGAAAAAGTTATACACTTGCAAGAGGAGCTTACAGTTATTAATTCAAAAAAGGGAGAACTCAGCCATTCCATAAATCGTGTGAAAGAACTTGAGGTAATTGTTAAGCCTATTTTGCTGTATGTGAAATAGATGTGAAACTTCAGTTTTAGGCATACATAATTTAAGTTATTCTCTTGACGTATTTGGACTGTTATATAATTATATGACTGAGAAGGTGATGGCTGAACTCAAGTGAATTCAGTAGTTCTTCATTTCAATCTTAGTCTGCTAGGGAAGCATAGAAACAGTACATCTTTTGGGGCCCAGGAGTCCTGCTTGAATCCTGTCTCTCCCCCAACTGCTTGCGTGCCTTTGGGCAAGTTCTCCGACCTCGGATTCCTTGTCCATAGACTGGGATATTGGCCACATGCCATGGCTGTTGAGGGAACTCGGTGAGCTGATTTATGTGCCTCACCCATAGCAGGTGGCCAGTGCCTATTAGTTCCTCCCTCAGCCTCTTCTCCCTTCCCGTCAGCAGCAGGTAAAAATTCCTGTCATTACATCGGGATCTTACTGATTAAAACAAAATGAGATACATTTTTTACATGCCACTGTTAACTTCATTCAGTCCTGTGTTTGCTGTCCCAAGGGCATGGCTGGAATGTTAGGTACTTAACATACATTCTGTATTTTATTCTGGCATCTGTAGTGGCTTATTTAAGAACTTCACAGGCATCTATATCCAAATGAGTTACATTGGTACTAAGAAAAGGAGCACACCCCATGACAGGTTAGTGATACCTCACCTTTTCATATTTAAAAAAATCTGTGATCACATTGCTACAGTCTGTGATTGCTCTTGGGCCCTTAGCTGGATCCGGAAAATCTGGAAAATCAGAAGCACTGGTTTTATAGGATAGGGTTCCTCATAATTCCAGTTGGATGAACTTCCCCCCGCCCCAACTCTGTGCACAGGATGGCTTTCATTGTGGTAGTTAGGCTTCTGTTGTTGCAGCGAACCGGGCTTGTAGCTGATGACCTCACTTCACCTGTGTGGCCCAACTAAGAGCAGCCTGCCAGCTTTCACTTACGTGGGACTGTAAAGTCAGTGTTCCAATGTGAGTGTGCCTTTTTCCATTCCAGCTTGAATTAGAGTCTGTCAAAGCCCAGTCTTTGGCAATAACAAAGCAAAACCACCTGCTGAATGCAAAGGTTAAAGAGATGAGTGACTATTCACTCCTAAAAGAAGGCACACTGGAGCTTCAGGCACAGAACAAACTTCTTAAACAACAACTGGAAGAGAGTAGAAATGAAAACTTGTGTCTCCTAAACAGTATGTCTTTTTTGTGACTTGCATGTTTTTGTAATTCATATTAGCTTGTCTTTAGCTGTGCTTTGTACCAGTAGGGGAGGCTGCAGCAGGGATGGTTTTATGAAATTAAGACTCAGGGTGAAGTTACTTCTTTTTGCTTGCTATGGCATTGTTCACAGCATCACTAAGAAGAAATATTTTTAAAATGTATGAAGCTGCCTTTCTGTATGGTTTTGGGCTCCCCTCGCCCTATGCTCTCTGACTGCTGGGTTGGTTTGGCCAGTGGGGGTACCCTCAAGACCTTGGAGGGAGGGAGGGAGGAGAGTGAGGCCAAGGTGGTTGTTAGCCCCTCCCTACCACCTCCACGTGCAGTGGCCCTGGGCTGGCCCTGTGCCTCTCAGCTAAGCAAGATTCCAGTGCCGGTGGGGTGGCCTCTCACCAGCTCTCGGGGCCAGCACCCTAGAGTTCTGGGAATTCCTCCCTCCCCGACCCTGCGGGTCCGAGGAGCATAACTACATGTCCCATTTCTAGCCCAGGGAATGCTACTGTCCTTTGTGGCTACCCTCCATAGGTCACTCGTTATTAAAGGGTCCTCCGATGACCCAGGTTGGGATGCCATCAGCTTTCTGCCTGGAGCCTGGTGCAGCTGACAGATGCACAGATCAGGTTGGCCCTTGGGGCAGCTGTGGGTGGGTTTGGTAGAGCACCCCAATGCCTCTGCACATCGTAGATGAGAGAGGCAGGCTTTCAAGTTAGCTTAAGGATTTGAAAGAGTTCTTTTGCTTGGAGTAGGACTCTTGAAGAGTAGTAAAGTTTGCATTTCTTTTGTTCTGAAACTTGTGAGTCAGGATTGCTCTTAGTTCATTTAATAGAATTAATACTGTGTGCAGACAAAAAGAAAAAGAAGAATGACTTAAAACCTCTTTAGCTGCTTTTGTTAAATAAAGTGACAAAACTTCAGGTTGGTAACGACCAGGCTCTTTTACCTTCTTAGGGATAGCTCAGCCATCTCCTGAGCTGGTGGTTTTTCAAAAACAATTAAAGAAAGCAGAAAATGCATTTGAGCATCAGGAGTTCGAAACCCACAAGCAAGCTTTGCAAAAACAGCTGCAAAGAGAAGTGAGTATTCTTCACTCGTCCAGATGTTAAGCCAGTCCAACTTTGTAGGCAAGTGAAGTTGGTATACATCACACCAGCATAAGTCAGATTTACTGTAACATCAAAAAGTACTCCTCTAATATGCTGAGGATATCCTTTCTCATCTGAGGAAATTCTTGAGTGATTATGTGACTTTATATTCATAGTAGTAATAAAATCCAGAGGAAAACAAACTCACCTAAATACAAAATTTTCAACCTTCTGCTGGTGCCCACTGTTAAAGTGTCTCTTGATTCTCACCCTGTGACTTAGACATATTGGCACTCTTTTTCTAATGTCTGTTTCATGCTCTGGAGAAGCTATTCCTTGGGATGGGTGAGAGAGGAGGTGGGAGACTTGTTCTGGTGGTATTTTACAGGGACCATGTGGATTACAGGTATAAAGCTGCTCAGAATTGGCAAAACAGGAAAAGACAATAAGGCTGATAAGAGAACTGTTACTTTTGAAATGAACTGTGATTTATTGTACATTGATTTCCTCCTCTACATTTTTTCAGATTGCGCATTCCGCACAGCTGAAGGCCCAGATACTAGATTACAATGCCTCTCTAAAAAGGTTAACTGTGCAGGTTGCTGATTTAAAACTGCAACTGAAACAAACTCAGACAGGTTAGAGACATTTGTAGCCTATAAGTGTGTGTGTGTGTGTGTGTGTGTGCGCGCGCGTGCATGAAGCTTCTGCCCTTTGTGAAAATGTAATGATTGTTCATTGAATGTTTAGTAATTCTCATAGTAGGGGAAAAGCTATAGAAATGTGTGTCATCTTAGAAGTAAAATGCCCTCTGCATTTCAGGAATACCAACCAGGTCATCAGCAAAAGGGACTTGCTTTCCTAGGTGCCCCATGGCCTGGGAGAGCCTCACACCCCAAGTAGGAAAGGTGTGGTGACACAGAAGTCCCTGGATTCATCCACCCAGACTTTTTTTGTTAACCCTGACAATAATAAGACCCATCGATTCTTAAGTAGTTTTATATGTCTCTTGACCAATGTACAAATATATGGGAGAAGCAGGGGGGCCCAGAAAACATCACTGGCCCTGGAATCAGAGAACCATTTTGATTTGTGGACCCCAGTTTTGAAGCTAATTGTCTGACCTTGGGCATGATCCTTTTCACTTCCTTGGCCCTCCGTGTCCTCCTTTGCAATGGGGATAATACCACCTACTGTGCTGTGGTGCATGAAGATGAAGAGACAGGTCCCTGTACAGTGTGTGGGACACATCAAGTGCTCAGGAATGGGCACTGCAGTCTTGTTGTTACTGTGTCCACTGTGGACGCATAATGTGCCCCTTCCTACCTAATAACATGTGCACCCAAGCACACATACTTTCTTTAGCTGCTTCCAGTACAAAGCAAGTTTCTGTGTGTTACCAGTTGTGGACTGAAATCTTAACAGCCACTGTATTAAGAAAGCTAGTTAATTGCGTCTTACTAAGGCCTGTGACTGGGATGACAGTTGATCAGAGTTCTGATCAGACTGCTGCATCCCTCTTTGTCTGAAGACCATTTATATGCAGTTTATAGCAGAGGATATGTGCAGGGAAGGAGTTACGTTAATTAGTATGGCAGAAGGTGCGTTGGGGTTAGTGTCCTCAAAGTACAGGCCGTGCACATTCTGCTGCTGTCTGTGTGTGAGGGGAGGCAAGGGTTAGGGCTCATACTTATTTTCCTAAAGAATTCTATCAAGGACATGAGAACTGGACTCCCATTCGGTTTTGTTTCCTTTGGTCATCCAAGTCTGGTTTTCGGGGCCTGGGTGAGGGGCTATGGCAGGCTTACTGATAGCTGATGGCTACAGGGCCGCTCTTTCTGTTTCACGCAGTCGACCTGGTCCTTGCACATCCTTATTCTGCGCCTTTCTCCATTCTATTTATACTCTTTTCCTCATCAGTCTCTTGTCCTCTTCTCCCCACACTGGTTTTATTTTTATCTCTTTACTCATTTCTACTGCTCTCGGTTCCTCATTTTCTCTCAACAGTTCTGTTTGCCAGATGGCCCACAGCTGAAATCATTGTGCTCGCCCGTCATGAAAAATAGTTGAAGATGGGACCTGTCTGAACATGTGCACTGCTCATTACAAGCGCCTGTCCCATAGCACATGGAGGTGGCGAGATGGGAGAGTGGTGGTTACGTGCACTGGCTTTGCATTAGGAAATCCCAGTGGCTTTACACCGTGTCAACTATGTGACCCAGCTTCCCAGAGCCTCGGTCCCCCATGTATAGAATTGGAGCAGTGAGAGTTCTTAGCCCACGGTGTTGTGCCTGCAGGTCCTCATTCCCTTATTGGAAACTCAGACCATAATACTGTGCATTTTGCTGCCGCCCTGGGAGTCCTGGGCAGCATCTTGTAGTGAAGCATTTTAATTAGTTTGCAGTCAGATGTATGGCTGTTCATGCTGGGTGGAGAAAAGAAAGCCCACAAGCAGGTTTACATCAGGTCAGGTCAAGTTTTTTAAGCAAATGAGTTCAGGTCTAGTTAGGCTTTGCCAGCAAGTAAGTTATGAACATGTTTTCAGTTCTCTCAGTGTTTGGGATTTTACAGTTGTGCATAACCGATTGCGGGAAATAATGTCAGGCATTACAGAAGGCATGTGAAGCCGTGGCTGGCACACACAACCCCCATAAAATGGTGGTGATCACTATTATTAGGTGCGTAGCTTCAGAAACTGGTTAATGAGTGGGTTTCCCTTATCACTACTTTCTTTCATTTTTCAAAAAAAAAAACGCTCTCAATGTACTTTAATTGTACTGTCTCCCTTTTCCCCTCATCTCTCACATTTATCTCTTTATAATTCACAGCCCTAGAGAATGAAGTATACCGCAATCCAAAGCAGTCTTTGATGGAGCCTTCTGTCAGCAGGTTAGTGAGTGGCAGGACGGTACCTCATGATGGGGATATAAGTGGGGATTTCTTGAAAAATCCTCTCGGACAGGAAAAGCTGATGGCAGGCACAGTTACCCCAAGAATCACAAATTACACAAACGAAGGCACAGGGAGTAGTTCGCCCGATTCTGACGTGGAGTTTGTAGTCAGTACCAAGGCCAGGGTGAAAGAGCTCGAGCAAGAGGCTGAGCGCTTAGAAAAAGCTTTCCGAAGTTACCATCGAGGACTTACTCACCAGCACTCTAGAAGCTCACTGGCAGCCAAGAGCCCATCACCCCTGCACTGGCACGGGTGGCTCAATACCAAGACTTCACATTCCCGCAAGAGACGTCCTTTCACCGAGGACAGAGCTGTCACTGAGCAGCCTGCGGGGGCCACGCTCACAGAGGAGAGGAGCATGGCGTCGGAAATGCTGGCGGGCAGCATGGCCTCCCGGCTCCATAGAAGCGCTTCGTCCCGTCGCCTCTCCTCCACTCCCCTCCCGGAAGCAAAACGAAGCCTTGATGGGGAAATGTATCTGGAAGGTAAGCTACTGCAGAAAGGGCTGTAGGACGCTCTGGATTTGGATGGGCCTGGCCCTCAGTGGGCCTCTTGTTTGAGTAAGAGTGCAGCTCCAGACAGCAGGAGGTACTGGGACTGGGCCTCGCCAGGCCGGGGCTCCGGCAGTTGTGTCCTCTCTCTGAACCCGCTGTTTCCTGCTTAACCGTTTGTCCCCTGCACGCCACAGCGTTTGTGTGGGAGTCAGCAGGATACACTCAAGTTCAGCATTTTGCTTGGCATGCAGATGGGTTCAGAGAGAGATGACGGCTTTCCCTTTACTGCTGGTTAGTTCCTTTACATTAGTCTGTTGTTACCACTGCAGTTTCGTTAGGTGCTGGAATTGTTGCTTTTGTGAATTGTGCATACATAGTACTCAGCTGTTGTAAGGATAGTAGAATTCATTTTCAAAGTTTTAGAACACTTCAGAAATCACATTGCTGTCTTCTCCATGCAATCTGTAATATTCTCACATGGTTCCTTCTGCCCCTTAGGTCTGGGCCAATCCCATTCTGCTGCCCCCAGTCCTTGTCCTGACAGAGCACCTCAGCCTTTACCTGCTGAACATAGGCACATCCCTTCCACCCACCAGCTGTCTGGCCCTCCGGCGCAGAAGTCTGGGTAGGTAATACCATTCTGCTTGGCTTCAGCCGAGTCTGGTTAGCTGCATAGGGTCCTAGTCTTGACTTGTTTCTTTTAAGTGGAATTAAAGACCATGTGGCAGTATAGAATTTGCAATCAGACTGTAAGATGATGTGTGACCTGAGAATCATCTGAATTATATGGAGAGAAAAAGATTCCTTTTAGCAAATAGGTAACTTCTACTTGTTGACTTAACGATGTATAGTATATGCACTGTGGTATCAATAAGGATCTTCATAGCTCCTTGAATAGACTTGGTTTATAAGATAAGTGTACAAAATCTGTGAAAGCAAATAAATTCAGTTTAAACTTAAAACAGTTTCACACATGATTAAAAAGTCATTTAAAGATAGTTTGGCATTTAAATAAAAGCAGATAAGTTTCCAGTTTGCATATCATTGAAATAAGTTGTAAAGTGTTAGTGGGTCCTAGGATGTGATTGCTGGGGCAGGATGGATTGGCTGTGTTTTGAAACTCATGGTGGTCACTCAGACTGGGATTTAAGTCGCATGTGGGACTCCTGCTTGTGCGTGGGCCCCAGGGCAGGAGATTCAGATGCCTTAGTTCCGGCCTCCAACCTGGGCATCTGCACATTGATTCAATTTTACCATATAGAGTTGAAAACTGCCACGTGTGCCTATTATGGTTCTAAAGTATGTGTTTTTTTTACATTGCTTAATCTAGTGATAAAGTCAAGAGAGACAGGACTCATGCAAGCCGAATTAGGGCACTCTGCACATGGCATGCTTGCGGTACTGGCATCTTCAGCTGCCTTGTGCTGAGATGTGCAGAATTTGTTTTTTTCAAAAATGTTTTGTGGTTCTTGAAAAAGCAAACCCCTCCTTGGAGCAGCACTGAGAGTGTGGCATCACTGTTAACAACGGCAGTACCTACCTCACAGAAGTGGCATGGCTAGGAGGAGGAACTGAGTCACAGTGTATCAGTGGCTTAGAATGGCGCCTGTGCATGGAGAGCACCAAGGCAGTGTAGCTCTTACTTTCTCTGAGCCAGAGAAGAGTTGAGTTCCTAAAGCGTTTTCTTGAGTCACCCTATGTTGTTGGGTTTTACATTATTAAAAGTTCACATTCTTGAATTTTATTCTTCCAATCCAATCTTTATCAAAGGCAAATGGAACTTAAAGACAAAAGTGAATTTTCAAAATTGGAGAAGCAAGTTTTTAAGGACAATGAGGAATTTGAATCATCTCTTAAATGTAAGTTCAATCGTGAGTACTGGTTTTTATAAGTTCATAATGTAGAAAGTTTAGTTTTGGTGAAACATCCTTTGTTATAAAAAGCAGTTACATGTTAGGACATTTTTATTTTGTGGTAAAACCGTAAACACAGATATATTGCCTCTTTTCTAATATCACAGAATTTCAGGGGTGTGGTCTGGGTTCCAGTTATTAGAAATCTCAGGATAACTAATAATGTTAAAGTTGCAGCAAAGCCCATAATTGAATCCTTAATTTACCAAGTTTGGGATTATCTCATATTTAAAATAAGTGATTTTTAAAATTTGTGTTTTTCTCTTATATGGAATATGAACATGCTAAGTTATTTTTCTTTGAATTATACTGATTCCATTGATTGCCTCAGATTTAGAAAAACCCATTCCTAAAGAATGGAGGTAAGAGATAGTAGCTTAGGAGTCTAGGAACTGGTGTCCTGGATTTGGCCCTGCTTAGATTGTTCTACCTTGGAGCCTACTTCTTAAATATGAAATAGGGATGTAGAGTTGATCATCTCTGAGGTGCTTCCCAGCTTGAGAAGTCTGTATATTTGTATTGAAACTTTTTGCCTTACAAGCCTCATTGCCAAGTCTGAGAGTAAAATATGAACAGTTATGTGAGTGGGCTTCGTAAATTTTGCGAGACTTTTGTGACTTGCTTTAGTTTTGTTGGGTCATTGATACTTAAGTAGAATTTAAATGCCCAGCATGCCAGGTGAATTCTTCCTGTCATTGGATTGATTTTCCTATTTGGTAACATTGAATTTTGCAAATGATTCTAATTCTTTGAAGCATAAGAACACTTGGAGAAGCGAATGTATTGGCAAGCAGCTATGGTGCCAGTTTCTTAGAGTTCTATAAGGGAAGGGCTGGCCTGGATGCTTTGGCTGAAACAAGCACTCCCCAGTGAGTTACCCCACACTGCACCATTCTCCACTCCCCGGCTCTTGTTATGAAGGACTCATGGGACATTGTTTGTGCCCCTTGCAGGTGCAGGGAACTCACCAAGGCAGTTTGGCGCAGAGGACCTCCTTCTTGCTGGCGACATGCCTCCCATGGACATTGCTGCAGCTACTGCAGGGAGCTCACCAAGGCACTTTGGCGTGGAGGACCTCCTTCCTGCTGGGGACCTGCCTCCCATGGACATTGCTGCAGCTGCCCTGCCCATCACACCTGCCTCCAGTCACTACCCGAGTACGTTTTTTCTTTGTTTTCACCAACAACATGTATGAATAATATTTCTTTTTCTGCCCACTTCTTTTGTGCCTTAACAAATTTGGACAGGAAAACATTTCAATTTTTGGAAAAGTTGATGATGCTGGGGGAAAACTGGTCATCAGACTTTTCTTGTCTGGCCCCCATTCTCTTTCTTCTCTTCTCCAGATCACCCACTTCCCTTACCAGTGGGGACGGTGAGAGGGAAGCTGGAAGGGGGAGATTTGAGTTCACTCCAGGGCTCAGCCAACAGCCTGATCCTTTTTTCCTTGGACCTAAGTGTTTAAGCCTCCATTCTGAGAAGAAGTTCCTCCACTGAAACCACCTATCAGTGATTTCCAAACATGCGGAAAACATCATCCCCAAAATCTATGAAAAACAAGCGGTTTTTTGGTTTGAGTCACAGGACTTAGGAACACGAGGAATTATTGCAAGAAGCCACGAGATTTTGAAAAGGTTGAGTTTGCTGATTCCAGATAAATCATTCTGGAAAGGACTCAGTCAGTGAGACTTGATCAACAGCCTTTTCTGTGCTGGTCACTTTGCTGGGGTCTGGGCATAGAGCAGTGAACCAACCCAAGCCCTTGCTGCCCAGAGCTTCTAGTGGGAGAATCGGACAGTCAGCAGGCCATCACTGAGGAGGGACGGTGGCCACCCAAGAGTGGGTCTCGTGGGCAGCCATTTGCAGACCTGGGTGAGTAGGGAAGAAAAGTAATATAGTAGGATAAGGGAAACCAACTGAGTAGGTAGGTGTACAGCCTCTGAGAAGTAATGTAGATTATAATAATGGCTTTAAAAATTATTAAATACTGTGGTTACATTTTGACCATTGAGAAGTTCTCTTATATTCGTCATTTCACCCCTTCATCTGTGTGTAATGTGAAATGAAAATGGTTGGAATTTGGTGTTTGGGATGCCCAGTGGCAATGCTTTTTTACTTTGCTCTTTTGTCCCAGTGGGCTTCTGTAGCCACTCTGCCGCTACAAAGTATGTCCACAGCAAAGAAGTAGCGCTTTTCTCCTCTTCTTTTTAATTGGCACTCACACACCGTTCCTATTTTGAGGCCCATGTGAGAAAGCAGCACCAATTAGGAGTAGCCCTTCTTCCGCCAGCAAGGAGGAGGCTACCTTTCTGCTTGTAGACATGATCAGCTGCCTCCGCTGGTGTTTGACTTTAATGGTCAGGATTGAGAGAGAGAAGAATGTGTGGCCTCTCGCCTATTAGTAAAACTGACTCAGTTCCTGCTGGTGACTTTGCACAGGGCACAGCAAAAAGGTCCAAAGTCCTTTGGTCAACCCTTGAATTTGTCTCTTTCTCAGCATTGCTTGGCAGGGTGGGGCTTAGGTTATAGTCCAGAGCTGGAGGAGAAGGGTCACATAGTCACCTGTAGGATGGAGACTTAACTAAGCCTGTGAGGCACAGGGACTTGTGCTGTGTGCTGTAGGCAACAGTCGGCTAATTAAAGCATGGGGCTGGCCTGGAAGGAGCAGAAAGAAGTAGGAGAGACAGAGATGTGTGGTGTTCGACAAGGTAGGTGTGAAATGCTGTGTGTGAGTGTGGTGCTGGAGAGGCTGCCACCTGAGGAGTGAGGCGGCCCTCACAGAAGAGGCAGCATTTAAGTGGGGGGCCTTGCATAGTAGGTAGGGTTTTGTGGGAGAGGTGGGAGGGAGGGTGCTCATGCTGTTGTGGGATGTTTCAGATGCAAAGTCGTGATGATAGAGGAAGTCAGTCTGGAATGAAAAGGGCAGATTGTCAGAGCCGAGTCCACTGTGGGTTTGGACTCGACCAGAGCAGAGACAGTGCACAGCAAATCCAGGTCTTCTCTTCAGCAAATGGCTGGTGTTGGTGAGGATGGGCTGCTTGAAGGCAGGTGGAAACTGATGTTGGGGAGATGATTTCAGCTGTCCAGGAAAATGATGATAAGGACCCTAATTGCAGCAGGAGGAAGAGGAGGTAGATCCTGTAAGCCCTGGGCTGGGGGCCAAGTGGGTGTAGTGTAGAAAGAGCAGGATTGAAGGGACAGGAATGATACCTTCAAATAGGAAGTCAGTGTTGTGGCATCTCCAAGTGGCAGTGGCAGGGAACCTATAGGAAACATGATGTGAGGCTGGGGCGAGGTCAGGACTAGAGGAAAAGATGTAGTCACGATCAGGCCAGAGGCAATAGCTCAACCCGCAGGACGGGGTCGGCTGGGGAAGTGGAGAATGCTGGCGAGGTGGCTAGAGCAGTGAGGGGAGTGCGCCGTTTTCTGTTCTGGGCCAGAGAGCCTTGCGCACCTGTGTGGGGGGAGGGGAAGCTGTGAGACTGCTGTGTAAATAAAGAAGCAGGGACTAATGGTGAAGTCAGAATCCTAAATGTAAGGAGGGGCTCATAACCAAAGGCGGAGACAGGAAAGCAGGGCTTGCCCTGGGAGGACGGGGGAGGGAGGAGTGGGTGAGAAGGATGAGAAAATAGGACAGCAGGGAGGACGGTTGAAGTCGTTCCTGGTCAGGGCAATTCATGTCCATCTCAGTCACGTGAAAGGCAGACACCAAGCTGGGAGTGGGTCTGGGGGCACAAAAACCATGAAGATGGACCAGCAGCTGGAAGCAGGTCACCAGAGTCATCGAAGAAGGAAGGCAGAGTCTTCCTGAGTCCTGGCAGGGGCCCCTACAAACCAGTCCCACATTTGTTTGAAAAGTCTGATGCTGGAAGCTGTTTGTTCTTTATTTTCTATCCCATAGATCAGAAATCAGCTGGAGAACAGAAGGAAAAAGAAAAAATAAGGGATCAGCACATGAAAGAACAAAGGCAGAGAGAAGAAAGAAGGCAGAGTGAACGACAAGAAGCTTTAGAAAGGCAACGAAGAGAGCTAGAAAAACTGGACCAAGAAACGGTAAGCCATACAAGTGAATTCTCCGTGCCGGTTTCTCCAGGGCGCACCGTCAGTCAGCACCTCTCTCTAGGGCGTTGAGTCCTTGCTGTGTCCTGAAGTCCTAGAAGTGCTAGGTGACTCTAAGAGCCTGCCGTAGGCATCCCAACCCTCTCCTTCACCTCAGAGCTGAGAAAGGCTACGCCTCCCACAGCCCTGAGGAGCCTAAGAAAAGGTAGCTTTTGCAAACGTGTGCGCTGTGTGCCTTCTCATCTCACCCTGAAAACAAGCCTGCAGAAGAAGGTTGCTTTGCTATATGTGATCACCTCTTTGTAAGTGGGGTTTACAGAACACACTCCCAAAGTCAGCGAGCTGGGCCTAAAGGAAGACAGGGGAGGTGACTGCCAGTCCAGGTGACTTCCAGGGGCTCCCCTGCCCTTCTGCCTCTGGTTCACTTCCGGCTTTCTGTGTCCTGATTCTGGTCCCAGACAGATGATTACTCTGGTATGCTTCTCACGCCTGCTGAGTCCTATGTAAATTAATCATCCGTATGGATGTGCCCTGTACTCCTGGTTAATTTGGTCTAAAGCACAGGGCACTTTAGGCAAATTAATCCCTTCCTTCATTGCGATGACATGTTTGTCCCCCTTTGATGGTAGCAATGACTTCAATTAAAAAAAATAATTCTGTGGCCTGCAGCTTGTCCATAAAGGACCAGGATTATATAACTGTGTTTTTTAAATTCTTAAAAGTCTTAAGCATGTATTTGTGTATTTCTGTCTGGTGCCCATCGATTTCACAGAGGATTTTTGAAGAATCATTGAAGATTGAAATGGAAAAAGAATTACAAATGAGTATTCAAGAAATGGAAGACAAATCTGTTTGTGGTGAAAGTCCTTTAGAGAAATACATGAAAATCCTCCAGCAGAGTCAAGACCAGAAATCGTCAGATAAGGTGCCAGTGTTGTGGATGGGGCTGTCCTGGGGGTGGGGGTGGGGGTGGGCGCCGAGGGCCGAGGGTGTTTATTTGGAAACCTTGGGACAAGAATCTGTCTTTGCTGCAGACAAACAGGTAGAAGCAAAGAAAACCCAAAGTTCAAATGGAGCCTTGGGTCTTTACAATATATCACACTCTTGGTAAAGTTTCATTGGTTTTGCTTGGGTGAAAGATTGAAAGGATTTTGGTTTGTCCAATTTTATAGAAGTTGGGATGTCTCTCATTATTTTAAGAACAAGAAATTAATATAATATAACTCCATAAATGAATAATGATTGCATGGGCAGTAAGACATAAATATTCCATGTAAGTCTGAAGTACTACAGTATATGCATACTGAAGAGTTGGTTTTGATATGCTTGCTAAATTTCATGTTTAAGAGTCACCTCTTTTTTAGACTCTTACATTATATACATATTTCCAAATAGTTCTTAGAGAAATCAAAGTGTTTAATGAAGTTAATCGATACCTCACTTCAAAATGCTTCTTTCCCCCTCTGTATCAGAGTTCAAAAAAGGTTGTCAGAGATGGTTCCCAAGTGGACACACTGCCATTGAGTGACAAAGACGAAAGGTATGGTATTCCTCACACTGCTTCCAGCAGCCATTATCATGGCTGGTTTTGTCAGTCAAGGGAAATGTTCACGTCATTTGAGTCTCCCTGTGGGAAATTACTGGATCCATCAAAATTACTGACTTCAAAACAAATCTGTCACATTTTTTAACTTGTGAAATTCCTGCTAATACAAATTTTAAGTGAGGGCAGAATCTCCACAAGAAAGGAATGAGAGCATTATAAACATCCTTGAATAAACTTGTCAAGAATTTAACAGATTTTTTAAACTTTCATCTTTCCCTCATTTAGTTTCACAGGCTTTTCTCAAGAAGAAGAACAAGATGGTATTTGGTAACCGTGTTTGCTGCCCAGCTTCTGACTAATGTATATAACATAATTAAAGGCACATAAGTTTTCTGTAATAAGACAAAATTCAGAATAAAAATTTTATGCATAATCCAGTGTGACTTTTTTTCATAATTTTATTTGGTACTATGATGTGTAAACCACAAATAATCTAGTCAAGTGACACCTCTTCAGAATTTCTGGTTTGTAAAACTTTCATTACATGAGAATGAGCTGTTATTTCCTCCCCTATTTTTGTCTTAGGTAATATTTATTTCAAAAGTTTTTGGTCAAATTCCAGGCCTGTATTTTGGAAGTTTCGGTTGTGTTCTTTCCTCTCCAGAATTGGGCAACCACCTGTCAAACAGGCGGCCATCTTTGTGAACACTGCTGATCTGTCCTTGAAAATGGCACAGGTCTTTCCGTTCTAGGCCCTAGAAAGAATACACTGTCATCTCTGGTCTTTACTTCAGGCTTCTTTTCTTGAGAATCAACATAAACCCTTCTTAGATGGTGACAAAAAGAGAATGTAACATTTATTTAGCACTTCTTGTGTGCCCAGAATTTTAAACCTTTACATGTATTAACTCACTTCATGTTCATATCATCCATAATGTAATTACTAGGACTATCCACATTTTATAGATTAGGAAATTTGAGGCACAGAGAGGTTAGTGACTTGACCAAGGTCTGGTGGCCATCAAGTTGCAAAGCCAGGATGCGTACCCACGTGTTGAGACCAGTACTGCCTCTAAGCTGGGCTCTTCTGGATCTGTGAGGACACAGAATGGGTTGCCCATTGGATGTCCCTTTCCAGGAAGACCTTTAGAAACCACACATTGAACAAATCAAGTACTGCACTTGAATGCAGTACCAGTGTTAAGTTCCACAGGGAAGAGAAGACTCATTTGATCTTGCTCCCCTTTCTTCATCTTTGTATAGCTGAAGCTCTCAGTACAGTATCTTGTGTACCGGAACATCTTGGAAAAGTTCTTTTTTCAACACTGCGAGCCACCAAAAAGTGGACATACAACTGCTGAGGGTGACCAACCTCCCAGTTTGTCTGGACTGGAGGGGCTTCCTGGGATGTGAGATTTTCAGTACTCAGCAATGGTCACCTAGCTCCTAACACAGGAAGTATTTATGTGGTCTGTCTTTCCAGTAAAGTCTTAGAGATCAATTCCCTTTACAATTACAGACTAAGCTGAACTGGTTTTGCCAATGGTGTTTGGCCACTGAGTTCTGTTAACAAAGTGGGAAGGAGATTGTTTTGGTGTTTATTATTCCTTAGGCTCCTAAGGAATTTTCCATGGAAGTATACCTTTGTAGGTAATTGAAGTTGTCCAGGCACTGATCATTAGCACACTTAGCATATCAAACATTGAGTCATATTGCCACCAAGAACTTAGCATCTTTCAATGGCACCTTGTAGCTTTTTTCTCCCTTCCAGCTTGGACATAGAACATTGTATGAATTTAAGGTATAGAGCTTGTTGGTTTGACTTAACATATTGCAAAATGATTACCACTATAGCATTAGTTAACACCTGCATCACATCACGTGACTACCACTTGTGAGGGCATTTAAGATCTATTCCCTTAGCAACTTTCAAGTATGCGATGCAGTATTAACTGTAATCACTATGGTGTACCTTAGATTCTCTGAACTTATCTTCTAACTGGAAGTTTGTGCTCTAACATCTCTTTCCCCCACTCCTCAACCCCTGGTAACCACCACTGCAGTGTCTCTGTGAGTTCAGCTTTTTAAGATTCCACATAGAAGTGAGAATACCTGATGTTTGTCTTTCTTTACCTTTTTTCACTAAGCATAATGCCCTCAATGTCCCATCTGTGTCACAAGTGACAGGATTTTCTTTCTCATGGCTGAATAATATTCCATTGTATATACATATACCACATCTTTATCCATTCATCTGTTGATGGGCTCATAAGTTGTTTCCATGGGTGGTGGTTTGTTTTGTTTTGCTATTGTGAAACATTCAGTGAATATTAGTGTGCAAATATCACTTCAAGATAGTGATTTCATTTTCTTTGGATGTATTTCCATAAGTGAGATCATGTATGGAGTTCTATTTTTAATTTTTTGAGGAACTGCCATATTGTTTTCCTTAATGGTTGTACCAAGTTTCATTCCCACCAACAGTGCACAGGGTTCCTTTACTCTATATCCTCACCAATACTTATCTCTTCTTTTTGATGATCACCACCCTAATAGGTGTGAAGTGATACCTCATTTGCATTTATTAGCATTTCCCTGATGATTAGTGGTACTGAGGACTTTTTCATGTAACCTGTTGGCCATTTGTATGTTGTCTGTGGGAAAATGCCTGCTTGCTTCCTCTTCCCGTTTTTTAATTAGATTGTTTTTTTGCTATTCAGTTGTGTGAATTCTTTATATATTTTGGATATTAACCCCTTATGAGATGTCAGATACATGGTTTGCAAATATTCTCTACCATCCCATAGGATGCCTTTTCATTTTGTTAATGGTTTCCTCTACTGTGTGGAAGCTTTTTATTTGCAGCCCCACTTGTTTATTTTTGTTTTTGTAGCCTTTGTTTTTGGTGTCAAATCCAAAAAGTCACCGCCAAGATGGATGTCAAGGAGTTGATCCCCTGTGTTTTCTTTTAGGGATTTTACAGTTACAGAACTATTCAAGTCTAATCCATTTTGATTTTTGTGAATGGTACTTAAGATAGGTGCCCAGTTTCATTCTTTTGCATGTGCCTATCCAGTTTTCCCAGCACCATTTATTGAAGAGACTATCCTTTCCCTATTGTATATTCTTGACTCCTTTGTTGTAAATTGACCACATGTGCGTAGGTTTATTTATGGCCTCTCTATTGTGTTGCACTGATCTGTGTATCTATTTTTATGCCAATACCAAACTGTTTTGATTTCTATAGGTTTGTAATATACCTTGAAATCAGGAATTACTAATTTTGTGGTTGCATACAAATTTTAGGGTTTTTCCTATTTCTGTGAAAAATGCCTTTGGAATTTTTGATAGGGATTGCATTGAGTTCATAGATTGCTTTGGGGAGTATGGACATTTTAATAATATTCTTCCAATCCATGAGCATGGAATATCTTTCCTTTGTTTTGTCATCTTCAATTTCTTTCTTCAGTGTCTTACAATTTTTAGTGTACAGATCTTTCATCTCCTTGGTTAAATTTGTTCCTAAGTATTTTATTCTTTTTGATGCTATTGTAAATGGTATTAATTTCTCTGTCTGATGGTTCATTGTTGGTGTATAGAAATATAACCCATTTCTGTATATTGATTTTTCTATCCTACTCTACTGAATTAATCTACTGGTTCTAAGGTTTTTTTGGTGGAGTCTTTAGTATCTTCTGTATATATAATTTGTCATTGCAAATAGATCCAGTTTTATTTCTTTCTGATTTGGATGACTTTTATTTCTTTTTCTTGCCTAATTGCTCTGGCCAGGTCTTCAAGTACTGTTTTGAGTAAAAGTAGCAAGAATGGGCATCCTTGCCCTGTTCCTGATCTTCAAGGAGAAGCTTTTAGCTTTTCATCATTAAGTAGGATATTAGCTATGGACTTGTCATGTATGACCTTTATTGCATTGAGGCACATTCCCTCCATATCCAGTTTGTTGAGAGTTTTTATCATGAAAGTATGTTGAATTTTGTCAAATGCCTTTTCTGCATTTAATGGGATGACCATATGATTTTTTATCCTTCATTTTGTTAATGTGGTATGTTACATTGCCTGATTTGTAAATGTTGGACCATTCTTGCATCCCTAGAATAAATCCCACTTGATCATGTTGTGTGATCCTTTCAATGTACTGTTTAATTCAGATTGTTCATAGATTGCTTTGGGGAGTATGGACATTTTAATAATATTCTTCCAATCCATGAGCATGGAATATCTTTCCATTTGTTTTGTCATCTTCAATTTCTTTCTTCATTGTCTTACAATTTTTAGTGTATGATCTATGTTCATCAGGG
This sequence comes from Manis pentadactyla, assembly GCF_030020395.1. NCBI lineage: Eukaryota > Metazoa > Chordata > Mammalia > Pholidota > Manidae > Manis > Manis pentadactyla. Next base: position 8,646,073 of record NC_080038.1, read on the forward strand.
ATATTGACCTAAAATTTTCTTTTAAGTGTCCTTGTCTAATTGTGGTATCGGGTTAATGCTGCCCTTGTATAGTGAGTTTGGAAGTGTTTGCTCCTCTTCTATTTTTTGGAAGCTTTTGAAAAAAACCCTGGAGTGAACTCTTTAAATGTTTAGTAGAATTCACCAGTAAAGCTATGTGGTCCTGGAATTTTTTTGTTAGGATATTTATGATTAGTGAATCAATCTCCTTAATAGTAATTGGTCTCTTCAGGTTTTCTCTTTATGATTCAGTTTTGGTAGGTTGTATGGTTGTGGGAATTTGTTTCTGCTAGGTTGTCCAGTTTGTTGGCATATAATTAGTCTCTTATCCTGTGTATTTGTATGATATCAGTTGTAATGTCTCCTTGTTCATTTATAATGTTGAGTTCTTTCTTTTATTCTTGGTTACTCTAACTAAAGGTTTGTCAGTTTATCTTTTCAAAAAACCACTTTTAGTTTTGTCTTTTTTTAAGTCTCTATTTCACTTATTTCTGCTCTGATCTTTAATTCCTTCCTTCTAACTTTGGGTTTAGTTCATTTTTTCCTAGTTCCTTGAGGTGTAAAGTTAGATTGTGTATTTGAGATCTTTCTTGTTTCTTAACGTAGGCATTTATTGGTATAAAATTCCCTCTTAAATTTCTTAAGATTTGTTTTGTGGCCTTACTTTTGATGCATCCTGGAGAATGTTCCATGTATGCTCAAGAAGAATGTGTATTTTGCACCTAGTGGATGTGTGAAAGTCAGTAAAGGGAAACCTCTTTTAGAGTGGAGTTGGAAAGCCCTGAAGGGGGAGCCCTCATGCACAAACTTTCCATCACAGCTTACTTCACATTCCTGAGCTAGAAAAAGTTCACTTTACTACCCTATCTGGAGGAAGGAAGATTTACTTTCTTGTCCCGAGCAACAGCCAAGCTAATGAGAAACTATCATCACTCTGACTGAGTTCTTGCTTTCCTCCAATAGACTTTTGCTCAGGGCAGCCCCTTCCAACTTCTTCCTTTTTCTCTATAAAGTAATGTTTCTCTCCTTTCTTCCCTGGACCTTTGCCTGTGGTTTGCCATAGCTTGCATGTCTGAATTACAACTCCTCTGTGATTCCCAAATACACTCATTTTGCTGGTAAAATAACTGGCTATTTTGTTTTTTAAGGTTCACATTATTTGGTAATCATAAGTTGGATCCAAAGGAGATGAACCTTTGAGGAGATAATGACCCCCAGAACTGTGTGCAGTATCCACTTGAGCCCATTGCGCTCTCTGCTTCCATGAGTGGTCTTTTTCCTTTTTGTTTGGTAGGTCTCCTCTTGGATTCAAACTCTCTCCTTTTGGTTGAGCTCACCAACTTTATTTGAGATCTGTTTTTGTTTTTATACAGACACCCACCCTTCTTGGTGAGTACTCTTTTGTTTTATATTTGTTCGTTCTGTTTCTGTATGGTGAAGCATCTTGGTAAGTCAACCATCCTGTTCAAAAGGGGGAAAATACGTGATTTCTGCTGTTTTAGAACAGCTGTTGGAAGACAGGGCCCCTCATAGTTAAGATATTTTAGAGAATCCAAAGGCAAGATAGGTTCCACCTGGTTCTTGGACCAGGCTCTTATAACTTTCTGGAAAAATGAGTGAACTTCTGGATAATATGGAACTGTAATGGCCATTCTTTGACTTAAATAAATCTACTTTAAGGGCACATTTAAGGATCCCAAACCTATCAAAGACAATGGAATGCATTCTTGGTATGCAGAAGGTTCTAAACAACAAAATTACTTCAAAAACACTTGGGCCATCTGAGCAGATGGCCAACTGCCAGACACACAATTTAGATCCAGCCATTCTTTTGAGTTATGTACCTGAGACATGGCTAAGATATATTTTTTAAAACAAAAGCTGTAAGATGTCTGTTTATTATGTCTATCTGTATATATGATACTTTTCTACCTTTGGATGGTATTGCCAAAATTAGTTTGTAACAAGCTCTATTTAATTGCTTAAGGAAAAATAAGTGCTTACGTAAATCGAGTAAACTAACCCAGATGTTTTTCAAGTTCATATGATCTGGGATAATCTTCAGTACATAAAAACGAGTTGAAGTTTGTTGGTTTAATTAAGACATATGTCTTAGAGTTATCAACACTGAATGTAATGCAAACATACAACTCTTATTCTACCTGGGTTTGCTAGTCAAATAAGTTCATGTTAATCTCTGTTGCAAAGTCTGTCAGCAAGAAAATTTACTTGAGATAATGGCTGGCTTTGTCTAAGGTCTCATAAAGTTTTTGTGAGTAATCTAAGCATAATTGTTGGGACAAATGACTTACATAGATGAATGAAAATGGGGTGAGACTTTAGGTACAGTGATTATATGTGCAATAATTTATGGTATTTGGCTTAAAAAAGATAACTTCCCTAAGTCTTTTGGTATCCCAAAACTTTAGAGTTTTCATATGTTAAATTAATGATGGAATTTCATTGAATATCTGGATCATTTTCTGAACAAGATAAAATACTAAAACATTAATTACTGAACATAGATTTATCCACATTTGTTTTCTTATTACCGAGAAACTAAAGGTATTTGGGTCTGTTAGTAAGCATGCTTACTGCCATGCTGAGAAAATTGTCTATGAGAAAGCAATCATTTCTAGAAATTATGAAAGGTATTTATTAATTTGCCAGTCCACAATTGCTTCTTAGTTTCTGTTGGGACTTAAAGATTCTAAGGGTTAAGAATTCGAATTAATATATGTAAAAATAAAACTATTGACAAGGGTGAAAGAAAACAGTTGCATATGAAAAGTATGCAAGGAAAATAGAATGTGTATTTTCAGTAAATGAAGGTATGAGGAATGGAAATGCCTTTTGTTGAGGGATATGAAGGTGATCTTGTCCTAAAGTAAAACTGGTTGTTTTGGAAAAGGAAAGAAAACAAGGGACAAACTAAAATAGACACAGAAAGTTGTAGAAGGTGTTTGAAAAAGGAACCTTGGGAAAGGAATTTTGTGTGTAATCAAGCTGGCTAGGATTTAAATGAATTTACTTAAAAATGTGTTTTAATACCAAAAGTATGCTAGTGCAAAATTAGAATTTGTTTTTTTTCTCTGTTAAAAAGACATTTTCTTAGACCACTAGTCTGTTCTTAATAAGAAATTGTAAACAACCTTTCTTTACCTTTAATCTGCCTAGGAAACAGATTCTGTATGTTGTCTTTATCAGATCTTTGGTTGCTTAGAAGAACTGTCTTCTCTATTCAAAAAAGCTAAGGCATAAGAAGAAAGCAAATCCTACCATTTGCAACAACATGGAGGAGCTAGAGGGTATTATGCTCAGTGAAATAAGCCAGGCGGAGAAAGACAAGTACCAAATGATTTCACTCATATGTGGAGTATAAGAACAAAGAAAAACAGAAGGAATAAAACAACAGCAGAATCACAGAACCCAAGAATGGACTAACAGTTACCAAAGGGAAAGGGACTGGGGAGGATGGGTGGGAAGGGAGGGATAAGGTGGGGGAAAAGAAAGGGGGCCTTACGATTAGCATGTATAATGTAGGGAGGGCACGGGGAGGGCTGTGCAACACAGAGAAGACAAGTAGTGATTCTACAGCATCTTACTACGCTGATGGACAGTGACTGTAATGGGGCTTGTTGGGGGGGACTTGGTGAAGTGGGGAGCCTAGTAAACATAATGTTTCTCATGTAATTGTAGATTAATGATACCAAAAAAAAAAAGCTAAGGCTTTTGCAGCTATGTGATCTTCTATATTTGTCCTTGAAATCTTTTTGTCATTTTGATTTAAGTAGATAATACAGGCTTGTTTCATAATTTTCTGTGATCCTATGTAGCCAAGCATCCAAACCTTTCAATATTCTTGACAAACTTCCCAAAATGCCAATTCTAAATAGAGTCTTTTTGACCTCAAACTATTTTTGAGAATTTTCATAGGACCCCTGGAACATCTCAAAAGATTTGTTCTCTCTCCTTATAAAAAGAGATGTTAGAAAATTAGGCTTATTTGATATGCTAAATTCATGGGAAGCATTGTCAAGAAGTAATTCTAAGCCTTCTTTATGTTGTAGTTGTATAGGTATATGTTTATATGGAAATCCTAGAATCCTGATAGGTCCTGGTATGATGTTCGGTGATGATTTTAAAATGTATGTCACAAAAATAACATTTACTTGTAAATAACATCAATTTATTTTTATATGTGTGTGTGAACTCCCATCAGGTCTTTGTGGCCATTTTTAAGGCTTTTGTCATTTATAGTTATTTTACTCTGATGCTTTTACAACAGATATTCCTACAGAAGTGCTTCATATTCAAAGAGACTCATGAAAAAGGAATTTGAGAAGTACTCTAGAATATAGATTTTTTTATAACTTAAAGATCATAACACTGAATTGGATAAGAATTTCTAAAACTCTAATGGAAAACTGATTGCTTTAATGATTTGTTTTCCAGATTTAAAGGACCTCTTTGTCCCTCCTCTCGTTTTATGCCCTCTGTAACTCATAGCAATTTGGTAACGTATCTTTGCAACAAAAATTGAAGCACTTATCTTTATCTCCCTACCTGATCCCTTCAGGATTCTAAAAGTCTTATTGAATATTCTTATTTTTCATGACAGTATATGTACTTGCATAAGTTAAGTGAGAATTTCTTCTTGTAGCAGGACTCCCAATGTACCTAGTCCCTGCTTCCTTTCACCCACAGCTGATAAAAGGGCATATGCTTCAATTTTGCAAATGTCTAATCAAATCCATAGGGAATAATCACAGTTTGGTAGGACAGTCTTTCCACAGTATACTCCCAGGAGACAAAAGTACCACACATCATAATTTGTAGCCCAAAGATTTCATTTATTGGAAACAACATCTCCAGAAAGACCCTCTTCAACCTCATTGGGAAGGCCTCTTGTCAGGTGCTGTTAACCAACCCTTGTGTCACCAAATGCCAAGGAATAAATTCTTGGATTCTCATGTCACAGCTAAAGAAAGTGCCAAACCTTCAGTGGACCTGTGTACCAACTGGTGACATCTGTAAAGATTTCCAGGAGTTGAAGCAGATGATAGCTCAAGGAGACAGCTTTCCCAAGATGACCAGGCCAGGCCTGTATACCTTTTTCTCAATGTTGCTTCTTAATTTCTTGCTCTCCCTTTTGGAAAGACAACACTCTTGTCCTTGTTTCCCAATCTGTTGCAAAAGGGGGAAACTCTTCTGACTGTTGAATCTTTCACCAGAAACTCCAGTCTGTTCATGTCAGAGATCCCTTGGTCTTACCTGTAACCATTTTCTTTTTATTTCCAAATACCACAGTCAGTTATACCTGCAAGCCTATGGGTGTTAACTATTGGTTTAGGCTATTACAGCCAGGTGTTCCCATATCTTGTTTCAGTCTTTCTCCAACCATAACATACTAGTTCAAGTTAACACCTTCACGTTTGAAAATCATATGACCTTTGTCCCCTTCCTGCCATGTTCTTTTTCCTATCTAAATACTGTCTGCTTGCCTTCCACTCGATATAAAGAGGCTACTCCTTTTTCAAAGGATTTTAGAAAAGACCCCTTTAGGATGGGATGGTACCTCACTGAATTTCATCCCAATTCCTGATCCCTGGCTTGAAAAGGTCAATCAGGGAATTCCAGCTAATGGATCTATCAATAACCAGACCTTAGCTGGAGTCTTCTGTGCTTTACCTGGTTTCACTTTTGTCCACAGTAGATGGCATTGCCCATGGGCATTTAAATATTAAGATAGCTGAGGTTGGTGCTTATTGGGGCATGTAACTGTCCCTGTTAGCATCCATAATTCTGATTATGGATCCATAATACTAACCTGCCATCAGTACACCCCATTAAACCTCCATAGCCACCTTCAATGGGCACTTTAAGGAGGCATACATTACTCTGGGTTTGCCTCCATAGGGGGTGCTAGTCGATTCACAGCCAAAGCAGTTCCAGCCCAGCAATGATCACTTGATTCATTGGCTAAAGTCGTTTTGGACAATTGCATAGCCCTTGATTACCTACTTGCTGAACAAGGAAGGATTTGTGCAATAGCAAATACCACCTGTTGCACATGGATAAATGCTTCTGGAGGGGTAGAAACCCAAATTTTACAAAGTCAGGGAGCAAACACACTAGTTGCAACAAACTTCACCTGATTCTCCATGGTCCTTTGATCTGTTCAGTTGGCTATGTTCATGCCTAGGGTCATGGTTCAGAACCATCATACAATTTGGAATTGTCATGTTACTTTTAATTCTGTTTTGTATGATTTAAGTTTTGTACCTGTTGCCTGTCAAACCTTTGTAGAAATAATGTACCAATAAGATGATGCCAGCTTAACACTTCATATGATCTAAGTGTGTGACCTCAACAAGATACAGACTTTGGATGGGAAGGGCCTGAGAGTTCTCCCTCCTTACCATCCTTATTACTCAAATGTGGCCTTGGGTGGCTTCCTACTGCTATGTGCTTTCCCTCCAATGTGGGACACGATAACCTGGAAAGGTCTGTCATGGCACCAAGGGACAAAAGCACTAAATACAGAAAACCTGACTCAGTCAGCATTGCTTTTGGGGAAAGATCTTGATTAAAAGGTAGAATGTAAAAATAAAGGGAACCCTCATTTAGAATGGAGTCAGGAAGGCAGAGCTGTCCTGCATGAATGTTCCATTGCAGCTTCATATTCCTGGGCAGAAAGAAGTTCATTTTATTACCCTAGCAGAAGGAAGGAAGATTTTCTCCTTGCCCAGCAACAGCCCAGACAATGAGAAACTATTGCCACTCTGAACTCTCACCTTTCCTTCAACAGACTTTCATTCAAAGCAGCCCTTCCTAACTTCCTCCTTTTACTATATAAAGTAACATTGCTCTCCTTTCTTCTCTGGACTTTGGCATAGCTTGCATGTCCTGAATTGCAACTCCTTTACTATTCCCAAATAAATTCATTTTGCTGGTAAAATAACTGCCTATTTTATTTTTAAGGATAACAGATGGAATGTTCTGTAAATGTTAAGTCCTTCTGGTACAATGTATTGTTTAACTCCAGTTTATTGTTTGTTGAGTTTTCTATCTGGATGATCTATCTGCTGTTGAAAGTAGGGTATTGAAGTAATCCTACTATTACGGTATTGTCTATTTCTCCCTTAAGGTGTGTTAATATTTAGGTGCTCTGTGTAAGTTTTACAAATGCTATTATCTTTTTGGTGAATGGCCCCTTTATCATTGTATTACCTTGTCTCTTATAGTCTTTGGCTTAAAGTCTATTTCTTCTGATGGAAGTATAGCTGCTTCTGATTTCCTTTGAATTCTGTTTGTATGGAATATCTTCTCCCATCTCTTCATTTTCCAACTGGTGTGTCCTTAAAGCTAGAGTCTCTTGTAGGCAGCAAATTTATGGTTCTCATTTTTTTTAATCCATTCAACTACTCTATCTTTTAATTGGAGATTTGAGCCCATTTACATTTAAAGTAATTACTGATAGGTATGGACTTAAAATTACCATTTTGTTAATTTTTTTTCTGGTTGTTTTGTAATTTGTTTCTTCCCCCTTTGTGATATGATTTCCTGTAGTGGTGTGTTTAGGTTTCTTTATCTTTTGTGTATTTACTATAGGTTTTTGCTTTGTAGTTGCCATGGGGGGGGTCTTATATAAAATGTCTAACTTTGAACATAAAAGCTGTATATTATAAACTCCCCTCACATTTTGTTACATGTCACAGTTTATATCTTTTTACATTGTATAGCTATTTATAAATTATTGTATAGTTATTAATACCTGTATTGTTTAATCTTCATGCTAGAGTTATAAGTGATTTACTCACCACCATTACAATATTACAGTTTTTAACTTAACTATATATTTACCTTTACCAGTGAGTTTTATACTTTGATATGTTTTCCTATTGCTAATTAGTATTTTCATTTCAGCTTGAAGAACTTCTTTTAACATTTCTGGTAAGGCTGGTCTGGTGATGATGGAGTCCTTCAGCTTTTGCTTGTCTGGAAACCCTTTCCTTCAGTTCTGAAGGATAACTTTGCTAGGTATAGTATTCTTGGTTGGCAGTTTGAATATATCATGCCACTCCCTTCCGGCCTGCAAACTTTCTGCTGAAAAATCTGTTGATAGTCTTATGGGGGTTGCCTTATATGTTACAAGTTGTTTTTTTTTTCCTGCTTTTAAGATTCTCTCCTTGTCTTTAACTTTTGACAGTTCTCTATAATGTGTATGTTAGTTCACTTGGTGGTTTCCCATAAAATATCTTCACTTTTTCATTCTTTTTTTTTTCTTCTCCTCTGGATTAATTCCACTGGCCTGTCTTCATATTTGCTGATCCTTTCTTCTGCTTGATCCTTTGATCTGTTTGTTGTTGAACCCCTCTTTTGAATTTTTCAGTTCAGTTATTGTATTCTTCAGCTCTGTGACTTCTTCTTGGTACTGTTTAGTATTTTCTCTTTGTTGACCTCAGTGAGCATTTGTATGAGTGTTATTTTGAACTCTCAGGTAAGTCACTTATTTCCATTTCATTAAGGTCTTTTTTTTTTGGAGTTTTATCCAGTTTTGTTTGAAACATATTCCACCATTTCTTCAATTGCCTTGACTCTCTGTTGGTTTCTGTGCACTCGAGAGAAACGCCACCTCTCCCAGTTTTGACAGCGGTCTCATATAGATGATCCTCAGTCAGTCCAGCCCAAACTCTTGGTTGCCTCTCAAACTTTTATGATTGTCCAAGCTGCTTTATTTGTTCTTGGTGCTTCTCAGTAGTTTAGGGTGTGTCAAGACTGGTCAGTGTCCCAAAGGGGAGGATCACTTCAGCAGTTAGATGCAGGTTAATTGGAAGCCAGAACCTCAAATGGCAGCTGGGAAAGTATGTAGTTAGGTCTCTTCCCAGGATAAACTGGGAGTGGGTGTTTTTGCCTGCTCCCCCTTCACTTGGCCTGCATGTCTAGCTGAGGGGGGTGCTCCTGTGCCTGTTAGAAACTGCTGTTTCTTTGCTGCAGCCCTGTGGGACTCTTGAATGCAAGCCCCATTGGTTACCAGAGCCAGTCAATCTGGGGATTTGTGCTTTGGGGTGGCAGCTGCTACAGCTGGGGCACAGAAGTGTGTGTCAGCTCCTTCCTAGGAGATACCGGTGACTTGAAACAGGCTAGAGGGAGCAGGTGTTAGAGGTATCTGCTAGCTTCCCTGGTCTCTGGGAGGATGGCAGCCAGCCCCTTGATGTGTGCTAAATTAGAAGCCAGACTCAGGCTGTAGCTGTTGGTATACACAGGGAGATACTTTCCAGGGAAAGATCTGGAGTCGGTGAGTCCCTAGAGCCGGGTAAGGGCTGTTTGTTGTAGTCTGCTGTGTCTTGTGGATGTAAGCCCTGTTGGCTTTAAGAGCTAGGTGTTTGGTGGGGGGGGCCTCCCTCAGGTAGCAGTCTTAAAAGTTGGGGCACTAGGTATGGGGTCCCAACCCTTTGCTCTTCTGGGAGAACCTTGCTGTTAGGTGTTACCTCCTGATTGTATGGCATTGTGCAGGGTGTTGGGTTTATGGTGAGAGCATGTGTCGGCCTTTCCTACCTGTTTTGAGTATTTTCTTGTTTGCTGGATGTATAAAAATAGCTCAGCTAGTTTTATTGGGAATTTTTTTCTTTCACAAAAAATTGCCCTGTGTAGAGTGGTACATTTGGTGTGTCACTGGGACGAGGGGAGTTCAGGAATCTCCTGTTGCCATTTTGGACCAGAGCTCTCAGATAACTTCTTTTATTTCTAATATTACTGAGTTTTTTCCCTAAACTTTTATATTCAAAGCCTTTGTCTAAATAACTCATTGTATACTTTTTTGTCTAGCTTGGGGCTTGATAGCTTCATTTATTCCCCCAGTCAACTTACATTCTAAACAGTGTTCTTAATATTCCATATCAGGCAGAGTACATTTAAAGAAAAGTTGTCATTTTTTATGAAGCGTTTCGGATGGCTGTGTCATTTAGAACACCAATGAATGCAGATGGTCGGATGCAACACCCTCCCTGCGGTCTCCTGCCTCCGCAAGACTCCCTGACTGAGCCTCCATGTAGACCTGCCCCAGGGAGGTACAAGAGTTCAAATATCAAAACAGTGAGGAAGATTGGGGGGCAGTTTAGAAAAAGAATATTCTTTGCCAAACTTGACTTAGCTCTATTTGTGATTTTGCTTCCTCAAAACTTCCTGAGTTTCATTCATCCTAATACTCATTTTGAAAAAGTTCCCTTAAACTTTGTAATTTTTCACAAACATCTGAGAACAAATTAGCCCTGCACTAGCTGAAGATACCATCATTTAGAAAAAGATATGAATAACAAATGTGATTGCCTCTTTTAAATCTTATAACATTATGACTATCATAGCATTAGAAAGTCCTACAAGGATTTTTTTCCCACTTCTTAAAAATTGTGGAATCTTTGGTCCTCGTTTTTTAATGGACTTAGAAGTGTTTGCTTATTGGTTTTTAAATGAGTAGTTTCTTCCCCTATAATTCTGACTTTATCTCATTCACAAGTTACAGCTAGGGAAATCTCTGCTCCACCCTCCAGAGGTTCCTACGTTTTACGGCAGGATGACTGTCAATAAGGGACTGCATGCAATCTCATCTGGCCATGATTTACATGTAGTTTATTCATATGACTTGTGTAACTTAATTAGTAATTGCACAAAATTGCTACATAAGGGATTAAGTAATGACAAACAGCATACGGTTTGGGCTTCTAATTGTTCGCCTGCCGAGTGTGAAGGAAGGATAATAATCTGGAGGCAGAACCTCATTTAGAAATGGCACTGTCAGTAGTGCCAAAAGATGATCCTTACTAAGAAAGGTCAGATGTGGAAAATCGAAATGCGTATTCAGTGCTGACAGACAAGCAGTTTGAACAGACAGTGAAATGAGATGAGACTCTAACAAATTTAGCTCTGCTGCTTTACAGAGTAACTGTTGGAGCTAGGTCTTTTTTAATATTCCTGAGTGACTCTTTTGGTAGACTTTTATTCCTTGGGTTGGTGTGACAGCCAATGAATGGCACATGGACCCTTAGGAAGATTCACAGAGAACTAGCAAGAACTTTAGTTACTGGTACTTCTGTCAACTACAGCCTAGGGGGTCGGTCATTTTGCTTAAGAGGTTTATGTCAGAAATGAAACATACACCCTCTCCTATAAACTTGATTTGCATACATATGTGAAATCTTGATGCTATTTAAGAATGACACCATACTGAGTACAAAAAAAGGTAGTATTTATGTTTGGTAAAAAGGCAAGTGAATGAAGCTATAATTTTATTTCATTCCTCTTAGTACATCTACAACTATTTCCACCTAAATAGATCCTTAAAATAAGCATACACAAGTATTGACTATTATCTACAAATATTTATTGTAACACTTAAACTACAGGAAGCCCTTGGCACTGATAGAAAATATTGATTCACTGTTAGGTTACAAAAATTTATACATAGCAAAATTTAATGCTCTTTACATAAAAATATTAGACTACTTAAACAAAACTTCCAAAACTTCCTGGTAATAGCTACCAGAATTAGAGAAGTAAAATTAGCCTTTAGACAACTGCCTCTTCTAGAACACTGGACTCTAACAGCACCTCCACTGCTGGAAAAAATATTGAAGTCTCTCATGCAACAGGAAAACAAAACACCAAGCTATTGTAGAACAACTGGTCTACACAGAATAGAGCTTCTCCCAATCAAAACAAAAAATTCAAGATCCAAATAAGCATTTTTAGGCATTAACAACAACACCAGAAAGAATCCAAATGAAATATTAATGTTCAAGTTTAATAGCATCTTGACAAAGCTGTGCTTCCTGTCATTTTATACATTTCTGCACATGTACATGTTTTAAAATCCAGGAAACAGCAAACCACAAGTTAATTCTTAACATGAGAATATACATTGTTAACCCTATATTACGCAGCCCCTTTTAAAAAGCACTGATGCGCCCAACACTTACACATATCATTTCATAAAGAACAACACAAAGCTTACCATCACTAATACCCAATACCTATACTCACTTAATGTTCTGGAACACAATGGTTTAGAAGGCAAGTTTCTTTTGAAAATGGCTTAAATGCAAGCAGTTTTTTTTGCTGAACATTGAACTTTATTATTCCAGGAAACTAAGATGTAGATAAGAAAAAATGAAATAGCAACTCTAAATTACTTAAGTATTCAAGTCTATAAAAGTAGGAGGCCCTGTGGTCTCTTTGTAATTAGGTCTTAGATCGTTGGTATGAAACTGTAAACTTGCTATTCAGACCACATAAAAATGGTTTAGACTGGTGATCATTTTAATAAGGTAACACTTCTTAAGAAAACCATATGTGGGACAAAATTCTATGAAGGATGTTGGGTCTTCTGTTGTAAAATATGTTCTTAGAAATTTAAAACAAAGACTCATTAAGGCAGAGCCGACATTTCCCAAGAATAATAGCGACTGAGTCATTTTATTAAAATCTATTATAAAGTAGATTCTGGAAAGCTTGTCAGTGAGTCGGACCCAGCTTTGGTGGTAGGCGTAGCAGGATTAGTGCTTAGCTCAGCATTAAGGAAAAGTAGGTTTCTGATTGGATCAGAAAAGTAATGTGTCCTGGACTCAGGGGACGGGTAAGTCAGCTTATTTTTAAAAAGTCAATTATAAGAATATCTTTGAGCCAAAGTGTAATAAATGTCAGCTGGCAGAAATGGAACATCACACCAATTCTACTTAGTCCCTACATAACTTTATTTGAGGACAGGGCATACGTGAATCTACGGTCACATTCCTTGATGCTGGCACATCCCGGGTCCCTATCAAGGAATACGCCATATTCCCACTGCCTGTCTTGGTATGATTGCTCTAGCAATAAATGTGACCATGCCACAAATTTCAAAAGGATGAACAATCATTTTGTCAAAGTGTTGCCTTTTAAAATGGCTAGCATAAAACCTCCGATACCTGTTCTAAAGAAAAAGATTTACCTACTGGAAGGTTTTCCTAGAAATACATCCCAGCAGCTTGAGACAGACAGTGAAGTGTTAGTTTGCACTTATACATTAGTTTGTTTGGTGGGATACACATCTGTGCTGCAGAGCAGCTGTCTGATGACTTGTCAGAGCTGTAAATTCGCCGGCGGAAACACTCTGGCAGACATTTATGTGTAAGAATTGAGTTGTTCTTTTGACCGCGACTGGATATCTTGCAGTTCCTGCTCTTCCTTTGCTCTCATATCTTGGTAAGCCTGCATTGTGCTTGCATCCTTTAAGTAAGCCCAGTTAGAAGACAGTATCATGAGGAAGTGGATCTGGAAAAGAAGGGTGAGCATGATGGCTAGTGAGCATGTCAGAAGGCAAAGCAAGCTGCTAGGCAGATTAGATGGGCTTTACTGTAAAAAGGGCCAAGGTTATTCTGTATTAATACTTCTCTTGCTATCAGAGGCATCAGATACTGCGAGCATGCTCTACCAGTGTGCTTAGTATTAAAAGGCTGAAGAAAAGTTAGTATACAAACATAATGAAAAAAATGGCCAAAGTTATTGTTAAAGAAAAGCAAAAATGAAATACGAGAGTGTTTTTTTTTTACCATTTTGAGAGTAATTTTAAAGACTGATGCAGAAGTTCAGGAACACGTTATGCAGTTACTTTAAGTGTACTGCATAGATCTTTCCTCTCTGTGGATAAAAAGCAATTCCCCTAAAGGCCTAGAAGTATGAACAATGCTTATTTTAAGTAATAAGCTACATATTTAATGTGGAAAAATTAAGTGAATGTCACAACCAAGTACTATTAGCAAAGCATGCAGGCTCTGGACAGTGTTTAAGTAGTGAAACTACATTTTCATTTTCTAACTGCCATTATTTCATTTCACAAAACATAAAAATCCTTATCATTCTTTACAGGTGATGTAGCAAACACTTCTTTCCCACTTATTTCCTCATCTTTCTTGCAAAAATCTACATCTCAAGTTCCTTATATTTCATATTTCCTTCTCAACATATTTGAGACTTTCAGATCCAGGCACAGTTGCTCTTCCCATTGAAATCTGAAGTGCAGTTTGAGAACTGGCTATGAGGAGTCAGTTACTACTCACCAAAACACCACAACTTAAGGTCATCACTTTTAGGCTCTGAAAGGAATGACTGTGTTGTGCAAAAACACACACACACAAATCCTTTTCTCAGAGAAAACAAATGGGTGGCCTTTATTTTTCTTCACATTTCCATCTGGTTTCTTTGAGGGGGATTTATTTGGTAGCGAACAAAGTAATCAAAAAATGTTTTTAATCAGATATTTTCCAGAAAGTCTGCCAAAACAAAATCCAGATTAAAATGGAGCTCTTCCATTTCATCTTCACTTTTCATCACTGAGATCGGTTATCAAGAAGCAAAAACAATGGAAAAGGCAGGCATTCCAAAATTTTAATACTTGAAATACTGCTCAAAGTTTAAGAAAATTAATGGATGCTCACCAATGTCAGTAAATAACTGAATCCTTTTCAAAATGTAGAAATAGCCAGATCTCATTATTTTGTAATTCATGTACGATAAGTCATTAATCTACCATGCAAAATGAGTACTAAAGCTATTTACAAATTAGTCTGACAAAACTGCCGAAGCCTAGGCTCTGCTTTAGTCTGGGGTGTCAGTGATATTTCACGCTACCCAAGTAGAGCTCTCTAAAGCTCCTTGTTGGCCTTATACAATTTAGAACTTAGTGCAGCAATCTTCCCGACTCTTAAACTTCAAAACCGCATAGTTATATGTAGTAGCCATCATGTAGATCAGCTGGTGGAAGAGAACAAAACAGGACAGTAAGATACAGGCAGTCAGGGCCAGTGCCATGGCACTGTTACACTTGGGCTCAGAGCCTCGGGTGTGTTTTCCCATTTATAATCGTAACCCAAGGTTTTTCCTATCTAGCACACAAACTTTTTCCTTACTTCACATGTACAAGTCCTCGGTTCTGCCCTCCATACATGTACTAAGACGACTTGGATGTGTTTTCAAGAATGAGAAAGAGCTGGGCCAACATGAGAAAGGTGAAGCTAAATGCTCTCTTTCCCCACATCTTCCCCAAACTGCCTACTCAGCGGCAGTTAGTCCTGCTCCTGTTGCTCAGCCCAGAGAACAGGTCACCACCGTGATTGAACAGGTTGCTGTTTTCATGGAAGGAGTGACTCAATGTTTGGAAAAACCGGGAATGACTCATTTCTGAGCTGGGATTTGCTCCTTGTACTAGCAATCTTAAAGTTCTTGGAATCACAACCCAAGCCCTCCCAAATGACACATACACACACACCTGTACACCCGTGTGTGTTCGCAGTTCCACTCTTGCCAATTTGCTTAGGAGCTGAAGTTTCTCAACCAATCAATACTCAGGGTGCTTTCCAAGTCCTTCACGGCCATGTGGAGTGGTGAAAAGGCTGTCCCCCACTGAGGTCAGTCATGGCAACACTGCGTTCTTGTGTCAGCGCTTAAACTATACATACATGTCCTTTTTGAAGTCCACTTAATGCCGTGTATTTTTCAGTTTTGCTCTTTAAATGCTCCCTAATCATAGTGCTAAATGATCCTCATTCAGGAGTGAGTTATAGTCCTGGTGACCGTGAATTCAGTGTTAATGTATCAGCAATCTATACTAAATAGGTCTTAAAACAGAAACACACAAGATTGTTTTGGTTTGATAAAAAACGGTGTGACCAGAGGCTCACCAAAACCTAATGCTGTGTTTCCCCTCGTATCTGCTAAGCCAGTGTTTGCAGAGACTTCGTAGAACACTGCTCATAAGAGGATCAGCTGTGCATGTAGGTATATAGGCCTGTTCCATTTGGAAATTAAGGTTTCTTGGCAAGAAATGGGTAACGCCTCACGTGAGCCTCTGTTCAGGAGTAAAGTCATGAAAGTGAGAGTGAAACACGCAGCGGTGCCCTGTGCCAGTCCTAGCGGGCCCATGTGTGGGGTGCTGGGGCCCTCTCTGCGTTCTACAGAACCAAATGCATTACCGACAGCTGCTGCCACGACAGCCAGCACGTGCTTTCTGCAGTCTAGCCACGCGCTACATTTCCAAGGTGGAGTCCCAGGACCGTTTGCTGGAAGGGAGACCTGTCCTGGTAGACTGCAGGGAAGGCGAGCTAGACTAGGCAGTCCTGGGGCCACTACTCACCAGGGCAATGACGGTGGCACCAGCTCCTGCACAGGCCACAATGAACAGGTGGTAGGACATGTAGAACTAGGAAAGAACAGGGCACTGACGTAAGCATTTTAGGTGGAATGGAATGGCTTGCTTCATCTTTCTCCTCTAGTGCTGTTTTCTGCAAGGCAGGGTACAAATGGGCACTCCCTATAAACCTGGTTTATAACCTTGCCTGCAGG
Source organism: Manis pentadactyla (assembly GCF_030020395.1). NCBI lineage: Eukaryota > Metazoa > Chordata > Mammalia > Pholidota > Manidae > Manis > Manis pentadactyla. Next base: position 8,662,468 of record NC_080038.1, read on the forward strand.
GTGTCCATTCAGTCTGAGTATCTGGGCCTCACAGTGTATCATAACACTCCTGCACGACTGCAGCATGCAGCCAAGCTTTGAACCAGCCCAGTCAGTACGGGCTGATTATTTCAGTAACTCATCTGCTTTCCAAAAGCATGTTAGGATTCTCTTAAATATGCAAGCCCCCACTACTGCACTTAAGAATTCTCTTATAAACCAGTGCCTGAAGGATAAGCTAGGGCTGAGAGATTTTAACCCAAAATGTGTTAGGGTTTATTTCCAATTAAGAGTGAATAAGAAAGAACTGTAAATCATTCTAGAAATGTAATTGATTAACTGTGACTTGATTTATAAAAATTTGGTATATGAAAACTAAATGTTCATTTGTTCAGGGACAAACATTCTACTTTGAAAAACTATCTGAGGATGAAAGAGAAGAATCAGTGTATTCAGATTTGTAGGACTGGGATCACTCCCAAATTATTGCCCAAAGTGACAGCTCTCTGATTACGAAGGAGCCTCAGTGAATGGGCTGGGCCATGTGAAATGGCTATGTTCTAGTTCAAAAACGGCTGCACAGTGGAGATGATTACATACAGTTCAATCTTACGAAGTCTGTGAAAAATAGCTTTTAATAGCATTTGAACCCTCCAAGGGAACCTTCTCCTCTAAGTGACCATCTCTGAGCCCTCCAGCAAGGGTGGGGTTTACCTCATTTGTGTTGCAGATGTTCTCCAGGGCAGAGCCACATATTTTTCCTGGGAAAGCATTCCAAGGAATGATACCTGTGAAGTGAATCCCACTATGTTAGTTTTAGTGCAAACTACAGTGCCCCGTGCATTAGGGTCATCAATACTGGACCTACCTGCCTTCTGCAGAACAGGCTTTTGGGGATAAATAATAAGTCCAAATTGGACAATATCAACTAGTCTGTAAGAGATTTAATTTTCAAAGCTAGGTTGTCTCTAAAATGAGTTTATGCACTATAGTTAAATGGCTGCAGGATAACCCCCTGCTAAAGCATTTCATCATGCAGAGGCCAAGGACCTTTCCCCATGAATTTCATGGTCCATGGCCTTGGCACTCAAGCTTTTTGTTAGTGGGGTGCCATGAGCTAAGTTTTGGAATTGAGAGTCTGTGCTCAGAAAGTATCACGCGGCCTGACAGAGTGATTTAGATTATGTAATTTGGTCTCCGGCACCTCTCACTTCATGGAGCCCTGCTCCTCTGCAGTGACGTCACCCCCTGGGCTGCCGTTCCTGGTGCTAAGGCACAGTTTATGTACGTAAATATTAAACCCAGCTCAAATTATACTTCTCCCAGGAAGCAAGGCGGGAGAGTAAAGGAAAATAAATCCCTTATTCCTTCTATCCTTGCCCTGGGCAAGAGTGAGTCTGTATGCTTCAGAAGAATGAGAAACGACAAGTCCCCAAATTGTTAGTGAAACCAGTGATTTACAATGTTGTTTAAATGTTTATTTACTAATATTCTAAAAATCACTTTTAGGCCCTGTTTTCAGTCCATCATAAAGAACAGTGTGGTTGAGCCTTGGTCTTTATAAGAAGAGATTAGGCCCATGGGCAGTTCCATATCAGGTCATTAGAGGAGAAGCTGAAGATAAGACCCCAAACTGAAAATAGGCATGTCTCTCCAGAAAAGCTCTGAAAGAACAGTTACTCTTCTTCCAGTCTGGTGAAGAGCTCCTTTTTCCCCCTTGGCAGTTGTTTCTGCAAAGAACAGGACTTCCTACCATCCTGGCTCCAAGCAGTAAGTAAACCCCTTACCCAAGATGCTGCTTTCCCTGGTTCAACCAACAGGAGGAGCCGTGGCCCCTTTACTGCGAGGAGTCCATTAGAGAATAGGTCTGAGCAGGCTTCCCGCAGCTGGCTTTTCTATACATTCTGATGACTTTAAAATCTGTCTGGGTTTTATGTGTGTGTACAGATAAACTTCAGTGTAACTGTACAGTACAGATGAACTTTCAGCAATGGGTCATTTTTCAAAATGACCACAAGTGGGATGTGCAAATTGCTTGGATTATCTATCACCTGCAATGGTTTGGATGGAACAAAACTGAAGAAAAAATATAGAGGATATGCAGAAGTCTTTTTTGATTGAGCTGCATTATAAAAAGTTTCTTTCATTACATACTAAACTTGAAAATATGACAAAATTTTGAACCCACCTTTTAGCAACTAAGAGCTTTAAAAGCTGTTTCCCTCCTGAACACAAGAGCATATGGAGAGAGAGCATGCATTGCTCCAAGGGAAGAATATATGCACCAGGCCTGACCAGGAGACCCCCGTGTAACAATAAGGTCCAGATGTATATACCCAAGAGGATAAAAATTGGGGGGATTAAAAGGAGGTACCGTATTGCCGGATATCCACACAGATCTGCTCCACACCAGCTGTCCCATTGGTCTGGGGAGACTTGATGACCTCACAAGTTGACCATATGTTGTAGAACATAAACACAGGCACCGCCGAGAAACCAAACACGCCCAGCCAGGCCACTCCCAACACGTAGGTGAGGAAGACAAACTGAGCCAAAAACAAGGAGAAAGAATTGTCACTGACCCAGGCAAGGCGAATCCCTGGGAGGAGGGCTTACGCGCTCCCAGCCCCATACGGAGCCTACGGGATGCCTTCAGAGCACCACGGACAATAGGAGCGGAGAGCCAGGCCTGGCAGCTGGGCCGAGGTGCTCATGCTCTCCAGAGCCGTAGGATCAAGAATGTTACTGTCGGAAGCCACTTCAGGGACATAGCATGTCCACTGACCCCAAGCAGTGGTCTCCCTTGTCCAGAGATAATCATTAGTAAGAGGGCCTTCCAAGTCATGCTCTTTCTGAAACATCAGTTCTCCGTGTACCTTGGGATGGTGCCTGGACACTTTCACAGGCCACTGGATTATACCTTCGTATTAATTTCTCAAAAACTACCTTTATTTTACATAGCACAGAGCTTCATATAGCAAGTGCTATTTTACCACCTTTCTCAAAAGGAACTTCACTAGTTTTATGATCATATGACATTACTAATAGCATTAGATGCTTGGCCCTTTATTAGAAGTTTAAAGTGGCCTTGAACACAACTCAATGTGCAGTGAATCTGATAAAATTCTATTTCCCTCTAGTTTTCAAGATTCAAAACAGCTCTACAGGCAAATCAATGGCTGAGAAAAGTCTTCCTCGTGTTTGCCCCCATGTCACGGGCAGTTTCAGGAGGCCTGCAGTCACAGTGCTTTACTTTCTTGAGAACCTCCCTGACCACCAATTTTCAGAAAACTTTGAAAGACTGTTCAAAAACATTGTTTTTGTCTTCTCAGAATGTGCACCCACAGAGTGTGGGGGGGAGGGTTTGGAATTCTAGTTTGGCTTTCATTTTTTTTTAAGCTTATGCGGAAGACCTGAAGTTTCCATCTAAGTTTCCAAACTGCAGGAAATACCTGGATGATGTGAGGTGGGCCTGGGGGTTAGGCTCAGACAGGTGACCTCCTGTCGGTCACCATGGGAAACTGCAGAAACAAGAAGCTTTTTCTTTTCTTTCAAGGACATTTTGTAACATTTGCATTTCTAAGAATATTCAGAAACAGATTTCCACACTGCCATACCCCCTGCCTCCCCTTTATAACTGCATTACTCCAAACTAGGGTTCCTTTTTCTTACCTTTCAAAAGAATATTTTCTTTCTGATAACACCACAAAGACTTGCAGAAGGGCTGGTGGTTCTTTGCTTGGTGAGGCTTCCCTTCCTGCAGCTGTCAGAGCTCCAGAAGGGCAGGCCAGGGCCCAGTGGAGAGACCCCTTGGGGTCGTTCCTGTCATGGTATCCTCAGGCATTCAGACTGGCTTCACACAAAGGCCCAGCCAGAGCAAGGCCTTCTGGTGAGCAAGGGCAGCATGCATTTGTCACCCAGCTTCACTCGACCTGCGGTTGGCGCATTGCTACGGCCATCATCAGCCCTCCTGTCCGCTACGTCTCCCTAGGCACGCTCCAAGGCCGCTCAGGTCAGTGACTGCCCATCAACACCACCACAGGGCTCAAGGCACACGTGACCCGTGGGGAAATGAAGATGGCCCAGGGTCCCTCCACACAGCAGTGGCTTTCCAACTTTTTAGAACAAATCTTTTCTTTAATAAACTTTACCACATACAACAGCTAAAAACGGGTTGTGTCCTCCAAGCGGGGCACTGGCACAGGAGCCCCAGGCGCTGCGGCACAGGCCTCTCCAGGGCAGCCTGCTGCCTCTGGTAAAAAGCAAACTGAGGCATGCACCATTATCTCCAGAAACATGAACGTGTGCTGGGCACACACTGTCCAGGGGGGGCCCACCGGCAATGTACCTGGGAGGCTCTGCAGCCACAGCGGCCACCCTCTGCAGGAGAGGCCTGCACGCACAGGCATCAGGTCTGGTTGCTGACGGAGGCTCTGGCCCCCTTGTTTAACTGCTTTGCCCACAAAGCCCCTGTAAGGGCTCCCAGGACTACAGTGCTGAGCTGCAGGCAGTTGCTGATTTCATGCTGGGCCTTACGGAAGCTGGACCCCTTTGTTTTTGAAACTTGATGGGTAGAAGTGAGGAGGGAAAGCTGTCATTTGAAAGCTGCCAGGAGTTTTGGAGGGTTTCCTCCACTTTTTGTTTGCTATTTGCCCTTGTTCTTTTAAAAGGTGCCTCCTTCCCCGGGAATCAAGCATTCCCCTGACTTGTAGCCATGTACTCTTACTTTTTAAAAGACAGCTTTATCAAGATATAACTTGATATCTTGTCCACTGACCCCAAGCAGTGGTCTCCCTTGTCCAGAGATAATCATTAGTAAGAGGGCCTTCCAAGTCGTGCTCTTTCTGAAACACGACTTTTAAATTCACATACTCCCTAGTTCTGCAAACTTCTTAAGAAGCCAAACTGAGTTTTAAATTCACATACTCCCTAGTTCTGTGAACTTCTTAAGAAGCCAAACTGAACTGAGAATCCAGTTTGGGGTTTGGAATTGGAGAGGTTCAGGACAACCACCAAAGAGTAAGATTGCTCAGCAACTGAGGAGCAGGTTTCATCTCTGTAGGTCATTTCTTTTAGGAGCACAGTTTTCTGAAATGACACTCTGTGGAGATTATTTGTCCCTGGGAGCAGTGTATGCGTGCGTGCAGGTATGTATAGGTGTGTGTTCTTGCTCAAGCATTTATGTACAGAGATTAGGCAAGCAGATCTAAGGAGGCCGGCAGACAGCAGAAGCCCGCCCGGACCTTTCTGAAGTCCCACAGATGAAGTCCTTCAGGTGCACTTCAGTGGTGGCGTGTGGACCCATGCAGCTTATGCTCTGATGGACTGCCCTCGGATCTGGGCCAGGACACAGGGCTGGGCCCAGACGGGCTGCTGTGAATGAGCAAGAGCCCAGGAGGGCCAGGAGCAGGGCCCTGGGCCCGGCCAGGCCCATGGATCCCAGCAACCGTGGGCTTCTTGGTGGTGTTTCCTTCTGGCAGCCCCCTGCCCTTTGTTACACTGACAGCCTGGTGTTGGGGCTGCAGGGGGTCAAGGACTGGCCGACCGCCGTCAGATGACACTACAGGCCAGAGCAGCAGCCTGCAGCAAAGCAGCTCAGGGTGGCGGGAGGCAGCCTGCCCAGGGTGGGGCCGGCCGAGGGGTCTGGGCAACATGTGAGGCTGCCTGAGAAGTTTGCAGAGATGGCCCGGTAAAGAGGCCCTGGCCCCGAGCACCTGTGGGATGCAAGCTCGGATGGCTGAGGTGGGCATGCGCAGGAGGACTGATGGAGGCCGGCCCCAAGGTCAATTAAATCATCCGGATGTTTGGGGGCACCTCCTTGGCTGAAGGCTTCCTTCTTCCTTGTACCCCACATCTGCCTCTGGCCACTCCTCCCTCATTCCCCACGAAGGCTCCTTTCCTCCTCCCTCCCTAGTAGCCTGTGGCTTGCCTCAGGGTTCCCTCCTCCAATCATCTTGGCATGGACTTGCTCATGCCCGCCACTTTCCCATGCCCCAGCCCCAGCCCGGCATGCAGCACCCCCAGCCCCGCCCCCGCCCCAGCACTTGTGCTGCTCTAGGTAACTCCCCCCATGGCTGCAGGCACAGGGCAGCGGGGTTGGCACCGCCCTGCAAACACGGCCTGCACAGCCCACCTGCCTGCCCTGACCCTGGTGCTCACCTGCTTCATCCCTGCTCCTCTTTGCTGTTGATTTCATTCCCAGCCTGCCACTCAAGGCCTTTCCTGACCTGGTCCCTATCCCCCTCTCAAGCAGTGTCATTCCCCAGCCCCTCTGCTGGGCTGTTCCAGCCGGCCTGCCCGGGCTCCTGGACTGCCCCCCTTTCCTGGGCCTCTCTGTCCTGCTCATGCTCGATCGCCTTCTCCTGTCGCGAGTGGGGCAACTTCCCCACCCCAGCCCACTGCAATGCCCTCTGATTCTGCACACAGCAGCGGTGCCCCTCTCCCCATGCCCACTGCCCACTGCCACATTCTCTATTTCTGGTCCCAGGCCATTTAGCGAAGGACTGAGAAACTCAGCAGGAACCAGGGGCCAGACAGCAGCAGCAGAGCCACGCGCTTTGGTACAGTTTCCCTAGGACCCAAGGGTGGTGAAGGGACATGCAAGCTGCCAGTGACAGGGCTGCCCCGGGTAGGACAGCGCCTACCCTGAGAAACCTGACGCACCCTTCGTACCCAGGCTCACATCTGCTCACCAGGAAGCACACTACAGTCTGCGTGCCTCCCTGAGCAGGACTCGGGAATGCTGGCCTCTCCACGTGGTGTACGCCAGCCTCTGCGTCCTCTCCCAGCCAGAACAGAAAGCTGGGTGGGGGGCCAGCACCCAGGGAGCCCTGGCCTGCAGTGAGGGTGAGTGTTTTCCTCAGCAGAGGGCCCACAGTCTTCCTCAGCCGGCCTGGGGTTTCCGCCTCCGCATCACGGCTTCTCTCTTGACTCCCAAATTATTTTCTTTATACCTGAGCACTCTTTCAAATGCCAGACCAACACAGCTAGCTGCTTGAGGGCTTTTTGATGTGAATTTGCCATAATAAACTCTCAATGTGCCCCAAATCAAACTCCATGAATGCCTCTTCCCTGCTAGCCTCTCCACCCACGCTGAATTTCCTTTTGTGACCCAGCACTTTGTAACCCTGGTTTCTCAGGAGCTCTTAGGCTTTGTCCTCCTCACCAGAGGTCAGCAGACATCACCTGCAAAAGGCCATCTCAGGACCAGTTTTGGCTTGTGGGCCACAAAGGGTCTCTGTCACCCCACTCAGCTCTGCTGTTGGGGCAGGAAAGCAATCACAGACAATGTGGCAGCTGATGGGTGTGGCTGGGCGCCAATAAAATTACTGGCAGTCATTGAAACTTCAATTACATACAGTTTTCGTGTGTCACAAGATATTTGTTTTTCCCCCCAACAATTTAAGGGTACAAACCATTCTAGCTCATGGGCCATACGATACCAGATGGCGGGCTGGATTTGACCCAAGGGTTAGACCCCGGTAGCCCCTGACCCCTGTCTCACACTATAAGGTTCTTGAGGATCGGAGCTTATGTTTTTCATCTTCATACCGCAGTGACTAGCAAAGTCCCCAGCTAGGTGCTCAGTAGAAAAAGTGCTTGGTAAATACTCCCAGAAGGGTTGTGGCAGTTTATCAGAGTACATGCAAGTCTCTATGGCCACAATCCATACTCAAAGACAAAGGGACAATAGGAAAGCCATCACTTTTCACAGTGGGAACTTCATGTTTGGAAAATCTTCTGAACCCTTGTTACCTGAATGTTTGTAAGGGAAATGTTTACTACTTCAGCCATAGGTTTTCATTTATTATCAATAATATGTTGAAGGTTCTTCATATTCCTAACTCTGAATTGCTAAGAATATTTGTGTCATGGACTCTATCCACTCTGTTAGCTTGTAGCTTTCACCAAATACAAAGAAATGCCTAGAGGTGTGGCTGTGGTTGCATATCAGACTGTCAGGTTCATACTCACCATTCCGCTGATGCACCGGCCACAGGCAGTGGTCTTAAACTCCCCGTGCAGTTCTTTCACGGCACTTGTGGTGTAAAAGCCTTCTGCCAACAGAATGATCCCATACAAGAAGAAAAAGGACGCAATGCCGTAGATGACATACTGCATCAGCTGTATGCTATGAAAAGGAGCAAGAGATCTGTAAAGTGGAGTTCACTGCATGGTAGACAGACTAGGTTTTTTGGCCTCTGGAGGGAGGACATGAAGGTGACATTCCTGTGACATCTCCCACCCCTCTGATGGCTTTGGTGGCAGGCTTGTGGGGCATTCCAGGCAGGCCTCTGCTCACTGCACAGCAACCCGGGCCTTTCTTTTGAGGTGGGCAGCCTTCCCAGGCAAGGGGAAAGGTTCCTTCGGTCAGGTCCAGGGGCCCAGGTCTGGTATTCACCTACCCAAGTCCTGGTAGGAGGGTTAGAATCCTCCTTTTGCATATAGGTTAACACCGGCCTTGAGGAGTTGAGTTACACCTCCAAGGACGCACAGCTGGTGGCAGGTTGGCATTTGAACTCTGGTTCCATAGACAACATGTCCTTTCCGCCATATCACAGTGCCACCCAGCCAGGCCTAGTGGTTGGCACCATTCTGATGAAACTGCTAGGTAAGCCCTCGGGGCTCAGGGAGCAGCCCGACCAGATGCTGGTTGAATTGAGATTCTCACTATACAAGTGATAATACGTGAAGTAGGTTTAAGATACAGAAAGTTAATTCACAGCTAACTTTGTCCTACAAAGGCTTTCAAAGACCCAGACGACTATTCCTGAGCTTCTGGCTGCCCACTGGAACCACCTGGGGAGCTTGAGAAAATACTGACGCCTGCGTCCTATCCCAGATATTATGACTGAATTTGTCTGGGAGGAGGCATGGGCAGGGGCATTTTTTAAAGCTTCTTGGAAGTTTGAGAGCCACTGATTAAGATGGCTAGCTACTCAAATCAACACGCCTTTCCCAGGTTACTCATGGTAAATACTCCTTGATTTTCTTTGCACATACTTTGCACTCAATGAATTCTTTGTCTTGGTTGATCCTCCTTATACCCCACCCCTGCTCATTTCTTTTGATATTTGTGAAGAGATAAAAAGATATAAAATTCCCTAAGGACTCTTCCACCATGATTCCATTACTGTTCCATAAAAACTCATTCATGCCTTTTTCAGCATGGTGGAGAAGTTTCTTACAGTCATGAGATACCTGAACACTGAAACTTTGCGAGTCAAGGAAAGAGAAAGGAAATGGGCACAGGGGAAAATATTTGAGGGAAATGAATCCATCAGTGCTGAGCTTGCACGGTTACAAGAATCTGCTGTGCATGGGAGTTGTTGAGAATCCACAGAGATGATTCCAGAACAGAAAGGCAGAAATTTCAGGCTAAAGTCCCTAAACTTCCCCTTTCTGAAATGCAGGATGCCCTGGGATTTGTTCCCCCAGAACAGTTCATGTTAAAGTGCTGCTCCTGTAGACGTAAGCGTTGGGGCAATGGTCACGAGGGCCCCAACATTCCAGGGGTCGTAATTCCCTGGGATGACACTAGAGGGCGCCTGTGACTTGGGCCCAGGGTAACTGGTGGGATGACTGACAGCATCAAGCCGTCACCTTGCCACTGTCCCCGCATCGTAGCTACTGCGTGCAGAGTATCCTGTGTGTGCACCTTGCCATTCCCAGGTGAGATCCCACCCTGGGTCCCAAACACCTCAAGGGCCAAATACCCATTGCATTGCCATTTTAAATGTATATTTTTGTTATTGAAGGTAGAGCTGATATACACTATTATTGGTTTCAAGTATACAACATAGTGATTCAACAAATGATCTCCCACATTATTAAATGCTCATCCCCACTAGTGCAGTTACTGTCTGTCAACCTAGGAAGATGCTACAGCGCTACGGACTACATTCTCTGTGCTGTACTTTCATCCCTGTGACGAATTTACATTATGATTGAGATTTTGTGCCTCTTTACCCCCTTCTTGACCCTTTACTTCCTTCTCTCTCGGACCTTTTTCTATCTACACGCAATGAGCTTTAAAGAAAGCATCAGTTTCCTTCCAGGACAGCACATTGTAATTTCTTGCGTTTCAAATACATTTTTAAAGGGAAGTGGTACTTACACCTCACTCAGCAAGGCGTGGTCACTGGTGTTGGTGGAGAAGTGCTGCTCCAGAATGGCCACGGTGCCCGCAAGAGCCACATGCCCACAGCCACAGAACAAGGCGACCCCAGAGAAGCAGAGGATGGTGGCCACCAGAGAGGCATAGGGGACTCCTCCCAGACACTTGATGCAGCACTCAAAGCAGCCTGGACCCAAAGGAGAGAAAAATGCAGCTGTTGTGGACAAGATGCCTCCAGTCTCACGAACACCACACATAGCAGAGAAGGTTCCACTTTTCCATCTTCCCTCTCATGCTCTGTGGTTAATGGCCCAACATCCCAAGGGCCAGTGGGGTAGTGGGCATCACCTCACAGTCTGTGGGTGAGGACAGTAGGGCTCCAAGAGGGAAGGTACCTTAATGTGCTCGGGGCAAGTGGCAGAACAGCCACCTGAGAAGGCATTATGGAGTAAGTCACACTTCCAGAGCCTCCCGGCGGGCCAGGGGCCAGGGGTGGAGGGGTGGAGGGGGCCTGCCCAGGTAACGGTGCAGAGCAATCATTCCACTAACACAGTCAAAAGAGGACAGCGTGAAGCTGCAGTTCTGTGAAGAACAGTGGCCCTCAAGTCCCCCCAGCCTCAATCTGCTGGGTTTCCAGTACCTCCATTTCCGTAGCAGCCAATGGCTTTCCCCGAGCCTTTGCTATGCTGGGCAACCAAGAGAATCAAACACAGTAGGCATACTGCTCCTGGCCTCACACATACATCTATGTGACCATTTTGGGAAGGTGATGGGTATTTTGGTCCCTAGAGATATCAAGTCACCATGATCCACTCAAGTGCGTCCACTCAGGTCTCCCTCATGTCAGTGTCAGGAATCACCCTCACCTTATTTAAGAAAGATATCCACCCCACCACCAGCTCCAGGCAGCACAGCATTTCCCGCCCCCCCTCCTCCCGGGCTTCTGTGTGCCCACGGCCCCAACACACGTTCACAGTAAGAACCCTTAGCTGGTGGGTGACATTTAGGTAAGTGAGGAGGGAAAAGGAACAAGGGGAAAAAAAAAAAGAAAATGAACATCCATGAAGTGAAATGGAGGAGAGATCCACAACCCACTCTTCACCTTGAGAAGAGTCTCTTCATTTTAAAATAAACCTCTACTTGAGCGGGCCATAAAGACCTCCCTGCGGGGCAGGGCCGCTGACATGCCCAGCCCGGAGCCCTTTACACTTCGGCTGGAGCGGTGCTGGCCTCCGGTCCCTGTGGATATTACCCAGGCCTGTAAGGAGGTGGCCTGTCAGGGGACACTGGCTGCACACGGGGGTTAACAGCCATCCAGTGCACTTCATCTCTACCAGGCAAGCACGCCAAGCCAGCTAAATTCCTTTCCCCCGAAACGGTCTTTATAGCAGACAGGAACTGCTGCCCAGCACACCACGCTGGAGACCGACGTCTCCATTTTGATGAGCGTCCTACTCGAAACTAGCATTTGCTTCAACCTACCACAAGAGGTGACTCTAATCTCATTATACCGCATGAATCTTCAGTTCATGGGAAAATTTAAAGTGCCAGGACTTGAGGAGAAAGTGATGCTTTTTTATGAATCAGGGACTGGTGCTTTCTCTTATTTTAATACATGCCCAGCTGCTTTCACGAAGACCAGCCTCCTTGAAGGGGATCTATGCAAGGACATAAAATGGGACCAGCACTCTATCTGGGTCCACTTCACTAGCAAGTCAGGGCCTTAAAAAGAGCTCTGGACACTTGAGGCTGGGAACAAGCATGCTGGAGCGCCATCTTGTCACATGCCTTCCTGGGAGCTGAGAGGAGGGCAGAGGAAGGCAACTGCAGGTCCAAACTCTCTGGGCTCCCGGAGCAAGAGAACCGAACCCCACCACCAGGGTGCCGTTACAGAAAGGCCCTTGACCTGCACGCCTTGTACCATTCACCATGTTCTCAGCCCTGCTGACGATGTGAAGAACAAAATGAATGCCTGCTTCCCTGGCTAACGAAGTTCCTTGCTGGATAGAGATGTGTGGCTTTGGGACCACGCCGTCTAACACAGTAGCCGCTAGCACAGGTGGCTATTGAAATGATTAAAAGTTAAATAAGATAAAAACTTCACTTCCTTATTTGCAGTAGCCATATTTCACATGCTCAACAGCCACCCTATTGGACAGAGCAGATATAGAACTTTCCATCACTGCAGGACATTGGAAGATACATTGTGACTTGCCAGATATTCAGTTTTCTGTGATGTGAGCTGGGTTCTGGGCTGTACTTTGGATTTCATTAGTTCAATACGTTTTGAAGACCTACTGGTGCTAGGTACTGTGTGTGGCACTGAGGTTACAAATCTGAGCTAAGACATCATTTTCAAGGAGATCAGTCTAACGCTATAGGCAGAAAAGTGATACAGTTATTACAGTACAGTGCGATCAAGGCCAAGATACTGACTGCTGGAGAGCCAGTGGGCGGTGGGTGGGGAGGAACGGGAGGGAGAAGGACAGGAAGGAATAGAATTCACACTGGAGAGCGACCAGGAAAGGCTTTCCACAGAAAGGCCTAGTGTGCAGAACACATAAACAGCCGACATGGTGACACTGATATATAATCTGATAAGATATTTTTGTGCATATATTTTAATAAGCCCACACCCTTGCTCATCAGCTGGAGTTAGGTTAGTTGTCACAGCATAGTGCACTTGCCCTTTAACAAAAGAACTCAGCCCTCCTAATCCAGAGTTGCCACTTCAAAACACTCTTTTATCCAAAGGTTACAGCATTCTGCTTCTTGCAAAGGAAGTTTCACGGCTGCTCCCTGGCTCAGCAAGACAGACGGGGTTAAAAGAATGATGTTGCTCAGTCCACCACCAGATCATGGCTAAAGTTTCCCTCCAGTTTCTCTCTCTCAAGGACTCCTTCTACCCCATACTCTGGGTCTCATTTTACGACAGCAGGAAAAACCCGGGCTTGAATGACTTGGGGGATTACTGCAAAGGGCTGTACTCTTTCAGCAGATGCAAAGCTCTCACGTTTTCGCACATGAGTTTATTTGCACCTGTAGGAACTCTGGCTCCTGCAGAACAGAAGCCACCATGTTGGACATCGTTCCACACATGCAGATAAAACTCTTATGGGTGCTGCCAGCCAGTGTGAGTAGAAGCTTGCAGGATATAACATGGGAACACTTTACAGGAAACAATATAGCTGGATGCAGAGCTTAGTCTAGCTTGGTTGACCAGTTATCTGCAGGGCTAAAATTGCATGTGTGGTGGATATCCAACCACTCATAAGAGGATCACTCCACATTGTACCTTCTATGCTAATCTAGAAGCTCTCTTATCCACCGTGTGTAAGATATCTGGGAACACTGGGCAGTAGGGTTGTGTGCCACACACTTATCCCAGAGAAACCAAAACTGCAAAAAGAAAAACCTAAATATATTTGCTAAATGTGGATATCAATACCATTAGCATCCTCACGCTAATAGCATTCTGACTAGAAATGCAGGTAGGTGGGTGTGTACGAGGCATGGGTGGTAGTGGAGGCCAGGACGGTGATGTGTGTTCGGGTCTGCCTCACAGGCATGTGATCTGTGCAGTTCCATGGGCCTCCATGCTTGGCTTAATGCTCTTATTGCCATCTTGAAATTCTAAATAATTTTTGAACAACAGTATCTGAATTTTCATTTTGTACTGGGCCTGCAAGTTATGGAGCCAGTCCTGGGCGTATGTGTGTGGGAGGAGGCAGAAGGGGTTCTTTTTACTTTATGTGTCCAAACGACCATTCTGTTGTATTTTACAGTGTTAATATAGACAAACAGACCAGAAAGGCAGCTATCGCCTTGCCGCACTATCACTCTGCGTACAGTGACCATCAACTCTACATGTACTAGAATGAATGACTTCCCCTTGACTCTGAAAGGGAGTGGCAATCATCCACATAGTACCCATCACAGAGTGGATACTCAAAGTTCTCGTGAACCAGGGGTTAGCAAATTTAGTAAATTACAGCCTGTGTTTTTGTAAATAAAGTTTTACTGGAACATAGCTATGCCCACTCACTTACAAATGGTCTGTGGCTATTTTTGCCTGACAGTGGCAGAGTTGAGTAGCTGTGACGGAGACCACATGGCTTACAAAGCCTGAAATAGTTACTAACCACAGACAAAGTTTGCAGAGCCACATCCAGAAGCACAGATATTCAGAGTGTGGTCCCGGGACCAGCAGCAGCAGCATCTATCATTAGATTAAAAATGCCCTTTCCTGGGCCCCACCCCAGAACAACCAAGTCACAAACTCTGCGGGGTGGACACACTGATCTGTGTTTTCATGAGGCTTCCGCGTGGTGTTCCTGCGTGCTCAAATTCGAGAGCCACTATCCTACAGAATCACACAGCTCCTTGCTGTGTCAGTTCCACCTGCTTTCTTTTATCACCGGCCAAGTTCCACTACAATAAAAATCTAACTCCGCACAATGATTCCTGGCTTCTGGCCAAGGTGGAGTCATGGGGATCTAATTCATTCTCCTGCTTCAAACAACGGAAACACTGGACAAGATATATGAAACAATGGTCTTCCAGATATTAGACTCAGGCTATGAAGAACCATCCGTGGCTAATGAGTCAATTATTAAAAGAAATATACTCAACCAAAGAATCAACATTCAATGCCCTGTAATGCTCTTTGAAGCAACAGCTAGCATAGGTTCACCTGAAGGCACAGCTCAGGCTCAAAGGAGAAACTTCTCCCCTGACCTTGCTGTTATCATCATCCCGGGTACTGGGGTCTCTTACAGGCCTAATTTAAGTGAAGCTGTCAGTTAAGCAGAGTCAGACATGGGTGAGGAAGACAGCATTGGGCGGCAGGGAGCAGCTGTCCATCCATTCATTCCATTTCCTTCAACTAGCGTGTGTTCAATGCGCAGCAATGGTTTTGATGTCTGGCGCACTGGGCTGGGTGCCGGGGACTCCAGGGGAGCTAATATGAGTGTGCTCTACACTCCAGTGGAGTTCGCGGTCTGTGGGGGAAACACATATTAACTAACTTGTGTTAGCTCAAAAGTGCTAGGAAGGCAAGCAATGGGGACCTACTTAGGCTTCTGCGGGTGGCCAGAGATGCTTCCAGAGCTTAAATATGAAGGATGGATTTGAACCCACTCAGTAAAGGGAGGGAAGGATGGGCTAGGGAAGCTGCTCTGGGAAGCAGGAACAGCGTGATCAAAAGCTGTATGGTGGAAGAGAGCAGGGCACTTTCCAGGGCACGGAAGCAGCTGGAATACAGAGTTTGGAGCAAGGAAGGGGCAGGGAAGGCAGGAGGGGCCAATTCATACCTGACCGCAGAGGGCTTCCTAAGCAGCCTTAAGGATTCTGGACTTTGTCCTCGGAATCATATGAAGCTGTTGAGCAATCTAACCAGGGGAACAGATCAGGGTTGTAAAGGATGTTCCGATGTGCCAGGAACAAAGTGGCTGTGCAGATGAGTAGGAGTGTGGGGCACAGTTCAGGAGACAGATAGGGGAGCTTGGGCTGGGGCAAAGGTACTGGAGGGGCAGGAATCCAAGGGTCTGAGAGACATGAAGATGCCAAATGGGCTCCACAAGGTGTGGTTTTGATGCCAGGGTTGCGGATGGACTGCTGAGTACCCAGGATGCCTCCTAAATGCCCGGCATGTTGAACCAGATGGGTGTTGTGTTGTTGCCTGAGCTGGGGGTGACCAGAAGGGGGCAAGGCTTGGCGAACAACATGTTGAGCTCAGTGTTCAACATGCCAAATCTGAGGTGAGTGAGTGTCACCTTAAGGGAAGATTTCTGGTAGGGGGCTGGATATGTGGGTCTGTAGCCCAGAAGAACTCAAGTTGGATCCTGTCAGTTTCATTCTACTCAACAGCAACAAAAACAGGCAGAGGTCAAGAAACGAGAGGAGGGGATCATAAAGTGCCTTAGACCCTTGGCTTTGCAAAATGAGGTCCTTGCCTGAGCAGCATAGGCTTAAGCAGGGAGCTTGGGAGAAATGCAGAGTCTTGGGCCCCACCCCAGACCCACTCAATCCGAATGCACAGCCCCCAGGTGATCTGCGTTCGCAGCGGGTTGGAGAAGACCTCTCTGGTCAACAGTCCCATTTTCCAGTCTCAGGTGTGCATTCCTGAGTCCTTTTGTGCTCAGATGGGTTTGGGGTTTTCTCCTTCAGAGGGGGCCACCGGGCTTGGCTGGAACATTCTAGTTACTTGCAAATGAGAAGGCAAGTACCAGGTCCTGCAACAAAGACAGACTAAGCGCCCAAGTTGTCAGCTGTCTTGATTGCTGCGTTCTTAGGGTAAATTCCTAGGAGTGCAATTCCTGGGTCAAATGGTAAGTCTGTTTTGAGCATTTTGATGTACCTCCATACTGCTTTCCACAATGGTTGAACTAATTTACACTCCCACCAGCAGTGTAGGAGGGTTCCCCTTTCTCCACAGCCTCGCCAACATTTGTTGTTGTTTGTCTTTTGGATGGCAGCCATCCTTACTGGTGTGAGGTGTGTCAGCTGTCTTGAAAGAGTGCAACTAGAGTATGCCTCTGTGGAGCCACACAAATCCTGCTGCCCTGAGGATTTCAGACAGAGACGCTTTAGTGGGGTCCTGCCGTTGGGGTCTGAGAAAACAGGTATGCAGTCACGTGAGGACAGACTCGGGATGGTCCCCCACCACAGGGCAGAGGGTGCCTCCACAGACTCAGGCTATGCCTGGGATGAGGAGTTGCAGCAAGCCTGGCGTCTTTAAATACCGAGGTGGTGCCCAGGCCCAGCAGCGCAGCACACTGTTAGAAGGTTAGGCTGGCTAAGGACGGCTGATACTTTTCTTGGATATTCCCTATAAATCCACAGACTTGAGTTTTCCCAGGCTCCAAACCAGCAATGACCACGTTAATTAACAGAACCAGAAAAGGCAAGGAAAGCAGTTTTTTGATGACTGTGATCTACGAATGTTAAAAAAAAACAAAAACCCAATGCCAGGCTTTTTAGCACATTTTACTAATAATTCTCAGTAACTCTCAGCAAACTCCCTAAACCTCTGTTAGGCTAATAATATCTTAAGCCTTCATTAAGCCGGTCTCTGGGATCAAAAAGAATTTTAGGGTTTTGATTCACACAAAACCTCCAGTGTGCATTAGCCTAAGACAGTTTAAATATAAACCACATAGTAGGGAGAAAAAATACACATCAGTGCCTCTAACTCTCAATGGCCATTTTGTCTCCAGCTTCTCTAGAACCTTTTGTGCAGAACAACAGAATAAAACACGTTTTGTCCTCAGGCTGGCGGATGGCCGTTGCCATGGCTGAGTTCATAACGGCCCAGTGATTTGCCCCAAGTTGTCTGTGATCCTGGCTGCAGATTTAATGCTGGCTCAGAAGGAGGGCCGGCAGGAACAAGGGCGCAGATTCTTCCCCCAGGAATGAATGTCACACACACAGACACATGCCCTGTACACGCGGCCTTCCCTGCTACTTTACTGATTCCTACTGAGCCACAAAATTAAAAAGAAAAGGAGAACTAACAAGGTTTGCAACTTTCAAACAACCAGCAATGGGAAGATGGAGGCAGAGAGAATCCTGCTTAGGAAAAGCAACAGTGAATGTCGGCTGACGAAGGCCTCCCTGGTTCCGGGGTGGCCTCGCCAACAGTTCTCGACAGGGGGCAACTGTGCCACCCTGGGGACATGGAGCACCGTGTGCATGTAGTTTTGGTTCTCACAGCTTGGGAAGGGGGTGCTCCTGGCTCTAGTGCATAGAGACCAGGGAGGCTGTGAAATATCCTACAGTGCACAGGATGGTCCTCCAACAGTGATCTGACCCCCAGTGTCACTAGTGCCAAGGTGGGGAATCTGAGACAGCAGAAACAAGAAACAATACATCGTTTACATCAGGGGCTTTCCACCCGGCATGTTGATGGAGACACTTCCAGTCAGCACAACTCAGAGGGCACTACGGGCACATAGTGGGTAGAAGCCAGGGATGCTGTAAACACCACCCAGTGTACAGCACGCCCTCCCCAACCCAAGAAAGAATGATGGGAGGGAGAATGGCACTGACTCCAAGGGTGGGAAGCCCTGCTCTACAGTTAGAATCCTGGGCTCAGACACCAGGCGTTACTGCCCAAGGCTACAATTAAAATTAAAAAAAAAGCTCCCAATAAACTTTACTTTGTTTAAAAAATATTATAAACCAGAAGGTCTCTAATTTTGCCCCCCATTAGAATTATCTAGCGAGCTTTTGAAAACTCTGAAGCCCAGACATCAGCCCTGACCAATGAAATCAGAATTTTGGGGGTGTTGGGACGTAGGAATTAGAGGTTCCATTTGAAACAAAAAAGGCCCCCCAGGTGATTTCAATGGGCACCCACGTTAGAGAACAATTGTTACAAAAGCAAGGGGCAGCAAACTGGCCCACGGGCCCGACTCGCCTCGCCACGTAATACCTGTAACGTAAGAATGCTTTTTTTACATTTCTAAATAACTAACACAGCAAAACCTCAAAGAGTAATATTTCATGATGTATGAAAAGTATATGCAATTCAAACTTCTGTGTCCATAAATAAAGTTCTATTGGAACACAGCCACACTCGTTCATGTATGTACCATGCGCAGCTATTCTCAAGCTGCAAAGGCAGAGGTACGTAGTGGCAAAAGATATTTACTGCCTGGCCCTTGACAGGAAAAGTTTGCAGATCGCTGCTCAAACTTAAAGAGCAGTGTGTCTCCAGCTTTAATGTGCATATAAATGTCCTGGGGATCTCATTAAAATGTAGATTCTGTTGAGGCAGGTCTGGGGAGAGGACACTGCTTCTGTCAGTTCCCCTCACCACCAGTGCTGAGCCACAGGGGTTCCCACAGTGGGGGGGTCTGTGCAGCCCCAGGAGACCCTGAGACCCTTTCAGGTGGTCTGTGAGGCCAAGACTTTTCATAATAGCACTAAGATGTTATTGACTTTTTTCACAGCGTTGGCATTTATTTGCACCAGTAAAACTGCTGATGGCTGAGCGCGAATCAGACAGCGGCACCAGAGTGTCCGAATCAGCAGCGCATTCTTTACCACCATGCACTCGCAGCTCAGGCAGCAAAAATACAATAGACAGTGTCACTGTAAAATGACACTTAAAAAATTTTTTTTGATTTTTGATACAGGAAAAAATTACTAATTTTATTTGACTACAACCCCTGAGTTCACACCTTCTGATTATTCGGTGTGATGAAATGGGAAGGATACATGGAGCGCCTCTGCTGCATACCAAAGCGTGATGGTGTCCTGGGGGAGAGCTCTGGTGTCACTGAGTCACAAGTGGTGTTAGCACCTTTTTGGGGGAACATTTTTTCTTGAAAGACTGATTGGCAAGCTATAGTTGTTAAGCCTTGGGTATCTGGCAGAAATTTTCCCAAAAATGATCCCAGTGAGCTTGTCCCTTTTTAAGGGGACAACTGATAGCATTTGTTGCCAATCAGTTTTGGAAAATCTGCACCTGCCATGGTGAAGCACCAGCTTCCCAATCCTTAAAAGAATTTTTGCTGAAATTGGGGGTGAGATGAACAAGTGTGACCTTCTTGATAGGGTATAACAAAATGTGTCAGTATTTGGAAGGGCTGAACAACTCAGAGCACAATATTTTCCAAATGCCCAACATGTGATGTTACAAAATCCTTCTTGAATACAAAGCCAATCAACATAGAAGACAGAGCAACAGATTTTAATGGAATGGAGTACAAATGTTCATTGATATGGCTTCAGATTCCACATTACAAATAATCTTTAGGAAACCACGACTTGTTGAATTCGGGTGTATTACCAAGGAAGAGTTCCACAAATATATGAAAAGGCCACCAGAACACACCTCCCTTCTCCAACTACGTATCTGTTCGGTCTGAGTTTTCTTCCTATACTTCAACCCAAACTAGACGCTGCAAAATGCCTTTGAATGAACGCAGAGGTAGGGGTAAGAGGGCAGCTAATATGAATGCAGCTATTACAGAGATTTGCAAAAATGTAGAACAGTATTACTCTGCCCACTAAAGTTTTTATTTTGTTTTGAAAAGTAGTTCTATTTCCTCAAACTTGTGTATGTTAACATATAAGGGTTTATTGTTCTTATTTTAATTAAATTTATTTTTAAGAGTGTATAGGAGCCTACCATGCAAAACTTGGTAAGTGACTGGTAGAATGTGTTAAGAAGGTATCATGAAGTCAATGGGGGGGGGGGGGCTTCCTGACAAAAACTAAGTGGAAAATCACTGAAATGATAGGTAGGTGGTTTCCCCGTTCTCTTTTGACCTCCTTGGAGTTGTGGGTGCAAACTCAGCTCTTCTACTGCAAGTGGTAGTGGAATGGGTCTTCCTGAGTTTTATACAAAGGGTACAGGGTGTTTCCAACAGAGGCAGGAAGGATGAGAGTCAAAGCTTGGAGCTACTAAGCAGTGAACATCACATGACATCAGCCTGTGTGGGGTGGGCTGGGGGGGGCATGTACTGTGGCTGCAGAACCCATGGGCTCCCCCTACTTGGTGACAGGAAAGTGAAGGGGCTGTTGTCCTCAAGGAGAGAAGACAGTACTCTAGGGGACTAAGGGCACATCTCCATTTTGACATGTTTATGCACCTTGTGGCAGGGAGTCTTCTGAGACCCCTCTCCCCCAAATGACCCTGGCCCCTGATATTCACACCCTTGTGTAACTTCCTCTCCCTAGTGACCTGCATCTCTGATTAGGTTTCAAAAGACTGTGACTTCTGTCTCACTAGCTTTCGCTCACGCTCTCTCTCACTGTCTTGCTGGCATACTCTCACCTACTCTCTTGCTCTCTCTGAGGAAGCCAGCTGCCGTCATGAGGGAGTTATGGGAAAGCCCACATGGCCAAGAATCAGCAGAGGTCTTGGGCCAACAGCTAGTGAGAAACTGAGTCCTGCCAATAACCACAGGAGTGGGCTGGGAGGAGGACTGTTCCACGGTTGGGCCTTCAGCTGAGACAGTAGCCTTGGCTAACACTTTCATTAGAGACCCAGAGACAGCTAAGCTGAGCCCAGACTTCTGAGCTGCAGAAACTGAGAATACATATATATATACACACACACACACACACACATATACATGCATGCAAACGGGTTGTTATAAGACCACGGAATGGCTAGTCTTCATCCCGTTGCTCTGCTACCAGCTGACATTTCACCACTAGAGTTATTCCTTGGGGAGAAAGCACTGTCCATGGAAGTCCCCAGATAAAATGCAAGCATGATGATCTTCAGAGAAAATGTCGTCCCACCTCAATGGCTCTCTGACACCAGAGCTTTCTGTTTAGTGCAAAAGCTATTTTATAAAAGTTTTTGATGGACATGGGAACCTGTGGGAGTGTGTGTGGCTTATTTGTGAGTGAACAGGGCACCCGAAAGGACTCAGGCTGGGGAGGTAGGAGGACTGTCGCCCGTAGCAGCAGCTTTCAGCTACTCGCCCACTGCTTCCCGGCATCTCCAGTTAGCCCTAGGGGTGGCAAAAGACCTCCAAACCAAATTAATTTTAATTAGCTGTAACTGAAAACATGTGACACAAGGGTATCATAAAGGAAGCAAAGACCAGATGTCACTCTTTCTACAAGACTGAGAATCACTGCTTTGAATCATGCAAGTGGTGTCCCTAAAACCAGATGTGCCTGACAGAAAGCTCCCCATCACCACTCAATACTGATCGATCTGCTTTTCATCTCTGCTTTCCTTGTTTGCCTACTCTGAGCTGAGAAGCAGACACAAGACCCAAAGGCAAGTGGAATTCTAGCGCACAGCACAGACACAGTCAGCCGCTGTTACACCATCAAGCGCTAGTCACATGCTAACAACAGCTGATAAAAAATGAACATTCAGAAACAATGAAGAAATTATATTTACATGGTTGACATATTAGCCTTTCATAAATTAGCTATAAAATAGTTAAATGCTCTATATGGCCCATTCTTTTGTGAAAACTGTAGGTGATTTGAAAATGAAATAATTGATTCATAGCAGAAAACAAAATGCAAAGGGCTCTTAAAAAAAAAAAACCTCAGAAACATTATAGCATGAACTTGAGCTGTAATACACTCACACTGTGTCCAAAGTTAACCTCCATTTAGCCTGAAATACTTTGAGTGACTGGAAGCCCTTAGGCAGACCCAGATCTCCCCTTGGCTTATGTTGTGTAAACAAAGGAAGCTTCTCCAGCCAGCCTCTGGGGAGCAGAGAAACTCCCCCTCATCAGAGCCCACACAACATGATTGGACTGCTGCTTAGAGTGGACAGCCAGCCGTGGACAGAGGCTCCATGATGCACACCGAAGATGAAGGTTTTATCCCCCCTTGAAATACAGTTCAAGTGTTTTCAGAGACTATCTCAAACTGAATGGCCTCATAACCTCAGGTTAAGAAAGAGTGGCACTAAACAACAGCAACAAAAATCTACTAGTATTTCTCAGGACTCTCATATGCACAGGTGTCACTCTGGGAAGCGGAGCCGGGAGACAGAAGTCCAGGAGCCGCCTTCTCAGGTCACACCTGGGCAGGTGCACAGAACAGACCAGTGAGACCTGAGTCCTGGCAGTGAAGAAAGAGATACACGCCTGCTTATCCCTCCCTCCAGTCCCTGCCCTCTGTGGCTTCTCAGGAATCCCTTCTTGGCAATGGAAAGCCCAGCAGTGGGCTTCCTGCCAACGCGTCAACGAAGCGCCTGCCCCATGCCCTCCCCGCCCCTTCTGCTGTCACCTGCGGGGGACAGGGCATTCTTTGGGCTTCTGAATATACCTATGGCCACCTTAATCCGGGCACCAGAGCAATTCGGGTTTGGGAGACCGGCTGTGGCCAGCTGGTGACGGGGCAAGGGGATGGTTTTTCTACTTAGCTGAACTGCAGATTTCCCAGCGCATGCGAAGGCGCTCTCGGTCCATTGCCTTATAGCCTACGTGAAGCAGCAGCATCTCGTGAGTCACTGGGTTACAGCAAAGAACATGACGAGGGACGTTTGAGAACTTCTCCCAAGCTCCCATCCACGACTTTCTCCTCGCCCTCTCTTTGCCACCCGTTAACAAGCCTTTCCCACCTCCACTGCTCCTCCCGGCTCCCAAGCTTCTAAACAAAGGAAGAAGGCGGCATGCTTTGAGAAAAATAGCTAAGCGAATCCGAGGTCCCTCTCCTCCAAACCACCCAGGGCTCAGGGCATAGGACTGGCAAGCCTCACACACGCCTCCCCACAAAGCGAGAGAGGGAGAAGAATGGATACCTTCAATAGTTCTGTCTTTTCTAAAGAGATTTCTAGATATCGTGAGGCTGAATTCACTTCTTCAGCTCCTTCCTGTCTTCTCTCTTTTAGTGCTTCTCAACTTTCATGTGCATAGGAACCATCTGGAAATGTTCAAATTCACATTGTGATTCTGCAGGTGGGGCAGAGCCTGAGACTCTGCATTTGTAATAAGCTTGCAGTTGATGCCAATTCAGCCAGTTCACAGACCACAGACCACACTTGGAACAGAGGATCGAAATTCTCTTGACTACACGGCGAAGCCTGTGTACCACCACCTCCGGCGGCCGATGGAAGAATTCCGAACACGGTAAGCACAGTATTCCACCGAACACAAACGCGGCATGAACTGCGCCTTCCTTCCCTCGGCCACCATTCAGACGTAGGGCCCAGACGGCGTCACTCAGATTGCCCATGTGGCCCTCTAGCCTATGATTCCCTGTAGTCCTGGGAAGGAGATGGGTATTACCTGGCCAAAGAAGTTAACATATGAAAAAACAAGGAAAGCAAAACAAAGCAGATGGTGAGGGATTAACTATCCAAGTCCTCAAAATGTAATTCTACTGGGAACTTAGGCCAAAAAAGAAAACCATGAAAAGATCAAGGCAGAGGAAACTGGGCCCACCCTGGTCCGTGCTGCGGGGAGGAGGCGGGTGGGGGTCGGGTGGCCTCTCTGTAACAGCAGCATGGACGGCCTGGACAGCCTGTGTCAAACCTCTCTCCACCTCCCCCCCAGGAAACAAACACAACTGTTAAAAAAAAAAAAGGCACAAGGGCCATATGGAACTCTCTATTTTTTCCCTCACACCATCTGGTTTGGGATCTAAGTACAGGATGGCAACTGCGTGGACTGCAGAGCCAGCACGATCTCCGAGCAACCGGGCAAGCGGCCCCGCGGCGGGGTGCGGGCTGCGTTCCCTGTACTCCCCTCCCTCCGCACGGCCTCTCCGGCCGCCTCTGGACCCACACACGGTCCCACGGCGTGTGCAGAGAGGCACATTTTTTTCAATGACTTCGGTCAATGCACACGAAAAGTCAAAACTACCTGTGGGTACAGACCGTCTCAGGACCTGGGAAGACGAGGCTATAAATCAACTTCAGTGATTTTTGTCCCCGCCCCGCCCTGCCCCCGACGAGAACCTGCATGACATGAAATGCGCCAGCAACCTGACACCAGCAGGATTCTGCAGTTTCTCCTCCTGCCGTTCCCCAAATCCCCAAATGCTGAAAACGAATTTGCGTGTTGGTGGGTTGGGTTTTTTGTTTAGCTCGCCCGGAAGCAAAACCTGTTCTGATCCAAACTTACCAGGTGATCCAAACTCCACCTGGACAGCCAAGAGGCTGTTGACAAGGCTCCTGCCCAGCTGGAGCTCCCAAGAAAGATAAACGCGGTGGGTCTGTGGGAGCACCAGACCGTGCTGGTAGCACCGCGTAGTACGCGCTCTAGGTACCGCGTTACTTGTCAAAAACCCAAACTCTTCTGAATTCTGAAACAAATCGGCCCCAAAGATTTCAAAGAAACTGGAGCCTTGTATTTTTCTTCTTGGCTGCCGCTGCCGTGCAGAATGCCCGTGTTCTGCTGTTTGGTTGTAGGGTCAAAAGCACGTGAGTGTGATTCCAGGCCTCTTCCAGGCAACTGCTCCACAAGGAAACGAAACTTTGGCAAGAGCAATTGATAGAGGGCTTTCCCTCTAATAACATATTGACGTTTACTCTTTACCACACAATCTAGCAAAGACTCTTAGTTTTTAACTCGATTTCCAACTGGCCTGATGTTTTCCAAAGAATTCTTAAAATGAAGACCATTCCCGGTCAAGCAGTGGTGTCTGATGACTTTGTCATGTTAATACCCTCCCCCGCACCTCCACCCCCACTGAATTGTGCATATCTGATGCTGCTTTTATCTGGGGGGTGGGGCTTTAAAAAAACTGCTTTGACATAGTTTACATATAAAAGTCACCCGTTTTAAGTGTACAATTCAATGATTTTGAGTACATTTACAGTGTGTAACCATCGCCTCGATCTAACTTGGAAACATTTCCGTCACTCCAAACAAGATCCCTTGTACCCACAAGCAGTTAGACCCTGCTCCCCACATCCCCCAGCTTCTGGCAAACACTGCTTTCCCTTCTGTCTCTATGGATTTGCCTCTTGTGGCCATGTCACATAAATGGAGCCACACCACATGTGGTTCCTTGTGTCTGGCTTCTCTCACTCAACATGATGTGTTTGGGATTCATCCATGTTGTAGTATAAATCAGCACTTCATTCCTTCTTATTATTGAATAGCATTCCATTGTATGGATAGAGCATGTCTAATGGCAATTTTTAAAAGATTCCAGAACTCTCTCTGTTCTTTAAAGGACCTATGAGAACAAATGTCTGATGTCACGTCTTGTTCACTTTTTCTAACCAGCACTACACAGGCACACACCAAGCTGGTGCCCAATAGCCACGTGCTGAATGAAGCAATGCATAATTCAAGGTATAGAGAACTAAGTCCAAAATCAGATTTCATGTTAATTAAGCTAAAGCCACAACTTAGCTTTTAAGAGAAAAAAAGTGTTATTAAATTAATTATAGGTGTTATGACTTTGTGATTCAATGGGCGTCTTATGCTGTGCCTCAGAATTGCTCTTTCTAGAGTTGTAGGTTCTACACTCTCATTTCAGATTTATTCCTGAAAAAGTAAGCAACTGTTTGAGAGAAATGGCATTACAAGTTCACACAAAAGCATGGCAATACTTTAAGCCTGCGGTTGTGTTTATTGGACAGACCACCATCCCTTTACAGCCACATGTTAAGTAACTTGAAGTACTGATTCTAGCTGACTGAGCTGAGTTTACGACACACGTAGCCTTTGGGAATGTGGAGGGTGGACGTCCTCGTTGCCCAGCATTCTCCCCCTTTAGGGTCCCCAAATGGGCTGATGCATGTTTCACCTAGGCCCAGCACCTAGCAGTTCTGAGAGACCCAGTGGACCTACCTGATGGGACCAAATAACAGTTATCAGTTCTCATGTCATGGGCTTCGAATTCCCCCTCTCAAAGGCAATGACTGACGTTTACAACAGCGTGGCACGAGCAGAGGGGCCAGGAAGCCATTTGGGGACACTCCCGGTGCTCCTGGGGCCAAGGGTCCTGAGTGTCCTGGCCCAGTTCACGGTCCCATGGAGGACATGTGCGACACTCCCTCCCTCTACTGGTTCAGACACTGCAAATTTCGTGGTTACCCCAAAATCATATCTCATTGTACCCTGCTCCCTTTGAGAAGAAGAGGTGAGGGGAAGGAAGGGGAGGAGGGAGAAGAAAGAGGTGAAAGATGGGGTGGAATGGAGAGGAGGAGAGAAAAAGAAAGATGATTACAAAAATTGTAAAGGGCCAGTTCCACCCACGCTCTTGTGAACAAATTAATGCATCAAACAAAACATAAAATATCACCAAACGGAAAGAGCCATTCCAAATAATAGTAAAGATAACAGTTGACTTGCTATTAGAATTCACCCCGTGGCTTTATTTACCTGGACTGCTCAAGGGGCCAGCCCTGTCCCCCAGGGTTGGCACAGGATGGTACTGGTGGTTCTTTGAGCCTGGGTACATCCAGTGGTACCTGCCAATTTCCATTTCAGCTCTGCTGTTCACTGCCAATTTCAGGTGGCAAAGAGTCAGTGTCTCTATCTCCAGCAAAGATTCTATATCAGCATTAGCATTTATTCTTTTACCATATAGTTAAAGGAAATGGGGAGTTTAGACAATAAGCTATCAAAATGCAGCCTTTTGGACCATCTTATCAACCAGCACCATAAACTGAGAATGTTACTGTCTCCTCCTCCATTTTCAAATTTAAGTTTATAAAAGTCACCAAAATTGTCTTTTCTTTCCTTATTTTCTCCACACCCCTCCCCCCCAACCCACCTCTTAGAATGCTCACTTGGGGCAGACACTATTTATAGTGATAATCTGGCTTCTCACAGTAATATTTTTCTTGAACCAACTGAGCACCGTAATTATTGCAACAGAACAAGCAAAGGTGAATACAGGCTTCCTCTGCGCGATGGGACCCGGTTACAGCCTTGAAAATCTGGCAAATAGCCCTGCGATCTGCACAGTCTTGCAGGAAACTCACACCCTCCCACTGACATCTGTGGCATCCTCTCACCCTCACCTTAAGCTCAGTACTTCAGAGTCTAGAATGTTCTGG
This sequence comes from Manis pentadactyla, assembly GCF_030020395.1. NCBI lineage: Eukaryota > Metazoa > Chordata > Mammalia > Pholidota > Manidae > Manis > Manis pentadactyla. Next base: position 8,690,019 of record NC_080038.1, read on the forward strand.
ATTAAATCCTGTTCCAGTCATCTCCCAGTGTTTGACAGAGAAAGAGCTGCCGGTCTGGGGCTCGAATCACTGCTCACTCACACAGGGTGGCAAGTGGGGCCCTTGGAACTCAGGTCCTCCTCTGAGACTGTGACTACACTTCCCACTTCTTAGGGGATTGGAGAGAAAAATATCTACCAATTTGCCCAACACAGAGTACACTGCTGGTAACTAGCAGTTGAACCACCCCTTGAAATATCTTGAAACTACTGAATTTTAAACTAGCTGACTCTAAACCAGCAGTTACCCCTGAATTATCTTGAAAGCCCTAAGAGGTCATAAGGTCACTGTGGCCAGTTTATGCCTGAGGATCCCGTAAAACCGAGGAAAGGGGTATGCCCTCTGGGGCGGCACAAATGCTTAAGGATAAAAAAATGATTGGGACACCGCCATGGGTAACTATTGCTGCTCCATTTGGCATCTCTGACCTCCAAGGACACAAATAAGCAAACCACCCCAGCGGGCACGAATGGCCCCCCACGGCCCCCCACACTCCCAGCTCCACTCTCCACACCCCGAGAGCTTTCCTTTCCCACTGGGAAGTGGAGACCCACTTTTCTAGGTGGTGTTTTAGAGAAAACTTTTTTGGCTTCAAGGTAAAGTAAAAATGTATTTTAAAGACATTTAAAAGGGAAAACAGAGCTGCTGGGACAAGATCAGATCCGCACTCTGAAACGGTCTGCTGCTGCTGTTTTGGTGGTGAGGAGAGCCGCAGTCACAGGGCTTCTTCTGCAAAGCACACCGCACTGGTCCCCCCGTAACCTGCAGCCACATGGCCTGTCCCAAGTGCCCTTCAGCACAAGTACTATGATTATACCATCTCTGCAAGCGCACACAGCCAGGGCGATGGGATGGCAGCTGGGGAGGCACATCCGGGATGCACCAGGGCAGTTTGACCCCAGAGGGCACAGTTCCGGAGCCACATACTGTGGCCTGGGCATTGGCTGCAGCTTTATGTTCTTTAGCTGAGGCACTAGTTGCCTCAACATGAGTTTTTCTGAGGTCTGTTTGGAGGGGAGCTGTGCTTCTGGCCTCCTGAAGAAATGTCACAGGTCCCAGGCTACTTTGTTATTTCAGGGTTCTTAAAAGTTCTTAACTCTCAGCCTTCCCTGAGTTTAGATTTTTGCTTTACTGTCCAGGAGATTCTCTCTCAGACATGGGTGTGTGCTACATTCTCCAGAAGCAAAGACACCTAGTGGGGCTGGTGGAAAGAACCAGAAGACAGTCAAGTCGCCTGCTGGTCTGATCTGATTTCCTCTTGGTGAAGTGCCCGTGAGCCCTCCATATCGACCTCAGGTCAGGGGAATTCCAAGTAGTTTGATCACCTTTAATCTGCAAAACTTTCATCCTCCTTTAAGAAGGGGATGAGGAAAACTTCCCTCTCTCCATGCCCAACACACAGTAGGTGCCCGGGTAAATGTCTGCTGCACACAAACATTTGGTTGAATGCAAGGGAGCGCCCTGGGACCTGGGGACCACAAAATAGACCTCCAGGTCCCCCAGCCCACTCAAGCCAGGCCATGCAAAATTCAGGGAATCTCTGCATAGGATTCGTCCATCCTCTGTCCTCATCTCCTTCCGTAAATGGGGAAGTCGCCAGACCGGCCTCTGCCACAGCAGCCGGGAGGTAGTAATGAGAAGCCATGGGCACCCAGTGCTAACATGCTGTCTGGGGAAAACATGGCAGCCATGCCTGAGATGCTTAGTTCAGCATGAAAATACTAGTGTACTCCAGCGCATGCGGAGACGGGACCGGCCAGTGGACGCGTGCTCTCCCATCCGCTGGGAAGGCCTTTTGTAAATCTTTAGACATGAAAGAAAAGAAAATTATGTCTATTTTATATTTTTGAGCCAAACCAAAAGGCATTAAATATAAAATTATTTACAACATTTCAAAGAGCACAGTATACATCTTGTTTAAAGGGACAGGGTCCCAACAATTAGAAGGGAGTGACATGATTCCCAGGAGAAGCCTCCGCTTCAGTGGTTTATTAAAATGCTGGCAATTCTGGGCAACGGTCAAGAAATGGGAACATGTATAACCCCAGGAAGACCCTGGTAGGGTAGCTTGCAAATGTTCCCCTGAGAGAGGAGAAGACAGAGATGGGCAGGAGACCAATCTATACTGTTGAAGCACAAAAGACTGTGACATCTGAGGTACTATTATTGATGGTTGGTGCTGAGGTAAGCGGTGGCTGCTGAGGGCGAGACACGACTGTGGGTGGTCAGCACCCAAGGTGGGTGTGAAGCAAACAATGGGAAGTTGAGGAAAGGAAAACAAAACAATGCCTTGTACACCTTTTCTCATGTCCTTAGTGAATGTGATTTAGTGACAAGTCGGAACCACTGAGTTGCAGACTGGTATACTTTTTAGCATCTAGGAAATGATCACTGGAAAACTGACAAAGACCATGCTTCTAGAAAGCCCATACTCACTGGGCAAGGTCTTTGGAAGCTGTATCTACCATCCTTCACTTTTAGCTATTATTTAAAATATTAAAGGAAAGCTGTAACAACACTATCGAATACAGCAGAGGTCAGCAAACATTGGCCCTGTTTTTGCAAATAAAGTTTTATTGGAGCACAGCCACATCCATCATCTCTATCCTTTCTGTGGTCGTTTGATGCTATAATGGGGTACATTTTAGTAGTAACAACAGAGACTGTGTGGCCCACAGAGCTGAAAATATTCTCTCTCTGGCCCTTTACGGATGAAATGTGCTGATCTTTGATATCGAACATTATGATATGATAGCTAGTAAGGTTTGAATATATAAAGAAGTTAATATAATTAACCAAATCAGCCTACAAAATAGGAAATGATTTTCTTATGTGCCCTCTGAAGGGAAACACATTGGGCTGGCCAAGCATCAAAATTCTGTCTGGCATCATCATCTGCTAGTTACTCGGCCACCAACCAGCAAAATTATGGTCAAAATCAAGATCATACTACATGTAATGGTCTCTGAGCTGGGTTCTACTCCTATGTTGTAAGCTGAGCGGACTGAGGAAGGATGCTGTCTCGGAGAAGAACACTACTAAATGAATAAATAGAGGGACAAATGATGAACAGTGCGGTACATTTGTGAAGCTGGGATGGTGACCTCCATCTCTTAAAAGCCAGGGTGCATCACCTCCTTCATCTGTCCCACAGCCATCCCTATTCCTGGCCAACCATATCACTTGGATGGACATTTGGTCCTAAGGAGAAAAAACTGAGAGTGTCTCTGGAACAATCCAATTTATGGCCAGTCCCAGTGAGGGGAACTTTACGCCACGGGGACACTGGCTACTCCATGTGTTCTCAGATGCGTCAAGGCTAATAAATTGTATTATGAAGATTATTTACTCTAAACTGACCTGCACTTCCCAATAACAGAGAAGCATGATTTTTAACATTACAATCTGAATTCAAGATTTCCACTGAATTTCAAGGAAAGAGAATCCGGGTTTCCAGTCATGGGTCAAAATGCTTTGTGTAATGAAATAGAAAGGCCTAGTCTTGAGGAGTATGCTAATGGAAATGACGATAAAAAAGTAGGAGATGCACCAAATGACTGGTTGAGATCTTCTCCACACTTAAAATTTCTTGGTAAAAGAAATTAAAGCAAGCTGTAACATACCTACCACATATGTCCAGCACCATCTGGCCAGCCACTCTTTTCTCTACAGCCTATTCCCCAGACACCCTCTCTTCAAATGTCCTCCTTGGCAGATTCTTATAGGAAAAAAACTGCATCTTAAACTCTCTCTGTACCATATTCATATAGTCAAGTTAGAAAATGACAAAAAATATCTCAAAATCAAATAATTTATGGATCACCAGGAATAGTGTGACATGTTAAATACATCCCTCTGGCTTTTAGCATACAGGTCATATATTCCAGAAGAGTGTTTTTCTTCCTAAACGAAAAAAGAGAGGGCCAGAAGTGCACAGATTTGCTGAATTAAAAATAACATATATAAGAAATTTTATCATTTGACTGAAAAGTTAAATGGATATACTAAATTTTTAAACAAGCCAACAATTTGAATTCATTTCTTACTTCGACTATGTCCTTAATTTATTTCAAAATTGCACATTATTTCCAATTTACTACATTTTTCTTCCTATGTGGTTAGAAACTTAATTTGGTGGCTGATATTCTTGAATTCATTTCAGTGATGATTCACAGGGGCTTAACTAGCCTGACGGCAATTGTTCCAGTAGATTCCAATTTCCTATGTATAATAAAAATAATTTTCATCCCAGATACTTAAGATTTTATTTCACACACTAGAGCAACTGATTCCATGGTTTTTTACCCCTTGATTACACATGTCCAGCAATTCCAGATGCACTGGTTTTCACAAATGAATTGACATCAAGTAATACTCTACAGAAACAAATAGGAGCCGAACTCTCCTTGTCTTTATTACTGAGTCCCGTGATTTATTTCTTTTGATTCTGTCTTATTCATTTCCTCCACTTATTCCATTTCAGCAAATCTGCTTACTCAATCCTCACACTCTGATTTAATTTAATGCTTCCAATTTAAAAACTGCCATTTGTAATAATCTGGCATTTCTTACATCTGTCTAAGGAAACTGGCTTGCTGTTCTTAAAAATTCCTGAATATCCACTAAATACTTCTTGTGAATTTTGATCATCTACTAGTGTTCTGTGACAAAAGCTATGAGACTGTTTGTTTCAAAAAACATGTATGCTTTTTTTTCTTTTTTTGAGGACTTGGATTATTTTTGTTTAAAATAGGAACAAAGTCATTCTGATTTAAAGAAACAGCTCTCTTTGTCTTACCAAAACTCCCGGAATGTGACACCAACTAGAAAACTTGAGGTCAGTTTATAAAGCTAAATTTAACTTATATTCTTAATAAACACACTGTAATAGTTATCCAAAGCTATTAATTCACAAGCTACTGGATTCTAGCCATTGGGCAATAATACCCCAAGTTAAGAGACGGGTATCCCTTCTATCACTAACTCTGGAAAACAAATGGGAAAGGAGGAACAGAGATGAACAAATATATGTGCATAAAACACTCTGTGAGAAGTGACAAAATGTAAATTTAGTAAATTTAATCCCTTGCTGAAAGGCTTAAAAGAAAGAAAAAACCACCCACCCACTCAAGAATTACATAAGGCATTCCCTAATTATGTCAAGGTTTTAACTGCTAATTTCCATAAAGTAAACATTGATGTTATAAATTTAAAATTCAATCTGATGGAATGCACAGACATTTTTGATCATCGTTTTACGCCCGTGTGCGTGTGTGCGTGTGTGTGTGTGTGTGTGCGCGTGTGCCTTGAATGACAATGTGTGAGCAAGCTGGGGAAGCCACAAAGAGGATACTTGTGTGAGTTCTGACTGTGCAGCTGTCGTGTGAACTTGTTCATCTAAATGGAGATTAGTAGGTAAGCTGCCCTCCAAGCCAACATTCATGGTAGCTCACATTGCTATAATGACCCCTGTTGCTGCAGTAAAAATACACTCCCTGGTCCACATCCTTACTCAAGCATGTACCATACATGCAACACTGTCTTGTGTTAACTTGCTATTTTGGAATTAAACAGCTAGGGTTCATCAATTTGGGTAATTTTTAAAATTTCTCCAGGAATTATCTTTTGCTTCTGATTTTGTCTCTAAAACCATAGCTAACAAGTTTTCATGTATAGATGGACGATGGATGTAGTGGCAGCCTGTAGATTTGGCATTAAATAAGATTTAATTGACATAAAATATTAACAGTCCGTAAGACTAAACACTGATGAGATTCAGTTGTGTAGTAAGGCTTTACATTGGTTCTATACCCCTCACTTGCTTTTCGAGAGAAAAAAGGAAGGTATAGTTTTTGCCGATACCAAAACGGTTTTATCTGCCCCTGGCAAACACCATATTAATAAAAAGTATGTACTAAACAAAGTCATCTATTTTAGGAAAAAATCGCTCTAAATGGTGACAGGCTTCCTCACAACAATGTGATTACATCATTACATTCTGCAAACTTGCACTCTAACCATCATGGCAATGAACTTTAAACTTTTATCTCAATTTCTCAGCTTCACATATTCTCAAGAGCTTCTCTCTTATTGCTACTATCTGGTCATTCATGTAAATTAAAATAGACACATACAAGAAAAGGCAGAGTTTTGGGGTTTTTGTTTGATTTTTTGGTTGGGGGCGGGGTAGGTTTGATGCAGGGCTTGAACGAAGCTACCACTTTAAAAATTAAAATGTCACGTACTTAATGCCACTGAATTATACACTTAAAAATGGTTAACACGGCCAATTTTACGTTATACGGATTTTATCGCACTTTTTAAAAAGTAGTTCATTTGAAAAGCAAAATCGCTCGGTTTAGGGTACACTGTTATTACTGTATTGTGTTTCAAAGAAACTCCATATAAAGACAAGCAGCCTCTACCCAGGCATGCTGTTAGACTGAAATACGTGAAATTGCCATTTTTGTAGGTGTAAAATGATTGACTATCAGCGATCTCAGATAGTTCAACCTATATTCATAAGTGAAACATAGCTGTACCTCCAACCTTGAGAAGTACTATTGTGTCGTGACTGTCGGTGGCAGCAAGGGCTGTGAGAAATAACTTAGCACGGTGGTGGCTTTTGATGTTAGAGCCACTGCGGGTATAAAATATGTTCTTGAGCCTTTATGATAGTCTGTAACTTTGAGAGAGGGAGATAAATTACAATGCGGTGAGATGCCGTTAGCCTAACGGTGGCTGAGCTCAGGCAAGGGGGGTACCGAACTTGAAATCAGTCATTGTCTAGGAAGAGACTGATTAATTTTAGCTTCTATCTTCTGCCATTTTCTCCCCGCAAAATACTCCCTTCTCTAAAAAAGCCATTCAGTGTGCCAAAATCATGATATGCTCCGAGATCCCCCTTAAGGAACAGGACCTCTATCAATTTTCCTTCCCCAGATCTCCAAGTCATAATAGCAGGAGACACCCTACCCCCTTCTATTAGTACTAGGCGACACCTTGACACCCTTTCAAGCTCCAACGGTCAATGGTTATTACATGTCATAGTCAGGGCCCGACACATGGAAATAGCAAGCATATTCAACAAGGAAATTAGATGATGTTCAAACCCACTACCGCATCAGCAAACCAAAGCATCTTTAATATGCGTGTCCTTCTAAGTTCCTCCTCGGCAACAGCAGAAAGCAATGCATTCCACGCCCCAGGAACATAACATACAGAACCTGGGACCTAAGTTATGACCTATTACACTAATCAAAAAAAAAAAGACAGTTTCGTCCCTCCAGCTACCCAAGGTGACAAACTGCGGATACCCTTCCGTGAAATACCAGCTTTGCTGGGCAGCTTTGGAACAGGAATGGGCTGAAGAAAGGCTGCTCTATTAATTTTAACATCAGCCTTTGGGACAAAACCACCCTGAAAGCAAGACCGTGCCATCAGAGCGATTCCACAAGAGACACAAAGCAGGCCCCCACCCCCCCCCGTCGTGAGCACCCCCCGTGAAAAGCCTGGAACCGGCTATTGTCAGAGGGCCGGGTACCTTTTCTCTCTTGGCTTTGTTCAGTATTTTCCTCGGCTGCAGTTTCCATGGCTGGCTTCATACCATCCACCAAAAATGCCTTTTCCCACTCCCCCCGACACACACTTCTCTCCCCTCCTCTTCCTTTTCTCTTGGACTCCCCTCCGTCTCTTATTTACACCGCGTGATTGAGAGGCTCTGTTCTTCACTGCAGTGGATCACAGTCTCTTCCAAGATGTAAAAGTCTCGTCAGTGGCAATTTCCCTCTGCCTACTGGTCTATAAAGACAGCTGCCAAGGAGCAGGCAGCCATACGTCACCGAGGATACCAGTTAGAAAACAGCCCCTCTGTGCCCAAGTGCGCCCCAGTCCTGATGTGCGGCTGGGAGCCGCCCCCACCGCTCAGCCTCCCTCTGATCCCCTGCACTCCGCTCCAGCTCTCTCCTGCCTACTGCACCCAGTGAATGCTAATTAATTCTCCCAGGAAAGAAGAGATCTGTGACATCAGAGGAGGGGATGTGGAAGAGAAAGGAAACGGCCCCCTCCTACCACGTGACTTGGCTGGTTGGCCACATGTATGTTCCCAGGGCATGCCTGTCTGGCATAAGCAACCACTTTCTTTCCCGTGGGACCCCCTTATGGGGCATCACAGTTTGACTGATTTCATTTACCACCAACCCTGGCAGAATAAAGCCAGAGAACTGGCCCACGGTCTCTACTTTATTTGCTTTCTTTAATATTTGTCTCTCACACAATCTCTAGATAGATAGATAGATTTTAAACTATATCATCTATTAAAGAGAGGAGAAAAAATACCTATGAGAGAAGAAACCCAAAACATGGATTTAACAATAGCAATGTAACAGTTTGGTATTAGATTTAGAATTCATTCCCTGTCTATAACTAACATAGTTGATAATAAAAGAAATTTTAGCTCAAGCCCAATTCATAAAGAGGTACCCTTAGGTAAAAATAAGGCTAATATATGCTAGAAGAATATCCAGCTAACATTTTGGTGGCTTCTTGGGATGAAAATAAAAAATCGAGTGGTTTCTCCTATTGGCCGTGGTTATTTCTACATGGAACTTTATTAGAACCCTCCCTCAAAGTCAAAAGAGTGTTCTTGAGAGCATTCTAAATGTTTGGCCTAAAGGCTATCATACTGATGATTTTGATTGCTGGATTCACAAGCCTCCTTGCACACCCAGATACTATGGGACAGACATTCTCCATCCATCCAAGCTTGTAAGTCTTTATCATGGCTATGAGCCATGTTTCCAAGCATCACACACCATGTTTTAAGCATTTGGTTGACCCCACTAACCTTCATTTTCCCTATTAAAAAATCTGTAGAAATTCAAGCCAAATATGGGATGAATATTGATAACCACAGGGTGAAGGGTTCCCTGACCAAGAACAGAGTCTGCTGGTTTCTTAGGTCGAGCACCTATCTTAGAACCAAACAAAAAGACAAGCCAGGGACCACTCTCTCCTAAAATATCTCTCCCAGTTTTGAGGATTTATTGCTTAACACTAAAAACAAAACAAAACAAAACAAAAATAAAAAACAATGTGCAAGATCCTGTATCAAAATCCTCTAACAACCTGATCTTTTAATACATTAGTTTTAGATAATCCCCAAAGCCTTCTACATTTAATACCTCTGGCCCTGTTAAACCAGAAAAGATGTTTGAAAACCAGTTTAGCTTGTTTCAACATTTTCCTTTAATTTGACATCTCATTTTTCACTTCAACTATCGTGGAGAAGAGCACGCCCATCATCAACCATTCCCTTTAATTATGGACCCAGCCAAGTTTCTTGTCTCATGGTGAGGGGATTGAGAAGCATGGCAGCCTAAAATTTCAGGTTTTCGAAAAGAGATCCATTTGTGGTGTAACTGTCTCCATGGGAAACCTGCTGATGTGTCCAAACAGGATGGTCTTAAACATTTTTGCAAAGTCTACTGAGGTGCACTCAGACAGAAAGATGGCAACTGTTGCTTTTCACAGATCACTTTCCGTTGGCAGCTCAAATCCAAAACACAATTCAATTCGGCACAAAAGGGGACCATTGTGATTAGCTATGTTATTGGTTTTTATTTAAAAAGTATCTAGCGAAATCATTCAATGGCAGAACGGGCAGAACAGAATAATCTTTTTGGTTAGTCCTTGAATGATTTTTAAATGTTGGCTAAAGTGGGAAGGCAGAATATGGAAGACATTTAAAATTTAAGGACAACTCTGGTTCTCCATCATAGTCAGGGAAATGAAAAACATTGGACAAACTACTCACAAATTCTTTGCTTAATATCTTGCTCTACTTTGACCTGGAACACTACATGCAAATGAACAATTGATCATTTCTGCTTTATTCACAACTTCATTTTCTTTTCATTAGGCTAATATATGACAATTCTAAAAGTTCCCATGTTAACTTTATAAACATCCTCAAACCTCCCTGATGTTTATGATAAACCGCTTAAGTCTGAAAAAGGATAGAGAAGTATATACATTTATAACGTCTCTGAGGTATGTATCCATTTGTGGCCAGAAAAAGTGGGTATGTAGAAGGAGTAGACAGGAAATGTCTCGCAGAGCTGAAAAGCTTTTCTCTGAGGCCCCTGTGTTGAGGCAGTCTGGCTGAAGAATACTTCTGAAAGCCACAACAGGAAGAACAAATGTTGACACAAAATGCATGTATGAGATGGTACCACACAGAATTGCTAATACTAAGAAGAACAGTAGTTAAAGGACAGGAGTCAACAGCTAGGTGAAGAGGCACGTAGGACAAAGCATGGGGAAAGGGTGCAGAACTTCCATGCCCTCTCCCAGTCTGTGACTCTCCCCAGTTCTCCACTTGCTCACCAACCAGGAAGCTCTCCGAACCCTGTCCTTTTGGGTTTTTATGGAGGCTTCTTACATAGGCATGACTGATTAGACCATCATCCATGGTGACTGAACTCAATCTCTAGCCCCTTCTTCCTCCCCAGAGGTCAGTAGGTGGGACTGAGTTCCAACCCTCTAATTACATGGTTGGCTGCGTTGACACCCAGCCCCGTCCTTAGATTCCAAAAGTCACCTCATTAACATAACAAAAGACACCTTGAAGGCCCTCCATTACAGGGAAACTCCAAGGGTTTGAGTAACTCTGTGCCAGAACTGAAGGCCAAATACATATTTATTACAAATCACAATCCCACAGTCTCTAAGTACAGTAAGGTTGCACTGTGTGTCTCATATGCCTGTGATCCAATAGTTGATGGAAGCGCTGAACACAGCAAGACCAAGGTGCGAATACTCTCTAACCACTGTGGACATCATCCTGGGCAGTTGACTGGTTCACTCATTCATTCATTTATTCATTCAGTCAATAAAGATCATTGAGCACCTACTGCATGCCAAAAATGGAGTCACTATTCTATGTTCTGATTCCGATGGTGCAGTCAACTGAGGGAGCCCTGAGGACGGGATGACTGCACAGGAAGGCACAATGACCCACCTCTACATCCTTAGCACCGTCACATGGCCAGCAATAAACACTGTCAAATGCCTACTCCTCCCACCTTTCTGGAATTATATTACAGGTTTCTTCTGGCCTCAGGATGATTCTTCAATGGGGAGTCAATCACCAAGAAGGGATGCCTCCATATTTCTTCAAACTACTAATTCTACTGAAATTTTCCCATGTCATGGAACATTTTTTTCCCTAAAGTCCAGCCTCCCACAAGGAGCTAAGACTGCATCTGTGAAGGGCATCTTGGTGATGCTCTCTGACAGTGACAGGCAACTCACAGCCGGTGGGTTTCCCTGAGACCTGTTCTTTCCAATTCATTCCTAAAGTTTCTGGGGCCTAGGAGACACTCATATGCCCTGGCTTAATCCTTCCTTCCTCTTTGCCCCTCCAAGGAAATCAATCCCCAGAGAAACCACCCCAGAAGCAAAGACAACCCCGCTTGACATTCTACTGCACCTGCATGGAAGGATCTTAAATAAATTGTGTTGTAAAAGAAATTTTTGTTAAGTGACTCCTATTTTCACATTTACAACCTCCATGCTATGAATCGAAGTTGTGTTCTAATTGCAAATATCTGAACCTTTGGAGAGAACAGAATTACAAATACAGAAAGAATTCTTCAATCTTACATTTTAAGCAGAAAAGACATTCCTCAATATAAAGTAGCAATAGTACTCAAAATAATAATACTTCTGTGCTCTGTTCAAAATGTGGCATCAATTTGAAAACACAGGAACTAGAAATATAGAATGGAGCCAGAAATTTAGAATATGATTGTCTAGAAGTGGGTCCTTTCCATAATTAGACCTTCCCGAAGCTCTATCAATTTGGCAAAGCTTTTGTCTCCCATTACCAGCATGAAATTTGTAATTGCACATTCAGTGTGGGGTTTTTAATGCCTTCTGATTCCTTACTCTCATTCTTTTGCTGATGTATTTCCTCAGCCCCTCTTCTGTATCTGTTATACTTTCCTTCATGGGAAATGACACCACATAAAGCTAAGAGCGGAAATGACAAATCAAGCTGGATGACATATATGCAAACTGTCATACAGCAAGTATAAGCCATCACCATTAATGTTTCCTGTTAGTGGCAGAGGTGGTTCACAGGCAGGCCACTGCCACAAAGCTGGCTCATGCCGACCACAAAAAGCACACGGGAGCCTGTTAGTCAAATCTCTTCCCAACCTAATCTGTTGTTTACTTAGTGACAGGCAGCGTCCTCAGTACGAGCTGAAAGAGCCACCAACAGTCATTGCTGAGTTTGGCAAAAGCTACCTGAGGGGAGATGAACCTCTCCCTCCTGTCAAAAATTCCACTGTACCTCATCTTCTAAAGGAGACAAGAATACATGTGGCAGGAGCAGGCTGATGTGTCACATGGCAAAAACAGGTGTGGCATGAAAAGTCTCAATATACCAGGCTGGCAAATGGGCACATGGCGTGGGGAATACTGGGGCGTGAGGCATGTACATCTCCCTCACTGACATGGACCACATCTGTTTGTCCCAAAGTCAAGGTCAGCAGTGCTGCTTCTGTCCTCTCTCTTAAATCAGGGCTCAGCCTCAGCTAGTGACATCTGGGGCCGGCTAATTCCCTGGTGGGGTCTGTCATGTCCACCGCAAGATGTTCCGCAGAGCCCCTGGTCTCTACTCACTGGATGCCAGTGGCTCTACCCGAAACAGAAATGTTTCCAGACACTGCCAAGTATTTCTCAGAGGGCAGTTACCCCCAGTGGGAATCCACTGCCTTAAATCAACCTTTTCTTCTCTAAGTTTTCCCTGGCTACTGGGAGGTTCTGCTGGCCAGTGGCTACACACCGGAGTCATCTGGGAAGCTCTGAGAATACCAAGGCCCAGCTGAGGCTCTGATCTGACAGTCAGAGGTGTGTGGTGGGCACGGGAGCTTTACAATCTCTCCAGGGAATTCCAGAATGCAGCCAACTGCTGCAGGCAGTGGGGACACAAAATGTGTGATACAGTGACAGGGACACAACCAGAGCCATTTAATGAAAATTATACAGAGGGCAGTTTGATGGATGGAGAGGAGCCTGGAGGGGCCACACGTGACCTGGGAAGAGGTGGACACTCTGCACCCAGCTGAGGCAGAGACGAAAATGGCACCGAGGTGAGGAGAGGGGATTCAGGGCCGATTCCAAGACTTCCAGCTCAGAGCCCTCAGAGGTGGTGAGTGCCGTCAGGAACATTTGGGGAGAAGAGCTGACGGGTTCACTCCCTAGGGCTGCCATAACAACGTACTACAGACTGGGGAGCTTTAAGCAACAGAAATCATTCTGGTAGAGTTCCGGAGGTTCCAAGTCTGAGGTCTTTGTGTTGGGAGGGCCGTGCCCTTTCTGAGGGCTCTAGGGGCGCATCGCTCCTTGCGTCTTCCAGCTGCTGGGGGCTACCGGCTTGTAGACACACCAGTCCAGCCTCTGCCTTTGTCATCACACACAGTCCCCGTGTGTCTGTCTTTTCTTATAAGGACACAGGTCATGCTGGCCTGGGGCCCACACTAACTGAGTATGACCTCCCCGTAACCTGATCACATCTACCAAGACCGTGTTTCCAAATAGGGGCACATTCACAGGGACCAGGCCTTAAGGCTTCAACCCACTTTTCTGGGGACACAATTCAATCTACAATGGGTGATGAGGAGTCAGAGACGACAGAAACTATCAGGCTTGCCAGCCGCAGGGACCAAGGGAGATGGCACCGAGGGGAGACCTTGAGGGGGCCACCCAAGGCAGGGGGCCTCTGGTGGAGAACTCTGGGACAAGGCCCAGGTCGCTGGCACACACCCAGGACAGGGCGCTGTTACAGAGGAGGATGTGGTCCACGGTCGAGGCAGCCAGAAGGCGACCACTCGGCAAAGGCCACTGAACTAGAGAATTCCAGTGTCCTGAGTGCCTGTAGAAAGACTAGGATGGAGACCAGTCTGCAGAGGGGCTGGGAAGCAAAGACGAGCGCCAAGGACAGCGCGCTCTCTGGAGGAAGGTGACAGTGAGGGGAAGGCGAGGAAGGTGGAGACAGAAGTGACAGCAGAGGAAGCGAGTCCCAGGGTGCCTCAGGCACAGCTGATGGAGGTTCAAGAAGATGCGAGTGCAGGCGGCTGAGTGACAAAGGTGGATGACTTCTGGGCCCCTGCCTCCGGGGATGCCCTCTGCAGCCGGAGGGAGGAGAGAGGAGGTGGAGGGAAGAGGAGCGCTTACCCAGGATTTCAGGAACTCCAGCCTGGGAGAGCACACAGGGCCAGAGGGAGGCTGGCGTGGGAAAATGGCCCATGGGTCCTTGCTGTGGCCCCTGCCACAGCGCTAAGGGGCGGTGCCGCAGCCCCGTGTCACAGGCGACGCAGGGGAAGGAGTGCCAGCCGTGGTCTCCGTGAGGTGGCAGCTGGCGCCGGGTCCACGCTGCTTGGGGATTCGTGTGGCTACGTCTCCGGAGGGTCAGAGACACGAGGTACACAATCAACATCGCCTCATCCTCGTGTGCGTCCTCGATGGAACCACACTTAGAGTCACGACAGAGACAAGGACCATCAGATGGGTTTTCAAACTGGTTTTGGTTAAAAAGGAAGGTTCTGCCTCTTCCCGGACACACGAGGCATCTACCAGGAGGCGGACACTGTTCCACTGACGTGTGCTTCCTCGGTAATTACCCGTCGGGGGGCTCAGATCCCTCATGAGGGTGGCACACCTCAGTGAGCTCATCTGTGGGGGCTGCCAGTTCACTTGAGCACCAAGCATGTCCCAGCCCCTGACCCAGGCCAGGCCTTCCAGACCCTTCTGTTTGCTGCTCACCTGCAGCTACTGGGATTGCAGTCAGGGCTTCGGAGCAGCATCTACTGAGTTGGCCAGAAACCACCAGGGCCAGAGAATCCTCTCACCCAGACAGGTGGTGGCTCAACCTCAAGGCTGGGTGAAGCCGGGGTGCTCCAAGGGGGGGTTTCCTTACATTATTCACCAAAACCCCAACCCGTGCTGCCTCCTCACTCCTCTTCCCCTCCTGAAAGGCACAGTCCCAAGCCCGCCTCCTTCAGGAAGCGTCCTTGGTTGACTCCACCCATTGTCCTCTTATTCGGATGCTAGCCACCCCCATCTCTTGGTCATCAATGCAAGCCTCTCCAAACACAGCTGTCTGCGCTGGAAGGACACCTCCTGCTTTTCCCTGCCTCCCATACAGATGGGAGACAAAGACTCATGCCAACCCTAACCTTCAATGTCATGCCCCAAGGAGACAAGTCTCATTATCTTTGGCCTGTTTTGCTGAAGGAAGCCAGACATTTTCAAATCCAAGGTTAAATCAGAAGACACGTGGGCTGTGAAAATTCTCACAACCAAAGCTGGAAAGCGGACAAGCCTGGCAGGGTAGCGATAGAGATGATGTGACCCCTTTACCCTCCGAGAACTCCAGGGGCATTAAGGCAGCCTTACTGTTGCCTCAGTGGAGTCGCTGTCACCTTTCCCTCAAATGCAGTCAATGTGTGACTCTGGGTTTTTAGCTGCTGGGCTGTTGGATGAAGGCGCTTTGTCAGGCAGGCACATAGGCCTCCTGCACCTCTTGGGGACCTGGACCCCTGCAAGCCCACCCCCAACAGTGCTCACTTCCCATGGATCTGAGCAGCAGGAAGCATAAGCGGCCTGGGCCCGTTATATTTTCCCAGCCTTTGTACACGCTCCTCTGCAACTATCACCAAGTCATCACAAAAACAGTGTAAGCCCCGGCTGCCAGGGACACTTGGCTAGGTCCCTTCAAGAGCTGCATCCATGCGCTATAGGTGAGAGAGCTGGTGGAGGTGGACCCAGGCACCAGGCTCGGCACGGTGTCCAGAGGGCCCACCGCACCCACGAGATGTGACAGTAGCTCAGGAGGTGAGGAGAGAGGCCGACACTCAGGGGTCAGGGTCTCCTCCACACCGACAATGCTGCATGCCCCTCATTTTCCCCTTGTGATGGCAGCGGGCGGTGGGCATAGCCTCCCCCTGTGTGGATGGAGAAAGCCAAAGGGACGTGGCCAAGGCTGAGCTGAGCCTTGACTCAGGCCATGCGATGCCAAAGCCAGGAAGTCAGGAGTCAGGTAACGGCCGAAGCTACGCAAGGGCCCAGGTGACTAGGTGACTGGCTGCACCAGCTGCTTAACCTAGAGACTCGGTCACCACCAAAGGCGTGATCAGAAAGGCTTTTCCACAACCTGCTACACTGTCTCCAAACACGGTAGCCTGGAGCTCACCTATTCGCCCTCCCAAACCTCGGGAAAAACACAGGGCTGCAGGCCTCCCCGGCCCAATACGGTTTTCCTGCTTGGATCCTTGCCCACCACCGCTTCCAGCCCAGCTCTCCTGCTCTCTAACCTCCTGCGGCCACCTGACCTTCCGGGGCCTCCACTTCGCCATGCATTAAAAGGGATCACAGAGAACTCCCGTCCTCAGGCTAGAGTGAGGGCAGTGAGACAGTCCATGTGCAGCTCCCCCGCAGCACCTCCTGTGTGCTCCTTACACCGTCATACAGGTTCCAGGAGGAGGTAGAGAGAGGAAGGAATCGCTGGTGATTCTACATCCTTCCAGACCTTTCCCTGTCCCTGAGAGGTTTGCTTCTGAGCCCTTATGTGGCCTGACTGGATTTCCAAAGACACTCTCCACCCCTGACACCCCCCGAGACCTCCCTAAGTAGATACAGCCTGGATGCAACGCCTGCAAACAAATAAATGGAATGACGATGAATAAAGCCAGGGGATTAACCAAGATGTGCCTCCGAGGACACTCTTTAACAAATTGCCAAAATTGGTTGCCGGAATCTGGAGGATGTTGCTAACACCTGGGTCCTCAAGACCAAATTAGATTTGCTCTGGGTATTAACAACAACAAAAAGACATAGCGCCCTGCCCTGGGAAGGGCTTCTAGCTTGGTTTAATACTCTGACGTTATTGTATTGAAATTCTTAATCTGACTGTTGAACTTGTGTTTGGAAGGGAAGCCAATGGGATGATGGGGCATGCGCATGAGCAGAGCTCAAGGTGGGCTCAAGGTGGGCCCCTCGCCACCCTACCGGCAGATGGCACTCATGCTGCCCTGTGGGCCCGTGAGGCCTGGGAACTTCAGCGGGACTCAGAGTCTGTACAACGTAAGCACACTGTGTCTACCACTGAGTAAGCGCTGGCTCACCCCTCGCCAGTCATGAGGACTTTGCTGGCTCCCACCTGCGCCTCTGTTTTCTCACCTGTCAGAAGACCGGACAAGGTGCTTTGTGAGGCTGGTTCTGGCTCTCAGGTCCTCTGGGCAGGATGGTTGTAAGGCATAAAAGAGAAGCACATAAGGAGCTCCCACCCCCACTCCCCATCACCTTTCTTGCTGGCCTGAGTCACCCACTGTGCAGGTCAAATGATTCTCCACTTTCTCCAACGGATGTCTGAACACCCTCGGGTGGATTCCACTGGGCTCCAGGTATTCTTGCAGCAAGATGCCAGAAACTTCCTTTTGAAGAATGTGTTAAATTAGGTTGTTCTTAGCTTCGATCTAACAGTGCCCTTTAACCTCTCAAAGCAGTTACCCTAAACTTACCTTCATATGCTCAAGGCACAAGGGAAATGGAAACCCATAAAACCACTACAAATACATTTTATAGTAAAATTTAGACCCTTGTTAGCCACTTGGAAATATATTTTAGAAACAAAGTGGATCAACCTTAGTGCTACTCAACAGAACATACAAAAATCGAATTTCACATTCTAATGTTTTGTTATTTCCAAACAGAAACCTGGTTGAAGAGAGTTTAAGATTGGTTAAGATCTTTTCATGGATTGAGGATTATAATTTTTAGTACAATGGAAACAGTACATGTACCTTTTACAATTTAAAAAATAGGCTACTGATAGGCTAGGCTAGGCAGAATCTGCTATTTGTCAGCCCCGATCTGCCACAGTGGATTGAGGTGATGTGGGTGAGCACGTGGCGGTCACCTTCCTCTCCCACTGCTCTAGGTGTGACCTTCCTGAAACTGCCTACTCAGATGAAGGACGGTGAACACCCTAGACAAGCAGTCTCACGCCAAGTGACCCTGAAATCCACCAACACCTGAAAACCACTGATTTACAGAAGAATAGGATTATCCAGTATGTAGCTGGACAGAACATTTGAGATTTACTTCCTGATGGTACAATGCCTGCCTGCTCTTGCTAGTTCAGGGAAACGCCCAGGACTTGTGAACATATAACTCAAAAACCCATGGATGAACATCTACAGAAAACCACTGCCCTGTTGGGTCAGCCACCGATTGGACCAGGGTTGGTATATGAATCACACAAAAATGTGTGCCAATTTCATTTAGCGTACTGCTGTGAGAATCTACACTAAAAAGGACAAAAAAAATGCACATGCTTTTAAATATATTCACATTTACTCATGTGCATTATTTTATTAAATTGCCTCTTCTATATATTTTCTGGGATGGAAACTAGAAGTAGGACGAACTCATGGAGGTCCTTTATCCCACTAAAATAGTGAACTTTGAACTCTGGAAACCCTGAGATAACCATCCCTGCAGGTGAGACATACAATGTCCTAGCGTGCAAAAAGGGCAACCAGTGAGTACATCTCATGGAACTCTACTAATATTATTTTACATTATTCAGTCGCACACAATGTCTTCATACTGGGTAATATGCAACTTCAGAGCATCTCAGAGGAAAGAGCAAAATCTGAGGAATGACCTCAGTATGGTCTCCCATCTCAGGAACGGGCATGGGAACTGAGGCCAGCCACCTGCAGGTGTGCACAGCCGGAGCTGTGACTTCCGCAACTGTGCTTGCCATGGACAAAAGTGACAGTTTATGATTTTGCTGGAAATGTAACATCTGGTCCACACCCAAGCAATGTACAGCAGGATGCTGAAAGAACTTTTGGATACAACTGTACAACTGCTGCAGGTAATCACTGTGATGTCAGAGAGAAGCTGGGGACAGAGAGAGAAAGTGTTGTCAACATCTAAGGCAGAGAGGACAGAATTTTGTCACTGAAAAATGCTAGAAGGGAATTTTCAACAGATGATTTATGAACATCCCTAACAGGAAACTGATTTCTAGAAGCCAGCATAGGCTCTAGAAGGACAAGTAATACCAAAGTAACCTGATTTCACTTTCTATTTAAACATTTCTGAACTTAACATGTTTAAAGAACAGTAAATTAGAGAAAGTTGTTTTCTCCCCATGAACGTTTTATGAATCAATTTTATTCAAACTCTTCTCCTGCATCTTCAGCATTGTTTGTTCAACCCATCAGAATCTTTCTCATCAGTAGAGCACCATTTGGAGTCACCTATGAGTCTCCCAGAGCCCACTGTCATTGTGTCCTTCTGAAAAATCTGTGGGTGATGCTGAGATTCACACAGCGAATGACAAGTACCCACTGACAGATCTCATAACTTTATGTAGGGCAGGTAGAGTCCCTCCTAAATTATGCATTAACAATTCTTACATCAGTGGCACACTGTTTTGCTAAAACAAACTTTTTTTTTTTGTAAAGATAGGATCACTAGACCAGGTGAATGTCATCTTCTGTGCCGACTTAACAAGCCATTTGATAAACCCCACCCCCACGTTTTTGGAAATAAGGCAGTGTGATGTCAGCAACATGCCAGAACACTTTAGAACTCTGTGTTTGTTCTGTGCTTCCAATCAACAATCTGAGGTCACTTAATCATAAAGTCAGGTGTAATCAGAATGGGCTAATGTGCTCTCAAAGTGGTTACTAGACAATGGCATCAGTTCAGAGAGGAAGGTATCTAGTGCAAGGCCATTGGGCTTTGCCCTTGGTCCAATGTCATGGAAATGGCAATGTCACCGAGGCCCTTGAGAGGATGGGCCACTTCCCCTCCTAGGCATTAAGATGAAGTCACTGGACTTGGCCTAGAATTTCTCCACAGAAACTACAATGAGAAGAATTTTGCTCAAGTCCTCCCTGATTTTTCTCATCCTGCTTAAAATAAATGTTATACACACACTGAATTCTAAAGCAGGAGGAAAATTTTAAAGCCATCTAGCTCTACTCTCCTTTTCCAGTCTGTAACTGGGAAAGACAGGACTAAATATCTTGATTCACAGCCAAACATGCTTTTGTTTCACTCGATGCATAGTTATCCAAGTAAATATTCTGTTAGGATAAGGCCCAAATGCCCGAGCTGCAATGCACACACTGGACAGAGATAATTTTTCCTGAAATACACATCTTTTTGACAACACATTCATGTATTTTACAAAATACCTTTTAAAAGTAATATCATATTGGGCCAAGACAGAATGTAATCGAGAAGACAAGAAAATCAATGCTTGTTAATGTCAATTTATCTTTTTAATGAAAAGCCACTGATAGACCATGCCATGGATTAAGTGAGCGAATGCATGCCATGGGCTTTGCACAAGAGCTAGGAACACTGAATAAAAAGCAACTGTTATGATTAATAGATGAGACCATAGTGGGGTTTGACCACAGAGGAGACCACGAAGGCAATAAAGCTCCAGGATGGAGTTTGTCAAGTAGCTCTGGCCAGAGCATAAGGGATGGATAATGGTTATCTGCTCCCCCCACTCTCAGGGGCAAACCCAGGTTAGGGGGCAATTCCCAACTCCCAAGCTGGGACTCCCACTCATTCTTGCCCACTCAGGAAAGCAGATCAAAGTGCAAAGGAATGACGGTGGTGTTTAAGAATGGATGGGTGCACTTAGAAAAATAAAACAGAAATCAGTGTATATCTTCATGCTTTATTATTAGCAACAAAGTGGAGCTTCTCACCAATGACTGCAGCACACACGTGTGATATGTCTCACAGCCAAGAATAGCTGCTTTGGGGGAATATGGAATGATTCAAAGCACTTAAAGTGATCAAGTATTGAAAGAATCCGAGCTGCTGCTGGTGTATTGCCAATGTCGGCGGTAACAGAGAAAGACAAGCCAGTTCTGATTTAGGCTAATTCTTCATATCCCAAAACTAAAGATGAGTTTGTAGCTCTTATTTAAGTGCCTAATCCTAGGGGATGGAAGATAAAGGATAAATTGAGCACAGCACTATCAAACTCAGATGTATTTAGAAAATTTAAACATTTTTCGAATTGGCCATCCTGATCATTAGCTTGTTTAAAATGTCAAAAATCCTATTTGAAGGATTTGTTATGTAACCTTTTCTGCTGCTCTGTCAGTTTCATGGGCGAAAGTGACAGGCAGTTAGTCATATTCACACCAAATAGTTTATCAGTCAATATGTTAGTTATCCAGTATATTTACTTGCTTTTAAAAAGTAATCTGACTATTGTCCACTAATTACTGCTAACCCTAGTGGTAGGATTAGAAAGAAAGAAGATATGAATTTCAAACCTACTAACCCCATGCTTGTTTTAATACATTTGATGGGGGCAAAGACAGAAGTTATTTCACACTTTAAACCATCATCATTAAATATGATTCTTTTTGTCATTGTGAATAAAAGCAACCAATGAATATGTTTGCTTCAATGCATCTTAGGCTGCCCTCAGCTTTCTCAACCTAAAACCTCTGCACAGAATTGTAATTTTGGGGCGTTTCAGCCAGAACATTTCCATTCCCTTCTCTCTGCCCTCCTCCCGCCTCACTCATCAAAATTCTAGATATCTTCTTATTTCTTGATTTAAAAAAAAAAACATATTAAAGCTCACAGTCAGAAATACACCGAAGGGGACAGATGAAGGCCAATTCTTTCTTTTTGTACTTATAATTTACTGCTAGCAACACCTAAAACCAGTACTAAACCTTTTAACTCTTACTTGATAACTCACTTGTTTACTTGACATTTATTTTCCAAGCTCCAGCCCCATGCCAGGTACTGTGGGGCTGAAAAGAGAATGGAGATGCTTCCTCCTTTGAGCAGCTACGGCGCTCTTGGGAGCAGAGGGCACAGTCATTACTATTCTGCAAACACCTGCCTACCCACTCACAGGGGTGGGGACGTGGGGGACGGGGAGGGCGCTCTCACGGCAGCTGGAGTCACCGAGTCCGCATCTCACTGGAATGGACAGTGCTTGGACGGAGGCTCCCCGCCCCACCCATTCCCGGTTGCAGGCCCAGCTGCTGGCCCTACTGCAGCTGCTATGGGTGGTGCTGGCTGGCTGGCCAACAAGAGGGATCTGGTCCTCAGCTTCCCTGATGCACACAACTCACAGGAGGACAGGCAGAGCCCTGGGGCAGACACGGAGTGGAGCTGAACTCAGCCGATCAGGGCTGGGGGCCATGGGGTGTTCTCTGTGACAATTTTAGGATCTCACAGTTTTCCTCATGAGTCCCAGACCTCGCTGTAAAAACTAGGAGTTTAAGATTTTCCCCAACTCCACTTGGAAAGCAAGTTAGTTACTCAGGTCCTCTATGTTTCAGATGGTCATCTGCAGAGCTGGCTAATATTTAGTCTACACACTTTAAGGTGCCTGGGAAGATTAAACAAGAATGTAGCAAAGTGGTGAGAGCAGTTCCTGACTAGTATGGTAAGTATGAAATAAATGTTGGTATAGATAAAAGCTAGTCATTTAATGTGCCCTTTTAGAAGTCATCATTAGGCAAGACTTCCTCCAAGTCAGAGCATCGTTACCAGCACTCTGCCTGCCCATCAAGCACTCTCACTGAGTTTCAAATCAAGGGCAAGAAGTTTTGGTTTCAGGGGTTTGCGTAACTCCAGTTTCACTCAACTTTTAACTTGCATAGTGAAATGTGTAAGTACATGATCACTGCTACAAGGGACAAATGCTCAACGAGACTACGTATTAGCCCCCAGCTCAGCGAGGTAATGAACAGGGCAGCAGCTTACAGGCGTGCCAAAGCTGACTCGGAAACACACGCAAGATGGTACTGAGGATAACGGGCTCTTCAGCACAGATCTTATGCCACCTGTTGAGGTGGAACGAGCGAACAAACAAAACGTGTTGAACCATTGTTTTGTGATCTGCCAAGTCTGAATGAGACACGTCTTGGGCTTGCAACCAGCAGCAGTGGGCACTTTAAGTCTCTGAAATAGGTGTCCAATCTGGGGCTTCACTATCATACCCCTGACATGCATTTTAATCAGAAAAATGGATTAATGGGAACAGTTTATGGACTGTGGTTTTAATGCTAAGGTGGGCTTACCATACTAGCAAACAGAACCCAGACCTTAATTTAAGGAAGAACTAAATCCACACAGTCTCAGGCATTTAAAACCTGCGTGTGTCCAGGTACCTGAGCTACTTTGTAGAGGTGAATGAATGAGTTCTAACCCTAGTTTCTATCCAAGAAAGTCCATGGGCATAAATAACTTCCCATTTTTACAATGTAAAGATTTATCATGTTCTAGCTGTTCCGAGTTTATAATCAAGAGAAACAAAGATGCAATTTTGTATTTTTTTTTTAAAAAGCGCATTAGAGACATTGTAATAAAGACATTCTACATTTTCATTTCACACCTCAAGCACACTACCATCAGTATCTACTCAATACTCAATATAAACCTAAAATTCAATTAACATTCATTTTCTAGCTCCAAAGGGTGGTATAAAATTCACTTTCATGAACCATATAGACTACACTGTGAGTATACATGACAAATACACAAACTGCCTCCAATGAGTCATGTGAAACTTCAATTCAGAAGCAGTTTTGCAGGTCTTCATGGCTGCTTGGTAACACGTACATTATTCTTCAGCTATAAAATTCACACATTTAAAAAACGAACTGAGCTAAAGTGTGCCCACAAGGAACTAAATCAATGCCCTTCCCTGCATAAAAATCAGCTAGTTAGAGCAGGAAGGAAAATGTAGTTTTCCGATTGGTGAACGGAGGAGTCCATGCCCAATACTGTCATTTCATTGTATGGAACTCCTGGCTGAATTTGCAACATAAAAATCAAAGTTTACCATGCAAACATGTAGCTACACACCCAGGGAGAGTGCCAGTGGAGTAAACTGAAGACTTGACAAAAATACATGCCACCCAAATGGTATTAAAGTGGGAGACTGGCTTTGGGGACGCAAGTATGTCCACGGCCCTTCAAGCAGGGCCTGGACGCCATGAAGTTTTTGCTGCCCTTTCTAAACAGCGATTCCTCCTTTCCTTGGCTATGCCTCATGCAGGGGGTGGAAGGCTCCCGGCTCTTGCAGAACTCCCCGGCCCGCCGCACTTGAGAATTGTGGGCACGCAGCTCGGCGCGAGGGGAGTGGCCGAGTCCCCGACAGAAAGGGGCTGCCACGCAGACAAGAGGCGGCCGCACAGAAGGCCTGCCACCCGGGGTGCTGTGGTGACCGGAGGGCCACCCTATTCATCCCTTTCCCCGGCACAGAAAGCAGCCGTGCCGGAGGCCCTCAGAGCGCCACCCTCCCCTCTTTATCATCATTCATATCTCAGCTATGACAGGCCCAGGAGACTCCGAGGGGAAATGGGCCTCAAATTAGCATATTCTCCCTCCACACAATGGAGGCTTTTAAGCTTCTGCTTTTTAAAAGCAGGGGAGAGGGGAGCGGGGGCGAGGCGAGGCTGCTCTTAGCAACAGTGTCTGAAATTTAATGATTTGCCTTCTTCAAGGCAGCCTGCGTGCTTTTCAATTTTCTTAAAGTAAGCAAGCCTCTTCTCGAATGGCCTCAAAACTGACTAGAAAATATTTATTGGTCCACTGAGGAATAAACATCCTCCCTCTTGTCATTAAATTGCAATTAAACTCCTTGATTACAAAAAATAATTACAACCCCTCAACTCTTCCTCCAGTCCTGCTATGGAGCGTGACATCTCCCTGCCTCCTGGAGAAATGGACACAATGAAGAAATGCAGTTCCTGTACATACTAACAGGGAGGCCTCAGAGGGGACACCACGCCATGGGCCGTTCATACGCTTCCAATTTCCGGTAATGGAAAGGGGGGAAGCTACACGGCAACACGATGCCTTGATTACTCTTGACACTTAACCATGGGTTGGTTGCAAGCAATTGCTTCACGTTGCCTTTTCTCAGAGGCTGCCCCTGTCACCTTTGTTGCCGCTAAAGGAGAGTCCTAAAGCTGCAACAGGCATGGGATGGCAAACCAGACTGGAACAATGGGAAGGCCATAAAGACAACATCAATCTAGTCAATCTCTTAAGAGGCCAGCAAAAGCCATGGTTTGTGTTCCATGCCACTAAATATTAATTCTCCAAAAGATCACGCCTCAATTCGAGAGGGAGAACTTAAGATGCCTCTGGCTCCCCGTGAACTCCATGAAATGGCTTTGCCCTTTGACAATAACTCAAAGCCATCGGGTGCCCTTACTCACCAAGGTCCGGCTCCTTCACTGGGGCCCAGGAGACCCTGAGAGCCAGTACTCTGCCTGCCGAGAGGGACTGGGCACCTGCCTTGGCTGGGCCGGGCCCTGGAGGGCAGCCAGGCATTCCGTCTCCTCCCTTCTCCGAGGGGGCATGGAAAGTGGTGTCGGGGGCCATGGCTTTGTCTCCCAACCAGGCCCCCACAGGGCTCCTGTAGCCTCCTGCCTGCAGTAGGCCCCTGCCCCTGGCCTGTGTCCCCCGCACTGGGGACAAAGTCCACCCTTGTGTGTGTGTGATCAGTCCCCAGTCACCGATCCCAAGCCAGCCTCTAGCTCACTGTTTTCTTAAATTTAGCCCCAAGCCCTAGACCCCAACTCCATCTTGCTTTGTCCCCTACAGATACACACGAGTGGAACAGAACAGAGAGCCCAGAAATAGACCCACACAAATACAGTCAATGTTTGACAAAGGTAATTTCATGGAAAGAGAATATTCTTTCCGATAAATGGTGCTGGAAGAAGTGGACATCCATTGGCAGCACATGAACTTAGTCACATACCTCACATAGAAATTAACTCAGAATGGCCCACAGACCAAAATGGAAAATGGAAAAGTGTAACACTCCTAGAGGAAGATGTAGGGGCGACTCTGGGTTTGGCCATGGGTGTTCAGGCACGACACCGAAAGCGGGCTCCACGAATGAAAACATCGCCAAGGTAGATTTATTCAAACGGCAGCTTCAGAAGTGTGTGATATTTGGTTTGAGAGATTCTAACGACAACCAGTTCATCTAGCTAATGAGTTCAAGTGAAACACCTCATTGTGGATGATGCCCCTGCAGGGCTGCAGTCCTGTCTTCGGTGGGGACTACCTGGCTGAGCATCACGCCAGCCCCCCGGCAGGCTCCGTGCCATTCCTCCCCTGTTGACCCTGCAGCGACCTGGCTCTCTGAAGCCACAGTGTTCCCTGCTCGCATGTGCTGTGCTCATGTTTGAGGACTCTGGGATGGCTGGGGCCACGTCTGAGGCTTCCCAGTGTCCCCCTGGCCCTCACGTGTTGCCTGGTGCATGGTAGGTGCACAATAAATACTTTGAAACAAAACAAAATGCTGACACATATTCAGAGGACATGTGCTGTGCTCTACTTCCAGTCAAGCACCACCCAGAACACCTGCCCAGGTAAGAAGGAACTCCTCCTCCTGCCGGCACCCTCTCCCAGTGCTCTGCTATGCCTGTGCTCCTTGCAGTCCATCTGGGGAAACCTGAGGTGAAATTAGGGCCCCATCCCTCTCACATCAAGGTGCCCTTTCTAATAGAGCCAAACAGCTCCTACAGCTCAAAACCTCTCAGGTCTACATTTTAGGCCATTTCTTTTCTAAGCTCCAGGGGCTCATTTACAGCACACACCCACACTTGTGTATGTGTATTACATGCATATGGGTTTAGACACACGGTTGCAAATATGTACATATATACATATGTGCACATATATGAGGGGAAGGATGCTGGGGATAGGGAAGATTAATTCAGCTTAGAATATTTCAAATTTAGAAGGATGTAACATATTTCATGAAAGTATGTGGATGTACACATGCATGCGTGCATACATGTTTATCATAGTGCACAGATGTACACAAATCTACATTCACGCATATCTATATACATGCGCAAACACTTCACACAGACATGCACACATGGATGCACGTGCATAGATGTACATGCACAGAAATGTACACATGGTGCACCCACACGTACACACACACATATATATACTTGCACTTAAGTATTTCATATCCTTCTAAAGTCAAAATGTGCTAAGTTGAATTCATCTTCTTCCACCCCCATCTGAAGCCTCCCTCATCCTTCCCACTGTTCTTCCTCCTGTCAAAATTACCACTATCATCCCAACAACTTACATTGTTCAGAAATTCAGAATTCCAGCTCCTCCATTTACCAGCTAAGTCACTTTGGGAAGTTATTTAACTTCTACCTCTCTGGATAGCCATGTCTCCATCCGTATAATGGTCATACTATATTCCCACATTGTCATATTATTCAAAACAGTCATTCGAATTCTATAAAGTCCCTTTCTATACCACACACTCTCTCTAAAATACATATTAGTTGGCTATGATGTCTCCACACTGGATTAGTTATGGGGTGGGGGGATGTGGGTGTCAGTAGTTCAAGCCCACCCTTGCCCTTTTACCAATTTCTCCTGGTCTCAGGCTCGGATAGTAGCGACGGCTGGCTGGTTGGTTACTGACGTCTACAGTCTGCCATCTCAATCCCAGTCCAAGGCTTCTCTGTCTAAAACCAACACCTTCACTGAGTAGTCCCCACAATCTACAATGGTACCCTGCCTTCTAGAGAGAGTGGCTCAAAGCCTCTGCTTCTTGGACCAGTTTCCTCCCCACTCTTCCCTCTCCCCTTTGGCTTGCTCTAATTCCATTCATTTTCAGGGCATAACTCTAGGGCTACACCGTGTGGGGAATGCTCCCAATGATTTGGTTCTCACCACAACTCAGGTCTATGTACACCCCCACCCCAATTTACCACATTATGACATTACCTTTTTCTCCAAAGCCTCCAAGTGTTTAAGTCTTACACTCCAAAAAGATTTGACCTCTGATTAAATAGGGACCATATGTGTTCATTCTCTGGTGCCATGCCAGATGCCTAGCCTACGTTTAGAAAAATGTGTTCACATTCAATGAGAACTCACTGATTTTTCAAATAATAATTACTAAAATATTTGCAATGCTATGTCCTGTAGCATTTAAAATAAGAGTGTGACTTTTCCGAAAGAAAAAAAAGTAGGCCACATAGTATCACCTTTTTCAAGAAACTGGTAAGCAAACACTATTTCACTACCAAAGAGGAAAAATCTAGCGAAGTATATTATAAACTGTAAATCTGCCCATTCAACATATAACATTGGTAGGGCTCAATATGCAGAAACACTAAGTGGTTTTAATTTTCCACCTACAGTTTGTCAAGCCCAGGGGCCCAAAATGACCTCAATGTTGAACAGGAGGCACATCCATCTGCCAGCAGTAATTGTTTTATTGACCTGATTAAAGAACTATTTCCACTGGTCAAAAAGATCTATCCAGACACACCAGCCTTAGGCACACAATGGCGGTAATTAGAGATGCATGTTTCCCTAATTAAAATGCGAGTCAGTGGGCAGAACATAAAATAATGTATGATTAACATTTATTCAACACATTTCTTTCACTGGTTAGGATGTATGATTAAGCCAAAATCCATTTTTTTCAAAGACAGCTTTATGGAGACATTACTGACATACAGTATAATCCAGACATTTGAAATGTACAATTCAATAGTTTTTAGTTTATTCCTCCCTTTCCACTTGTTCAAGTTCTATGCGGACAACCATCACCACAATCTAATTTTGAACATTTTGGCTGACCCTAAAAGAAACTCTGACCCCATCAGCAGTCATTCCCCATTCCTCCCTACCCGACCCCACTCCCCAACACCGGTTCTAAGCAACCACTAGCTTTCTCTGTCTACGAATTTGCCTGTTCAGGACGTACCGTGTGTACTCCTTTGTAACTGGCTTCTTTCTCTTAGTATATTGTTTTCAGGGGTCATCCATGTTGTGGTATTTACCAGTATTTCCTTTTCTTATGGCATTTGGCTTGTCTCCACTTTTTGGTTGTTATGAATAACAAGGTCATGAACAGTCGCATGCAAGTTTTGATGTGGACACAAGTTTCCGTTTCTCTTGGGTCCATAACCTAAGAGTGGAAGTGCTCGGTCTTATGGTAACTGTATATTTAACCGTTTGAGGAACTGCGGACTGCTTTGGTAAGCAAGTGCACCATTTTGCATTTCCACCTGCCTTGTGTGAGGGCTTCATTTGCCCACATCCTCAGTGATACTTGCTGTGGCCCGTCTTTTTGAGTCTAGCCATCCTAGTGAGTGTGAGGTTTTGATTGGCATTTCCCTAATGATCAATGATGCTAAACATCTTTTCATGTGCTTATGGTCCATTTGCATTTCTCTCTCTTTTTTTTTTGGAGAAATGACTATTAAATCCTTGTCTATTTTTATTTGGGATTGTCTTTTTATTATTGAATGGTAAGACTTTTAAAAACTATATCCTGGGTATAGGTCCCTTAGGTATATGATTTTCAAATAGTTCCCTGCATTCCGTCAAGTTGTCTTTTCACTTTCTTGATGGTGTCCTTTACAGTACAGAAGTTTTTAACTTGGCTAAAGTCCAGTTTATCTGTTTTTTTTCTTCTGTTGCTGGTCCTTTTGGTGCTGCATGTAAGACACCATCATCTAACCCAAAATCATGAGGATTTACTTCCATGATTTCTTCTAACAGTTTTATAGCTTTAGGTTTTACGTTTAGGCCTGTGATCCATTTTGAGTTAATTTTTGTGAATGGTGGGTGACGGGGCCCAACTTCATTCTTTTGCATGTGGATATCCAGTTGTCCCAGAACCATGTGTTGAAAAGAGCATTCTTACCCCCATTTAATTGTCTTGGTACCTATGTTCATCCGTTCAGGAGGCTTTAACAAACCACCAGCGACTGAGGGGTTTAAACAACACACATTTATTTGTCACAGTTCTGGAGACTGGACATCCAATGTCAAGGTGCCAGCAAGTCAGGTGAGGTTCCACTTCCCGGTGCATCAGTGGCTGACTTCTCCCTGGGCCCTCGAATGAGGGAAGGGGTGAAGGAGCTCTCCTGGGTCTCTTTTATAAAGGCACTAATTCCAGTCACCAGGGCTCTGCCCTCATGACCTGATCATCTCCCAAAGGCCCCACCTTCAAATACCATGCTGGGGATTAGGTTTCAACACAGGAATTCGTGAGGCAGGAGCACAAACAATCAGTCTGTAGTAGTACCCTTGTTGAAAAATCACTTGACCACAAATGCTAAGGATCGCCTCTGGGCTCTCAATTCTATTCTGTTGCTTTATATGTTAATTCTTATGCCAGTACCACACTGCCCTGATGGCTGTTTCCCAGACGTCATTTTGATAGAATTCAATTTTTACACAAATGTGGGTTTTATTAAAAGTGACTGGAAAAACCACTTCACATCTGACTGATGTTCATTAGATGGCAAAGGCTTTTAGTGCCTTCATCTTCTGACAGTTAAAAGGTGCTTTCATCGTATACACATCCCATGAAACACAAACATCCCATTTGACAAATTCAACAACTTAGTACAGTTATTTGAACAAATAGCATCAAAAGTATTATTCCAGCTGGATACAATAAAATGATTGCCAAGCCTTGGATACAAAGAGACTCAGAGCCCAGGGAACTGGAGAATGTTATTCTCCAAGTCAATGCTGGGATCTAGAAGAATCTTCAAACTTAGGTAAGACAAAACATTCCACAGCATTTCCCAGCTGTCCACAGCTACAGGTGGTCCCCCCTCAGAACACACCAACATATTTCCTACTGTCTGAACAATCTATGGCTTAGAGTTCTTGAACCATTCTTTACCACGGATTAAACTGAACAGAAGTAAGAAAACAAGAGACAACACATTGCCTTAATATCAAGTAAGACCTAGAAAGCTGGGATATATCTTGCCTCACTTACTTGGGTATCTTCTAACATTTGCCAGAATGTTTCCTTTTCTCCAATGGAAATTTAAGCACCCGAAAGGCTTCCAGCTCTTTCAGTATTTATTTAGGATAGACTGGCATTTTCCATCTCACAGAATTTTCGTTCATTTGTATGAAATGGCCTTCTATCCAACCTATTCCATCAACCGACTCCAAAAACAAAAGGCTTCTTATGGAGGGTAGATTTTATTTTCGATTCGAGAGTAAAGCTGACAGTTAAAGTTCTCTCTCCTCTTATACATTTTTGTATTTATATTCAATTAAAAGTTATTTAGCTTTCAGTATACTACTAGTTATGTTTGTAAATCAAATTTTAGGGTTTCATTTAAATCGTTAACATTCTACCCCATCTACGGGCTGCTTTAGCTTCTTAGGACTGCGTACAGCCAGCAACTTTGCAAAGAAACTTGATCTGCAGGTGTTGGACCTGCGGCCACATGTTCCATAAGGGGAACGTGCCCACACAGAACCCAGGGCAACCTCCAGTCAACGACCTTCCCTGCGCCTTTTCTTGGAAACTTCCCTCTCCCCATGCGGGAAGCTGGGTCCTTCTAAAGATTCTTCTCAAGCCATCAGGGACTGTGTCCAAAGTGGTGGGCTCTTGGTCTTGCAGAGAATGGGTGGGGTATCCTATTCCACAGAACAGAATGCCCAAAACTCTGCCTTCCTTTCTCCCCTTTCCTTCCTCCGCCGTTTGGCTGCCTTCCTGAAACATCTAAACCTCTGGGTTTTCCACCTGTTTTCCACCTGAGCACATGTTGCATTTATTTCCTCTATGGAATTCTGAATTTCCACACATCTACCACATCTCTCGGTCACTCCAGAATTTCTAGACTCCTTTATCCACTTCTGACCTGTGTTCCTGGCCACTATTATCCATGTTCCTAGGCCATCCTTGAATCAAAAAAAAAAATCCCCCAAAAACCAAAAAACCAGACTCTTTCAAAATCCAGTAGTCACGAAAAGGCATCTCCTACACTCACTGCAGACTCAGGTTTGTTTTCTTGTTCCATATAGTGGTGTGGAAGGAAACCCATCCGGACCAGCCTGAGCACATACAGGCTTCTTGCCTCTCCCCATGACCTTTTTTTTTTTTAACACTAACATTTTCTTCCTTGACTAACCATCTTTCCTACTACCGACTCATACTTCTAGGCAAATGTCAGTATTGTGGTGGGCCACCAACACGCCCAGCAAGCGCTCACTTCTTGGCCCCATCAGATGCATGTATGATGAGGGTGAGTCCTTTCTGTGAACTGTGCCAGTGAGACTACTATGGACGACGACAAGCAGATGGCTTGGTCGTTAAGTCAGTGTTAGTATTGAGCTTCCTCCCCTCCCCCACCCAGCATTTTTCATGTTTTCATATGTTAAATACATAAACATGGTGGTATAAATCCAAAATCAATAAAAATATAAAGATGAGACCTTATGAAACTATTTGAGATGAAAGAAAATAACATTTTATATGTCTGCAAACATACTTACACACAAGTTGTTGCCAAAACTCTTGAGCGTTGAACAGAAAAAATTTGGCAGAAAATCAGGTAAGAGAGTGATAAGGTCATTTTAAAAAATCCAAACAATTTAAGTATTCAGAGACTAAATTTTAACATTTACAATGACTTTGTCTCTCCGGGTCTACTTTAAACAAATAAGGATTCTTGTTCTTTATGGATTTCAGTATATTATTTCTAAACGCAATGCATAAATATCCCATCTAAAATCTAGCATATTAATCCCACCCATATTTTTGCACAGTCTGAACACATGAATTCTGATTCTTTTCAGCCTCCTTATTATCACTCAGGCTCTTACATTATCCATTCCTTTATAGAAAATGGAAGTGTTTGCTAATCCGTTAGCCACTCGGCTGTAAGTGGATTAATGCTGGTGCATTAGGAAATGGCTCCTATATATCATGTCAAATGAGTAATTCCAATATTTGACATTATAATAAAGTGAAAAAGGCCCTCCAAATCACAGCTTTAACACTTTCTTGATAGTATGGTTCTTTTTCAAGCAACTATACAAATACTGTGATTTAAATATTAATTGATTTTTAAATTACCTGTTATTTCTGTAATTATATTTGCTTTAGGACAGAAGGTAAAGTATAGAATAAACACCTGCATTTTCTTTCTATGGGCTAAGCCCAGAACTACATGAATACCCAATGCCCATTATAAAGACATTAAGGCAGCTCCCAGGAAATTAACTAAAAATTTCAAATACTTCTCATGTTTACTCAGACAGCTACCCCATATCATGAATGTGCTCCACCCGGCAAAATTAAATTTGAGAATGAGATACTACTTTACATAAACCAGAATGGCCATAATAAAAAATTAGAAGTGTTGGTGCAGACATGGAATAAATGGAACCCCCATATGTCATCTGCTGGCAGAAATGTACAATGGTGCAGCCACTTTGAGAAGCAATATGGAAGTGTCTCAAAAAGTTAGAGTTGCCATATGACAATTCCACTCCTAGGT
Source organism: Manis pentadactyla (assembly GCF_030020395.1). Classification (NCBI taxonomy): domain Eukaryota; kingdom Metazoa; phylum Chordata; class Mammalia; order Pholidota; family Manidae; genus Manis; species Manis pentadactyla. The sequence continues at coordinate 8,723,480 of NC_080038.1, forward strand.
ATATACCCAAGAGAAAAGAAAACATGTCCGCATAAAAACTTAGAGATGAAAATTTACAGCAGCATTAGTTGTAATAGCCAAAAAGCACAAATAATCCAAGTGTCCATCAACTGGCAAATGGATAAACAAAATGTGGTCCATCCATACAGCTAAATACTATTTGGCAATAAAAACAAAGTACTGATACATGCTTCAACAAGTATGGACCTCAAAAACTTTATGTTCAGTGAAAAAAGCCAGACATAAAAGAATACATACTATATAAGTCCATTTATATAGAATGTTCAGAAAAGCAGACAATAGAAAGTTGATTAGTGGTTCCACAGGGAAGCTGGGCCTGGGGATGGGAACAGGGATTAACGGTAAATAAACTCAAGGGATCTTACTGGGTGATGGAAATGTTCTAAAACTGGATTGTCGTGATGACTCTACAACTCAGCAAATTTACCAGAAGTCATTTAGTTGTCTTTAAAACTGGGAACTTTATGGTATGTAAATGATACCCCAATACAATTGTTTAAAAAATAGATGCAGAGGAAATAGTCAGGAAGCAGGTACAGTAAATGCAGGTCAGAGACGATGATGCCTGACCAGGTAGGAATGGACTTAGAGAAAGATGGGCTAATTCAAAAGCAGCTAAGAAAGAAGTGTTCAGATTTCCACAATGCCTTCCTTACCCACTTTACCATTCTGGACCTCTTATGGCACCAACACTGTCCCTCCCCTTCATTTTGACATAATCACACATTGCCTTACGTCATCAGTTGATTGTTTTGTGCACACTGTTATTGCCTGGAGGCCAGATGTGTACATGGGGGCACCATTAATACTCACCAACAAATGAATGGTGAAACAACTGGACACAATCAGCCCCAGGGTGGATATCATTGATTATTCTGGATTATAGTAACAGTCATCATAATGTTAAGACAATAAAAACTAGCAATTACATTCGAATAGGAATTGCTAAAGTCATCAACACAACAGTAGAGCAAAACTCAGTTTGCCAGAAAATTACCACCATAATTGATAGCAAAACGGGAACAGAAAACAGAATCAGTGAGTCAGCCAAAAGCAACATCTAAATATATTTTGGGGTGGAAAAATAAAAACTAGAAGAGAAGAATACTTTGAAGAACATTATTTGTCTCCCTAATTGAGATTCTATCCATTTACTAACTGAAGTCTTAAGCCCATGTAGAGCAGTAGACAGAACAATGTCCAGGAGATAGGAATGTGGATCTTGGAACCACTCAGGGGATCTTGGGCAATATCCTTAAGCTCTTTAAAATCCAGTTTCCCAGAAAAAAATGAGAACATGAAGCACTTTTCACAAAGTCAATGAAAGATACCAATGAAATTATGTGCAGCTTTTCAGATATGCAATGACTAAAAGTGTTACTGCTTTTATTGCAGTTATTACTTAAAATACTTGTAGTGATCCATTTTACAAATGAATTAAAGCTATACTGAAGTCACTTCTTAGAAAAAACATCAAAGTTCATTTGAGGAAAGTTCTACCTAGTGATGACTTTCTGTTCCAAGTCATTGAGGTACAGGGAACAGAATATCGATTTTGAGTCAGAGCTAGCTAGCTTCTAATGGTAAGCTCTGCCACTTATCAGCTGAATGATCGTGGGCAATAACTTAAACTCTCTAAGCCTCAGTTTCCTCATCTGTAAAGTGGGGATGATAATAACCCCTTAAGGTTGACGGAAGAGTTAACTAGATCCAATACACATAAAGCAACTTATACACTTCCTGGACATAGTAGGCTCTTGATGAATAGTAGCTACAATCATTATTATTCATATAAAAGCATGATTATTTAAAAGGTGTCTTGCTTTCAGTTCTATACCAGGTTTTTGCTAATCACCAGATATCTCAAAGAATAATGCATTTTGTTCTAGGATGGATGGACTCATCTCAGACATGTAACAACAGAAACAAAAGAACAGTTGAAATGGAGGGAAAATTATCCTGTCCTGCATACTGTAGACTGGTTTCACCTGATGAATTCTACTTTCCAGTCTTTGATGACATGAACCTTCAAAGATAACATCTAGCCAGGGTAATTGCCAGGAAGGTAGACTCTTCATTGTCTCAGAGGCATACATATTTTTAGAAAAGAGCATTACTTTGCTTCTTAAAATTTTCTTGGCAGCTTTTACCAATGGGCTCATGCATCTCTTTAGAGAAGAATTCCTCTCCACCTTCTTCCACAAACCTAAGTAATCTCATACCACACATTGCAAGTACCAAATTCCATAGAGATTTGTTCAAAGTTTATCCAAAATTTCCTCTTTGAAATGAGTGTTGCTAGCCTTAATTACAAATGAATGACCAGATGAAATAAAAATGCATCCTGATGTCCTTAGGTAGGGTATCAACTTTGATCAAGAGATAGAAACCACTTTTAAAAATATCATGGACCAAATCTATGATATGCTCAATGAGAATAAGAATTTCCTTTACACAGCTTACTGTATTGTGGTCTATTGAACATATTTTTAAGAAACTAAATACATGGAAATTTTCCCTGCTCTATTGTATTCATTAATGAAATACAGAAAGAGGCATTCTAAATATTTCATATGTGGACCTAAAGATAACAAAAAAGATGGTTCATAAGGACCCTGTCTTAGTTTGAGTTCCTCCTGAAGCTGAGCCTGAAACAGAGCTTGGTTGCAAACAGTTCATTTGGGAGTCAATCCCAGGAAATACAGGTAGGGCAAGTGAGAGAAGATAGCCAATAAAAATAAGTCAACAAGCAAGTTATCCATATGGGTGGCTGGGTCTTAGTCCCACTGGAGAACCCTGAGAGACATACAGAACTGTGCTTCAGAAGTATCCCACCAAGGGCATGGGAGCTGGGGTATTTACACACCACCTCCTGTCAGGGACTAGTTGAGGGCTGCTCCCAGGAGGTGTTAATTCTCTGACGTTTCTAGTCTGCCAGCAGGTTAGCAAGGCAGTCTCTGGAGGCCAATGCCCTCGGGCAAAGAAATGTAGGTGCTGGCATTTGCAAATCAGACTGGAGTTCACTGAAGTGGTGATAGGAGGGGATGTGGGCAGGGCCCCACAGCATCTGCTACAGATACATTACTTAGACTATTGAAGGGAACCCCCAGCACTTGGGGGAAAGGCGCAGAGTACAGAGATTCTGAGCTCACAGACGCACCAAGGCTGCGACTACACATAGTGTAACTCAGAGAATGACCTGAGAAGAGCAGAAGAGCTCTTCCATAGCTAAAGATAGAAAATAAAAGCCACATCAAGAAGGGTAGGATGGGAAGACACCCATCTGGGAAGCAAACCCCCAGTGCAGAAACTCACAAGCAGGAGGGGTGCCACAGGCAGACACCCTCCCTGAGGAGTGAGCCCCTGCCCTAGGGATCTGCACCAGGAAGACAAGCTCCCCGAACATTTGGCTTTGAAAATCAGCGGGGTTTAGCTCCAGGAGAGCTGGCGGGCTACAGGAAATGGAGTCTCTACCCTTAAAAGGCCCATGTTCACTATCACTCACTCCAAGAACCAACATGGAGGCAGCATTTTGAAAAGTGCCTAGGTTATATGTGAAGGAGACTTATTGACTAATTTTAGGGCATGTGTCAGAGAGTCAGGGATGTATAGGAACTTTCTCCAGGCACAGAAGTGCTGGTGGGGGCCATTTTTCTTGCCTTCCTTCAGCTTAGCTGCCCTGATGCCAGCGGGCACCAGTTCTGACACTCTCCATCGAGCTTACTAGCATTAAGAATCATATGATCATCTCAACAGATGCAGAAAAAGCAATCGACAAAATTCAACATCCATTCATGATAAAAACTCTGAACAAAGTGAGTGTAGAGGAATATACCTCAACATAATAAAAGCCATATGTGACATACCCATAGATAACATCATACTCAATGGTGAAAAGATGAAAGCTTTTCCTCTAAGATCAGGAACAAGATAAGGATGTCCACTCTTGCCACTTTTATTCAACATAGTACTGGAGGTCCTAGCCATGGCAATCAGATAAGAAAAAGAGATAAAAGGCATCCAAATTAGTAATGAAGAAGTAAAACTGTCACTATGTACAGGTGACATGATACTATATACAGAAAACCCTACAGACTCCACCAAAACTATTAGAATTAATCAATGAATTCAATAAAGTTGCATGATACAAAATCAATATACAAAAATGTACTGCGTTTCTATACACTAACAACAAACTAGCAGAAAGAGAAATTAAGAAAAAATCCCATTTACAAGTGCATCAAAAGGAACAAAATACCTAGGAATAAATTTAACCAAGGAGATGAAAGACCTATACTTCAAAAACTATAAGACATGGATGAACTAAATTGAAGATGACACAAATAAATGGAAAGATAGCCCATGCTCATGGATTAGAAAAATTAATATTGTTAAAATGTCATAATACCCAAAGCAATCTACAGATTCAATGCAATCCCTATTAAAATACCAGTAGCATTTTTCACAGAACTTGAACAAAGAATCCTAAAATTTGTATGGAACCTCAAAAGACATCAAACAACCATCACAATCTTGAGAAAGAAAAAAACAAAGTTGGAGGTATCACAATCCCAGATTTCAAACTATATTACAAAGCTACAGTAATCAAAACACCATGGTATTGATGCGTGCGCACTTGCACAAAACACACAGACCAATGGAACAGAATAGAGAGCCCAGAAATAAACCCACATGTATATGGTCAATTTGTCTATGACAAAGGAGGCAAGAATATACAATGGGGAAAAGACAGCCTCTTTATTAAGTGATGCTGAAAAAACTGGACAGTTACATGCAAAAGAATGGAACCCACCACTGTCTAACTCCATACACAAAGATAAAGTGGAAATGGATCAAAGACCTAAGTGTAAGACCTGAAACCATAAAACTGGAAGAAAACATGGGTAGTAAACTCTTTGACATCAGCCTTGGCAGTACATTTCTGGATCTGTTTCCTTGGGCAAAGGCAATAAAAGCAAAAATAACCAGGCAGGACTCCATCAAACTGAAAAGCTTTTGCACAGCAAAGGAAACCATCAACAAAATGAAAAGGCAACTTCGCAAACTAGAGACAATGTTTGCAAATGATATATCTGATAAGGCATTAATATCCAAAATATATTTTTAAAACTCATACAATTCAATGCCAAAAAAACCAACAATCCAATTAAAAAATGGGCAGAAAACCTGAATACATTTTTCCAAGACGACATACAGATGGCCAACACATGCAAGAAAAGATGCTCAACATCAGTAATCATCAGGGAAATGTAAATCAAAACCGCAATGAGATATTACCTCACACCTGTCAGAATGGCTAGTACCAAAAAGACAAGAAAAAACAAGTTTTAGAGAGGATGTGGAAAAAAGGGATCCATCATGCACTGTTGGTGGGAATGTAAGTTGATACAGCCACTATGGAAAGCAGTACGGTGGTTTCTCAAAAGATTAAAAACAGAAATGCCATATGACCTAGTAATTCTACTACTGGGAATTTACTTGAAGAAAACAAAATTCCTAATTCAAAAAGGTATCTGCACTCCCTATGTTTATTGCAGCATTATTTATAGCCAAGATATGGAAGCAACCTAAGTGTCCACTGACACATAAATGGATAAACAAGATGTGGAACATGTATACAATGGAATATTACTCAGCTATAAAAAAGAATGAGATCTTCCCATTTGTAATATGGATGGACCTAGAGGGTATTGTACTAAGTGAAATAAGGCAAACAGAGAAAGACAAATACCATATATGATTTCACTTATATGTGGAATCTAAAAAACAAATGAACAAAATAGTAACAGACTCTAAATACAGAGAACTGGTGGTTGCAAGAGGGGAGAGGTTGGGGGATGAGCAAAATAGGTGAAGGGGGTCAAGAGGTACAAACTTCCAGTTATAAGGTAAATAAGTCTTGGGGATATAAAGTACAACCAATATTGCAATAACATTGTATGGTGACAACTAGACTTTGTGGTATTTTGTGACTATATAAAATGTTGAATCACTGTGTTATACACCTGAAACTAATATAATATTGTATGTTAACTACACTTCAACTACAAATAAACTAAAAAACAATAAAATATACAATTAAATAAAAAATAAATAAAAGGAAACTCCACAAAAACATACATTAAGGGCTAGAACCTTCAAAATTGCCAACCCCTGCTCAGAAGTGAGCTATACTATGGAAAATGAATCTCACATAAATCCACAGAGTAGTGATCAGATATTTTATCTTCTCATCTAATGCTTTTCATGTAAATAGAGCATTTATTTTATTAAAGAGAAAGTTAATTATGATAATATGCCATAACTAAACAACACTAAGGGTGCAGGGTCATCAAATTGTTCTGTGAAGGACCAGATAGTAAGTGGTTTAGGCTTTGTTGGCCATATGGTCTCTGTCCCACCTATTCAACTCTGCCACTGTAGCTCCAAAGCAGCCATAGACAATATGCAAAAGAATGGATGTGGCTGTGTGTCAACATTTTTTGATTTACAAAAATAGCTGGCTAACCTGTGGGCCGTAGTTGATATAAGCAAAGGGAAAAGAAAGTTTGAAGAACGTAACATTTTTCTTATTTTCACTTCCATGACTGCAATATACCTCAACTATACTGCCTTTCTGCCCTTGTGTTTTTAAAAATTAATTAGAGAAATTTAATAGGTAATACAATGACATGATTGGATAATCAGTACATAAGCACTACACATTGAGACGTCTCACTTCTCTGGCCACTATTCACTGTCTTACTCGCCTCGCTGTGGGTCACCACTTTGAATAAACATACACACTTCCTACCTTTCCTACCCAAAAAGTAGCATTCTGTATTTAATCTTCTACACCCTATTGTTTAATACATAGGAGAACTGTTTCTATAAATCGGTGTACAACTTCCTCATCCTTTTTGCCAGCACAGTAATTTCTAGCATTGAAGGTACCCTTGGAGATAGGTTTAGCCGGCCCCCTATAGGCAGACACTGGTTTCTGGTCTTTTGCTATTACCAGTAAGTGCTGAGGGAAGGGCACGATGAAAAGCTTTTACATACGTCAGTTTGTACAGGTGTATGTATAGAGTATAGGATACATTTCCACAGGTGGGATTCTTGGATCAAAGGGCTGATGAAGTGATTTGGGCACAGACTGACAACATGTCCCCAACGAGGGCTGCCCTGTGTTTGCACTGCCCACTGTAGCTCATGGGAGTGTCTTCTAGCCTTGTTCTCATTGGAAAAAAGCAGAAAATCTACTTCACTTACTCATCTGCATCCCCAAAACCACTCCTAGGACCAGAGATTCACTAAAGGGACTCATGGGACCCAGCATATAGATGTACTTGTGACTAAGATTTATTAGCAACACAGACAGATCGTAAGGGAAAAGACGCTCATGGAGCCTGGAAGAACCCACGGGCAGGCCTCCTGGCATTCCCTCCCTCCCCAGAAGGGTCACACGGGGCACACTTGGCTCTCAACAATGAAAACACAACACTTGATGAGGTATTTCTACCCAGTGAAGCCAATAGAAAGTCTCAGGCTGGTCACGTAGGCACCTTCTGCCTGGACATATCAAAATGCCAGACTCCAGGAAGGAGAGCAGGTGTTCAGCATAAATCCACGGTCTGTACAGTCCAGGCACCCTGGACCAGTCTTATTTCAGGAAAAGTTCAGATGCGTCCAGGGAACTGTTCACCAGCCATGTTCCCGGACGCCAACCAAGGTTAGCCTTGTTGAGGAGAGCAGCATCAGGCCTGCTGTGTCAACTCTCTTCTGCACAATCGCAGGATAAAATGATTTCAGGTGAGCTAACCAGCTAGTCTGAAGCTATAGGCCAGCCGCTGGGCATAACTGTGGCCTTCAGCGAACTCTGGCTCAGGGCGGGGATTTCTGATTGGTCGGCTGCTTGCCTTGAACCACAAGGCACCACTTGAACCCAACTGGAGCTCCGCTCTGCTGCAGGAAAGTGTGCCTGGCATGCCGAAACTGTCTCCTGACAAAATTACTATTTTTTTCTAGCTACTTCTTTTAAAAACTGGCCCCATTCTTTCACTCTATAAAACTACAAAGAGCCACAAAGGAACTGAGGCTGGTGCTGGCTTCATAGGTTCTCATGAAAGAAAGACCGTCCTAGTCCAGCACAAAGGCTGACTAAAGAATACTTCTCCTTTGGTTTACAACTGAGATTTAAATATACAAAATCCGTAACAGGCGATCGCTCTCGGTAGCACGTATTTTCTAGTGATTCTACAAAAGCACACATTCACTAATGCAATCTACCTGTGCACCTGTAGAATAAACCATACAACTAAATTCTACAGGGCTTAACAGTAGAATTGTGAGACGCTTCTCTGCAAACATTTTAATAACCCCATTTTAAAGTTAATTTTTGATTGGAATATACATAAATATGATGCACAAAAGAGAAGTATACACCTAATTTCATTTTCACAAAATGGATGTACCCATGTAACCGGATTTTTAAAAACATCGCTAGCACCCAAGACCCCCCCACCTTATGCCTCTTCCACTCCCTTGACACCAGCCTCTACTCTGACTTTTAACACCACTGGTACGTTTGCTTGCTTTTGACTTTTATATAAATGGAATCATATGGAATGTTCTGTTCTGCATCCGGTTTCTTTCATTCAACAACCTTGTTGTGAGATTCATCTCTGTTGCTGTATGTCACAGCAGTTTATTTATCCAACCTACTGTTGTAGGACATCTGGATTCCTTCCAGTTTGGGGTTCTTACAAATAGTTCAGCATGTTCATTTTCAAAATGCTAGTAGAAATTTTTTTAACTGATGGATAGCAGGTATACAGTTGAGTACACAAATCCTGAGTACACAATTTAATTTACACACATACACCTCTGTAACCAAACCCAGGAGCAAGAAAGAAAATTCTCACATCCCCCCAGAAGGTTCCCTGAGACTGTCTCAATTTTAAATCCCTTCAAAGAGATGAGCAACCACCAATCTTTAGCTCCCAGCACAGCCGCCACTGAGGTACTGCAGCAAACATGGCTGACCCATGGGTTCCACTCCAGCCTCGGTCACTTGCTTCTGACCTTACAAAGGCCACTCTTAGCCTCTGTTTCATCATCTGCAAATGAGGAGGTGGAGTTGGATGGATCCCAGGGTCTCTGCAGCTGCAAAAGTCTACAGTTGATCAAATAAAACCACCCCCTTCCCTGCCCATCCTTCACTCCTAACCCCCAAGTCTCTGGGCTGCTATTGTGTCCTGGAGCTGGTGCAGGAAAGCCGAGGTCAGCTGTCACCGCTCCCCACTCACCAGCTCTGGGGGTTCTCACCTATCACTTTCACACGGCCCTCGGCCTTCTTGTCCTCTAGCTGAGGAACTGCAGCTTTTATTCTTCCCACTCGGGCTCCACTCCGAGTCTTTGTGGCTCGCCTCAGAACGCTTTCTAATTCTCTACATGCCTCTGGAGACTAGAGAGCCCCCCTAGGAGTTAATATTTTAGTAATGTTGACCAAAGGCGACTGAGGAGAGCGAAGGCCAGACAAAGCACACGGCCTCCAGAGGCTTCCTACTCAAAGTGTGCGCCGAACCCACTGCGTCAGCACACCTGGGGCCCTGGTATGACCGCAAATGTTCACGCTCCCCCGATCCCCGAGAGGGAATCGGCAGCTCCAGGAGATACCCAACGATCCTGTGTACACTCTTCTGGCCAGAAGTCCAAATCAGGTTTATGGGCTACAGTCAGGGTGCTGGAAGGGCTGCTTCCTTCTGAAGGCTCTAGGAGAGAATTTCCTAGCCTCTGTTAGCTTCTAGTGCCCACCTGGATTCTTCGGGTTGTGGCTCCTTCTTCCATCTTCAAAGCTTGTAACATAAGATCTTCAGATCTGTGTCCTCCACTTGTTCCATCTGCATATCTCCTTACAGCCCCCCTGCCTCCCTCTTACTAGGACCACTGTGATTGCATGGGACTGTCTGGGATAGTCTCCCCATCCCAAGGTCCTTAACTATGTCTGTAAACTCTCTTTTGCCATATAAGGTAACACATTCACAGCATCTGGGGATTAAGACCTGGACCTTGGGGAAGAGGGTCATTATTTGGCCTACCACCAATGAGGAGGAGAAATAAACTAGAATGAGGCAATAACTATTAGCCAACATCACTTATAAGTTATCACTTACATAGGTAGGAGAATCTGATGCAAAGAAGTCAAACAAAAATACCAGAAATTTTTATGCAGGACATGACTTTGCACCCTAACATGCAACAATAAAGGACCCATGGTTTTAAGCCCACAAAGTCTGAGCTCCTCCCTTTTAGAATGATAGCATCTTAGACTTGCAAGAAACCTTGATAGTAAATTGCTTCAATTTCCATATTGTACAAAGAAACGGAGATGGTGGCAGACTAGTGCCCTCCAACAATAGAGACAAGGATTTGAGGTCATGTTTTACACAACCCAATGTTACCTCTTTTTAAATTTGTAAAAATAGTTTTCAGTGATTTACTTTATTGAAATGTAGTTGATATACAATATTATATTGGTTTCAAGTATACAACATAGTGATTTAACAGTTATCCACATTATTAAATCCTCACCCCGAGTAGTGTAGCTACTATCTGTCAACATAGAGTGACATTACAGACCATATCCTATGGTATTTGCCTTTCTCTGCCTGGCTTATTTCATTTAACATAATACCCTCTAGGTCCATTCATACTGTTGCAAATGGCAAGTTTTCTTTCTTCTTTTACAGCTGAGTAATATTCCATTGTGGAAATGTACCACATCTTTATCCATTCATCTATTGATGTACACTTTGGTTGCTTCCATATCTTGGCTATTATACAGAATGCTGCAATAAACATAGGGGTGCATATATCCTTTTGAATCAGAGACTTTGTTTTCTTTGAGTAAATTCCTATAAGTGGAATTACTAGGTCATATAGTATTTCTATTTTTAATCTTTTCCAGAACCTCCATACTACTTTTCACAGTGGCTGCACCAATTGACATTCCCACCAATGGTGCAGGAGGGTTCCCATTTCTCCACATTCTCGCCACCACTTGTTATTTCTTGTCTTTTGGGTAGTGGCCATTCTGACTGGTGTGAGGTGATACCTCATTGTGGTTTGTATTTGCAGTGCTATCTCTTTTTCACATTTTAAGAAAGGCTTGGTTTGTTTTATTGAACACAGTCAAATCAATCTTTTGATAACTGCATGTTATCTAAAACTGAAACTGCCTGAATTAATTATTTTAATAAGCATATTAGTAGGTGCTCGGATACTCAGAGATACAAAATTCCCGGCTCTCCTGGAGTTCACACCATTAGGTGTGATTTGTACTATAAGCATACAGTATGAGCAACAGTGCAATAAGGATTAGTTCATGATTTCATTCATTCCACCACCATGAGTGATCCCCCCAAAGTTCCCCCACCCTGACCGTGAGTGCCAGAAACCTAAAGCACTTCAGGAGGTACAGAGAAGTGAGACCCCATTTGGCACTGCTTGTGTTGGCAATTCAGGTGCTGCATGTGTCTCAGAAGTTGAGGTGAGACGAGCCCCAGTGATGGAAGGCCTAGAAACACCCATTCTGCATATGAGGCACTATGACATCTGTGCCCGTGAAAAGGCAGGCCACTGCTTCAGCACACAAGAATCATCCAACTTCTTCTCTCTCAGCATTAAGTACTTGTGTGCCTTTTTGTCCCCCTTAAGAGCAGTTTTCTGGGGATTTTTCCCCCTCTCTCAACACCTCCCAGCCATTTCTGGATCATTCTGTTTGCTCCCCTCTCTCAAGGTCATAATTATTTAACATTCCAATCCATGGTATGCTGGCTAATGGCTAACAACTGGCTCTCTGCGAGGTGGGGTGGGGACCCAGATCTGTAGCATTTGTCCCTTTCCGTGGTGTAGATAATTCCCATCATGGCCAATCTTAAGCTACCTGCGTGACGTCGCTGAATTGAGTTGGGAGAAGACACTCATGACCAGGGGAAGAGCCAGGATGCACCACTCCAGCAGACCCCTGGACAATCAGGAAACTTCTGCAACCACGTCTACAAAGCGGACAAACCTCAGAGTCTTCAATCCAATTCTTCCCAACACGCTCCAGACTGGCCAGTTGCAAGTATCAGTTGGGACCTCTGCACCTCTGCTCAAATTCTTTCCAGGATGGTCTACCCAACCCTCTCAAGCCTTAGCTCTATCAGAGGCCCTCCCCGGCTACTCCTATCCCCACGACATTCTCTCTCCTCTTTTTGATCTGCCCCATACTTCTCTTCACCACAGGCCTTGAATTCTATTTGCTCATGGGATTTCTTGACGGTTTAGTGAACGTGAGCCATCTACAAGCTCCCCACAATTTCTGTAAGAGTAAAGACTAGCAGGAGTGCCTGTGGCATCATCCTTTGAATCGTTCACAGCAGACAGGCATACAGTGAGTGCTCAGTCCCACCTGCTTTATTTCTCCTTTGAAGTAATCTAAGCAGTTCCAAAAACTGAATCTGGGTACAAACCATGCACCCCTATTCTAAAATACATGAAAATCTACTATCACACAGCTTTGCCATTTGCAGCAAGTGTGGCTTTTTTAGCTTTGAGGTATGATTTACATACATTAAAGTTTACCCACTTTTAAGAATACAGTTTAATGAAATTTAGCAATTATATACAACCACATAATCACCACAATTAAGACACAGAACAGTTCCCCCACTTGGCAAAGTTTGTACTACCTTCTGCATCTGATCTCCTTCTCTGATCACTGGGAACCATTGATCTGCTTTTGGTTGCTACAGTGTGACTTTTCTAGAATGTCATATAAATCAAATCATACCATATGTTTGCAGTGGTCTTTTTTCATTTAGCATAATGTTTGAGATTCTCCCATATTGCTGCATGTACCCCTGGTTTTCCTTTTCACTGTTGAGTAGTATTCCACAGTAAGACTATACCACAGTTTTAAAAAATCTATTTACCAGTTGAAGGACATCTGAGTTATTTTTGCTTTGGGGCTATTGTGAATAATGCTGCTATGAACATTCACTTTAAGTCTTTGCGTAAACACATTTTATTTTTATTGCTAATTTTTTCATCTTTATTGAGTATTTGTGTATCAGGCACAATTACAAATGTATTATACCTACCACCTCACTTAATGCTAACACTGACCCCAAGAGAAGGGTACTTTTAGTTTATCTTTCAAAAAAATGAAGTTGCACATGTTTACATAGCTAGGACGTGGAGAAGTCAGGATTGGAACACTGCTATATCCTACATGGTTGTCCTAGGAATTAGATTAGTTAATATATATAAAGCACTTAGAATAATCAGCATTCAACAAACGTTAGTTATTGTAACTATGCTCCTTACCCCACATGATCATACCACCCACAGAGAACTCAACAGTGTTTGAAACAGGCTGTACAGACACTAAAATAAACGAACAATGCACCTCACCAATGTATGCGTATCAGTCGCATTCTGCCTGTTCTCGACTGATCTCTCTTTTCTTCTCATCCTCCACTCCAGCCTCAGATTAAAAAAGAAAACCATGTTTTGTCACCTTGGCAACTGATATCACATCATAGCAGCAATTGAAACCTCACTTAGAGCTCACATGCCCGTTAAGGCAAACACTTCAGTGAGTTGAAAGAAAATTGTATTTTTTCAGCCAGGTGCTTCCTTTTTATAGAGAAAGGAATTTTAGAAGACAAGAGAATCCTCACTGGAGTTCTTTCTTTTTTCCCTTTCATCAGCCCTTGTTTCCTCCCTTTAGTTATTTCAATTTTATGGATTTTAAGACTTAGAGCACAAAAATATCACATAGCCTTGTTGGTAGGTAAAACATCACTGTTATTTAAAATATATAAGAATCTTACAAAGAAGAAATTCAGATGGCCAACAGACGCATGATAAGATGCTCCACATCACTAATCATCACAGAAATGCAAATTAAAACCACAATGAGATATCACCTCACACCAGTAAGGATGGCCAGCATCAAAAAGACTAAGAACAACAAATGCTGGCAAGGATGCGGAGAAAGGGGAACCCTCCTACACTGCTGGTGGGAATGTAAGCTAGTTCAACCATTGTGGAAAGCAGTATGGAGGTTCCTCAAAAAACTAAAAATAGAAATACCATTTGACCCGGGAATCCCACTCCTTGGAATATACCCAAAGAATACAACTTCTCAGATTCAAAAAGACATATGCACCCCTATGTTTATCGCAGCACTTTTTACAATAGTCAAGATATGGAAGCAACCTAAGTGTCCATCAGTAGATGAATGGATAAAGAAGATGTGGTACATACACACAATGGAATATTATTCAGCCATAAGAAGAAAACAAATCCTACCATTTGCAACAACATGGATGGAGCTGGAGGACATTATGCTCAGTGAAATAAGCCAGGCGGAGAAAGACAAGTATCAAATGATTTCCCTCATTTGTGGAGTATAACAACAAAGCACAAGTGAAGGACCAAAACAGCAGCAGACTCACAGACTCCAAGAAGGAACTAGTGGTTACCGAAGGGGAGGGGTGTGGGAGGGCGGGTGGGGAGGGAGGGAGAAGGGGACTGAGGGGTATTATGTTTAGTATACATGGTGTGGGGGCCACGGGGAGAACAGTGTAGCACAGAGAAGGCACGTAGTGGATCTCTGGCATCTTACTACACTGATGGGCAGTGACTGCATTGGGGTATGGGTGGGGACTGGATAATATGGGTAAATGTAGTAACCACATTGTTTTTCATGTGAAACTTTCATAAGAGTGTATAGCAATCATACCTTAATAAAAAAATTTAAAAAAAAAGAATCTTACAACCCTCTGGCATAAAGATTTTGTATAAAAGATGGCTCCCATGTGGAGCCCAACCAAGGCAAAGTGCTCACTATAATCCCAGAATATTCTTTTTAAATAAAAAAGACAGTCACATAAGATAATCTCTGTGAAAACTCTGTAGGGAGGTATCCAAGTACCTTTGTTCCTGACATGGTAGTTATTTACTCTTACCTTTTGATGCTATCAAGTAGCCATTTTGGCAACTATAAGATTTCTCTCACATGAATATGAGACGACGAACACAGTCAAACCCTGAACATACTTACATGTGCTTTTAGATAAGGAATTCGTTTTCATATTCTCTGTTAAAAACAACACAAATTCAATTGTTCACCATTTTTTCTAATACCGTTTCAGCGCTCACCACTGTTTTTGGCAATCACAATGATATATTTTGTTATGGAAGAAGTCAGTAATGAGCACTCTGTTTCCATTGACTCTCAGGACTCAATACTGCTATTAATCAAATAAGAAAAATCTGTTTTAGGCTCTTGGTCTTCTAATTAATAATTAATTTGTTAATTGAGAGAGTGACCTAGACAGACTCAATTAACAAAAGTAATATATGCAGATGGCAACATAACTCAAACCAGAAATAAAGGATATACAGTAAGATTAAATCCCTCAGCATGGGCTTCATGAAAGCTGTGAATCCCTGGAAAACTGTAGGCAAAACCTGCAAACACCTGTATAGACGCCTTTCAGGGCAGGGAGTTTATAAATTTGTGACAGATTCTTCAGTGGTCCTGACCCAGAAACGGTGAGAACCAATAGTCTGGTTCATCTGGCTTAGTACAGCTCAGAGGTTAAATCTTAGGGTGAGGATGGTGGGGGCGGGAGCAGGGTGCACTCACATGCATTGGGTAGCGTGGCAGACTCACAGAGGAAGTTCTAAGTCAGTGGAGAGGGCAAAAACCACCCAAAGACAAAGCCACAAAGTCTATTAAGTGGATCTCAGTTGTTGGATGCGCAAGAGCCAAAATAAATCCTTTGTTCATTTTTAGCTGGGGGCTCCCCTTCCTGGAGGCAGGGTGGTCATGGTCCAGGTTGACAGTGGGGAAAGATGAGAGGGGAAACCCTGGTGGCTCTCTCTGTGGCTGCAGTCACATGCCCGAGTTTGTGAGAGTTAACTGCACATATCTCAAGACCCACCAGAGCCAGCGAATATTTTTCTGATAAAGATGACAAAGGCCTTAAGAACCATCCATGGTTTCTGCTCCAAACCCCAAACACCATTTTCATAACACTGAATGGTAAGTGTAACATGGCAGAGAGGTACACTATAAATAATATGAAGCGACGGTAATCGATAAAAGTACATCATAGAGCTTTTGGAAAATACCCAATGAGGAAAGTATCCTGATTATTACCCTCTAAAGAACTGCCTCTTTTGCTTCTGACTTCTTTTGTGGAAACACACAGTTTAAAAACTGGTATAACCATAGAAAGCCATATAGCTTTAAAGCAATCTCTCCTCTCCCCCGCCCTCAATCCCACCAGTGTTTTGCATCTTCGATAGACAGCGAGCAGGAACTTCAGGAACTGTATCCTTCTCAGTTCTGCTCAGACAACAAGAGACCTTGCACATTTTTACATATCACATAAATAATTTCACCAAACCAGCCTTCAGGGGCAGTGGACAGTGAAAAATAATGGATAATGTCACAGTCTGAGTATATCTCATTTCTGGATAGGAGCAAACGTCCTGGCCACATGCTACGGCCATTTGAAATCAACATCTAGGGCACCCCCTTTTGTCTGCTCACACCACAGTAACTGTTTCCACCTCCTACGAAAATGGTACCTTACATTGCCACGATGCAGAGCAGTTTAAAAGAAGACAGTCAGACTCAGTGGAAACTGTTTGAAGACACCAGGGATTCGGCCCCAGAGAAAACCACAAAAGCTGTAACACCATGAGGAAAAATAAGCTAGTGGTAGTTATTCAGACGCCAAACTGCCCATTGTGCGACCTCTTTCCATGCTGGCTGCTTCCCAGGGCTCATTATGAGAAAGGTTGTTCTTTCTCTCTCCCGAATGAATGTAGCTTTTGAGCACACTTTTCTAGTTACACTTGGTCCCAGCACCGATGGATTATTTTAACCATGATCTCCTAATGGGAAACTCACTCACTTTCTTCCTAGAGAAAGAGCTGCCTTGTTGTAATTATAGAGGTTTTCAGAACTCCAGGATGTGTGGTGCTTTGAAAGGAAAGAGACGAAGTCTCTGGCAAAACAACAGAGAAATAATTTCCCTTTGGTCCATCCGTGGCGCTTTTCTTCAGTCGGCAGTGAAATGGTGAAAGAAACCAGAATGAAATACTCATACTGCTGTTTCGTATTTTGCATCATAGGTGATAACCAAGTCAGTGTTTTTCCTAAAGCAATTCTTTGATAAATAAATAAAATCTCATTTTATTATACCCAGAATTGATAATGACAGCAGGAAGTGGCCCATTTATTTCTGGAAAGCAGTGTGAGGTTAGTGAAGGCAAGAGAAAAAGTTGCCACAAATCCTATCAATAAAGTTACATTAAAATGTTGCTGGATTCTCCACTTTGTTGTACAAAGGAACATGGAAAATCAGGGAGAGACTGACAAATCGCAAAGAAATCAGTGCTGACCCTTAACCTTCTGGCCATCTCTCCGAGGACATGCATGGTGATGTAAATGAATGACTGAAGCTGGTCTGTGGAGCATCTTATTCAGCAAAAAGGCAGAGTTGCTGATAAATTCTGGATCGCCTTGTCTGGCATCGCTGCCAATCCCCCCTGTAGAAAGCAGAGCGGGGTGCTGCTGTAGCAGATTGAGTACTGGGCCCCCTGGGAACTAAGTTGGTGAAGCCAAGGGATTCTGCGATGAAGCGGCTGTCTTCTCACGCTGGGTAAAGGGCCTATGCCAGGACACGCGGAGCACAGTGAAGGGAGTGGTACTGGCTTCAGGGCTTTCCAAAGGCTCAGAAAATGGCAAATTTGATTCCAGGGTCAGAGCTTTTAAAGGAAGGTGGCTTCAGCAGATTGGGATGATCTCAGAAATGACATGCTGGTAACATACTCATCAGTAAGCCCCAAACGATGTGAAAGAGAAACAGAGGGAATTTGGAATGGCTTACGGAACTCGCCCTTCCCAGGCAGCGCATATGAAAGACAGAAGGGTGCATGTTAAAAGGACAGACAGAACTTCCCAAGAGAACATGAGACAGGTGAGCTTCCGCAGTGTTCAAGAGTGTGTGGTAAGTGCAGCAAAGGCTGTGTGGTAAAAAGGTCAAGAGGTGCCCAGCTTTGCTGCCAACAGGTTTCATGAAGACCTCGGAAAAATCACTCAACCCTATACGTCACTAAATGTAAGTTCAATTCTATTTCCTCCTTTCTAAAACGCAGGTGGTAAGACACTGGCTTACAGGTGGGTGTAAAGATGAACGCACGTGAAGCAGCTCCTGGTCCACCACCACAAAGCGCAGGGTGGGCATACGCGAACTCCGTGGGAGGCTGGTGCAGTTTCAACAGGTAAGAGAAAACCTGATTATCTCCTCAACTTCATTTTGCTTCTGACTTCTTGGACAAGAACAATGGGCTTCAGCCAGGAAATAGTGAGAAAAAAAAACAGCAGGATGAGAGAGCTGAGGCCCCAAATTGATAAGAAGATATTCTAAAGGAATTTAAGCATTACAGTGAAGACAAACTACACCCCAGGTACCTGGAGAATCGGATGCTAAAATACCTGAATCCTCCCCTGTAATACCGATGCAGAGTCGGGAAAAGCAGTTGTAATTTTTAGAACAGAAAAAGATATATGCCTCAAAAACCATGCACTGCTGAATCTGATATACCTCCTAGTCAAGAGCCTAGAATAGATTATTAGAGAATGCCTTGTAAGCCCTTAGGAAAGGATGCTGTGATTATTAGATGTAAGAAGATTAGTCTCTCTTGCTTCTCTTCCTGGAAAGGTAATTAGATTGTTAGGCTTAGGGAATTTTCCAGACACAAACTATCTGGATATGGCAAGGCACTGGTAAAGGCCTTTCAAACTGCCCTTGTTCACCCAAGAAGGCCAATCAGAGCTTAATCTGAATTAAGGCCAAAAACATGGAACCAAGATGGTATCTACTGTTTGGTGTTCAGCTCTGGAGGCCACACTTCTAGAATAACTACAAGAAGTCCAATAAGTGGGAGGCAGGTGGAGGGGGGGTGGGGGGGCAAGATTAGAAATTATGCATGCAAGCGCTTAGCACAGCGCCTCCTTCGGAACTCAGATTCTGGGACATGTCTCCATTTCTCATCCCGGTGTGATGTCAGAATACTGAGGGAGATTCAAGCTGGGCAAAGAAATTTCCAGAAAGAGGAAAGCGCTTCATAAACATTGAAATAGCGTATAAAGGTACTCCTGGAAAAGAGAGATTTAAATGATGGGAGGAAATGCTGTATATCAAAAAGAAAACTAGAGAGCAATGACTGGCAATTGTTAGATTTCAAAAATAGAAGGCCAGCACCTCAGCAGGGCAAGCTTACAGTTTCCTCGGTTTCTGAGTCTTGAAGGTCATCTTCACAACTGACTTATAACTATAGGATTCTTTAATCAGACCCAAAACCAATCTTGGGTTTTTCTTGCATTTCCTTATTTCCCATAACTTCTGCTAATAGAACATGAATTAGATATGTAAATCAGCTCTCACTAAAAGTGAAATACAGGATCTTAGTCATCTTTTCTTAAATTAAAACGGTCTATTGTTGGTTATTAACCAGCCTACATATGAAAGAATAACTTTTAAAATGTGATGGTTGCATAAGAGTTTTCCTTTGCCCCTTGGGTCAAATGAGGGGAAATTCCATGGCACAGAAGAAAATGCATGCTGTTCCACAGAAAAGAATCTGTTTCCACAAAGTTTGGCAATAGCATTCTTGGACAATTAGTATCTTTCGTTTCTCACACGTACTCAATAGAGTGATTCACTGCGCAGCTCCCTGAAGTGGTGGTTATTGATTTGGACAAAACTTAGCCCACATTTTTTCCCTTGCTGGGGTCATTTCTTGTCTTAATTCTAAAGATGCTCCAAAGTGGTTAATCATGTACGTAAGTAAACAACAATGCATGGGAAACTCACAGGTGCGGTGCTTTATCCCCAATGTCTACCTTCTTGAGCAAGAGATGCTTCGAACATGGGAGGCTGGGGGAGTATTCCACCCGAGGATCGGACTAAAAGCCATCGGAGTAATATAGAAGACCTTAGGTGTCCATCAACTGACGACTGGGTAAACTCAAGATGGTACAGAGGCACACAATGGAGTGTTACTGGGTCATAAGAAGGCATGAAGTACTGACACAAGCTACAACATGGATGAGTCTCGAAAACATGCTGAGTGAAGGAAGCCACACCCGGAAGACCACATGATTCTATTTAATGTCCAGAATAAGACACTAACGGCAAACAACCTACACAAAGTAGATTAGTGGGTATCAGAGCTGGAGAGGATGCTCGGAGATGCCGAGTGACAGCTAATGGTACGGGTTTTCTTTAGAGGGACAAAAATACTCTAAAATGAGATCAGACAACTGCACAATGAATTGCACACTTTAAACGGGTACACTGAATGGTATGTGAATTATATAGTAATAAAGCTATTAAATAATATTAGGGAGTCATGGTGAAAATGTGGGGCCATCAATTTGTAATTCGGTTATCTGGTTTAGTTGCTATGTTGAACCAGTTGTCGTCCTTGGGCTTCTTTACTCTCCTTCCAGGACACCCTGTTCAGTGACATTTCAATTATGTTCCATCCCTTTATTTATTTTTAACCACTGTTTTGGGGTGGTGGAGGGTGTAGATAACTTCAGCCTTCAGAAGTGTCACAAAAACATTAGAGAGTTTCCATAAATCCTTCACCCAGCTTCTTTTGTTAACATCTTGCAAGACTACAGAACGTTAATCAAAGCTAAACTATTAACCTGATACAATGTTATTAGCTGAAATACAGAACTTATTTGGATTTTGCTAGTTTTCCCACTAATGTTCTTCCTCTACTGCAGGATCCAACCCAGGATGTCACCCTGCATTTACTGTCACTCCTCGTTAGCCTCCTTCAGTCTGTGAGAGTTCCTTGGTCTTTTACATAACCTGGACTCGTTTGAAGAGTATTGGTCATGTATTCTGCAGAATGTCCCTCAATTTGAATTTGTCCGATGTTTTCTCATGATCTGGTTGAAGCCGTGCATTGCTGGGAAGGAAACCAGAGATGGGATCTGTGTCCTTTGCAATGCACAGTATCGGGGGCAAATGATACCCATATACGTTACTCCTGATATTAACCTTGACCCCTTGGCAGGGGGAGGGGAATACTCCCTAGTTGTCCATTGACGTTTTAAATTTAAAGCTTAGCTCCATTCACTCCAAAAATATTTATTCAATGTTTGCCAAGTGCCAGAGATAGCATTAGGCTCCAGGGCAATGAATGCTCATTCCTATCTGCAAATCCAGATGGTCTCTGGAGACTGTTAAACAGCTCTGGTCTGTGTGTACATTTCTTTTAAACTGTACAATAAACGTATGTGTACAAAGAAAAGTATAAAGTAATTCACAGACTCTGCAGGCTTTGTCAGAAAGCCACGTTGTCCAAAGAGTCCTGTGCAAAAAGGGAAATCCTTTACAACCGTGAGCCAAGTCTGTTTGGCAGCTTCCAGATCTGTTTAAAGAAGTTAGACCTGTTCAGCTTCTGGCAGTGTCAGGAGATTTGGGGGACAAGGCAGGCAGGGGGCCTCCAACAGGGGCTCTGGGCTGAAGACGAGCAGGCGCCACACAGAAACCCCGGAGGCTACTTGACTCCACTCGTGGGTTCACCCCGTGCTGTTATCCCTTAGCGAAGTCTCACTGAGCAGTTCCGTCTGGGATCATCTTACAGGAGAGTCACGTGAGCAGGTCTGAAAACATACCGATGCTGAGGTTTACTCCCTGAGCTCCTGATTTAAGTGGTTCGAGGCAGGGCCTGGGCATCTGGCAGAGTATTAAACCCTCCCAGGTGTGGCTAATGTGAGCCAGGGCTGAGAATCACTGGGTCAGACTACGACCTGGCTCCTCAAACTATGGTCCTCAGGCCCCAGCATCGGCTTGACCTGGGAGTCTGTTAGAAATGAAAAACCCCAGACTTTCAGCAAGATTCCCAGGTGCTCTGGACACATGCGAAAGTTTGACAAGAATTGAGGTCGTGCTGCTCTGGACCACATATGATTGAGCTGCTCAAGGAGCCAGGAGGTATATGTGGTTATTTAAATAAAATTTAAAGGTCAGTTCCTCAATTGCATGAGCCCCATGTCAAGTGGTCAATAGCCACACGTGGCGGGTGGCTACCACAGTGGGCAGCAGACATGGGATGTTTCCACGGGACAGCGCTGGCTACAGTGTTAGACAAACAGTAGCCTTTGATATGCAGTGAAGGTCAGGGAACAGAGGTGGAGGCTTGTGGGCTCCAGCTGTCCCTGCAGGTGGGCCATCTCTCCTCATCCCTGAAAAAACAGGTTTCCTTACAGACCTAAGTAATCAGGATGGAGAAAGCCAAGGTGGCCCAGCCTGCTGGCAACACAATGAGGAATCTGATTTTGATCAGTTAAATTTTATATGGCTGTGCACATTCTACTAGAATAGAGGCACTGGGGAGGGTCGCACTAAATGACCATATGTCTCTTTTGACAGTGACAGGAGGCACTGCCACTACTGATTCCATGACAACTGGTACAGACTGCGATTTTGCAGGCCCCCCAGGATATATGGTCACTGAGGCTGCAGGCAGCAGAGAGAAGAGGACTATAACTGTAGGCATGAGTCATCGGCACTCAGATGGGAGAACATGGAGTGCGCACGACGACCCCGCTGGGTATATAGAGCCAGAGAAAAGGACAGTCAGGCACAGACTGCTGACCTGAGGGGGTTGGGCCACGCAGCAGGAACCTCAGAGCAGACTGAAATCAAGGCTCAGACACAGGGAGAGAAGGCAGGAGGTCCTAGAAGTCAGTAGAGGGAAGAAGTTGAAAGGGAGGCAGGGAAGGAGAGGCAGTAACAACAGAACACCATCTTGGAGGAGGGGCTGGGCAAGGCCAGGACTGGGTGAGGCAAGAGAGCACCCAGCCTGAGCTTGCAGACATAGGAGGGAGTACTTCCCAGCGTCCGGCCCCTGCTTCGCCCTGGCCCAGCCCTGGACAGCAGGTGCCACACCGCTGAGCCCAGGAGTGCTGACGGGGAGCAATGGGAAGGTGGAGTCCGAGAAACAGGGAATTCCCACCTGCTGGGCTGTTTCCTCTGCGAAACTCCAGTTTGGCAGTTTGACAGGAAAATGAGGTTTGGCTGATGCCCCAGGGGAGCAGGGTAGGGCGTTCTCTGAAGCCCCGGGGTCTCAGCAGCCAGCAGGGATCTCACAGCTGCTGGTCATTTGAGGTTCTCGAAGGTAAAGAGGCTGAGTGCTCCGCCCCCTGTGCCAGGAGCAGGAAGCCTCCAGGAAGGACCGTCCAGCAGTGGGGCAGAGGGGCCTTGGGTCCCAGTGCTCGGGTTCAAGCACGGACTCCACCCCTCTCCAGCTGGGTGACCTCAGGGAAGTGGCTTATCATCTTCGAGTCTGTTTCCTGATTCTTAAAACAGGGAGGTCAGGGTTTCCTTTTGGGGCGATGAAAATATTTGGGAACTAGATCGAGTTGGTGCTGGTACAACACTGTGAACTAAATGTCACCGAACTGCTCAATTTAAAATGGTTTATTTTATGTTATGTGAATTTCATCTCAATAAAAAAAAGACAGATGCCTGTGTCCTTCATAGGGTGGTCTTGGATTCAGCGGGCCAAGCCACACTGAGCGGTCAGAACAGTCTGACACCCAGGAAGCCCTCCAGTGACACTTACTGTGATTGTATCATAGTTCAGCTGCTTCATTCCATGTAAGGACCATGGAAATGTGCTCAATGCAGCCAGACTCTTCAAGGGGCTGCATTTTTGCCTAATGAACAATTAAAAGCCAAACAGTTATATTTTAAAATGCATTTCCTTTTAGAATGTATCTGAAGTATCCGGTCCTCCACATTTTCCGTCATGAGAATAGCAAGTTCCCATTTCATTAAGCTGTAGTTTGTCTTTTAAAATTTAAATACAGCATTAAAAAAAAGAAAGACTGGGCATCTTTAAATGACAACACTGTGCCATCTTTTCTTATCCTGAGCAACAACACAGGAGAATACTTAATAGTACATATTGTACAAAAAGACACATTTCAAATTGAGCTGCCAGCCATTTACAATGGATATATTAACACTATTTTTATCCAGAAAGAATGGGATTGAGAAAGACAGTATGAGGCAGTCAAAAGCTTTGTTTCAACAGTTTGTAAACAGATGCAAATAAAGATTGAAACTCCAGTCTAGGAATAATATAGCCCAACAATTTCATAAAGAAAAGCTTATATTTTTCTGGGGCTTAAGGAGAAAATGTTTTAAAAAATGAATGTTGGGGAAAATTAACACAATCGATGGCATATTTCTATTCCTTGGTAATTATATTCGACAGATATTCACCAAGCAATGAGTACTCAGCACAGTCTGTAAGGTGCGGGGGATACAAAACTGGTGAGCAGTTCTGAAGGCTGGAGGCTCACGGGTAACACCTGCAGTGCTGGGCCAGTAATGACAGTGAGCCACCTTCAGAAATGACAAAGGTATGATAGCAACCAAGAGCTTGGGCACTGTTGAAAAATCCATTTATTTACTGTTGTAGGTTGAGTTGTGTCCCAACAATCACCGGTGTTCAGGTCCTAGTGTCCATTTCCTACGACTGTGACCTTACCTGGAAATAGGGCTTTTGCACATGACATCAAGCCGAGGTCATACCTGGTTGCAGGGGGAACTATCACAATGACTGGCGTCTTTATAAGAGGGAAATTTGGGCACAGAAACACAGGGAAAATGTGAAGGCGCAGGGAGAAACTGGAGTAGTACGTCTACCAGCCACAGGAAGCAAGGACTGTAGGCAGCATGCGCAGGCAGGAGAGCGAGGCATGGAACAGACCCTCCCTCAGAGCCTCCAGGACCAGCCCTGCCGGGACCTTGGTTTTGGACTTCGGGTCTCTGGAACAGGAAGAGAATAGATTTCTGTTGTCTAAGCCACCCTGCTGTGGTACTTGGTCAGGGCAGCCCTAGGAAATGAATACCCATGCCATCTTGGGCATACCGTCCTCAAGGACCACAGGAGGTTGATGAGAAGAGGGGTCAAGGGCCCAAGCTCTCACATCGTACGTTTGACCCTGTCACGTAAGAGCTGTGTGGCCTTAAGCCAGGGTCTGATCATCCTGTGCCTCAGTTTCCTTGTTTTTAATGGGGACAGTAATAGAATCCACATCACATGGGTTGTGATGAGGATGAAATGAGATCAAAGTCAAGGAGGCTGAGTTAATGCTATTATCACTCTTGTGAAAGTTTTTGTTTTTACCCTATCTGAATATAATCCCTCTCTTTAAGCTCTCCTTCCCTCTGTAGCCTACTTTTTCATTCTCTGACAACTCAGTATTTCAAACATGGTAGAATCTACGGTGCCTATATTTCAATGAAAACACAAGCTTCATGAGCAATAGAATCAAAATCTATTTTTGTCATCTCCAGTTGTTACTAGAATAGCCCAACAATAGAAAGGCAAAAATAGTACCAAGAGTCTTTGCCCAGAGAGAACATGTATCCACCTGTGTCCCTGAATGGCTGCAGCTGGCTCCAGGTAGAGGGACAAACATGCTCAAAACCCGAAGAAATAGGGCAGACACAAATGAAGACAGGGACACGAAAGGGACGTTTCTCTAGGCAGAGCTGAATGAGACTCGTTCACTGGACTGTGAAGCCTGGTCTGGAACAATCTACTGCTTGTGAGGACAGCCTGCTGCCTACTCCGAAGGCATAAGCACCTCCTGCAAGCCCATGCAAGCTCAAGCATGGCACACCTACCTATAATCACCGGGGACAGTGGACAAGAGGGTGGCTGTCCTGCAGCAGAACCCAGCATCCGCTATATAGTGTGTATGCCCAACTTGAGTGGGCCTGTTGTCTGGACATCTGAGGTGACATCATGCACATACCAAGATGCTGTGTCACCCCCTATCCAGTTCCTGGAATAACGGACAAGGCCCTGGGGTAATTTGGGAGCACCACCTCAACTCCCAAGCTTGGGGGTTAGCCTGGGTTTGTATGAGTAGCAGGCAAGACCATTTTCCGGCTGTGTGTCTCAGTGTCACGGCAGGGCATGGGTCATGGGGCAGGAGGACACTTCCCTAGCTGTACTCTCCCACACAGCAGCCCCTTGCTGCCCCCACACAGCTGAAGATCAACCGCAAGTGCGTACCAGACAGGACCGTGGACGCTCCTATCAGCTCCCTGCCCACGTAAGTAATGCTCTCCGTGTAGAAGCGGGTGTCCTTTAGAAGGGCAGACTGTGATGTGGGACAAAACAAATGTAACAAGACCTCAGCACTCCCCCCAGTGTAAATTATGGGCCACCAAATCGCATCGGGGGCGGCAACTTGACAGGCGTGCAGTTTCTCAGGTGGAGGAGCTCCCCAGGGACCCCGGGGGGGCAGAGTTCTGGGAGCAGAGGGAGTTCGGGAGGGGCGGCCTGTCATTGGTACGGTCCTGGGCTCCAAGTCCTGTCTCCAGGGCAGTGCTCAGAAAAATGCAGTTGCTTCGGAAACCACACTTCTGGCCACCTGGGTCCTTCGATTCACTGGATTGTATATTTTAAGAATCATTTCACCATATTTGCTTCATCACTTTTTAAAAATAATTTACAACTAGGCATTTCAGTATGTATCTTACCAAAAAAGGCACATTTTCCTACATAACTACAATGCTATCAGCACCCCTACCAGAGTTAACTTGGTATCATCCTCACCCATGACTTATCCATATTCAAATTCTGCTAATTATCTCCCCAAAATGTCATTAACAGTTGGTTTGGTTGAACCAGGATTTTACAAGGTTCTAGATGTGAGACAATCAGAAGCAAATCTAGAAAGCAAAGAAATACAAATAAAAATTGTACTTTAATAAAGCTGACTTTAAAAAAAATCAAATGAAGCACCCACACTTTTGTGGGTTTTTTTTTCCTATTCAGGGTTAAAAGTAGGGGGGAAAATAGGAACAGATTATTTGGGGCAAGAAGGGTTTTTTCCTCCCCGCCTTCCACTTCTCCCTCAACCTCCCAGGCAATAGGGGGCAGGGAACCACCCACCAGTGGGGGTCCCAAGAACACAGCAGAGGAGTCTAGGAGAGGAGAGGAAACCCTGAAGTTATTTTTTAAAGAACCAACATGCTTTGGGAAGACAATGTGTTGGAAGGTTTCAGACCCACACAAAAGATCACTGCCATTTACTGAAGAGCAACTCTGCGCCTGACGTTTTCACATACATCCCATTTTGAGGTAGAGCAGGGAAATGGGATAAGGGTGATGCCACTGTAAAATCTACTTAGCCTGCAAGAAAGGCCCAGCTTATTCCTTAAGTCAGCCTTTGGGCTGTTCTCCTGCTTCTTCCAGTTGCCTTAATCAATTAAGTAACATTGTAACCAGGAGGAGAGGCAGACCTCTGATGTGTCCAACCTAGAACCGATATGGGTATAGAATGCCGAAATCCAGATCATCAGTCACCTAAATAACCCTATTCTTAAGGCAAAACGTCAAAGCAATTATTACCTATCTATATACATCATGCCTTATACTGACCCCTACCCACAAGACCCCATAAACCCCCAAATCCTGAACCCTTGAAGTACATCTCTTCTCTGAGGTTGCCCACACACCCCCTTCACGTGTGTACTCTACTTAAATAAAACTTTCTTGCTACATAAGTCTACTGTGCTTTGTGTCTGAATTCTTTTTGGGGGCAAAGACAAGAACTTGCTAACATCCACCACTGGTAGTGTCCCTGTCACTTTGCTATTTCATTCAGCTTACTAGCCTTTAGCACAAGTCTTTTCTCTTTCTGTTTTATTTCCGACAAACAGGGAAGCGGGTGGCGGGAACTTCAGAGTCAGGTGGGGTTTACATGTTCCCATCACCTGGGTGACCTGGATGAAACTGCAGCCATATGATCATGTTCTTTAGCAGCCTGCTTGAAAGTCTCCTTTCCTTTGCTTTGGGAAGTTCTCAGAACATAAACTCACTCCATCCAGGGCTCCGTGGCTCCCCCAGATTCTGGGGTGGTAGGGGTATAGTCCCTATACCGTGCAGATCAAGTGGACATTGGATGCCAGGTGGCCCTGGCTTTAGGAGTTGGCAAGGAATTTGCCCTACACTGAGCAGGAGTTCAATGAACTTTCCTTTTCTCCCTCTGTTCTTCATTGCTTCTTGCTATCTGCATGGCTGCACAAATAAAAGAGTCACTCTTCCTGGCACTATGCGACTGACACTCACTACTACTTTTGCCGTAGTGAATTCCTTTCCTGCCTGCACCCCCTCGACCTGTTCGTGAATTCTTTCTCGATCGGAGTCAAGAGCCCTCCCTCCCCGATGTGGGCTGAGGTTTCACCTAGCCAGCAGGAGAGACCTCCCCAACAACAATCTCACTCTCGAGGAGACCCTTCAAGAACTTTTTACTGTCCCCATTATACAGATAAGGAAACTGAGGCTGTAAGGAAGTTCAGTGGCCTGCTGTGTAGACAGAATCATGGTCCCCTCTCCCCCAAAAGATGTCCCCATCTTAATCCCTGGAAACTATAAATGCTTTAGGTTGTATGGCAGAGGGAGATTAGGGATGGAGATGGAATTAAGGTCACTCATTGGCTGACCTTAAAAATAGGGAGATTAGCCTGGATCATCCCGGTGGGTCTGCTGAATTCACAGGGTCCTTAAATATGGAAAAGGGAAGCAAAAGTGGTCCAAGCGACATCATGTGAAAAAGACTCATCCTGCCGTTGCTGGCTTTGAAAATGGAGGAAGACGCCACAAGCCAAGGAATGGGGGCAACTTCTAGAAGCCACAACAGGCAAGGAAACGAGTTCTTCCCAGAGCCTCTAGTGAGAAGCACGGTGCTGCCAACACCTTGATTTTAGCCCAGTGAAACCCATGTTGAAATTCCAACCTCCAGAACATAAGCTGACAAATTCGTGTTGTTTTTTGCCACTCAGTGTGTGGTAGTTGGCTACAGAAGCTGCACAAATGGATACAGCAGGAATGTAAGAACAGCCTCCATGGCAGACCATCCTTGGCTTTTACAATAGTATTTGGAGTATTTCCCCTCCCCTGGCCAGTAGATGTACTTTTTATAATGTACTTAAGCTAAGAATCAGTCTGCTTTTCTCAAGCAGTGCTATGGTCTGAATGTTGGTGTCCTCCCAAAATTCTGTTGCAATCCTAACCCCCAGAGGGAGGGATCAGGAGGTGGGGCCTTTGGGAGGTGCTTAGGCCATTGAGGGTGGAGCCTCGTGATGGGGTTAGTGTCCTCATAAACGAGGCTCCAGAGAGCTCCCCGGCGGCCCCTGCCACCAGGACACGGAACCAGGAAAGGGGCCACACTCAACACCAAATCTGCCTTGGCCTTGTCCCTCCCAGGCTCTAGAAGGGTGAGAAATCAGGGTCTGTGACCTATAAGCCGCCTGGTCTATGGTATTTTGTTACAGCAGCCCAAGTGGACTAAGATGAGCAGATAACTTACAACCAAGGAGAAGACCCACATGCAAACAGGTTGGCTGGTGTCATAAGCCACCCAGGGATTAAAGATTCACCAGATGGAAGTTGTGGTGTAGACAGTCCAGCCTTGGGCAATGAGAATATGGTTTTTAAATTCACATACACTGCTGCCAGGTTCTTCTCAGTAGGAACCTTTTATTCGGATAGCCAGAGGCCTCTTCCAGTGTGGACTGTTAAATTCCACTCAGGGAGAAAGTAATGACTTCAGTCCTACACCCTGAAAATTCTGATAAGCAGTCCCCCCAGAAACCTTGTAAATATTGCACCATATGGTAGCATCAGATAGGAAGACCCTAAATAAAATGAGAATAGCCTCAAACACAAAGAGCTGGATTCAAATGCTTGATTCCAAAAGCTACCCAGATGCTCACCAGTGACATTAAAAATTACAATGAAAGGGAAAGTCACTCTGCTTCTCTGCTGCTTAGCACTTTTTATTCTGAGCAGCCATCTCTATCTGCAAAGACCAGAGGTTCCCCAAATTTTGACATGCATCACTTGGAGGGCTTCTTAAACACACCGTTTGATTCAATAGGTCAGCTGAGAAGAGACCTCAGAATTTGCATTTCTGGCAAATTCCTAGGTGATGCTGACATTGCTCGTCCAGGAACCACATTTTGAGAAACACCAGTACAAAACCACTATCCCCACCTGAAAATCACTTTAACCTGGAGCCTGGGTCAGAGCCGGCCTTTTGTTTATGAAGTAAGCAGCAATTTGCAGTTTCTATGAAGGTTTCTTTTCTCTCCTTTGCTAAGAAACAAAGACCCTTTGCTCACACACCCGCTAATTCTCTAGGAACGTGCATGCACGCACACGGTTATGTCTGAGGTTACATCAGACCACATGAGGGTGAAGGCCTCACTACACACCTGTACAAGCAGAAAACGATGCTTTTGGAACCCAGGGTAGGCAGGAGAGGTGGGTGCAGGGACACTGGCTCTGTTCACAGCAGGGCATGGAGAGCTGTGCCCAATGTCACGTTCGTGTGGGGAGCAGACAGCAGGCCTCTCCCTCTCCTTAAAAAACCCCCCAAAGCAGAGTGACCATTTTAAAGGCAAATCCCATCACCCCTGCCCTGCACCTCTTCCTGCTCTTAGCATAAAATTCCAAATTCTTGACCAAGCTCTGCCAGGCCTTTGAGGGGCTAGCCCCTGCCCACTTCATCTCCAGTCTTTACTCCCTTCCATCTACACAGAAGCACATGAGTCAGCTTTTGGTTTTTCAGATACAACAGCTTCTACTCGGGGCCCTTTCAACTGGCCATTGCTGGGCCTGACACTCTGGCCCAGATCCGCACCAGCCAGCCTCCTCTGCTCACACAGACCCTAGCTCAAAATTCACCTCCACGGTGGGGTTCTCCTTGATTGCTTCTCTAACCCCCACCGCAGCGCCTCGCCATCATGCTAACCTGTTCTGCAGATACCGAAGCACCTGCTCACATTCCGAAACAGCGTTCTTCATTCACCTGCTCGCTTGTTTCTTGGCCTTGTCGCTTCACTAAAACGTAAGATGAGAACAGGAGTCTTGTTTACCTCATTCACCACTGTGGCCCCCGCAACCAAAACACAAACTGGAATGTAGAAAACACTCAATAAATAGTTATCAAATGAATACATCAGTCACAAGTGAGACATACAGCAACAAACCAAGTTTTCAATGAGGTTGCTGAACACTCAGGAGTTAACGCTACTACGCAGTCGGTCACTACTCAGCGCCAACCGAAGACCTTTGTGTCTACTAGCCATTTAATCCTCACAACCCTGGGAGAGAGTCACTATTACCTGCAGGGGAAGAAACTGGGCATGAAGAGGAATTACAAAACTAGTAAGTAGTCGAGTCAGGATTCAAAGTCAGGTGCTGTTAGTATGGAGACCTGCTCCAGCCACTGGGGTACACAGGATGTCTGCCTCCGAATGTCACTGGGGTCTGGCTTTTCCACACATGCACACTGAAGACAGGATGCCCTTCCCATTCACACGGAAACATTTTAGAGATTGGTAGTCCCCGCTGTGGTCCTCAGACAAAAACAAAGATGTTAGGTGCAAAATAGTTCAGTTCCTAATATCATCTATCAGAGGTTGCTACCACATTTCTTTTTAAAGAGCTTCTTTTCTCAGTGTTCAAGTCATCTTTCTAAATCAGGACAAGAGTCTTGATTAGTTATCAGTCACTCCATGTGGGTTTAGGGATGAGGATCTCGTTAGGGCTGTGTGATCCAATATGGTAGCCACTGGCCACATGTCCCCATCAAGCACTAGACTGGTGTTAGTCCCATTGAGAAGGACTGTATGTATAAAATTCACACTGGACCTCAAAAAGACCTAGGAGGAAAAATAACGTAAAAATGTCTTTTTTTGTACTGGTTACATATTGAAATAACATTTGGAGTATACTGGGTTAAATAATATTAATTTTACATGCTTTTTAACCTTTCACATTTCTAATAGCCTCTTGTGAGTTACATACGTGGCTCACACTATATTTCTATTGGATAGTGCTGGCCTAGTATTCTGCAATACTTCACATCAGATAAAATATTGAGTAGCTTTCCATGTTGGTAATGCATATCACCTTAATCAGCTTTTTATCTAGAAGCAAATGGCAGATTCCTCTAGATTCTGAATGTCAAATGAATTCATCAGGCTGCCTACAATTTAGCCAAATGCACATGACTAATCTGATGTTCTATATTTTTTCTCCTTCAAGAAGAGTGCATTTAGTGGCCATAAAGCAATTCTGCATTGTTCTACAATAGACAGAAAATTATTTTAAGGACCTATCAACCGATAATGCAAACTCACTCACCTAAAAAGATTCTGTCCATCTTACTTCATCTTTATTCAGTCATATTAAACATTTCTGGAACCATGGAGTAAGAAGAAATAACAAGCAGTCTCCATTTTCTTGCCACATTTCCCACCCTGGGAGCTACAAAATAATGCAGCATGTCATTAAGTGGGCTGGGTTTTCCCACAGACACGAGATAATTGAGCTTGGGTTCCTGACTGAGCACTCCAAATCAGAGAGACAAAGATGTAAATAAATATGACAGAAAGAACTATACAACCTCCAGCGTGCATAAGGACTCAAAATACTGAGGGGGATCCTTGTAGTGCAGGGGCCCAGAGGATGCGACCCCACAGAGCATTTGGCCCGAAGTTTGTATGACAGGGAACGGAAAGCCAGAAGAAAGTGCAGGAGAACGGCATTTCTTGAGCATCTACATGGAGTTTGCACATGTCCCCTTACGTTAGGACAAATCAGAAACGTGTCGGTACAGAAGTTTTGTTCCCCAACTCTTCATTCCTAGAAGGGCATTTTAAAAACCATTCTGTACCACTTTTCTAACGAAGTCTATAAACTGTGCATAAGTAAATTATACTTATACATGGAGGACTAGTTTATTATAAAATATACAGGCTTTGCATAAAAAACAGTTTCTCTGTGACTTCATTTCATCTTAAACTAATATATTAGCTAACAGAAGCACTAAATGTCCCATTAATTATTTTGCTTTGCCACCTAGAAAGAGGAATTCTTAGCTATTCAAATAGATGTCCAGGAAGTGTAAGCTAAATACCCTTTTCTCCCGGGGAAGTTCTACAACCACCTCCTCCCCTTCCCCCGGGGCAAATAGAGGCAATCTGCAAAAAGATCCCCTACAGTTTCGCAATAGTTGAGGCAGCCGAAAGTTTGGTTGCGAAGTGAGCAGGAAGGGACCTCTAGACATGGATTTGCCCCTGTCCTGTCCCGTCTTTCTGATGCCCCCTCAGCCATACCTTCACAAGCAGGTCTAGGGATGCATGATGGGGGCGGGGCACTGTCACCTTCCTAAGGACACAAAGTTGCTTCTAACAGTTCCTACATCTGTGTACACAAAGCCCAGTGCCAGGACTACCTGTTTCAGTTCCACCACCACCCCCACCTTGCACCCCTGCTGCAGACAAGAGTGATGGATGGAGTGAAGGACGTGCGCTGGAGGGAGACACTAGACCCCAATGCATAAGCAGACAAAGAAAGTGTGGATGGGAGAGAGAAAAGGTTTGCCTTATATGGGAAAGCCATATAATATTTAATGTCTGCATTTTGAGGTTTGTTTTAGTTTTTTGCCCCTATTGCTTCCAACTGTTACCATAATGGCCCCAAGCAAAAAACTGACATCTTTTTTAAAGCTAACACATACAAAGACCAAATATCTGTTGTTAAATAAGCAACAGAAATGCAATTTTGACCCTGCTATCTACACTGCTCCTCCCGATTCTGCAACTCAGAAGCAGAGAATGTGAATTGTTTTGGTTATGTGCTACGAAAAGGTCTCATAAAATTGGTATTGTACATACACATTCATGCAAATTTATTCAAATTTTAAGCTAAGCAGAAAACAAAATCTCATCCCGAAGTTTTGCATTTAAGCAATGATTAATTTAACCCAATGCTTTTAGGAACACAATCGATCTCTTTTCAGGCTACCATGTCTTTCTGCAGTGAAATCTTAAAACATTGCCCAACCTACCACGTTCCTTCATTCTTTATGTTTATAGCACGGTGCATGTCAGGATATAGCTGCTTTACTTGAGCATGTGAAAAATGCTTCCACCATGTACAGTATTTATAAGTTCCCAGCACTGTTGACATTACAGGGCCTGGGAGGGGTACAGTCCCTATATAATCCAATCCTCTGTACTCAAATGTCAAGGCATTTCCTCTCTTAGTCTACATGGAGAGGCCAGGAAACCCTAAGCCATCAGTCTTCTGCTGACATCGTCACTTCCCAGCTCTCAACATGACCAGCAACACTGAACCAAAGAGAAGGACTCCTGGGCCCCATCGCTCTCTACCTTAGGGCACTGCTGAATCAAAGATAATGACAGAGAAACACAGAAACTCTTATTCCTAATGGGGGATGCATGAAGATGGGCTAAGGTACCGACACCTCTCTATTAGTGGCCTTCATCTTCCAAGTACATTAACTGGGCCTATCAAGTCCACCGATAAATGCTTTGTGTTTCCATGGCTGGTAATAAGCCTGTACGTCAAGCTCAAAGGATGGCGACCCAAGTGGAAGGTTAAGTTCATCACTTAGGGTTTCCCCTTCAGGAGGGCTGTGGGGCTAACCTGGGGGAAGACACGGCACTGGAGTGAACAGCATGAGCTTCCTCATAGGGCCTCACTGTACCAGAAACACCTGTGGCAAGAGGCCACCACCTCTCTGCACAGGAAAATCTCAGTAGCCCACCAAACGTTGGTTTCCATCACAGACCCTCCACCCACAAGCTCCCCTTTGCCTTCTCCCCTGCGTGTCGAAGCCTAGGGTGGACACAGCAGCTTGCAATGTTGGGAGGGAAGGACAGTGGGGTAAGGCAGTGAGTCTCCACATAGCCTTCACATTAGACTCACCTGGGGAGATTGTCACAGGCCCCCTCCACCCCAGCTGCACCCCCGAACTATTAGACCCCAATCTCTGGCATGGAAGCCTGAGAGCAATAGTTCAGAAAGCTCCCCAATTGATTCCAATGTACAGGAAACTTTGAGAACCAGTGGTATATGGGGCAAATCAGAACTAAGGACTTTTTTCCTTCCAAAATGACCACCTTTCCACCCTCAAAATGTATGCGTTATTTACGGAGCTGATGTTCCTAATTGTAAAGTTTTATATTCTACAGGTGGGCTGGGCACAGAAAGAAAAAAAGAACAACAGATTGAGAACCGATTTAGATCATCCCTAGCACCCTTTCCGCATCCACAGTCTATTTTCCTGTGATTCCTAGGGGCTCATACCACATACAGAATGCACTAAGCACTAACGGAAAACGTCCCAGTTCCGAAACATTCCTCCCTGCAGCCGTGGACTACTGTAAAGTCCACTCGCTTGTGGAAAGCCATTTGGTTACAAGCTTGGTACAGAAAAAAGGCTTTTAATCATACCGGATCTTCCAATGCACACATAAAACTGGAAGGTAAACTTAATTACCTTCACTTGTCTTTCATGCTAAACCTCAAAGGATACAGAGAAACACACACATTTCTTTCTTTTCCGCCCTGGTAAGATGAAATCAGGAGTTGCGTTTGTCACATGGTTTCTAACCGAGCCAATATTTGGCAGTTCAAACTCTGTCCTCTCAGCCATTTCTGTATTCTTTGTTCAGCAGCCCTGCACGCCCTGAAGCATTATGCTGCGGTTCTCAGCGAGGGCAAACAGGGAACACATTCTTTTCTCTGCAAGAGAAAGATATAACTTTTTGCCTTTTATTTTTCTTCTACAAGGGGCAAGATTATTTTATTCCATCCATTTGGCTCCTGCATCTCCTCCCTCTTTTTTCTCCTGTTTTGTTCGGTGGTGGTTTCAAAATCCAAGACTAGAAATGGAGCCGGGAGAAAAAAAAAGGGTTGTTTTTTTTTGCCTTTTGTCACGCAGGCCAATTATCTAAAAGAGAATCACAGCTGATTCTGATGGCAACAATACCTCTTTCTCTGTAAAATATTTTTGCATTGCAGACCTCTCTACAGCCTCCAGAAATATACAGCACTTCCCTTTCATGGTGAAGTCTGGGCTCTCCAGGCCAACCAGAATAATGCGACACTGACGAGAAACTCAGGCTGCGCTATGCAAACAAAATTATCTGGGGCTTTGTTAAAAGGCAGATTCCCATTCCACAGGCCTGAGGCAGGGCCTGAGATTCTGGATTTCTGACCAGCTCCCAGGTGATGGTAATACTGCTGGTCTAAGGACCACATTGGAGAAGCAAGGCCCTAGACTGTGGTTCTCAACCTTGGTGCACACTGGAATTACCTAGTGAGCTTTAACTACTCCTCATGCCCAACCCTACTGAGACCAGTGCAACCCGAACCCATGGGCTGTGGTTCGGGCTGTAACAGCTAACCCACTCAAGGCAATTCTAATCTAAACCAAGTCCCAGAGAGTAACGTCAGAAAAACAGTGCTCAGCCACAGACTCTCCATCCTACAATTCCTCCAGCAGAAGACAGAAGATATTAAATCTGACTGTGTGGATAATGGCCAACACCCTTTCCCAGGGAGGTTAACACATACACTAGCAGTAGATCCATCCACCCAATGAATATTTGTGGAATGCCTAGTAAATCCCAGGAAAACTGTGCTGGGCAGTGGGATATGGTGGGGAAGAATACGCAGACTCGGTTCTCATTACTCATTGACATAAATCCTTAGGTTGTAGAGCTTCAGGTAAGTGCTGGGAAGAAGGAGACCGTGGAGCAGGGCAGTGGTCTCACATTAGAACTGGGCACACATATGATTTGTTTCTTGTCCAACCAATGATCACAGAATCACAGATTTTTTATTGTAGTAAAATATACATAACACAGACTTTATAATTCAGTGGCATTAAATACATCCACAATGTTGGGTAAGCATCACCACCATCTGTTTCCAGAACTTGTTCATCACTAGAAACAGAAACTCTGTGGCCATTAAATAATAATTCCCCTCCCGATCACATAATTTTTTTAACTGAAAGGGACCTGGGGAGGTTGGACTCCCATAGCCTGATTTTATAGGAGGAAAAACTGGCTTTCCAGTTCAGGATACTTGCCACAGTAGCAAGTTGAATAGAAATGCACACGAAAGAAAAGCTCCCAGCTATATGCTATCAGTTCATCACTCTCCATGGTCACTGAAGAAAGAAAGAAGTGTTGAACTTGCCAGCCATCGAGGGCAGAAGTTAAGTGACAGCAGGTTACTCTCCCTGGGTGCCATGGATATTTGGGCTGGATCATTCTTTGCACGTGAGGCGATCCTGTGCATTGTAGTAGCCTCCCTGGCCTCTACCCAGTCCACGCCAGTAGCACCCCTCTCCAGTTGTGACAAGCAGACACATCTCCAGACATTGCCAAATGTGCCCTGGGGGGCACAGTCAAGAACCAGTGAATTAGAAGGATGCTTTCTTCAAGGGCTGAAGAGCATGGCTTCAGTGTGACTCAGGACCCAAAAGGAAGATGCACTCTCCCTTCCAAGAGGGTAAGTCCACTTGCTACATGTGCAAACCCACCGTATCGCCACCACAGTGCACATTAAAATTACCTGGGGGAATTTTTAGCTAGCCCCAGGCTGCACCCCAGACCAGTTAAACCAGACTCTCTGGGGGCAGCACTTAGGCATCAGTAGTTTTTTCAAGCTCTCCAGAGGATCCCAACATGCAGCCCCGGTGGAGACCCACGGATCGAGCACCCGCTCCTCAAGCATGGTGGCCTTGAATCAGCAGCACTGCCACCACCTGGAAGGTTGTTAGAAACACAGACCTCCGGAATGAGAATGTGCATTGTAAACTAGATCCCCAAGCAATTCAAGCACACATTAAAGTTTGAGAAATGCTGCTCTGGAATCCATAAAAAATTGTACCTTGAGTGTTAAGTAGTCATGCTAATCTTTCTTCCAGCTGCACAAAGCAACTCAAATAAAATCCAAAGAAAACCTTGCAAACGGGACTTTTGAAAGAGCTGCTTCTCAGTTTCCCTTCTCTAAGCCCAAGAGGCCACACTTGCAGAGGTTGCAACACCAAGGGAGAAATGTGGCGTGTTTGCCATTGCGGAC
Organism: Manis pentadactyla; assembly: GCF_030020395.1. Lineage (NCBI taxonomy): Eukaryota > Metazoa > Chordata > Mammalia > Pholidota > Manidae > Manis > Manis pentadactyla. Next base: position 8,761,610 of record NC_080038.1, read on the forward strand.
ATTTGTCTGAGCTTGCAGTCCCCAGAGGGGGCCGGACACACTGCTATGCGCTCCGTGGGTGCTTCATAAATGTTTGTTGGCTGGCTGACCAGCCCAGATGTGAGAACAAAGTGCATTTCTCTCAGAGTTGGGGGAAATTTCTCCACTGAACCATCGCATAGGACTTGAAGCAAGCAGTCGCGAGTGTGTGGGTCTCTGGGTTTGGGGAAGCAGTGGGGCTGGAGGGAAGGCAGGTAAGGGAAGACTAGAATGGCAAGGGGCAACCAGGAGGCTGTGGAGAGCGCAGAATGCAGCACTGTACTCAGGGCAGGAACAAAAAGAAAAGTCTGCCAATCACCACATAGTGAATTCGCTTCTGGCTGCCAAAGTAGGGGCCACAGAACAATGAGCAATTGGAGCAGCTTGCTTCCACAATGCAGCCTTGTGAATGTCCACAGGCACAACATTTTGCCTACCATGCACTGGGCATTTTTCTCTCTGGGCTGTGCTCTAGACGTGGACAGCAAATTGTGTACCTCAGACACAGTTCATGGCAGGGCTAAGAAAAAACATTTGAACCAACTGTCCGGCCTCATCTTTGGGAAGGCCAGGATTTCTTTTTCTGGAAACCATTTTAGTGAGTAAGTGCAAGGGCTCAAAACAGCAGCGGCTGTCTTGTGAGCTGAATACTGACACACCAAAAGGGTCCCAAGAGTCTCCTTGCCAACTCAACTGCCCCCTAGGCACAGGTTGGGCATGAGCACGCTGCCCTTAAGCATTCAGTCATCACTCGTCAACTGACTTAACAAGTCATGTCAGTAACCTCTGTAAACAAGTTCTGACAAGTGCTGAAGTGGATCATGATAACATAACCCATGCCATCAATTTCTGTGTGTGCTTATGCACCAGGTGGCCTACCCAAATTGTCCCCAAGTGAGCATTTTCAGAAGTCCAGAATAATCACTTCTTCAGACAAAAACTGGGCTGTTTATGAACTACTGGCCTGGTTAACAAAGGATGAATTTTCATTTCAGCCCCTCTTTCTGTAGAGCTCCCTGCAGACAACAAAATCTTTACTTTTTCAATTACAGATTCACACAGGCTTGAGTCCAAGACTGGGCATATGACTTTGCCTCCCCTCAGCTCAGTTTCCTCATCTGACTATTGGAGTGTTGGTTGGTGACTATCCTACATGATTTCCGGAGAGACAATGAGCTCAAAAGATATCTGTGGTGCTCAGCTGTGATGAGAAAACTCATGAAAGCACACAAAGGCAACATTTATACACTTTCCAATATCCTTTTCTTTCCCAGTTCAAATAAAGAAGGGCTCTGGTCCATTCAATTTTCTTGAAGCCAAGAGCCATCTATGGCAACCAACCTCCTCCCTCCCTCTGCAGTTCTCAGACACACTTGAGGCTCTGGCAGATTCCACAGGGAACTGGAAGTCTCTTTCCTGAGGCTTCTATTCAAAATAAAGGGTCTTATATGTAGCGCACAAGGCTTAGGAAATATACACCTTGACCCTTTTTTCATCAGTCTCCAGAAGTATTTATTGATATACCTTTATTATTTCAGAATAAAAGCTCATATATTCCCAATTCATGTGATTTAGGTACATACTAAGACTAGAAGTACGCATATTAAATATAAAGTTTAATTTACTATTAAATATAGAGGTGTATTTTTTCCTGTGCCCAGTGACCTGCCCCGTGCATCCCACTTGAACGTGGCTCTGTTCTCCCACATTCTACTCAAGTGTGTCCCACCAGGTAAAGATACCTCGAGGCAACAAAAGCAGAGAGAAAATATGACTCTGGTCTCTGATTGTGTCATGGAAATTCAGTTTTAACCTTAAATGCAATTTCTTCTACAGAATGTTCTGGTGTGGAAGTCCAGTCCCCTTTTCTTAGAGCACTTTGCTGTGCTGTGTGCTCATTGTTAACAAGAAGTAAGAAGTTCACACTCTCATCACTTCAAAGTTTGGTTTTACCAGTAAAGCAGAATGCCAACGATAGGCTTAAGGAGAAGACTTTTATCCTTAAGTCAAAAGAATGCACTGACTTTTCTAATTATGGAGAAAGGAGTTCCCAGAATGGTCTATAAATAGGAAACATGTTTAGTCTTCTAAGTACAGAATAAAACAACCAATGAAGGTGCACATGACCATTTGTCCATTAGACCAAGGTAAATTAAGCACCTCATCATGTATCACGCTTGGTGCCTATGTTAACAAGTCACAATCATTGCCCACAAAGTGTTTACAGGTTCATGAAGGAAACAGACAAGTAAACAAATAATGATACCTGTTTGCAGGGGGTGGGGGGGGGTCTGAAAAAACTTCGGAGAGGAATACTGAAGGAAGAGTAGGCTGAAGCAACAGCCATGCCTTCATGTAGCCTTGTTCTGAGTAGGCATTTTAGTAGATTTAATTCTCAGGGTCTACCAGTTCTCCACAAGCAATTTTAACTACTGTGATTTCACTTGGAAGGTTATCTACTGAAACTTCAAACAGGCCAATTCTGGTTCACTTCAATCAGGGGTCAGCAAACTCTTCCGTGAAAAGCCAGCTGCTAAATATTTTAGACTTTGCAGGCCATATGCAGTTTGTCCCAACAACTCAACTTTCCCACTATAACACAAAAATAGCCAGAGACAATAAAAAAGTGAATGGGCCCAGCTATGTTGTAAAAAAAATTTGTTTATGGACACAACTTTGAATGCCATGTAATTTGCACATATCATGAAATATTCTTTTGATTTTTCTTTCAACCATTTAATATAAAAACCATCCTTAACCGGTGACCGTTCAAAAACAGGTGGCAGCCAGATTTGGCCTGTATGTCATAGTTTGCCAACTTTGGATCTAGATGGCCAGTTTATAACTAGGTTTGATCCCAAACTACAAACCTGAGTTAGCAACTGTCTTTACCATAACTTCTTCAGCCTTAAACATTTTCACTATAAATGTAGCATTTCCTAAACATGCACTCAATGATCCTTAAGATCTCATGTTTAACAACTCCATCTTAAAGGCGTATCATTATTTTAGTTTAATGACCAGATTTTCCTCCTAGCTTAAACTGAGTTACCGGCTCAAGTGAGACAGTATGGTGGCCACACTGAATCTACAACAACATTTATTCTGTCAAATATTGGCTCCCACCTCCTCGAACTACCACATTACTGGAGTCGATGACAATTCATATAAGGTACAGACCTAAATTTCACTTCTTTTCCCTGCACTGTACCTGAGGACTAATACTAATGAAAGGCAATGGTCACATTTGACAGAATGGCCAATGAGCCAGGCAGAGGGAAAAGGAACTCAGGGATGACAAGGTGCTGTAGTTACTGGTCCCTGGAGAGCCAAAGGTTTTTTCATAGCCCACAAGTAAGGGCTCATACCCCAGAAGTCACCTATGAACTGGTGTCTTTCACCCGTGAACTAGAGGTCCCCAAGTCCGTGAAGAGAAGCTTCCCACAGAGCTGGTTTATTTCATCTGCTGAGCGCGCTAAACCCCGTGCATGTATGCTGTGGTCTCCCTGCAAGGGGATGAGGGTTTGATTTCTGGGCAGGGAAGTTGTGTCACCATTGGGGGTCTCTCTCCTCTCCATCATCCTGGAGATGTAGAGTAACAGGCTGCAACTCTGCAGGGCCCTCAACCCTCCAAGTCCACGGGGAGAACTCACAGGCTCCAGGCCTAGCTTCGTCTCCATGGTTAAGCACAGCTGGTTCCAAGACCGAAACTCATTGCTGCTTAGGATGGATTCTCTCTCCAGGACACCTCAGGGAACTCTCGCTGGTGCCACAGTGCATGGGGGAGACAAGGCAGCAAGGCCTGGCCACGCTGACCCCCTCAAGGGGACCCCAAAACGCCTCGGCGCACTAAGCCTTTAAGCAAGCCCAAAGATTAAATCAATGTGCCTCAGACATGGAACCTGTCCTCTCCAAACTCCACTCCCACTCTTATGGCAAAAGACTTGGAAAAAACTGTGCTGTGTTTTGTGGTAAATCTAGACAAAATGCTGTGAAATCGAGCTCATCAGACAAACCAGATAGTATAAGTTTATCATGCAATCACCTCCCACATTTGATCTATATGAGTTTGTATAAGGCAGTTCTTTTCATGCATGGCTCTTAGAGTATATTTAATTTCTCTTACAGTTAGGAATATTCCTATTTAGCATACTCATCCTAAAATAGCTGAGTCACATGCTGAGGTATTTCATTGCAACTTTTTGTTACAAATGAAATCTTAGCTTCCTATGTTCATTTGCATTGATGCAAAGGATTATATGATGTTGAACAAAGATTTGTAAAGCCACACAAGAAAAAAATATAGCAGATCAGCTGGTTAAAAACACAAAGGTGGGCTCTTTCCTGGACGGTGATCTCCTGTAGAATCACTGCACATCTTACATCTTGCATCTGCAAAAGAAGGCTGCTGCTTTTAATCCGCTTTAAGGAAATAACATATAAGTTTGCTGAAACACAGAGGCTCATATAAGCAGAGCGCCCAAGCAGGCCTCCCGTATACTCGCCCCCTTATCCTGATGACTGCTCAGAGTATAAACAGTGGTAATAAGTGAATTGCAGCCACTACTTTCCCTGATACGTTACAACTGCATTTTGGTGAGAGGAAAGCACTTCATTATTTGCCACGCAAATACTTTCTTTTGGGGATTTTTCTTGTAATAGGAGAAATCTTACTTAGAGAGCGTCCATTGGGGCATCTCAGCTCATGCTCTTCTTTACAGTTTCTAAATATATCCACATAATCGCAGCAGCCCCAGGGGGTCAATAAGCTCCGTACCCTCTCCCTGCTATGATCCTGCCCCCACCGTAAGGCCAGGAGAACAGCCACAATGAAACCTGAAAATCTAATTGCTGTAGAGTGTAGTAATCTGGTACTTTTTTCATTTTTAGTTGTTTTAAGATTTCTAAACTTGTGTTGAAACATGTTGCTTTCATTTCCCTAGAGGGGAATAATATTCCTTTAGCAAAATTCTTAGGTCAAGCCCATGTGTATTTTGGAATGGACCAAAAGCTAGGGGAAAAAAAACAGCAGATATCATCTGGGGGGAAAAATCTGAGCCAATGAGTCAGACTTTTCTGGAAAGTGACTAGCATGGAACAGGGTCTTCCAGATTCTATGTGGAGGGTTGCTGTTCTCTGAGATGTTAATTGGCATTCCACAGTTAAATATCTTTGAAAATGATACAGTTCACATCTCCATCATGGAAATTAGTAATGGACTTTAGAAGATTAGCACCAAAGCAGCTATTTTTAAAATCTCAGTGTTCCAGACACTTCGATGACCTCAAAATCCCCATTTTCCCCCAAGGACTATCTGTCAGTATCTTGAGATATTGGTGTCCAGTTTATGGGCTAGAAATGCTGAGATACACTTAGGGTTTTCAAAGAAATCTGAAATAGGGTGCTTATGAACAGGAGTTTAAAAACATACGTAACTAGAAGATAGGTAGTTCATCATGTTAAAAATTAAGGGAAAAGAGACCTCTGTCTGCCTGGAAAATAACAGAACAAAACAGTGACTCACACATTGTCTAGTTGCAGGTACCACCCCCAAGTGAAAGGCATTACTGGTGTGAAACCGTATCCAGTACAGAGATGGAAAACACGACAGACAGGGCCAGCTATTTGGAAAACACACATTAAACCTTGGTATTACTCCTCATGCTTATATAAAAGCTACTTTTTAGCACAAGAATTAAAATACACTACTAAGTAATATTAGACAGGGCCATACGGAAGTGCCAATTTTGTAGGCAAAAAATGGTCACATGTTGGCAATTGCATTCGGCTCACTCTAACAGAGGAATTATATAGAGACAGGTACAAGACAGGGCGGTCTAGCATTTAAAAGATTGAACAAGGGAAATTGTGATGGTTCAGCTAATTAATTTGATTCTACTAGTGGGAAAAAAAATAAGGGACATTTATTCCAGATGACAGAGTCAACTGTTCAGCAGACATGTTTTTATTAGTAGGAAAAAATCTGGATATTCTTGTCTTAAGTATATACAACACACAGGCTCAACAATCCTTGCCCAACAGCTGAGCTCGGGTGATAAAATTCCACCGGCCTTATGAGTTGTTAAACACGTGTATTTTAGATGCTTCTCTCCTTTAGGGTTGACAGGTTTTTAAATTATCTTAAATGATCCAACAAATCTTTTCTCCCTTTTATGAATGGATTGGCATTATCCAATTGACATACGCTGACGATGGCGTTATCTTCCAAGAAAGACTATAGGTTAGAGTAAATCTACGAATACCTCTCAGGAGAAAATTGCATAATATTATAATTCTTTTAACCCAAGTGGAAAATTATACTTGACAGAAAGAACTTTCAAACAATCTATCCTCAGATGAGCTACTTTCATGTCTTGCTGCTTTGTTTTAAATGATTCAAATACAAACCGATTGTATTAATACACTGAAAAATCCAGATGCTTCCACATGTACATCCCATGAAAGCAGGCTGGTTTGTTAATAAGCATCCCTAAACCTGTGCATCAATCTGCATTTGCTACTCTCAAGGGGAAAATCTTCCACAGTGAATTATTTCTATTGTCAAAGAGAATCTGCAATCTGTGGATCATAACACTGCACCACTTTCCTACCCAGCTGCAAGTGATATTCAAGAATCCAAAGGAATGTCCCAAGTTTGTCCCAAAAATGTCCAGATGGGCTCACTCGCATACCACTCCAATAAACAGTGCAGGCCACGTGTGCGCATTCTGCTCAGCCCACCACATTCACACTCCCTAAGGTGCAGGCATCCGCGTGCTTCCACCAGCAGGTCTCCTGCTCCATGTACGTGTAAATCCCCCACAGATCTTATGATTCTACGAGTGTTTTCCTTTTAATCTACTTAACTGCATATCTTTATATTACCATTCATTTACATCCCCATTTTAAATTGATGAGAGAGATTATTAATGTCAACTGCAGAGCTTGACCACTATACACTGTTCGGTGCTACCATACCGTGTTAATGTCACTCTTGTCAAGATAGCCTTAATGGGGCTAAATGTATGGTTTCTTTTGGGCAACGGTTTCCAATCTCAGCACTAGGGACATTTAGGGCCATATAACTCTATGGGGGGGGGGGGTTCTGGGCACTGCAGGGTGCCCAGCAGCAGCATTCCTGGCCTCCACCCACAAGATGCCAGCAGTACCTCCCAGATGTGACAATGGAAAATGTCTGCAGATGGAGCCATATGGCCCCTGGGGAGAAATCATCCCTGGCTGAGAACCACTGCTTTAGACTTTCTGCAATTCTGAGGATAGACGGAAAACCCCTTAAAACTGCCTTTGTGTTCTCTTAAGATATTGCTGCTCAAAGTGTGGCCCCTGGACCAGCAGTGTCTGCAGCGTCGGGGAGCTTGTCAGAAATGCAGCATCTCAGGCGCCACCCTGGATGTGCTGAATCAGTATCTGAATTTTAACAAGATGCACAGGTGACTGTGATGCACACTGAAGTCTGAGAAGCACTCATCTATAATACCCTGGGTTGGTATCTGTCATTTAGTATCTTACAAAGAAGATTCAGTTAAAGGTGCTAATATGCCAGAATCACTTATTATTCAATGGTTGAGTTCTTTCCCATTATTTTTAGCTAGATATGTGCTCTTTATTTGATATGTATATATATATAGAGAGAGATAAACCGGGGAGGTGGGAATCATGTACTTGCCCCACCTTCTCCTAGGGATTAGCTCGGGCTCACTCATAGGTAGCAGAAAACGACCTCCACAACAGTACTTGTATCCCCCCAGACTCCAGTACATTGCTCCAAGCCTGATATTTAAAAGGCACATTATTTTATTCGAAATAATTGAGGATATAGAATGTACATTTTTAACAGGGGCAATATCACCCGACAGGATGAATACGAGTTCATGAGGGGCAAAATAAAACCTTACTCTTTTTATGTGGAAGGCACAACTATACACATGGTACGTAAACATGTACAGTGTATCTATGGGAGTAAGATTTCACAGGGATGCAATTAGGAAAAGAAGCCTAAGAAGTCTCCTTGGGGAGATAATAACAAATAAAAAGGCTGAGAAACACGGATTTAAAAAATGATCTCTTAAAAGAGAAAATCTTCTAAGACCCAAGGTAGCCTCGGGCAAATGGACTGCCGCGACAGCCCACAAGAACTCACTGGTGCTGTGTCGGAGTCAGAGGACAGAGCCACACAAGTCAGAATGAGAAGGGGGATGAACGGGGACCGAGACCAGGCTGGGGACCACACTGCTATGGAGGGGGCCTTCTTCTCAGCCATGGACCACGGCCTGACACTTCCACGCCAGTGGGGACCCCGCACACTGTGGGGACCTGGTACGCCAGGGAGGACCTCATGCGATGTCCTCTCTGCCTCTGAGCCTATCTCCCGGCCACCTGAGCAGGCAGGCCGCCGTGAACATGAAGGGCACTGATGATCAGAAGGCATCCAACATGACCTGGTGTAGTTTTTGTGAAGTGTTAGCGTCTCTTTTCCTATTAAGCAACCTCTCCAGCTATAAGATTATTAAATGTCATTAAGTTTGGAGTTTCTTGGCAAATAAATCTATTCCTTCTTCTTTGGATTCTGAACAAGTCATAAATAGAATTTTAGTATATTGTATTATAAAGTATTTCCACCCTGAAAATAACTTACTCAGTAAGGTGAAGTTAGATGGAAGGTTTAATGCCAAAGCCTCGTACAATCACTTGGGCTGTAATGCCACATAGGTGGTCCTAAAAATCATCATTCTTTTCAAAAACACAATAAAAAACACAGGGCTGTTGGGGAAAATGGGGTTAGGGACACAGTCCCTGATGAAGGGTTTGAGTACATATATCAAAAGAAAGAAACCTAATAAAAATGGCAGCACCATCTTACACATGTGAAATGATTAAGAAATACGTAAACCCAGCTAAACATTTCACTTCACCTTGACTTAGAGCTCTGGAGGGGCCGCCAGAGGGGTTGCAGCTTACTAAGCACAGCCAAGGGTGCGGGGCTGTGACCAGGAATCGGAGGGCGGTTCCTGTCCGCCGGCGCACGGGCGAGAGGGGCCCTGAGTGTATGAGGTGTGTGCGTGTGTGTGTCCTGTGCGGTCCAGCTCCGCCTGGTTCAGAAGGTAGTTTTCTGCTTGCACCTACTGTTTCACCTGGAGAAAACAGCGCATCAGCAAAGGTGGAATTCCGATCATCGTCATTCCCAAATACATCAATTGCACCAGAACATTTGTGGTCTCAAAACAAGAGTTAGAGCAGAACTGATTGTACTTCTAAGACTGCTTAATTTCTTAACCTTGGATGTTGTGTTAAAAAAGGGATCCTTTCTCTGAAGGACATTTTAATTCAGAGTCAGATCCATCAACTACTGTCTGAAGCCTACAAACAGAGAGGTCTAGCCCATCTTTCCCTCTGACAACGCTCCCAACTAATAGCATTTCCCACCGTTCCTGAGTTTCCAGAGCGTTCAAGAATTCACCTAAGAAACACACTGTGCTGAACACGGCAGGCAGCTGTGGGGGTGGTTCTAGACGCAGAGGAGTGGATGTGCAAGCCTTTCCATGACTTAGAATAATATTCCTTCCCCAGACTGGGCTCCATTACCAAATCTCTGAGGTTGCTTAGAGGAGTGCAGTGAGATAACATATCTTGAAATTACCTAGGCCAGTGCTTGAAAAATATCAGCTGAATGTAAATCTGGACCCAGATTGACTCATAATCATGAAGTATAATCCTTATCCTTCAAAAGGTAAGAGCACCACATCAAAACGTCCTTTTACTGCCTTGGCATAAAATGGTCATTCAGGCAGCTATAAAAATACAGAGAAAATAGAAAAGAAACATCCCCAACACTAAGGTAGTTTACAGACACAGGAAGCCATGGGCGAAGCAGCCACTTCTACTAACCCAGAGAGGATTTCATTTCCTCCCTCAGGGTTTTATTAGCTCTCGTCTCCCTGGTTTCTTGGGTTACATTCTGGAATGTCCCACTTCCTTGTCTTAAAAATACAATTCAATCTCCTGAGTCTATAAAAATTATTCTTGCTCAATCCGTTCCTCCTGGCATGGCATTTGAAGGAACTCCAGAGTCATGTGACAGGGTTTCACTCTTCCCCGAAACCTGCCAGAAATAAGGACCCCATGTTCCCAAAGTCCAGCCAGCCAGACATGGTCACACTGCAAAATCCGAAGATTTTTGCTTGCTTCTTGTGTTTTTTGCTTGCTTGTTTTGGCCACCACCCAGGTCGCTGTTCAAATTCACTTCTTGTACTGCACTCGTACCTGAAGATGGACACAGGCCATGAGGGCCGGGCTGTAAACTCAAGTGATTCTCCTATTACTCTCTGCTCGACCTGGTACAGAAGGTTAGACCCTGGGCAGGACTCGCAACCGAGAGAGAAATGCTTTGAAGGCCGAAGATGGCCTGCTGATTTTATTTCCCATTACACATTAGTTAAATGACCTCCCATTTTGAGTTTTATTTTAAAAAAAGAATTGCTAAGCCAAAGATGACATGTAGAAGCCAAAGATGACAACACAAGATTATACTAGAAGTGTCAACTTCTTGTATCAAGACTCATCAATTGTTGGTCTCAGTTCAGAATTCCTGTCTGATCAGCAGGCTAATAGTGGAGGCAGAAAATTAGTTGACTATGTAACAGGAGTCCAAGGCTGCGGTTTCCCCGATAGACTCAGTCTGCCATCACTGCAGTAGAGTCTTCTTTAAAGCACATCCTTGGGGGTAGAAATATGAATAAGATCCTATTTAAGGTCTTTATTCCTTTCTGGCATCCTTTGGGTGCCTTCAAAATAAGCAGGAAATACTCCAGGCCTAGACACATGGATGCTTCCTCTCACTCAATTTGTTATTAAAGGTGATTCCACACGAGGATTGGATTTTTGTTGACGATCTCTTGACCATTCCGGCCATTCTGAGCTTGAGGTGGCATGCTTCCTCCTATTGTATTAATGAATTGCCCGAAAAATGACTTCCCGACATTGCCACATTCATGCCCTGTAGAGGGCACTGCCACATTTTTGACGAGGTCACTTAAGCACACACAAGTTAAGTGGCTTGCCCAAGATCATGAGACAGTTTGCAGAAGTCACAGGGCCACACCCATGTCTCTGACCCTTAGTCTCTCTACTTGGTGACAACAGCTCCCACCCAAAGGTGCACCCCCAAAAGCCAGCAGAAAATCAGTAAGGACATGAGGAGAAGAACCTCAGGCTTCTGTCCCCCACCCTAGTCAGGGCTCATGGTCCACACTCACAACCAAACGCCAATCCAGTCACACAGAAGCCTCTTTTTATCCCAACAGCCTGGATAAGTCCAATGACCATTAATGGTGCCCCCAAGTGCAGGAGCTGCCGCCACAGTGAACTGCAGGAGGCCCATGTGACCCAGTCCCATGAAAAGGTACTAAGGGTCAGGCTCTATCAGGATGGAAGGAGGTACACGTGAGGGCACCCAGCAGGATATTAACGGGTATGGCCCCAATTTGACTCTGCCATGTAATCATGCTCTGGACTCTCTGGGACTGGACTGTAGGTTCTACAAATGACCTTAACCTGCCGTGGGTATCAGGGTCAAAGCTTTGCCAAAGGGGACCTCATTCAGGGATATCTCGGTGGGACAGACTTTGTCATGGCCACTCTGTCCAAGGGGTCCTCTCCTGGTCCATCACTGCCCATGGTGACTACAAGGTGAAAGCTCCTTGATACTGGGCCCCAGACATCCATTGCTTTGTTTCCAACCTAAGATTTCAAGACATCTCTGGGGTTCCTAGGGCCAGCCTCGGAATCTGGATCTACACCAGGCTAACCCCCAAGTACCCAGCTATCAGCCAGCCCCAGGAAACACTACCTCCCAGTTACTGGGCATTTGTCATGTGCCAGGCACCACGCCAGGCACTTTGATTGGAGTCAATGCGCTATTTACTCTTCACAACATCCTATCAGGTAAGTACAATCCCCAATTACAATGAGGAAATTGAAGCTCAGAGAATAAAATACAGGCACTTGCCCAAGGCAGGCAGTTAGCAGAACAGAGAGAGAACATTCTACCCTGAGGCGGGGGTTCCTTCTCAGTTTGCCATGCAGGCCCTTGGGTCTCCCCCAGTGCAGGGCACCCCCCCCCACCCAACACGAGTGCATTTCTCCCGGCAGGGTGCCCCAACAGCTGGGAGGAGCAGCTCCTTCCCTTGAAGAATCAAAGTCCACTAGACCGTAGAGCTGTAGTGGCCCTGTCACGACGAGCAGGCCATAAACATAAACGAAGGTGACACGACCACAAGAGGCGCCAGACGTGTCTGTGGTGGGCACGCAGCAGTAGAGCCAGAGGGCTGCCTGGCTGGGGAGATGAGGCCTCAGGCAGCAGTAGAGGCGAGCGCCCCCCAGTGGTCTGGAGGAGAGGGACGGGATCCTGTGCAGCCGCGTTTCCCCGAGCCGCTGGGTGGTAGGGCCCGGCTACCTCCTCGTGGCTGTGGGTTAAACCCACCGGACGCCCTTCTCGGAATAATGTGCTTAATGCATGAAACACCACATAGGATTTGGAAGAAAATCAATTAAACTGAAGTATAACTATCAAAATAAACAAATTTGAAATATGTATCATAAATATAATCATATAATATGTAAATATGCATAAACTGTGCTCTTTATAAATTCTGGGGGGGGTATAATATGCAGATTCCAAGTACAGACGAAGATGATATTTTGAGAGAGCAGGAACAACTGTCGTGAGACATCAGTGGCTGTGATTTCTGTTAACGGCAAAGCGAGCCACACTGCTAGGGTGACTGGTGTTCTGCCCACATCCAGACGCAAAGAAATGCTAAGTTTCTGTCGGTGGTTAATGAAAAGACAAATGGATTGTTTTGGTATTCCGATTCCGGCGGAGTTCTATCCCCACTGCCCCCTCGGAGGTGTGCAGACCCCTTTAGAAGCTCTTGTTCTCGACCAAGGGTCAGTAAGCTAGGGTACAATGCCCAGATCTGGCCTGTTGCCTGTTGTTCTAAATAAAACTTTACTGGCACATGGCCACACCCATTGGTTTGCATATTGTCTAGTACTGCTCTTGTGTGACAATGGCAGAGTGGAGTAGTTGTGACAGATAGTATATCTGGCTCTTTAAGAAACAACTTGCTGACCCCTGCATTAGACAGACTCAATAAACTGGGAATTCTCTGAACCTCTGGCACCAGCAGGGGCTCAGGCCTGGCACTGCAGGGGAGGAGGGGTGGATTCTAGTCAGATCCTTAAGGCCCCACCAGGCAAGCACCTAACGCCTCATGCATATTCAAGGCCTCCTGTGTTGCGTGCCAGTCGTTTTCTCGGGTGAAATGAGAGAACAAAAAACACAGACAACACAGACAAATAGACAGACAATGGCTGCAGCCCCCATGTGGCGCAGCACCTTTATTTTTATACTGCCTTTCTTGGACCTCAGCCAAGTGCTATACCCATCTTTCCCTTCTCAGGGGGGACAGACCAGAATATCTTGTTGATTTTCTTAGAAGCTGCCTAGTAAGCAGGAGCGGTATTTTCACACGTCCTCAAGGTCTCCCTATTTTCAGCGTGAGGCGTCTTGGCTCGTCTTCGAGGACAAGATATGTTGTTGTGGGCAGATAACTTCCAAGGACGGCACCAGTCGTTCTCAAGCTGGTGCTTTCCCGTGCTGCGTTCAGACATGGGGGAAGGTGCTTTCCCATTCTGCCTGCAAACATGTGAGAAGACAAAGGCCGTCCCCTACATCCTGAACTCTTACCATTAAGAAGGCATGAGCTCACTGTCCAAGAAGTTTGCCTCTGGGCCTGAGGTAGTGAGGCCAGCGTAGGCTTCCTGTGGCCTAGGCGTGCTTCTGCCTTCGAGAGAAATCCAATGATGTGGTGCTCCATGGATGCACTCTAGCCTTTACTAGACTACATCATCCTCTACTCAAATGAGGCTCTATTGAAGACTTCATTTCAGTTCTTTACAGTTTCTCAGCAGTTGACATGGAGTACTTCTTAAATTCTACGATAAAATTACCTCTCAGAGTGGGCTCCCTTGTAAATGCAGAACGTGTTCATGGTACTAAGAAATGCAATGATATAAATATTGCATGTGCATAAGCCATCTGTACAATGTGGAAATGAGCAGCTCCCCGAGACTTTTGTAGCCCAGCTAACCACTCCACCTCTCCCATGTTGCCCAGGTCATTTTGGTTTTCGAAACCAAACATATGTGCAACCGGCTATCACAGGAGGCTCCCGCAGAGTGGCCCAAGGCTGTCCCATGCTGCCCACCTTGCCAGTTTGCCCGGACTTACACCGCCTGGACATACTTTTCTGCTGTTATAAAGCTTAAAACCCTCTCTTTGATCTGGGATGTGAGAAGATTTGGCCTGAGACAGCTCTGTCCTCCATTCATGAAACAAGGGGACACAACAGAACAAAACAGACATCTGAATTCATCTTGATGTCAGATATTAAACCACAGGTCAAAACTTTAAAATGAAGCAGGGACTGTGTCGGTTCAAAAGTCACTGGCTGCTTATGTCAGTTTCTCCTTCCATTAATCTACTAAGCTTCATACACACACCTCATGTCTTTTCTTCCCAAATAAAGAACGTCTATAAACCTTCAAAAACTTTATGGAGTTGATCAAGAGTAAAGCAAGGGCTGCTTCTTCTGATAATCTGAGCAGCTGCTGCGGCAGAACCGCTTCTCTACCCTGCCAGCCCCCGCCCTTCGCTGGGCTTTCTCGGCAGCAGCTGCTTTTGTTTTCTGTCCCTGCGCCTCCTCCCACTTCCCCTCCCCCCAAGCAGTTACAAAGTTGGGGGAGAAGAAGGGGGGTGCTGAAACACAAAGCAGGGCTTGTTAAAATTTGAGTAAATCTGGGCTAATAGCCAAATTTAATTCTAAAGACCCATTCTGGAGGCTCAGGACTAAAATGGAACCTAGTAGAAGTCTGCTGTTTGTAGGACACCATGTCCCTATTGTGGGGAATAGGGAGAAGGGGCCAAGAGCTTACTTTGATTCGATTGGCCACCATGTTTTGAAGATGTGACACATATTAAAAATAAACCGTTTCTCATAGCGCGAAGCTATAGAGAGATTATTAGGTCAAAATGACAATTTATGATTAGAAATTTGAAACTCAACGGCTGTACTGCACGATCATATACTTCTTATATTTTCCGAACCATATGTAACTAGACCTTACCTTCCTAGAAATAGAGCAAATCTAGCATTTATATATACATATATTTTTTCTTTTAAGAACTGGCCAGCCTGATGTCCTTCACATTTTAGGATTGAATCCATTAGAAGCATCTGGTACTTCGAAGAACAGAGTAGCTGTTGGGAAAGAAAATCACCACCCAAGTTCATAAACTCTTTTCAATGATCAGATTACTCCCAGAACTGAGTCCAAAGAACAATTTTAGTACGTTAATCTCAATATGTCATTCTTTTATTAGTAAGTTATGTGGCAGTTATGAAAGAATGCTCTTTTGTGTTTTATAGTCAGGCCCAGAAAGATTCTAGAATGATGGTCTTAAGAGCAGGACCACCAACTTGAAAATGAGCTAATTGCACTTAGATTTGAGGGAATAAATATACAAAAAAGTCCGTATGCTTTTTCTGCTTTGATGTCTCCTATTAGTTCTACAACCCAATTGTAGATAAATTAGGGCATAAAGCTAATTTTTTATCCTTTCCACCCCGCCATCTCTCAAGAGTCCACAAAGAGGCCTGTGTGGGGTACTATCAGAGATGGCAGGCGACACTGACCGGGCACTTGCCATGTGCAGACACAGTGCCTGGCACATCCCTGGCAGCTTTGTGTTTACTCTGCACAACAACCCAGAGGAACTTCTACGGCCACAGAGACTGTGTGTGGAGAACCTAAATAACTTGTCAATAAGGGGCTACACCGGGATTCAAATTCAGGTTTATCTCACTTTCAAAATGACTCTTAACCATTTAAAATACAGCTTTTTCTAACTTCCCAATGGACTATTAAACATTGCACTTCATTTTTCAACTTAGAAAAAATGGCTTCAAAGAACACCTATTAAAGTTCATGTACTTCATTTCCAGAGGATCTGTTCAGCTCTTGACTTATAGCCCAGTCACTGTTACTTTACGCACAATTATAGCAGCTTGATTATCTGCTTTACCAACCACCATCAGTGGCAGGACTCAGAAAATGGTGAGAAGGCATCACTGACAGTAAAAATGAAATTAAAGAGTAGAACTTTCACATGAAACATCAAAAGCCCAACTACTTGAAACCATTTGATGCTTGGGCGTTATTCCTACCAGCTCATGCTTATATTGTAACATGGCACATGAGTGGTGTCCATTGTCAAAGATACTTATAAAAACAGATCAAAATCCACAGATCCCGCCTGAGCGAAATGGTCAGGGTTAATATCATTAGTACTGAGACGTGTTAACATGTGTCCCCCGATATGCTGCACTGTGAAGGGCACAGCGTAGACCTGCTGTGTCATTGCCCCAAATGGAGAACCTCAATCTAATCATGAGAACACATCAGACAAACCCAGACTGAGGGGCAAGCCACAAGATATCTGACCGGTGCTCTTCAAAGACCAGAGGTCAAGAAGGACAAGGAGAAACCGAGGGACTGTCACAGACTGCAGGAAACTAAGGAGATGTGGCAACTAAATGCCACGTGGGATCCTGAAAAATGACATCAGAGGAGAAACTGGTGAAATCCAAATAAAGGCTGTAGTTTCATGAACAGTACTGTATGGATTTTAATGTCCTTGTTTTGACTGTCACAGGATGGTTTATATAAATTGTGAATGTTGGGGAAGCTTGGTGAAGGGAATACAGGAACCCTGTACTTTTTTACAACTTCATCCAAAATTATTTCAGAATCAACACAAATTTTAAATGGATCAAATTCGGTTCCCCACACACATGGAAATATATATCTTAGAAATGTCTTCCCCAGAAATATCTAAAAGAAAAACATTTTGGTTATTTACAGAAGGGGCAAGCTTCCCATTTTCCAAGCACAGTGTTGGCACACAAATTTTTTTTTTAAATGAATATCTCATTCCCATTTACCAAGGCAGTACTACCTTGGCAATAACTTTTAAAAATAGACTTTTTATCTTAGTAGAGTTTTAGATTTACAAAATTACTATGAAGGTAGTACAGAGAGTTCCCATATACCCCACACCCAGTTTCCCCTAGTATTACTATCTTGCATTAGCATGGTGTATTTATCACGATTAATAACGACCCTGCACCCCACCCTGTACACCTCTATTTACGAAGCAGCTGACCCTGCTGGCTCTCTGGACAGGTTCATTACGTGGATGATGACGAAGACCAGCCTGCCACTAGTCCTGAATGTACTGAGCACTTACCAGGGGCCAGGCAGCGAACTTGCTGTCTTCATAAATCCCTGCATCTAATTCTCACAATAATGGAAGTAGGTAGGTGCCCCTTATCACTCTACCTACGCGGAGGAAACTGAAGCCCAGCAGGAGGACAAGGTGGAGCCAGGATTCACGTGCAGGACTGGTTTCTAAGGACACATTCCTACCACAGCGGATATACCGACACCTCTCTGCACCTGTTTACCTAAGCTTCCCATAGCTTATACATGTTCACATGGTTTTATTTAAAGTAATTAAAAGTCTTTCTAGTTCTTCCTCTTTGATTTGATTCACCTTAGCTTCACCCGTCTTTCCCTCTAACCTGTCAATAATGCCTTTGGTACCTGTCACCTAACACTCACCCTCCTTCCAGCTGAACTTTATCGCCCATGGGTCTGATCAGTGCTCTTGTCCAGTGGAACAGGACCCTGGGAAAATCTACCGGTTACCCGCCCCCAGGGTGGTACAGCTGTTACCCAGCCACGTTTGGGCCACACTTCAAAAAGCGTCCAAGTAGAGGCCCAGTGGTTCTCAACCTGACTATACATTAGAAACACGTGTGGAGCTGAAAAGTTCCTATGCCCAGGCAGCACCCCAGAAAATGACATCAGAATCTCTGGGGGTGGGACCCAGCCATCAGCATTTTTAAGGTGATTGGATTCCAGGTGATTCCAGGGTGCAGCCAGGTTGGGAACAAACGGGCCAGCACACATTTCCCTTTATCTGCAAGGGACTAAACACAGCGTGGACTCCAAGTTCTGGATCTTGGCATTACTGTCCTCCTTCAGTAAATCACACACCAGCAAGGATGGCAGCCACCTGTGGGGGGTGACAAAACCTTTATGAACAGAACGGGGCCCTTGTGATTGACTTTACTCCACAATCTAAGGATTGGAGAGAGATGAACATAAATAGCACAGAAGGACAGGCTGCTCCTAGAATTTCTCACCATTGACATCAAGCTCATTCATTCCTTTTGGGCAGAACCAATTATTCAGCTAAAATATCAAAGAGCAAACCTTGAGCATGCCGTTGTGAGTAACTTATTCTCCAAAGGGGCTTAATTTATGCAGGACAATATAAGCACGAGGAAAAAACAACATGGCATGTTTATATTCATGTATAACAACATGTTGCAAAGAGATTTAAAAACACACACAGATATCAGCAAACTAAAATCACTGGTAACAAAAAACTTTGATAGCACCTTACACTCTTCAACAGATAAAATAAATAATAACAATAATAATAATCATAATTATTATTATTGTTATTATTATAGCTTAAACACTTAGCATTTCCCACGGGTCGGGTGTTGTTCTATGCACTGTACATACATGAAACCATTTACCACTCACCCTTCGCAAAGTAGGTACTTCATTGTCCCTATTTTTCACATTAGAAAAATCAAGGCCCAGAGAAGTAGACTGTAGGTTACTAGTACTGAAATCCCGCAGTCTGACTCCGCAGTCCACTCTGTGAGCCATACAATGATGCTATTGCGTCTGATCCTCACGTTAGTGTTGCAATATGGCGTGAGCACACGAAAGTCGTGATTGCGGTACTGACGTGTCCACTGAGGCTTGGAGTGGTTCAGAGGTAAGATCACAGAGCTTTTAAGGGCTCACATCAGAGCAGAATTGTCTCTTGGCTTCCATTCCAAGCTCCTTCCTTGCTACACCACAATGAGTCCTTTCTTAGGTTCCTATCTATGGGCCAGCACCGACCAACAGAATTTTCTGCAGCGATGGAAAGGTACTAGATTTGTGTCATCCAGTATAGGAGCCTTTGGCCACATGTGACTGCTGAGTATTTTAAGTGCCACTAATGTATCTAAGGAACTGAATTTAATTTAATTTAAGCTAATTCAAATTGAGACAGTGACTATCGGATTGGAAACACAGTTAGAGAGGCCATGAAGGGTCTATCATTTTCACCGTTTATAATTACTTTTTAAACCAAATTCACTTCCAGGCTCTCTTCCCATGCTCATTTAACAGCTCATCGGTCCATCTCAAGCTCTATTGAAATACAAGACCACCCAGGGGTTTTTATACAGCACGAGCTCTGTGTTCTTCGGCATATTTGCCTGGCAAAACCACCCAGGCACTCTCGGCTTTCGAGTGGAATATGTGATTCACAAAATGGAGTAAATTCAAGGAAAATATTTCCCGAAGAAAAGCCATTACACGTTTCCTTGAATGATGAGGATGTAGTTTGTTTCCAAAGAGCCGGAAAAGGTTTCCTGATAAGGTGAACCTGAACTCCACTGACCAGTGGCCGATCCCCGCGGCTGCCTGAAAGACTGCCGCAGACGGTGAGATTGGCCTTACCACCCAAACGCCATCCCCCTGCCCCCCACCGCTGCCAGTCACCAGCCACACAGGGTGCTCATCGTTTCCTTTGTCCTCTCACACTTTCTTTTCCTCGCTGAGAAGCTCAAGGCCAAGACAAAGGTGAACAATCTTACCAAACAGTCCTACACTAAACCGAGAGAAAAATCCAAGAACAAAATCCAAAAGATTGGCTTCTTACTTCTAAAATGGAATTCTGGAAAGCACTGCTTCCCATTAAAGAAAATTGGACAGTTTTTCTGCAGTTTCTCTACTGAGGTATGTACCACTGCTGACAACTATCTATAGTTCAGAGAGCAAAGCAATGCTAAACCAGGGCAAGATTTAATCGTGTCACTATTTAAAGCAGTTCTTACAGAATGCTTTATTAGCATCTGAAGTCCAACTGCAGAAAGCCACTTCAGCGCCCCGCCAAGTCATCTGGCCTCCTTTACTTTTGCTTCTTGTGATTTTGACGTCTATGTGAAGTTTGTACACAGAACCGTTCAGCAGCAGAACCAGATACTTTTGAGGCAGTCCTTTGGGGGCAGACACAGCTGGAGGAAGGTTGGTCTTTTTTCAAATTTGAAAAAACCTGAACTGGAATAATCACCTAAATGGGGAAGCCAATAATGTGAAGGCAAAAAGAGAGAACTGAAATTATGCAGTGGAAGAAATAGTTGGGGTATTTTCTTTAGGAAATGTGGCAAGAATTCCTGCTTTCAATGTAAGGACGGGACATTGTTAAAAAAAAAAAAAGACAAAATAGTCATTTCATCTCAGGCATGCCAGTGAGACAATCATCGCTTTCTGTACTTGATCCAGTTTTGGTTATTTAAAAATGACTCCCCATATGGTTACTGTAAGAGGAAGATTAAAAATTTCCAGCTTAATCTATTTATTTTGTTTCCACATCTTAGCCTGAAGAAAACTCCATATGGGATCAGCAGAATCACTGAATCCATATTATTACATTAGTGTGAAGAAAATATAGTATTTACCTTAATTACTTTTTTATTTAGATGAGAAGCATTAAATATTTATCATCCAAAGTTTGTAGGGCTGAAAGCTATATGCTAATAATTTATACAGAGGGAGATGTTCAGTGTTACCTTAAAAACTACAAGACAATCCCAGCCCTTCCGTTCTTTTTAGATGACTACACCTGACCTTGAGGTCACATTCTGCTTCAGTGTCGAATGTAACTTCAAATTAGCATAATTTTACAATGTGTTCTTCCTCAATTTACACTAGCCAAGATGTCAGTCAAAAGCAGGGGGTGAGCCAACTCTCTAACATAGCGTTCAGACGTTAACAAACATTCTGGTATCTCCTTGTTCTACCTTGTTTACAGTCTTAATTTGGGGGCATTTACAAAGAAAGGGAATTTATATTCAAAATGTGTTAACACTATCAACTACTTGAAAAATTCTTCCTGTTCTCCATCGTGGATTTAGGAATAATTATAACATAAGCAACATGGACTGCAAGGGTATCGTTATTCTGAACAAAAAAATCACATTATTCCAGTGTTTGAGATTTCTAAAAATCTGAAGGTTTACTTTATATGCTTTTACCAATTTTACTTCTTTTTAATATGTAAGTGTGGCAGACACTGCTTCCTATTTTCCAGTATCTGTGGCCCTCACCCCCCTTCTGCAGTAATATTTTTAGCTGGCTGCCCAGCTAAAGAGTACATTCCCAGAAGCACTTGCAGTTATGTGTGATCAAATGACCAAGTTTTGGCCATTGGGATGTGAGCAAAAGTGACACGGGCAGCTTCCACAGAATGCCCTTAAGCAGAAGGGACTGCCCAACCTTTTCTTCTTCCTTTTAGCAGAAATGTGAAAGTGATGGCAGGAGTCACAGCAGCCAGGGACCATGAAATGGAAGCCAAGTCTCAAATACAACAGAACAACAAGACAGCCTAAGTCTCTGACTCCTTGGAGAACAGCCACCATACCAGCTGATACTTTTATATCAAATGGAAACTTCTGGCATGAAGTTATTAACAACATTGGGGGTGAGGGGAGCTCCACTGTAGTAGATAAATCTATATCGCAGCTAATTAGTATGATAACAAAAGCAATGAGATTGTGTGTTTTGTTCTATTAAAATAATTACAAAGGTGTATATACAAAGAACAGCTCTTCCAAGCCACCTGGCATCCACTGGTGCTGCCGAAGGATCTCCAGAGAGGACAAACAATTTACATTATGTATCGGGTCCCAAAATGGTGGTCCTCAGGTTGGTCACGCACCTTACTCACTGGACCTGGCCCAGTGGATGTGACCACTTTCCAAACATCTAACCCACCGTCAAAAGTGTGCCGCTCCTGAGGCCACTAAAACAAGTGAGTCACAGGTTTCCATATTCCCTTTCCTTCACTGGAAGAAGAAAACATTAGGAGAAATGGTGTTCTCCATAACCCCCCAGCCCCCAGTGGAAGGTCCCCAGTGGTTATAGGTACCAACTGGCAGAGGGACACAAGGATGGAGCTAGACTGCTGGGGTTCAAATACTGGCCTTGCCACTTCCTGGCTCTGTGGCCTCAGTGGCCATATCTGTGGAATGGTGAGGATTACATTGGTTGATGCAGATCAAGCACTTAGAACTGTGCCTCCATACAGTAAGGACAGACTCAGTAAATGTAAATGCTTTTCATGGGTGTGAGTCATATACGTGTGTATGTACTATACGTATGTAACATGTTATACACATGACTGCATACCTGTTATATATGACACACTCCTTTTATATAAAATGAATAGGTATATGCACATATGTATTGTGTGTTATACCTCCATTTCTTGACTGAGACATATCCTGACCTCTGTGAAAACCAAGCTGATTCATAAAAACACAGTACCCTTCTGTCCGGAGCACCCTTATTCTCTTGCTTTTGTAATACACCTAATAATGAAGTGTACCTGCCACTTAAACATCCCCTCCAGGGCTCTGAAAGGCCCAGCAGGGTTTTCAGCTGCTTTGGTCCAGCCTCAGGAGGGAAGGTGGCACGCGGGTACAGAGCAGGGAGGGCACCCAAGGCCTCTGGACCAGCCTCACGACGCTTTGAACCATGATTTTACTTTCTCGGTCACCAAAGGAGCTTATCTGAGTCATCAGAAAAGATGTTAACACACATACAAGCACATTCTGCCAGCCACTGAGAGATTCCCATTAAGGCAGAAATGGAAAACACTAGCTCACAATTGAAGCAGTCCTGTTCCCTACACTGCCCCCAAGTTTTTGGAATGGATGTTAAAAAAGAAAAAAAAAAGGCGGAGTTGTCATTGTCTCTGTCTCCAAAACAGGACGTATTTCTGTCACCAGTGTGGATCCAGGATGTAATGTATGCACGGATATGGCTACAAAAATTGTTACTCCCCACTTAGCAGAATTTGAAATGTTCTGGAAGTCTCAGTCACTTGCAAAATAGTCGTGTATAAAAACCAGTGCTGGGCCCTTGTACTGTTCACCATGTAACTTATTCACTATGTAAGAATTTGTTCTCCATGTAAGAACTTGTTCGTTATGCCTCAGAAGATTGGAGACTGACAAGAATTAGGCTTGGGGTGGATTCATGATTGTGCATTGAGCATTGACTCCCCTATGCAGAATTTTATTGTCGTTAACAACCATTTGATCAATAAATATGAGATGCCCTCTCAAAAAAAAAAAAAGTACACACTTCCAATTGTAAAATAAATAAGTAAAAAAAAAAAAACAAAAAAAAACAGTGCTGGGCGGTAGCCACAGGTCCCCTGGGTACCCGCCCCGGGCTACTGCAGGGCAAGTCAGGCCTGCATGCTGCGCAGCTTGAGTTGGTTTACAGAGAACATGTATTTGTTTATTAATGTGTG
The DNA here is from genome assembly GCF_030020395.1 of Manis pentadactyla. Lineage (NCBI taxonomy): Eukaryota > Metazoa > Chordata > Mammalia > Pholidota > Manidae > Manis > Manis pentadactyla. The sequence continues at coordinate 8,785,224 of NC_080038.1, forward strand.
TGTGTGTTTTAAGAGGTTCCATCTCCAAAACATAAATTAATAAGGCAGCAGATCGGCTACAACAGGACCTACATGGCAGCAGAGGGGAGAGAGAAAAAGACTGAACTAGTCAAGTCCAGTGTTGCAGAGACTCCGGAGAAAGGCAGGCAAGCGGCCTCAGTAACTGCTCACGGGAGACACCCCAGGACCAGCCAAAGGGCCTTTCATCCCTGAGGCCCCCGGTTACTTAGAACCAATCCGTCAACGTTGTCTCACTCAGTTTAACATGGCAAGGACACATACAACCTATTTTTAAATATTCAAATTTTAATGATAGAAATTTAAAATACCTTTAATACTTTATAGTAATAACCTATGGTATTTTCAAAACAACTTACGTGTTCAAGTTATTGGTTGAAATGCCAGTTAGATGAGTGACTCACTGGACATGAGCAATTTACATGTAGAGATTTTTATAGCAAACTGTAGGTATTTTTAAACCAAGTAAGCACAGCCTGCCATTTCAAGTACGAAGTTACCATGGCAACAACATATACCCTATCTCCTCTATCCTAAAGATAACTTTTCATAAGTAATAAAATTATAGAAATAATTAAATGAAGCATTCCATTTGAGACTTTGAGACTAAACTACATAAGAGACTAGAATCTGTCAGGTATTCAAGCAACACGTTAATTAACGTTTAGGTTCCCGCAATGGTGTCGCCAGGCTTCTAAAGAAAGAAGCATCATGTAAGGACGATGTTTCATCATGTTACTACAGTTACTGACATCATTTATGGCTTATTCTGTGATGTAACTTGTGGTTTTGATCACTTTTATTACCAACCATCCCTATTCTCCTAATTGCATTAAACTATCCATGATAAGTTGCTATATTCAGAAAATGCCCTTTTGCAAAGGTTTGATTCTCCCCAATTGAATAAGTTTCAGCAGGATGTTCACTTGCAAAAGTAGCAACATTCAGACATAACTAATCCTGAAACTTGTTAATAATGTCATTGAAAGAGCCAGCTATGCAAAAGAAGAGAGAGATGTCTACTCTACGGTAATATATGTGGTGGAAAGGCAGACCAGTATTGGTACCGTCCTATCAGAAGACAATGTTTTTTTGAACAGATTTCTGTTGTCTTGCTTTTAATCCTTATAATTTCTCTGCTTGCTGGTCCATCTCTCCCACCAGAATGTGGGCTCTTCCTCAAGGCCAAGGACCCTCTTACACATAGTTCTTACACTTGGAACTTCACTTGGGCAATGAACGCACACAATGACCACTGGGAGGCTGCCAGTGAAACAAACTATGTCTCAGACAATGCCTTTGATGATGTCAACAAACCAGCAACATGGCCCTTCAGAGCCTGGGCTTCAGCTGCCGTATTATACTATGACAATGACACGTTAGACCTTCTCCGTCACATCACAGACAACTCACATTTCCCTGGGCAGATGTCCTACAGTGGGGCGACTCTTTCTTTCTTTCCTTCATGCTCTCTTACTTCCTTTACTTCTCCAAAGAAGTAAGTAAGTGGAATTGAGAAGCCATCTCAACTCCAACTCTCTTCAACATCAGGGAAGGGTCAAGAGAGGGCAAACCTTCCATCACAGAGATTTCAAATCATAGTATATACCAGTACAGACACCACAAAGAGGGATCAGACCGGAGGTGGCGGTGGGAGGCAGGAAGAAGACAGTTTCTTGACTGGCCAGTATGTGGCTCTATGATTTTCATTTGCTAATATTTTCATGAATTAAACACCTGCTTTCAAAGATAAGGATAAGTACTTCGATAAAGAGAGTTCTGATTACTAGCGGTTTCATGTCAGGGTGAACTCTTAATTCTAGGAAAGTAAGATATGGGTTTCCCCATTATTAATTACACCAAAGAAGAATTTTATTTTTATTTCAAGTAATGTTCATGAATGTTTAGCAGTTTTATAGAAATAATCAAGAATAAGACTTTCAAACAACTTGTGTAGAAGTCTTAGTATGTGAAATTATATTGGATTTTTCTCACCAAAATGTTAAAGATGTCTTAGTTAAACATTCATAGCAAAATAGAAATGTAGATATATTTAGGAGTAATTAAACCATATGGACATAAAAACTTGATATTTATCTGGAAATGACCATTTTTACTAATTTCAACTAAAAATGTGGAGGAAAAACTTCCCAGCAAAGATCGTTGATAGTACATTTTACACACCAATATTAAACCATCGAGAAACATTTATTAAATTTAAGTGAACCCCAGATAGAACGTAACTAAAGAGCTTTCTCCACATCATACGTGACCATTACCCAGATGGATACACCACTCAGAAACCCACATTCACAGAACAGATAAACTGGGGGATGATTTTATTGCTTCACCAAAGTTGTTGCTGAAGGACAGCATTCTTGGTTTTTAAGTATCTATGAGGGAAACCCCAGGTTTGGGGACAGAGAAACCTAAAGCCAGTGTCCTTTGAGGACTAATCAGAATGAGGCCATAGTTGAGTCTGAAAAGTTTCAGAAAACAATGAATGGATGCTTCCTTTGTCTCACTGCAAAACCAGGCTGGAAAGGGCCCTAGGGAGGGAATATTTAGGCTGCTACCTTTTTCAGCTTGTTGGACTGCTAGGCTGTATTGGACTGAACCATGTGAAAAATGCCATATTGCACGCTAAAAATGGTCAAATGTTGTCTATTTCATGTGCCACAACTTAAGATATTCACCCGGGACTGGGGAAGTCTGGGAACTATGGTACTTCAAACAGCCATGTACTACTATTCATTAGCAGCTCTTAGAAGAAAATAAAAAGGTTAAACCTCTTGCTTGAAATTAAATGGTAAATGAAAAAATAATTGGTTCATTTCAATGTTCTGTGCCATCTTCTTTTACCATATGAATATTTAAGAGCTTGCTAGAAAGACGCTGAAACAATAAACAAACAAAACCTTTCAGGTATGAAGACTTTCCCGAAGCTAGTTATGACTGAGTTTTATATCCTACGTGCAATTATCATGTTTCATTATTCTGATCATAAAGAAGGCCTTGTTTGTGGTGAGAGCTCAATGGAAATCGAAGTCAACAACTAGGTCCACATCAGCACAGCAGCCCACGTCTGTCTGCATCACAGACGCTGGTCCTGAAGGCTCCCCTTCAAAACGGCACCCTCTGGACCAGGCAACTCCGGCTCCACTTGGGTCTGACAACCTTTCTCGGAACAAAAAATAACTCAGTGTTGCTTCTTGAAGAGTCTGAGGCCTCCTCTTCTCACCAGTCCCTGAAAGGAGTGCCTGGCTTTGCAACACTGCCTCTGAGCATGGAGGGAAGAGGCCTCCCAGGCGGCAAGCCAAACAGAGGCAAACCACCAAGTAGAAGTTTCTGGTCAAAAACCCACTATGTCACACTGACTTTGGTCAGAAGCTTTATTTTTTTAATGATCTCTCACTTATCACAGTAGGCTGAGGAAACTACACTTCAGTCACAAAGTAGAAATGCCACCATTTTTGCACACATCTTTAAACACTAAAATAAGATGATAAAAAGTAGAAAGAACTGAGCTTGCACATCCAAATTGAGACTTCCGTTTTAAATTCTAGTGTTTCTACATTGAGAGATGGCCCCAAGACAAAAAACATGGCAAAGAGAAGTCAATTTCCAAAATGGACTCATGACGGGGGCCCTTTGGGATTGCCCAGCTCGAAATGTCTGGAAGAGTGTGTGCGTGAGCGAACGTGTGTGAGCGGGTGTGTGCTGGCGGGGGTGGTGTCCGGCAGCAGCAGGCAGTGTGTAGGAAATGTCCCACGGGCCAGTTCTGCTCTGGTCTTCATCAAGAGTAAGGGAGTAATGGCACTCTTTTAAAAACTGCATCTCCAAAGATACGTCTTAGGAGAATTTACACTTGTGATTTCTGTTGCCACCAAATAAATAAATAGAAGCTCGAGGCCCTGGGGAAGGATAAGAATATTTCTGTGAAGTGATGGGTAACAGCCGCACTGGTAATCTCATTTGACGGCTGAATGAACCACTTCCCAGGATAAATCAAGCCGGCCCTCTGGCCCAACCCTGGCCTCCTTGTCGCAGGGAGAGCAGCTATGTAAAACTCTTCCACGAAAGGTTTTCCAGTAAACTGCTCAGGGAAACTAGGTAATCTTGAACTTCGGAGAGTCACGTCACCACATGTGGGAGTAACAGTCCAACAGGAGAGCAGCGTTTTACTCACTCCAGGATTACCTTAGCTGCATCACTGGAAGACAGTAGTGGGAAATGGCCTTTTTTTCTCTTTCAACTAAGGATTTGTACCTTGAATCTTTGTACTTGGTCTTCGTGATGGTGCAAATCGAGTCTTTTCCCTTAGAAGAAATCCACATTTTAACATATTGGGGGTTTTATTTTCTTATTATAATATATCAGGGGTTGGTTTAAGTAAAAATACTTCAGTTCTTACGACCAGGCTGGTATATGATGACTCAGAATCAGCTCCCCCTACAGTTTCTATGTTAATCAGACCAAGTCTGTCCATTCAGCTGCACTTTCCGAAGTCACAGGTCTGCGGATGGGAACCATGACATCCCATGGAGTAAGATTGGACCCCAACTGATTTACTTTTTCTCTTAAAAAATGCAAAAGAAACTATGAGGGACCTTGTAATAGATTTTTTTTGAAGTGTGCAAAAATATAATTGGGAGCTGTAAAAGATCTAATTGTATGAAGACATATAGCATGTATACAAACAGGAGGTCCAGTACTGGAAACACACCAAGTGTCACGCAAATTATTCTATAAATTCACCGCAATCCCACTGAGAATCCTAACAGGGATGCTGATGGAACATAAAACACCGATTTCAACAGCAAAAACGAAGACTATCTCAGACACTTTTACAGAAGAACAAGTAAAAGTAATTAACAAAGTGTCATAGTAGCACAGGACTGGCAAACTAGACCAAAGGAACAGAATGCAGCCCCGAGATGCACACACATGTACAGTAGGGTAATTTAATATGTGAGAGATGGTTATTATACATTAGAACCAATGGGGGAAGGATGAACTAGTGAGTACATGGTGGTTTCTGTATAGGAAATAGAAAAAAATAGGTTTCTACCTCATACAACACCAAAAAACTAAAATCCCAGTGGAATAAAGACTGAAAAATGAAAAGCATACTGAAAAAAAAATTTTTTTAAGGAAAAAATAGAGGAATAGAAGAACATCTTCACGACCTTGGAGACTGGAACAATTTTAAAACAAGGCAAAAATAAAAGGCAAATCATGAAAGGAAAAGATTGACAATTAGGGCTTTATTAGAATTAAAAATGTGTACAAGAAATTTAAAAGATAAGCTACAAAGAACATGACATTGATAACACATTTACCTAAGGATTAGTAACCAGAATGTATAAAGAATTGCTACCAATCAGTAAAAACAAAAAAGGATGTAAATGAATGAGAAAACCAAGTGGCCAGTAACCTACCAAAGTTTCAACCTCGCTAGGGAAATTCAATACAAAAGACAATGAAATACTACTTCACACGTATCAGAGTTTTGAAAAGTTAAATACTGTGACAATACCAAATGCTGGTAAAGATACAGAGAAACTAGAACATCCATACACTACTGGCAGGAATATACGCTGATACCCCTTACTTGGGAAGCAGTACTGACCCTATGCAATTTCAAGCCAGCTCTGTGCAATGCCAAGCATTCATTCTGCTGATAGCACCATTATGTCAGTCAACAAGACAACAAAATTCCTCACTGAAGGAATGAAGGCAGATTATTACTAAGTCCAAACAACACAAGAGGAAAATTTGGCAAAAACAGTTTTATGTCTATTTCTAAAAATTTTCAGGATGAAAACTAGAAGTTATCCCAGGGCTTCAAACCCTTCTCCAAACCTGCTATCCAACTGGGAACACCCACTGGCCAACACTTCCCTAACTACTGTTAATTCAGACACTTTCTAAAACACCCCCTTTTTCAGGAAGGTAACTGGGAGGAGGTTTCACCATCTGTTACATCCTCATACGCCCTGAAGCCAGAAGATGTCCATACTGATCATATCCCAATATGCAACATCTACAAGGTCCTCTTTATTCACAACCCCTCCTGCTGTACCTCCCATTTCCAAGGTGGATAATGGGATACCTTATCTTTGTAACCTCTTCAGCTGAATGCGTGTTTTGCATGCACCCATCTCATCTCTCATCAATTCTGGCCAAAGTCCTTCCCACCCTACTGTGTCAATGTTTCCCACAAAAAGAGAGTGTAGGAACAGGTAGTTCAGGCATTCCTTAGCACAGCCCTATACACAAAGGCATTTAATAAATGCTTTTAGTCATAATGATTTAGAAGCAGATCTATTTTCTGGATAGAGCATCACTGAGTTTTAAAATAATGTTATTAACGTTGACCGAAAGCTGCCAGACATAAGAGTTCATTCTGTACAATACCATTTATATAAAGTGCAAAAACAGGCAAAACTATGTTGGCGAATTTAGGAGTGATTACCTTAGGTCGGGGGTGCCTGAAATGGAGTTTGTAGCAGATTTCTGAGGAGCTGGCAATACTCCCCTTCTTCACGCACTGGTTAAGTTTGTAAAAATTTATCAAGCTATATGCTTATGATTTGTCCACTTTTTGTGCATATGTTATACTTCGGTAACAAATTTTAACATGGTTTTATAATATTCATGCCTCTTACAAAATATCTAAAAATATTTGTGACAAGATATTGTTGTATAACAGAGCTGAAACCAATTTTTCATAATCCAGGACAGTGGCTTTGCAAAATGGTAATAATTCATGCACTGGAAATTCATCTCTTTAATGTTCTGAATTATTCTGTTTTACTTACCATGGAAACCGTCAGAATATGCCACACGAGAAAACTAAAAGGAAAACATAAAATAAAGTGCCACATCAACTAAAGTTATCTCAAGGGTTTGCATTTCTTTGCTAATTACATCTCCATTCTTTTGCTCCTTGTGTGAAGGAACAGATGCCTGAATTTAAGCTACCATTTTAAACCGTTCTATTTAAACATTCTTTTCAGAGAGTTGTGAAACACCACATCCCTAAACCTAACAGGGTGACCTGATGCACATACAAAACAGACTTTTCTAGGCTCCTTCTAAAAACCTTCACTTTAGAAGTAAGCCTTCACTTCCAAGTTTCTTACTCTTTTTATACTAGAACAATTTGCAAGTGCGCTCATATCTCCCAGAAAACACCGACTTAAGTCTCCATCTGGTGTGGGGCGGTGGGGTGGCGAGGTAGGAGGGGAGTTCCTGGATCAGAGGCCAGGGGATGGATCAATGGCTGTCGGAAAACGATCTCTGTGAGGAACGAGGGGAAAGCCAGTCCTTTCTCTTCCAACTCCTGCATCTCTCAAACACAAGGAAAAACATAATAAAGTCATGACTATGGACCCTAAGGATGGAACAGAACGTGCAGAAAGATTGCATTAAAGGCTTAATCTGGGTAGATTTGATTACAGCTAAGGAGATGAATTCTAAATGTGGAAAGGCCAAAGTAACTAAGGATATTAAGAAACAGAAGTAGATCCTTGATGTCTTTCTACTTAATGAAGAGAACAAAAGATGATGAAAAGGATCTTAGTAAGCAAAACGAACTTCATATAGATTCAGTCCTTTCAGAGATAAAATGCACTGACCATCAGAAGTTACCAGGGGAAGCCAGGCAGTCTCGATTCCCACGGGTGTTTGGTCTCATTATTGTGATGGTTCAGGTACCATTTTACTCCAAAGAATTAGGTGGTCTGCAACCCCCACCCCCACCCTGTTATACCTCCAGATTCTCTAATTATGTTGAAAGAAGGTTAAAGAACACAAAACTTCCTTTAGCTGGAAAAGTCAAGCAGCCCTTTTGGAAGGATAACACCTTTTTAACCAGGGAGCTTCCCATTCTGCACACGTGCTCAACCAAGTCCTCAATAGGGCCACTACTCAGTTTTTATGATGTGAAGCACGAAAGGTTTGCAATCCCTCTTACTCTAAAGCAGGGGTTTGCAGCCTGTGGCGACTTTGACCCCCCCGATGGTTGTTAATTGGCACTGTCAGGAGATACTTTTGGTTGTCACAACTAGGGGGGTTGTTACAACTAGGGAGGTTGTTACCAGCATGTAGTGGGCGGAGGCCAGGGAGGGCGCTCGCCATCCTACTGTGCCCAGGATAGCCCCTCAGGGCAAAGAACCATCCATCCCAAAATGTCAATAGTGCCCAGGTTAAAAAAGTCCGCTCTGAAAGTACACTTGAAAGGGGAGGTGAGGAGGCCTCTTTTATTTCAGTATCTCTCTCCAGCTGCTCTAAAGAAGAAAGTAGGATTTCACAGTCCTACAGAAAACAAATAAATATACAAGCGAACACTAAGCAATAACTCTAACTCAAGATCATTTACATTAGATCTTGTCACACCAAGTTCAAATGTACTAAGTGATATGTAGCCATTAAGAGTAAAAGTCAAAAGGTCAGGTTTAAGTCCTTTTTCCTTTGGCAGATTTTTTTTCCTAGCCAAGCCAGCAGTTTTTACATTTGGACATTAAAATCCTATGCTCTGATTACTAGGAAATGTACTCCTTTTTTGTTACATGGTCACTCAGCTCATCTATCAGATGTGAAGATCAACCTACTAAAATAAATTTTAAAATAAATGGTCAAGATTGATCAAGAAAAATAAAGAGATTACAAATTACCTATATCACTAGGAATGAATAGGGGAACATCACTACAGATCCTGCAGACAACAGGAATAAACAGATAATACAAGACTATTATGAAGCACTTCATGCCCCTAAAGTTAATAACTTAGATAAAATGGCAACAGTCCTTGAAAAACACAAATTACCAAAACTGAAAGAGGAAATCTGAGTAGTACTGTTAAATAAAATTCGTACTTTAAAACACTTCCCCAAACAAAACTTTTGATCCAATAGCTTCACTGGTGAATTCTTTCAAATATATAAGGAAGAAATAATGCCACTTTTAAAATTAATAATCAAATAAATGGACAAGGACCCAGGTTCCATTGAGTGCCCAAGCCCTCTGGAGTCACACCAGCAATGGCGCTCTCCATCCCAGAAAAGTTTACCCTTCCTTCCTTTTCCTCCTCATTCTTTGAAAGGGAGGAGGCAATAGACAAGATTAAAAACGCTTTGGCAAGATTCATTTGTATGTGTCCATTTGCAATCAATAATGATGTGTTACCCTCCCCCTATCTGGCTTGCAGTCCCCAGCTCCTTGTCCTCTCCCCACAGCCATTCTCTGCTGGGGTCAGGCCTGATTTTTCGGGATCCCACCAGTAACCTCGCTCAATCCTCCTGCTTCCACACGTTCCCTAACCTTTTCCATCTTTCCCAAATACCTCAAACCCTAGCCTCCATCAGAAGCTTCATCTAAGCTACAAGGTCTCACTCTCCTCAGAACTCCTTGACTTTTACTTGGAATTTTACAATCAGATACCAATGACTCTCTATCTCAGTGGGTTTCTTTTATCTCCTTGGGTAGATTGTCACTTCCCTCCTTAAAATACCTTCATGATTCCCTGTGACCAACAGGGAACGGCCTCCCCAGGGGATCCCTATCTAAAACGCCCCCTTCCTCTGAATTTTCCCCTCAGACAGTGGGAATTATTCTACAGCACCTTGCATTTACTTCTGTTGTAAACTGCTTATCTGCTCTTGGAAAGAACTGCGGTGATATGAGCACAGGACAGGGTGTTGTGTATCGATTTATGTTTTGCTTCACGACTTAGCACAGACCTGGCTCACTGAGCAAGACTCCGTAGGTACTTGCTGAGTGAGCAGCCGTCTTACAGTCCCAAGCGCCTTCATGTGACAAGCACATGACAGAAACTCAAGTGCCAGGAGCCTGGCATGTTCCAGCGGCACAGCACTGCCCCAGGTACTCAACCCAGCCACATAGGTGAGAATGGACGTGGGCCGGGTTCCTTCTCCTCCTGGCGCAACAATGGGGCTCAGTGACACGGGGTTTTACTCCAGCTTTCCTGAACCGCAAAAATCTGACAAGAAGTGCCTTTCACCAGAAGAGGAAAATACTTTCACAACAGCAAAACAAAAAAAGCTAGAGGCAAAAAAAAAAAAGTAATGAAATAACATTCCAACTGCTCTTTAAATTGTTCTTGTCTGTGTATGCCTACAACAAATTACTTCTCAAGTGACTTCAAGCTCTGAATCTCTTCTATGAAAATCTCTGCTAAACGTATTATTAAAGAATAATGTCATTTGCCCTATTTAATTGAGCATAGTTTATCAGCTTATAATATAGAAATATAATTTTACATACCTTGAAATCGAAACATTTACAGTGTAGACAGACGTTAACAAAGTGCATTTTATATGACAAAACCCCTATCCTTTCAACAAATATTTGTGGGGCACCAACAGTGCACCAGTCACTGGACTGAACACCAGAATAAAGCAATGAATAAAACAATCTTCACTCTTTTCAGTGTTTGAGCAGAAGAGAAGGCATGCTAAAAACACTAACAAGCCAGCTAACAGTAACCACAAAAATCATGTGAAAATCATTCCGTGGCTGAGACTGGCCCTCTTATCAACATTCAACTAATGGATCTGCCTCATTACCCCATATTCTTTCTTCTTCTTGTAAACCACACGGATCACTGTCCCCAGAACTCGGCTGCAAGGCTGCTCTCCAGGACATCTATGTACTACTTCTCCCACCAACTCAACCGGGTGCCTAAGAAAAGTCAGTTGTGTTTGATTGCGAACCTGTTCATGCCCGTTGTACTTGTGACTATAATTATGAGATTTAGCATTACATAAACTAATGATATGAGTGCCAAAGAAAGAGTTTTCATTTCTTTGAAAAGCGGGTCGATTGTTTCGGAGAGTCTTAAAGATGAGTCACTGGGAAGAAGAGTTGCCCAAAAAGGTACGGGCAAGGTCATTTTAAAGGTTTAAGGGAAGTGGGGGAGGTGATAATAAAAGGATTCTGTACACAGAGCGGCTCCAAAAGCCTTAAGTTCTCATTCTGCTTTAAAAGAATCTGAAACTGGAAACCAGAGGCCAGTGAATTTTGGCTTTGATTTATATGTAAGACAGGCTTTAAGGAATTCCAACCAGGGCTCACACTCAAAGCAAAGACCTTGACCCTACAACAAAATACGGGTGAATTAATGTTGAAAACTGAATAAAATGTATAAGACATGTATGTGGCACTTTTTATAATGCACCACTTTGGCATTTTCAATAAACCATCTAACTGCTTGACCCCCGGAGACAGCAGATAAGGACCTTCCCTAAGAAACCTTTGGAGGGGTCAAAGGGTTTGGGCCACAGCCTTTGCTGGAGCAAAAAAACATAGTAATTAATTACTTCCTGTTTGTCACTAACAGTGCTCTGTGTTATTAGGCTATGAGGTTTATTCAAAACTTCAGCCTGCGTCAGGAGACTGGAAAGGAGCTTTCTTCAAGACCAGAGGGTGGGCTCTTTGCTAGGTCTTTACACTGAACGGGAGGCAGGCCAGTGCACTGCGGGAATACTTCCGACTTTCGGCCCAGCTATTCATCAGATACCATTCCTTTGCGATGGCACCTGAATTCCTGAGCGAACGTCCAGAACCATGAGCTGTTTGTATGGGTCCACAGGGCGCTTCCTTCTGATCTTGGCTCTGAAGGTGGGCGTGGCCTGTGCGTGGGGTTTTGGAAAGGTGCTCTACAGTGGCCAGCTCTAAAGAGAAGAGGGCCCAAGAAGCCAAAGCTGGAAGCAAGGCGGCTCCCTCCACCAGCCTCCTTGGAGTACGGCCAGTCTTCCTTCAGGATGCCAGTGTTCAACGCAACTACAAATGGTGCCTGTGATGCTGGCTTCAGAGAAACAAATAGTGTTTAAACAATTAGGGCGCTGTTTTCTCATGTTTTTCAAGCATAACATTATCCACTCATTTCTTTTTTCTAAATTACATCCATTAAGATCTGTAAGAGCCAGAGAAATAACTTCAAGTCCTTTATTTTTTAGTAAACTGAGAGTAAGAAGAGAGGATGATTTACCAGAGATCACGTAACAAGTTAGTGGAATCGCTGGAGCAGGCACCTGGGCCTCCAGCTTGCCCTACGGTCCCCAGTTTCCTCACCCCAAATGACAGTACCAGTAGCACATGAGAGCTGGTTAGAAATGCAGAGACTCGGACCACATCCAGGCCCACTGGATCAGAGACTGCTTTAACTTGATCACAGATTATCTGTATGCACATTACAGTTAAAGAAGTACCCTGAACCAGTTTTTTAAATGCTATTTTGTGAAATGATTGTCTATATTTAAGCTCATAATCCTCATAAAAACTTTCTTGACACAAAAAGGATCAAAACAATTATTTAGCTATTTTGCTGTTATCTCATCATTTCTCACACAGTTTTCATTTAAAATTATAGGCAACGAAAGAAACAAAATCAGCATTTCTTTCTGGATGCACGATTCATATTAAAGCAGGATTGATATTCCACAAATGCCTTATGAATGAGAGGTTATTACATTGAATCCATTTAGTTGCTATATCTTTAGGCCTGTAACAGTATCAAAATTCTGTTAGGCTACGTGGGTTCCCATCAGATAAAACCGGAGTAACACTAAAATGTGTATGTGTGTGTGTGCGCGCATGCGCACATGCACGTGCATAATGGCCAAATGTGGAACTCTTCAATCAGTGGAAATAATTAGTTTCAACACACTCATTTAGGTGATGTACTGCATACAAACAATACATCTTCCCTTTGTGCAAAACCACCAAAGTTACTGAATAGTCAAACACACTTCAAACATTAATTGCCTCATTGCATTTACACGAAATGACCAGACTAGGCAAATCCATAGAGACAGAAAGTAGATTAGTGGTTGCTAGGGGCTGGGGGGAGGAGGGGATGGGGACTGAATTCTAATGGCTACAGGGTTTCTTTAGGGGTGATGACAATATTAGATTGTGGTTGTAGTTGTGGAACTCGGAATATACTAAGAAAAAAAATTCACCAAGTTTGTATACTTAAGCATGTAAATTGTATGGTATGTGAACTGTCTCTCAATGAAGGTGAAAAAAAAAATCAATTGGCTCAACAGTTAAAAATATATATCTTCTTTTAAGATGCATCAAAAGATAAAACTGCGTTTGCCACCACTGCCCATTATTTTATTTTTCATCTTTAAGATTTTGAACACCTCAAAATTTGGGTCCAAAGGGGCTTTTGTTTCCACAAATCTCACCTACTCTACCAGTAAATTAACTAATACTAGGTTAAGGAAGTGACTTGTATAAGAATCAAAGTCCCAACTCAGTGGACCAGCGGTCAAAATTTTCCCAACATTAGATCATTTCAATTAAAATATTCATAAGGGTATGTTTGGTAATTAAATACATCTGGAAAAATAAAACCAGTTCGTGGCCTTGTGCTGTATTTATAAGAAGCTACCAAAGGAAATCAGTATGTTTCCTTTTTGGCATGAAGGGAATTTTTTTTTTAATGCAAAAACTAAACACGAAAACCAAGGATACTGCCAGAACCGGTGAGGTATGCACGAATTAACATAAATTGGCAATTGAAGTGTAGAACCAACAATTGTCCAAGACACAAAGTACTTCCTTGAGAACAGGCCTCTGGTTTGGGCATTTGCTTCATGAGAACTGCATCTAACTTCCACACCTATTTAAAAAATAAAGCCACCCCTAATTAAGACCAGGATACCGTGAAAGCCATTCTCAAGAAGGTGTCTATGTGGTAATTCGAAGCTAAATGTCCAACCAGTACAAATCCCAATGCCTGCTGTTAAAAAAAAACAGAAATAACTTTTATTTCAGGAAAATTAACGAGTGCTTTCTTCAATATCACACTTCTATGTAAGTTCAACATCTCTGTGCCAAGCATTGCCAAAACAGTTACAGGCTGAGCAGCGGCCACCAGATGTTTCTGTACGAACCTCTCTTAAAAGGAAGCATTAAGTGATGTGACTACTCACGTAGGAGCATTAGAAGTAGTAGGTACCAGAGTTACAGGTCACGCAATTGTGCCCTTTCTCGAAGGATTTTATCCTAGTTCTTCCCAAACTTTTTGTAAGAAATTTTCCTGTCGAATTCAGGGGCCTTATTTTCTTTCATATTTTGATTACACAGTAAACTGTTTTTTAAAAGATTTAACTATAAAATTATTTGCACTTCCTTTTAAATGCAAAACAACGCTCCCTCCTTACTATCTCCCACCAGCATTTTAATCGGCCCAAAATAACACACACACACACACCACCTCCTTCCCCCAGCGACACACTCAGTGGCAGAGGGGATGTCGCATGGGGGCACCGTCAGGGCATTCCAAGCTGTTACTAGCGGCCCGCAATGGTTAGGCCCATTGACTTCCTCACTAGGAATGCTTCAGAGGGGCTTGCCACAGTCGGTGGCTTCTGTGGCGCTTGTGGCTGGAGCCTGCCTGCCACGAGAGGAGAATACAGCAGGGAGAGACCCTTCCCCAGGCACGGCTCTCCCACGTTTCCAGGGACGCGGCAGAATGAGGTTGATTTCCACGCCACTTTTACGAGTTTCCCTTCCGACAGAGTGCCCACGTAACAGGTGGCTGCCGGCAGCATTTCGGGGGTGTTAGTAAGTGACAAAGAATCTTCCACATGCCCAAAAGTCGCCCCGGGCCAGGCTGAGGCTGGAGATTTTCCGTCTCCAGAACTAGGCTTTTGCCATTCATAGGCGAGCCCCCCAAAGCAAAGGAACCCGCTTGGCACCCCTCCACCTGTGCCCAGGTCCGCGTTTGAGAGCTCCAACAGGGGGCAAAGTGGAGACTCACCCTGTCCCGTCCTGTCCCTCTCCCCTCCCTGGTTTCCAGGGTCATGGTTCCTAAATAAGCTCTCGGAAGACTCCAAGGCTGGGGAACTGGGCATCTATTTAATGTGGGTTTAAGGCCAATAGGATCACAGTTGGGTGGGGACAGGACTGGACTCGGGGCTGGGAGCCCGGCGGCAGGGAGAGCATCCCGGGAAATGGGCAAGCAGCTACTCCCCACCTACGCCTTAAAATGAAGCAGGAGCCCGCCCCCCGGGCCGCTCCGTCTGCCCCGCCGAGGCTCCCGCGAGCCCCGCTCTTCCGCTCCCGTGAGCCGCCCGCCGGGGCCGCCGCTGAGCGGAGCCGGCGGGGGATGCCCGGGCGCCGCGCAGGGACGCGCCCCTGGGGCTGGGGCCACCTGGGCAGCGCCCCTCCCACCTGCAGCCTCCGCCCCCGCCGCCGCGCGGCCCCGGGAGGCCCCCCCTGAGCGGGGGGCCGGCGCACTCACCCATGGCTGGAGACGGGCGGGGGGCGCGCGCTGCGGGCTCCGCGGGGACACTGAGGGCCGGGGGCGCAAGTTCGCAGGTCGGGCGGACACGTGCGCGCGCCGGGCTCCGGACGGGCTGCTGCGCGGCTGGCGGGCTGCTGGCTCCGGGGCCGGGGTGGGAGCGCGGCGCGGCTCCGCCTGCACTGGGGGCCGGCCGAGCCGAGAGGGGCCCTGACGTCAGCGCCGGGGGCTTTGTGCGCCCGCAGCCTGGGCCGAGCGGGACGGCCCGCAAGCTCGCGGCTTCTTCTGGCCCCCAGCTATTGCCGAGGGGCGCGGAGGCCGCAAAAGACCCCCTGGGGTTGCTGAGGGGACCGGGCTACCAGCACGTCGTCCCAGAGGCGAACTGTTACCGCTGGAATCGGCTTTGCCATTTTAGTCTTCACCCATTGTGCAGATAAAGAAACTGAGGCTGGGGACACAGACCCAAGGTCACCCAGTGTTTGGTAGCATTGCCTCCATTCAGTCGCCGATCCTTTTGTTCACATTTGGGCTCCGGGTGGTTACTTTATTAGGTGGGTCTCAGCCCTGGTTGCACATTAGAATCAGCTGGGGAGCGTTTAAGGCCCAGTTGCATCAGGACCTGGGGGGCTGGAGCGAGGGCATCCGAGCTGCGTAAGCTCCCCAGGTGCTTCCGGTGTGCATCCAAGGTCGCCAGCACTGACTTGAGTTATTCGTGGGTGATGCATGTCATTGAAGAGCACAGGCAGGGCTCTCCAGTTTGGGGTGGTGACACATTTGGTGGTGTCTGTAATTGGCCGTGCTTGGTCTCGGCTGTCCACCCCTGGCCTGGCAGGATCTGGGAGACTGCAAACGCCCCATCACTGCTTCTCCTGCTGTTTAGGCCTCGCACTTGAGCCTGTAAGTGAATTAACGGTTTACCAGTGTCCAGGGCTTCAATCCCTTCAGCCTCCTCAGAAGAGTTTCCTGTTTCCAAAGGTATTAGAAAAGCTCTGAGACCCTTGCAGTTGTAGGGCTAATGCTTTCTGACCCATTCTGAGCCCAACATTCCCCTGGAGAGTTTATGTTGTGCTTCATTGTTTTGAAAATACATCGTGTTACTTGATCAGAGGGTTACATAAACAGTAACAGATAGAACACATAAGGGACATTTAAGCCAGAAGAGAGAGGTTTTAGGACTGAGAAAGGGTAGAGGAGGCAAGCATTTCATCTACTGAAATTTATTGGATTAGGAAAGATTTTATCAAGGCAGAGCTCTAGAAAACCTAATGGCATTTTGCATAAAAGGACAGAGATTTGTGCTAGGCAGATCACACTGGCTCATTTTCACAATCCCACGAGGAATAGTCCAACGAATCTTCATACACTAATAAAACAGCAGGGAGCTCGTAGGTTTACCTTTTGGTCCTCCTGTTACAGGACTAATCGATTTGAATGAGGCCTGAATGCACGTGTATGCAGGAAACCAACGGCAGGTGGCAGGAACTGAGATTGCCTGCAAAGGGCGGAGATAGAGGCGGAAGTGGGTGAGGGCACCTGTCTTAGGGAGGAGACTTCAGTTTGGCTGGTTCTGACATCTTGGGAGAATCCTAGGAGACAGTGAGAACAACAGAATGGGACTTGGGCATGACTATCTCAAATAGCATTCTGGCAAGACATGACCTCACTCAGCCACTCTGGGACTAAAAACGCTAAGGTTTTGTGCACTGGGATGAAAGTAAGCCCTTTAGTCCACTTTCCTTCATTCCCTAGAAGTCTTGGATTTTTTTTCTTTTAACCTAAGAAAAGAATGAACAGCTGTCCAAATACTGGAGCTAGCCACACTGGGATACTGTGATAAAAACCGAGTGACAGCAATTGTGTGTACAATGTCAAGGGAGAGCCACATTTTTATAGAAGTTCTTACTCACTTTGGAAATGTCATGGACTGATTTCAACAAGCAATTGGCCCTAAAGCCCTTAAGAACAACAAAACAGCAGTTGGGAAATTAGCACGGCTACTATAGACAGGGTGCAGGTGATGGCTAACAAACATAGTCAACTGCTACTCAAAGAAACGCTATTTTAAAATAATAAGCCATGTGTCCCATATCAAGTAACTAAAACCTTAAAAGAAACAAAGCAAGACCTTGCAGATGGGTGAGTAAATTGGTAGAGCCTTTCTGGAAAGCTGTTTGGAGACTTCTGGCAATGTCTGGAGACAGTTTTAGTTGTCACACCTGAGGAGGGTACTACTGGCTTCCGGTGGGTGGAGGCCAGGGAGGCTGCTAAACATCCCATAATGCCCAGGATGGCCCCTGCTGCAACAAAGAACTATCCAGGCCCAAATGTCAGTAGTGCTGAGGTTGGGAGACCCTGATCTATATGATTGTATGTCAATGCAGCCTTGTTTCCAAAGAATTATGTGGGAAAATGCTCAGAGATTTTTTTATTTTTAAAGCAGAATAAAAAAGCTGAAAGTACAATATAATTCTATGTACATATTCATATGTACATATGTATGTATGGAAAAAGACTGAAAGAAAATAGGCCATGGTAGAGACAGTTACTATTCACCAAGCACATATATTTTATCTGGCCACACAGCTGGACTACATTTCCCAGATTTCTTAGCAGTTAGGTGGGGCTTAGCAATTGAGTTCTAGCCAGTGAGGTCCAAAGTGATGTCCACCACTTTCAGGCCTTACCCATAAAATTTCAAACAAAACATGTGCTTCTTCATGCTTTCCCCTTCTCTCAGCATGAATGTGATGTTGACACCCAGGGTGCCTTCGGAAGATACACATTGAAGATGGAATTGCATCTGCCAGCCTGGGTGACCAAACAACTGTAGAACAGAGGCTCACTCTCCCCGACATGCTCACAGCCTGCAGCGGGCTTGGACACTTATGTGAACCAGAAACAAACTGCCATTATGTTTGAGCTGTTATGTATTTGGGGGTTTACTTGTTATAGCAGTGGCCCTACTCTTACTAATATATTAACATATACCAAAATCCAAACAGAGTTCATCTCTGGGATTAATGGGTTTTTAAATTTTTATACCCTTCTGTGTTTTCCCAGGCTTCTACAGTGAACAAGAATAATTTTTATAATCAGGAAAAAATATATAGTTGTGCCTTACTCCCCAGTAGAGATAGTCTCCTAAAAATTTGATTTTAAACTATAAATGAAATCATATTTCCACTTGTTTTCATACAATTTGACTGGCATCTCATTGACCCTCAATGTCTCATCTAGGAGTACAAACTCATTATAAACTGTGAAGACACATTTCATCTGCTCCAATCTTTTGGGGTACATTTAACCACAAGTGCATTTCACTCCTTCCTGTTTCCTATGATTACTCATGCATGAGTCTTGGCAGATTTTTCATCAAAAATCTCCTTACAGGTAGAACCCTGGCTTGATGTTTGGTTCGTATAATCTCTCTGCTTCTTGCTTAGTCTAGTTACTTTCTCAGTACACCAGGACCAATTCCTTTCCTTCATAGCCTTTTCTCCTGTCTCACAGAAAGACGGCTACCTTCTGAAACTAAGGGAAGTCCATGGATCAGTCAACTTTTCTATAGTCACCTTATGGACAAGGAGAAAAAAAAAGAAGGCTGAGCTGCTTGCGGAAGGAAATGAAAATGTTCGCAAGCCTTGACAATGTTTTGGTGTGCCAACAAAAGCAGAGCTGACACAAAGTGGGGCAGGGGAAGTGCACGTGGAAAGGCAGCACCACGGATGTCCTCTGCTGCTCGAGTGGGGGTCAGAAGACACGTCAAAATGATGGAAAAGAAATAAGAGACTTGAGAGGAGGGATAACGTAAGGGACATAAATCCTCATCTTTCATGTCAAGGAGTCAGGAGACATTGTCTAAAGTTGATAAATCAAGAAAGAGAGAATTAGCGTATTATCAAGATCTGAGCCATTGTTCCAGGCCCCATCAGATCTGGTGTTGTTTATGAACAAACATTTCTAATGCCCCTTTGGCTCTCAGCAAACGACGTCCAAATTAAAGTGAAGATCAGTATAACTCCTCAGTGATAATATAAAGGACAACCGAACATAATTTATAATGAATAGTGTTTACCTCGATGTGTAAATATGCAGGCACGATTCTCCGAGGTGCAAAGAGGTCATCCGAGGAGCAGCTGAGTTGAAGAACCATCATGCGTGGGACAACTGAGATGCCAGCTGATCGAGATGGACACTGTTCAGCCATACGCCCAGAGGGGCCTGGCCATCCCTGTCATGATGCTCCAAAACAGTGAACAACTTGGTAAAGTTCCAAGCCAAACAAAGTTTGGTTTTACCTCAATTTACAATTTACTCAATTTACACATTCCTGAAAACATAATCTACTTCTCTTAAAACCATCCCAAAATAGCTTGTGTTTATGTGTAAGATGGAGTTATTTTTTAGGCACCAGTAAGTAGAGCAGATTTTTCATCTATACAAATGTCCAGAGGACATTAAAAAACTGATCAAGAGATGGGGACATGTCTTCATTGTGTGAGACTCTCCCGTGCATTGCAGAGGGCCTGTCATCCCGTCCTGGGGCCACTAAATGCCCACAGTGCCCCTTTTCCCATCACAGTGACAAACAAAAACACCCATGCCAATATCCAACGAGCCTCACCTCCACGCATCTAGATGATGGAAGGACCTCCAAAGGAACTCAAAACAAGAAATAGGTAAAAGAGATTGCCTCTGGGAGTAAGGCCACCAGTGGGAAGAGGAGGGATGGCAGGTTTTTCATCAAGCCCTGATATTTTATCTCATTGTTATCACGAGTCGGTGTTATTTCTAGATATGGAGATAGAGATATATTTAAATAAAGCACCTGTGTCCATTGGGTGTTTACTTCTATGCCTTCTGGACTCCTGAGACTTTATTTTTAGACATACACCATCTGTAAAATGGGTTTAATCATAGTCCTTACCTCATATAGTTGTTGCAGGGATTAAAGGAGATAATATTAGTAAGGCACTTATCATTTGGGGCTCAATAAATGGTAGCTATTGATACCAACACTGTGGCTAGTGATGTTAGCATTGTTAGCTCCCTGGGGAGCCTGAGGGGTCCCTGGGACAGCCAGAAAGCTGCTCTAGCGCAAGGGCATTCCAATATTTTGCAGTACAAAAAGGGATGAAAGTGTAGGGTCCAAAATTTCTCCTTTATTTTCTTTTAGGCAGACAGGGGAGGCCTCACTTGGCTCTGCTTCCATTCCAGAGGGTGGAAGGAAATTGTCTATTTCTATTCTTCCTTTGTACTGTATTTTATTTGTTGATTATAGGTGAGGGATGGGGGTCAGGTGGCCTTGAGTAGTAAGCAAATAGAAGGGTAGCAAGAAGCAACAGGAAATTAACAAAAATGACTTTCCTATGTAGTTGCACAGATCATGTAATCATAAACAATTTCAGTTTAAATGCACACCTTTTAAAAAAGACTGCAAATGCCCCAAAAGCTAATGAGTCACCATCAGTATTAATCTAGGTGGTTTTCTGAATTCCCCTGCGATCAGCCATCCTGAGAGCAGGCAAGTTGGATAAAAGGACTGCTAGAAAGTACAATGAAAAGCATAGGGCTCTGCAATGCAAGGGCAGTCAGCGCTGGGTGCGGGCACCAGGTGGGAGGCGGGGTGTACTGTAGCCAAGGAGACCTACAAAGAGCTGCCCCGACCTTGGGGAGGAAGGTGGAACAATGGTTAAAGCCCCACTAAGATGATCAACTTTGCCTTCTCCTCCTACATTTCACCGTGTCCAACTTTGGGATGGAAGAGAAGTGATGTTTGCCTGCCAGATGTCTAAGGGGTCAGTAGCCGTACGGGGTGGGAAATAACAGGGGCCTTTGTGACTCTCCCAGAGTCTCTTAGGACACTTACAGGAGACTGGTGAAGGGCTCCAGCTCTCTGCACCTCTGGTCCTCTCCTGAAGACCTTTCTGAGCATCTGGGGTGAGGACCCGGGATTCCCTCTCACACTTTCCTGGTTATCTTATGGTGTCCTGACCTTTCCATCTGGTTCCTTGGGTGAGGAAACTGGGTCTTGGAGATCTTGGGCCACGCGTCCTAGGCCACACACTGTGTACACGACAAATCTAGATGAAGATTTGAGGCCAGCTCTATCCGAATCCAAGCTCTGCCCACTCTACTACGTTACTGTCTGTAGACACTGTTTCCAGGAAAGAGTGCAGGTCTGGGCTGCAAGGAACAAGGGCAAGGCTGAGCCAGGGGCCGTTCTGGGGCCGTCTGCCAGTCAGTCTCCAGTTCAGCTGTGCCTTCTGGAAGAGGGAAATGGCTCCATCCTGCCGAGGCTCTTAACAGCATCGCAGGCGAGAAGGGAGGAGGAAGCAGGTCAAATACAAAACGCCAGCATCCCAAGGGGCTCTGGCTTTCAAAGCTGCCTAAAAGCAGATCCTGCCTTGAAAACAGGTCATTTCATGCTTTTTTGTGTGAGACAGAGCAGTTGGTAAGTAAGTTTTCTTCGGTTTCTACTGAGTACTTCACTCTGTACGTCTGGGTTACGTCCACCTCTGATGCATCTTTCCCAGCACACTACTTCGGGACTGTGGCTGAGTTACCCACAAACATGAATCTAGTTCAGAGTTCACAGTGGGGCCCCAAGAAGTCACAACAAATGCCCAAGAATAGAGTTAATCTGACAGTGTATCCTTTTGTTTGCAGACAAGGTTTAAAACAGAACTGTGTTCAGAGCTCAAATTATTTAATTAGCCCAGCATTTTCATTAGCGGACAATGATTTCTGTTATTCCTACCATACTTCCCATTTGCCTAGTAACTATGAATTTGGTAGCCTTTTGGGAAACAATGTTGCTTTGACTTGAATTTTCTTCTCTTTCCTCCCCAGTGATTCTTGAAAATGTCTCATAGAATCTCTGAGTTAAGTGGAACTTTATAACTCAGTCTAATCCTCCTCCACATACAGGAATCCCATGTCCTGTCCATGGCTGTCAGCTGTTCACAAATAGCTGAATCTTCTGAGGACAGGAAGCTCACAACTATTATTTCTCACAAACACGATTGTTGATAACTTCTGCATCCCAAGGTACTGTGTGCCTCCCATCCCCATTGCCCATCCCAAGGAGAGGCTCCTTTTATTCCAGGCTAAGTCAAGGTCCTTTGTTCTTCATTATGAAAGTCCTTAAAAAAACTCTCTCAGTATCCTGACTGTTCTATGGTTGACATTTCTCTGTGCAAATTCCTCTTCAAGCAGGGGGCTCTGAATGAGATGTACGTCTCTAGCTGGTTAGGCTGGAACCCCCTCTCCCCTTGAGTTGGAAACACTCTAAGTAACATGTGTTTTTGTTTGTTTTTATTGAGGTAAAATACACGCAACATAAAATGAACCAATTTAAAGTGTAGAATTCAGTGGCATTTTGTACATTCACAGTGTGGTACAAACACTGTTCCCGTACATTGTCACCAGCCCAGAGGGAAACTCTGTGCCCTTAGCATGGCCTGTCCCTCCAGCCACAGGCAACCGTTATTCTCCTTTCCTCTCTATGGATTTGCCGTTTGGGACATTTCATTCTACGTGGAATCACACAGTAGGTGGCTTGGCGCCTTGGCCTCCTCGCTTAGCATAATGATGTAGCATGTACCAGAACTTCCCTCCTTTTCCTATGGCTGAAAAATATTCCACTGGATGGATAGACCACATTTGTTTATTCACCCATCCTTCTAGTTCAAATTTTTGAGGAACTGCCATAGTGTCTTCCACTATGTGGAAATGGCTATACCATTTTACCCTCCCAACCTCAGCATCTAAGGCCCCTATTTCTCCGCATCCTCACCAATACTTGCTATTTTCCATTTTTAAAGTTATAGCTGTCCTAGTGCATGTTTAGTGATATTCTAAGTAATCTACTTTTAAAGACCTCTTTGACATGGCCTCCAAGGCCCTGCTTAGGTCCACCTAACCTCCCAGTGTGTGTCCCCCATCTCTATGCTCCCACCTCACTGCTCTCACAGGCCCTCCCTCCCAATGCAGGGCCTTTGCACATGCCATTCCTGCTGCCTTTGCCTGGCTAGAGCCCACTCATCATTTGGCTCAAAACCTGAACATTATTTCCCCTACTGTGACTTCCCACTAGGTCAACCACCCCAAATGAGAGTCTCATCACACCACCTACCTCTTCTTTCTAGGGCTTACCACAGTTGCCATTTTACTTCAGATTATGTGAATACATAATGTATGTTTTTCTCCTCCATTGAGCCATGACTATAGTGGGAGTAAATTGAAATGTGCTGATTAATGAATGAAAAGCTTCTCGAGGAACTTTCTGAGACTTTGAACTTGTGGCTCACTAAAACCTGAATGTCTTTTGAGCATAAACTTTCCAAATTCATGTCCCATCTCCTCCGCCCCAGAACTCTGTTCCTACAATGATAGTCTTCGTCTCTCCTGCATCATCCATCTCTCCCTTTTAATCGGATCATTCCCACTGGTTCACATGCATGTTCGAGGCAGGGCCTCATTTTCTTCTTCCCCTTCTTAGAAAACCTCTTGGAAGAGTCAGCTATACTTGCCAGTGCTTCATCACCTTTTGCTGACGTCTACTCCAATGAGCCTTGTATCGCCATCATTCTGCTGAAACTGCTCTTATCAAGGACACAAATGATTGCCATGTGGCAAGATGGGACCCTTGCAGCAGACACCTCTGTTCTTCCAGAAACATGTTCTTATCTCAGATTCCACGAAGCCACACATTTCTGGTTTTCCTTCTCCAGTGGAGATGGAACTTCTCTGTCTTCTTTGCTACTACTTAAAATTATCTTGTCATGACTGTTTATTTCTTATGGTCAGGAATCTCCTCCATTTGGACTTAATCATTTTGAACCTAAATAGATATCTTCAAAATTCTTGTTTGTATAAAAAATGCCATGATACCTTATAAGTGTCATTCTGAGTTTTGACACTACCACCTAAAATATTAGCTGCCCCTCTTACTTTTGGCGAGCACTCCTTCTAAATGTTCATCCATCTTGTGGATAAAAATGTTGATTCTGACAATCTTTCTTTCTTCCAATTGACCTCAACTCATTGATCAGCATTCTTTGAGCATGACTGTTTTCAGCTAGCTGGGTAATCCTTGATTGTGTTGACACCCAGCACACATTTCTGTATGTTGCCCACAAAGAAATCACCACTTCTGTTGTGGAAAAAGGCCATGGTCTGTTTAGCACACACAAAGTTCTAGGTTGATGCAGCTGTTCAGCCAGGGAAGGCACCTGCTAACAGGGTGATTTCCAAAATGCACAAGGAGAAAGGCCCATTAAAACCTCAGCAAAAGGAACACATGTAACAATTATGCAACCTCTGCATGTTTCAATGCCCAGAAACTTCCTCATGGAGAAGGAACCAGTTCTTGAATCACATGGAGTCCAAGGTCAGGGAGCACCTGCCTACAAGTCTCTTCTGCTCAGATGAGGCCGTGTGATCGGGTTTCCTCCTCCCCTCTTCAGCTCTTCCGGAAGCCTGGAGAGGATATCGAACATGTCCCTGTTCTCCCTTCTAGGTACTTTATCCAGGAAAGTAATGAAGTTGGAGGTGGGGTGTTGGGCTGGGAACTGCTGTACCTTAATATATGCTGGCTCCTGATGATCATCTCTTTCTTTTAAAAATGCTCAGAGATCCTTATCACTCTACTATACATTTATAGATGAACTCTATGTATCACTGAATATTTCCCCCAATGGATTCATGAAATAGAAGTAGGCAGGGTAAGCATTATCAAAATTTTGCAGAAGTGATCATAAGACAGGGAATGGTGTAGTGCCTTAGCAGAGCTTAGAGGACTCCCTCGCGGATGGTTTTAACTAGAACTTGCTGACTGGAGGCACAGTGACTCCCTTTCCCACCTGCCTATCAGTATCCAGTTAGAAGGGTGACACAGTGACTAGGCGACCCGCTGTGTTCTTTTGGGCAAGTCACCTAATTCCTTTGAACCCTCTTCCTCATGCTTGAGAGGCTGATAAGAATGCTACTGGCATTTCCCTCATGTGAGGAGTATAACAGTGAAGCAAAACTGAAGGAACAAAATGGCAGCAGACTCAGAGACTCCAAGAATGAACCAGTGGTTACCAAAGGGGAGGGGTGTGGGAGGGCGGGTGGGGAGGGAGGGAGAAGGGGACTGAGGGGTATTATGTTTAGTACACATGGTGTGCGGGATCACGGGGAGAGCAGTGTAGCACAGAGAAGGTGCATAGTGGATCTGTGGCATCTTACTACACTGATGGGCAGTGACTGCATTGGGGTATGGGTGGGGACTGGATAATATGGGTAAATGTAGTAACCACATTGTTTTTTCATGTGAAACCTTCATAAGAGTGTATATCAATCATACCTTAATAAAAAATTAAATAAAAAAAAAGAATGCTACTTGCCCATGCTACCCTGTGGAAGTTCGAGGAGGCTCATAGGAGAGTATTCGAGAACATGCTTTAAAGGAAAGCCCTGCCCCCAGGTTACTATTTTTGTTGTTATTGTAATGATCTGTCAAATCACCATCTCTCTCCTCACTCCCCTTATTCCCGATGGAAACTCGGAAACTCTTGCTTCAATCCAGGTTCCTGGTGCACCTTCACATGACCCAAAGAATCTGTGATCATATCTACAAAGCCCGGAAGAGCCCAGGGATGTAAACTGACAGGCTTGAAACCCCAGACTCATGTGAAAGGAATGAGACGTGGTCATCCCTACCACACCTCGACACACCCAAGGGACCAGCTGGACTCTCCTCCCTGTTCTGTGTCCTCAGTCCCTTACTGATGTCTGTTGACTGAGTGGCTGAATATAAAGAGCAGACAGACCTGGGATCCAACCTCACCTGGGCCCTTATTAGCTGAGCCCCAGTTTCTCCATCTGCAAACTGAAGACAATAGGCTCCTTGCAGAGATGGAGGATTTAAACACTTAGCTCTCCAGTCTTCTCTTTCCCACATGCAGTTTACCCTCAGCCCCCTTTCATAATGGTATCTGCTTTACATTTTGTTCGTTCAAGTTTTGCTCCTTGTCAAGGGAGGAAACAAAGTAGGATGTAGATGTCATCTCATCTACCCCACACCTTACTTCTATCCAGTGTGCGTCCCTCCTGTGCCTAGGCTTGAGTTAAAAAATATCCTTTGTGCTTTGTGGGTCACAGATAAAAGCATAGCACACACAAGGATAAAATATTAGCAAATCAGTCCACCTACATAATGTCCTTTTTTTTTAACAAGGCAATCAAAAACTGTAATGCTAATTCTGAAAGCTGTTATGCTTCTTTTGATTTCTTAAAATGCAATTGAATTTGAGATAAAGAATCAAAACCCTTTAAGAAAATTACATTGAATTCTCTATCTCCAAACAGGTCAGAGGTTGGGAGTAATTTCCTAATATGTAAAATGAATAATGATTGCTTTAGAATAATGCTAATTACATCCCCAAAGGGAATTTTATCTCAGTTAATTTTTTTCTTTGTACTGTCAAGTGACTGATTGTGAAGCAATTATAAAGCACTGCTTATTTGTCACCACTGAGTAGCACGCCCATTACCCTTCACAGTGTCCTGTGATTTCCTGCCATGTAGGCATCTGAAAACAGTAGTTTTGTGATTTAAATTTTTCAAGCAAAATGCCATTTAGGGGGCTGATTTGCTAATTGCCCTTTGAGCGTGTATGTCTTTGTACCACAGCAAAGAGCCCAGAGGAAACATGTAGGCGAGCGGCTGTTGAGGTAGCAGTAATTCTCTCTGCGTTTGGCTTCCACGTTCTTAAATTCTGTGTGGGTGGTGGGAGCAGACTGGCTGTCTCAGAAAGCCAGGCTCCTTCTCTTTCGCAGTAGCGGGGCACAGGGTTTCTTTGCCTCTTCGGGTATGCTTGGCCCCTTGGGTCTGTGTTCAGGGCCAGGTCCTTTGGGGATGTGTCTCCCCAGCCCTTCTGATGCCTGAGGCATTGTGTCTCACCTCTCCAACGCCTCACCTCTCCACTGGCTCCCTCCCTGGCGAAGCGAATTCTCACATCCTAGCAAGAAGCGCAAGCGCTGGTGGGGGCGCTGGTGGGTGGCACTTGGCCCAGGAAAACATGCACAGCTGGGCGGTGTGACCTGGTGATTCAGCTAAGGGCGTGGGCTTTGAGTCAAGTGGATGGGGCTCACATTCTGTCCCCGGCTTCATAGAAGCTCTGAGGACTTCAGATCAGTGGCTTGGACCTCTCTGACCAGGCATCCTCCCGTGCTGAACGGGACAGCGATCAAGCCTCTCTTAGCAGGACGGTTCTGAAGATGGAAGGAGTCAGGTGCAGCAAGAGGGCGGGGCAACGCCTGGCTTCAGCAAGCGCCGCAGGCCCCGCGGTGGCCGAGGCCTCCCTTGCTCTCACTCCTTAGGCCTGCCTTCCTCAGAAGGCCGTGCTTCCTGATGGTTGTGTGTGTGTGTGTGTGTGTGTGTGTGTGTGTGTGTGAGCGCACACACTTTCTCTGGTACACATGGAGCTGGCTGAAGAGGCGTGTGTGCGTGTGTGCATGTGCGAGCGTGGACTTGGCCGCCTGGCCACACTGCTCCCCTTTGGGAGGCAGCCCTCAGTGCTGTTTTTCTTGGCCATCTCACTTCATTAAGGGTTCATCACCAAAAAAAGACAAGGTGGCTAGAGGGCTTTGTTCCTTGAGTGGAGTCCCAAACCGCACAGGAAGGTTCTTGGGAAAGCCTTGTCTCTCTCTGAGACCAAACCATCTGACAGCTGGGGGCTCCTCCCCACGTACAGGAAGGGACACTGAGGCGGGGACCGTGCATGGCTCCCTCGGTGGCTTGGGCAGCTGCCACCCAAGCTGCACAGACCGGCTCTCTCACCCCCTTCCTTGGCTGGGCAGTAAGGCAGTTGTCTCCCTTTTGCTCCCACATTTGACTCATGATCACTGACTGTTCTCAATCTGTCTTTTTCTGATTTCCTTTTTCTTCTTCCTCCACCTCCTCAATTTTTTTTTTTTTTGCTTCCCTCTCCTCCGTGCATTCCCATCAGGTCCAGGCTGAGGCCCTGCCTGGCCGGGCTGTGCCCCCTGCAGCCAGCCCATGCTGTCTGGCCGGGTCACACCTGCTGGGAGCCGGTCGGGCCCCTCAGGCATTCCCAGGAGGGAGCCAGCGGTTGCAGGGCCCTGGGTAGACTCTTCCCAGCCCTCTCTGCTTTGCGAGAGGCTGAGGCCCGGTGATGCCATGTGTCCATCAGTCCCCAGGAGCAGCAGGCCCTGCTCGCAGTGAATGAGTCCTCTGCATAGCCACTGGGCAAAGCCCTGGTGGTCCTGGCAACCTGTTTCATGGTCACCGGGGTTAACTGACTTGGAAGCACAGCGAGTGATCCCTCTGTGCGATGGACTGGTGAGTTAGTTCATGCCGCGGGGCCCCAGAGCCGCCTTTTGCCCCTGGCCTGCCAGACAGGAAGGAGCCCCCTCCTGGGCAGCTCACCTTAAGTTTGTGTCTGTGAGGGTGACTGGCAGCCACATGGTACGCTGAGCTGGGGGTGCTTGTGCAAAGGCAGGCAACTGCCTCCTGGTTCCAAACTTATCTGACAGGGAATGTGGATTTTAACAAGTTTCCTGGGCCTCTGCACTCAGGGTGTGGGCCCGAACCAGCAGCAGCCTGGCCTGGGAGCTGGGGAGAAATGCCGGCTCACAGCCTGCGCCCCACCTCCGGAATCACCCTGGATCGGGGCCCAGGCTCTGGGGACTGCCATGCCTGCTGAGCAGGACCAGGCTAAGGCTGCTGGAACGAAGTACCACAAGCTTAGTGGCTTCACGCCGCCCAGATGTATTTTTTTCATGTCCTGGAGTTCGGGTGTCTGGAATCAGTTCACTGGGGTAAAGTCAAGGGGCTGGGAGGGTGGTGTCCTTCTAGCGGCTCCAGGAGACGCTGTTTCCTTGCCTGTCTCAGCTTCCTGCGGCTGCCTGGGTATTTCCTGGCTTGTGGCCCCTCTTCCATCTTCAGAGCACATCACTCCTATATCTGCTTCTGACATCCCGTCTCTTTCCCTGCCTCTGACCCTCTGGCTTCCCTCTCATAACGACTCTTGTGATGTCACTAAGCCCACTGAGATGATCTCCCACCTCAAGATCCTTAACCACATGTGCAAAGGCCCTTTGGCCATGTAAGGTACCATTCACAGGTTCCTGGGATTAGGACGTGGACAGATTTGGGGGCGCATTCTTCGGCCTTCCATAGGCAGTTATCTACAGAGGTCTTTGTCAATATGTAATTGTGTTACCTGAAAACCAGTGGACCAGTGTGTATCTATTTGCATCCTATTAATGCTTGCAGTTCCAAAGGTGTATGAGAGGAACCCCTGAGGTTCCCTTTGAATGGGTGAGTCTATGTAGTAGGCCCATGAATTGTCTTACTGATTCCTTGGGATCATCCCGTGCTTAGTAAGGGTTGTTAGATGGTCCCTCTTCTGCAGCCAGATAAGGAACCACGGCACTGTGCACACAGGTCACTTGCCCATGTTCACAGAGCTAACAGGTGATGGACAGCCAGGTGAGGCAGCCCTCGTGACTACAGCCGCACAGGGGATGGATTTGCTGTGGTCCCTCTAGGGATCATTTCTATTCTGATCAGAGCAGTGCTTCTCAAATCATAGTACACATGAGAATCGCCTGGAGAGCTTGTTACAACATGAGCTTCTGATTCAGCAGATCGGGGGTGGGGCTGATGAGCCTGTATTCTCACAAGCTCGTGGTGACTGGGTGATGATGCCAGCCTGAAGGTCACGCTCTGAGCAGCACAGCTGTGTCCGTCACTTCCAGGTTCAGGCTGGCTCCTACTCTGTGAATCTGCTCACATCTGGAGCATGGAGCTCCCCTAGTCTCGTGATCAAACTTTGGCGAGCATCAGAATTACTAGGAGAGCTGTGAAACAGATTCCTGGGCCCCACTTTCAGTTTCTGAGTCAGGGGGTATGCGGTGGGGCCCCCAGAAGGAGGTAATTCTTTAGAAATTCAGGCCGAGTCATCTTCCTTGGCTTTGGAGAAAGACATCAGGCAAAGAGATGAGGGTACTGCCAGGTGGCAGTTGACCAGCAGGCACTGAAAAGGTACGACCCCCAGGGTTATAGGTGGGGTGGCAACAGCATCTCCTAAAGTGAGTCACTGCCTCTCTGAGGCTTTCTTTTGTCACTGACAAAATGTAGGGGTGGGAGCATGCAGGGTACTTGGTGTTCATGTACATGTGAAATGGGCAGAATTCTAAAAATGGCCCCCCAAGATTCCCAGAGCCTGTGACTGTGATGAGCATTACTACCGTGACTATTAAGTTATATGGCAGAGGTGACCTTGAAGAGGACATTAACTGGATAGTCAATCGAACATGAGCCCTTAACGCAGAGAGCTTTCTCCAGTTGCTGGGAGAAGAGAAAGGCACAAAGATTAGAGTGTGAGAAGAGCTCTCCTCGTGCTGCTAGCTTGAAGATGGTGGGGCCACGAGACAATGAATGTGGGCCGTTCTTGGAGCTGAGGGGGGCTCCCGGCTAACAGCCAATGAGAAATAGGGATCCCAATCCTTAGTCCTACAACCACAAGGAACTGAATTCACCAACAGCCTGAATGAATGAACTTGAAAGCATGTTCTTCCTCAGAGCCTCCAGAGAGGATAGTAGACCTGCTGATGTTTTGAGTTCAGCTTTGTGAGACCCTGAGCAAAGAATCCAGCCATGCCATGCCAGGAGTCCTGACCTATGGACACTATAAGAACAAATTTGCATACTTTTAAGCCATTGAGTTTGTGGTTGTTTGTTATGTAGCAACAGAAAACTAACACAGTGCGCTTACATGAGCTAACGTAACCCCACCCTATGATTGATAACTTTAACTGTGGCTAGCCCTGGGTGTCACTGAAGCTATTAATAGAAAGAAAAATAAATAAACTCAACAAGAGACATGTAGCCAGGGGTTGTAAATAAACCACTGTGATGGGCTGAGCAATGCCCCCATCCCCCAAAGATGTCCCCAGAACCTGTGACTGTTACCTTATATGGTAAAAGGGACTTGGCAGAAGCGATTAAGTTTAGGATCTTGAGATGGAGAAGTGATCCTGGGTTATTTGGGTGGGTTCAGTGGCATTGCCAGGGTCCTTATAAGAGAAGACAAGAGGGTCAGAGTCGGACAAAGGAGAGATGAGAGGACGGAAGCAGGGGCTGGAGTGACGCACTCCACTTGAGGAAGGATTCTCCTCTGAGGCCTCCAGAAGGAAAACAGCCTCACCAACACCACAGTTCGGAGCTTCTGACCTGCAGAGCTGTAAATACTGCTTTAAGCCACTACATTCGAGGTAATTTGCTGCGGCAGCGATAGGAACCCAAGTAGCCCTTAGCTCAGCAGTGGTAACTCCATAAGCAGAGGCCCATGAAGGCTGCGAGCAACCTGAGGGGTGCAGAGCAGAGACGCCTCTCCATGTCCTAGCTTAGGAGGCAGACTGGAGAAACTTGGGGTGAGCTGTCACCCAGTGAAAGCCCTTGGGAGAGAGGGAGCGAGTATTGGACGTTTTCCAGAAAAGGACCCCCGACTTGTGACTGCTTTATTCGGTGGAGGCCAACGGCTGAGTGGTAATTTGTAGAAAGGGAAGTAATCATGGACTGCTTCCAGGGATATCTGAGCTCAAATCGCTTAATAGGGACAAAAAATGGCCTTTCCACTCACACTCAGTATTGGTACCACAATTTAAAAGAAATGTAAATGCAGTGAAATATGTAATGATATGGAAAACTGACATTTTCTCAAGCTTATGTGCGTCCTTTGGAGAAAAAAACCACACCACAACCTGAGGGAAGTTTGGCTACCTGGCTCTCCATCCGACTACTTTATAGGAACCTTTTCTGACTTTGACCATCCTCAATTGGTGTTTTTGTTTGCTTTTGTAATTTAAAAATTTTTGATTATTTTATCCTGAAAGGAAAGCTCATTACAGAAAAATGGGGAAAAAGAAAAATACCACCTATTCTCCCAACACCCTAATATAATATGTATAATATATAATATAACCACTATTTTTATATGTGTGCCTTTCCACATATCTACATTGTTCATCCACATCACATTCTTCATTCTTTTAAAAGGCTTTCTCACTGAATAGAGTCTAAAAAACAGTTTACTGTCATTACTTCAATGGCTTCACGATAGTGGAACTGTTTCTTTCACCATTCCAAGATTTTTGGCCATTTTGTGATGTCTGAGCAATATTGTAATCTAAGTAATCTAAGCAATATTGTGATGTCTTTGTGCATGTAACTTTTGTCTACAGTGAAGATTACTTCTTTAGGATGTATTTCTAAAAGTGAAATTACTGGGTTGTTGGTAATAAACACTCAAAAAAGCACATTTTAAGAAATCAATGTTACATTATTTACGTGTGTTTATGTGTGTGTGTAGACTGGGAATTTGTTTTGAGAGCACAGAAATCTCATCTTTTTCATCTACATGCAGCTACAGGCTGATAATGTCTCACCCTGCCTCTCGAACAATTCAGCCTGGGGTGTGCCTGTGAAAACGGTTCTAGCCCAGTGCATTGCTGGGAGGGATGTCCTGCTCCCGACCTGGCATGCCAGTCTGCTGAACCAGTGTCATTCGTCATCAGCATTACCCCACAACAAAGCGCGTCATGGGACGTATTCACCTCGTGATCATTTTCACCAACAGGACCTAACTGAACAGGACTGGTTTGTGGAAATCAGTGGGGCCGATTTGAACCGTTTTGATGGATCCCTTCAGAAAGTAGCAGCAGTTGAGTTACTATCATTTGCTTCTGTCCCTTTATTTTTCACACCTGTCAGAAAGCAAAAGTGGGACAAAGAGTTGTTTTTTCTTTTCTGGTGCACTTTAAAAAAAATTAAAGTCTAATTGACATATAATATCCTAGTTGTTCCAGGTGGTACCTTTTTTTAAGTGTACAATTTCAGAGGTTTTAAATAGCAAACATCACCACAAGCAATTTTAGAATGTTTTCATCACCTCTAAAACAACCATAGACCAAAGGGCAGTCACTTCCAATTGTCCCCCAAGCCTACCTCTTCCCCGCCCCCATCCCCCAGACCATCACGACAATGCTTTCTGTCTCTAGGGATTTGCCTATTCCAGGTATGTCACGTAAATACAATATGTAACCTCTTGTGACTGGCTTCTTTCACTTAACATAGTGTTTTCAAGGTCCATCCATGTTGTAGTGTGGGTCAGGATTGCCTCATTTTTATGGCATATTAATATTCCATTGTGTGTATAGAACACATTTTGTTTATCCATGCAGCCACTGATGGACATTGGGGTTGTTTCCAGTTTTTTGCTGTTATGAATAATGCTGCCATGAACATCTGTGTACACATTTAAGTGTGGACCTAAGTTTGCATTTCTCTTTTCTATACACCTGGGAGTAGAATTGCTAGCTGGTATGTAACTCTGTGCCTGACTTTTTGAGGAAATGCCAGGCTGTTTTCCAAAGCCTCTGCACAACTTTACATTCCCACCAGAGACATCTGAGGGCTCTGTTTTCTCCACATTCTCATCAACACTTGTTATCTTCTTTTTATTATAGCCATCCTAGTGTGGGTGAAGTGGTATCTTAACCTCATGGTTAAGGGCAATGAACATCTTTCATTGTTTATTGGCCATTTGTATATCATCTATTCAAATTCTTTGCCCATTTTTAAATTTGGGACATTTGTCTTATTATTGAGTTGCCAAGAGTTCTTCATATATTCTGGATCCAAGTTTCTTATTAGATAAATGATTTGCAAATGTTTTCTCCTGTTCTGTGGGTTGTCTTCACTGGTATACCTTTTTAGTCTACACATAAAAGAAGCAATAGCATTTAGACATTTGCTTTGGTCTTTTTCCAATCAGTTTTCTGATGTGTGTGTATGCACATGTGTGTGCATGTGCATGTATTAAATCCAGACTTTAAGCAGAATTTTGAAATGGGGACCCCAGAGCAGAAGCAGACCATTTGCTTGCCTGTCTGATTCTGAGGATCTGATTCTTACAGGAGTAAAACCGAACCAACACCAAAAAATGAGTTTCTTTTCTCTCCTGTGCCTCCAGCCTTCCTACCTAAACATGATCTCCAGAGATGGAGAGATGGAAAAGGACGTTATAAATTATCCACATTTTAGCAGGATCATCTCGCTACCCCAAATGAGAGAATGAGTCCATCCATTGAACATGAAATCCACTGCAGAATTTCTTCATGGAAAAAAACAATAAAATTTTTCACTACATTAGCCCCACATTGACAGGAACTGGCATGTTTCGTGTGTTGCACAAATGGTCCATCCTGAAGAAAAGTGCTGTATTTTCCCCATGGACATATGTATGCATGTTGATTTAAAGCAATAGCTGAGCATAGGAAGAAAAGTGGGGACACTGTCCCCTAAGGGCCCCTGCCATGTAATGGAGCAGTGTCAGGAGAAAGACGGATCTAGAAGGTCCTTCTTCTTCTTTCCTGCTGCACACACCCTACCACCCTCAAGTGGAGACCCGTGTCTCTGCTGCATCCTCCCCAGACCCTCATCAGGGACGCTGACTCCCCCCACCCCCTCCCCACCACCACCGCAGGTCCTCCAGCTCTCCGACTGCCTCCAGGGCATCCTGCCCCTCCCACACAACTTTGGACTCGCTTCTCTGCTTCCTGAGACTGTTTTCTCTGTTAGCATCTGTCTCCCCCACCTCCTGGCAAGTTTTTAAGGCTCGAGGCTGTCATTCCTCATCTAAAAAGAAGGGATTTTTTAAAATGTTTGAAGTGAGTTATATTTCAGTCTGGAAGAGTGGGAAACGCTGCTAGGCCAGCTCACACCAGCTCACGTGGTTGTGCTCTGCAGGCTGATGGTAGAGACGGGACAGCAGGTGGGCGCCACTTCTGTCAACACACTTTTTGGCTGGTCCTCTGCCTCTTCCTTCCCTGTGCCTCTGCTTTATGTTTGCGTCTTTTTGTCTTTCTTCCCTTTTTTCCCTTCCTTCGTTCCTCTCTCTTGCTTTCTTGAAACTTCTCTCCTTCCTACTAAACGATGAAAAGAAAACGGTAGTCATGAGACTCAAAGGCCAGTAAAACGAAGGAAGCCTGGAATCGTTTGGTTCTTTTCCTTTTTGCATTTTGTAAAATTTGGTCAAGTGAGTTTTTGAAAATTTGTATCTATTTAGAATTGTAGATGGTGGAGGGGACTTGGGCTAGTTCATGCAGCTCAACACATAACTGTACAATGAAGAAATGAAAGCTCAGAGGAGGTTACAGAAGAGAAAAGGAGGGTCAGACAAGGGCCCAAACAGCACCGCTAGTGAGCGGTAGAGTCAAGGGCAGAAGGTAGGTCTCTTGACCCCTTGGGCAGTGCTCTTGCCCCGCCTATGGGGTGGGGATTTTATGCATATGAATGCCTGGTTCATAAGGAAGCGTTGTTTGATAAATGTCATTATTATTATTTCAATTAGCAATGTCTGCAAACTTATGCAAGTCTCTGTTTAACTTAGGCTGATTCAAAGTCTGTAAGTCTAGGAATCAAATTCAGTGTCAGACAGAAAGAAAACAATGCATTGCTCAGTTTGACAGGTTTCCTAAAACTCATCACGGCCGAGTTTCCTAAAACTCTACAGCTTCCTATCCTGAAAAATGCTGGCTTCCTTCTGGTGGATGATTAAAACCAAAATCCAGTGCAAAAACAGGAATTGAAAACTGAAAAGCTGGTGCAACAGCTAATGGAGAAATGAGTGCGGATGTCAAGAGGCTCAGTCCTGGGCCCTCTCGTGGCTCAGCTCTGGCACATGGGGCTGTGAGTCAGGCTGCCCAGGGTAATTAAAGGCCATGGTATCAGTCATGAGAATGGCATGTTCCAGACTTAACAAGAAATGGTGCTATATGAACAGGCTCCATTAAAGTACCTATTGCATGGAATTACATGAGATGCATCTGTGTGAGAATCAGCTGGTTTCATGGAGGGTGAGGAGGGGAATGTCATGGCCCGGAGACATCCTCACCGTCTTGCTTTGAGAACCTTCCAGTGAAAACAGAAACAGTCTTCCTTCCAGCAGAAGCCTTCGGATTAGCTTTGTCCACTTTCATAGGCAGTAGAAACAGCATTCTCTTGTAACCCTTTCTTTCAGCATAAAAATCCTGATATATGACACAACAAGAATAAAAGAAATAATAGGGAAAAAATGGAATGAAAACACTGAGATAAAAGGCGTAGCACAGTTTTCCTGTTTGATGTTTTTTGGAGAAGTATGATCTGACTGGATTTTTGCTTCTCTCATCCTCACGGTGGTGGAGGCTCTGACTGTAGCAATCAGAGTCGAATGGAGGACCCATTGAATCAGCTCTCAGGAGAATGCAACGCTGGGAGAATTGTTAGGCTCAGAGCTTTAGAAGTAATGTTCATCAGAACATGCTGACATGCTGGTTGTCAGGGAGATGATCGGTACAGGGATCTGGGTGACCTCCCAGCTCAGTATGCCCCAGGAGAGCGCACGCCCGCCCCAGAGCGCCATGGCACCAGGGAGACGTCCATGCTATTTCAATCTTGTCTCTTGTGCTCTTATGGTTCACATCTCACAGCTTGAAGAAAGCCAGTGGAAGAAACCTCAGGCCTTGTGTGTCTCTAGGGTAACCATTTCTGATGTTGTAAATGAGCAAGTCATGGGGCTCTGGTGGGTTACTGAAACAGTGTGAGCTGGAGGGCATTTGCTCTGTAAAGAATCATGGACCATCTGCTGGATGACCAGCTCTCTGTGAGAGACCATGAGGTCAGGAAATAGGGGCCTAGCCCTCTGGGAACTCCCACTCAGGTTGGCTTTGGAAGAAGGACCTCGATTGGCTGACCCCACGCAAGGACGATTTAATGCAAAAAGCACTTTTGTGTCACTGATACTGAGACACCTCAGTCCACCCTTTACCCCATCCCAAGAGTCATGGCTCCTTAGGATCCACCCTGGGACTTATAACAAAAAGGCAGGACCTGCCTGGTTCAGAGACTCGGAGCATACTTAGTGGCCACGTGGCATCCACCACATGGAACTCAGATGGTATCCCACCCGGTCTCTGCCTGATTCCAAGAGGGAAACTTTACAAAGGTTGGGCCAATCCCGGTATGCCAGTGTTTGCTCTGGGCTTCTCCTGTCCCTTCCCATTAGCATGGCCACCCACATAACAAACACAAGCTAAAGTGGAAAGGGAACCCAATGGCTTTGTCTCCCTTTCAGAGTCCGTAATTCATACCACTGTATCCTGGGTTTTAAAGATCCCAGGTTGCTTCAGTTTGAACCATCAGGAGCTGAGTTCTCACCTGACTGGTCGAAAAATAGCAGTCATGCCAAAGCAGTTTATTGCCCGAACAGAAGAGAAAGCAAGAAAGCAAGGGAACGGGAGAGTGCGAGTGAGTGAGAGGCTCTGTGCAGGCGTCTGGGAAGCCTGATGCATTCCGTCCTGAGGCTTAATTAGTCCTATCAGTCATCTCAATCCCAGACGCTGCAGGGCAGTGGTTCTCAAACCTGGCTGCACATTAGAATCCCCTGGGAGCTTTTAAAATGTACATGCCCTATCCTACCACAAATTAAGTCCGACTCTCTGGGGGCGGTTCACAGACATGAAGATTTATTAGCGCTACTGCTGTAGAATCATCAGGTGAGGGAGAATCAGTGGCAGAGGACTTAGGAGGACCGGATGAAAACCCCCTGGTCGGAGTGGACTCTCTAGTACTCTATTTAAATATAAGGCCTTGACATGATCAGCATCAGGCCTGTGGAACTCCCGCTTGTTACTATTCTCAACATTCGGTGTTATCAAAACAATACTGGTTATATGCATGCATAAATACGTTTAACTGTATGGTAATGTCTCTGTGCAGAGACTCGTTTATCACTATGCTTCTGGAACCAAAGTACATTATGGTTTCGTTTTTATCAGGCAGGCCTTTGCCTCCTTTTGGGACGTAGGTCCCTAGACCATTCCTTTATTCAAAGAATGTGTATGGAGCGTGTGCTGGACACCGGAGCAGGACCACAGGTGATCAGAGAGCCGGGCGAGCCTGTGGAGCCCCGGCGGGCGGTGGGGAGAAGGGCAGAGCAGCACCCGCCCGATGGTGCTCTAACGAGGTGGACCGCACGCTAACGGAAGTCTGGGACTCAATGGCAGCTTTAGCCACAGGGCCAGAAGAGATGACTTTTCTGAGACTTGAGGGATGAGGAGTAGCTTTCCTGGCAGCTCATAGTGGGGATGGAACAGCAAGATTTCTTTCTTTCCTCAGAGGCAGGAGAGAAAGAAATCCCGACGTGGGCCTCCACCTGGCCTCCGTCTGTAAGACACCACGAAAAAGCAAGCAGAAACATGGGTGTATAATCCTGTTTCCTCCTAACACAGGGTTTGGGACACTTGTTCACAAGGGTGAAGGAGGTACCATCCTTGCCTTTTATTAAATCTTAGTCTCTTCGGGTCTCAGAATGATGACCTGTGTTACCATGCTTTCCTTTTTGAGGGCTAGTCCCCCAAAGCAGATTGTTGAATCTGCTATAATCGAATTCAAGCCACACCTAGAGAGAGGAATGAAAACACCTCATGACACAGAAGTATCCTGAGTGGCGTGCCTGCGACTTCAG
Source organism: Manis pentadactyla (assembly GCF_030020395.1). Lineage (NCBI taxonomy): Eukaryota > Metazoa > Chordata > Mammalia > Pholidota > Manidae > Manis > Manis pentadactyla. The sequence goes on from NC_080038.1 coordinate 8,824,109, forward strand.
TATGGTAGTGAGTGACACCCTATGGCAGTGTATCAATTTGCCATCTATTAGCGTATTTGATCTTCATAAAAGCTTGGTGAGGTAGATGAGACAAGACAGGCAATAGTATTCCCACTTCACATGACTCAAAAGGTCAAGTGACTGACCTGGAGTAAGGAAGTAATGAAGTGTTCTAGAATCCACATCTTCCTACTCCTTATCTCATCTTTCTACATGTTTCTTTCCTTCTGGCTGTACCATTTGTCACAAGTGTCTCCATGTCATCCCATTTAGAAAGAAGAGAAGGCTAGTCCTGGAATAACTCAATTGGAGAAGAATGTCTTAGCTTCAGTTTTGTCTCTTAGCAACCACATATATTTAGTGACGACTATGCCTATAAAGCATACCCAATGTGTACTCAGTTTCATATGTGCTCCTTGAATGGATCATCACTTCACTGTAGCTTTTGTCCAAAAACTCTAATGACTCTTTCAGACTCAGAATCTCATTTTTCACCCTCTCTGCTATGCAGATGATGTGTGAAATTCTGACATTTTCTCACTTTAAATAGAAATTTTCTTTAAGAGGATGATGCTAATGAAGGATATTTTTTTCTTAAACATTGTTTATGACTTTAGTGAACTTATGGGAATTTATATGCGCACAACGTTTTTTGGAGAACAATTTGACAGTGAATATCAAAACCCTAAAATACATTCTCTGTTTGACTTGCTCATTCTACTCTGGAATCTGTCCTAGGGAAAGCAAATCTAAAATGCAGACCAACATTTATGCATAAAAATGTTCGCTCATGCATTATTTAGTGGACTGGTTGAGTTAAATTTTACAAAGTCATAAAACAGAATATTATACTTCCATTAGAGTAAATAATTCTTTTAATGGTAAAATGCTTAGTATATTAGGTTAAGATATAAAGCAGAATACCAATGTAGAAGCATATTATGAACCTAGCTATGTAAAACCACATGGATGCAAGGGAAACAGCAAAATGTCAACAGCAGTTGTCTCTGGGAATTAGCATATTGGTAAATTTTTTCTCTCACACATATTTTTCTGTCACTCGGAAGTTTTCTGCAGTGAGTATCGTTATTGCCATAATCAGAAAGAAATTAGCTGTTAAAGGCTGCTGCTGTGCAGCATGTAGGTTCTTTACATGCACCTACATTGACAGCTCTGAGAATATGCTGCAGGGAGTGAGGTGAGGAGCAACGGAATCATTTCGGCACTGGCCTCCTGCTTCGACCCTCGATTCCCTACGGCCTGTTCCCTGCACGGCAGCCAGGGGGATGTAAGAGCAAATTGCCCTCTTCCACTCAGTATTCTCCAGTGGTTTCCCATCTCATTAAGGGAATGTCTTTCGCAGAGCTGACGAAGCCCTGTGGCATCTGCTGCCTCCTTCCCCCAACCCTGGCATCCCTGTTATCCTTTCCATAGGCCAGGAAAATTCCTGCCTCAGGGTCTTTGCGTGGGCTGTTCCCTCTGCTTGGAAAGCTATTCTCTCAGTGACCAGCATGGCTGCTCCCTCCCCATCGTCACATCTTTGCCCAAGGGTACCTGCTCAGTGAGGCATCCTAACCACCCAGTTCTGATCTCTACACCCTGCTTTCACTCCAGATATCCACCCTACACTAGTGTACACACCTTGTATTATCCTCTCCCTTCAAGTTCAGGCAGAACCTGTGAATATGATAGACTCTCTCTTCTGTGATTAGATTCCATTATATGGCAAAGGTAAAGGAACTTCACAAATGTAATTAAGGTCCCTAATCAGTTGATTTGAGTTGATTTTCCAAGGCCATATGAAAATTTAAAATATGGTGAAAGCCACATTAAAATAAGAAAAGATAGATTATTCAGTACATAGTTCTGGAATACCTATCTAGTCACCTGGAGAAAATAAGATGAAACCTCTATGTCTCCTCTTACACCAGATGGACCAAAGATATACATGTAAAAAATAAATCACAAAGAAATCCAACACTAAAATTTGGGGGAATTAATTTGTAATCATGGGAACAGCTTTTCAAATGCAGGACAGAAAGAAAATACGGAGGGAAAGATTAATAAATTTCTCTAAGAAAAAAAAACCTCCTGCATGGAAAATTATCACAAATGGTTAAAAGACAACACACACCACTAAAAACTTTTCAAGATATATGACTTATGACTAATTTCCTGAAGGCATAAAAAGCTCTTATAAATCAGTAAAATAAAGATAAAGAACCTAACAGAAAACTGGGACAGGACATGAATAAGCAGTTCTCAGAACAAGAAATCCTAATGGTCAATAAAGAGTGACAAAATGCCTGCTTTAATTTATAATTTTAAAAATGTCAATTAAAATATCAAGAAAATACATTGTTTTTCAATATCGGATGGGCAAAGATCCAACAATTTGTTAACAACTGCTACTGGCAAGCAAAAGAAGTAGGCACTCCCATCCTCTAATGGGGAGAAGTAGGCACGCCCATCTTCTGCTACCAAAGTACCTTTGCAGAGCACTGGTAATATCTCTGAAAATTAAAGCTGGACATATTCTTTGATCCAGCTATTCTGTGTCTAGGAATTTGTATTACAAGGACAAGTAAAAACAGATGTCTAGTCAAGGATATATACTATAGCCTTGTTTCCATTAAAAAATAAAAACCTAATTTTCCAATAAGAAGGAAACGCTGGTTAAATAAACTGTTCTATATCCCTACCATGGAATACTCTACAGCCATTTAATAAATGACCTGGGCTCTTACATGTGATTATGGGATGCAAGACACAGTAAATGCAAACAACATGTGCAGTGTATGGTCATTTGTAATAGAATAGATATCTATATAAATTATTGTATATGTATAAAAAGTTTCTGGAAAGATCCACAATGTTATCTCTGGGTGGTGGGACATGGGTCTATGTTGGGGGAAGGAAAACTTTGCCTCTCATTTTATAGCCCCTTTCTGTTCTTCATTTTTTATAATGTGCATGTGTTACATGTATTATAATAATAACCAGGTTATACTCTAAATGTCTTAATCATAGAGGACTGAAGTTGAACAGTGGAAGGTAGTTTACTCCTCATGCGTATTATCTTTGTTAGCAATAACATAAAGGGCTTTGAAGAGGCTGGAAGCTGGAATCAAAAGAGAATCTGTGAAATAAAGCCCTCCCTTAAGTATGGGAGGTCAGACGAGGACACATCTGTCTTCCAACTAAAGTAACATTCCACATTCCCACTTTCCAACTGAAGGACATGGCTGACTAGTCCCAAGCACACTGTAGACCAAGAGAACTAGCTTTACATTCTCAATCTACTACTACAGGGCAACTCAGGAAAAATTATTTAATCCCACTCCATCAGTTATGTAGCTGTATATTAGGCAAATCCTAAATATCAGTGGCTTAAAAGAGAGAGGGTTTTTTTCTCTCTCTCACAAAAGTTAATTTCAGAGTTGTGTACTCCAGGGCTAGTATGGTGGCCCTATGATCACCAAAGACCTAAACCCTTGTATCTTCCAGCCCTATCCTCCTAGCAAATGGCCTTCATCTCAAGGTTACATTCCATTCAAGGTGGTGCCTGGAGCTCCTGACATCCTGAACGATTCCAAACACCAGGAAGGTGTAAGGAATTAAGGACAAAAGACGTAACTCTTGATTGATTTAACTTTCTTTAAGCAGCCTCCCAAGAAGTCCCATACCACACTTCTGCTTTGCTCTTATTGACCAAAATGTGGTCATATGACCACACCTAGCTGCAAGGAAGACTGGAAAATGTGGTCTTTTAGCTGATCACATTTTTATCATGAATAAATTCAGTATTCTGTTACTCAGGAGCAGGGGGAAAATAGACATTAGGTGACAATTTGCACCCTTTCCCCACTCTCTAAGCTTAGTTTCACCTACAAAAGAGGATTAGTAACAAGTTTTTAAGGTTAATGTCAGGCTTAAAAGAAATAATGGGTGTAATGCATGGCACATAGTAGGTGCTTTATTAATACTTTGTTCCTTCGTCTACCCTTTTCTTACTGACTCTCGCAGTCACTGCTTCATGTAAGAAAGCAAAAGCAAGAAGGCAATATTGGTGATATCATTTTTCCAACCTGAGTCTTAAGTTTTCACTTACATTTGGCATACTTGATCAATTCTAGTTAAAGAAAAGTTTTGTCTGCAACCCTCTTTGTGTGAATATTGTTTGGCTTTTTTTTAAGGTGTAAAGATTACTTGGCCAGATTATAAATGTTAAGAAATCTATACAGCATGACAGTGTCTGAGGTAGATGGGTTGTGTTGCTTGTGGGTAAGAATGTGAGCTGTGGACTCAGGATTCTGGGTTTGACCCTTACCCAATTCCATACTAGCTCAATCACTCTGCAGAACTCACCCACTTATAAGGGGATAAAAACAGGATCTGCCTCCTGGAGCTGCTGTGAGGATGAAATGAGAATGGACAAATGGCTCAACCCAGCACCTGCCATAGTAGATGCTCAACAGATGTTGTTTTATGGAGGAGGGAGGCATTTGCTTTCCTCTATTCATATTTCCATAAGGGGAGAGAGAATTTCCATTCCATTTTCAAAGGGTGTGGTAAGCAGAATTCTGAGATTTCTGCCCCCCTAGTGTATACACTTTGTATCATCCTCTCCCCTCAAGTTCAGGCAGAACCTGTGAATATGATAGACTTTACCTTCTGTGATTAGGTTGCATTATATGGCAAAGGTAAAGGAACTTTGCAGATGTAATTAAGGTCTCTAATCAGTTAACTTTGAGTTCATCAAAAGGGAGATTATCCTGGGAGGACCTGACTTAATCAAGCGAGCCCTTTAAAAGAAGATTCTCTTTCTGGCCTTAAAGAAGAAAAGTGCAATATTATGAAGAGGGCCAGGTGGGAGGGAGTGGTGGGTAATCTCTTGGAGGTAAAACTGGTCCCCGGCTGACAGACAGCAAGAAAACCAAGGCTTCAGTCCTGTAACTGCAAAGAACTACTTCTGCCAACAACTACTAAGTGTGGAAGACGACACCAAGCCTGGGAATGAGAATGCATCCTAGCCCACGCCTTGCTTTCAGGCTTGTGAGATCCTGGGCAGAGCACCCAGTTACACTGGGCCTGGAGTCCTGACCCATGGAAACTGTGAGATAATACATTTGTGTCATTTTAAGCTGCTTAGTTTGTGGTAATTTGTTACATGGTTCTAGAGAACCAATACAGACAATAATATAGCTTGGCTCTTCTAGACCGGGAGTCAGCAAATTATGGCCTGGTCCACATGCCAAATGCAGTCCACCACCTGATTTTATAAACAAAAGGTTTTAGTGGTCCAGAGCTATGCCCATCGGTTTACATATTGCCTATGTACCTATGTCTGCTTTTGCGCTGCCATGCTAGAGTTGAGCAGCTGCAATGATTAAAATATTTACTGTCTGGTTCTTTATAGAAAAAGTTTACTGACCACCACTCTAAGATCTTGAGATAAGTACTTGATTGAGCACAAGTAGTTTACTTGGGTGGTGATCCCTGGAACCACTCAGTGAGTGGGGAGGTGAGAGGGGTACAGAAGGCAGCCAGTAGTGTTATCGAGCCTGCTATCATTGTGGGTGCCTGGGCTTAATCCCACCACAAAGGTCATGCACCTCGAAGTTATGTATGTGATGGGCAAGGAGCTGGGGGCATTTATCAACTTCCACCAGTCACTGCTTGTAGGCTGCCGCTTCTGAGGCTTTGGAGAAAGCCCGTGGGCAAAAAGATGGAAATACGGGCAGTTGGAAGGCAGCCGTAAGTGGTAAGTCCCGACAGATAAAGGTGGGGCAGGAGCAGGGTTTGCTCCAGGAGGGAAAAGATCATGCAGACAAGTCCAGCGTCCCTCCACACCCCCAGCCCATGAGTAACCTCTCCCCAGGGAAGAAGGGGTGGCGCGTCTAATGGGTGAATTTGGAAGGAGATGAATATGCTTGGCTGAGGGTTTCTTGAGTTATTTCTCTTCCAGATTTGCCTGCCCACACAGAGGGCCCATTCTGGTTTGTTCACCACGACAGGAGCTTGGAGCTTAAGGGGTGGGCATTGCCCCAGAAATAACAGAGCCCACAGTTAAGTGCAAGTCAGTAAGGATGTACTGGGCAGTCCATTTGCCCCCGAGTTTAAGGCCACCTTCTTCAATCATCTTATCAGTAAGAGTTGATATTTCTACGTTATTGGTTGGACTCCTGAATTTATTTCTCAATTGCTCCAGAACGTGGGTGGAAAGAGGGTTGCAATTTATTAGGCTCTTAAACCCCATAGATGGATATAATTTCTATGGACTGACTGACTTCCTTAGGTTCTTAATACAACAATTTACTTTCATGACAAATTACTGTGAAAGACTCAAACAATGCCCAGCGTGTGGGATGGGTGTCTTGTGGTTCTATTTGTTCCATACATTTGTTTCCTTACATAAAACAAGACTGAGTACAGAGTATTCAATGTTGGTCAGACATCTGCTTTTCCAACTAGTACACAGAACTGTTTTGCTGGAAAGTTGGCAGAAAGTGTTGTGTACCGGGAAATGCTCATGATGGATTAGTACTCTTCCCTTCATAACTTGAGCAACAATGGCTTTTTGACCTAAAGAGACACACTGTGTTCTAAAACAGAAATGACTGATGTGCAGATCCACCATAAAGGGAGACTTGCACGGGGAGAGCCATTTACTCCAGGGAACCAGAAGGAGCCACAGAGGAGAGAAGTCAGGTCTTTTGTGGTTTCTTTTTGGAAACTTGATTCTTATACCCATTTGCTTTTTCCTTCACATATGGTTATAATGAGATTCTCTGCTACTTGTGTTGTTTCTATTTGGTGTCCGCTTCTGTTTCTACTGAACCTCTTTCAAAAAGCTGAAACATCTCATGAAATGGTTCTAACTGAAAACAGAAAGATAAGTGACTGCATGTAGGCAAACAGAATAGTCAGACGAAGCAAGTTATTTTAAGTGTGATGAAAGTGGGCAGAGGATGAGCCAACAATGGGAGGACGTTGCCACGGCTGTTTTCCATCTAGAATAGCCCGGATCCTGACTGTCCTGACATGTGGTTTTCTCACAGTATGGCTGGTGGTTCCATGTGTCAGAAAAGGATCAGGTACAGCTGTGGGTAGCAAGGACTAAATCATGGTAGCTCAAGGAGACAGAAATGTACTTCCCTCACGTTAGTCAGGACAGGGCAGTCCAGAGCTGGTGTTGCTGTTGTGCTTCACTAAGACCTCAAGGACCCAGACACCTTTCATCTCACTGTTCTCCAATCCCAAGGGTGTGGCCTTCCATCTACGGTCTAAGATGAAGGCCAGGACCCCAGCCACCACATCAGAATTCTGGACAGCAGGAGAGGGGAGGCATGAAGAAGAAAACTTCACAATGGCACGCCCCATCTGTCTTTTGAAGGAGGTGCCTGGCAGCAGCCATGAGACCCTTTTGTTCACACCTCATTAGCCAGAACATGCATGGCCATGAGGTGCATGGCCACGCCTAACTGCAAGGGAGGCTGGGAAATGCAGTCTTTCCATGTATCCAGCTAAAAATCTGGGTTTCTATTACTATGGAAGAAAGGACATAGGATACTGGGGAACAACCTGCAGTGTCTGCCACAGTCAGCTAGAAACTGACTACTGGGATGTGTCCTCCATGTGTTGTTCCCAAATGCTGGGCTTAGAACCAGTGCCAACCCACAGCAAAGTATTCACTGGGCTGTGCTGAAATGTAAACAAATTTGAGCAATGTGGTGATTGCTTAATAGTTTTTTTTAAGAGACTGTTCATGGGAACTTCTGTGGAGCTCAAGACCCTGCAGCACCCCTGTGTGGGGTCTACATTAATTAGAAAGCTTTTGGCTGCAAGTCAAGTGGCTTAAAAATATGGAGTGAATCATCTCATATGATAAGAGAGTTGGAAGCACACAGGGCAATTCTCTACTATTGTCTTGGCTTCCCTGTCTTGGTCATAAATGACTTGCTGTGGCCTTACGTATCATACTCCCATGATAGCATCCAAAGCAAGAAGGAGTGGGGCTTTGCTTTCAAGGGGGAAAAGCCTATCCAGAGCCCTTCTCCTTAACAACTCATTGGGCAGAACTGGGTCACGTGGCACTCCCTAAACCACCCACTCGGAAAGGGCGGGGTTACCACGGGTGGTTTAGAACAGTCACAACTTGTTCTCTGGAGCTCAGCACATTGTCATCCAATATCTGAACAGTATCAGGGTTCAGGACAACCCGTGGTGTCAGCCACAGTTTCTTTCTGTCCTCTCCTTGCCTCAGGCTCTTCTGGGGAAGAGGGTGCAAAACCTGAAATGTATCTGTGCGTGTATAACTGCCCCTCTGACAATTGCCTTCCCTCAGGGAATCATCTGGTGGGAAGGAGTGGCTGGGAGAGGATGAGAAAGCATCGTTTTAACAGATCTCATATCTTCAATATCTTCGGCCCGTGCACGTGCTTCCTTGAGGGGCAGCAAAGGGAGCTGTCAAGTAAGTCAACAGATTCCAATACTCATCTTCGCATTTCTGAGTCAAGAGAGATGGCACTTCCAGGTCTCCCCAGGTTTTGGAATTTTCCTGAAAGGGAATGTCTAGATTAGGAAGACGAGGCACACTAGCTTAAGCTGACATAACTAGAGTATTATTTGAGTCACTACAAGATTAATACATCATGTTTGTTTCACAGAAAGGGCATGGAGTTGAGAAGTGTTCAAGATGGGAGGGATCATCGCCGGTGCTATGAGGCCCAACCCAAATACGGTAGAGCTCGGCGACAGAGTCCCTTGAATTCGTGTAGATTGTTGCAGCCTGGGTGAGAGTAGCTTGAGGGTTAGAGCTCGCCCGCGAACAGCAAGGCTTTTAACGCACAGGACTGGGAGGCTTGTCTAGTCAGTGGCTTGACAGTCTAAAACTTAGAAAAACCTTTTGAGATGTTCAAAGACTAGAGTTATACAGATTTAGTGTAAAATTTCCTTCTCACTGCAGCTAAAACCTTTCTATTTCCTATTATTTTTTATAACAGCTATATTGAGATGTAATTCACACACCAAACGATTCATCCATCTTAAATGTACATTTTAAAGGTGTTTAGTACATTCAGAGGTGTGTGGCCATCATCACAATCAATTTTGGAATGTTCTCATCACCCCAAAAAGAAACTCCACGCTCATTAATATTCCCTTTCCCCCTCAATCCCCGCGGCCCCTGTCAACCCCCAGTCTCCTTTCTGTCTCTGGATTTGCCATACAGGGCAGGGACATGGGGCAAGGGTCACATCATTGTAAAATCTACTTAGCCTGCAAAAAAGACCCATCTTATTTTTTAACTTAATCTATACGCTGTTCTTCCTCTTCTTCCAGCCCCTTAATCTATTAAGTAACTTTGTAACCAGGACAGGAGATAGACCTCTGAAGTGTAAACAAACCTATGTGGATAAAGGATGCTGAGATCCAGGTCAACACAGTCACCTACATAACCGTATTTTTAAGAGAAAACTTCAAAGGAATTATGACTCACCTGTATACATCATGCCTTATGCTGACCCCTACCCAAAAGGCCCTGTAACACCCTAAACCCTTAAGTGCTTCTCCTCTCTGGGGTTGCCCACACTCCCCTTTCTTAAGGTGTGTACTTTTTCCCTTAAACAAAAACTTCTCACTGCTCAATTTATTGTGTTATGTCTCTGTGCTTTTTCAGTGGCAAGCATCTTTGTTATTCTGCTATTTCATTCCATTTTCTAGACTTAAGCACAAGTCTTCACTCTCTCAGTCCTACTTCAGACAAGCAGGGAAGGGGCTACTGAGATCTCTGATCTGGGCTTGCAAGTTCCCATCGCCTGGGTGACCTAGACAGGACTGCAGCTGTACCATCATGCTCCTGAGTAGCCTGCCCAAAAATCTCCTTTCTTTGCCTTTGGGAAGTTCTCAGAACATAATCTCACTCCATCCAGTGCTTTGTGACTCCCCCAAATCCTGGGGTGGTAGGGGCTTAGTTCTCATGCTGTGCAGATTCGAGTGGACCCTGGATACCAGGTGACGCTGGCTTCAGGAGCTGGCGAGGGATCAGCCCTGTGCCGAGCAGGAGGTCAGTGAGCTTCCCTCTCCTCCCTCTGCTCTGCCTTGCTCTCTGCTGCGTGCACGCCTGCTGCCATTCACTGCCACTCTCGCTTTAATGAATTCCTTCCTTACCTACATTTGTCCGACCTGGTGGAGAATTCTTTCTCAGAGTCAAGAACCCTCCCCCAATCCAAGTTGAGTTTTCACCTAGAGCACAGGGAGAAATCTCACCAGATGCAGCTGCCTGACAACAATATAGATGGAATTATCCAATATTCAGATACATTATGTGCCATGAATTTCATCATCCTCATAAGTAGCATTGCTACAGTTAAACAGACCAGAGAGACCCATATATTTAATCATTAAATGGACATATTCATATAACCAGGCCATTGTCCAGTCATATATAACAAAACAGATGGGATGACCATCAGTTCCCTTAGTAGAATATCTGAGCTATTTGAAATTAATACGAATACAGTAAGACCATATTTTTGACTTGTTGTGTTGTTAGTGTTGTTGCTTTTTAAAAATTGTTCCTGGTATTTCTTCTTGAAGGGCCCCCACCCATAAGAAGGCGAAATTCCTGCTTCTCTTCCGGGTCCTCAGTTCCCGCCGGCGCCACCTGAAGCCCAATCACCCCTCGCCCCCCTAATCCCAGCACCTAGCCAATAGCCACCAGCCCCGTAGAAGTGACACCTCAATCACCCCATGCCCCTTCCTATATAACCCAGCACCTTTCCCCAATAAAGCGGAATTCTCCGGTGAATTGCTGCTGTGTGTTGCTCCTTTCCTTTCACTTCTAGTCTTTGGCCTTTTTGCCAACTTGCAAATTCAAGTCCTGCCATTCTGTCTGTGCTCATTGCCAAGGCAAGGGTTGAGATGCAAAAAGCAGAGCAATGAACAACCTTTTCCTGGCTTTTTAATTTCAAAAGCCAAGCCCTTTGGCCAGATTTGTGCCCTGTTCTGTGGCACTGCTGAGTTCCAGTGTGTGCTGGCATGGGGTGTACCCCCAGGAGGGAGGGGTGCTTTGGTTATTTGCATAAAGATACCATATGGCCTAGCAGCTGCCTGCCCGTTAGCTGAGAATGGAAAGGGTTACGGTTTGGGAAACAGATTTAGGAGAGTATCTGAGATGGATTCAGGCTTCACACACAGACCCCACGCATAGATGTCAGAGGGACTCACAGAGGTGAGGTCATATCCTTTCCCCTTTAAAAACAGCTGCTTGCTTCTTGATGCACGTGGAACAAACCTACATTCACCTCCTCCAGTGCCCACTGCAAACCAGTACTGTCCATAGAACTTTATGTGCTGATGGAAATGTCCCATTCTGTGCTGCCCGGGTGGCTCCTGAGCACCTGAAATGTGGCCAGTGTGACCGAGGAGCTGCATTGTCCATTTTAACTAATTTAAATGTAAGTGCCACATGTGGCTGGTGGCTACTGTGTTGGACAGTACAGACATCGAGCACTTCCATCATTGCATTAGTTTCTGTTAGACAGCACTGTTCCTCCAGAAACCAGCCCTGAGATGGGGGTTGGAATTTATTTGGAAGGAGAGGAAGGCAGCCAGAAAACAGCAAGTCCCCGCCGTGGGCCCTGGAGCCCAGAGGTGCGGGGAACTCGGGGAACGGGGCGGAGCACACACTGATGATCTCAGAATACCATCCAAGTGGTAAAGGACTTGGTGCATTTCTCCACCAACTCCCATCAGTCAGTGACTGAGCGCTGCTCCCACGGGGTGTTAAATCTTCAGTACTTTCACTGCCTGCAGCAGGGGCCGAGAAGGTTCTGTGGCCAGAGCAAGCCTTCAGGCCGAGTCACACAGGGCAGTGGTTGGGGCTGCTCAGGGCACCAGCAGTGCCTGCTCCATCCCAATCCTGCTCTCCAGATACAACCATAATGTTTCACACATCTCCTTAGGGACATTTCTGCATATATAAATATTAATACATGCAAATATATTTCTTTTTTTCCCCATTTCTACAAATGGGACCATTCCATACCTATGCTTGCTGCCCTCTGTTTTTTGCACTTAACGGTATATCCTGGAGCTATTTCACTGCAGCTGTTTCTTTCATTTCCTCCGCCTGGCTGTGTTCATCATGAAAAGAGTTCTGACTTAAAGAGAAAAAGAGCTGCAATGGCTTGCTGAAAGAATGCAAAGAGATTTGTTTAGCTTATGGATTTAAAAGGCAAGCTGTTTGTTGAGAGTGCAGAGTTTGGTTCAAGGCATTTCAGGATGGTGCGATTTCCCCGTGAAAAACAAATGGGAATTTGCTTGGTGATAAACTCAGGCAGTGTGTGGGCTCATGAGACAATAGAGTATGCAATCAACGGATTAACCCCTGGGGGCGGGGCGGGAACTGCAGTAACGGAAGGCAGCTGTCTCCGGGGGTCGCGCATCAGCAGCGTACCTGCACAGAGACATGGGGAGGCAGGGGTCAGGCCCCAGCTCTGCCACTGACTTGCTGTGTCACTGTTGAAGTCTCTTGACCTCTTAAGGCCTTGGTTTCCTTGCCTCCTGGGTGAGAATGGTAATGCCAGTGCTCCACCGGGCTTGATGCATGCACTGCCAGGGTGTGCAAACCCAAATGCCTTCAGGGCTAGGCAGGCAGGCAGGCAACAGGAGTCAAGGGAGGCTGCTGGAAGTCAGAGGGAGTGGTGGGGACTATAGCTAAGAGGGGACTAGGTCACACACACCCCATCTCACAGGCATGCACCTTTAAACAAATACTATCCTGGCTAAACAAAGCATGTCTGTGGGCTACTTGCAGCCCTTCAGCAAGAGTGTGCGTCCTAGAGATAAGTTATGATCTCCAGGGAGAGGAGGTGGCACTGCTGTGACTATTGACTAAGCTTCTTCGCCGTTGACTCTTTTGAAAGCCATGTCTCCTGCCGCAGCAGTCCCTCCCTGCACCTGTCAGGAGACGCTAGGTTGGGCTGTGGAAACGATGCTAAAATGCCAGGGGCTTTAAGCAAAGGTCTATTTCTCCTTCACACTACATGTCCCTTGTGGGACTACACTACTGACTGCTGACCTTCACATCCTCACGCGTGCAGCCTGACGGGCCTCACATTGCTCCAACGCGGGTGTTGCTGGGGCCTGGGAAAAGAGGAAAAACCATGCACAGAAGCACTTAAAGGCTTCTGCTTGCACTTCACTGACCACAGCAAGTCCCGTGGCCTGAGTTCCCCCAAGTGCAGTGCCATGCCCTAGGCAACCAGGGCTGGAAATACCGATGCCCAACACTGATGGGGCCCACCTCGCACGCCCAGCCAACTGTGTGCGTGCCCTTCCTCCATGCAGCCCACTGGGTGTGGGCACTCCGCCTCTGGCGAAGTTCCTCCCCTCACAGCTTTGCAAGCTTGAGGACTGACATTCACGGAGCCTCTGGGCTCTGTGGCCTTCCTTGTTGCCATGGCACTCAGTGCCTGAGCTCATTAGAGCCAAAGCAGTGGCATGGTGCTGGGACTGTCCTTTTCCCAGCCTCTGCTGTTTGGAGTCCATTCTCTGACAGTTTTTAAAGACTATTTTCTTCAGAGCAGCTTCAGGATTTCAATAAAAATAAGAAGAAGGTACAAAGATGTCCCATATACCCCACTGCCCCCCACATGCACAGCCTCCCCACTATCAACATGACTCACTAGAGTGGTACAATTTTTATCAAGGATGAACCTACATTGGCACATGATAATCTCCCAAAGCTCATAGCTTACCTTAGGGTTTACTCTTGGTGTACATTCTATAGGTTCGAAGAAATGGCTTAATAACACATATCCACCAGGGTATTACAGAGTAGTTTCGTTGCCCTGAAGATGCTCTGTGCTCTGAATTCACCCCCCGCCCCCAGCAACCACTCAGCTTTCTCCTGTCTCCATAGTGTTGCCTTTTCCAGAGCGTCATATAGCTGGAATCACGTAGCAGGTATCTTTTCAGAATGGCTTCTTTCACTTAGTAAGATGTACTTAAGGTTCCTTCATGTCTTCAAGGCTTGATAGCCCATTTTTTTAGTGCTGAATAGTACTCCATTGTCTGGATGTAACACAGTTTATTTATCCATTCACCTTCTGAAAACATTTTGGTTGCTTCCAAGTTTTGGCAATTATGAATAAAGTTACTATAAACATCCATGTGCAGGTTTTTGTGTGGATGTACGTAAGTTTTCAACTCCTTTAGGTAAATACCAAGGAGCACAATTGCTGGATTGTATGGTAAGAGTATGTTTAGTTTTGTAAGAAACCGCCAAACTGAATTCCAAAGTGGCTGCACCATTTTGCAGTTTTACCAGCAGTGTATGAGAGTTCCTGTTGCTCCACATCATCATTAGCATTTGGTGCTGTTGGTATTCTGGGTTTTGGCCATTCTGTAGTAGATGTGTAGTGCTATCTCGTTTTAATTTGCATTTTCCCTGATGACATATAATGTGGAGCATCTTTTCATATGCTTATTTGCCATCTGTATATCTTCTTTGTTGAGGACTTTGGCATCTGCATTCATGAGAGACATTGGTTTGTAGTTTTCTTATAGTGTCTTTGTCTGGTATTAGGGTAATGCTGGCCTCTATAGAATGAATTAGAAAGTGTTCCCTCTGCTTCTATCCTCTGAAAGAGATTGTAAAGATTTGGTATAATTTCTTCCTTTAATGTTTGGTAGAATTGACAGCTCAACCTATCTGGGCCTGGTGCTGTTTTGAAAGGTTATTAATGGTCGATTCAATTTTTAAAATAGATATAGGCCTATTCAGATCATCTGTTTCTTCCTGTGTGAGTTTTAAAGACTGTGTCTTTCAAGGAATTGGTCCTTTTCATCTAGGTTATCAAATTTGTGGGCATAGAGTTGTTCATTATATTCCTTTATTATCTTTTTAATTTCCATGGGATCTGTAACGATGTACCCTCTTTCATTTCTGATAGTAATTTGTGCTTTTTTTTTAGAGTTCTTTGTTCCTATTTTTATCTTTCACTCTTTTTCTACCTTTTGTGGTTTTAAACAATCATTTTATATGATTCAATATTTTCTTTCTCAGCATATCCATTATACTTTTTTGTTTTTTGTTTTGTTTTTTTACTTTTTTTAGTGGTTGGCCTGAAGTTTGCAATATACATTTATAACTAATCTAAGTTCACTTTCAAATAACACTATACCACTTCACAGCTAGTGTGAATATCTTATATAATAACAAAAAATCCTAATTCCTCCCTCTCATCTCTCATATCATTACTGTCATTCATTTCATTTGTATATAAGCATTCATAAGCATATACATATATACACACACATAAGATATACACAAGCATATAGAATTGAATACATTGTTGCTATTATTATTTTCAACAAACTGTTATCTGTTAGATTAAGAAAAATAAAATGTAAAAATAAAAAATAAAAGTGAAAAGCAAAATAATCTTACAGCATACACAAAATATCAACTAAAAATGTATTAAACACTTGGCTATAAGACCTGATACCATAAAACTCTAGAAGAAAATACAGAGGGTAAGCTCCTTGACATTGATCTTGGCAATGTTTTTCTGGATTTGACACCAAAAGCAAAGGCAACAAAAATAAAAACCAACAAGTGGGACAACATCAAACTGAAAGCTTCTGTACAGCAAAGGAAACCATCAACAAAATGAAAAGGCAACGTATGGAATGAGTGAAAATATTTGCAAATCATATATCTGATAAGAGGTTAATATCCAAAGTACGTAAAGAACTAAAACAACTCAATAGAAACAGTCTGATTTTAAAAAGGGCAGAGGATCTGAATAAACATTTTGCCAAAGAAGACATACAAGTGACCAAGAGGGAAATGAAAAGTTGCTCCACATCATTAGTCATCAGGGAAATGCCAATCAAAACCGTAATGAGATATCACCTCACATCTTTCAAAACAGCTATTATCAAAAGGTAAGAAATAACAAGCATTGGTAAGGATGTGGAGAAAAAAGAATCCTTGTGTACTGTTGGTGGTAATATTAACTGGCATAAGCACTGTGGAAAACAGCATGGTGGCTCCTCAGAAAATTAAAAGTACAACTCCATATCATCTAGCAATCCCACTTCTAGGGATATATCCAAAGGAAATGAAATCACTGTCTTGAAAATTTATCTGCACGCTAATGTTCACTGCAACATTATTCACCAAAGCCAAAACATGGAAACAACCTATGCGTCCACCAACAGATGAATAGTAAGAAGATGTACATATACACAATGGAATATTATTCAGCCATAAAAAGGAAGGAAATCCTGCCATGTGTGACAACATGGATTGGCCTTGAAGGCATTATACCATTACACTCAGAGAGAGAAAGACAGACAAATACCACATGATCTCACATGTGGAATCTAAAAAACAAACAAACCATGAACTCATAGATACAGAGAACTGATTGGTGTTTTGCCAGAGGCAAGGGGTGGGGATGGGTGAAATGGGTGAAGGTGGTCAAGAGGAACAAACTTCCAGTTATAAGATATATAAGTCCTGGGAATGTAACATACAGCATGGTGACTATAGTTGACCATACTGTACTGTATAATTGAAAGTTGCTAAGAGCATAAATCTTAAAAGTTCTCATTACAAGAAAAAACACTGTAACTATGTGGTGACAGATTTTCACTAAACTTGCTGTGGTAATCATCTCACAGTATTTACTGTCGGGCAGGAAGAAATTCCCTCTTCCCCTTGAGGTTCTTCTAGCTGGTCTGGAAGCAAACTGACATGAGAGGGATTAACAGGAGAAAAAAAAGTTGAATTACATGTGTACAGGGAAGCCATAGGCATGGATCCCAAAGCCAGGGAGAATGAGGTCTGTATGTGTCCTGGACCAAGGAGAAGGGGGTAAGGGTCTGGGGCTTCAAAGGAAAAGGGAAGCAACTCACAGGGATATAAGAAGAGTAAATGTTTGGTAAACCAAATACTCGATGGGCCACACCGAGGCAATGGGGCACAGAGAGAAATTTTACCCTCCTGTCACTTCCCTCCTGTCTACTGCCCCTGGCTCACATTATAATGTAGCTCTTGGTGGTGATGGCTCTCCTCCTGGAGCCGGTCCGCCAGCTCTTTCTATTATGGTAGGGGGGCCAAGTACCTTCCTGAGCCTTTTGGGCCTTCATGTTTTTTAGCTCAAGATAATCTGCATGTCACAATGGCACATCTTGGGGCGGCCTGCCCTGGGCCCCTACAATACCTATATCAACTTATTCTGTTATACACTTAAAACTAATATAATGCTATATGCCAGTTTGATTGTCATAAAATAAAAAAAAATAAATAAAAGAAAAGTAAAAAGTAAGATTCAAGACCCATATTGGAGTTTAGATTCCAGAAGAGGTATAGCTGCATAGGTTAACTAGACATACTGTTAAATGATGGGTTTTGTTTTCTGCTTTATTATCAGCTAAAGTTCTCAAATCATCACATTTCAGAATTGTTTTGTAGCCTATGATTAGGCCTGTCTTTTTTTACCTAAACATCTCACATGTTGCTTGTTAGCACAACAACTATACCACTATCACCATCCATTTCGGCGGGATGTGCGGCAGCAGTTCCCAAGGACCCTGGCCTGTAACTTTGCAAACAGAATGCATTCAGACATTCTGAGTTTTTACTTAAGGCAGACCAACTGCGTAAGTCCCCCCTGGATATATACATATATATACAGACAGATACCTTTACAGCAGGAGTGGGAATGTAAAGTGTAACCTAATTCTCTTTGCGACAGTCTGTTTTATTTAAAATCTGTATTTACACTAGTTAAGACTCCCGTTTTCTTGGCCAAGCACTTGTCCTGCCTGTGTGTCTGACCTTGCGGAAGCTGAGGTGCATTGCTGCATGCTAATTAAGAGAATTAGAAGTAGTTTACAAAACTTGCTGCTCCGCATTTCTCTGTCATCACCTCGGTCAAGCAGCCCTACCACCAGCTGGGAGAAATCTTCACTTCAGGTGGGATAAATGCTCCAAAAGGCTGTGCCCAGAGAAATGAGCAAATTGGCAAATGTTTCCGAACTACTTACAGGTTTAAAGAAAGCTTTCAGAAAAAAAAAAATCTTATCAAGATATGGAAAGAAAATGCTTTTTAAAAACCAGCCAAAGAGTCATGTTGAACTTGTCAAAATTATGTAAGACAGAAGCTGTAAGTGCTGTCCTTCAGGATGGAAATGAGCCACTTAGCATGCCCAAGCTACCCTAAAACAATGAAACTGCAATAAAATAACAAAACTGAGAAATGGGGGGGGAGGGGTTAGAATAAGAAAAATAAAGGTTTTCATTTTACCTTCACTGATTCCTTCTTCATGCTCTTCCTTTCTGTATGTAGATCAAAGTTTCTGACCTGTATCATTTTCCTTCTCTCCAAAGAACTCCTGTTAATATTTCTTGCAAGGCAGGTCTATTGGTAACAAACGTAATGGGAAACTACATAAAACAAATTGTCTAAAATTGACAAACTGGAACTGTTAAAAAATTAATTAGTTAAAACCCTTCCATAAGAGAAATCTCCAGGCCCACCTCCTTTCACTGGTTGAATACGTGTATGGTACGCCTTTGGTAGCTGGCCCACAGTACTTGCATATTGTGTTGTTGTTTTTTTTTCAGTCTTCATTCTCTTTGCTTTTTGGTGTTTGAAGATTCTATTGACATATCCTCTAGCTCAGAGATGTCCTTCCTCAGCTGTCCGGTCTACTAATAAGGCCACCAAGCAGTCTTCCCTTCGGTCACGGTGTTTTTGGGCTCTAGCACGTCTCATGGTTCTTAGGGTTTCCGTCTCTCTGCCTCTGTCGCCCATCCATTCTGTAGGTTGTGTATCCATTGGAGCCCTTGGCATAGTCATTGTAGCTGTTTTAAATTCCTGGTCCGGTGATCTCAACATCCCTGCCACGTCTGGGTCTGCGGCCTGCTCCGTTTTTTCGGATGGCGCCTCCTGCTGTTCGGTAACCCTTGTACCCCCTGCTCGATAGCCGGGCTGCTGTCGCAGGCAGAGGAACCGCTGCTCGGGGGCCTTGATGAGTGCGGTGGGGCTGGGCGGCGGAAGCCTCTGTAGGCCCGGGATTAGGTCTCCGGCTCCGGGAGCCTGGGCGCTGGACCAGGTGCCGCCCGAGGGCTGCTCCGTCTCTCCTCCCCGCTTAGGGCGGACGGGGTGGCTGGAGAGCGGGGAGTTGGCCGGTTCCCTTCCACAGGTCATCCGGGCCCTGCTTAACTAGTTTCCCCTGGGGGGAGGTCTGGCCAGGGAGAGAGTGCTCTGGCCTATTTCACGGTGGCTCCTTGCCCCAGCCCCTGCCCACGGCACTAGGGGGGTTTTCTCCGGTATTTACGGTGGGAATCTGGTGGGGCTCCTGGAGATAAATCTTATAATATTGCAGGGTCCCCTATGACTGGATCCCTCAGAGTTTTTAAATGTCAGGTTTGTCCACGAGGAGCCTCCAGCAATGGGCCAATTACAGTTCCGGTTTTCCAGGGCTGCATATGCTTCCACGGTAACTCTCCCCCATCTCTCCAATCTTGGGAGCAGCGGTTTACTGTGTCCACCTCTCTCTAAGGGTTCCTAGAAGAGTCGTTGATCTTTCAGTCTGTTCAGCTTTCTACTTGTTAGGCTAGAGAGGTGACTCCTGATCTGCTTACATGTGGAACCAGACTTTCCACCGGTTTAAAATCTCAACAAATGAAAGGTATACATGCACATAATTTAAAAGTCAAATAATCCTGCAAGACTTAGACTCAAAAATGTGGTAATCCTATCTGCCATCACTTCACACCTGATTCCACTCCCTAGAGGCCACCATTTTCAGGTGGTGGTAAGTGCTATGGAGGAAATCAAGGAAACAGAGGGTTTATGAGTGCCTTCCTGGTGGAGGGAGTTGTAGTTTTAAATAGGACATTGCGAAGGTGACATATGAATAAAGGACGGAGGGAGGGATTTATGTGGATACTTAGAGGGTGAGCTGTCCAGGTAGAGAAATGACCAATGCAAATTCCTGGGGCAAGAATGTGCCAGACTGCTCTGGATCGCTGTTCCTGAACTGATGTGTAGAGGAATACCCTGGGGGTCTTGTTAAAATGCAGATTCTGATTCAGTAGGTCTGGGGTGGAACTTGAGACACTGCACTTCTCACGAGCTCCCACTTGATGCTCATACTGCTGGTCCAGGGACCACACTTTGAGTTCCAAGGTCCTCTGAAGTTAGGAGATTGGTGGGGCTGGAGCAAATGAGAGAGGGGCAAGTAAGCTGAACTCATGTCAGAAAGATAATAGGGGACCAGTTCTTGTCATGCCTTAAAGGCCACAGTAAGTACTTGAACTATCATTGTGAATGAGATGGGAGCACAGAAGTGATGTGACCTGGCTTAGGTTCTAGAAGCATCTCTGTAGGAGCTGTGTAGAGAATTGATTGTAGGATAAAGGTGGCTAGGAAGCCACTGAATGAATCCAGGTGAGACGGTGGTGCTGTGGACATGGAGACAGCAGTTGTAATGTGAGAAGCAGGCAGCACCGGTTGGATTTCTGACGGATTGGTACGAGGCATGAAAGAGTTGCTTGAGCACCTGGAAGGATGGATGTGTCATTTCTGCACCATCTGACTCACTGATCTTTTCTCTCCAGTTCCACTGCCACTTCCCTAGTAAAGCCCCATTAATTCTTATTACTGTAATCGCCTTCCAACAGATACTGCAAACATCTTCTTGAGAAATGGCTTTGTTTAGTCCAGGCCTTGGTAAAGACCTGTAGTTGCTCACAGAGCCTAGTCTGGCAGGGGAAACCCTTCTTAAACTGGCCCTTTCCCACACTTCTGGGTCAGCACGCCCTTTGGGAAGCCATTACTCTAGCCCAGGGCCTCACGCCCTTCTCACCATCATGATGTGCATGCTACCAGGAGGAAGAGCTGTGGGATGTTTGCAAATCCTGGCACAGCTGCCCTGCCACCACCATGCTGTCTCCCATTTGAGCACTTTAGTCCACTTTTGTTATATATACTTTAAGGAAGCAAACATTTGCAAGCTGTCCTTCAGTGTTCCTTTATTGTAGCATCACATTGCTTGCATCTGTGCTACCCACTGTGGAGTCCACGGACCAGCAGCAGCAGCATTACCTGGGAGCTCGGAGAAATGCAAGTTCATGGGCCTCACCCCAGACTACTGAATCAGAATCTAACAGGAGGGCCCAGTAATCTGCGTTTTAGTGAGCCTCCCAGGTGATTCTTACACAGGCTAAAGTTTGAGAAATAGTGAATAACACCACACCTCAAATTGAGCATCAGTAGGTCCCTATGGCATGTTTGAGGACAGTTGATCTAGACCAGGGGGCTCAGTGGTGGCTGCACATTAGCATCACCTGGAAGGCTTTGCCTAGTGGTGTCTGGCTCCCATTGCCAGTGATTCCTATTTGATTGGCTAGAGAATGATCCAAGGGATTCTAATGTGCAGCCAGGGCTGAGAACCTTGGGAGTCTGGCAGATGATCTACATTCTGTTTCCCAAACACAACCATATTTTCTGCCCCTTACTGGTTACTTTTCCTAGAGTGTGTCTGTGCCATCTCCATACTGCCAGATCCATCCATTCTAGGGATTGAGCCCAAGTACAGCTTCTCCTCAAACTGGTCTCTGGTCCTCTTCTCTCAATTTCCTGAAGCCACATGGGTGGCTTCCATGGCATTTATAGCCAAATAAGACACCTGCAAGTTCTCTTTGTTAAGAGGACACCTCACTCAATGAAAAAGTGTTTCTCTAAGTACATCCTATGAAGTGTTAGCGTCCTGTCACACACTATTACCTATTTTGGGGAACAACTGTTCTTTGGCCAAAAGATACAAATTGAGAAATATTACACACCACCTGTTTTCTGCATATCATTCTCCACGTTTCCCTCCCAACCCTAGACCACAGCTTCTCAGTCTTTTTTTAATTACATTTTTTTCATGGAGGTGAAATTAATATAACAGAAAAGTAAACATTTTAATGTGAACATTTTGGTGGTATTTTGTACATCCACGGTGCTGTGTGACTATCACCTCTTTCTAGTTCCACAACATTTCCATCACCTGGAGAGGTAACCCTGCACCCATCACTCCCCATTTCTACCCAACCCCCAGCCATGAGGCATGTTATTTCTTCTTACTTTGAACCAATCTGCTTATCAGAAAATTGGGGATCATGCTTCCTCAGGTTGTTGGGAGAAACAAGGTGGGTAAGATGTGTACATTGTCCAGAACACTACACTTTATGTACCTAACAAAGGTCGGATCCTTACTCCACTTTCCCTTCAGTCTTGTCATTCTGGTGTCCGAGATGTCTGATTCCACAGCGCTCAAAAGAAAAGGCTCTTCAAATTCTTCCTTTAGGAATATAAAAATATATCTCCCCGCTTTGAAAGAGTAACTGATACAAATAAAATTAGCAAAAATCAATACTGAACATCTACTTTTACTTTAAAACTATTTTGGAATTATTTTAGATTTATAAGAAAGTTGTAAAGATGGTACGGAGCTCCTATATATACCTTCACCCAGTTTCCCATACTGATAACCTTTCATATATTAGGGTACATTTATCAAAACTAAGAAATCAACACTGGCACATTCTGATGAAATAAAATTATGGACTTTATCTGGATTTCACCAGTTTTCCTACTTGATATCCTTTTTCTGTTTCAGGATCCAATCCAGGATGGCAATCCACATGGCTGTTCGTTGTCATGTCTCCTTTGTGATGATTTCCATCTTTTCCTGGCTTTTCACGACCTTGAGGATTTTTAAGAGTACGAGTCAGGAATATTGGAGAATGTCACCCAGTTTGGGTTTATCTGATATTTTCCTTCTGAGACAGGGTTATGGGTTTTGAGCCTCCCACAGTGGTGAGTGCCTTCCATCCTTCACATCACACAGGCACCCACAGAACCAATCACTGGCGGTGTTAACCTTGAGCACTTGGATGATGCGCTGTCTGCCATGCTTTTCCACTGAGAGTTGTTCTTTTCCTCTTTCTTTGGAAGTGAGTCCCTAGTGTAGCCCCTACTCCATGGGGGAGGGAGAATAAGGCCTGCGTCCTGGAGGGGCAGTATCTACAGATATTATTGGGAATTCTTCTGTAAGGAAGATTTGTCCCTTCTCATCAGTTATTATTCAGTTATTTATCAGTATGGACTCCCGTGTATTTATTTTATACTTTGGGTCACAATCCAATACTATGTTATATATGTTGTTGTTCAACTGGGAGCTTTTTCAGATTGGCTCCCAGGGCCCTTTGACATACCCCAATCCCTTTTTTCTTTGCTATAATTAGCTATTCATGGAAGATTTGGTTTTCTTCCCCACATATCCACTGAAATTGCTTTAAGGTGTAAGTCTACTTTTTGGTTCTTAGTTTACCAGGTCTTTCTGTGACAATACTATTGATACTCTTCCTTCAAATTCCATTTCATTTTCTAAAAATTTACCATGGAATTTCCAAATACCACCACAGCTAGAGAAAAGAACATAATGAATCTCCACGTACCCATCATCCAGCTTCAACAATTCTCAAGAGTTTGCTGATCTTATTTCTACTGTCACCTCTCCCATGCTCTGCCACTGGAATACTTTAAAGGAAATCTCAGGCATCGTATGAGTTCAACTGTAAAGAGTTCAATGTCTTTAACAAATAAGGACCTTTTAAAAAACATAAACATAAAACAATGACTATACCTGAGAAAATGAATACTTCAATATCCCCAGTCTATATTCAAATTTCCCCCCAAATTTTAGTAGTTTGTTCAAATTAGGACCCATACAAAGTCCACACATTACATCTTAAAATAGTCCCTCCCCCTTGCCATTTTCTCTTCTCCAACACACTTTTTACAAGTCCGTTTGTTGGAGAAATTGGGTTTTCTGTCCTATCAAATTTCTCACATCTGGATGTCGCTGATTATATCTTCACAGTGTCTTTTAACATATTAGTCTACTCTTTGAACTTCTTGTAAATTGGTAATTAGATTTAGAGTCTTAATTACATTGTTTTGATATATACATATTGTGAAAATATTTGCAATATGAGACACATCTCAAGATGTATCTCTCAGTATATATCTACAGCTATCTATGTACCATCTATATTTGCAAAAAGACTTGTTTGGGGGTAAAGTTGACTTCCTAATGCATCACAGAAGCCATGTTGTCTGGTTGTCCCACTTACACGTTTCCCTTCTGAGACACTGCTAGCGCCTGGTTTTCCTCCTCTTCGTCTTTGCCGTTTCTTCTCAGTTCCCTTCACTGACTCCTTCTGACCAGTTTTAAAGTCTGGGCCCTGATGTCACTGGTCCATTCCTTCTACGCTAGCTATTGTCCCCTTTCCTATATTCCTAAAGCTGAGGGCTCTAAAGTCTGTATTTCTGATACAGACCCTCTCCACTGAGTTCCAAACTGGAATATCCAGTGACTGACAGGATGTCACTGGATGTCCTGTGAGCTCTTCAAACCCATGTCCCCAAAATAAATTATCCTTCCCAAACCTGTTTCTCATTGTTTTTCTTTACCTCAGTGAGTACAAGTATCATCTGAAACAGAAGCCCAAGCCATCCTAAACTTTTTCTTACCTTCCCCAAATTGTCATAATCTCAAGGTGTGTCCCCTCTTCTCATTGCTACAGCCTCAGTTCTAAAATTCAGATAAAAAGTGCAAATGCATTATCCTGAGTCACACATTCTCAAGCAGATGTAGGACTGAAACCTAACCCCATGCTCCAGCATGGAATACACTGGTATCTTGCTGAGGGCTGTAACCAGCTCCACTTTTGTGTGCTTTGGATATTGTGTTTTACAACATATTGTGTGACTATGGTTGTAGAGGTCAAGTTCAGCAGAGTGACACAGTTAAAAGTGGGTTGTTTTAGGAGTCAGAATATCTGGGTTTGACACCCACTTCCATCACTGAACGTAAACTTGGTTAAGCTGGTTAATTTCTCTGTGCTTCAGTCTCCTCATCTACAAAATGGGAGTAACAATCCCTTCACTACTTCTCTGAAATCCCCAAAGCTCTGGGAACTGGAAGCTGTGTTTTCTGTTGTTTCTTAAAAAAATAATGTTAGGCAGCCAAGCCCGACATGCCTGTAAGGATTTAATGACAAAACCTGACCTGAATGGAATTGAGGATATTTATGGTCTTTGCTTGTCCCACTTAGAATATTTTTCCATTTTATTGCACAATTGTCTTTGATGACAGACTGCTGCCCCAGTCCACTGGGACAGGTTCTATGTTTTACTTTTCAAAAGTACAAGAACGTCTGAATTCTGAAACACACCTGACCCTAGGCTTTTGAAAAATAGGTTGTGCACCTGAAATAGCTACTTCATAGGTGTGTTATAGGTGGATGGCTAAAGAAATTAATATTTGTAAAGTGATTAGAAGAAAATGTGGCCCATAGTAAGCCCTATATAAGTGTTTGACAAATAGGAATTTCATTAACCCTAGAAATGAAGTGAAACAAAGTATTTTGTGTCAGAATAGGGTTTGATGAACTTGGGAGCCTCCATCAAAGCTGGGTTCTACCATAGCTTTTCTGTTATCAAGAAATTAAAACATCTGAGAGGCAGAAAAACCCCTTCTGAACAGTACTCCAATCCCCTCCCTGCTCAGAACTAACCACTCTTCTGAAGTTGGGATGCAGGAATCATTTCCATGCAAGTTTCTCGATTTTAGTACATAGTGTTTTTAGTACAACGAAGAATGATGAGGCCCCAGAAGTCAACAGTGCAGCTCCCCTGCGTGCTCACAGCAGCACACACACACTGCGCTAATGATCGCGGCACACCTGGCTGCCGTCTTCCCTGCACGCAGTTCCCCCACGGAAGATGCTGTGGCTTAGTGAAATGGAATGGAAAGGATCAAACGTTTGCTGAACCAGCGAAGGAACAAGTCACGGGCACCTATCACAAATTATTTGTGAGTTATTTGGGAAGGACAGGTGGGAACGAGTGGTCAAAAAGCCAACACATCCACGTGAAGAGCTGGTGGGCCAACATTTCTGTGTATTTAGAAGAAGTTTCATACCCATTAGCACTTGTTAGCAATTTTTGAAGACAGGAAATAGATGTCAACATTATTTACTATGTGGCCAGCACTGTGGGTTTTACAGGCCCTAGCTCAGTGCAGCCCTCAGGATCCCATGTTAGGGAATTGTTAATACCTACTTGAAGAGTGAGAAACACGAAGCAGTGAAGTCACAAAGTCAGCAGGGTGGGACTGGATGGTAGTTCCTTTGGGGGAAGATATGGGTCCTTTCACTCTCACATAGCTGAGAAGCTGCTGTTGTTACCGGCTTTGGTTTGTATTTGTGCCTGAGCCACCTTTATCTTCTATTTAGGTGTATGAGTTTAAAATAAAGAAAGAGCACTAAAGATTCGAAATTTCAGTCATGTCACCTTAGGGGAAGTTAATTTTGATTTTTGTCTACAAAACCCAAGCACAAGATGCAACCACAGTAATAAAACGAGCTTGGAAAAACAGCATCTGGGGCTGATGAAAGAAATGCATTTGTCTCAGGGCAAGGGCTGAAATTGTGGAGCCAAGTGTTCTTAGGGAGAAACATGTCAATACTAAATCTTTGCACCAATCTTTGATGGACGTGCTGATCTTCAGGTCAACATGGGCGCACCCAGGCGACATACCGTGATAACTTATTTAAAAGGCAGCTGGCTTTTATAGATGGACTGTTCCATCAATTTTTAGATTTTCATTCTCAGAAATGTATTCTCTTATCAAAAACATTCAAAGAGTTCAATTATACCTTTTCTACAACAGATGAGACTGCAGAGTGGAGAAGGTCTGGGAATTAATTGTTCTTTGTTCTCAATTCTATGTGATATTCAGGCTCTGTAGAGACAACGAAATAACAGGATGTCAGACAGGTATGTTCGTTCTATTAGAGGAGGGGTCGGCAAAGTACTGCCCCATAGGCCAAACCTGGCCCATGGCCTGTTTTATAGTTTTATTGGAATACACCTACACACATTTGTTTACTTACTGTCTATGGCTGCTTTCACCCAGCAAGAGCAGGACTGAGTAGTCAGAACAAAGACCATGTGGCTTGCAAAGCTGAAAATATGAGCTCTCTGGCCCTCTACACACATCCATGCTGACCCCTTCATTGGAGAGAGGTGGCATTTGTCTTACTGCCTGATTGGATCATTTTTAGTGGGGACTACAGGAGTTCATGTGGGAGAGGCCCTCTGACTCACTTAAGACATCTGTATAGTTCAGATGGGTTAAAGAGAAAAAAACAGAAAAAAGGCAGAAAACAAGGCACAATCTCTAAGTGAGGACTTTAATGTGCTGAACAGTATTACTGATATGAAAAGCCAGGGTAATGATCCGAAGATCATTTTATGTTAAAAAAACAATCTCGTGCTTTGGCAACAGCCCACATCCCACCGACTTCCAAGGGGCTGACAGGGCAATCGCCTGACAGGCCCCCTGGGACTTTGGTGAGCACGGGTATTTCTCGTAAAGCCCCCAACCCGAGGAAAGGCACAAGAGGGGTGGGGAATGGGACACAAGGAAGGGGCTGGCTGGGGCTCAGAACTTCAGTGGGATGACAGGCCAGTATTTGGGCCGCTTTGTGTCGCAGTGCTTGTCAAAGCTCAGCTGCACTGCCGCCTCCATGGCCTGGATCTTGGCAGCGCTGTTGCCGTAGAGCCGCTTCATCTCAGCCTGACGCCGCTCGCCGGGCCTCTCGGCCGGGGTCTCCACTGAGCGGTGGCTGTGGCGGTACAGGTCGTGGTCCGCGTTCACGTAGTCCTCCAGGCGCTTGGCATCCAGCTGCTGCTGCCGCCCTGGGGACAGAATGACAGGAGGGAGGGTGCGGTGAGGTGGGTGCCTGGCTCCCTGGCACGTGCCTGCGCGCAGGCCCTGCACCACCATGTCACCGCCAGGGTCCTCAGAGTGCTGCCTACTTCTTGGGGGCTGTGCAATGGGAGGAGTGGCAGAGCCACCAGTGCACATACCACCGCTGTTATCAAACCTTTGCCAGTATCCCTGGACATACAGGAGAAAAACGAAACCTCCTGGGTTCCCTCTTTTCACCCTTGCAGCCTGGCCATGACCTACCCAGCGGGGCAGAGCTAGTGGGGCTGTTAGGTTTCAAAACCGTGCCAGGCCAGCAGGGAAATGAAATGCTTCCAGGCAAGTCCCGTGGTGCAAGCAGCAGTACTTCCTGCCACAAATGAGGTGGTGGGGGAAAGTCAGCCCCTGGGAAGGGGTACTGATTTTAGGTAATCTGGACAAGAGCAAGTGCTAGTAGCTACAGCATGGCAAGGACCATCCTGAGCCTTCCGCACATCCACACCACAAATCATACCAGAAGGTTAAGTGACTCAACATCTGCCAAGGTGAAGGAGCCTGCAAACGGAAGCCTTCTGGCTTCTAATCTTCCTGCAATATTAACAAATCTGCCACAGTGTGTCGACTTTCTCATACTGGATTTGACTTTCCACTTAACAGGTTAGTTTAGGCTAAAGCTCAAGTGATAGAGTTATATGCTTTTAATCCTATTAATTTCAATGGATTTCTGTAAGCAAGAAATATTTATTCAAATTACTCTTTTCTCTACTATAACAAGCCCTAATATCATAATCTTTATTTTTATGTAAACAAATAAAAATATCAATGAAACAATGCTGTATAAGGTAAAATTTAGCCAACTTACATGGATTTTTATAAGGGACTTGGTGAAGAAAAAAGAAATTGATAGAATGTACACATCTATATCTCCTTTGGCTACCAGGAGAAATGCTACTTAATAAGGAGTGATATGGTTTTAGCGGGAAAATAATGATCTAAATGGTGCTTTCCTTGTTAAAAAAAAGCAAAATGAAAGCTTAGCAGAGAGGAACACAAAGGTGAGCTGAAGCAAGCATGAAAAGAAAGATACTTAGTGTAGCTATGCATAGCCACTCTCATAAATCCTTTCTTTATAAGTAACACCTTAGAGTTGGAGGGAAATTTTATAAACTTAGAAACATTAAAAATGTGTATGCCCATTTCTGTCAGCCTATCTGCAGTTCATTTTTTACCTAAGGACATAATATGTGGATATGCCAAACGACTGCCAAAGAAGACAAATGCAATACAATTGTTACCTTATCCACGGAAAAGACATATATAATTCACTTACTGTGAAAGGCAGAATGAAACCAAAATAGTGGCCTAATACACAAATGAAAGGGAGGGGTGGTTAACAAGCATCTGTTTATGTTTGGTTTTGCTGCCAAATTTGAAACATCAGGATATAAACTGTTCAGCTTTCATGGGTGTTACATTTCCACTCCCCTCCATGCCCCTCAAAAGGCCTACTTCTGAAAAAGGCTTGGCATTTCCACATTAGCCAGGGACAACGGATTCCCTCAGCCACGTACGAGAGCCCTGGACATGGTACCAATCCTGGGGCTCTCACTTCTAGGGCCTGGAGGAACCAATCCTACCTGGGAGGCGGCTGTTTGGGGCCTTAGAGCCTCTGCATTTAGAGGGCAGTGATTCTCAGACCACAGTCCTTCTTACTCGCCAACTTGTCAAGACTATAATCAGCTTTACCGACAGACTTAGTGACACAACAGATGTTCAACTTCTTGTCTCCTTCTGAGCCCCTGAGCTCAGAAGTTTGAATAAACACTGGAAGCGTCACTCTTAATAAGTATTGCTCCCTGCTGTTAGGATATGTGAATTCAACCTTTTCACTTTGGTATCTTTATTTTTCTTTTCCTTTTAATTTAACATGGTTACAATCAAGCTTCTTTCTGCTACCCTTCTGACAGAAACGATCTTGCAGATATTCAACTGGTATAACAATTCTCCATCCAGAAATATATTCTTTTATTGTTGACATCTGAGGAGAAACACCATGTGCATACAAAGCATGGCCAGCAGGCAAGGAAGCCTGTGCAACTTTCCACATTCATACTCGGCATGTGTTCATGGGTTACACCACAGGGTTTCGGTTAATAAAGCTCACAATAGTGTAAAAACAAAAGAACCAAAGACACAGCCCTCTGCTCTCAAGTCTCTGCCTTCTCTCCTTCCCATCCAGGCTTCCTCATGAGAATGTAAGGCCCAACCCTTGTCCCCTCCCTGCCTTGCCCTCAAACACAGGCGTCAGGGGTGGGAGGCGCTCTGCTGTCCTGGCTCACCCCCGCCGCTGCCCCAATGCCTGCCACAAAGCAGGTGCTCGGGGAAGGATTGTGGAGGGTAGCTTGGACAAAGGCCATATATTATTTATTGTAAACAACTGTTTTCTTCCTGATGCTGTTAAAGAAAAATGATGACAACCCAGGGACAGGGTAACAGATGCTCAAATCTCAACAGGTGCTGGGAAGAGCTCCCTCCAGGAGGTTCCTCAGAGCCTCTGCTGCGGAGAGGCTGGGGGAAGGAGGGAGGGTGGGGGCATCAGTGAGTTGGGATCTGATCTTGTTCCCTTACATTTGCGTCTCTTTGCCTCTATTTACTTACATGATTTAAAAAAAATTCTAAGGCTAGACGACATATGGGAAAGCCAGTCAGCTTAAAACCAAGTACGCTCAGACCAGCTGGGCCCTGGAGGCCAGCGCGAGCAGCTGGAAGGACCTGCATGTACACCGATGGGACCAGGCAAACCTCAGCCGTTTGAAAGTCATCCGCTTACACTGTGTTCTGTTTATTGCTTCCTTCCCCCCAACGAAAGACAGGATTCTCAATCACAGGCCGTTTTCCTTCCTGTCAAAACAAGGTGAGGGCTCAGCCAAGCAGAGGGAGAATCATCTGACTGAAGCAGAGAAGCAGAACATCACGCTTCAGACACAACTGAAGAGGTGTCCTGGCATGGACAGGTTGGTCATTGTTCCTGAAAACAGCTGTGGGACTCAGTGTTATTAAGCACTTTTCTCTTGTAGGATATTTGGTCATGGGAATTTGTTTTAACACAAATTAGAGTATCTTTTTAGATACCAACTTTAAAACAGGGTTGTAGTGGGTTGAATAGTGTCGCTCAAAATTCATATCTACCTGGAACCTCAGAATGTGAGCTTATTTGGAAATAGGGTCTTTGCAGATATAATTAAGGGAAGGATCAAGATGAGATCATCCTGGCTTACGGTGGACCCTAAATCCAGTGAGTGTCTTTGTGTGAGAGACGCAGACACACAGAGCCATGGGGGGAAGCCATGTAAGCATGGAGGCAGTGGTGGCAGCAGTATTTGCCACGAGCCAGTGGATGCTGGGGGTCACCAGAAGCTGGAAGCAGCAAGGCCTTCGAGTCTTTGGAGGGAGTGTGGTCATGCCGACACCTTGATTTCAGACCTCAGCCCCCAGAACTGTGAGAACAAATTTCCATTGTTTGAAGCCACCCAGTTTGTGGTGATTTGTTACAGCAGGCCTAGGAAACCAATCCAAGGGTTACTATGCCTATTAGGTTAAAATAAGAAAAACTGCATTACGCTATTAGGAGAAACTTTACTGGATTCCATCTGGGTTCAGGATATATAACTTTGTTATTTTCACCTCCATCTATACATTTACATGATGTTACGAAGGTGGACTTACAGTCCATAAAGGAAGAAAAATCACGGGAAGTGACTTGGGCTGTAGAGGACCTGACATAGCAGGAAACAGCCTTTCAGTATTCCACAAATAAGCCCAAAGGCAGAGCATTTCAGAGGACAAAGTGCTAAGACAAATGAGTGACAAAGAATGTTATTTTTGCTCATTTTTCAAGAATGACATGTCTTTCTGATTATATTCTCTGCTATGTTGCCAGAGTTAAAGATCTTAGCACAACGAGATGAAAGCACCGACTCCAGCTTTACCACCAACGCCTCATTTCCGGCTTGTCAGCAACACCCCCGGAACAGAGGTGCTTGCCAGCAGCCTGGAGCCGTTCTGCTGGGTCTTCCATCCTTACCCCGCATCCCTCCCTCCATGACAAGCGTAATCCCCAAGTCGGTGGCCAGTCACCATTTTGACTTTTAGAATAAAAAGTCCCCCCTCTGTTCCATTTTCCTGCCCCTCCCTCCTTCCACTTTTCTATAGCCTTTCACACCTATCTTCTCACTGAGGGGCTTTCTGCACCTCTGAACATATGAACTAGATGAGACAAACACACGCGGCTACTCAATCACGACTAGACGACACAAACCACACTCAATCACTGTGATGCCCACTTTCATCTCAACTGATGGTTATTTATGACTAAAAAATGATACTTTTCTTATTTAACCTAACAATTAATGTTTTTCTTAAGAAATAAGTGAAAACACAGCTGACCTTTAAAGTTTCACAACTGCCTGCTTTCCCATAAGTAACATTACCACCGAAGTTTTATCTAACATAAACACCTCATTAGGAAATGATGACATAGGACATAATCAAAAGCATGCCTGTTCCCACTGCACAAAATGAGTTCCTCATTTATCCTACTTGTTTTATCATTAAAATATGTTAAATTAGAGATTATCTGGAAGAGTCGAGATCACAAACAAGAACATGCTGTCCTGTCTGAAGGATTTTATCCTAAGGAAATACTAAATAAGACTCAGATGATGACAAATTATATATAACATCTCTGTTTCTGTGGAAGTGAATAATACTGAAAAGCTAAGCCTCTCAAGTTTAGCTATATTTTTCCTTGCTAGTAGCATTTTATTAAATTCTGTGTTCTCTAAATGATTCATATTCAAAGTTGAATTTGCCCTTACTGAGTAAGTAGCTTCCAGCGGCTCAAATAGCAAAACAAAGCAATTTTAACCAAGTAGTCACACTACTCAGGTCCCTTATCACTATTAAGACATTTCCCAACTGTGTACGTAACTATACCTCTATGAACATTTCTAGTGAAGGTAATGGATTGGGAAACACCACGGGCATTCATATTACTTACATCTGAATTCCATGCTTCATTACCGCTCAAAGGAACATGTATTCATCCTACACACCATCAAAACTGCTGGTGTAAACAATAAAGCTGGTGAACGGCTGCCTGTTATTTCTGGTGGTGCATGGTCAAGCCCTGGAAGAGTGTTCTTACCCTTGCCAGACAATTCTCGTATCTCCTAGGGACCTGATAATGCCTTCTGCAGGACACAAAATCATCAGAAAAATCCCGGGACAAGTAGATTTCAATTATGGTACAACTACACATTTAAAAGGTACAAAGAAGCAGAAGCATAGTGTGTTTATTAGTGCTGTTATTAGTAATATGGAAGTGGGTTCATTTTTCCATGTATTTTACTATATTAAGTTATATTAAGCAGGAATGCCCTTGAAATGAACTCAAGTTGTGTTAACGACTACTTCAACAAAATTGTGATAATGACTAAATTTGAAGGTATTAAAACTTAAATTCTTCTGTGTTTTAAATATTCTAAATCAATTTAAAAGTTTGAAAGGTGCAGAGCAGGAATATATGACTTTTTTGGAAGCCATAGGACATCTTTACTAAAAATATGCAGAATTTCAATCAACCACTAATCAAAACAAACGTATCACAGTAAAGTCAGTTTACGGTTAATAATCCACATTAAAGGAGGAGTATTTTAGCAACTAGCCATAACCACCAAACTTTCTTGGGCAGCGACTTCCTATCAAGCACTGTTCTATAACTTTTCTCTTATTATCTCATTTGATCTTCCTAATTACCACTCCAACAATTAGGATCCCCATTTCACAGATAAAGAGACTGAGGCACAAAACAGTTAGGGCAGGTGCCCCACAAGAGGATAAGACTCTCCAGCCAGTAAGTGGTGGATCTAGGCTGGAGCCCAGGGATTTCAGCAGGCCCACTACAGCTGCCTCTGTTGATATTCCTAGCAATAATGTAAATACTGGGGAGGAGGGTTAAAGGTGGAAGTTGTAAGGGTTTTCATAAAACTCCCTTTTTTGCTGGTTTGCTGTCTAGAGAACAGTGAAATAAACGTGGACCACGTTTCTTCACAGCGAAGGCAAGACCTGTGCAGTTCACTGTATATCCCACTCACAGGCTGCATTTGGGAACAAAGAAAATTCTCACAGGGTGATTGCATTAGTTTCCTCAGGCTGTGGTAACAAAGTGCCGCAAACTAGGTGGCTTAGAACGACAGAAATGTACTGTCTCCCAGGTTGGAGGCCAGAGGCCAAGATCAAGGCATCAGTTGGCCATGCCCAGTCTAAAGGCACTCAGAAAGGTCTGTTCTAGGTGTCTCTCCTAGCTTCTGGTGGTCGCCTGGCTTGTGGCAGAACTTGTCTTCACATGGCCGCCTCCCCGGGTGCACATCTATCTCCGTGTCCAAATTTTTCCCTCTTTATAAGGACACCAGTCATAATGGATCAGTGCCCACCCTAATGACCTCATTTTAACTTGACTGCTTCTGTAAAGACCCTATTCAAATAAGGTCACACGCTGAGGTCTAGGTTAGGAGTCGAACAAATCTTTTTTAAAGGGATGCAATTCAACCCACAACAGGGATGATAATAGTACAGTTTGGAGCCTTTTAGTAAACTAAGCATAGTTAGGAATACTATCAAACTAACTATGAAGTTCATCAAGTTTTTAAAGCACTCACAGCCTAGCTCACTTCATAAAATGTGCCATAGAACCATAGCAAATTTGGCACTTTCTGGGATATTTGAAAGCCTTTGATCAAAGGAATGCTCATAATTAATACTGAAATACTTCATTCATTCATCATAATAATATTAAGTGCCAGGCACAACTTAGCAGGTAATTTTCGTGACTTTTTGGTGTTTTTTTTTACCTAACTAGAATTCTATCTGACAAAGGTAAGAGGGAAGAACAGGGACGGTTCTTAGCCATCACTGTAGCTAAACTGCTTACCCCAGAAGGATCCGTTTCATTATTTTATTTTCATTTCATTCATACCTGTTTTTTTATTAAATAATGATGTCAAGTTTATTTTACATTAGCAGGTAATTCAAAATGGCTTCTTAGGTGGCTGGGGTTTGCTCCTGACCTTAATTACAACTTCTTTCATAAGAGTAGCAATCTCTGGTGGGAAAAACATGTTATTCTACCTTCTGCTAAGAACAACAGAAACAAGCCCTATTTTCACAGTTTCTTTTTTAAAAGCTCTAACAAACAGCATGCCAGCCAAAGGTGGACATGCGTCAATGACTATACTCCCTAGGTGCGCTGTATACTTTTAAATGAGACTAATTGTTACTTCTACGTGTTCTGCAAAAAGGTAAAATTTATTTCTGGAGATCAACTGTGTTTAATAGAAAGTACTGTTCTCAAAATACTTGTTTGGATATGCTTTCTAATAATGCATCAAAGAATTCAACAGTTTAATCAAAAGAAGGGAGGGAAGAATCACAGGTAGGCACTCTGGGCATTGTACTTTATACAAAGCTGGCTGCTCAGTTTCCGGTACCCAGCAGAGATCAGTATATGCTAGCCCACTGTTAGGAAAATATAGATCATAAGGATGGAAATGAAACTTGCCTACTCCCAGGCTGCTATGTTTCTGTTTATAAGAAAATTCCAAGTAAAGTATCACATAATTAGAACTCAATAAAAATATTGAGACTAGATACTGGTTAATTTAAAAGGGAGAAAAGTATTTACGTCTGTTAGAGACACTTAAAATGCAAAGGGTCTGGTGAATCTTAAGAGGAAGGCAAGCACAAGTGGCAGTTTTAGTTCTCTTAGCAAGTTAGGAAGAAATTAAACACAATTCCTGCCTTCCCACTGAAGGAAGCACAGGAAGTGGTGTCAGCTGGGTACCACGGAACAAGTCAACTGACCTTCTTAGGGCTCACTTTCCTCATCTATAAAATGGGTGTAATACCTTGAGGGACTGTGGCAGAGATTAGGGAACACATGCATGTACACACTCGCATACACATGCACCCCATTTGGTGGAGGGTCTAACACTCAATAAATGTAGAGGCACTGTTAGGATAAGCTTTGTTCTAGAACTGAAAGCAAGCCCTGTATTAAAACAACTCTGGAAACTAATAGAACTGAGGTGCAACATCACCATACCTTTTCCCAGGCTTAGGACTGGATCTAGAATATTGTCAAGGAGTTATAAAATGACTTTAAAGATTAGGGAAGAAAACAATGCAGAAGGCAGGGCAGGAAAGGGAAGCACGTGGAGACAGGCCTGCACTTACGTCGCTCTTCCTTGTGCCTTTCGGTCTCTGCAAAGTACTGGCGGAGCTCCTCGGTGATCTCCATGTTGCTCAGGTCGCATTCCACTCCCCCATCTGACTCGCTCTCCATCTCGTCCTCTGCTAGCCAAGCTTGGTCTCTTCTTGTGCTGTCACGTGGATGCTGCCTGGCTCTTCGGGGACCTGAATGCCCATAGCGTGAGTTCTGAGAGGCCAAGTGATGGTCATAGGAGGACTGAGCAGATCTACCCTTGTAGGCATAAGAGCTCTGGGGAAGAGCTGAGGGAGAGAGGGGCCACAGGCAACTGAAATAAGACTCCACGGCCTTCTGATAGGCGTTCTGGTGCCTTCGCATCCAAGCCATGGCTTGATGATAATGCTGCCAGTATCTTGCATACACCGGATGAGAAAACCAAGCCTCAGTAATTTTCGATGATGATGCCTACAAAATGAAGGGAGGCATAGGCTAGATGCCACACAGTTCTAACAAGAGAAATCCTCAAATGTTTAATCAACTAACCAACAGGTATTTACTGAGCATCTCCTAAATAGCTACTCTACATCTGGAAGCTACTGAGCCAAAGAGAATACAGGACAGGTCCATGCCCACAATGTGCAAATGGATGCACATTTGCTCTGAAGTATGTGTACATGAGGTACGCACAGGACAATTAGTTTAAGATTAAGGCCATTATAAAGTAGGGACACAGGCTAAGAACTATTATTTTTAGTTAAGATGCAGGGAGATTATGGACCCAAAGTCTATCACCTTGGCCTTCTCTGTCCACTGTAATTCAGTGACTAGTTCCAAGTTAGAAAGGGCCTGCCAAGAACCACATGGACTAAAAGCATGATATTCTCTGGACTCTCTCTCCCTCTCTGCCCCCTAAATACCTGCTGGGCTGGCCTACTCCTCAGTGCCTTTTAGTTTTCTGACTTACTTCTTTGGTCTTCTCCATTATACAATGAGAACATGAAGACCACAAAGGCTAAAATTTACCTTTTTCTTTAATGAGTTAAAAAAAAACACAACTTACCTTTGTTGCCATCTCTGAGTATGAATATCCAAATGGGCACTGAAGCTAGGAAAGAACAAGCAAAGCACAAACATCAGGTGAGTACAGGGGGCGACACTCAGGGAGGGCTATTCTCTGGTTTGCAGAGCAGCTCCTCAAAGGTTGCTTCTTCCCAGTACCATGCCTGATCTTCATGCAACATGCCAGCATAGGGCCCTGGCACGGATTAGACTTTGTGGTCCAAATAGGAGGGATCCTCTTAAGTATGATTAAGTGGCTCAAAGGACACTGCATTTTTCAAGTACTTGTTTCCCTATTGAAAACAAAGTCTATGGAAAGAACCATATAAACAGTTAATAGTTAAGTATGAATATACAAAATAATATACAGAACATGAATAAAAGTGTTCAACTTCTACTTTTAATTTACTAATCCATAACCCAGGCTAATACCTATTTAAATTAACTCTGGAAGTCCCTGAGGCTTGACTAGAATAGAATACATTTGGCCAACTTACTACTTAATTTTTTCTCTTAATATAAGTTCAGAAGTTGAGAGCTACTAAAATGCCAGCCTATACCAGAATGTAGTTAAAAAAATATCCTAAATTGCAAGAGCATTTAAGCACCTGTGAGATGAAACCACTAATATAATGTGATGTGGAGCAGCTACTTGAGTTCTGAAACTTTGGAAATCAAATACTGAAGGAGACCTATTTTTTCTTACTAAATTGTAGGGCAGAATTGAAAAACCTCCCCAAGCCTTAGGAAATAAGCTTGACTTATTCTGTAATCTCTATCAGATGTTTTGCTATGCTTAATGTGGAAAACAGAGATGCTAAATTGATCACATCTTTTAACATTTAGCCAAAAGAGAACCATTCACTTTCTTTTTAAATATAATAAGCTTTCAAATAGGGTATTTCCAAGAGGGTGGACATGACCTTCTGTACATTTACCTGAAACTTAGCTCACACTTCCTGTTCCCTAGTCTAAATTCAGAAACACACACACATGCAGTGAATGTAAACTGGAAAAAAAGCTAACAAATGCAGTGAAAATGTAAGTGTAAATTAAGTTCACATTACTTTAAAACTATAATTTAAAGGTTTAAAACATGAGCAATGATCTGAAGACCTGGCTTACTGCTATGTGCTTTACAGGTTACTGAAGAGATATAAAACAGTCAATATAATTAAGGGGCTAACCAGCCAGAGAAATAAAGCTACCACAAATGAAATTATGAT
This sequence comes from Manis pentadactyla, assembly GCF_030020395.1. Lineage (NCBI taxonomy): Eukaryota > Metazoa > Chordata > Mammalia > Pholidota > Manidae > Manis > Manis pentadactyla. Next base: position 8,862,518 of record NC_080038.1, read on the forward strand.
AGAAATCAGTACATACTTGAGTGCTAAACTGTTAGGTGCAGTCTTTAAGTGGCTAATGCATTCTAGCCAGGTTTCAGATTTCTATCACTGAAATGTGAATAGCTTTCTGAGAGCCGGCAGCACATAATGACATTAATGTGAACTCTATGTGTACCTTAATCAAATTTGTTTTAGAGATTAACAAGTAGCATAGGAATTAAATTAGAAAAGTCTACAAGACATCTTCTGGAAATTAAGAGTTTTGAATCCAGACTTCTATGCCTTATACAATGTACTTAGAACCAGATCAATGTAAGTATTTTCCCAAACTGGGAAATCTGACAGCTTCAAATACATAAAAAATGTTATTGTGGCTGAACACTACTGTAGACCTGGGAAAACCCTGTTTTTATTTATAACTGGGAAAATCACGCCTGGCTTTAAAGGTAGCAGTACCAACATTCTGAAAATGCACAAGATGGCTTATGAGAGGTTCCACTTCGCTGAGCTAGAAGTTTAGGCACGCGCAATAAAGCAGACAACTATTTAAGAGGTTCAAATGTAATCCATCATGTTCACCAGGCTGCTCAGATGTCAATGGCTGTAATTAACAAGGGGGAGGGAGTGCGAATTTGAGGAGAGGCTACTTATTTATGCTTTGATTCAGTAATTCGACAGAGGGGCTGCCATGTTACACTGCCTCAGAGACCATGCCAGGCACATCCTGAGCACTTTTGCAAGAAAGCAGCCAGGAGAACAAGCTGAGATGGCTGAAGAAAGGCACAGCTGGAGTTTGGACCAGAAGCATCTTGCACTCAGCCTGGAATGCTGCTGACTATAAAGTGAAACAAGTAATCACCAAAGGAGCTGGACTCTTTTAAGACCTAGGCTATTAAGGAAATAGGAATTTATATTAATGATGGAATACATACAACTTTGTCACTTGATTTTCGTCTCATTATGCTTTCCTCATTGTTTGGGCCACTGGGACACTTATAATCAAATCTGCTGCCAATCCTCCAGCAAGTTTAGAGTCCTAGGGCTGTATGTCGAATATGTTTGCTTCAACCTTGGCTTTATTATTTTCCTGCCCTAAATTCCAAAATCTATATATCCTATCCTTTCACATTTTAAGTATTTTTAAGATTCCTAAAATCTTACAGATACTCAACTAAAAATAGTTTGAATGAATGACAAATAATCTCTTAGAAATCAAATAAGGTATAGAAAAACCCGTCTAAAGGAAGAGCAGCTTGCATATGGCTTTATTATTATTAGCTTGCTATTTCCATTGCTACTCTTTGTATTTTATGCCAGCAAATTTTTTCTGTAAAGGGCCAATAGTAAATATTTTGGGCTTGTGGGCCACATATGGTCTCTGTCACATATCCTTCATAGATATTCTTGTTTTTTTTTTAATTTGTAAAAAATCTTTAAAGATGTAAACACCATTCTTAGTGCCTCAGAGAAGTACAAAAACCAAACCAGGCCACTACTTGCCCACCTGTTTTCTGTTAATCCATTATGAAGCTGTATAGACTCTGCCCTCAATACGCTGAACACCCTAATTGTTCCTCACTTTCTCTGGGAAATCAGTGGAGGAACCTCGTTGTTCTCATGCCCTGCATAAATGATTAGGCTCAGAAGACACTAGTGGAAGCAAGACAACTGTGATTAGGACCAACAGCAATCTCGACGACCAGTTCCCACTACTTGGGACAAAAGAATTGTCTCCAGGATGAAATAAGGAAATTGAACCGTTTCTTAAAGATCTACACAGACATTTGAAGACTTAATTAAAAAATGAACAAATTCCTGCAAAACAGTATCAATTGTCAGGGCTTAGAATGCAGATATAGCACCCTGACTTCCGGCTGAGCCTGTAGTGGCTGCCAGGTGCTGGACGGCAACCCCACCAGGGCCAGGGGGGGGGGGCAGCAGGAGAGCCGCGAGCGCCTCCCTCCGTGGAAGAAGGCACACACATCCTTCCCCGCTAACCACTCAGCTGGCTCATGCGAGGTGAGAACCTCTTGTAAAAACGGGTCCTATAAACTTTTTAAAAGCTGGTACCCTTTCCACACAGAGCTTAAGGAAGGACCTGATAAAAATGCCTGAATGGGTTTCTGAAAAGCCAACATTAAAATAACTCTAGACAGTAAAGTAACACTTTCTGACACCACCGTCATTTCAGAGAAAAGCTTATGGTTGTGGCAGCTTTAGAAGCCTTTCAGTGGCCTGTAATTTTGTCTTCCAGTCCCCACCTGTCTGGGAGTGTTCCTCCTCTTTCACAGGACACGTCTTCATGGGCTCAACAGCAGCTTTTCTCCCAACGGGATGAAAGATGAGATGGAGATCGGCAATGTCGGGGCGGGCCGCGATCCACAGCACTACCAACTGGGCGGCCCCCACCCCCACCCCCAGCCAGCACAATGGCCAACAATCGCTGCCCAGCTGAGCCGGGCCAGCACACAGACCGAATTCATTGTCTGTCCTCAAACACCCGAGCAGGAAGGGAAAAAAACAGCGTTGAGGTCATTCACGAAACACTGCTGAAGCCCAACGGCAAGACGGTGCCTCCAGAGTCTTGAACCATGCATTTCCCATACATTCCCTTTCTTAAAAAATGCACTAATTCTTCAATGAATCTGCTTTTTAAATGCATAAGCATGCATGAAGAATAACAGACAAGAGTTTTGTAGTTTTCAATAGATAAACTGTGACTATTTCCATCAAGTTATTAAAAAATTCCACAGGTAATGTGGCTTTGCTGAAAGGTAGTGACCCTGTATTTCTTTTACTGCATATTCACACGCTTGTTAGGTATAGGATTGAGGATGTGTCATAGCAACCAATAAATAAAATAAAAACCCAAAGTCCCCTCAAAAAGATACTGTATATACTCTAAGTGGATTTTCCTCTCTATCCTCCTTTCCCACTAGTATTCTGAAAATCACACACATGAAAACTCACTTGTTTTGATTTTTGCATAGAAACACATTATAAGTCAATCATGAAATAAGTTATGCTGGCTAAGGTCTGGAAAGTCAAACCTTTCCAGTAAGGCTCTCACTGATTTGGTTCTCTGAGCCAAGCAGATAATTTGGGGGGATCTAATTAGGCCTTCAGTACACCCTGTTTCAAGGCGAAAGGAAAGGGGTCTGTAGGGACTGCAGAAAATAAATGAAGGCGTGGTGAGAAATCTGAGTTTCATAAATTAAATCATATGCAGCTCGAAGGGATTTCTTTCCTATCAGAGAAGATGTCTTCCAATAATAATGCACACACTGGTAGGGACTTCGTCAACTAAGATGAATAATAAAGTGAGGTTTTTTGAGAGCATTGCTTCCTAGTCTGCAGCCCCAGATGCTTGATGGCAAGTTCATCAGGCATGCTGCTGCCCCCAGGGGCTCCCTTTCGTGGCTCTCATGGTCCCTGCTTAGAGATTTAGACCTAAAAGAAGGCTCTGGTCTGGACAGGCTTCTTCCACCCTCAGGAGTCAACGCTCTCAATCTCTAAGTGTGCGTGCGACTGTGTTCAGAAAGCCCTCACCTCTCTGCTTGTAATGATTAAACTGATGGGCAAGGGCACAAAAATCAGAGTTTTATTTCCTTTTCATTCCCTCAACCCCACACCCCAATTTACTCTCTTGTGGATGTTGAAATAAGTGTGTCACACAGGAGGCATAGCATGGTGGAGGAGAAAGACTGAAAGGTTGTAGTTAACTCTTTTTTAAATACAAATAACATTCCACCCACAGAACAGCATTGCTTTAAGTGGTCAGCAAGGGAGATGGATTCATTTGCAAGTTCCAAATCCCCATGTAATTTCAGAATTAGAAGTGAAATATGAGGCCGCTCAAAAACAGAGTTACCCTCTGATTCAGGTACACAACAGGCAATGGGACAGCTGGAAACTGGGATAACTGGGATGGACACAGTAATACTACGTCTCAAAAGAGGAAACGTAAGTTCACTTCATGGCAAGTGCACCTCTATTGCACAGGAAAACCTAGCGTGATCATAAAGGAACAAGGCTTCAACAGGCAGGTTATGCATGTTAAGAGCATATCAGCAAAAAGCACGTCTAGTTTAAAGTGGTTAATGAAAGGGTATCTCACCGCGACCCTCCTTACCCCAGAATGACTGGGGAGACACAGGCCCCGCAAGAGGTGTTATTATCTGAAAGAGAAAATGGCTGCCCCCAGAGAGAGGGAGCAGCAGCTTGTGGGTGAGGAAGCGCGTTTTTAAGGAGCAGGGGTAGGGTGTGTTCTGCATTGGTGATTGGATCTTAAGGGGTGGGCAACCACCTGGTTGGTGGTGATTGGATCTTAACAGGTGGGGATCTTAGTGTGCCAGAATTTGCCTTCAGTTAAGACCACCAGTAGATTTCAGGAGCCTCATTTCAAGTTTTACTTCTGTAAAGTATAAATGACATACGCAGTCTTTTCACATTAGTTGTTCTCTTCTGAATTCACACAGCACTCACTATGACCCACTCATTTGGGCATTTAATCAATTACTTGAAGGCATGGATTCTGCAATTACTTTTAAATTTCGTATTTTCCTCCCAGCATAAAAATCATAGCTAATATTTTCCTGCCCTTGGACGCTGTTTAGATTGTCTACCGTTTCCTGATAACAGTTTCTCCTCCTGCCTTCACCCTCCCTTAAATCACTGAGGAGCTAGTCACTCAAATAACTGAGTATAATGCTCCAAATCTTTTCTGGAAGCAGATGTTTAAATACATTAGTATGTTTTCTCAGATATTTCCAATTCATCTGACCTTTAACCAACTACAGTTATGCTCCTTTTTCACTTGTTCAACTGTTCTGTAGCTGGATTTCCTATTGGAGAGGAGTTCTAAATTCTGCACCTACCTGTAATTCCTCCAGCTTAACACTCTAGCCATCATGTTCAATTTCCCATTTTTCTTGTCTAGGCCCATCCCTAAACGTTGGGTCCTGAAAAACAGTATAATCCTTCACCATCTGTAGAACAGTTTTAGAATGAAAATTCCTCTCTGGAGCTTTACTTTGTAATATTTTCCCAGCACAGCGACGAACCCAAAGGGGATTTGTACACCTTACCACGAACTTACCTTCAGTTATGCCTATCCCCAGTCACTAACTGACAATCTTTTATGATAGTTTCTATTCGCATTGCCGTCCCAAAGGGGCTGTTACTTTTATAAACCGTATTGGTATAAATTGTATTTTTAAAGGTTATCCCCACCTCACAATGCATAGGGAACCCATAAAATAACCCCAGAGGAGTCCTGTTATTAATATTTGGTATAGACTTTCAAATAATGTTCTGACTTAACGTGCAAAACAGTTGAATATGGAATTGAGCCTGTAAAACAACTTTAAAAATCATTCCTGAAAAAAATAAAATTGTTCAGAAGCGTCTGATCTGTACGAAGTACTCAGGATTTCGGAGCTAAATGGTACTCTGGTTCAACTACATGGCTTCCGGTTCAACTCCCTTAACTACTGAGGAAGAACAGTGGGCGAAGGCTTTCTCTACCTCAAGCAAGGCGCGTAAAAGCCCACAGGTGCCAAGTGTGCAGATAACTTCCGCAAAAATTCTGACCTCTCTCACAGGGAAGAGAAGGAAAACCCCTATTTTTGAATAGAAGGGCTCAAATCCTAGACATCTCTTTAGGATGAGGCTGCCCTGAGCGATCTTCTGTTCAGAGACTGGGCTGGATGGGCAAAGTCCGAATTCTCCTTCCAGACCTAGCTTAATTAACAGTGTTACTCAGCATGTCAGCGCCACATGGGGAGCTTTAATAAAAATACCGATTCCTGGGCTCCACTTCCAGAGGTGCGAATTTAATTGGTCTGGGATGGGGCCCGGGCATTAGAATTCTTAAAAGTCACCCAGCGGTTCTGACGCACAGCACAGCTGAGAGCCTCTGGAACCAGTCCCCTCTCACAATTAACCAGCAACTAATTAGGAGTCTCGTGGGCCCCTGGCCGCACCTTTTGCTGCGGGATGACGGTAACTACAACAACGTGACGGTCAAGCCCTGGGCTCTCTCGGCCTCAGAGGAAGCCAGGCTCCGGGGCCTCCAGGCCCTTCCCTCACTCCCCAAGGGAAACCCAGCCGTCCCCGGAGTCACCTCGTGGACGCGGAGCCTGCAGATCCCCAGCGGTGGGCGAGCAGAGCTTTATTTCCTTTAGGGTACTGAAGGGTACTGAGCACGAGGACCTGTTAACCTGGCAACTGAAAGCGAGTTTCCGGCGCGGATCCTGTGACGCGCACGCCGGCAGTTCCCTACGTGCCGCCCTGACGTCACGTCGCGCGGCGATCTGCGTCACGTGGGGACCTGGGGAGAGATGAGGATCCGCCTCCCCGGGGGCAGTGTGGGGATGGCGGTGGGAAGGCCGTGGGAAGGCAGGGAGATGGCGGTGGTCGGGGGGTGGGGAGGCGGGGAGAGGGCGGGGGGAGCGGGGAGGCGCGGAGAGGGCGGGGCGGGGAGAGGGCGCGGAGGCGGGGCGGGGAGAGGGCGCGGAGGCGGGCAGGCGGGGAGAGGGCGGGGCGGCGAGGCTGGTGGCCGGGTGCAGCTCCCGGATCCGGGCCTTGGGTGGGGGGACCTGGGGCCGCGGCGGGTCGGATGGCTGTGTTTACGCAGATGGGTGTGGCGAGACAGGGAGACGAGGGTCGTTTTTGCACAGCCCCCGTGTCCGCACCAGTTCCTTGGCCTTTAACTTTTCGCCCTCCTCGCAACTCTGATTTTCGTTCTCTCCTAGTTAGGCTTTCTTTAAAAAACAACAACACAACTAACATACACAGTGGTCGTGGCCCAGGGGTTAGACGTACAGGCTTTGTAACTAAAGGCACCGGATCTGAGTTTGCGACTGTAGCGCTTAGTTTATTAACCCCTAGAAACCTCAGGTTCTCACCCGTAAGATGTAAATAATACCTAGTGCACAGTGCCTGGTGCGTTACAGCGAACAAAAAATAGTACCTTTTAACATTTTTATCACAGTCATTATCAGCAATGTCTGACCAGTTATCACAGGATTTGTTTATAACCAAGCATAAGCCACTCGAAGTCTAAGTGGCATATTTCTGGGGGTTGATTTTGCAAACTGCTGCAAAAACCTTAAAAGGGGGCATACTTTCGTCTAGAATTTCCACTTCTGGGAATTTATTCCAAGGAAAAGTAAATACAAACCGGATGTTTATTGCAGAATTGTTTTAAAAAGTGAAAACTGGGAACAAATGCCTTGTAAGAGGATATGGCTAAGTCAATTAGACTATTATCAATGGTGTGGACATTATCACAATGTTATTACCTTTAACAAGTATGTACTGGATGCCTAATACATACACCTCAAGTATTATTCTGTCTGTGCTGTGCATTGCAGCCGCTAGCCACAGATGGCTGTTGAAATGTACTCTGTACTGAGATGTGCTGTGAGAGTAGATTACACAGTAGCCTTTAAGAATTAGTACGAGAGAAAGAATGTAAATTATCTCCCTTTTTAATGGTGATAACATGTTAGGGAAGAATGTTTAGGTTAAATAAAGTATAAGATTAAAATTAATTTCACCTTTATCTTTTTACTTTATTAATGTAGTTATTACAACATTTAAAATGATAGATGTTAACATGCATTACAGGCGTAACTCAGAGACACTGTATGTTGGGTTCCAGGCCACTGCAGTAAAGAGAGTCAAATGAATTTTTTGGTTTCCCAGTGTATATAAAATTTATGTTTACACTGTACTGTAGTCTATTAAGTAAGCAGTAAGTAGCATTAGGTCTGAAAAACAATGTACATACTTTAATTAGAAAATACTTTATTGCCAAAAACAGTTAACCACCATCTGAACTTCCAGTGAGTCATAATCACTGATCACAGACCATCATAACAAATACAATAATAATGAAAAAGTTTGAAATATTGTGAGAATTACCAAAATGTGACACAGAGACACAAAGTGGGCAAATGCTATTGGAAAAATGGCACCAATAGACTTGGTCAATGCAGGGTTGCTACAAACCTTAAATTTGCAAAAAAAACCCCAAAACCCCACAATATCTGTGTAGTGCAACAAAGCTGAACTCAACAATAGATGCCTGTATATGTTTCTATTGGACTATTGGTCAGTGGTATTCTATTTACAGATATACAATGACAAGTAAGACAGTTTTTGACCTCATAAAAATGAGCACTGTTGAGAAGAGCATAGACAATGAACAGATAAATAATTGTACATCGGGGTAACTTATATGAAGAAAAGAAAGCAGGGTGAGGGCCATAAAGTGTGTGTATATTGAGGGGGGTTATTTTAGACAAGATTCTTCCTCCCTGTTCAGAAAATGGATGTGGGAGGAAGTGAGATATTTACAGATAGAATGGGGAGTGGATGGCAGGAGTGTGGTGTCTGCTGAGAAAAGTCAGGTATGGATTGAGGCTGATAAATAATTGGGGCCTGGGGGACTCTCTGCCTCACGGAAGAAACCACATCAGGAGTAGGAAAGAGAAGAGGGGTCAGCTGCCAGGGTGAGAGGACTGGGTGTGTGTGTTGGGGGTGCCTGGGGGAAAGGCAGAGCAAAGCTAGGCCTACAATGGCTCTGTTTCAGGTAGAGCAGTAACTGGAGTACTGAGAGAGATGTGCTATAGCGCTCCAAGTGTGTGAATATATATAATGGTATTACTCTGGCTGCTGTGACAGAGACCCAGGAGAAGAGTGGCTCAAACCATTAAGAAATGTACTGCTGTCTCGGTGTGTAAGGTGGATCCACAGGGCCAGGGACTCATCCCCTGGAGGGCCAAGTCACCCCTAGTTGAGAACCGCTGCTTTAAGGGTACTATCCAGACCATAACACTTCTGGTCAAATCCTACTAGTGGCCAGAAATTCATTATTTAGCCATCCTAATGTTGGGGGAGCGTTGTGATTTTCCTCGGTCCTTGTCCCTGCCGCAACAAAGAATTGAAGGGTAGAGACACAGTTAGTGAAGTAGAGTGAAAGTTTTATTTAAAATTACTTAAAGAGAGAAAAAATACAGGCCACCTCAGCAAGGAGAGGCACCCTGAAAGGTTTGGAGAAAGTTTAAGATTAAAAGGTTACACACTTAGAAAGTGAGGGTGACCTCAGAGAGAGGAGTGCCCCGAAAGGCTGGGGGTTCCCCCTTTTAAGGATTTTTCAGGAACGTGACTAAGGGCTGGGGGTGCAGACCTGTTAAGTGGTCTTTGAATACTTAGAATTAATGTAACATAAGGAACTTCCTGCTCTGATTTCTCCCTGGGATACAGGCGTCTTGGTCCGGGAGCAAATCAAACAGGCTGCCTGCCCAGCCCCCAAGGTGGGCTGAGTTATTGTGTTTGCTAAAGAGTAAGTTAAGAACCTTACATTTTTCCTGGGTGTTAAAACAGTCTTTAAGCTGGAATGCTTCCTGCCTTTTACTATGTTGTTTACGGCTGGGCCTGCATGATTAACACAATAAAGACATGGGCTATGCTGAGGGACCCTCCTTTATCTGGGGAACATTCAAACATTCCAGGCCAAGTTACTCCTGCCTTCTTGAGCTTTAATTGATTAACTTTGGGTCTTTTTGGTGGACTTTCCTGGCCTTTTTCTCTTTCCATCCCGCTCATATCTATTTTCCCGCCTAACATTAAGAGGAAAGGAATCTTGGAAACTGTATTCCGAATGAGGAGGTGGCCCTGTGTTTTTCATGTTCCAGGCTGACTTTTAGTCATTGTTCATTTAAATTCACTTGCATAAAATATCGGTGATGGGGAACACTAAGCACCCCCCCCCAAAATGACACTCCCGTTCGAAAAGGATGGGCACTGTCACATTCGAGGGCTCACCAGGGAGTGAAACTGGATTCTGAAGTGGAGGCTGCTGAAGGTTGGATTTTTTACTTGTGTTGTAGCGCCATCTGGTGGATATTTACAAGTCCTGCCGTTCCTCATCCTCGGGTATGGCCTGTTATTTGTCTCAGGTGTAAACCTCAAATTATACGTAACCCTTAAATGGATTTTAGCAAAACTTTAAAGGGTCTTTTCAGATGAAGAACTCTTTGAAGCTGGTTTCTCACCCTCGTCCCTATTGGCATTTGGGGCCGGATCATTCTTTGTGACGGGGGCTGCCCTGGACACTGGGATGTTTAGCAGCCTCCCTAGCCTCCACCCACCGGATGCCCGTAGTAACCTTATCCATTCTCTCTCCATTTGTGACAACCAGAAATTGCCAAATCTCCCCTGGGGGGCAAAATTGTCTCCAGCTGAGAACCATTCCTTTCAACAGAGCATCTGAAAGTCCATGGTCTATTAAGGCCATATGCCACAGCAGTTTCCTACCAGTCTCAGTGTATCCTGGGAGTGGCGGGTCGGTCCAGGAGGGAGGCAAGACAGTACTGGGAGAAAATGAGGCTCCGGGTGCAGCATGACATGCCTTCTTTTCAATGCTCTGGAGAACTCTCCTCCTGCTTGTTGCAACAACTGGAGATGAGATTGACTGAAAGGCCTGGTGAGAGGATACAGTTTCTTTAAACTCCCAGGGCAAGGAAATCTACAGAGGCCGTTGTCTAAAGTAGGAAGCAGCAGAGAATAATCCCAGCCCCTGGTGCTGGGGCCACAAGGATCCCATCAGGGTGTACAGGTGTGGGTGACCCTGCCAGGTGTGGGAATCCAGGGCGAATCGTATGGGGCTTTTTGGGCCCCTCACTCTTGGTACCCTTTGCCACATGAGAGCTGTGGAGGAACTCGTTGGGAGCCAGTCCCCTTGCTTGGGTCAAGGAAGGGGTGCTAAACCACCTGCAAACAGTCCTGAGTTCTTGTTTGTAAGCTGCAGAACAGAAAGTCCATCTCCCAGGAGCATTCCCTAGTGGGGTCCTGGCTTCAGGTCCCTCCAAGGGCCTCTCCTGCAATTTCCCTTAGATTTCACCTTCGTTTGCCCCACCACCCAGACCCTCCCTTTCAGCAGATGCCATCCCCTCATACTGACCAAATGCAGATGACCAGGTGCGGCTGTATCACTGTCTGATCTCTGCTTCACCATGCCTCTTGTTTTAGAGAAAGAGGTGCCTTGGCTCCTGCCTAGGCCAAGCCATCCTCGTGTTTTCTGGATCCCCTCCCCGTCCTCACCGGTGCCTCATGCCCTCAGCTATTCCCCTCTCTTCCCCAACTCCTTCCTCATCAGCACCCACCTGGCTCAGGCACTCTGATCTTTGTAATAGTTTGGGTTGATTTCTCATCTCTCCATGCTGTTCTTTCTACCTCTCTTTTTGGTCCTACTGCTGTAAAAAGTGGGCGACCTTGATTTCCTTGCCCCTTTTCCACTCAAACCATTGCCATCTCTCTTCTAGCAGGTCTGTTCCTGCAGAACTGTTCCACCAAGGCTTCCGCCAACGTCTTCCCGTTGGCTGGTACTTGGCCTCTCTGCAGCATTTGATACTACTGACCGTGTCCTCTTTCTCTGCAGCTACCACATTTCCCCTCCCCAAACTGCATAAGTAACATGTGCTTAGTGCACAGAACAAAACACAAGACGAAACTAAACACAAGAACACCACCACACATCTCAGACACCACATGCACTTACGCACAAAGGAGAGCGGCAGGATCACTCCCAACACTATTACTTTAAAAGAATCGTGGTATATTTAGTGTACATCCTCCCACATTTTTTTCTCCCTTAAAATACATTTGTCTGTTTTACTCGTCTGTGACTGTTCATGGAGCACGTTCTCTATGTCAGCACAGTCCTAGGCCTTATGGATCTGAACAGTGAGCCATAGGAAAATGCATTCCTACCTGGCCTCTTGGAGGCACCATTTTTTGGTTAATAAAATGTCTTTGGCTTCCTGTGATTTGCAACCCATAGTCATCACCTTGAAGTAGGCATCAGAGTTAAGTAATCAAGACTAAGAATGTACAGTTAATTATGTAAATACAAGGAAACTTTGACAAATCTCCAATAATGACATAGACACACATTTTTCTGATACAAATCTCAAAGAAAATAAAAACCACTGCTGCAAAAAAATTAACTGATGCTACCTATGTCTATATATCTATCTATACATATATATCTTACTTTGCAAAATGACATTCTTGTTTTAACATTAATTCCATTTTTATTTGCCTCATTTGCTGGCTGAATACTTTGGCTTCGTTTTATTTTTATTTATTTATTGAAGTATAGTTGACATACAGTATCATATTGGTTTCAAGTGTACAACATAGTGATTCAACAGTTGTATATATTATTAAATCCTCATCCCAACTAGTGTAGTTACTATCTGTCAACGTAGAAAACATTTGGAATGCTTCATGAATTTGCATGTCATCCTTGCGCAGGGGTCACGCTAATCTCTGTAGCCTTCCAATTTTAGTATATGCAGGAGCACCTTCCACGTGTTTTGTACATTAATAAATTTAAACAAGTACATACTACTCTTTTTCTTATACACACACATATACAACCAAATGTGTCTTGTTGTAGAGCCTATCGTATAACTCTTCCCCAGGAAGCTGACTCTGTGATGGAGATTAGGGTGCAGGATGTTTATTAAGGAATGACCTTGGGACCAACACCTGAAAGAAGCAGGAGTGGGTAGAACAGGGTTTCTCAACCCGGGCATATTGACACTCTGGACCGGGCAATACTTTGCTGTGGGGCTGTTCTGTGCATTGTGGCAAATTCAGCAGCAGCCTTGGCCTCTATCCTCTAGATGCCGGTAGCACTCACTAACACATACACACACACACACACACACACACACACACACACACACACACACACACACACACACACACACACCCTCTCCCTCCAGTTGTGACAACCAAAACCGTCTCCAGACACTGCCAAGTATCCTGGGGCTGGGGGCAAATCACCCACTGGGGTAGAGAGAAGAGCTGAACTTGGATGTGACCTAACAACAGTCTTTGTGGACTCCATGGGCACCTCGGGAGCTAGATGGGCCCTTCTCACCGCGTGCAGCAGTTGCTGGACGTGGGCCCCTGGGAAGGGGCGTGGCACTGGGTGAGGCGGCTCTCCGTGGCTGGAGCAAGACCTTCGCTGAATGGGGATCTGGGCTTTCCCAGGGTTCACAACATGCTACTCTATGTTCTTAATATACTTCTCAGCATTTTCCACTCAATGATAAAACTCTTGAGAATTGGGGCCATGCTTTATTTGCTTCTGTGTCATAAAAACCTAACATACTACATGGGAATAAATACTGGTTAAATGAAATCATGAAATGAAATGGAGCAATAATCGTGCTTCCTTGTATATTTGCAAACTTAAATACTATAACAAAAGGCTTCATTATGCGTTTTCCTGATATAAGGGAAACTCCAAAAAGATTAGTCCATTTTTACATTATTGTATTTAATTATGAGTACTTTTTTGAGAAGTGGCAAGAGTCACTATCAGCTGATAATACTAAATAGTACTGAGCTAATTTTTAATAGCGTTTTGAATCTTCAGTAGATGAGATTCTTTATCAGTAATCTAGAAGTAGAGCTACGGGATTGGTGTGGGGTGGAGCCAACTAATTTATGAAATATTACTCAGAATTCAAGTAATGAAAATTTTTGCTTAAATAGATAAGATTATAAACACTGTGTACAGCTCTTCAAAACAGTACCCATCTCCGTCCAGCAGAGGGTGCAGCTGTACAAATTACTGATAGAGAAAAAACGGGGAACATTAATCTCAGGCATATGCTACAGTGACATATATCACCATGTGTAAAGAAGTGTAACTAGACATGTAAAGTTCAATAATGGGTGCTTTATAGACTGCATTCCCAGCTCTAAGCTTTCATATTGTTTTTAAAGTTATTTTATCATCAGCAAGCTCAGGATTAGGTTAAAGTTGGCTTCTAAGTAATACTGTTAATTTCAACTGGCTAAAATCATTTAAGCCCAACAACATGTAAGGGTTTTTTTAGAGCATAACTTCACATATGGTATGTTTTCTGTTCTCAGAAGATATTTTACAGGTTATTACACTGAAGTAAAACACACCTACATTTAATGTGCCATATTCCCCTTTATAGATCACGAAAAAATGAAGTTTATAGTGCTCCCCTCCATATATTTTCAGACTCTTCTTGGCATGGATATTGTACACGGTGTCATGTGGTGAAATGTGCAAAGCCCTGTTCTAGGGGATGGAAGATTTGGCTTTGTCCCTTACTGGCTGTGTGACCTTGGTCAAGGTACTACTTCTTAGAGCCTGTCTTCATCTGTTAATGGAGGAACAGTGATGCCCACTGGGCCCACTTCACAGAACGGGTGATGTGTGCTCACGGTGTGAGCGCCGTGGACATGGGTCATCGGTGCCAGAGTACAGGAGTAACTGAACAACTGCAGCTGTCAGAAGTGGCCACCAGATGGCAGCCAGACTCGAGTGTTTCTCACTGTGAAGCACTTGAATCCCCGGTTCCTGGCCAATTCAGAGCAGTGGGAGGAAGCAGGCTCCGAACGAGCGGTCAGCAGGGAAGAGGGCTTTGATTAGTGTTACCACCTTATTTTTACCACAACCTCATAAAATAGATCCCCCTTCAGATGTGTTACTTACTTTAGATATGTTTCGAATTCCATTTTGGGGAATTTATCCTTTGCTAGTAATTCAAAACTATAAAAGGATAATAGCTATATATGTTTTTTATAGTATTGTGTTAAAAAGCAAAATCCAATCGAGTAAATTTGAATACCTAATTGGCTTTATTAAACGATTCGTGAATAGGGCAGCATCCCTTCGAGCAAACAGAGATGCTAAAATGGAATGTTTTTATAAGGAAGGAGGGTGGGGCAAGAAGTTATTAGCAAAAGATTGTCTCAAGCCAGGGTACCTTCCTTTTTGGGGGGAAGGGAATGGCAGGGTTTTTATGCAGATTACCTCACTGGTGCTGACCAAGAAATATCAGATTGATTGTTAAAGGGTCAATCCATTTTGGGCTTGTTTATCTTTTTACTAATTGTTTATGGATAATTAGTGAAATTGGAAGCAATTTAGGAACATGGTATACTAGGCAGCCACCAAAATGAAAATTATGACTATTTTCGAGGTGCATGGAAAATAAGTGTGATGAATGATAAGCAAAATAAGAGCAGAATGAATTATGTGTCATGTTAGTAACTATGTGAAAATCGAGAGCATATGTGTCTGGGAAGAAGTGGCACTAAAGGTGGAGTGGTAATAACTTCTGTTAAAAAGGAAAAGGAAAAGTCCAAAATGGAGTCATTTGCCACCCCCAGCAAACCAAGGCTTCATAGTTTCAACCTATCCCAGGAATGTGAGCTTTTAACAGTCAATATGAAATTTCCTGTGAGGTGGTATGCATGGTAAAAACCCTGCCATTCCCCTACCCCCCAAAAAGAAGATGTCCTGGCCTGTGACAATCCCTTTTTTCCTTTTGCTAATAACCTCTTGCCCCACCCTCCTGCCTATGAAAACCTTCCATTTGGTACAGCTCCCCGGAGCCTCTCTCTACCCACTGGAGGAGATGCTGCCCAATTCATGAGTAGCTTAATAAAGCCAATTAAATCTTCAGATTTACTCGTTGAATTTTGTTTTTTAACACCCTTGACATGTCAGAGAGTTAGTAGTCTCTCTGTATCTCTTGTCTTTTTGTGTCTGTCTTTCCTTCCTAATTCACATTATTGCTGTTATAGTGATATTGGCAGAACATGACACTTCTAAAGAGATTTTCATGCTTTGTTTGAAATACAGCAGTGCCTAAAATACCCAGCATTAGAGGGAAGAAGTGGCAAGTTTAAATGATTTATGAATTTGATATTTTGTTAAAAAATTTTTAACTGATTAAAAGACTAAAATTTTAAAAATCATTGTTTGCCTGATCTTAACTCAAACACAAAGACAACAGCAAAACCTTTTTGGCTAGAAATCTTTTTAAAATGCATTACATCCCATCCTGCCTTTTCCAACAGTTTCCGGAACATATCCTGTTCTTTTCTTTCAATCTCAAGCTTACCATGGTGAATGTCAATTTCTCTCCCACACTAGAATACGATGATGTCCTCATGCACAGTTCAGGTATAGGGTTATTTGCTTCTACGTGGCATGATCAGATCTCCTCTGAGTTTTGATTCCCTGATGCTTTTTTTGCTGTTTGGTCTTCCTCTCTCTTGCCATCTATCAGGTGTCATTTGTACAGATGCCAGTGTCCCAGCCTTTGGCAAACTTCCTTCCCTAACCACCCAACATGCTTGCTGCTTCTAATGTGCCTTGTTGGAAAATCACACAATCGAGTTTACTAGAGTTTGCAGAGAGCTCCAAAGGGCCTTCCACTCTATGTAAGTGTTTGGATGATGCAGATAGGGCCGTATCTATTTTGATCGCTCAGAGGTATTTTGGCTTGTTTCTCAGCTCTTGGCTGTTTCCTGGCCACGCAGAGGTCTCAGGGAAATGACCTCTGCACAAGGGACATGCTGCTGTAGGGAATGTAAAATCCTGGCTCTCAGACAGAAAGCATGGTAGTAGTGGATCCAGGCAACACCAACAAATCAATGGAAACTGAAAGCAGACTCAAGCGATCAATAGTCATCAAAAATCCCACACTTGCACCTCTCCATTCTTTTCCCATGTCACTTCATGCTTTCCATTCATAGACTTCATCCTGGTCCAAGTTTATCTCCAATTTAGAAAGGAGCAATAGAACAAGAAAAAGCAGAAAATTATACCAAATGGGGAATAATGATTTATGTGATTCAAGGATCTTCTCCTTTAGCCAACCAATACATAGGACACATTTTGAACACAAAAGGCATATTTTTAACACATAAAGCAGGTTGCTGATGCTGTGAAAACTCAAAAGCAATAGGCACTTATGCTCCCTACCCTCATTTTTTCCCCTGCAAAATAATTAACTGTAGGAACAGAGTGGACCACTTTTGTTATTAAAACTGAATTAAATGTAATGAAATCACACACAACTCTCTGGGAATATATGTGCTATATAAATCCAGGTATTTCTGCTACCTAGGGTCAGTGCTGTCTTCAAGTTCAATGTTAGCCACAATGAATATGTAGGCATTGTTTTGAGGAGAGTTTCTACCATAGTTTATTGAATTCCATCCCACTCTTGAAGGTATTTATGCACTTTCAGGGCCTAGGAAAACTTACCACACTTTCAAACCTCCTCTTTCTTCTCCTAAATACCCGACAAATTGGCAAATAACCACAAAACAAAAAAAGCAAATGCACCCCCTAAACTTCAGTGGTTAAAAGATAACTTGTAATCGGACATAATTTTTGGTTTCTTTTGCTTAGTTGTAAAGAAACTTATAGATTCCATGGATCTATGTGAAAGAAGTGACCTACACTTAGATCAGTGTATGAGAAATGACCATCTTCTAAGAATCAGTGCAAGTTGCTGGAGAAATTTTTGTTCAGCGTGATTAGAAATGATCATTAGTACTGGATAATGGATTGGAAGGTGCATACTGTTTTATTGCTTACCATGTGCAGGTGTAGACTGTCCAGGGAATGAAAGGGAATATATTTGGAATGAATAGCAGTGTTGTGTCTACATCAGACAAGATTTGCTGGTCATTGTGATAGAAAACTCATTGAAAAAATGGTTATCTTTTCCATAATTTGAAGGCTATGTTATTGAAAACCTACATTGCCCTGTTGTTATCCAAATACATCACATATTAAAAATGCATTTGTTGCATCTATTGAATTCTGGATTGTTCATGGAGGTAGGGACAAGGTGAACTTCTAGAAATCACCTACCCAAACATATTAGAATAATCCAAAAGTGCTTACAGCCCTGAAACCATTCCAAACCATATGTTACCCAGTAATTAAAAAAAATTCTGCCATCACACTTTTATGTTATGAAAAATTATGAATAACCAGTACCCTTTCCACCTTTTTTGTTCCTTTTCTATTGGAAATGATGATGGGGGACAAGATGGCCAAAAGGTTAGAAACTACAGAATACTTTCCCTTGTGGGTCTAGAATACCGTGAACATCTACAAATTTGATGATTGGTAGCTTCATGGATGTTGAGAATAATTTACGTACTCAACTTATTATGTAACCATTGGTTTTCTATTAAGCTAAACAAATGCAATCAATTTAATATGCATAATTGATAAGACCCATATAAATGAAGTAGTTTAATCTTTTACAGCGGTGGTTCTTAGCTTTGGATTCATACTAGCAGCACTTGGAGAGGTTATTTAAAAAACCCTAAACTCAGGCCACATCCCAGAGCAATTAAACTAGAATCTTTTGGGGCCGGGACTCAGACACCAGCACTTTGAGAGCTCATTAGGTGGTTCTAATATGTAGCTGAGTTTGGGAAACACTGCTTTATGGACTACCCCTGTTTAGTCTTAGTTGAGCATAAGTATGTTTGGGACTCTTTCTTTAACAGTCTTTAACAGTCTGTTTCTTTAAGAGTCTTTAGAGACTATTTCTATTTCTTTTGCTTTAAGCAAAAGCAAATCATTTGAAAAGAATAATTTTATTTTTCTTTTATTCCTCTTTTCTTTTTCTGTGCTCTTGGTTTTACTGCCGTATCGATCAATACAGCATGATAGCACACGGGGCAGGTCATCCTAGGTTTGAATATGGGTTGGGCTATTTACTAGTTATCACAGACTGGCAATATGACCCCACCTCTAGCAGTGACTCTCAACTCGAGGTCATTTTACCCCCTAGGAGACATTTGGCGATACTGGAGACACTTCCGATTGTCACCACTGGGGGGCTGCTTTTGCCGTCTAGCGGGGAGAGGCCAATGATCTTGCTAAACATGCTGCAGAGCACAGAACAGCATGGTATTACCTGGTGCTGAGGGGCAGGAACCCTGATCTACAGAATGAGGCTCTGGAGCCTGACTGCCTGTATTCAAATTCTTGTTCCTCCTCTTCCTAGTTGTAAACCTTGAGCCACTTACAATTTCTGCCTATATCTATCTGAAAATGTAAATATTATTAGTGCTCACCGTGGAGTTGATGGGAAGTTTGAATGAGCTAATGTATGTGAACAATTAACACATACATTAACTCT
Organism: Manis pentadactyla; assembly: GCF_030020395.1. NCBI lineage: Eukaryota > Metazoa > Chordata > Mammalia > Pholidota > Manidae > Manis > Manis pentadactyla. Next base: position 8,881,528 of record NC_080038.1, read on the forward strand.
TCATTAACTGGTTTCATTTCCATTTGTTACTTTGGTCCTTATAATTACATAATCGCATTTCAAAATATTTTCACATTTGAACTTTTTTCTCTATGCATGTGCTTTTCTCTAGTCACAGTATGCATAGAAGCAGGAGTGTTTTTTTAAATAGCTTTATTGAGATATAATTCAGATACCATACAACTTACCCAGAGTCTACAATTCAATGGTTTTCTCAGTATGTTCACAGACTTGTGTAACTATTGCCACAATCAATTCTAGAACATTTCCATTGTCCCCCAAATAAAACCTGTACCCATTAGCAGGCACTGGCCATTTCCCTCCAACCCTCGTACTAGAAATTTTCTGTCTTTATAGATTTGCCTATTCTGGGCATTTCATATAAATGGATTAATTCAGTATCTAGTCTTCTATGTTTGGCTTCTTTCACTTAGCATAATGTTTTCAAGGTTTATCCATAGTGTAGTATGATCAGTACTTCACTCATTTTTATGGCTGAATAATAGTCCACTGTATGGATATGCCACATTTTCTTTATCTGTTCATCCAATGATGGATATTTGGGTTGTTTCTAACCTTTTGACTAATGTGATAGTGCTGCTATGAACATTTGTGCACAAGTATTTGAACACTTGCTTTGAATTCTTTTGGGTGTATATGTAAGAGTGGGATTGCTGGGTCATATGGTGTAACTCTGGGTCACATGGCCACATTTTGAGGGCGTGCCAGAATGCTTTCCAAAGAAGCTGTGTAGTTTTACATTCCCATTGGAATGCATGAGTATTCAAATTTGTCCATCCTCACCAACACTTGTTACTACTTGTCTATTTGACAGGTACTAGTGGGTATGAAGTGGCATATCACTGTGGTGATTATATATTGTTGTTTAAAAACATATTGACATGCATTTTCCAGGTCATCACCCTTCATAATCAACATTTAAAGTGACTTCAAAATATTCTTTCAAATGGTTATATTATAATTTGCTAGACGGTCTTCTATCTGTGGACATTTAAGATTCCAAATTTTTATCATTATAGGCAGATTTTCCTGCATACAGGTTTTCTAATGTTTAGATTATTTAAAGCTACTTTCAAGACCCATTTTGAAGTCTTTCTTTATCCGTGAAGAATGTATAAAGTAATATGCAACTGGAAAATTTTGTGTGATGGAGAAAACATTCTATGGTGGATTAATATTTATCATCAAAGGTTTAAAGTGGTGGAAAGCTCCAATAAAGAAAAAGATTCTAATCACATAGTGAATGCCAGTTTGGCCACCTAATCCATCTTTGCACAGCGATGGAAAGGTCCTCTCTAATTTCCACTTGAATAAACAGCGAACTCCCTGTGTTCACTATTGAGCTGGTACACTTCACTTTATTATTCCTTAAAAATAGACTTTTGTTACATAAGAAACAGGAATTATAAGCAAAAGGAAGGAAGGAAAATCCCCCTTCTTGGGAACAGTCATTGCCTCTTTCTATAGGGCCCCTGGCTGAGCATCCTTGATTCATTAGCAATTCTAACTACCTCCAGTGGTTTAGCAGGAGAAAAACCACTGTAGGCAGTTCTAATATACTCCTGGGGCCCCGAATGCTGAAACTGCTGGCTTTTCTTCCAAGGAGATCCCCTTAGAGAAAAGTAATCTTGTTTCTATTTGCTTTGGTCTTCTGGTTAGTTTATATGTACTTAAGAGCAAAATTCCGACAAATACGTGGGAGAAAGTTTCAGTGGGCCCTTCCATTTACTTCAGAAAATTGATTTAAAATTGGAGTGACATTAATTCCCAGCTCATTAATTAGATAGCTTGCAGGGTCCATCTTCTGCTAATTTAACTTATTTCCCTAAATTCTACTTTACTACTTTTGTATGCAAAGATGTGCCACCGAACTGATTTGATGGTCACAAAAGGGACTTTTTTTGACTTGTAAAAACAGATCTTTAAAAGAGTCTTTGAATATCATATTATAAATGCAGCAATACTTCTACACATTTATCATTCACATTCAAATACTTATTGAGCACCTACTGTGCATAAGGCAAGATGCTGGGACCTTGGACTGAATTACACAATGCGTCAGGTGCTAAGGGGAGAGACTCATCCTGAGGTGGGAAATCTGTATTGTGAATGGAAAAGGGTCCATTGAATAGGAACTCTCTGAGGATTTTCCAGACGCCAGCTTTTTTTCAGCTTCCCTATTTGGAAAGTAGAGATAAAACCCAAGCATGATGGAGGCAGGGAGGGGTCCTGGGGGTGTCTGACCAACATGAGAACAGGTGTGGGGTTCCGGTGTTTGCAGTGCTGGGCTGGTGGGAGGCTGGTGTGCCTTGCCGGGAGCCTGAAGTGCAGGAGAGAGCGGCAGCTTTATGTCACTGCACGATTTTGCCCTGGTCCCCAGGCATCTTGCAAATGCTCCTAGGCAAGTGTTTGCAAAGCTGTCTTTCCTTGGAATCTCTTGTGCTTCTTTAGAAAAATACAAATAGCTTAACTGCCAAGTCCCAAGATTTTGATTTAGTTGGGAGGTAAGGAGCCTGGGCTAGATTTTTCCTGAGCTTCCCCAGGCAATGTTCATGCAGTCAGGTGTGGGGATCTCTACAGCACAGGCATTCCAATCAGGCAGTGATGCCGGACCACTGGGCGGCACTTCGGAATCACCTGGAGACTGGTGAAAATGCTGATGCCTGGGGCTTATCGCTAGAGATGCTAATGTCCTGGTTCTTCAGTGGGCCTGAGCATGGAGACTTTCCCAAGTTCCCCAGGGGACTGCAATGGGCAAGCCAAGCTGAGAACCACTGGCTGAAAGGCATTCAGTCCTGATGAATCATCCCTGTTGCTATCAAAGCTCAAAATGAAGAAATGGTGGCAGATTGAGTAACAAAAGCAGAGAAATCAAGGGAGTTGGGAGATCAGAAGAAAGGATTCAGAGCAGACAGACTGTTCTAGAGGGAGTGCATAGACATGTCCTTATCAGTGCAACACCATTAAGTGCACTTCCTCTGACACATTGTACTTTGTCATTTAATGGGGGTGGGGGAGCAGGAAACACGAGCACTCCTGAAAAGACCTGCCACTTCTGGAAGGTTCGTGGCCAGTGCCTTGATTATGAAATGAGGCTTTTGCTTCCAGAGGATAAGTGGTCTCAGGAGTCCCCCGGGGCCAGTAGAACCAACAGAAGAGCATGGTCTGGTGATTTCTTCACCTAAAGGCAGGACACCTGTGCAGAGTGTGAGGCAGCCTTCACACAGATCAGAGAAACTAGGCCGAGTTTTGCAGACTCTGTACTCGTAACTATGCCTGTTTCTTCTCATTTACAAATGGCACAGCAGATGGCAGTCCAACATAAAAGGAATGAGATGGTTTTGTGACTGTCTCCAGTGGGGGCACCTGAGCAAGAGATGGAGTTGGGAATTGCGTTTGAGCATTGCCCAAAGGCACTTTTTGTGGGTGACAGGGCTGTTCTATATCTTTACTGCCCAGTCCGGTAGTCACGAGCCACATGAGCTCTTGAGCCCCTGAAATGTGATTAGTGAGAATGAGGATCTGAAATTTAATTTTATTTAATTTTAATTAAGTACAATTTACATTTAAGTAGCAACATGAGGCTAGTGGCTTCCACATTGCACAGTGAAGCTCTAGAGACGGAATCTTGCCTCTGTCACTTATTACCCAGTTAACCTGGGGCAAATTTCTAAGCTTCTTCAAGCCTCAGTTCCCTCATCTGTATTTCTTATTTCCTGGCACCAGAACTCTCTGGGAAAATACCTTGATGGCTAATTTAGCTGTGAAAATATAGGCCTTGGAGAAGAGTCTGGAATGGAAATGCAGAATGTATGAAGGGCTATTCATTTTCTATGAGAACATGGAAGAAATTATTCATTTACTGTTGGCCCTGATAAGAAGGAATAAGGGAGAAGGGGAAAGAGCAGCCAGTGAGAAAGGTTGGGGCTACATGGAATGTTGGGGTGGCTGAAAGGATTCTGGGAACAGGGAAAGCTAATATTAGTTCCAAGTTCCTTCTGTTACTGAGTTGTAGACCTACTCTATTTTTCTATTTGTCTGATGTTCAAGCTTATCTTTCACCTTTATCTACAGCCAGCTCAGATGTTTTTTTTCTCTCTTATAACTCACATGGGATTATTACCTTACATTGATGAGTCCAACTTCTATCTATTTTTACCGATTTGAAGGTCTTGTTTACCCCATCAGTTATCCTTGTCTCTCCTATAGTGGTGTTCGTTTTCAATAGCGTTTATTATTCTTTCTTTTCAAATGTCACTAATTACTCATTCAGTACATTCTGCCTTTGGCTCAAATGCTATTTGCAACTTATTTTCATCTTTCTTTTATTTTTGTCAGCCTGCTTCTTGTTGCTGAGTGAGCTCTTACAGATCATTCTTGTACTTAAGGATCAAACCTCTCCCTGAGGGCAGGCTGGGAAAAGTCTGAGAAGTATAGGGCTTTGACCATAGCTCCTGAAAAACTCAGAGCGTACAGGCTACTCTAGTGGTTATCAGACAGAAGTCTGACTTTCCTTACAGATGATGTGGTAACTTCAAGTTTGGAAATTCAAATTGAAATATTTTCTTCATCCCTAAGCAAAATAAAATTACCACCTCACCTGCAATTCAAGGGCCTTACCTCTGGGTGGCAGTGTTTTTAGTCCAAGCCACTCATCAATTTAAGTGGCCAACTGAAAGTGTATTGATCGAAATAAACATAAACATGCCTTTTGTCCCTCAAAATATATGTTTCTTATTGAAACAGCTTGGTGCAACTACCATGGCATAATTAATCAAGCTTATTACTTGAATTTTCAGCCAGCATTTTTATCCCAGAGATGGAGAACTGCAGTGGTACCTTTACACATTCTGGTGCTGAACACTTAATGATTTGAGGCCTGGGGAACATTGTGTTTTCCAGTGTGCTCAGATTTTTAATGTAGGCACTCAGGTGTCCTGAGTAAAGACAATTGTAGCTCCACTTCTGAAACCCCAACAGCAGAATAATAATCCAGGAAAAGCTGTGTTCCTTATTCTGAAGACTAAAGAGAAACCTCATTATGCAGTCACTTCATTTCAGCTATTTATTCTCCATGGTGAATAATAAACACAGGCATAAACTTTAAAGAGATATTTTCTTTTCCAGGAGATGGAATTGCTTAGAAAACTCTAGAATTGAAAAAAAAACTTGAATATGAATCTTGTCAGACTTGAAAACTAATGCTTGAAATTTTTATCTACTCTAAGTGGTGAGAGCTGCCAAAGAGTGTATTAAAAAAAGCACCCAAGTTTGTCTCTGAATAGATTGGGTGTTTCTCATTCAGTATTATATATGAAGAGTTCCTTACAGACTTAGAACATCCTGTCAAGCTCTCTTGTTTTACTGTGTTTCTAAATCATAGAGTGTGTTTGAAAAATAAAGTAATGGTGAGAGCCCTGATGTGTGGTAAAGCGTTGCTATTAGTGTCAATTTTTTCTTCCTACACCTTTACCTAGAGCTCCCATGAGGAAAATACTAGTGGGGAAAGGGAACACATGCTGAGAAATGGAAAAATATCTGAAAGGTACACAGAGCATTTGCTTTTCTTGAGGGGAGGAGGTGGGTTCCTTTTAGAACATGAGTCAAAGTGTTTGAATATCCCTAAGGTTGGTATATCAGTTAAGGTGCAGCCAGAAGGGAGAAATCACCTGTTATTTGAACTCTCTCACTGGAATCATTTGTGAAGTTTGAATTTTCACAAAAGGTTACCTAATAGTCTCCCCATCTCCATGGTGCTGCAAACCAGACTGTCATGGTGTCCTTATCAGAAAACTAAAAGTTATGTATTTTAGCAGTTTCCATGATTCAGACTGACATAGTGAGGTTTATCTGAAAAAAAAATTATGCTTGAATCTGAAAAATCATATTATGGAAGAAATCCTAACTATAAAGGAAAATGTTCAAGCTAAAGTGTTAGGTGAACAAAGCAAGTTAACAAGCAGTACATATAGAGAATTTCTAGTTTTAGTGAGGGCAGGGGAGCTTGGATTAGACTAACTCTCCTACATATATAAATTGAAAACATTTGACAAAATGTTAACTAAACAACTATTTGAAGGCACTTGAAAGTGACAAAAAGACTGCAGAAATAGGATTGGACTCTTGAAATCAGGGGACTGCACTGGGTAAGATCCAAGTTTATATCGTTTTCCTCTGAAGGCATTCTTCGGTCTATGCTAAAACCCAAAGGTGAGCTGATTTCATACTGGCTAGAGTTGTCAGAAGATCAGTTAGGCAATTCAGGAGTGGCTGGAATTTGAGTGATAAAACCCTAGGAAAGAGGGAGTCATGGAGGTGGCTGCATATAATCTCCCCTTAAATCCTCTATATGCATCTCACATATGCATAGAGATTTGTGTATAATCTCCCCTTGCATCCTCGGCTGATTCCTGAATTAAACTTGCATGAAGGGGCATCCAAAGATACTAGTGGAAGGCAACATCCGGAGAGCCAAAAAATGTGGGCAGAGATTTAAACTCCTGACCACAACAGAGAAGACAGAGTTTGGAGTTTGAGTCCTGCCACATTATGTAGGTTTGTCAAATACTTTGGGATTTGCACTGAAACTCAGGAAAGGTCATGCCAAGGGTGCTAAAACTCTGTCACAGGACTAAGAGATTAATCCTAAGGTCTGAGGACAAATAAAAACTGATCCATCCTAACAAAGCATGAAACCAAGCCTCCACAAGGGCAAGGTTATCAATCAGTAATTTAACTACCTGCAAAACAAAAATCAACAATAATTCACAGGGGATAACAGTCCAGATTTTCTAAAACATTATCCAAAACATTGTCCAACATACAAAAAAACTACAAGATGTGCAAAAAACAGAAACATGTGACATAAGATCTGGAAAGAAAGCAGTGAATAAAAACAGATGAAAATTTGCAGACAGGAACTTTGAGAGAGCTGTTATAAACATGTCCAAGAACTTAAATGACAAATTATTATAATGAGTGAACAGATGGGAAACCAAGGTAGAGAGAGAAACAAACACTATAAAAAAGGACCAAATGAAATTCTAAAACTGTAAAATACAATAACAGAAGAGAAAAATTCAGTGGATAGACTTATTAGCAGCTTGGAATTGGCACAAGAAAGGATCAATGAATTTTAAAGACAAATCAATAACAATTGTCCAAATTGAAGAATAAGGAGAAAAGGAGACCGAAAAAACAATAAGCAGCCTTCCTAATGACAGGGAGGACAATATCAAGTGATCTTCATGTGTGTAACTGATGTCTGAGAAGGACTGGAGAGAAAGGAGCATGAAAAATAATGAAGAAATAATGGTTGAAATGTTCCCAGTGGTGAAAAACATCACTTTATAGGTTTAAGCAGCTCAGGGAACATTAAGCAGATAAATTACAAATGATACTACACCTGGGCATATCATAGTCAACCTGCTGAGAACCAAAGGTAAAGAGAAAATCTTAAAGAAGTGGCTTGTTGGGAGGGAGACATTAAAAAACAATGGTATGAGTTATGGCTGACTTCTCATCCGATATAATAGCTACCCAGAGACAATGGAATGACATTTTAATAGTGCTTAAAGGAAAACTTCAACCAGAATTCTATATACAGAAAAAAAAATTAAATGAAATAAAAGAAACACAGAAATACATATCCAGAGAAAGTGTTTTTTAAATTAAAAAAGAAAAGAAAAGAATTTAAAGATATATTTTGACAAGGACAAAAGCAGAAGGAATTTGTTCCAAGCAAAGAACTGAATTGCAAGAAATGGGAAAGGAATTTCTTTAGGCTGAAGGGAAATGGCATCAAATGCTTTCTCAAGTACAAAAGAAGTAATAAAGAACACTGGAAGTGATAAGTATTTGCATGAATGTAAAAGACTCTTTTCATTTTTAATCTTAATCTCTTTAAAATGCATATGACTCTCTAAAGCAAAGATGGTACTTTGGCATTAATAATATATATAGGTGTAATATATATAACAACATTAACAAGGTGAGGTTAATGGATTATACTGGATGAGGTTCTTACATTTTATGTGAAATAGTATAATGTTAAATCTACATAGTTTCTGATAAGTTCAGGACACATATTGTAATGTTTAGAATATAGTTACTCAAAGTAATACAAAGAGGTATAAAAAGTCAATAGAGGAATTAAAATCGAACAACACTTGATTAACTAAGAAAGTAGAAACAGAGGGACAACAACAAAAAATGGGACAAATAAATATTTTTCTTAACTTTATCTAGAAGAAGTGGAAAATAACCAAGATAATAGAAAATAAAAAGTTGTTCTACCTGATAATAAACATGACCTATAAAACTATAGTGATTAGAATATTGTGATACTAGTGTAGGAAAAGATAGATCAATGGGAATAAGTCCACGAATATAGGGGAATTTGTAAAGATGGTGTTTCAACTTGGTGTTGGCGGAGGGGGAACCTACAGCTAACATACTTGTTGGTGAAAGACCAAGCAAGCACTTCTCCTAAAGATTAGGAAGAAGGCAAGGATATCTGCTTTCCCAACTTCCATCAACCCTGTGTTGTCTATTTGCAGATGATATGATCACATCAAGGTAATTCAATGGGTGAAAGGACAATCTTTTCAACAAATGTTCCCGGAACAATTGAATATCCACATGGAAATAGGTTAACCTCAGCCCCAAACTGATCCACAGGCTCCATACAATTCCAATCCAAATCCCAACAGGTTTTTTGGTAGACATAGACAAGCGCATTCGAAATTTACATGTGAATGCAAAAGACCTAGAACTGTCAAAACCCTCTTGAAACAGAGGAATACAATTGGAGGACTTTACCTTACTTCAGAACTTGTTTGCTGTGGGTCAGATTCCAGGAGGAGCCAGTTCTGAGACTGTGACATTTCATGTGAAAGCGTTACAGGAGACTGCTCACAGGAACACGTGTGAGGAGTGACGTATGATTAAGCAGAGGGAGAAGGTGAACAGCAGAAGAGCTGCAATGGGTACTTCAGTTGATCTTTCAGGTAGCCCTGCAATTGAGACAGCCCTTCAGAGCTGCCCTGCTTCGAGGTGAGGGAGGCCTGGCTTTTATACCCTCAGTTCACCCACTCCTGGCTGCCGGCTTCCCCCAGGGAAGGACTGTAACATTGGCCGAGTCAACATTCTGCAGCTGAGGGCCATCAGGCACTAGCACTTCCAGCAGCTGGGGAAGTGAGTGCTTCAGTTTTTAAAGAGGACCTAGGTCGTGCTCAGAGCACCCCCTACCATCCATCCTTTGTTCCACTCGGAGGCCCTCGCACCTTACAATAAGCTCCGGGAATAGCCTTTCAAGTAGGGTTGGTCTCTTTTTCTGCAAAAAGCTTTAGGAGGAAAGTTCATGAAAACTACAGCCTTCATCCCTGCAGCTGTTCTTGAGGCCACAGCTGACACTTGCCAACTCTCCCCTCTACTACTGATTGTGGGTTCTATTCACCCTTGGCTAGCTATCAAGGGGAGAAATAGTAAACAAAGTGTAGTATGGCCATTTGATGGAATACTACTATATTCATACGGTGGAAAATGGCTAAGCAATAAAACTGAGTTAAATGCTTATACATGAACAATGTGAATAAATCTCAAGAACATTTTGTTGTGTGATTCTATTTTTTTGACATTCAAGCACAGGCAAAACTACAGTGACAGAAATCAGAATAGTGATTGCCTACGGAGGGTGGGGATTGACAGGAAGGAGCCATGATGGAACCTTCTGGAGGAGATGGAAATATTCTACTTCTTGATTTGGGTGGAGGGCACATGGGTATATACATTCATCATAATTCATCCAATTGTACATAAAACATAAACCAAAATGTTAACCATGTTGGAATTGAGTGATTTTTGTTTTCTTATTTGCTAGATCTGTGTTTTCCAAGTTTTCCCCCAATGAACATGTATTTCTTGAGCAACTAGAATTTATTTTTAAGAAATGAATTGTTTGGTTTGAGCTAGGGAGCTGTTTTTCTTCTAATTTGATCACTTATAAGTTTAGGTCTACACAAGGTCATATTTTCCCTGGATGTACTTAATACTATAACACTTGTATTAGCATACTGCTTACAGAGGGTTTCAAAGTTCTAATGAGTCATAGATTTTGTATGGCTAGAAAGTAACTTGAAAAATCAGCCTAGTCCACAGCACTCAGGAGAGCTGCTTATTATTTGTTTATGTATCTTCTGGGTATGCCTCTAGGTAAACTTTCTTCAGCCAGCCTCTTTCAATGCTTTGTCATCTTGATGGATAATTGCTCAAAAGATCCTTTTGGGGAGGTGAAAGCCAGACAGAATACTATTATATTGAGGACAAAATGAGGTTATTGGCCTCTAGAATGTTCTTTCACTCAGTTGATCCTATTGCTCCATTATTGATATTTCTGTAGTTTGATTTTTCTATTATCTGTGATGAAATTAAAGAGCTGTTTGTATGTGTGAAACTCACTTTTCTTTGAGGGTCACTTCCTTTCATTATTTAAGAAATTTTAAGCATGGAAGCACCTCAGCTCCACAATGATATTCTTTAGTTAGGAATAAATGCACTGTACCCATCCCTGCCTTCTTCTATCCAGCAGACTGTCATTTACATATTAAGAGAGGAACCACCTTATTAAGGAACTTATACAAATTATCTCAAATATGTATGAGGAACAGGTGTTTACAGATAGAGTCACGGCATTGTATGGTATATGAGTCGACAGTTAGGGCTTCCCCCACCCCCCACCTTCATCCCTCCCTCTCCTTCCTTTATTCTCTCACTTTCCTTTCTTCTCCCCTGATTTTTTCCACAAGCCTGCCATGATTGAGCATCTGAGAGAGAATGTCACAGGAAATGTGGAGATGTTCAGGAATGCTAACTGGGACTGAGAACTCCTTATTGTGCCAGATTAGAAGAGAATGAAACTATTTGTTGGAATCCTTCCATGTGGACACCATAGGACCAAATAATTTATCTTCTAAACCAGCATACTTTTGAGAGGGAAAGAGTACTATTGCTAATTTAGTTAGCACAAAGCCATAAATGGGACTATTGCAGGCCATCTTGACTAGAATAAGCTTACCTGAACTGCTTTTAGCTAACCTGTGAGTGATGGCTGCCGTTGCCTGTGTGTTCGTACCCCAGAGGGGAGGGAGGGAACTGTGTCTAAGGAGAGAGTCCAGTTAAGGCAGGTTTTGTCTTTATTAGGTAAAGAAGAAAAGTAGTCTGTGTGTCTGTTGAAGTCCACAGCTGTCATGAATACTGTTACAAATATAGATTTCAGCATGCTTTTGTGGTTCATGATGCTCCAATATTGATGGAGATATGGCTTAGTGGGAAGCTTTCATTTTGGGGGTGGCCTGTCTCCTTCTTACCGACTTTTCTGTATGCAATCACATGTCTGTTCCTGAGAGACAATCTGTTGGCCTATTCACTGGAAAACTTCCCTTTGATTCAGCTTTGGCCTGCTCCATGCTTCCCTGCATTACTGTTTTGCTTTACACTAATCAAAATTGATGGCTATCGACCGACTTGGACACTGTTCTGATTTTATGAGTATTTTTGCACACAAACTGCTCCTTGGTTATGCCTATAATTGGTACAGAGGCTGCAGAATCATTTTTTGATTTAATTGGTTGTTCTTGACTTACTTTTAAGTAGTTTTTTGTGTGCAAAACAGCTACTGAGTCTAATTTGACGAGAATCCCGTTCATCAGTTTAAAAGCATAGTCATATTCCTGGGTCTGTACTGAGAAGAGGGAAGTTTGTTAAGGAAAAATGTATAGAATGTAAAGTCAATTCTCAATATTCAGCTGTGTCTGGGAACAAATCAGGGCAATATAAGTATGATGACTTTCACTTAATTCAATCACTTGTTAGTTTGATTCTATTTAATTTGATCAGAAACCCATAAAACCAAACCATTTGTAATAAGGGCAACACAACTCCTCCTCTTTTATTTTGATAGACTTTAATTACTGCAGGCAGGGCTACAGAGTCATTCAATTACTGGTTGTAATAACATTGTCATTTAATTAATAATGCATGCCTCATATCTGAGTGAGAGAGGAGTGTGAAGGCTTTAGAGAATGTTCACAACTGCAAAATGTAATCCAGATACATGCAATTAAAATTCCAAGACCTATTGACAAGGGTAAACTCCTGCTGTAGCTTACCGGGGATGGAAATGATGGACCACGTCCAATTGCTTGGTGAATAAACTATTCCTTAGTGAAACAAGGTAGGAGGCATTTTGGAACAATTATTAATAGTGGGGTTGCCAACTATTACAAATGGAGATGTAGTAGTAATAGTAATAAGAATAGTACTCATGATAGCAAACATATATAGTGCTTATTATGTGTTTGGCAATTTTCAAATACTTCATAGATATTCATTTCTTTAATCTTTACAACATCCTTCTTTACCTTCCTGTTATGGAAGGGTGTTGTCTTAGCTTGGATTCCCTTAGAAGATGGTTGAGACAAGAATTTGAATGCAGGTTGTTTATTTGGGAGGTGAAGGAAACTAGTAAAGAATGGGGAAGTGAGAGAGGAATGGAAAGGTAGGCAATAAAGGGTTAACAAATTATGTATCACTAATGGCAACTGGTGAAATTTGGGGAGGGAACCGGGACATTTTTATGTACCAACTCCTATCAGTCATTTGTTGAGGGCTGCCCCCAGGAGACATTAACTCCCTGGCACTTGCAGCCTGCCAGCCGGTGGCCAATGCAACTACAGTGCCAGAGAGAGCCTCCTGGCAAAGAGTCGCAGGGAGCTGGGCTGCCGGCACTGAAGGGGTCGGGGCTAGAGGCCCTGAGAGCATTTACATTAGTCTTTCATAATGTATAAAGTTTAAAAAGCAGGATATGAAATAATATGCATAGGCTGTCTCCATTTTTGCAATCTCACTCCACACACACAATATGCTCACACACTTACAAGTGTATAGAACCTACCACTGTGTTGCTGTGTCCCTTCCGTCCAGCTCCTCCCTGGATTGCATCCCCTGAATACCTCTTGAGCACTTCGTTCCCTCAGTCATCCGTCTACTCCCCTCTCCCTGCCCCACTTCTCTCTCATATGGAAGAGTAACCTTCTTGTTCTATTGAAATGCTCTTATTTGATACACGTACACTCTACTAGCTCTCATTTTTTCTCTTTGGGGTAGATGTTTGACCTAAGCAGAGGCTTAGGATGCTACTAAGCATCTTTTTCAACAGTTTGAGATATGCTTAGGTTTTCTTTGTATTTATTCTGCTTGGGGTTCATTGAGCTTCTTGAATCTGTGGGTTGGTATCTTTCATTGGTTTCATCAGTATTGGAACAATTCTCAGCCATTACTGCTTTGCTTTGAACATTGGTTCTGTTCCATCCTCTTTATTTCCTTTCTTTCTAGGAGTTCATTACATGTTTTTAGGTCTACTGTCTTTGTCCCTCATGGCTATTATGCTCTTTTCTGTATTTTCTATTTTTTTTATACACTGTACATCAATTTGTATGTATCTTCTCATCTGTCTTCTGTTCAGTTGTATCTAATCTAATTTTAAACCCATCTATTGAATTCTTAATTGTAGACACTTTCTTTTTGGGAGGATGTTCTAGAACTTGTTATTTTTCATTATAGATTCCAGGACTCTGCTGAAACTTTTTTTCAACGATCTTTTCCTATATTAATTATTTTAAGATTCTAGTAATCTTAATTATTTCAAGATTTTAGTATTACAAATCAGTTGCCATTCTGTTTAAATTGCTTGTTTTATTTCCTTAGCTTTTGGTCAATTACTTCTGTTTTTGTTTTGTTTTTTTAGCACGGCCTGTAATTTTTTAGTGGATACTGGATCTTGTGGGCAATAGATTATAGAGGGTCTGAATGATGTTCTCCTCTTCCAAAGAGGGTCAACTTTTCTTTGGCGGGCAAAGAAAGTGCCAGTTTCTCAGCTGGGTCCTATGGAGACATGGTTTTCAGGTTTTGTGAAGGACAGTCTACTTCAGTGCTTCCCTTAATCCTAGAGCATGTTTCTGTGTCTCAGCACATGGTCTAGGTGTTTAACTAAGCCTGAGGTGTTTATCAATGACCTTGGTAGAGTTGGAGCCACCACTGTTGTCTTCCTACCACCATGTGGTTGCTACAACCTCTGCCTAGCTTTTTGAAGCCTGTCAGCTGCTGTTTTTTTATGGGTTTCCAGGAGTCTCACCCTGCACATAGACAGCCTAGGAGGTAACTGATCATTTGAAGGGAAATTCTGGGCAGATTTTGGGGCTCAAGTTCTCTCTGGGACCTTGCCCCTCAATTTCCAGGCACACCGGCAGCTCCAAACTTTAATCTCCATCCCTTTGGCTCAGTAATATGGCTGCTGTCTGCTGGGCCATGAGTGTGAAGGACTCCTGGGGAATAACGGGTGACTATGGGGCTTCGCTCTTGTGCGCCTCTTTTCTCCAAGCGCCTGGCCCTGCTGAGCTTGCCTGCATTGATGCTCTGCAGTGCCCTCAGAGGGCTGTTTACTATATCGTGTTCAATATTTAGAATTGTTTTCAGCATGAGTATTAGTCACTACTGGTCATCCTTTGGTAATGCTGAAGTGTCACCTCCTCAGAGGGGTTTTCTCTAGCTACCATACCAAAGTGTTCTCTCCTTTTATCTCTTCTTTGTTTGTTTTTTAGTTTTTATCACAATATGTGTTTTAATTTATTTATTTTCATGTTTGTGCCTGTTTCCCCCTGAATGAATGTGCTAGAAAAATTCTATCCATGGAACTCTTACACATGGGCTATGTCTTAAGTTAATGGGTTGTGGAAGAAGGTAAGGGAGTATGAAAGTGGACAAGAAAGGGAGAGGCAGCAAAGAAGCTCCCTACTTTGCCAGGAGTGAGGTGGGAGGGGATTGCTAGGACTTGCAGAGAGAGGGCTGGAAGAGGCTGGTGTGTGTGCCTATGAGCTGACAAACCAGTTACTGGGATTGTTTCCTACTATGAACATGCAACTCATACCTGCTCCTCCCAGGAACACAGAGGTAGACACCATCATCCCCATTGCCTCAGGGGCACACACAGAGACAGGATTTAAATCCAACCCAGATCTATTTGACTCCAGAACCAGTGCTCTTTTTCCCACATCTTCAGATCACACACTTTAGTGTGCACATTTCTGACTCTTAAGGTCTAAATTGAGCTTGGACATCAGCTTTTGGTGATTCAGATATCAGCTGTCCAGTGGATGTCACTTTGGGAATCTCCTGTTACAGCACTGAATTAAATTTGAGGTTCAAGGACCTTATTAACAGTCTCCAATTAAAATAGACCATTATCATTAAGTGCAAAAAAAAAAACCCCCAAGACATTCCAGTGTGTACAATGTGGATGTAAAAGGAGAAGGAAAACATGGATTCACATGCAGAGAAAACCTTTGGATGATAAACAAGAAACTAATAACATGGGAGGGGAAATGAGCGGGTACGTAGGGATGTGGTGAGAGGAGACTTCTTGCCATATGCTCTTCTGAAACCTTGAATTTTGTACCCTGATAATTTAAGATGCATTTAAAATAATTAAATGAAAAATATCTACATAATTACTATGCAGACATGAATGATCAACAAACATTTTTTGCCTTTGACTGCCTACCATATCCCCTATAACCCTTCTGTTTTAGGATGCTGCTGCCAAGAAACCAGATTTTGGGCATATCATGTGACCATTCTGGACCAATTTCCCATAGAAAAACATGGAGATTAGTTAGAATTGTAATGACGTTATTTATATTATATTTACCTACCCAACAGATTAAAGAGAGTTTTTGATTGTCTTGATTTTGTATCATACTATTTCTATAGGATTATATGTTCCAAGTTTTCTAAAATATAGACTTACTAAAAGAATATAAAACTTTTGTAAGTTTTCATCATTTAAATAAAATATACTTATGACTGCTTAAAAAATTTCATTCAGCATTTTCATCTTCATGTGGGTACAACTGCTAACTTTTGGTGTTGAAAAGGGAAAAGTCAGGCTTTCATTTTAAAAGAGAAAAATGACTTTCTGGATGATGCCAGGAGTGAAGAACATTAAGACATAATTCTATAATTCAAGCCGACTCTCAGGAATCAAAGACATTCTTTGATGATCCAATTGCCTACTTAAAAGCAGGGATTTTTTTCTCTTCTGTTCTCTCTAGGATAACCGGAATTATTCATCTGAATAAAATGTGGCTTTTAAGAGAAAGAAAGAGTACATGATACCTTTGCATTTAGTGTACTTTTTTAGTGGAGTTTCTTTCACTTACTCCATTAGAGCAAAATAAATGATTCTGCTCCCTGATGTCACATATGGTCATGTCTAAGTGACGCTTTACGTTTATCTTAAGAGTATTTTGGCTTAAAGGCAGCACATGGAGTCTTCAGGTTCTTCAAATCCTAGGGAGCACCATCTGACTGCCTGAATAACACTGAAAACAGCGCACTGATGACTGGGCAATTCTATGTCGTCGGAGCCTTGCTAATTGGAGATGTGTCACACCGCCCCCTTAATTTAAGCATTCTGCTCTGCAAATGATGACTGCTGTTTTACATCCGTGCTTTTCCTTGCACATGACTCATCATTGGTTGCTCTGCTCCACACCAAGGGAGACACAGGCACTGTGTGTGATGAAGCGCCTAGCACCATGCCTGGTACATGGTGGCCCTCAGTAAGTATTATTATCTACAAGCAGTAAAAGGAAGGTTTGTCTGAACTCAGGTTCCCCTGACCCTGATGTTTGCCTAAGGAAATGCTCAAGAGAGAAGGAAAGGGAGGGTGCAGGATCGGAAGTCCAAGCCTCCGAAGATCCCTGGGAATTCTGGAGGATGAAGGAAGCCTCACAGCCTGTCCTGCCTCCAGACCTTCAGGTGAGGGAGCTAAGGTTCCCAGCTCCCGTACTCCTGAGGAGGAAGTGAACCCCCAGACACTTCCGCTCTCAGTACACAGGGTGAAGCAGCTACAGAGGCTGAGGGGCAGTACTCTGAGGAGAGTGGTAGGTGCCGGCCTTGAGAAGCAAAGCCTGCTGAAGCCTGGGGAAGGGCACACAGACGTACAAAAGAGACCAGAGGAGGTCAAGGCAGGTTGACCTTGTCTGCTGCAAGGTTAAAGTAGGTCTCGCTTTTCATGCCTATGACCAGTGCAGCTGCACAGGGGCCTGCCCTCAGAAGGGCTCCACGCCTGGGATTCAGGGCTCTGCAGTCATTATCTTGAGAGTCGTAGTAACTTCATCTTTGACTTCGTGTTTTGTAAGTGAGGTCCAATGGGACAATGGAGCATGCATTGGGCGCTTGGAGCCTCAGTTCTTGCACAGCCCTGCTTCCCGCTGCACAGTTCTAAGCGATATGGAGGCAGTTAGGGGCAGCTATGGGGAGCTTTCTGGCAAGGGTCTTGACATAGACTTGTACAGAGTCAAGGGACATGAAAAGAGGCAAATGGAGGGGGTACATAGTACAGGAGGTGGCAATGACATCTTCTCAGATGCAGAGCCGAACATCTTACAGTCATTTCTTTCTAGTAAGTATTCACTGAGTTCCAACTATACATCAGGCCCTGTTCGAAGTGTTAGAGGTACAGGACCCGCTCTTGCCCTCATTTTCATGTTTGTGGTGGAAGATAGAGTGTAAACATGTCTATTAGATTCCCGTGGCTGCTGTAACAAGGCACCACACACTTCGTGGCTGAAAACAACAGAAATCCAACCTCCCTCAGTTCTAGGGTTTAGACATCCTGACTCAGTGTGTGGGCAAGGCCACGCCCCTTCCAGAAGGCTCTAGGGAAGAACCTTTCCTTGCTTCTTCCTAGCTTTGTAGTCTCAGCTCTTCCTTGGGGTTTGGCAGCATAACCCCGATCTCTGCCTTTGTCTTCATGTGGCCATCTTCTCTCTCTCTGGGTTTGTACCTGTACCCAAATTTCCTTCTTCTTATAAAGACACCAATCCTATTGGATTAAGAGCCCACTATACTCCAGTACCATTCACGGGCATCTGTGGTTAAGAGTTCAAAATGTCTTTTGGGGGAATACAACTTAAACCATAATAACATGTAAACCTGTAAAAAAGAGCTCAGTAACTTCAGAAAGCGCTTCAATTGAAATAAAGCGAGGCCATGGGGATAAGAGGGATGTGTGTGAAGTAAGCTGGGGCTAGGTCTGTGGTAAGAGTCATAAGCTGAAGGAATAAAGTAGAGAGGAAAGGAGAGACACACAGACTGTCTGCTAGCTGGAGCAGACGTGTCCAAGGACTGACAGCACCTCCACTGCCTTCTCCCTGGCCTTCCTGGTCTTGCTCGGGGATTCTAGCCAGTGGCCGGGGCAGCTGGACTCTCTGGGGGGTTAGGTGTTCCCTGTGGTCTCTGAGCATCCACCTCTTCATGGCTTCTTTGCTTCTTGTTGAAACTTGTGAATTAAGAATCACCATGAACAAAAATGAATTTGTCAGCTGACATTTTATCCCTACTACATGCACAATAACCTAAGAACATCTCTGAAGGTAATGAAGGCACCTTGACCTCAAACCCGGTTTTATGAGACTCGGTCAAATGGGCATAGACATGGATTGTTGGGAACTGCTCTCAGTGCCCGTGTCATCAGGGCGTCACCACTCAGCCATCCTCCCTTCCTCTTCTTTGACTTGAGCTTGATTTTATTCACATCTATAGCTGTGTGTTTTCATTCAGGTCCCTGTTGGACCAATCTGGAATCTTAAGGGATGTCCGTGGAAAGGAAAGGGGCCATGGTATCAGGCTCTGAACATTACACTTGAATCAATTGTGTTGTGCATCTGCAGTGAAAACCATTCTCCAGAGTAACATATGCACAAAGATAATTGAAAAAACTAGAAGAAAAACAAAAAACTCACTTCTCAAAAAAGAAAACTAAATTTCAAAAACCAAACCAACCAAACAAACAAAATCCAAAATCCAGAGACAATCTTACCTGCTGTCCTCCTCATTTCTAAAGTGTGAGCCCTACTTTTCACCATAAACACACATCAGTTCCAGGTGGGCTAAGACTTCACCAGGAAAAGTAAAACTTTCCTAGAAAAACAGGTAAAGGATTCTGACACCCACTTCTGATGTGTGTTTGGGAGCTTGTCCCGCACCACCAAGCAATTCTCAAACATCAGCTGGGGGGGCCTACAATTCAACTCAGTTCTGACACTGTCTTCCCAGTGATAGCCTCAGACCCCACAGGGTGAGGGCTCAGCCCTGCAAGATGGCCCCCTCCCACTTTTGATGCCAGTCACAAGTCCACATTGTCATCTGTGCTTCTGACCCACTGGCTACAGTTTGGAGACCCCCATGTCCCCTGCTTGGGTTTGATTACTTTGCTAGAGTGGCTCACAGAACTCAGAGAAACATTTTAGTTACTAAATTACCAGTTTACTATAAATGGATAGAACTCAGGAGCAGCCAGATGGAAGACATACATAGGACAAAGTGTGGGAAAGGGCGCAGAGCGTCCGTGCCCTCCCCAGGTGCGCCACTCTCCCCGCATCGCCACATGTCGCCAACCTGGAAGGAAACCCATCCTGCCGGGATTTTATGGAGGCTTCATTAAATAGGCATGACTGATCAAATCATTGGTCTTTGGTCATTGAACTCAATCTCTAGCCCTTCTCCCCTCCCTGGAGGTCAGGCGAATGCCAACCTTCTAATCACATGTTGTCCCCCAGGAAACCAGCCCCTCCTTACATGTAGTCCCAAAGTCACCTCACTAACATAACAGAAGACACCTTTTTTGCTTAGAAAATTCCATGCATTTTAGGAGCTCTGTGCCAGAAATAAGAGGAAGACCAAATATGTATTTCTTATCATATATCACAATAGGAAAATAATTTCATAATCTTGACATGAAGTCCCCTTAAAGCATGGCATTGCAGTCAGAAACATCAAATTAAAATATTGAGAGATTTGACTTCATTTAAAAAAAACATAAACAACCTTATAGGTGACCAAAAATACCCTAACTTAAAAGATAAATATTAACCCATGGAAAATATTGAACATATATGACAGAAAAAAATATGGAGGGGTTATAAGCTATAATAGAACAGCCTTACAAATCAATAAACACTCCAATAGAAAAAGATGGACATAAAGCATCAACTCTTAAAAGCAGCTCAAATGGCCAATACATATATGGATATGTGTTCAACTTTGCTAATGAAAGAAATGCGAAGTAAAATAAGGTATAAATTTCACCTTATTGGGTGATAACGACTAAAAAGACTCACAATGGCCAGGATTGTGAAGGTGTGAGGAAAGGGGCCCCCACACGCTAGTGGTGGACATCTCGATTCATACAATCTGGGGCACACAATTCAGCTACATTCATCACAATGACTAATAGGCGTATCTTTTGCTCAAGCAATTCCACTTCTAGAAATTTATCTTGACAATGTAATCAAGTAAGTGAACAAAGCTACTGGTGGGGGTAAATAGAGAAACACGGGCCCCACATGGGGTCTGCTCTGCTAGGCCAAGCCACCAAACACGGCTTATTGCCTAACTTAATTGCAGTTTCAGCCTCTCCCAGGAGTGGAATTTTCAACCAATCAGTGTGGAATTTTCTGATCTCTGGAGAGGTAATCTGCATGATAGGACCCCCTGCTCTTCCTCCTAAATGGAGGGTGACCTGGCCTGAAACAAACCCTAAGATTTTCTTTTGCTAGTAACTTCTTGCCCCACCCTCCCGCCTATAAAAACCTTCCATTTTGTACAACTCCTGAGAGCATCTCTTTACTTGCTAAAGGGGATGCTGCCCAATTCATGAATGGCTTAGTAAAGCCAATTAGAGTTTCAAATTTACTTGTTGAATTTTTTTAACAGGGGTTTTATCACCACATTATAATAGTGAAAAAATGGAGACAGCCTAAGTACCCAAACTAGGGAACTGGATAAGTAAAGGACGGTTTATTTGTGCGATGGAATATGATGTGGCCATGAATAGGGCTGTTCAAAAACAAAATTCAACCGAGTAAATTTGAAGATCTAATTAACTTTATTAAGCAATTCATGAATCGGCAGCATCCCCTCTAGCAAATGGAGAGAGGCTCTGTGGAGTTGTATAACATGGGACGTTTTATAGACAGGAGGATGGGGCAAGAAATTATCAGCAAAAGGAAAGAAAGGATTGTTTCAGGCCAGGACATCTTCCTTTTTGTGAAGAGTTTTTATCAGATTGCCTCACTAGTGCGGACCAGGAAATTTCAGATTGTTAAAAGGCCACGTTCCTGGGATAGGTTGAAACTTGGTTTGCCATAGTGGGGGGCAAATGTGTCCATTTTGAGCTTGTTGTTTCTTTTTTTAACAGGATCAAATAAGTGTACAGACATGAAAATATGCTCGTGATATATTACATTTAAGAAAATTGGGCTTTGGAACACTGTCTATGGTGGGATCCTTATCCTGTTTACAAAAAAGACCTAAAAATGTTTAGTTAATAGTGATTCCTCTAGAGAGCAGAATTAGGGGACAGCTGTGGTTTCTTTCAAGGCAATGGAAGGCAGTGTTTCAAAGCTAGACTGCTGGGTTTGGACTGTGGGGTTCCAGTTCTGGCTTTGCTTTTTACTAGTTTTTTTTTTACCATTAGGTCCATTGCCTAATCTCTTTCAGCCTCTGTGTTTTCATCTTTTAAATTGGGCATAGACAATGTCTAGCTGACAGGGTTGTTGAGAGCATTCATACATGTGCGTCTTGTTTCATTTCATCACAGTGTTAGCAGATGGCCAGGACTTAATACCTTTTAGTATTAAGTATTTAGTATTTAGCTATCAGCATGACATTTTTCTATATGCCTTAAATTTTACAACAAACATCTATCACTTGAACAGTAAAAAAATCAATACATATACAAGGTGGCCAAAAAGGGTGGGAACACAGGCAAGTTATACATATAAAATGGCTTTATGATATTATATCACAAATATCACAAAACAGTATCTTTGATTCCTGACCTTAGGGCCACCCTGCATATTTTTTCTTTTTTCTAGGTTTTTAAAAATTGAGGTGAAATTCATATACTATTAAATTAGCCATTTGAAAGTGAACAATCCAGTGGCATTCAGATATATCCACAATGTTGTGCAAACACTTTTATCTAGTTCCAAAATATTTCCATCACCCCAGAAGGAGAGCCTGTACCTGTTAAGTAGTTGCTCCCCATTCCCTTCTCATTGCCACCCTTGGGAACCACCAATCTTCTTTATGGGATTTACCTATTCTGGATGTTTCAAATAAATGGAATCATACAGTATGGTATTTTGTATCTGGCTTCTTTCACTTGCCATGAAGTTTTTGAGGTTCACCCCCACTGTAGCATGTGTCAGAACTTCATGCCTTTTTAATGGCCGAGTAATATTCCATTGTCTGGCTATACTACACATTTGTTTATCCATGCATCTGTTGGTGGACAACTCGGCTGTCACCACCTTTTGGCTGTTGTGAATTGTGTGTCCATGAACATGCACATACAAGTGCTTGTTTGAGTATATTCTTGGGGGATATACCTAGGAGTGGACTTACTTTGTTGTATGGGAATTCTATGTTAACTTTTTGAGGAAATAATACACTGTCTTCCAGAGCAGCTGAACCATTTCACATTCCTAGCAATGTGTAATGGCTCTAATTTCTCTACATTCTCTCCAACGCTTGCTATTTTCCATTTTTTTAAATTATAGCCATTCTAGAGGATGTGAAATGATATTGCATTGTGATTTTGATCTGCATTTTCCACTGATGATATGGAGCATCTTTTCAGGTCCTTGTTGGCTGCTTGTATATCTGCTATAGAGAAATGTCTGAGTCCTTTGCCCATTTTTTCAGTTGGGTTATCTTTTTATTGTTGAGTTGTAAGAGTTCTTAATATATTCTGGCTATATATTTGCTCTTGAAAACACAGGGTGCTACTCATCCTTAAAGGCCAAAAGCCTAATGTACCCAGCTAGAATTTTATTTCTTAACAGAGAACATGCAACAGACTTTATGTGGCACACAAAGCTAAAAATACTTACTCTTACACTATCTAGCTCTTTACAGAAAATGCTTGCTGACTCCTGGACTATAAATTCCTGGAGGGCAGAGATGGTTCTTGGCAGAGACTTAAATGCTCAAAGTGATGGCCCTTGGTTACTGAAAAACCTAGTGCTTTGCATTTAATATAAAGTGAAGTAATATATTTTAGAAAAAATTCCTTCCAAAGTGATTATGACTAAAAGAATTCTGACCTTCAAATCTATTTATTTGGAAACTTCACCTATATGGACTACCTCATTTTCTGGAAAAGCAGACCAAATGAAGTGTTCCTATAATTTTGTTCACTAAATGTTGTGGCTGAGCTTCTAGGCAATGATTTGAAAAAAACAATTTACATGATTCAAACCCTGAAGTCTGAAACGCAGTGTAAGACCAATAACATCATTATCATTTGGTCTGTTGCTGTTCTTACTTGCTGCTGTGGGAACACAAGATTATTGGTACATACTGTCACTCAATTTATGGCTCAGAAACTAGAGCCGGCAATTACCTCGTAGATAGCAAAGGCCTGTAAATGTCTTGGCTCTTACCTGAAGAGGTTTCAGACTGACAGAAGAAATGTGCTTAAAAATAACGCATCTATTTTAGAGATCCTGAAACTTGGACATTGCCACATTGCTATTCTCATCAGTCTAGGCTTCCTTTATACAGCAGAACTAGCAGCATGAAAGAGGCACCTTGCCCTTAGCTGCTTAACCATGATTTTTTTAGTCCCAGCTTGAGCATTTTTCAGGCCTTGACAATCAGATTGAATTTAGGAGCTGATTGCAGCCTCATGGAGGGAAATTAAAAGTTGTGACTGCATTAGCCTCTGGTCTTCCATGCGAACAGCTGAGGTCTGGATTCGATTCTAATTAAAAGCAGACAGGAATTGCTGAGGTGAAAGTAAAAGAGAAGGAAGCGTCTGTCTTAATAATCAGTAAGGCGCGCTTGCAGGGACCCGTGCTTGGGGGAGTGCGCAACCAGTCCATGACACAGTCAGCAAACCTTTTCTATAAAGAGCCAGATGGTAAATATTCTCAGCTTTGCAGGCCGTACGGTCTTTGCTGCAACTCTTCAACTCTGCCATTGCACAGACAAGAAAAGAAATAAATCGCATGGCTCTGCACCAATCAAACTTTATGTACAAAAATAGGATTTCGCCTGTGGGTGGTAGTTTGCCAACCCAGGCCTACACATTCAATCTGAGGTTTGGCTGCTGGGTTTCTTCCTCCTGCTGACACACTTTTGAGGATTTCTGTGTTTACAATCCACCCAAGGAAGGTGACCAGGGAAGGAAGAGGGAGAGGCTCTGCCCACAGAGCACATTTTCTGTTAGGATTCTCCTGATGCACTTGGCTGGAGACCTTGGCTAACTCATAGCTGCTATGGGATTGATGATCCATGGAGCTCTAGACACATTCCTGTGGCAGATTTAACGGGAAGAATCAAGAACTGACTGAGTGTTATCTATAGGACTGAGGTAAATGGGGAGACAGCTCTTCCCAAGGTAGTGTGTGTCCAACACTTTTTTACTCACATGAATTTTTGGGTTCATCTGTTCTTTCTCTTAGTAAACTAAATGTGAATTATCTATGCCTAGTTTCAGTGTAGATCAGTCACTCATGCTGAGCTTTTTTTCCCTTGCATAGATATTCCAAAGATGCCCTTTAATTTCTTCTGAGAAGTGAGAACTCAGAGTAATAAAGGGGAGTGGTCTTTTATCATACCTTTCAACACGAACTGGTGTTCAAATGTATGCTAAAATAACAAGAGCTCAAACAGTAGCTAGTGTACTTTCTATGCATAAAAGCACAGGGAGAAACCGAAATGGAAATAATGGCAGATTTATAAATCTATGGCAATTTATAATCTGTATCTATATTCAATCTACAATCAACTTATAAATTTAAAATGGTCTCTACAACTGAAAACATCAAAATAAAAAACATAAAATTAAGAGGTCAACAAATTAGGGAAATATTTGCCAAGAATAAGAATTAATATGCCCTGTATATAAAGAACTGCCATGATTTAAAAAAACAAAGAATATTTCAGCCCTGAACAGAAAAAGAGCACACATGAGAAATGTCACAAATGAGGAAATGCAAATGGTCAGTGAACATGAAAGACTGTCCAGCTTCACTAGTAATCAGAGAATTGCACAGAATTTTTCATACTAATTTTCATCTATCAAATTATCAAAAGTTAAAAAATGATAATAGTCAAAACTGGTATCTTTACAGTGAGACAGACACTTTTGGACAATGCTGTTAAACATTGTATATCTTTGCTATAAGACAACTTAGCAACATGCATTCAGAACCTGATACTCATATTCCCTGGTCTAGTTTGGGTCTAGGAATTTATTAGGAATCTATCCAAAGGAACCGATCAGAAATTCAGACAAAGATTTATTTCTCCAAACACCTACTAATTTTTGATCTTGGGGAGAAAAACGTGGGTGGGCAAACTACAACCTGTGGGCGTGCCACCTGTTTTTATGCAGCCTGAAAGCTAAGAATGGTATTTTAAAAAACGTGGTTAAAAAATTCTAAGGAAGAAGAATAGTTCATGACATGTGAAAATGATACAGAAGTTTTATTGGCACACAGCCATATCCATGCATTTACATAGTGTCTATGGCCAAGTTGGTGCTTTAGCAGCAGGCTTGAGACATTGGACAGAGGCTTTAGGGGCCCGCAAAGCCCCCAAAGTTTGCTATCTGACTCTTTCCTGAAGTTTTTTGTTGACTGCTGGTGTAATAAATAATGGAATGCTCACATGGTATAATATCTCTAGCCATTAAAATGATATTTGTAATTAACTTTTAGTAACATGAAAAAATACTCATAACATTATGTTGAGTGAAAAAAAATCTGGAGTGGAGCTATTTATACCAAAGTTTCCCAAGGAGTGTTCTGTTGGATAATAATAGAATTCATACGCTGAGAAAACCGCATTTAAGAAGTTACATAGGACTTCTCATGGCTTTCACTCTGCTACTTTGTACAGCCAGTCTCTGAGAGGGAGAGCATGGTGGGCTGTTTCCCAGTTTTCTGTCCATGGATCCCAGTGTTCCATGGAACATGATTTTGGAAATGCTGGTTTGTGCACAATGGCTTCTATTATCCTAAGATGTTCTATGTTTGCAGGCACATATGTACACAAGAGAGAAAAATGAGTCAAAATGTTGACTGTGTTTACTTCTCAGTGATAGGGTTATAAATAATTTTGGGGGGTGTGTATTTTTATGTATTTTCTAGAACAAGCATGACTTAATCTTGCAATCAGAAAAAAGTATTAGTAAGAATATGGAGTGATACTTGCCAAAGGAAGAAGATTCTGGAATCAAGGTAGAATCTTTGAGTAAATTAGAAATACATAAAATACTGTGTACATGCAGCCGAATTTCAAGTCACTGCCAATGATCCAGTCCACTTGCTCCCCTCCCCCTTTTTATTTCTATCTGTGTATGTGTCTATGTATGTAGTTAGGCTGATGTAATTTAAAACGACTGTCTAGATAATTTAGGACAGGTTTCTGTATTTGAATACAGGAGCTAATCTTGTTATTTTGCTTCCAAGTAAGAATCATCATTTCCTCCCAGTCAAACTGGACTAATTTCATTTTTAAAATAAACTTTTAATTTTGGAATGATTTTTGATTTACAGAAAAGTTGCAGAGATAGTCCAGAGAGTTCCTAACCACCCTTCACCCAGCTTCCTCTAATGTTAACATCATACGTGACCATGGTACCTTTGTCAACGCTGAGAACTCAACAGTGTTATGTTCCTATTAACTCCAGAACCTCTGTGCATTTCTACCAGTTTTTCCACTGATCTCCCTTTTTCTGTTCCAGGATCCAATCCGGGAAACCACACTGCATTTAAGGAGCTGGTTTCTTTTAATTGAGTGAAAACTTTTAAGAACGAGCTCCATCTCAGTTTTGTGATTTATAAATTACTAATTATAGGTGAAGCATTTGGCTATTGCTGATTAAATTCCTGTAAGTGGCATGAGGTGTCCGGGAGACCCTCTACTTGTGCTTCTAGACTTTCCATGGCCTTTGGTCCAGATAAAGAGCTTTCAAATCTGCAATCCATTTTTATAGAGATCTCAATCTATCACCCCCAGTGACTCCAGGAAGAAAGCAAAGTGAATGTAATTTTGTTATGTTTCCCATTGCACTGACTAAAAAATTGAAATGTGAGATGCTTACAACCTGTACAGATGCACAGGGTCTTGGGATCTTGTGCTTAGAAGGGCCCTGTGTTTGGTCTGATGCTCTGTTTGAACCTTTCTGAGATTTTTAATGATTGAGGAACAAGGG
Organism: Manis pentadactyla; assembly: GCF_030020395.1. Classification (NCBI taxonomy): domain Eukaryota; kingdom Metazoa; phylum Chordata; class Mammalia; order Pholidota; family Manidae; genus Manis; species Manis pentadactyla. The sequence goes on from NC_080038.1 coordinate 8,908,901, forward strand.
GTCCTGCATTTTCATTTTACCCTGGGCCCTGCAAATTGGGAAGGAGGCCCAGCCTGAAGAGTTTGCCTTGCTCACAGAAGGGTACACAGAACTGGAGTTTGGTGGACTTCAGTGCTTTCTGACTTGGCGTTTCCTCTTCTTTCTCCTACACTATAATTTCCATCAACCTTGGGTTGAATCCAACTTTGTAGTCCATTCCCTTAATTTCCCAGAACTTTACCTTTCTGGCTCTGTATCAATGCTTTAGCATTTTTGCATGTAATTTTTGCCTTGACAACTTGGATTTGTTTTAAAAATAAATCAATCTGAAAACTTGTTTACCTGTGGGTTAGACAAACTGCTCTGCTAATTTATGTTCATAATGATTTCCTAGCGGTGGCTACTGCCTCAGCAGCTATGCATATCATATTTATTAAACAAGTTTAAAGCAAAATAAAAATGGCTCTATTTTGTTTCCAAGGTTGGTTAATTAGCTCATGTGGTTGTCAGGGCTGAACTGTGAATTATAACTCTTTTCCTGAAGGGGAGACACTGGTTTTTCTGCAGACATGGAAACACTAGGCTGAGCAGTGTGATTTTAAAGTCAGGGAGCACTGCTTGGTGGCCACATAGCCCAATAAATGCTCAGTGGCCTGGATGGCAGACCCACAGTATCCATGTTGGCCTGGAAAGCACTTGATAAAATTATCGCATGGCACTTTGAGAGAGATGAGGGCTCAGCTGAGTGAGGACTTCACGCTTGGCTTTATATCACTAACAGAAATGGTGGTTTTGTCTGGCACTGATCTATCCTGCTTTAATTTTAGCCCTGTGAGGGCCTGGCTGTATGGGCACTGTTTTTCCAATAGAGTTGTGTCATAGTCATGCCTGCATTTGGTTTATAGAATCAACCACAACAATTTAGGAGAGAGGAAGACAGGGAGAGAGGGAATTGTTGGGGGGCAGGTGCGGGTGGTGAGGGGCATGGGAAATAGTAACCAGAATAATGGACACTGTAAAGACTCTGAACACATATCCAAGAATGTAGAAGTTAATATTGGAAAGGTTGGCATTACAATTCAGTAGGAAAAGAAAGATGATTAAATGTTCATATTATTTTGCTATCCATTTGGAAGTAAATTGATATAAACTCCTACCTTATACCACTTATAAAAATATACACTAACTGGATTAATAAATCTCAATGTAAAATGAAATCTTCACGAACATTTGAAGAAAAAGTAGGAAAATGTTTCTATAACCTTGTGGGTGAGCAGAGTTCAGAAATCAAGATAAGAAACTTAGAGGCAATCAAGAAAATGATTAATAGACATATTAATTAAAAAATATTCCTGAAAGGAAAAATGTTTAATAAAAAAACCAAAAGGTCAGAGTCAAATATGGACAGTCCACATGCCAGGCAAAACCTTAATACCTCCGATTTTCGAAGAACTCCCACAAATTGACTGGAAAAACAATACAAAAGAATGTTTATATTTCTAGAAACTAAAATGCAAATGATTGATAAGCTAATGAAAGGAGGCTTAACCTCATTAGCATCCAGGGGAATGCAGAGTTGAAGTTCAATTGTCACTTGGCTGATTGCAAAAAATTGAAGGTTGGTAACATACAGTACTGGTGACAATCTGGGAAAACAGACATTTGTGATTGCTGTGGAAAGGTGAATGTAGTACCTTTATGGAAAGCTATCTTTAAATATTTGTCAAAATGAAAAAATGGATATGCCTTTGGCCCAGAAATCCCAGCTATGGGAATCTATTCTACAGAATGAAACAGCATAACAGATGGCATAACTATAGGTACAATCCAGGCAGCTTTTTCTGTTAGTGGTAAAACTGGAAACAACTTGAATGTTCCTCAGTAGAAAAATGGATGAATTAATCATGCCAGTTCTTATTGTGAATGATATATATAGCTGTAATCCATTTTTTCTAGTAATCTAACACTAGAAGAAAATGCTGCCTGTATGTACCTATAGTAGAGGGATGCAGTGATACATTACTAAGTAAGGGTTGGAGCGGGGGGACAATCTTCAGGGTAAAATACAGAGCATAGTACAAGTTAGTAGAAAAAAATAGACCCTGTCTCTCACATGCATGTGTTCATATACCAGCATAGTGAGAGATGTAGCAGATATGCCCTGAATTATTATTATTATTGGGTATCTTGAGGGGTTTGGTTGGATTGGGAGGCTAGATGAGTGTAAAGGACTTAGCACTGCATGTGTTGTAGTCAACATTTTAAATGAATGGAACATGTTATTATTATGCTTTCATGAAGATTTACAAATGCTTATTATAAAAGTAATATAAAATGGCATGACATTAAAAAAGAGATTTTGTCAAGTTTTGAATATCTCCCTGTGTCATCTTTGTGTATGTGTGTGTATATGCCTTCTGTATTGGCACCATAGATACGTATAGTTAAGAATCTTGTTTTACTTAATTATGCATTTCTCATGGTATTTTAAGATCCTCAGTATTATATATATTTTTAGTATTATAGTTTTCGATGGCTGAATGTTATGTTTTTTTCACAAAGCATCATGATTTTCTTATCTATTCCCCTGATGTTAGGCATATGCTAGTTTTAGTTTTCTGCTATTATGGTTCTTGCTGCATGGACACCTTTATGCTTATTATTTTTATTCTTTCTGTTGATTCATTTAAAAAAGTATGTACCCTGGCATGTGATTACTACTCAAACTATAAAGGAATATTTATTGATCCTGTTACATACTGCCTTAGCAATAACATTTTATATCAGATATTTGAAGTGAGATTCACTGTAGTCTCTGTCTGTGGGCAAACCTTCTAAGGGTAGATCTGAAAATAATGTGCAAAGTACAGCTTTTCTCTGCATTTTACTCATCTCCCATTGTAAAGGCACACATTACCACTTGTTCATTAAAACTATACGTTTTCATTATATTGAAATGCCTATAATAGCTGAAAGGATCTTTTAAGATGAATTTGACAGCATTCTTGGAAATATTAACAGTAACGTACATTAATCAGATACTCCTTGAATGGATGACCCCACTTTCTCTCGTAGTGTAATGGATTGACACATCATTTCTTGTGCTGCCTCCCTGCCATCTCTGGACACATCCTTTTAGAACTGTTTCCACCTGCCTGAGTTACAGCAGCTTATTAGTGGAAATATGAGAGAACTACAGTTTTTGTTTCCCTGGTCATCCAGGTAAGTCACATTTCCTATGGTTCTGATGTAGCCCTTTATAGTAGATTCTCCCTGGTATTTAGGGGGAGATTTCACAAACACAGGTGGGCTTTGAGACCCCTTCACCTCTCTTCACTATTGACAGCTAGGGGCCTGGGGATGCATGCATCTTGCTCTGATCTTTTTGTCTGTTATAAATGATGCAACGATACCCTTGAGCCATGGGTGTGCATCACTTAACTGTTTTCTATTACTTTGGCGCTTACTGAATAGGCTTTAACCTTGTTCTTCTTCCTCTCAAGAAGGGATTCCTACCATGGATTGTACTAATCCTATGGACAGTTTTACCTCCTCTTTTTCAACAATCTCAGCCAGCTCGGACAAGACATTTGGTATTTTTAAGCTTCAGTGGCCATGAACTAGGAGTTGTAACTGCTCGTTTTCATTTAATTAGGCTTGTTTTTAGGAAAGGGGTCACAGGCTTTCATGTTTTCTTACTTTTCAAGCAACAGCAAAATATCATTAGTATATTACCTGCCACACTCCCTTCCCCTGTTCCCATAGAGAACATAAGACACTTGTGGTAAAGACATCTGTTTTACACATATAACAGAAGGTACCATTAGAACACAACAGAAGTAGAAAAGAAATGGAATGCAAACTATTTGAACAACTAGAATCTATTTAACTGATGTTCACACTCGGATAGTATAGGTTACTTCATAAGTGATATACCTTAAATTGAAATGCTCTAAGATATTTACCACTACCTTTCTGCTAACTTCTTTTTCTGCACTAAAAGCAACTTTTTGTTAGTTAACCATTAGCTATCCTCTGCCCTCTTCCCCCCGTCAAACAATCTCGCTAGCAATTGCCAGTGGGATTGGTATTATGTTAAGCAAGTTAAACAGATGTAGCTCCTACCTCCATGATCTACGCTCTAAAAATAGCATCTCACAGGGTTACCACAGTTGAAGGAAAATAAAAACGCATGGAACAATGTCATAAAAAATGTTACACCAGCTGTTCCTCCTACCCATTAGTGCGTGTGTGTGAAGTATAATTACATACAGTAAAATGCTCTAATCTTTGGCATACAATTCAATGAATTTTGACAATACGTACACTTATATAACCAATACCTCAATCATGATATAGACTCTTCCATCACTTCGGAAAGTTCCATTGTACCCCTTCCCTGTTAATTCTCTTTCCTTCCAGACAAACTATGCTTTGATTTCTATCACCATAGATTAGTTCTGTGTATTCTAGAACTTCATATACATGGAATCACAGGGTACAGACTCTTTGGTGTCTGGTTTACTTCATGCAACATAAAGATTCTGAGATTCAGCCATGTTGTTGCAGGCATTAGTTCATTCTTTTTTGTGCTAGTATTTCATACTCTAGACATGCCACGAGGTGTCTTTCATGCTCCTATTGATGGGCACCTCATGTGTTTGTTGTTTGGGGCTATAATGAATAAAGCTGTGATGAACATTCTTGGTAGTGTTTTTGAGGACATATGTTTGTGTTTCTCTTTGTTCAGTCCCTGGGAATAGAATTGCTGGATCATGAGGTGGTTTTATATTTAACTTTATTAAGAAACTGCCATATAGACATCTCATTTTACATTCCTACTGGCAATGTATGAGAGTTCCCTTTGCCCCGAATCCTTGCCAACATTTGTTTGATATTGCTAGTTTTTAATTTTTAAATTTGAATTATATATTTGAATGAAAGAGTTCGGCCAGTCTAGTATGTAGTGGTATCTCTCTGTGGTTTTCATTTGCATCTGTGTGGTGACTAATAATGCTGAGCATCTTTTTCATGCTTTCATCAGCTGTTCATGTACCTTCTGTTTTGACATGTCTGTTCAAATCTTTTGCTCCTTTTTTATTCAATTGTCTTTTTTGTAACTGATTTGTTGGAGTTCTTTAAACATTCTAGAAACAAGTTGGAGATAATTTTTTCTCCAAGTCTGTGGCTTGAATTTTCATTTTCTTAATGGTGTCTTTTGATAAATAAAAGTTTAAACCCAGTAGGCATATAAAAGTCTCATAATTTTTTTCAAAATTTTTTCTTTAAGGGTGGGGATCTTGCATTCTGTCTAAGAAATCCTTGCTTAATTTCTCTTGTAGTAGTAGCTTTATCATGAAGTTCTCATATCCAGGTCTGCAATCCATCTTGAGATGACTTTGTGAATGGTGTGAGGTATGGGTCAAAGTTCATCTATTTTATACAGGTATCTTCTTGCTCCAGGGTCATCTGTTAAAGATACTTTCCTTTTCACACTTGGTTGCTGTAGAATCTTTGCCAAAAGTTATTTGACCATAGGTGTGTGGGTCTTTCTTCACTCCATGGTGTTTCATTGGTATATTTGTGGATCATGTGCCAGTCCACACGGTGTTGATCCCTGTACCTGTATGGGAAGTCTTGAAGGCAGGAATGTAAGTCCTCTAGTTTTTCTTTTTTTGGTCTTTTGCATTTGTATAAAGTTTAGAGTTAGCTTTCAGTTTCTATTAAAAAAAAAAAACGCTGGGCTTTATTCCTATGTTCGTATGAACCCTTGACCATTAGCCTAATATTTTATTCCATTACATGATGAAGTTTTTATTATGTTAAATGAAGTCTCAGTTTCTGAAAAACAAATACCTTAGAAAGAGTCTTATTCTAATGAACATGTCTCTCAAGCACAAACTTTTACTGCAAAGTCAAGTTTTGCCTTCATACCTAGGAGAAATCAGGATGATTCAAAAGGAAATGCGGGCTGATTGCTGTTCTCTGAGCATCAGGAAATGCCAACCCAGGAAGCCAGATGAACTCATTGTGCGCCAACTGTCGTTACTCTGCAAAATCATCTGGAGGCCAAAGTGATTGTGAAAAAACAGAGTAAGAGACAAATCTGAAAGTAAGGGGTGGTTTTTGGCTTAAGGAGGACACTCTGATGATCTAGAATGTGGCATATTAAAACATTAGATTATTATTTAAATGAAAGGGCAAAAGTAAAAAACTCTTATTAGGCTTTGCAGAGCTTTAAAAATATGTCAGGCATGGGTGGCGATGGGGTCCTAAGATGCCAGTTTGAGAACCACAGACATAATGATTTTAGTCTTCTCCTTTCCTGCTTGGTACCCAGTGGGTGTGTTATCAATGGATACTGCTATCATTTGAATATAGGTGTTTTCTTAATCATTTTTTGAATGACTGCCTATGCATAGTAATGTGGAGGGATTTATAGAATATTCAGGAAGACACATTGGCTGCTGAATAATTTGAGTTCAATAAGGCACAAAGGGATTAATTTTCGGACAGCAGATTCATTTTTTCACTTACTAGCATACCTCTAATAACTGCTAGGTGTTGGATGTAGAGTGATGAACAAAACAGGTTTCTCTTTCACCAAGCTCACAATGTACTTGGGAGGGGCATATAACAATCAAGGAAATAAACATAAAAACACAATTACGAGTTGTGACACACGCAACCAAGAAAATGATCAGAATGCGATGATAGAGAAAAATCACTTAGATTGGTATTATGGAAGGCTTCTGTGAGGAGGGAGAGTTCTATCCGGGGTAAAGTAGGATCTTGCAAATTAAAGGAAGTTCTCTGAGGACCCCCAGAATAAGAGATGGATCACACAAAGTGGGGTTAGGCTGTTGGGGAGCCTATCCAAAGTAGACCTTTGAGTGCTGGGGCAGTTTTGAGGAAGAGGTGTGTAGGTCAATAAGGTTAGGACCATGTAGCTACAAGGCAAGGAGAGCCGATGAGCATAGAAGGTTTCAGGAATGGGCAGAAGATGGAGACAACTTACATGGCAAAGGTTTGCAACAAAAAGTCAGTGCTTGGCACCTAGGAGGTTCAAGCAGACGGATGGAGAAATCTTCAAATCAGTGAAAAAGCATGATGATAGATCCTCTTATTTTTTCTTAGCCTCACCTGCCTAAAGGTCCATTGCGTGCCATGCTTTAAAAAAAAAACCCACCCAAGTTCCACACTAATATATTGATGCTCTATGTTCTGTTGGACCTATTTATAGAGGAGATGTTCTTTTACATCTCCTCGATAAAAATGATAAAAAAAGATCATTCTTCAACATCAGTATGGAAATAAATTCCTTTGGGTGGAGACCAAGATATAACCCATGGGATGCCAACTTCTTCTGTATATATTAGAGTATGGTGTCACATTTTCAACAGAAACATTATTTTCTATGCATGTTATTTTCACTGGGGGCTACTATTTTGTGGGTCATATGTTCCATCTGAGAAAATGAGAATCATTATACACAGCAATTAAAATATGGTAACCTCTTGAAAATATCACCTCGAGTATTTATAATCTTTCTCAACCCATAAACATCATTCATTATTAATTCAGCCATGAAACTAAATGTAATGGAAATAGTGAAATAGCCCATGGGTCTTGTAAAATGGGTTTTAAAAGTTGGTTATCTTAGGGACAAATGTAATGACCCAATAAACTCAACGTGTAGGATTTTCTTGAGGTGCATATATCATTTGAATCATTTAGCTTTTCGGTTCTCCACTTGCCTGTTAGCTGCTACTGAATAAAGAGAGGATATTGCAGCATCTGGGTCTCACATCTCATAAACACCAGGACTATAAGGTCTCATTGAAGAGTATTTGGCTCCCCCCATGGATCTGATATATTCTCCCTTTAGATGTTGCTAATGTTCTTATGAACTGTAACTCTGTGGAATATGAGTTACTGATATTTTTAGTTGAACTCAGGATGATCTACAAGGTATGAATCGGATTCTAAATAGTTAATTCATCACAATGTAGATGAAGTTCATAAGCAATGGAAAACCACAACATGGAGAGATCAAATGTCAGCAAGGTATGTGGAGGACCTGAAACTCTCCAGGGAACCACAGAACTTCCTGATGCCAGGCATGCCCAAAGCCAAAGCTGATTTGCCCTAGATGACGACGTGGTGCCGGCAGGAATAGGCACGTTGGCTGAATGAGACGAGACTCCTCAGTTCCTTTGCAAACTACAGGTTTGCTTTAAACTTTGCAAAGCCACATCTTCAATCCAATTACTCTTTCTTGAAAAGGACACAAGACAGAAAAAAAATACTGTGACCAAAAAGTTGGGCATGGTTCCAATGAATGTCTCAAAAGCTGCTTATAGTAGCTCCTATTCCTCAAAGTTGTGCAATTGTCACATTCATTTCCTTTCCCGTGTGAGTAAAGTGTTAGGATCTAGTTTTCCTAGATGTTGGGAGGAAGTTGGGAAGGAAGGCAGCACGTCCCACACTTGGGCTGATTTCCTATAAGGGCTCCTAACAGTCATTGTAGAGACTGGTTTTCCAGCTGACCCTGAAGGAGGGTGTGGACAGAACCGTCATTGGCTGATTGATTGTCCTTAAAAAGTCGACTCTTCTGAAGACCTTTGGATGACCATTTAATTTAACACTTATTTTAAACTGAAGTGAAGATACTTGATAAATTGCTCAGCCTGGCTTCGAGAGCTTGGGCACTCTGCTTGTCAGGTGGAAGAACAGCTTCTTTGAGGTAACTGCCCCACTCTCTTTACCTCATGGCTCAAACTGTTTCCAGATTTCTGTCCGCCAAGTTCTTGCTCCATCCATTTTAGGGTTTCAAAATGTAGAACCAGCTCTGATGGCGTGCTTACTATTCATGAAACCACTCGATGAAAAAGCAAACATCAATCTTTTTTTTTCCCCCCTTAAGGTGGTTTTAGAAGCTATGGGTAACTGGGTGTAACTGAACTGTAGGGGGCAGGAAAGAATGACAGCAGTGGTTCTCCCTGCTGTGCTTTGGCCAAGGCAGCCTTTTCTTGATAAAAGATTTTATTCAAGTCTCTGCAATGTGATGTCATTTGTAGTGTAATGCAGAGACATTAATAGGGTGAAATCATTTAAAATGATGTCATAGATTCTTCCAGACAACACGAAGTCTAGAAAATACTCCTTTTCTGAGCTAAAGTCACAAACATCACTACTTCACCTCCAATCTGAACAGCATCAAAGAGAAGGAACAGATGGGTCTTCTGAGTTAGCGGTGAGGAAGAGATCATTCCTTCTACCCTTTATGTGTTATCCCAAATTTCCTGGAAGAGCAGCTCCAAGGCTGAGGAGTTTTAAAGTACAGTGTGAAGAGAGCTTGACCTGAAAACACCCAGAAGAGCAGAGTGTGGAAGTCACTTATTTACTTCCTAGAATACAGTGAAACTCACTTCTAGGAACTTACCTGAAGAAAACAAACCCCCTGATTTGAAAACACATATGCACCCCTATGTTTACGCCACACTATTTGCAATTGCCAAGATATGGAAGCAACCTAAGTGTCCATCAGTAAATGAAGGATAAAGAAGATGTGGTACATATACACAATGGAATACTATTCAGTCATAAAAGAAAAAGAAATCGTGCCATTTGCAACAACATGGACAGACCTAGAGGATATTTATTATGCTCAGTGAAGTAAGCCAGGTGGAGAAAGACAAGTATCATATGATTTCACTTATTTTTGGAGTATAAAAACAAAGCAAAACTGAGGGAACAAAATAGCAGTAGACTTACAGACACTGAAAAGTGACTAGTGGTTACCAAGGGGGAGACATTGGGGCAGGTGGCAGAGGATGGTAAGGGGGATAAAGGGCCACAATAATTTTAATCACAATATAAGGTGGTCGTGGGGATGGTAGCACAGCATGGAGGATATTGTCAACGGTTTTGTAATGTCTTTCTACCTTGATAGATAGTGACCACACTAGAGGGGGTGAGAATCTAATAATATTGGTAACTGTTGAACCACTGTGTTGTAAATTTGAAACCAGTAAGATTGTATATCAATGATACTTTAATAAAAAAGAGAAAAGAAAAATACATAACTCATTAAAAAAAGAATATAGTGAGTACTTATTTTTTGCTTGCTCTGTATGTGGTTGGGAAGCCACATGGGCCAGGTGGGGCTGACCCCACCTCTAGATTCCTAATGTGCTCATGGGGCCCAGGTTTAGCCCAGGAAAGCCTTGTACAGGACGCTGGGGGAATCTCTCAGGAGAGCAGCCTTCCCCCTGCCAGGGAAACACTTGTTAGAGTGGCGGAGGGATGATCTCAGAGTGGCCTGAGAAGCATGGAGGGAAGGCAAATAGGAAGAGAGAAAAGGTAAGGAGAAGGGAAGGATAGAAGAAAGCTTACTACTGACTGTGGAACCGAGGGTGAGTTTCTCTGGGAACAGGAATACCCACCTTGCAGGGCCATTAGGAGTTTGAGAGGAATTGGGTAAGTCGCAAAGGTGGAACCTGCCCATCTATTGTAATTTGTTAGGTCACTACCTGAAGAGAGCGAGGTACCTAAGTTATTTAATATTTGTAACCAGCTTCTGAAACAGCCCATTCTGCAAAATTAGATTTTTCTCTCCTGCAAAACGAGGGGCTCACACTTGATCATCTCTAAGGGTCCCCTGTCCAGTTCTGATCTTCGCCAAACGCTTCCTCGGCCATCGCCAATGGACGCACGAATAATTCAGGCGCGATGACAGCGGATGCGCGCCAGAGGTCACTGTTGGTCCGGTTGATTCCTTGCTTCATCCGTCTTGTTAGGAATGCAGAGGAGACAAGAGACAGTGGAAAATCACGCACAGCCACCACTGCGTGTACAGCCTCACTTTCCCTGTAATGTGGAGCTACAGCACTTTTTGCTTCCTTACTTCCCAGTCATCCACCATATAAAATATATAATATTTAATTCATTATAGCTGCCCCCTTTAGAGTATAGTTTGGTTAGGCAATTTTTCTCTGAAGAATAGTATTGTGCTTAATTATTAGAAACTAAAAATCTTACACCTCTGATGAAAAGGTGAGCTTGAACACAAGCATTTCAGCAAAAGTTTGGCCTGTTTCTCTTTCTTTCTTGGTTCTGCTGTGTGCTGCTACCTATCGTCTCAAAGTCACTGCTGACAAGATGCCTCGCCTTGCTGAAGACCTTATGGTTCTGCTCATAGACTGTTCTGGAAGCACCAGTGGTTCCCCACAACTTGTAACTTCACTGGCCATGTGAGTCCTAGCCTTGGGTGTGAAGGTCTGGAGAAAGTGAGCATGAGTCTGAGTGTGTGTGTACCTATGCTGCTCCTCTCCCCATTGAACATCAAGTCTGTTCCTGTTCAAATAGTTTGCTTTGTTTTGTGGGTATGTAAGAGACTCACCATGTCCACCCCTGCACTTTGCATACCCCTTTGAAGCTAGGCTTCAATGTGTCACTGGTTCTGGCCAATGAACTCTTGATTAGAAGTGACGTACCACTCCTGGCTAAAGCAATTAAGAGTCTGTGTGTCATATCCATCTCTCTGTTTGCATGCTTTGACCTTGCAAGCCGCACGTTCCATCTGGCAGAGCCACAAAATGAAAGGGAATGTAGTGCCTATGATTAAGCAATAAATGTTTTGCATTAAGGTGCTGAGACTCTAGGATTTATTTGTTATTGCAGTCTAGCCTAGCCTATCCCAACTAACATAGTGAGAATGTGAACACATAGAGGAGAAAGAGATGGGCTTTGTCCAGAAGCTAACTGTAGTCCCTGACATTTTAATTCTCAATTCTTAATTGCTGTTATTGATAAATTTGTAAGCAAGGGTGAAAGGAATCCTCCTGTAGGCCAACCACTACATCAGGGGAAGGGCCATTCCTGGAAAGCATATTTTTGGGTTCTAGCAGAAGCTGGAAATTATCATAAGGACATTCTAAGGCATCAATATAAGATACATTTGAATAACACACATGGATGAGTCTTGAACCCATGGTCCTATGGAGGAATATCCAGCAAGGTTCATAACGGACCCAGCTCCTAGGTGAAAGAACCCTGACCACTCTCGAATTAGTAGCGGTGCCGTGACTCCTGCCATGCCCTGGAGAGCAAGATTTCAGGGTCCTTTCAAAAACACCTGGATTCCTCTTCTGTCCACCCAGGCTGAAAGTGCATGTTATCCTAATCTTACCAAGATGAAAAGAACTTCAAATAATTTTTTCCAACCAGATTTATTTTTGATGTCTTTTGATCCCAAGTTCTAAACCAAAAGAAAGGAATTTTTAGTTTGATGGCTATGACCCTAATGGATTTTTTTTTCACTCACAAAGTGACTGATGAGGAAATATTTAATTAAAAAATTCTTCTCTTATCATAAAATTTCCAGTGCATCTCATTAAAGCTCACTGGTGATGAAGGGTTTTAAGGTGAGTCACAGGTAAGAGAATTTACTTTCAGCACAATTTGGAAAGCTTGATTCAGCTTTATCTACTGCTAGGTTTAGTTTTAACTTGCTTCCTCATCTATTTTCTTTTCCCCATTTTATTAAAATGCTAGAATGGTCTTCAGCAGCCTACATTTTCTCACAGGACTTCAGGCTTCTCTTTCTGCCTTGGGGTTGAGTTTGAGAGTGAGTTATCTTCTCAAGGTCTCTCGCTCTCTCCAATAAGTAGGAGATTCCTCAAGGATGCACAGCCACGATCATATCAAGTTATTAAAGAGTTCCTTAGAATCCAGACATTCAGCTCCAGGCTTCACAAGTGACAACCCTTGGTAAATTGAGAGGGGTGCCACTCTACTGAGTCCCATGGAGACCTTCCTTTAGGGTGTTATAGATGAACTGTTTCTGCCTTGGGGAACCTGCAGGCATCGTATCTAGACAGTGGTCCTCTCCCACACGTTCTGTCCTACTAAATAACTGTGGGAGGCTGGCTTCCTCTTTGCTTACATTTTAATACTTTAACTTAGGGTCTTGTGATTAGCTACTAACATAAAACTCAAAAACCAATGAAAAGATATTAAAAAGATTTGCTCACTCCCATGGTTGCTGGCAGGGCTCAGTTTCTACCTGACTGTTGGGCACATGGGCCTCTCCATAGGGCTGCTCACTAAACATGGCTGCTTGCTTCCTTCCGAGTGAGTGATTCAAAAGACAGGAGAGCAAGAGAGTGCCCCAGACAGAAGTCCCAGGCTTTTGTAACCTGATCTGGAAAGTGCCATGCCATCACTCCTGTTGTCTGCTCTTCGTCACACAGACTAACCCTGGTACCACACGAGAGTGTGAATACCGAGAGGCAGGGATCAGCCAGGGTCATCTTGGAGACTGGTTGGTGCACACGCTCTTGTTTCTCTGGCTAAGCTTCTGCGATGCTCTCTCTGCCTGTGCAACTCTGCTCCACTCACACCTGGTTAATTGCTGTTCACCCTCAGTGTAACCATCTGGTTCCCAGAGAAGACTTCTCTGCTCTTAACCTTGCTGTAGTCTTACATTGGGTGCTTACTTAATTAATCTCTCTCTCTGCCCAACCTCTGAACTTTAAACTCCAAGTTTATGTTGATTTTGCTTATGAATGTATCCTTGGCTCAGTGACTGATGCAAGGTAGATGTGTTGAATGGATAAGTTAGTAGGTCAAGAAGGTCAAGGTCAGTACATGGGGAATGAACGTGAGAGGAAGTCCAGGTGTGTAAGGCAATACCTGTGAGGACTGGAATTACATGAGGTGAGGAATGAGGCATTTCCCTTTCTTCCAAAGCTCTCTATTCCTCCCCCTTTACCCATGCCCTTGGCCTTTCTTACTTTCCTTCCTTCCCTTCTTCTATGTCTCATTCTTCTGCTTGACTAGCACACTTTATCCTGACTGTGTCAACTTCTCACCGACAGTAATTGTAAAAGGGGAGTCACAGGTTGGAACAGGAAAATGAGAAGTGAAGTGAGCTATGCAACAGGAGTAAGTGTTTTATAACCGTCCTGGGCAGAGGACAGGAAGTCAAGGCAGAACTCTTCCAGGACACACACTGCTAGACTGTTACCCAACTGGGTAACCGGGGAATTTTCATTCTGTCATATATTCACTTAACCCACATTTAGGAAGAAGATTTTACCTGTCTGAGAATGGGCTGGGAGTTGGGAATATAAAGACTTGAGGAGGTGGGCCTCCCGATATCAGGAGGCCTGCTGTATTCAAACTGTGGGGAGGTCGGGAGATGGCAAATGAATGGGAATTTGAAAAGGGAATGGTTCTGCAGGGTGTAAAATGCAGAGAAAGTCAAATATACCAAGGCCTGTTGGAGATGCCAAGTGACAAGAGATGAGGTTCAACTCATGGTGGAAGTGGATCCTGAAGGGTTAACTGTGCCCTCCTCACAAGGATTGACAAGATTTTTAGGGCATTGGGGAGGGTGACGGATAATTCTAATTTGTGCTGGTGGAAAGTCATTCTGAGAGAGACAGAGCAGAGCTAACAATACTGTAATAATATTTATTGCACATATAATATATGCTAGATGCTGTACCAAGTACTAAAAATGCCTTACTTCCCTTAACCCTCCCAACAAGCTTATGAGGAAGGAACCACTCCCAGGGGGACAGGGGATAGATCCTACACCCTGAGTGGGAGATAGGGAGAGTATTCCCTTGGTGATGCTCCAGAAAGAGGCAGAATGAATGTGCTTTGTATTTGGACCTTGACTGTCCATGTCACACTATGTATCTCAGGGATGACAGATTCTGGAGAAAGGGGTGGGTGAGAGCCAACACTTCTCTTGTCCTCCTTTCGTTGCTGTTTTCTGTTAAAATTCTGTTTTGTTTGAAGAACCATCTCTTCTGCCTGCTGACCTGGGTTGGGCTTCATCAGCCACTTAACACAGAGACCCCAGGCGATGGCAGGTGCTCTGTGGGTTACCTTTAAAGCAAAACCCCTGAATAAACAGTTCAGTCAAAACACACCAGGCGTCCAATCTCACAACCCATAAAGTCAAACCTGACTTTGGCATCCTGTGGAGAACCATTTTTGCCAGAGTTGGCAGTCGCCAGAATTGGGGTGCAGGGCACATTTGTCTTAGGGCTCCCCCCACCTCCTCTTCTTGGAAAACTGTCAGACTTTGTGGGGCTTCTCTTCCTCATCAAAACACAACTGGCTTGTGGCCATTTCTTCAAGGTCCTATCTTTCCCCAAGAAAATGGTCACGATGCATCAATTAACTAGATATTAATCCTTTGTAACGAGTTAGTCCATCAGTAATATTCTATCCCTCAGATTACGGAAGCCTTGCATTTCGGGTGATGCTAATGTGGGGTGTGGAAAACAAGAGTAGAGAAGGTTGTCTGCTCTGCAATGCCTTCTCCCCTTAGCCCATGACTCCCTCCAGTCTTACATCAATGAAGATGGAGAAGGAAAGAAAGATTTCTTTGCTTGACAGGTCTCAGCTATTCTTTATCATGGTTTTGCTGTTTCTCTGGCCAGTACTCATTAACCTTCTAGATTGTGTCACGCATTCAGGAGGCTGGGCTCTCTCTGTGAGGCCCTAACGTTTTCTCTGAAGGGTGCGGCAGAGGGTCACGTCACCACACACTTCCCTGATGTGGCGATCTGAGCCCAGCTCATCCTCTCCCATCTGCCCTTCAGCTGCTGTTGTGGGTGGTGCGCTCCTCGGTCACTTGCTGCTGGCTCCCTTCTCGCAGAAGGGAGCCTTCTCAGGTTGGGTGCTAGTAAGGTGGCTCCATGTGACCACTACACCAGACGCATGCAGGTGGCTTGCTAGCCCTACTATGTGCTGCCTGGCATCTCTCTCCTGTTCTCCTTCCCCCTGCTCAGGGAACCCAAGGCAGAGCATGCATCTTGAGTCTAAGTGGACATCCAACCAGTGCCCAGATGCTAGTTTTCTCTTGCACTCTCCTTGCAGGCACATGCAATATATGGTTCTTCTGGTGCCTGGCCTTCATTCGGATTCAGAATTGGTGAGGATGCCCACGGAAGAGGTGAGGAAAAAGCTATGTGCTTCCCTAGCCTGACCAACCCTCCCCCCAGTCTCTACCATCCTCTGGGAAAGGGGGAGAAAGACTGCAGGCAGAGGGTAGCTAATGAGGCTCCGCTCCCTCTTGGGAAGCCCTGTGGGGAAGCGTCTGTTCCCAGGTATCTGGGGCTCTCTTTAAAATGGGGGGTCCTTAGCATTTTGGCCCTAGCTCCAATTCCTAGCCACAGGAAAACTCTTTACTCAAGTTCCAATCAAATAAGCACCACACAAAAGCCAAAAATAATAAAATAAATGATTAATGGTTTCAGTAAAAAATCTATATGTCAAAACCTGACTTGAACAATGACAAACTGGGAAAACATTTGTAATGTGTATGCCAGATAAAGATTGTGATTATAAGCATATAAAAGCTGTTGGGAGGCAATTAAAAAAGATAGGGACATTCCACTAGAAAAACATGGACAAAATACACTAGCAGGTAAAGTAATAGAGGAAGGTTATAATGTAAATTTGAAAATGAAAAAGTAGCTCACCTTACCAATTCAATTATCAGAGGGATAAAAAATGAAATAACTTCAAAATGTACTTTTGTCTAATGAAAAACAAAGACTGAAACAGAACACCACATAGTATGGCCAAAGGTAAAGAAACAGACACTTTTGTACACTGCTGATAGGTGTATAAATTGATACAAACCTTTTGGAAAATAATTCGGCAATAAATACCAAATTCTTTAACATTTTTCACCCCTTTAGAGTCTGCAGTTCTACTTTTAAGATAAAAGGGAAGGCAAATGAATTTGAATTTATATGCAGAAATAGCTACAAGGATGTTCACTGTAAAACTTGAAAACCACTAAACTATTCAACAGAAGGGGACTGATTAAAGAAATGATCAAGTATTGTACAACTACTACACATAACATTGTACAAAAATACTCAATAGTATGGGAAAGTGTTCAAAAAGTGGCTCATAAAACAGTATTATGCCATGATCTTATTTTTTAAAAGCACTGTATCTGTGAGCCCACATTGAACAAAGAAGGAAACAATTGGTTTCAACATGTTAACTGAAATATCAAGGGGTAGGGAGTGAAGGGAAAGAAAAGGAGGGTGTTACCTTTTCTCTTTATTTTATACATTTTCTATCATTTCTACAATGCATATGTCCTTCATTTGTGTCAAGAAAATAAACAGTAAGAATCATAGAAATATGGCAAAGAGAATTAAAGGTAGAAAGATGATACAAAAGTAAGGACAAATTTACCACACTACATGCATGCCCCAACATCCAGCACACTGAGAGAGATGAGCCTTGCATTTAAGAAGCACTGCTCTCTGATAAGCCACAGACTGGGAGAAAATATTCAGGAAAGATATATCTGATAAAGGACTGTTATCCCAAATACACAAAGAACTCTTATAACTCAACAGTAAGAAATTGACCAACCCGATTAAAAAATGGGCAAAAGACCCAAACAGACAGCTCACCAAAGAAGATATACAGATGGCAAATAAGCATATGGAAAGATACTCAAAGTCATATGTCATTAGGGATTGCAAATTAAAACAACACTGAGATGCCACTACACACTATTAGAATGGTCAAAATCCAAAACACTAACAAATAGTTCTAAAATTCATATGGAACCATGAAAGACCCCGAATAGCCAAAATAATACTTAGAAGGAAGAATAAAATGAGGGGGGAATTATGCTCCCCAACTTCAAGCTCTACTACAAAGCCACAGTAATCAAGACAATATGGTACTGGCACAAGAGCAGAGCCATAGATCAATGGAATAGAGAGTTCAGATATAAACCCGCACATATATGGCCAGTTAATATATGATAAAGGAGCCACGGATATACAATGGAGAAAGGATAGCCTCTTCAATAGCTGGTGTTGGCAAAACTGGACAGCTACATGTAGGAGAATGAAACTGGATTACTGTCTAACTCCATACACAAAAGTAAACTCGAAATGGATCAAAGACCTGAATGTAAGTCATGAAACCATAAAACTCTTAAAAGAAAACATAGGCAAAACTCTCTTGAATATAAACATGAGCAACTTTTTCATGAACGTATCTCCTCAGGTAAGGGAAACAAAAGCAAAAATGAACAAGTGGGACTACAACAAGCTAAAAAGCTTCTGTGCAGCAGAGGACACCATCAGTAGAACAAAAAGGCATCCTACAGTATGGGAGAATATATTCATAATGACATATCTGATAAGGGGTTAACATCCAACATATATAAACAACTCACACACCTCAACACCCAAAAAGCAAATAACCCTATTAAAGAATGGGCAGAGGATGCGAACAGACACTTCCCCAAAGAAGAAATTCAGATGGCCAACAGGCACATGAAAAGATGCTCCACATCACTAATCATCAGGGAAATGCAAATAACCACAAGGAGCTATCACCTCACACCAGTTAGGATGGCCAACATCCAAGAGACAAGCAACAACAAATGTTGGTGAGGATGTGGAGAAAGGGAAACCCTCCTACACTGCTGGTGGGAATGTAAATTAGTTCAACCACTGTGGAAAGCAGTATGGAGGTTCCTCAAAAAACTAAAAATAGAAATACCATTTGACCCAGGAATTCCACTCCTAGGAATTTACCCTAAGAATGCAGCAGCCCAGTTTGAAAAAGACATATGCACCCCTATGTTTATCACAGCACTATTTACAATAGCCAAGAAATGGGAGCAACCTAAGTGTCCATTAGTAGATGAATGGATAAAGAAGGTGTGGTACATATACACAATGGAATATTATTCAGCTATAAGAAGAAAACAAATCCTACCATTTGCAACAATATGGATGGAGCTAGAGGGGATTATGCTCAGTGAAATAAGCCAGGTGGCAAAAGACAAGTATCAAATGATTTCCCTAATTTGTGCAGTATAACAACGAAGCAAAAATGAAGGAACAAAACAGCAGCAGACTCACAGACTCCAAGAAGGGACTAGCGGTTACCAAAGGGGAGGGGTGGTGGAGGGCAGGTGGGGAGGGAGGGAGAAGGGGATTGTGGGGTATTATGATTGTCACACATGGTGGGGGGAGGATCATGGGGAAGACAGTGTAGCACAGAGAAGGCAAATAGTGACTCTGTGGCATCTTACTACACTGATGGGCAGTGACTGCAATAGGGTGTGTGTGGGGAACTTGATAATAGGGGCGAATGTAGTAACCACAA
The DNA here is from genome assembly GCF_030020395.1 of Manis pentadactyla. Taxonomy (NCBI): domain Eukaryota; kingdom Metazoa; phylum Chordata; class Mammalia; order Pholidota; family Manidae; genus Manis; species Manis pentadactyla. The sequence continues at coordinate 8,928,065 of NC_080038.1, forward strand.
TGTTGCTCATGTGAAACATGAGCATGATTGTATATCAATGATACCTTAATAAAAAAAAATTCAAAACACTGACCATCAAACGCTGGTGAGGATGTGGAGCAACATGCTGGTGCTGCTGAAGAAAAATGGTATAGGCACTTTAGAAGACATTTTGGCAGGATTTATAAAACTATATTCTTACCAAATGACCAGCAGTCATGCTCCTTGGAATTTACCCAAATGAGTTGAAAATTAATGTTCACACAAACACATGCACACAGATGCTTATTCATAATTGCCAAAATTTGGAAGCAGGCAAGATGTCTTTTATTAGGTAAATGGATAAATAAATGGTGGTACATCCAGGTAATGGAATAGTATTCAGCACTAGAAACAAATAATCTACAAGCCCTGAAAAGACATGGAGGAAACTTAAATGCTTATTGCTAAGAGAAAGAAGTAAATCTGAAAGGCTACATACTATGTGATTCCAACTATATGACATTCTGGAAAAGGCAGAAGTATAGAATCAGTAAAAAGATCAGTGGTTGTCAGGGGTTAGGAGAGCGGAGGGAGGGATGAATAGGCAGAGCACGAAGGATCTTCAGGGCAGTGAAATTACTCTGTACTATAGACAATGGTGGATACACGTCATTGTACACTTGTCAAAACCCACAGGAAGTACAGCGTGAGTGACTTTTCATATAAACTATGGACTCTGGGTGAAAATGTAGGTTCCCCAGTTGTAGCAAATGCTCCCCTCTGGCGGGGAGCCGATAGTCGGGGAGGCTGTGTGTGCGTCTGGGCAGCAGGAAAATGGGAAATCTGTTTACTTTTACTGTAAACCCAAAACTGCTTCAAAAGATAAATTCTGTTGAGAGAGAGAGAGAGAGAGAGAGAGAGAGAGAGAGAGATTGAGAGAGAGAGAGAGCTGGGCCCCATAGCACCCCATAGCATGGTTTGAGCCAATGTAAAGACCCTTCACAGTTTTGAGGGAGCACATGTAACAGACCGTGATCCTGGGTCTTGAAAGAAATTTCTCCTCTGGCTTGTCCTAAAGACGACAATGTGTTTTGTACTAACAAACAAACAAAACCCCCCAAACGCCAAAAAAGCAATTTGACCACTCTTGTCAACTCCCTTGATCTTGCCTGGTGGCCTGTAATACCGAAGCTCAGTTAAGGAAATCAAGATGAGGAGGAGCCAAAATAAAATGGATAGTGAGCACAATTCTCCGGTGATCTGGTTCCTACAAGGATCACGTTTAGTGTACAGGCGTGCTCGGGTGCTACTGCAGATTTGGTTCCACATCCCCACAATAAAGCGAACATTGCAATAAAGTGAGCCAAGTGAACTTTTTGGTTTCCCAGTGCATAGGGAAGTTACGTTTATACTCTGCTGTAGTCTACTGTGCAATAGTATTAAGACTAAAAAGCAATGTTAGTACCTTAACTAAAAAATACTTTGTTGCTAAAAAATGTTAACAATCATCTGAGCTTTCAGAGAGCTGTGATCTTTTTGCTGGTGAGAGGTCTGGCCTCGATGCTGGCGGCAGCTGACCGATCAGGGTGGGGGTTGCTGAAGGCTGGGGTGGCTGTGGCAGTTTCTTAAAATAAGACAACAATTAAATTTGCCACATGGACTAACTCTTGTTTCACAAACGAGCGATGCCATTTGATAGCATTTTACACATCTTCCACACCAAGCTTATTTCTAGCTTTTGATTTAAAGGGAGAGATGTGTGACTCTCCCTTCCCCTCGAACACTTAGAGACCCGTGTAGGGTTATTACCCGGCTTAATTTCCATATTATTATGTCTCAGGGAATAAAGAGGCCCAAGTGGAGGGAGAGAGATGGGGACAGGGCAGGTTGGAGGCGTTATCAGAACATACACACCATGCACTGAATAAGTTTGCTGCCTTATATGGGTGTGGTTTGTGGCGTTCTCCCAAAATTACAATCGTCACATCAAAGATCACTGATCACATGTCACCATAACAAATATTATCACAATGCAAGCATTTGAAGTATTGTGAGAATTATCAAAATGTGACCCAGAGACACAAAGTAAGGAAATACTATTGGAAAAATGATGCTGATATACTTGCTCAATGCAGGGTTCCCACAAACCTTTAATTTGTAAAAGTCTGCAAAGAGCAATAAAGCAAAATTGCTGGACATGCAATCCAACACAGCAGACAGCAGAGCATGCTGGCGACGATCTATAAATACTATTTCTTAACATTTAGCTTTTGCTCAGTGAGAGGTTCTCCTCTTGGGCAAGTACTCAGCATGCAGGGATCCCATGTTATCAGTACAGTTGGATTCAGATGCTTTGAGATCAGCAGAAATGGGGTAAAGTCAACTGTTGTGGAACTTGAGTATTTGCCTGAAAAGAAATCCATTCAGAGACTACATGGTGGTAGGCAGGCCCAGCTACCCAAGGGTCACCCCTGGGCTGGGCGATGCTTTCCTGAGAAAGCACTTCTGGGTGGGCCTCCACCACATGGCCGGGCTGGGAGAACTTAGACACTTTATCTTTTCTCAAGGTCCAACTTTTCTCTTTTCCTCCCCCCCCACCTTCACCCACCCAGCCTCATCACCCCACCCCTCCCTTTCTCTCCCCACCTTCGTGTCTGCCCTTCTCTTGTCCTCCATCTCCCACAGCCTTGAAGCTGGCGCTCCCAGTCAGCATGCGGTGCTCTGCGCCTTCTCACACAGAAGGGAGATTTTAATTACATAAGGAGACAAAGCCTATCGAGCAGAGATTAACTGCCTGGGCAGTGCGGATTAAGAAAAGAAACAGGGACATTAATTAGAAAGGTGAGCCTGTTTCCTCTCATTTCACTCTGACAGCCCGATAAGGGCCCACTGGGAAGTGAGCAGTGTCCGATGCAACAGAAAACTACTGCTTTTCTGCCCATGGGCAGTGAGTTCTGAGGTCTTCTGTTCCTTTCTTTTGCAGCTTTATCCTGAGTGAGCTTGTAGGACAGGCCTGGGCTTTACAATTTCTTGAGGTTGCCTGATGTTTTTCTTCTGACATTTTCCACAGTCCAGCCACACTCACCCTGCAAGGAGCTTTTACATGACTCCACAGCTGTTAACACCCTTGAAGGAAGGAGTTCAATGTTCTGTCCTCATTAATTGCCACCAATTGAGCTATACCCTGAGGAGACCAAAACCTTTCTATGTATCTTTTGGAATGCTATGAGGATAAAATAAGTACCTGAAATATTTTTTAAAAATGTGTTATACAGTCAAAGAGATGTTAAAGGGAAAATAACACCATGCTATGATTCTTAGCTGGTTGTCATGTGTTGGATTTATAAATGCAAACAGGCAATGGTATATATTTAATTGCTTCAGAAAGATCAAATATGTCTGTGTGGATGGGCAAGAGATATTTGGTGCTACGGTTATAGATACCAGATCATAAGTGTGAATTTTCCCTTCTGTAAATGAGTTGATAAAGAACTCTCCAGAACTGTTTTGTGTTTCATAGTACAGTTTTGGCTGCCATTGTTTAGCCTGAGGAGAGCTACATTTAAAAAAAAGTTAAATATGGAACCCTCCTACACTGTTGGTGGGAATGTAAATTGGTTCAACCATTGTGGAAAGCAATATGGAGGTTCCTCAAAACACTAAAAATAGAAATACCATTTGACCCAGGAATTCCACTCCTAGGAATTTGCCCGAAAAAAACAAGATCCCTGATTTGAAAACACATATGCACCCCTATGTTTATCACAGCACTATTTACAATAGCCAAGGTATGGAAGCAACCTAGGTTTCCATCAGTAGATGAATGGATAAAGAAGATGTGGTACATATAAACAATGGAATATTATTCAGCCATAAAAAGAAAACAAGTCCTATCATTTGCAACAACATGAATGGAACTAGAGGGTATTATGCTTAGTGAGATAAGCCAGGTGGAGAAAGACAAATACCAAATGACTTCATTCATTTGTGGAGTATAAGAACAAAGAAAAACTGAAGGAACAGAATAGCAGCAGACTCACAGACTCCAAGGAGGGACTACGGTTACCAAAGGGGAGGGGTTGGGGGGGGTGGGGAGGGAGAAGGGGATTAAGGGGCACTATAATTTACAATCACAATATAGGCAGGTCATGGGGTTGGTAGTACAGCATGGAGAAGACAATTAGTGACTCTATAACATCTTACTACATCAATAGACAGTGACCACACTGGAGGGGGTGAGGACTTCATGGTATGGGTACTGTTGAACCACTGTGCTGTGTATTTGAAACCAACATAGGATTGTATATCAATGATACTTTAATTTTAAAAAAAGTTAACTGTAAGTAAGGAACCACAGGGCCTAAATCTTTCGTGTGCAGAGTTACGTAATTCGTTGGTAACCTTTCAGGTGATTTTCCTGATGATCCTGAGAGGAATCCATCATAAATAAAATTTGAGGAGGAATTTGAAAAAAAAAAAAAGGGACAAGAGGTGGTTTGCTCTATGATAAGACAAGATTTGTCTGTGGCTAGTGAACGTGCTTATGCCATCTACATACAGAAGCTAAGTGGTTTTGGGTTTTAAAAGCTTTATGGAGGTACAATTTGCATACCATAAATTTTACCCATCTTACATGAATATGTCAATGATTTTTAGTAAATTGTTAGTAAATTTATAGAGTTGAGTAACTATCACCACAATCCAGTTTCAGAACATTTCTGTCATCAGTAAACTACAGCCTGGTTTGTAAATAAAATTTTTTTGGAACACAGCCATGCCCATTCATTCACCGATTGTCCAGGGCGGCTTTCCCTATACAACGAAACTGTGTTCAGTAGTTGCAACAAGACCTTATGGCCTGTAAAACCTAAAATATTTATTAACTGGCCTTTTATAGGAAAAGTTTGCTGACTTGTACTTTAAAGGGAAATATGAAAAACTGAAAACACTGAAAGTTGCCCGATTTGATGAAATGTGTCTTACTTAGATAAAACCTGTTGTTCATTTTAGACATCAATTCCAAGATTCTCTGGACCTACTCTCACATGATATACCTCTCTTAGCCTTGGTTTTCTTCATCTGTTAAAGGGGTACAGTTTCTACCTCATGGTATTTGCCTAGTGTGAATAGGAAGTGAGATGACACATGTAAAATACATTTGGCATACAGTAGGGTACACGGTAAGCATTCAGTAGATGGCTCTCCAGACCCCCAGATGTCAGTGTTTGTTTTGTTGCTTAGCTTGTGAGAGAATGTAAAAAATCATTGTGAAATTGTAAAACTGATTCTCAAAAGGAAGTATGGACAAGCTTCTGAAATACTTTGGGAAAAGCATAATCTTTTCTTCATGCTTTTGTTGAAGAGGGCAGGGTGAGGGCAATTGTGTGTGTGCCTAGAAATCCTCACCGCTCCATGTTCAGGACTGGGGTCATTGTTCTCCCCTATTGGGAAAGCCCCACACATGGTGCTGGGTGTTCCCAGTTATCCAGGGCTCAGTTTCTGTGGAATAACCTTGGGGTTTGCGATCAAATGGTCAGACAAAATCACGAGAGAGATCTAGAGATCATCTGGCTGGGCTTTTAATTTCTGCAAGAGTCATGTTGTCCTGGGGGATAAGAATTATAATAAAAGAATCAAGTTCAAAGTGTTTTTGAGTTAGAGGGAAAATGCCCGTATCTTTCTAACAAGCCAAAGAAATGGGAAATTAAATCAAGTGAGGTAATCCTCTTGGTGGGGGTGACAGAGTCTAATCTGGCTTGAAAATATGACTCACAGCAAAAGGATGTTATGTGCCACCCTGTTCGAAAGTTTTGAAGTTGTTGATACAGAGTATAAATAGGGCCCAGTAAGTCCCATCAATGTCATGGTCAAACATGCAGTCATGCTTGGCTACCCCCCAAAATTACATGGGAAGCCAATATCCAAATTATGTGGGATGACGTAAGCTTCTTTAGTGGATTACTAGCATTTAACTCCAGGAAAATTCAGAATTAAGGATAGATGTGTTTCAGACAATCAGAGTAGTAATATTATTATATTTTTGTTTTAAAGCACTGACGTACACATATATATTTTAACTGTTAGCATTCTTGGATTTAATCTTAGTAGTTCAAATATTTAAGAAAAACCTTTAAAGGTTATATATAGTTCAATCCATTTGTCTTTCCTTTATGGCTATATATTTTTTATTGACATATAGTTGGTATACGATATTATACTGGTTTCAAGTATACAACATAGCGATCTGACAGTTATCTATATTATTAAATGCTTACCCCAACTAGTGTAGTTACTATCTAGCACTGACATATATTTAGAATTATATGTATTTGTAATGTTTTAACCTCTTTAGATTGCTGGGTCAGCCCTTTAATTCCAATTTTAAACTATGTAATTGAGTAATTAATTTAGGTTTGTGCTGTTAAGCTGAAATTCTACTAAATTTATAAGCTGACTTAGAACATTTAAAGTACTTAAGTACTGTCCTATTTATAAGTTTAATTAATTACATTTATAAATATTACTTAAGAACTTGAAAGTTTTGTCTGTGAAGTCAGGCAATTGTAGTTTTTGTCTTCCCTTTACAAAGAAAAAAGAATCGAACATATTAAATTCGTAAATTTAGTTAAAAATGCTTAAAGACATTTAATGAATTTTAAATGGGACCAACATCAAAATTGAACATTCATTCATGATAAAAACTCTTAACAAAAGTGAGTATAGAGAGAACATACTGGGTACAGAGGTAACAACACAATAAAGGCCATGGACCACCACCCTCAGCTAACATTATACTCAATGGTAGGAAGCTGAAAGCTTTTCCTCTAAGATTGGGAACAAGACAAAGATGCCCACTCTCCCCACTTTTATTCAACATAGTACTGGAGGTCCTAGCCAAAGCAGTTAGACAAGAAAAAGAACTAAAAGGCAGCCAAATTGGTAAGAAAGAAGTAAAACTGTCACTATTTGTAGATGACATGATACTATATATAGAAAACCCCAAAGACTCCACCAAAAAGCTATTAGATTAATAAATGAATTTAATAAAGTTATAGGATACAAAATCAACACACAGAAATCTGTTGCATTTTTTATATACAAATAACAAATTAGTAAAAGAGAAATTAAGCAAACAGTCTCATTTGCAATTGTATCAAAAAGAATAAAATACCTAGGAATAAATCTAACCAAGGAGGTGAAAGACCTGTACTCTGAAAACTATAAGACACTGATGAAAGAAATTGAAGATGACACAAATAAATGGAAAGCTAGTCCATGCTCACCAACAGAATTAATGTTGTTACAATGGCCATACAAAGCTATCTGTGGAGTCAATTCAATCCCTATCAAAATAGCAATGGCATTTTTCACAGAATGAGAGCAAATAATCCTAAACTAAGTATTGAACCCCAAAAGACCCTGAATAGCCAAAGCAATCTTGAGGAAGAAGAACAAAGCTGGGTGTATCATATGAGTTCCCTGATTTCAAACTATACTACAAAGCTATAGTAATCAATATAGACACATAGATCAATGGAATAGAATAAAGAGCCCAGAAATAAACCCACTCTTATCTGGTCAATTATTATATGACAAAAGAGGCAAGAATATACAGTGGGGAAAATACAGTCTTTTCAGTAAATGCTTTTGGAAAAACTGGACAGCTACATGCCAAAGAATGAAACTGGATCACTGTCTTTCAGCACACACACACACACACACCCACCCCTCAAAACGGATTAAAGATCTAAATATAGGAACTGAAACCATAAAAGTGGAAGAAAATATAGCCTGTAAACTCTTGAACATCAGCATTACTAATTTTTTTTCTGGATATGTCTCTCCAGGCAAGGGAAACAAAGCAAAAATAAGCAAGTGGGACTATGTCAAACTAAAATGTTTCTGCACAGCAAATTGCACCATCAACAAAACAAAAAAGGCAACCTACTGAATTGAAGGACAAATTTGCAAATGATATACCCAATAAGGGGTTAATATCCTAAATATATAAAGAATTCATACAACTCAATACCAAAAATACTCAATAATTTGATTAAAAAATAGGCAGAGGACCTGAATGGACATTTTTTTCAAAGACATACAGATGGCTAACAGACACATGAAAAGATGCTCCATGTAACTAATCATCAGGGAAATGCAAAGTAAAACCACAATGAGATATCACCTCACACCTGTCAGAGTGGCTAATATCAATAAGACAAGAAATGACAAGGGTTGGTGAGGATGTAGAGAAAAGGGAACCCTCCTTCACTATTGGTGGGAATGTCAATGGTGTGGCCACTATGGAAAGCAGTATGGAGTGTTTTTCAAAAAAGTAAAAATAGAAATACCGTACAATCCAGAAATTCCATGTCTGGGAATTTTCCTGAAGAAAACAAAATCACTAATTTGAAAAGACATATGCACTACTATGTTTATCAGAGCATTATTTACAGTAGCCAAACTATGGAAGCACCCAAAGTGTCCATCGATGGATAAAGAAGATATGGCATGTATATGCAGTGGAATATGACTTAGCCATAAATGAGACCAACATTATTCAAGGGCCTTTTAAAGGTTACTCCTAAATTTTGCTAGTTTAAAAACTTAAGGAATTAGATTTTTGAATTCATACTGTTAGTAAATCAAATGCTGATTTTTAAAACACACAGAACCCCAGAATACTCTTTTCTCTGCACAAAAACCACCCTTAAGGATGAATACACACATGCAGTATCCACAAAAACAGGTGACTGGATGAAAACAGAGAGTACTGTTGACAGAAAGAGTGGTTTTTCTTTTCTCCTATGCTGTGTCAGTGGGGAGATGGGAAGAATGTCCTCTCATGCTCTCAACCCTGGATACAGTCAATATGGCTGCATATTCTTTGAAACGCCTTTTAAGAGGTGGGGTTTGTGTCTCTTCCTTTAAATCTAGGCAGCTCTGTGACAGCTTGACCAACATTTAGTAAGGCTGAATACACTGTTACTGAAGTCCCAGGAATGCCACCCTTGGGAGTACAGTCCAGAGAAACTCCCTTATGTGTGGACAAGGAGACATGTTCAAAGGTGTCCACAGTTGCAGAACCAACTGACATTGTTACCCACAGAAGAATGGATAAAGAATTTGTGAGATACTCATGCACTGGAACGCTGTACATTGTGAAAACGGAATAAACTAGAGGCACATATATCCACACAGATGCATCTTACAGACAGGAAAGTAAGGGAAAATAGCAGAATGTAGGTGTCTCGCAACTTTTTTTCATTATTGCCTCCCAAAAGAGCCTTTGAAGACATTTATTCCTAATTCTCTCTGTCAATTGCAATACCTGAAATATACAGGATATCTGTTGATGTACTATTTATACATCTGTGCTTCATACATCAGAAGAGTAAGATATTTTTTTGCCCCTGTAAAAACCAATTATCACTGCAGTTGAGAATGCACTATGTGGAGAACGCATGGAGCATGATGCGATTTATGTAGCATTTAAAAGCACGCAAAGCAGTTTGCTGACGGATACAAATGGAGGTGGTAAAGACATAAAGGAATGCTTGGGGATGGTAAACATGAGTTTCAGGGGAAGGGGAACGGGAACTGCGGGGGCGGGAAGTGAGGAAAGGGCAGTTGCCCAGGGGAGTTTAGCTGGGCACGCAGAGTCCGTGGCGTTATTGATGTTTCCGGTGGAGACGAGGGGCTGATGCTGCAACCCCTATACTTCCTACATCGTGGTTTTCCCCAGCTTTCCTCCACCTGGAAACTTATCTCGAGCTTATGTTAAAAAAACTCACCATGTGATAAATACATTCAAGTCACTAGTGTATTTTTAAAAGTCTGGATATGGCATAATATTAAGTGACATAAAGTTGTGTATCACAAATAGATACCACTCTTCCCCCACCAAAACATCAAAAGGTTTGTGTGAACTGTTGCAATTACAGATGTATCTGGGGAGGGGCAGGAATCAGTTGGCAGGCATCATCTTAATGGAAATTCATAGAAGATAGCAATTTTCTTCCTAATAAAGCAAGCCCCACAGGCTTGGGGCATGTAGCACACCATAGAGCTTGTAATTTCCCAATTAGGCTTGTGAAGTAGCTTTCATGAAATATGCATTGATGTTTTATTTTTCCTTTAAAACATGAGACTGAAAATACATATGCTATGTTACCCTCAAAACGAACACTTTCAAGATCCATAGCTCAGTGTTTTTGCATGTAGCAAGGGTTTAAAACGAACCCACTTGAAATACGGTGGCTATCTCGGTGGCTGCCAGGGCTTAAGCTGCCTTATATATTATGACTTTGTCTGACGGTGACCTCCGTGTAATTCACAAAACCCCCAAGTTTTAGCTAACTTTGTTACATTAGGTATTTTAGGCTTCAGCTCACTAAAATATTTTCTATATATGTGTGTGTACTTACACACCTTTATGGGTATGTAATATAAACAGCAATATATAAACACCCATGTCTACAGCATCTGTCTTCATAATAAGATCCAGCAGGAGGAACGAGTTTCATTCTGGGCACATGGAATACATCAGATTTTACCTCTTTTATTCTACTGTGCAGTGAAGAAATGCATCATAACATAGCAACGTAATTTCTTTCGTAAGTGATGCAGTACTTCAATATGTAACCATATGAGAGGGTCCCTTTCTCCAGAGGCCACTGCAGGGATGGCTGTGGCAGTGGTTATCAAAGAGATTAAGTCAGCTACATAGAGCGATCACAACTTATTTCCAGATGAGTCTTTAGTCAGAGTTCCTCTAATTCTACGAAGGATCAGAAAGGGAGCTAGAGCAGTTCATAACAGAAATGTTTAACGGGTAATGTCCCAAGGAGAGGTTTGCCTTTCTTTGGGGTGAATCTTGTACTTGCTCCTTTCCCTTTCCAAGCTTCTGGGTGATGGAGAACATAAAGTACAAAAAGTCTATAATGTCAGCATTATTAACGGCAGGATGGAAGTCTGTCAAGTCTCAAATATACAGTTCTCTGAAATGAAATACATTTTAGGGCGAAGCATGGTGTGGAGCTTCCTGCTGCCCCCTTGAACCCAGACCCTTGCTGGCAGAGTGAGGTTTATATATGAAAACATCTATCTTGAAAAACTAGAGTTATATTTAGCTACTGAGATGCTTCTACTATATAAGAGGCAGTAACAATGGGGGGTGACTATGTGCCTGGCATGTCCTAACCACTTCATGGTAAGTGGTCTTTATGCCCACTTACCCCCAGGACTTCAGGGGTGCAGGCCTGCCTCACTCAGAGGGGCTGATAGGTCATGCTGACAGAGAAGGAACAGAAGGCTTCCTTTCCTCAGGGAAGCCCTGTCCAGGAGGCCCCATCCCGTGGGTGTGAGACACGTAGAGGAGGGACTCACTCCTAAAATGTCACCTAAGCTTATGAAGGGCACAGAGAAGGTGCTTGACTGGACTGTGACCTTTAAGGCACCATAACCCTATTGATTAAGAAAAATGTCACCCTATGAATACCCGAGCTCTAATCAACTGGATTTTTCCTGCCTTCTGTTGGGGGGAGCCTAAGGGGAGATGGAGACGGCAGGGGTTCTTGCTGTCCTGGGCCGTCAGGCGGAGAGGTATGGAAGTTCCGCCGTATGGAGACACGGGTGAGTGTGCTGATGTGGAGAGGTAGGGAAAACACTCCTCTTCTAACCTAACTTGGATTCAGTAGCCCTGACCAGAAGGTCATCCGTTAGACTGGGGCCTCTGAAGTACGCTATTCAAGTAAATGTGGCAGGAGAGGATAGAAGTTAGCATTTACTGAGTCTACTGTGTTTCAATAATTCTATAAACTTTTCTAAATTCACCATCATACCACTTAATGCTCATGGTAATCAGGTTGAGTCAGATCTCACACTGGGGTTAGGGTCTAAAGTTAGCTAGGAAGGCTCTGTGGTCAATGTGATCCTTGAAAACCCCTTAGGAAAAGTGCCGCACAGGCGAGAGATTCACCTTCTCTTAGTTAAGTGCAGCACAGCCATATTTTTCTCCAGCTTTGGGACAGAATTCTGATTTTTGCTTCAGGTGAATATGAGGTAAAATAGTTGTCTGTTTAGGGAATACATTGTATATAAAAACATGTATCTTTAAAAACTAGAGTCATATTTAGTTACTGAGATGCTTATACTATATAAGAGTCAGTAACAAAGGGGGGTGACTACGTGCCTGGCATTGTCCTAAGCACTTCATGTGCATGATTTAGTTCAACGTAAAAGATAAGTAGTATTTTTATCTCTTTTTGAAGTTGTGAAACTGAGGGTTGGAGACAGAGCAAGCTGTGAACCCACACCGTTATTTACTTCCAAGGCCACCCACATCCAGGCATTTATTCCTGAGTCACACTTTAGCCCTGTCGAAGACATTACAGTTGGTTGGGACTATAATTTAATATTAATTGTGGTTTATCCTAAACCAAAGGGTATGATTTTTGGTATATGATTTAGGCATGCAATCTGGTCCTGAGAGAGTTTTTTCAGGTATCTCTTTGGATGTATATATTTATATAGTCCGTCATCTCTCTCTTAAAAACATTGTGCCCTCTTCGATTATTTCCTCTTTGCCTGAAATATCATCTCTGTTCCTCTCTTGCTTAATTTATGACTTTATACTTATCTAGGCATTAAAAATCTGTCCACATTTACAGGACAGTTAACAAATATCCCTATGGGCGAGGTCCGGAAGTGGTGCATATCACTTCACCCACAATCCATGGACCAGACCTAAAACATTTGGCCACATCTGACTGCAAGAGGAGCTGGGAAATGTAGTCTATCTGTGCGCCCAAGAAAAGGAGGAGATGGGTTCAGTGAACACCTCAACAATCTTTGCCACAACTCATATGAGCCGAAAGCTAGCATCCCCATAGTGGGCTCACTTTATGGCCCTCCTGGCCTTTACGGCAAGGAATCAGGACTACATGCCAGGGACCAGGGGAACCATAATACTGCAGGTCAGCTTCAAGTGGGTGCACAGCCTAAGGCAGAGGACACTAAGCCCTTGATGCACACAAACCATTACTCCCTAGTGTTGAGCCAGAAATCTTCTGGGAAGAGATGGCGAGAGAGGGACTTCTGGAGTATGAGGCAGTGAACAGATGGATTGCTCTGGAACTTTGGGTGACTCTTCGTAGTTTTGAGACCTTATGTAAGACTGAGCTACATTTTCTTGTTCTGTTAGGAGTGTCATCTTGCTTTATTGTTCACAGGTTATGTAATAATAATAATAGGCATTGGGCATGTAATACATTGTAACCACAGCAAGGATGATGGCCTGGAGACTCAGTCATTCACTTCCCCATAAGGCCCAGAGACAAAGCCCAGCAGATGGTACTGAGCTCTCCCATATTTGCTAAGGATGGTGAAGTAGGAGATGAAAGTTCAGATTTCTGATGACTGCAGCGCCACGATACCAGGCCTGGACTGCTCAACTCAGGTTTACTCCATGTGAGTATAGTATTCAAGGTAGGCTAACTGCTGTAACAAATAAGCCCCAAATTTTAGTGACTTAACATAATGAAAGTACATTTTCATTCATGCAAGTGTCCATCTGAGATGTCTGGGTTGAATAACTCTCCTGGCAGATCCTTTCAAAGTGGCACCCAGGGATCTGGCCCTCCATCTTGTGACTCTAGCTACTAGAGTCCACTCCATTCACATGGGGTGTGGAGGGTCACCTGTGGGAGGATTTCATCACCCAGGCCTGGAAGAGACATACACACTGCTGCTCACAGCTCCCCGGTGGGCCTCAGTCACATGCACATGCCCTACTAGGAGGAGGTCCGGGAAGTGCAGGTTAACTGTGTGCCCAGGAAGAAAGGAATATGGTTTGGAGAACAGTCAGCTTCTTTTTGCCATGGTGAGAGAGAAATGATATTCTAATTTGTTTAAGCCATTGTTTTTTCTAGCCTCTCTTCCCAATTGCAGTTACATTAATCTTAGTATTGGACAGGTATGTCTTATATACCAGTATAGCAAAACTGCCAAGAAAGATACAAACAAGAAAAAATTATATAAACAAAGATAAATAATCCATATAAAATTCAACACATTAGGTACATACGTGGATTTGTAAATGCAAAGACAACAGTCTAAGAGGACACATATAAAATTTTAATATGTAGTTACTTTTGGGTAGAATGGCGGTTTGAGGTTGGACTTTTATTTTTTAACCCATATATTTCTATACTGTTTGATTTTTCCACAAAAGGTACGTATTTGTATATATAATAAGTACATTTATAATAAAAAAGAGTTTATATAAAGTCTTGGTTTAGACTTCTTTTAAATAGTGTAATGCAATTCTGAGCTCCAAAACTCATGAAGTTTAATAACCTCAGAGAGCTCACACACAGCCCAGAAAATGCCTAGATTGTAGGAAAATAAGTGAAATTAAGTGACTCAGAAGAGATAAAGCAAGAGAAGAAAATGGCCATTAGGTAAATAAAAGTTTCTCTATATCTCGTGAAGATAATCAAAGGGAAAAGTGGTTAAAGTGCAAGATTAAGAATTTCAGACAGACGTAAGCAAGATGGATCCTGCTTGTTCAGATTGGACTGGGTAATAATGGGAGGGTGTGGGATCTCATTTCCCAAGAGCTGCTGTGAGGAAAGAAGGGCTTATATTGTTCTATTCCCCCAGCGGAATAGAAGGACGTCACCTTTCAGTCTCGTGGGCGTGGTTATTCTAGGTGAAATATGCTTGCAGGCAGCTTATGTTTCCTATTTATCTCGTGGTTTTTGCCTTTGCTTGTGCTGTTGCTGGAGAACCGGATGGTGTGTGTTTAGGGAGAGCGAGGGAGGACAGGGTGGTCGCGTGTTGTGCCCAAGAGGAGAGAGCGTGCTGAGGCAGCACAAAGCTGTCATCCCACTAGGCACGGTTAAGATGCAGATTTTCGCCGTGGATTACACCTTGTTCTGCATTCTTTTATGTTCACATTTTTTTTGCTTCTTTTTTTTCACCTTTCTTAGGAGAAATAGTTTGCTTATTAAGGATGGTATGAATAAATGTTTCATCATCATCCCTATTATACTGCACATAATGCTGGTCTAGCATTTTCTAACTTGATAAATGTGTTAAATTTACTTGTAAATTAAGGATATTCGTATTACAGATGGGTGTGTCACGAAAGGAATAAAAGCTATGCTTAATGCCATGAAGTCTTGCAGGACACTCATGGCGAAATGTCTCTTTTTTAAAGGCTTCTCAATTTCTAGATTTAGTGTTCACGGTTTTATAGCACTGAAGGGCAAAAACAGGCTAGGATAAATGAACAAACTGATGGGAACTCACTTGCTGGGTTCTGCTCAATCTTTTTCCTTCTTTGAACATCTTGAGAGATCCTCCCCTCATTGGAGGGTAAAGTGGGGAAGGGAAATCAGTTGAGGGAGAGATGGCACCAGGAATTTCAGATTCCTTCATAGTCTCCCAGTTCAGGTAGGAAATCTTATATTTTGATAAAATTTAGGAGAAAATTTTGGAATTCAACAATTTTCATTTTATAGGCTATTTTCATTTTTACCTCTGATCTGCTTAAGCAGTATAGTCCTTCAACAATTTATTGCCTTTTAAGGCCATGAATTCAGAGGGCTGACAGTAAATCTGGACAAGCTCTAATATGCCCTGTGCCAACTGTAATTTAGCTGGTCCTTTGAGAGCTCAAGTTTTTATTACCATAAATCTTCTGCTTTCAGACTTCTTTCTACTGACAACCTTGTCCAATTTTGAATCCCGACATCTTCATTTCAAAAGCCTGAAGATGAAACCGCAAAGGTCAAGTTTCATTGTAATTGCAGGCTATGGTGAAAAAAAAGACCACATTCCTTAGGACTGAGATGCCACCCACGGTTCGCTTTGGCGAGTACAGGTCTTGGGCAAAATGTCACCATGCAATTCAGGTGAATGATTGCACCTGGCACTTGGATCATCAGGAAATATTTGGTCATATTTCACAGTGTCTGACGTTGTCACCATACAAGGAGAGAAAGATTTGAAAGAGGACTCTGATTTAGCATACATGAACACCGCATACTTCCTACTTCTGGAATGTCCTTTTCTCCTTTATTTAATGGATGGCTCCCAACCTTCGGATCTATCTCAGGCAACATAACTTTACGTGGCTGACCTCTCAGTTCCTTGTAGTTACCTGCAGAGCATGGATAATGATGGCTTCTACCTCAAAGAGTCATTGGGAAGATTAAATGAGTGCATGCCACATACTTTAAAGGGTACATGGCATGAAGTAAATGCTTAACAATGGTAAGCTCTTATGAGGACCGACCTCTATCACTGTAATAGCCAAAGCTGCCTGAGCAAGACACTGTCTGTGAGTCACTTCTGTTTCCTTGTTTCATTCCTGCAGCAGCCCCATGAGGTTGGCACTGCTGTCATTTCTGTTCTCCAGTGGAGGAAATGGAAGTGAGAAAGGTGACTCCTTCAAAGTCACCGAGCAAGTCAGCAATGCACCCAGAATTTGCATCCACACACTTGGGCTCCAGGGCCCAGGCTCATGAGCAAAGCCACAGAGATAAAGCTACGTCACAGCTGCTGTCACTGTCCTGCCTGTATCCCACCACTCTTCCTACTACTGGGCACGTGGCCCAACTTCCAACTCCCAGCACGTGCACTGTGTTGCCCGAGGGCTCTCTCTGGTCTCCAAATCCTTCTTGGGTGGAAGAAGCCCAAGGTGTCAGGGCATCAACGGCCCTGGAGCAGCGCTCAACTAATTCACGATTGCTGTGGGTTGGTGGGTCGATACGCCCGCTCTCCTGCCCTGGGGTGGGGTAACTCCCACCCGTCCTACTGCGCTGCAGGCTCTGGCTGCCCAGCATGGCAGCTGATTGCATCCTGTCATATCTGCTTTCTGCTTCCTGACTCACTTCTTCACTCTCCTATTGTTTCTTCCACCTCCCAAATATCTTACTCAGAACCTTGCTTCTGGAGGAAACCAAACTTACTAAGGTAGTCTTTCTCAGCTCCGGGATTCCATGATTCTAAGGATGCTGGAAGTGGACAAAAGCAAGGTAGTGGCTGGATTCAGACAGAAGGAAAGGGGTGAACCTGCAAGCGGTGTGTCCTCTGGGTACATAGCAAGGTTCTGTGACCTTGACGCCACTGACATTTGGGGCTGGATGCTTGTTTTGGGGGACTGCCCTGGGCACTGTAAGAAGTTGAGCAGCATCTCTGGCCTCTACCCAGTAGAAGCCAGTAGCAACCCCCCTATCACCAGCTTCAACAACCCCAAATGTCTCCAGATACTGTAAAATGTCCCTGTGGTGAGGGGGTTCAAAGTCACGTCCAGTTGGGAAGTGAGTTAGAGAGACACCAGTATCCTTTTGCTTTTAATTGACATACTGACTCTGCAGGTATTAATTCATTCAAGAGGATTATAATGCTATTAACATGATTGAATGCCCATGTGCAAGTCATTCTACCTGCTGCTCTACATACTGTGTCGCATTTGGGCCTCACGGCATTTTATTACCTCCATATCATGCATAAGGAAAATGAGGCTCACGGAGAGTAAATGACTTTCCTACTGCCATAAAACAAGTAAAAGATGGACCCAGGGTTCAAGACCAGGTCGGTCAGTGTGCAGCTTCATGCTCCCTCAACTAAGAGTCATTTATTTATTCATTAAAGCATCAATGCATGCAATACTTACTAAGCATCTGCTGGGTGTCAGGGATGGGACATGAACCATTACTGCTACAACCCTAATGCTTACCTTGATGCCTCATACAAAGTTGTGGCTCAACATATATTTCTTATACCAAAGTAAACAAAATCGAACTACTAAGTCTTGAGGGTTAATCTGAAAAATCAGTCACTTTTTGGGACACCATTTTGTTAGCACATGTGTTCTCAATGTCCAAAACCTTACAACTAGACTCTTGGCATGACAACCTATCCAGAAGCTGGAAACTACCTGCACGTATTTTGGAAGATTCCTTTTTCCCCTTTATCCCTTGGATAAGTGAAAAATAAGACTTCGCTTTGTAAGCAGTACACAGTTACGATTTCAGGGGAGGTAGTGGTTTTTGTGGGGACTCTTGGGAAGCATGAGTTCTGATGCTTGCAGAACACCATTTCATTTCTGTTTGACTGAGACAATTAGCAAGAGGACCTTAGCTGCTTATCAGATCATAGTTTCACTTAAGTTTCTCATTACAGGAAATGAGAAGCAGTTTCCAAGGCAACGGAAAACCAAGATGTTTTGTCCTCCAGTGTATCAGGAGTTTAAAATGAGATGCTACCAGTCTCGCTTTTGGGTAAGGTCTCAAAGGCTGTTAATAAAAAACGAAACGTGTTAAGTACTCTCACATCCCAACATTCCGACATGAGGCGCTGGACTAACAGAATTTGGGACGCTTTGCTCAACACTGACTCAAGTCTATACAGGATTGACGCTTGAGAGGCCAGGAGAGGCGTGGAGGGGGAGCAGTTCTTTGGACTCTGTGGTTGGGGGACATTTCCTTTCTTCATCCCTTTGTGCAAGGGAAGGTGGCTGCTTCACTCTCTCCCCAAATCAGGGAGGGGGCTTCATGAGCACCTCGGAAGGAGGGCTTGTGCTGGGTGCCCTCCGGAGTCAGCGAGCGTGCACAGACTGGAGCCAGGTCCATAATGAAAGAAGGAATACAGGCAAGCGAATGACTGAAGTAGCCAGTATTTGTTGCCTAGTGCTGCTGCAATCAAGCATCAGAGACTGAGGGGCTGAAAGCAACAGAAATCTATTCTTTCACAGTTCTGGAGGCTAGAAGTCAGAAATCAAGATGTTACCGGAGTCATGCTCCATCTGAAGATTTAGGGAAGATTCCTTCATTGCCTCTTCCAACAGTTAATTATAATCACCATGGATTTGATCCCTAGAGCTTATCCACCTTGTAACTGAAAGTTTCTATTCTTTGACGAGCATGTCCCCATTTCCTGTACCCGCTCAGTCCTTGGGAACCTCCATTCTACTCTGTTTCTGTAAGTTCAGTTTTTCTTAGATGCCACGTGTAAGTGAGAACATACCATATTTGTCTTTCTCTGCCTGATTTATTTCACTTAGCATAATGACCTCAAGGTCTATCCATGTTGCTACAAAAGGCAGAATTTCCTTCCCTTTTTTTATGGATAAATAACATTCCATTGTATATATTTTCTTTCTGCATTCATCTATCAATGACACTTAGGTTGTGTCCATGTCTTGGCTATTGTAGATAATACTGCAGTGAATGTGGGGGTGTAGATACCTTTTGAGACTGTGATTTCATTTCCTTCACATACATACCCAGAAGCTGGATTGCTAGATCATATGGTAGTTGTATTTTTTAATTTTTGAGGATGCTCCATACTGTTTTCTATAGTGGCCACACAAATTTGCATTCCTACCAATAGTGCACAGAGGTTCCCTTTTCTCCACATCCTCACCAACACTTGTTGTCTCTTGTCTTTTTGATAATAGCCATTCAGACAGGTATGAGGTGGTATCTCATTATGGTTTTGATTTGCATTTCCCTGATGATTAGTGACGTTGAGCATCTTTTCATGGACCTGTTGGCCATTTGGATGTCTTCCTTGGAAAAATGCCTATTCAAGTGCTCTGCCCATTTTTTTTTTAGTTGGACTCTTTGTTATTTGCTATTGAGTTGTATGGGCTCCTTATATTTGTTGGATGTTAACCCCTTAAGTGACGATGGCTTGCAAATTTTTCTCCCACTTCATAGCTTGATTTTTCATTTTGTTAATTGTTTCTTTTGCTCTGCAGAAGCTTTTAACTTTGATGTAGTCTCACTTGTTTATCTTCGTTTTTGTTGCCTGTGCTTCTGGTGTCTGGATATCCAAAGTTACCAAGACTAGTGCCAAGGAGATTCTTCCCTCTGTTTGTTTTTTTAGGAGTTTCAGGTCTTACATTTAAGTCTTTAATCCATTTCAAGTTAATATTTTTAAGTGGTGTAAGATAGAGATCCACTTTTGTTCTTTTGTATGCGAGTATCCAATTTTCCCAGGACCATTTATTGAAGAGACTATCCTTTCCATATTGTATATTCTTGACTTCCTTGTCAAATATAACTTTACCATATATGCATGGGTTTATTTCTGGGCTTTCTATTTGTTCCATTGGCCTTATGTGTATATTTTTTATGCCAATGCCATACTGTTTTGCTTGTAATAAAGTTAGAAATCAGGCAGTGTGATGCCCCCAGTTTTGTTCTTTCTCAGGATTGCTTTGGCTACTCAGGGTCTTTTGCAGTTCTATATGAATTTTAGGATTGTTTGTTCTATTCCTCTGAAAAATGCTATTGTGTCTTGTAATTCTTAGTGTTGAGATCTTACATCTTCTTGGTTAAATTTTTCCTAAGTACTTTATTTACTTATTTTTGATGCTATTGTAAATGGGATTGTTATCTTTATCTCTTTTGCAGAAAGTTTGTCATGGGTGTACAGATACACAACTGATTTTTGGATGTTGCTTTTGTATCCTGAATTGGTTTATTAGTTCTAACAGTTTTTTTCCAATGGAATCTTTAGTGTTTTATATATATAAGTTCATATCATCTGCAGAGACAATTTTAGTTCTTCCTTTCTGATTTGGATGCTTTTTCTTTGTCTTGCCTAGCTGCTCTGGCTATGGCTTCCAGCGCCATGGTGAACAGGAGTGGGAAGGGCGGGCACCCTTGTTTAGTTCCCGATCTTAGCAGGAAGGCTTCCAGCCTCTCCCCACTGGGTAGGATGCCAACTGTGGGTTTGTCATATTTGGCCTTTATTATGTTGAGGTATATTCTTGTATTTTCAATTTGTTGAGAGTTTTTTTTCATGAAAGGATGTTGAATTTTCTCAAGTGCTTTTCTGCATCTATTGAGAGCAGCAGTCTACATTTCTTTTCTTCCCAGCTTTGAAATATAATTAACATGGAACATTGTGTATGTTTAAGACATGCAATGTTGTGATCTTATGTATGTATATGCTGCAAGATGATTACCAAAATAAGGTTAGTCCACACATCCATCACCTCACATAGGTAGAAATTTTTCTGTGTGCGGTGAAAACTTTCAAAATCTACTCTCTTAGCAACTTGCAGATATACACTATTGTTAAGTACAGTCACCATGGTTTGCTTATCACAGAACTTATCCATCTTATGACTGAAAGTCTGTACCCTTTGACCAGCTTCACCCATTTCCCCCACCCCCAGCTTCTAGCCCTGGCAAGCACGAATCTGTTCTGTGTTTTTATGAGTTTGGTTTTTTTTAGATTCCACATATGTGATGTCATACAGTATTTGTCTTTCTCTGCCTGACTTATTTCACTTCGCATAATGCCCTCAAGTTTCATCCGTGTCACAAATGGCATCTACGTTTCCAACAAGCTCCCTGGTGTGGCTGATGTTCCTGATGTAGGGACCACACTTTTAGTCATAAGACTTATTGCTGTCTGCTAAATACTGTATATGTGTCCATTTTTTTGAGAGGAGAGGATTCAGTTTTCATTAGTCTGAAGTCTTTCATCAGTGTCTTGAAAAACATCAAGAACCCCTGCCTTAAAGGAAATTCACCAGTGAGTTAAGAAGTCTTTTCAAATTTCAAAATACGAATTTGGAAAGATATCCGTGGTGGGGCCGTCGGGAGTCTCCTGATCTGCGGAGGGAATAAGGCTGTCCTCTTCGCTGTTCTCTGCCTCTTGCAGGTGGGGAGAAGGAAGCGGGGAGGGGTTTTCCTTTTTCCCATGGCCAGTAGGAAGCTCAGCACCTCAGCGTTGCTTCTTGGGCCCTCGGGGATTATCTCGTTTGGCTGCTGCTTCCCCATCATTTTCCAGAGAGCAGCGTAAGGAGATGGAAATACACAAATGACTAAACCTTTTGGGACATACTGACCAGGGGAAGCTGCCTAAAAATGCAGATTCCCAGGCCTCAATCCTGATTCTCCTGAATCAGCCAGAGAAGTGGGGTGAGCCTAGGAATCTGCATATTTAAAAAATACCTCAATTGATGTGACCCTCCCCAACCATGCTCTGAGAAACCCTGATCTAGTATTTTCCAAGCTTTATGCTGGCTTGAAGAAAACAAATTATATCTCTAGGTGCATCACGAATCTGATTTCTTGACTACCAGTGGTTATGAAAGCCAGGCATTTCTCTTTTCTTCTTCTTCCAGCTAAGGTCATTTCCTCCTAAGATTCCAGCTTTCCCCATGCCCTAAGGTTAAGTCAGAGCCTGTGTCCGTACTTGCCTTCCTACTTGCTGGGAAGAGCCACTGTGCCAGGTTTTGCAACCTCCTCACTGTCCCCTGGAGGGGTGCCATCTCAGTGGTGGGCCTAGCACTTTCTCTCTGCAACATGCTTTGTAGAGTCAGTAAAGTTTACAAAGTGCTTCATGAGCTATTTGGATCTGAGGCCTTGCATAACAGATTATGCAAACAGAACCGCATCCACATAACAGGCGGGTGGTGAGAAATTTCCTCTCCCCTTCTCCCACCTGCCCCAGCCCTGGGAAGAATTTGAGTGCAGATCTCCTGGGAAGCCTTTGTAAAGAAAGGCTGAGCTGTTGAAAGAATAAAGTTGATAACATAAGGTGGTTACACCCGCAGGCTGGAGGGACAGTCATGGGATGAGATGAATTGAGATATGGGGCATTATGCTTCGCATAGAAAAATCTATCAGCTGAGGGTGTAATAACATTATCATTTACTAAGCATCTCCTATAGGTCAGATACTGAACTAGGCATCTGCTTATATACTGTTTCTTATTCTATTTTCATCACAGTGCTGCAAGGGAAGGTGTTTTTACCTCTGTACCACAAAAAGGGAAACTGAGGTTCAGGGAAATGTGGTGGATCTGCTCCCTATAATACAATTACCAAGTAGAAAATTCAGGATTCAAAACCATGTTAACCACAACCATCTTCTTGCCACTATGCAGCTCTGTATCCATTAATATCTGGGTGGCGGATGGAAAGGCGGGAGTGCGATGGCCACCGAGAAGGTGCTGTGGCCGGCGCCAACCCTGCTCTGGCCTGTCTTTATGCCAAGTTTGGTGGTTCGTGCTATCACATGGGCATCACTTCTTTTGTGTTGTACTTAGAAAATATTTCCATTTCTGCTGAAGCAAAAATATAATTTTGAGAACAAGTAGATGGGGATATTTTGAAAATGAGAACTCAATGTATTTTTTCTTTCTTTCTAGGTGTTCCTCTCCTTCCTCTGCCTTGTGAGTCCTAAGGTTTATAGCCAAGGACAGAATGAGAGGAATCAAAGATCACACATGAGGAAGGAAGAACTGGGGGAGAGATGCTTCTATTCCACTGGGATAGGAAGTTCTTGTGCTTCTGCTAGAAAGACCCAAGGAAAGAGGAAGAGGCTTAAGAGATTAGACACTAGTGTCCTTACTTCTTCCCATGCTAATGGTTGAATCTCAAGAGGTTAAGATGTATCAGTAAAAAAAACCTCACATAGTTTGATGGATGACAGCAAAAAGAAGGGGGTTCATGTCCTGCCTCTTGTTTAGGACTCTGGAAAGAAAGCTTATGAGGTGTCCCCACAGGCACATAATACTCAGAATGTTGCAGAAGATAGCCTAGGTTTTATTGAATTCATCTTTTTGAAATCTGTCATAGAGCTCTGACCTAACTGGTTTAGACAGCTTTTAATTTAGTTTTGATAGCACAAAGAGCTGTCTTGGCCAATTGTATTTTGGAAACACAGTCATGCTTTCTCGTTTTACTCTTTTTACTCTCATAGCATGACACAATGAGTCAAGGCCTCATGAAAGGCCTGAAAAATCTGACATCTCCTATGGATGCTGAAACTTGTGATTCCTTACATGCCAAGGGGAAGAACTGGCTCCTCACTGCCTGCTCCCATTCCCGACAAGACAGCAATGGATATGAGCCATGCCATTAATGCTTTGTGTTCACAGTAACGACACCCAAATATAGGGCAGAGGGAGATGGCAGTGCCTCCTATGGATTAAGGGCTTTTTAAACTTGAATTTGTGTTGTGCATATAGGTTGAGCTTACTTAAGTAATCGGTGTAGAATATTCCAATTGGTGGATGTACTGAAAACAGACACTGACTCAAGACTGTCTGAAGCTGTCTTGTTTTCATGATGGTGGTTCCTCAACATCATCACTATGTCCTGGTTATCAGTTTCAGTTGGCTGTTGAACTGATGGCAAGGATGGTTCAATTTGTTCATTGAAAGGCTTCCAGTATCCCCGTCCTTTAGTAGTGCCTTTCCACATTTATTCCAGGCTTAGCCTTGTCGCTTGCTTTGACCAAGGGGACAATAGAATATGTGACATGAGCAGAGACTTGAAAAATGCCTGCGCATTGGGGCTCGTCCTGTTGGCGCTCTTGGCATCTGGCCACCAAGCCCAGGCTAGCCTACCAGAGGAAGACACACCATGTAGGGGAGAACTGTTAACCAGCCCCAGACAGCCTGGTAGCTGATTACAGCTACATGTGTGAGTCCCAACCAAGGTTGACCAGGGTAGCTCAAATCACCCGAACCAACCAGTTTAGCCCAATCTGAATTGGTGACTTTCAGAATCAGGAGCTCAATGAATAGCTGTGCCTCTAAGCCACTATGTATTGGTGGTTTGTTATGCAACCAAATCAATACAGATATGATGACTACGGTTCAGTCGGTCTACTCAGAATTGTTTAGTGCTGGGGGGATGACCTCATGAAGGATAGATGAATAAAATCATGCAAATTTATTATAATTTGAGGAGCAAGACTGATAGGTAGGCAGGATGATTATCAGTATATTTTTTTCTTCAGGAGAGTTTTCATGGAAATCCAAATTATACTCAAAAAGCAGCCTTAATAGCCAAAAATTAGCCTGAGGGAGGCAACTGGTTCATCTCAGAGCTAGCCTGCTGCATTCATGTCCACACTCATAGGTTTATAAAGAAGACAGAGAGAGAGGTGGGGTGGGGGAGAGGGAAAGGAGAGAGAGAGAGAGAGAGAGGTGGTGGAGGGCAGGGAGAAGATCCATCAATTGATCTACCATGTCCGGGTGTGGTCAGTCTCCTCTTCTCTGGATACAAGCAGAGATTCTTCCTCTGTGGGCTCCCCTTTCCTAGAATCCCTGAGAACCACATCAAATATGCCTCTCTGAAGTCACACCCAGGTTAATTTGCTTACTTGGAAGTTATCACGTCTTATAAATCAGCATTTATTATAGGTTGTTTGTATAGCATGTTATGTTTAAAGTTTTTAATCATATATATTTTAATGTTATGGGGGTAATGGATTGGGTTGAGATGAACAGTTGAGGGAGACCAGTCAAAAGGCTATTGCGGTAGGCCAGGCAAGGGAAATGATGATTAAGCTGTTGGTGAAGGAACAAAACAGCAGTAGACTCACAGACACAAGAAGGGACTAGTGGTTACCAAGGGGGAGGAGCTGGGGAGGGTGGGGGCGGGGAGGCGAATAAAGGGGCACAATAATTCATAATCACAATATAGGTTGGTCATGGGAATGGTAGTACAGCACAGAGAACACAGTTAATGATTCTGTAATATCTTACTACACTGATAGTGACCTCACTAGAGGGGGTGAGGATTATGGGTAACTGTTGAAGCACTGTGCTATATATTTGAAACCAACATAAGATTCTATGTCAATGATACTTAAAAAAAAAAAGGTTTAGCAGTTGGTGTGCAGGTGGAGAGATGTAGATGGACTCGAGAGAGTTTGGAGGTAGGGCAGTCAGGACTGGATGAAGGCGGGGGAAAGGGAAGAACCAAGGGCGATGCCTGGTTTTACGATGGAGCACTTGGGAGGTGCCATTTGCTATAAATATCTTTGTTTTTTGTCCTTACTAAATGTCAGGTCTTACTTTCATTGCCTAGTCATGCAGCTAGTCTGACCCCAAAGTCTATACTCAAAGCTAGTGCTTCTCAAACTTTCATGTGCTTACAAATCACCTGTATATCTTGTTAAAATGCAGATTCTGATCAGCAGGTCTAGAGGGGGCCTTTAGATTCCTTCTCATGAGGTTCCGCCCTTGTTGCTCATCCACAAACCATTTTTGAGTAACAGGGAACCGGAACACTTACATAAACATGGGATTGGCATCAACACTTTCACAGGTGAATGAGTGGTGGTGATGTCACTGTGGCAGCACTAAGAGCTGAACACTACGTTTTACACTTGCAGAGCGTGGGCAAGTATGACCGGCAGCTATCTGACTTGGCCTTTGGGGCTTAAGTTCTAAACTGTTAATGTAAACAATTGGGATGGTTCTTGGAATGGAAGGGGTAGAGTATGAGGCTCTGACATGGTAGGAGACTGGCACCCAAAATGGGTCCTGGGTAGTTTTCAGTTTGGGTGCCCAAAGCCATGGCTTTTAATCTTTTTGGTGACATGCAAATATTCAGACAAGAATTAACTTTAATCCTCTAAGAAGAATCAGGTTTTCCTTGGAGCAAGGTGGAGCACAACTTTTCTGAGCATTCCAAGAGACCCAGGGCAGCCTTGCATTATAGAATGTCCTTGAAATGTAAGTGACTGAACCACATTTGACATTCTTTAATGCATAATGACTCACCCTGCTTTAAGAAGCTATCTCCAGTAGTTGACAGAACATAAAGAGCTAAAGAAGCTATCGCAGGCTGTCAGAAAATATTCAACTACATTAGTACAGGATCGGTTCGCTTGCTCAACAATTTAACCCAGGATGCTGTTGACAGATTTCTTAAGCAGCTCCATCAAACTGCATGCAACCTGACAGCATTTTTAAGCACTAAGCCCACATTTTTGTCAAAGAAAAACATTTTAAGCTGATTTCTTGGGGGGATTGGGTGGGGGGAGGTGTCAAGGTGTAAAATAGCTTTCATGGGCTGTCAGAGGGATCACAGTAAGTTAGCATCAGAAATGATTTTGATCGCCAAACTTTGGGGCTGGGAAAAATTTAGAATCTACCGAAGTCACAGTACTATTAAGGGCACTTGGGGAACAGGGTAAAAAATGGGACCCCCACATCTGGGTGGAAGGCTTTGGCTGTCTTCTGGCCTTGATAAAATACAATAAGATTTAGGAGCATTCCATGTTTCATAGATAGGAGACTCCCAGCATTATCTCCCCCTTTGCAGGAGAACTGAAATCAGATGAAGAAATTTCTTCTGGAGGTTAACATGAGCTAAAAGATGCACATGGGGAAGAAGGGAGGAGGGTCCTTGCTTGATAAGGGCTCCTACCTGAGAGTTCTTCAAGGGTGACAAAGACATATTCCATACATTAATTATATAGCAAAAATTATTTAGTTTCTATGCCTTTGATTTTCTCTGGTTTTAGTTCTATTTTTCCTCCCTACATTCTACAGTAAAATTTCTATAGAAAAATATCGAGTCCTCTTTTAATGAGTTTAGGGAAAAAAGATATTGGTTCACACCCAGGCTACAGCAGCAGGGCCCTCCCTGCAGAATACACTGCAGCACCGGGCATGGCACCCAGGGCCATTAATGATCTGGCTCCTGCCCTGCTGATATCCGCCTACTGCTTAGCCATGGGGGAACCACATCTCTTTCCAAATGCACCTTCCTTTTCCCTAACTGTATCTTTGCACCTGCTCTTCAATCTGCCTGGAATATCCAAGACCCACTGCCCTCTGCCCTGTGAACATTTGCCCATCCAATTAGACCAAATCAGTGTCCCCTCCTCTGTGAAGGCTTCTGTAGGGTCCCTGGTCAGAGTGGCTCTGTCTTCATGCTATTTATAGCACGTGCTCTTACCTGCCCACAGGATCTTATCCATACTCATTTACATGTGTGTCCCTGCAGGGCTAGGCAAGCCTGGCCTGCTTATGTGAGTCGCCTGAGGAGTCCCGGAGAAACCACCTGTCCTGGCCTCACTCCCCGAGACTCTGATTGGGAAGGGCTAGCAGGGGGATAAGGGCACTGGTATTTACTCTGACGCTCCCCCAGGTGATTCAAATGTGCAGCCAGCCTGGGGAATACTGCAATTAGAAGGCCGGCTCTTTGCAAAGACTGTGCTTATTTGTGTTTTTCATCATCCCTCTTGACTAAGTGCCCAGCACAGTGCCTGACAACAGGCCTTGCGTGAGCCCAGAAAGTGAAGCCAGTTAACGTAGGCTTCTCTCAATACGTGATGGCTACCTCTGTTGAATGGTCCACCTTCTCAAAAGGGATTTAAGTCCAGTGACACAAGCATTACTAAGAGGAAAATGTGGCCAACGTCATGTTGTTAATTGATATGACTGACCCCCCCAAACATACTGTTTTAAAAATAAGCCTACAAGGAGGCTGCCTAGTGAATCATTTGTTTGCCTCTAAGGAGGGCTGACATGGGAGGGTGTGGTGTTGAGGTTTGTAGTCGGGGGTGATGTTTTGGTAGCTACAAAGTGCTTTGGCAAGCAGGATGGAGCAGCGTATACAAGAATGCATGCCGGAGCCACACTGGCTGGGTGTAGCACCCAGCTCTGTCACTTACTAGTTCTCTGATCTCGTTCAAAGCACTTCACCTGTCTGCCCTCATTTTTCCCACCTGCAAAGTGAGATGCTGATATTGTTACAGGTAACTGGCTCCCTAGGATTATCATGATGATTCAATGAGTTGCTCAAACAATATCCAGTGCATAGTAAGCTCCCAATGGATATCAGCTCTTTTCATTATTGTTATTGTTATTATTCACATTAGGAGAGGGGGAGGCTCTGCTGGAGCAGGGAGCTGATGGAGTGAAGCCAGTCACCTAGCACAGAAGTAGATAAATGTAGCCTTAGTGCTGTCCTCTGTTGCCTGGTTGGCCAGCATCCCTGATCTAACATGTTAGAGAGCTGCTGCCTTTCATCTTTAAAGTACAAATGATGAAGTGCTTGGGAGATGCCTTGGGGCACCCTATCCATTCAACTAGAGGGTGACCAGTGATGGCACTCAGCCTTGCAGAGGGAAGCGTCAAGGGCATCGCTTAAATACAATCAGCTTGGGGCTTCCGGCCCACAGTATCATTGCTTCCCTACAGTCCTGCTGGGGGCAATTTCAGGCTCAAAGATAACATTTTTTCCTCTATCAGTTATTCTTCTTAGGCAACACTGATAACATAGCATATATTTATGTTAAAGTCATTTCTTTCAGAAATGATCTTAATTCACAGAAAATATATATTTTATGCCATCTTTCCTGGACTGCTTACATGACTTCAGCAAATTATCCCCTTGGCCACCACCTGTTCTAGCTAATGGAGAATATAGCCATCAACTACATGCCAGGCAGAAATCACAATTCACTGGGATCAATCTCAATGTACAAACCAAACTTCCCATTGACATGTCTGATTTAACTCATTAGGAAAACAAAAATAGTTTATACCTGTAATATTTTGGCCCAGGACTACCAAATCTGGCTTTGGAGCTGGGGCCTTTAAAGAGGTGATTAAGTTAAAATGAGGCTGGTAGGGTGGGTCCTAATCCAAAGTGACCGGTGTCCTCAGCAGAAGAGATCAGGACACACAGGGAGACAGCAGGGGTGCACACACACCCAGGTCGGCCACGTGCAAGGCAAGAAGGGAGGTCTCAGAGGAAACCAAGCCTGCCAGCACCTTGACCTGGGGGTTCCAGTCTCCATAATTGAGAGGATAATACATTTCTGTTGTTTAAGGCACTCAGGCTGTGGGATTTTGTTACAGCAGCCCTAGCGAACTAAAATCCTCCCCTTCTCCCAGTTCTGATCCCAAAGTATAGCTCTCTTCTGGGTCATTCTTTCTCTTTCTGGATGGATGTGGCTGGCAAAGGGCATGATGTTGGCATCTGGGTGACCCAGCCTCAGGTGTGCAAAACATCATGTACACAAAGAGGTCACATCCTACACGCCACATCCAGAGCAGTTTCAGCCTCCGACAGGGGCTGAGCTCTCACACAATGTTGGTTCATTTTCTGTAAAATCCACTTGAGAGACCTCAGGCTATAATTACTATTGCTTAACCGCTTTATCTTGCTTAAGAAGACAAATTTTAGCAATGCTGGGAAGTAAATCATTTTTGTGGCCACATTATGCTGACTAACACGGCATAATCTCAAATTAATTTATTCAAAAGAGCACATTCTCAGCCCAAACTATTCAGCATGTTTACAGTTTTCTTGTATTCAATGTGAGATAAAACATCCATTATGACTTTTCCATAATTCCTAAAGCTAAATATGCAGCATATGCTTGAGAAGATTTCCCATAGATTGGCTATGCCTGTTTTCCTTTCTTCAACTTCCATGGAGAAATAATTCAAAATTATAATGAGTATAACACCACTGAGAATGATAGATACCAAACAGTGAGCATTGTGCATGCGCTCAATCTTGTATTACCTCATTAATTTAAAAAATAATGTTCTGAAATAGTTGCTATTAATATCCCCATTTTGCAGATGAGAAAATGGGAATACAGAGAGGTTAGCAAAACTGTCTCAGTTACACAAATTAATGGAATAAAAGACCAAGCTTGTGCAGCATTTTATCTCTTGTTCATGTCACCATTACTTTTGAATAGATTTTATTTTTGATAACAAAAAATCTTCACATATGTGGGCCACAATGTGATGCAATGAGGGAAACAACACAGTCTGAAACCAGATAAGGCTGGCTTAAAACAGTAGCTCTGCTCTTGCCTAACACTATGACCTTGGAAAAATTACTGAGCTTAGCCAAGCGCTGGTTGATTCAACTGTTGATCGAGTTCACATTACGCCCCTGACAGTATGCAAGCCTTTGTGCGGATATTTCATTCACTACTCCTGGGTAGCTTCTTTGGAGTGGAATTGCTGGGGATGAGGTGAATTCATATTGAACTTTTAAAGATATTATCAAACTATTTTTCCAAATGCCAGTAGTATTTTACATTCCTATCAGCAATGTATGAGAGTGCCTGTTTCTTCACACTGGTTATTGTCTGTTCTACTGATTACAACCATTCTAACGACTGTAGCGGGCGTGAAGCGGTCTGTCACTGCGGTTTGAACTTTCATTTCCCTCATGACTAATCATGTTGAGCATCTTTCCACGTGTTTAGTATCCATTTGTGTATCTTTGGTAAAATGTCTGTTCAAGCCTTTTTGCCCATGTTTTAGGTGGGTTGTTAGTCTTACTAAGTTGTAAGAATTCTTTGTAGATCCTGGCTAAGAGTCTGCTGGGATTCTTCTACATTAATTTGGAGTTTTCTGACATCAAGTATATCACACTATAGAGGATACCTAATAAATGTTTGACAAGAATGATTCTGATGATTCTATTCAATTTACTTCAACAGATTTTTATTGAGTAATGACTATATACTAAGCATATTCTGGGCATTGGAGGGTCCACAGAGAACATAACAGACAAAATCTCTGTTCTCAGAGAATTGAGGAGTAATCATTCATGGTTGTCTTGCTATCTTGTGGAAAAGGCTGGAATGTGGGTCAGGCAGTGTCCTTTGACACTCGGCTCTCAGCCCCTGTTGTATACAGCCCAGGCACAGGGTAGTCAAATGTGTTGAACTTCTGTTCAAGAATCTGATTCCCAACATGACTCCAACCTTTTTGATCACCACTTGGTACCAAGGAAATCCCAAATTCCAGGAGTTACTGATGTTTAAAAGTGAAAACTGGCCTGGACCAAAACTTTTATTTATTTGGGTTAATCCCATAGATGTAACCCTGTATTTTCCTCAAAGGCTTAAGTCCCACCAGAAACTTACTGGCTGGGTTATAATTCGGCGACACTCTTCTTTTCTCTTTCTCCACATTGTTGGCCTGAGAAACCCCTACTCAGAGAGGTTCTGGGGACCAATTTTACCAGCTTTATAGACAGCAATTTGATTCCGTACCTTCAGGAAGCAGACTACTGAAAGGTCAGTGAAGTCCGTTTTTTGCCATGATGTCAAGAGTTTTCTCTCGAGGTGGCAGAGCAGCAGGAAACCTTTGATGACAGTGGCCCTCCAGCTAGCCCTTCTATTAACAGCCGCCTCGGCAGCCATCTCCAGCCACAGTGATCCTCTGCATCTCTGCTCACAGCGGCTTCTGGGAACGCCTTCTAGTGGGGGCAGCTTTCCCAGCCTCGGCTCCAACTGCTTCTGCTGGCCGTTCTGTGGAATTCTACCCTTCAGGACCATTTCCAGCAACTCTAAGCGTCTCCACACAAAGTTCTCTGCGGAGCTGTCTGCTCTTTCAAAACGGTTTTACGGAGAGCTGTTTATAGAATGAGAACTGGCTGTTGCATCTCATGTGGTTACAACTGGAGCTGTTTCCTCTGGCTGTATTGTGACCTTTCTGCTTCTTTCCTGCTCAAGGCCTCCTGGGAGGGTACAGACTAGGCAGGGAGGCAGCACCCTCACGGAGCTGAGGGCACCCACTTTGGTAGCAGGCAGCCCTGTAATCCAAGGCTGGCGCTACCTTTTTCTAACTGCGTGGTCACAACAAGTGGCTTAATCTTTGGAGTCCTCAGTTTCTTCACCTATAAAATGGGGGGATAAGTTTTCCTATCTCATTGGGTGCTTTGAGAATTAAATGAAAAGCACTTTGTGTCTGGCACATTATAAGAACTCAGTAAATGCCAGCTACTATGATATTATTCGATGGTCAATAAATATTGCTTGAATAACTAAACCATGGAAGGAACTTGCCAACAGCACTAAATCCTTCACACTGGCTTCAAGGACACCCTACAAAATTGGCAAAAGAAATGACTGTTTGTTCTTTCCAGAACATTGCCAAGTCTTTATTCCTACCTTTCCCGTTTGGATAGCTGGAATGTTTTCCCTCTCTCCTGCACCAGGGCAAACACTCAGCCTTCAGATCTAGCTCAAATGTCCTATACTGAGTGACACATGCCCACAGTTTTCACCCATGCATATACACCTAATATTTTTCTTCCTGTATTGCATTTTAGCAATTGCTTGTCTTCTTTACCAGACTTAGAATGCTTGAGACCAGATTCCACCTGTGTTTATCTAAACATTATGAGTTATTTTATATTCTTTTTTTGGTGTGTATTATGTCTTCAAAATCCTGTATTTTAGATTTACAGCACATCTCAATTTGGATTAGCCACACTTCAAGGGCTTCATGGATACATAAAGCGAATAGATACTAGATTGGACCACACACTCCCAAATGCTCCATCTTCTATATTCTTAGAGCCCTTTGTGCCTATCTCAGTTATAGCACTTCAACCCGGTTATATTACACATTATCTGTTCCTGCGCCTGTTTCCTATGAGCATTTCCAGGGTGAGGAGTTTGTCTTATTTGTCTTTGCATCTTCATTCCCTGTTGCAGTGCTCCCTCTGTAGTAAGTTCTCAATAAATAATGACCAAATGGAATATTATAGTTATAATGTATTGAGCAACTACTAAGTGCTTGGGGCTCTATACCTGATATTTCATTTAATCACTTGATTGGCCAGTAGTCACCCCCAGTTTGCAGATAATACAACAGAGACTCAGAAAGCTTAAGTGACTTCTTGGAAGTTATAAAATTCTAAGTAGCAGAGCTGGGATGGAGCCCTTCTGGCTCTAAAATCGGAACATGACTCTCATCAATGCACGTGGGCCCCACCCCAGCTTCATTTCTAATTGGATGACCTTTGGAATAACATCGGATCCCTGGAGCCTTAGGCTCCTTTCTGTAAAAGGAAGGAACTGCGGTAACTGGTCTCGGGTCTCTTCGAGCTTAGGAGGCTGCAATGATAACTTTGCACATATAACTGAGTCAGTTTTTTCTTCACATCTAAGTTCTTTTCCAGAGAATAAAATATCTCCTAAATTAGGCAAACTTACGTCACTTGGTTACCTGCAAAGAGTGACTATATATTCACCTGACGGTATTATAAGAAATATGAATAAAGTTACATTTTATAAATTACATAAATTTTATTTTCTATCCTACATGAAAAAGTAAAGGTTATTTTATTGGCATTATTACTTGATCCTAATGCTTTAACACTGGTTTCCTCATTTAACTAATTTGAAGAACTTTAGTGAACTTTGTGAGGCTATGCCTACTTTTAACAAGAAAAGCATCCATTTTTCTGAATATTCTCTTCCTACTTCTCACAGTCTTCCCTTCACTAGCTAACATTTATAAACAAAACTCATGGGCACCCAAAGAAGCCTTTACACTGTGATAAAATCGGTGGGAATATCTTCCATATTAATTTCCCCACTGGATTAGGACACTTCAAAATCCCTTCCAGCTTTAACTTCATATGAGTTTTTCCTACAAACTGTGTAACAATAGCTTTACATATTCTAGGTTTCCTGAAAGAGGAACTCATGGGCAGTTAGTGATGGGGAATGTAACTGCACTCTATTATAGTCCTAGAGTAGGGGGCAAACTTAGCCTGCGGGCAAAATCCAACTTTGTAAACAAAGTTTTACTGGCATACAGCCATGCCCAGTTATATATTGTCTACAGATATTTTGGGGGCTATATATGGCAGGTAAAGCTGAAAATATTATCTAGTCCTTTATAGAAAAAGCCTGTAAACCTCTGAGTAGAGCATATTGCTTTGGTCTGCTAAAATCTGGGGGTAAAGCCTCCACCAGGGGGTACATCAAGATTCTGATGTGACCTATTTTTGGGGAATTCACAAAAAACCCAGCTGGAATCCAAGTCTGGCCTTTTAAGAAGGAAGAGAAAGTCATCTATGGACTTAACATTGCTGGGCGATAAAGTTATTTTATGCTAGTTGAGATGCAGATGGGTAACAATGTGCTGCAGCTGTTAGGAGGGGTTTGATTCTAGAATTTTCTACACATCATTTCTGTAGCCTTATTAGGCAAGGAAAATAATTTTTATCTGCCTGCTTGTCTTTAATTATAACATATGATTGATGAGATAGCACATACCTCTTAGGGCTGTATGACTCTTACATGAATTAATATATGTAAGGACTTAGAACAGAGCTGGGCACTCAAAGAATATCAGCCATCATCAGTTAGCTATTTCAAAGGGAAAAAAGCATACCAGGAAGATATTTTCCTTCTGAAGTTACTCTAGATTTCAATTTAGAGGATGTACCAAGCCAGTCTTTAAGACTACGTTTATTTTTGTTGTCACATAGAATCCTGTGATGACATCACACAAGAAAAAAGTTTATAGGAGAGAAAATTAATTAGGTTTGGCAGGGACTCTATTTGTTTATGATTAAAATATGTTCTGATGATGCTGTAGCTGCCATAGCCAGAGGAGAGTGATGTACAAACCAATGCAAATCAACAAATTCGGGCATTATTCTCTGAACACGATGTAGTAGGAAACGTATGTTGTTTGACAGATACCAGATCTTTAACCCTTCAGAAGAGGCACCCACCGTCTTGCAGAACCAAATCAAACTATGAAATGGGGGAAAGCACTGCTAGTTACTCTAAGTGGCACCACTGCTCGTTACCGTTCTGGTTGCAGGGAAGAGAAGCTGCTGTTAGCACCGCACCCGCGTCCCCTCAGCACTCGTGTGTGGGTATCGCAGCTTGACCTGCAACTGCCAGCACCTGTGACCTTTCAAGGACCTCTCTGGCCACCTATCCCTTCTGTCTATGCTCATACAGGTCAGACATCAAGACCCTCAGAGAATTAGCACCCTCTGGGCGCAGCCCTCAACCAACACCTAGCGGGGATTGGTGGACAGACAACCTAAATCCTTCAGATGTGGTATTTCTGAGGTGTGTGTTTTACACTGGCTCCCAGAGCTCCTCAGTGGGATTAAGCCCCTGTTTTCCAAAGTAGTAACCTGCTTCACCTTCACCATAATCTTTTTTTTTTTGTCTTTCTTCCCTGTCCCACCTCATTTCTCTCTCATCTTCAAAGGTTCCCTGAGACTATCTCCAAAATATGCTTCTTTTATTTGAATCCTTCCCTCAGACTCAGCTTCTGGAGAGACTGATGTGAAGACAAGGTGAGAGCCTCTTGTACAGTTTTAACTGTCCATTATTGGTGTATTTCTCTTTATTATTCATAGGAGAACTCATAAGTACATAATTGAATAGGTTAACTATATGAACACCAACCATTTTTTACCATAAAAACAATTGATTTCCATACAACAATCAATTGGCTCAATGTTCACACACAAGGTAAGTGTTAGTGAAGGCACAGTAAGGTGGACATAAAGTTCAAGTTCACTTAGGAAAAGGCTTTGAAAGGTCACAGAGCTTTTCTTAAGTTCAGAAAGCGAATCATAAACCCATTGAGGTGTACATGGAAATATATTTACTGTGGTATCCAAACCTTTTACTTTCTATAAAATTTATCCAAACTTTCTGTGTTGGCTATTATCAGCTTGCTTTCATTTTGGAAACAAAACAAAAACAACCACATATTTATGGCTGTAGAAAGGATATTGAACAAGGATTCTTAATTCTCAGGCTGTTGGTAGCAATGGTTCACAGCTGGGCTTCAGGAGGTCAATGAAACCTCTGGAATTGCCTGCAAATGGGACCACGCACAGTTTTTCTGAAGTTTCCTGAGCTTGCATTGGATTCTCAGAAATGTCTATGACCCAAAATACATGGGAGAGGGCAGCCACATTAAAGAGACCAGAATTGATGGGCAAAGGCCTTTTGATGCATCCTTAAGGATCTCTTTGACAATATTAAAGCATAAAAAATTAAAGACTCTGGTTCCAATTGTGGCAGATTTACAACTATCAGACTTACCTTTCTGTCATGAACAACTGGACAAACTATATAAAGCAACTAGTTTAAGGCAGTAGACAAAAGAGGCTTTTGATCTTTGAGAGAAGGAGATATATGAGGTTAGCTCCATATTTGCTCTGCTTTTGCTTGAGTGAACTTTGCAAACCATAGTACAGGGAAGTAACCCAGAGAATAGCAGTCCTGCTGGGCTCAGGAAACAGACCAGATTTCTGGATTGCTAAATTGGCTGGAATTTACAGGACAGAGGGACCTGGGCAGAACAGGAGTTTCAGAAATCTGCATAGGTGATCCCTTAAGTCTTTGGTCAAATATAAGCTGTACAGGCATACGGCAAGCCTCTGAGAGGTCTAGCAGAAAATGGCTGTGGAGAACACGCAAGATGGACGAGACCAAGAGATCCAATTGGCCAAGATGAAAAGATGTTGCTGAATACCTTGGTCATTCAGTTGAGACCCTAGAAAGAGCATGTCTGGGGGTTGAGTACTCTAGTCTTAGAGGAAGGGGTCCTATACACCCACCCTAAGCAAGTGTAAAACCAAGTTTCAACAGATTCAAGCTGATCCACTAGAAATGATCTGCCATCCAAAATGAAATCCAACACTCTTTATAGGAAGACAACCCAATCCAGACCTTAGAACACACAGCATTCATTATGCCAAGTATCCATTAAAAAAAAATTCACCATATGTGTGAATAAACAGAGAAATGAGAAACATGACCAGGAGAAAATTCACACATCACACAGATATTGGAATGAGTGGGCAAGGGTTATGAAATAACTATTACACATATAAATATTATAGGGAAAATGGTCACAGTGAGAGAGTATGTGGGAAATCTCAGCAGAAAAAGAGAAAATTATAAGAAAGAACTAAAGAACTAAGTAGCAACTGTAGAATTAAAATGTACAACATCTGGAATGAAAAATTTACTGTATGGATTTAACAGCAGATTGGACACTGCAGAAGAAAAAAACCAGTGATCTCAGAAACACGTCAGTAGGAACTACCCAAACTGAAGCACCCAGAGAAAGAAAAGATCAAACAATGTAATATCTGTCGCACAGTACCAGGAGGTGTAATAATGTGTATTTTAACTTAAAAAGGAAAAGAGAGTGATGGGGCCGAACAAATATCTGAAGAAGTAATTGCCCCCAAAGTTAAAAGTTATTGAAAATAACAACTCACAGATCTGAGGAACTCAAAACATCTCAAGCAAGATAAACATGAAGAAAACCACAGCCAGGCAAATTTTAAGCAAATTTCGGAGAACCAAAGGTAAGGAACAAGTTAAAAAAATTAGCCAGAGATAAGACACATTACATACATGGGAACAATCATAAAAATAATGACTCATATCAGAAACAATGCAAGCCAGAGACAATGGAATGACATTATAAAGTCAAAAACCAAAACTTTCAGCTGATAATTCAATATTCAGAGACACTTACTTCAGAAAAGAAAGAAAATAATGACATTTCCAGATAAACAAAAGCTAAGAGAATTCATGATAGCAGACCTGTAATATAAAAATCTTTAAAGCTGAAGGGAATTAAGCACAGATGAAAATTCAAATCTTCTTAAAGTAGAGGACCAGAAGTGCTAAATCTGTTAGTAAATATGAAAGACTCTTAAAAAATAATTACAAATTCGTTTAGAAGATAATTATTTAAGGCAAAAATAATAACAATGTATATTACATAGATTGAAAGAATCAAGATTTTAATTCTCTCCAAATTTATCTATATAATTCACTACAATCCCAGTCAAAATCCAAGCAGATTTCTATCTAAGAATTGTCACGCTGACTCTAAAATATATATACAAATGTAAAAAGATCTAGATTGAACAATATGCTCTTTAAAAAGAAGAACAAATTTGGAGGATTCACACTCCCTGATTTCAAAATTACTATAGGCCAACAGCAATCAAGAGAGTTGGTACTGGCGTAAAAAATCAATGGATCAGAATAGACAGTTCACGAACAGACCCATGCCTTATGTTCAATCGACTTTTGCAAAGTCTAGGTATTTTGAAGGGGAAAAGATAATCTTCTCAATACGTGGTGCTGGAACAACTGGTTATTGATTGATACAGGACAAAATGAAGTTTGACCACTAGGTCATATCATATACATAAAATTAATTCAAGATAGATCATAGACCTCAACATAAAAATTAAAATAGTAGCACCTCTGGAAGAAAACAACAGAAGATTATCTTTGTGATGCTGGGATAGGCAAAGATTTCTCAGAGAGGACACAGAAAACACTAATCATAAAAGAAAAAAATGACAAATTGGACTTCATCAAAGTTAAAAACTTCTGCCTCAAAAGGCAATGTGTAGAAAATTAATAGACAAGCCACAGAGAGGTAAAACATATTTATGAAACATATACCAGAGAAAAAGCTAACACCCAAGATCTGTAAAGAGCTCTTACAAATCAAAAGTAAACAAACAATAAAATAGAAATGGGCTACAGATTTAAACAGACAGTTCACAAAAAGAAGATACACAATTGGCCAATAAGCACATGAAAAGTTGATCAAAATCTTTAGTTATCAGGAAAATACAACTTACATCCACGTTTACCTATTACTATACACTCATTAACATTTGAAGAGGGTGTTGAGCAACGTGGATTTACATATAGTTTTGGTTGGAATGTAAAAAGAAAAGACAATTCTACAAAACCATTTGGCAGTTTTTCATTAAGTAAAACATACACCTCCCCTATGACCCAGCAATCCTACTCCTAAGTATCTACTCAAAAGAGATGAAAACGTGTTCACAAAAATGACTTGTTCAAGAATGTTCATAGCAGCTTTACTCATTACAGCCTTAAAGTGGAAACAACCAAATATTCATCAACAAGAAAATAGAAGAAAGCTGATAAGTATAAAGAGGAATGAATCACTGATCCACACAGCATGGATGAATATCGACAGCACCATGTTGTGTGACAGAGCCAGATGCAAAAGAAAACACAGTATCATCCCATTCATATCATGAAGTTCCAAAATTGGCCTAAATAGTCTATGACAGTATTACTCATAACAGAAATTGCTTCGGGGGACCTGTGCTTATTGACTGGAAGGGGGACAAGGGAATATTAATGGAGTCATGCTAATGTTCTCTATCTTGATAGTTATTTGGGTTACATAGCTATATGCATTATCAGAACTCATTAAATTATAGTCCTAACATCTGTGCATTTCACTGTATGTAAATTCTATCTCAATTAAAATAATGAGAAGAAAAATTAAAGGTAAGCCCAGTTCTAGTTTAATTGCATACTTCCTCTGCAGGTAATTTTTTTCTGTAACAAAGGAGTTGAACAGGTAGCACCTAGTCTCTGCTTTGTGCAGTTCAGTGTGCTAAGTGCAGGTAGAATGTGAAGATAAAAGAGACGCAGCCTTTGACCTCAAGTTGCTTGTATGCTTGTTACCTGGGAAGGGGAGAGGTAAGCAGAGATTATGGAAAGAAGGGAAAAATAATGCAGCAATATTTTCCTGACAGCTGTGAGCCTAGGCACTGCTATAACCGGAACTCTACTTGGCCATAGACAGTATTAATCAGTTTAGCTTTTCACCAGCTTAGCGCTGAAAGGGCCATGGTGATTAACGGGACTAATTAGGCCAGCCCCAAGGGCAATATCTGCATGTAAATATAATAGGATTATTCTTTATGCCTCTCTAGCATGTCACCTTATATTACTAATGTGAAATATTTGGGAGCATTTAACCTAATCACTCCTCTAGACTTGTCTTCAAGATAGACAGGCTCTTCAGATTTTATTGTTATTACCGAAAGCAGAAAAATCAGATTCAGCCCAGGTAGAGGCAAAAGCAAAGGGAAAAACGTTCCCACAATCTGGTCTCAAAAGAACCCAGACAACATGTCATATGTACCACTGTTAGGGATCCAAAGCCTGACAGGGAAGTTTACAAATCAATGCCTTCCAATTCCCACTACTCTAAAACCTTCTGCCGTTGTGTTCGACATCTCTATTAAACCAGGCCCCTCTATTTCTGCAGTGGAAATGGTTTATCACACAGTTTTAGATTCCATAAATAAACACCAGCAAAATTCCATGTAGAATAAGCTACACATCCTACCCGGAGGATTCAATTGCTTTACTGTCTGCAAGTTGAGATGATGGTGTTGGTGGTGATGGTGGTGTACATTGGGGATGAGGGAGGTAGGTGAGAAGAAACGCAATGAAAGTATGCCAAAAGTGAATCTACATACACAGTACTCTTAATATCTTTTTACTGGGAAATGAAATGCAGAGCCAGAAAGCTACACAAAACAAATTTGCCTCTTAGTGCATTACTAGAATGTTAACATGATTCTAACAACTAACCAGGTTGAGAAACAGGACTTTGCCAGTCACTCCCTGAAATTCTCCCTCAGCATTCTCTTTCCCTTCAAAGGTAACCACTTATCCTGCTTATAGCAATCCTTCCCTGCTTCTATTTGTGGTTTTATTACTCAACTGGGCATATCCAGAAACTATAGCTTAGTTTTGCCCACTAAAAAAAATTGGTATGTTTCTGAAGTCTCTTTTATTATTACACGTTCCCCCTCAATCCCTTTTCTTTCCTACAAATTTTCTCTTTTGACATATAGAAGTTTACACATCCTGGGTTTTGCCAATGGCTTACTTATCATACAGGTCAGTATGTGTCTCTGTCCATTATAGTTCCTACTAACTGGCAGGTGGATCCAGAAGTCTGATCAGACTCAGGTCGCATCCTTTGACAAAGCTGGAGAGGATAGTGTGTACTTCCTTCAGCAGATGCATGGTTTTCTGTGTTTTTATGAGGCTAACAGCTGTTGTTTCTCAATGGCTAGATCCGTTTAATTTCAATAGGGTTGCAAAATGGTGCTGTTGTAATTTGTTATTTATTTTTCATTTGTTAACTTGAATACTTTCACAAAGAGATGAATACTGTCTACTGTTTGCTTACTGAGTGGCACAGTTCCTATAGGAAAGGTAGGATAAATGCTTGACTGTTTCAACTACACAATTTCAAGGCAGTTGGCTCGCTATCACTCCCATCATTCAAAGGTGCCAAATTATGTTTAAAAATACTGGTTATATGGTGATGAATTTAAAAGTACTTGCTGGATTTCAATTAGTTGCAATCACTCTTCTTTGGATATTCCGTGTCCCATCACTTGCTGTGGGAGCTTCCTCAAGTTAGCTCCTGAGTCCTTTTGACTTGACCCTTGTAGTCTTTGATAGCGGCCTTGGTATCTGGTGTAATTAAATATTCCAAAATCATCCTGTACATTTCAAGTCCCAGATCTGGAATCACTCATTTCTCTAGATGGCCCTGGTTTCTTTCATGGGGAAATATTCAGAATCACAATTGGGAACCATTGCTCTCGGTTGGGTATTGTTTCTTGGTCTTCCCAGTGGACAGTGCTAGGAAATACATGTATCTAGGCAGGTTTTTTCTTTTTTAAAGAGAAAAATACCTCATCAGGTCTTACTGATATTTTCATTTCAAATTCAGGACTACAGTCTTCTTTTTCTGTGTTTAACCCTTGTCCCATATTACATCTTGTGTCCTTTCATCTACACAGAGAATTTTGGTTCTCAAGGACATAGGAAATTATAGAACAGAATATCCCATAATTGTTATTTTCTTTACCCCATATTTCATACACAAATGTTTCAGAATAAAAACACTAATACTCAAGCACCAACATAATTGCCAAAAACAGTTAGTTTTTGCCTGTTTTTCCCTTTGCCCCCCCCACCCATTTTTGATAGTTGAACTATATGCATGCTATCTGAGCACACAGATGTTACATACAATCCCCTCTCCATTCTAACCCTCATTGAGTCTTCATTGTATGAGTAACTATATGCCAAAGGCTCACCAGCCTTATGTTGATATGTTTCTAGTTATTTAGATGATCTGAAGTGTTTTGTTTTACAGATTTCTCGGGTGGGCTCATGGCAACAAAATTCCCTGGTCTTGCATGTTGATGACAGTTTTTGCCCTTTTCTAATGGAAAGTCAATTTTGCTGGATATAAAATCCCTGCCTCCCATATTTTCCTGAGATTCTTCAATATGTCACTCTATTTTCTTCTGGCTTAAATCAGTGATGTTGAATATGTGATAATAAGGTAGTTTTTCATTATAATTCATAGGCTCTTTTTGCTTATATGACCAAAGGATTAAAAAAATTACTTTAAAGTCTAGCAGTGTTTTAAAAATATCTTGGTGTTAGTCGTTCTGGGTCAGTATGCTCAGATAAATGGTGTGCTCTTTCAGGATGTAGTTTCACAATTAAAAAAAAAATAACCGAAGTTTTCTTAACTAATAGTTTGTAGTATTTATTCTTTCTTTGTTTAGTATTTTTCCTCAGGAATTCCTACTTATCCATGTGTTAAATTTTCTTTGTCTATCTTCAATATCTGACCCTCTCTCACAAATCCTTTTTATCTCTTTATTTTTATAAAAATTTTTTGTCTTCCTGTTCAGCTACTATTTTGCTTAATGTTATGTTGTGTTTATTCATTCTTGATTTCCTTCTCAGTTAGCCTTTATTTTTGAAATAAAATTTTATTTTAAATTCCTCACTGAGGTGTAACCTCACTTCTGTACTTTCCTAATTCTGGTTTTTCAGGTATTTTATCTCTTTCGTAATGCCTTTTGTGTCATTTTGAATTAGAAGGTTTTGACCTGTTCTGTGGGTATGTCTTCCTGGCGTGATTACATTTTCTGTAGGAATGCTATTCTGCTCATTACTCTCTCTGTGTGTGTGTGTCTGTGTGGCATTTCTTACTTTTTATGGCATTTGCCTTTGACAATTTTTGGTTGCTATCTTTGTGTGAAATTATTTTGAATCTTTTAGGAGAAAGTGGGGTTCACTATAGCTTTTCTGGCTTCACTTTGGTTCCTCTTAGTGTTCAAGAATATGGTATAGTTCGTTTTTTGTGAGTTCTTGGCTCTTGCCTCTCCCCCCTTTTTTCTGGACCCTGTCTTTCCTGAAATCTCTGCTGCCCCTATACTGCTCAATGCCGATTTCACTCCTGGCAGTTTTTCTAAATAATGGGATCTTGTCCTGGAAAAGATCCCTGGCATATCAATGCTGAGAGTCCCTAGGGTCTCACATGCTTCCGCCACTTTGGTGTTCTTACCAGCGCTCCTTGTCCTCATTTTCTATTGCAGTGGAAAGTTCATCAGTTTCAGCTAAGGTTTCTCATCCCCATTTGCCCTGCTTTCAGGGGAAACTTTGGCTAGTTTGGCATTCTTTGGTCCTCCAGACACCAACACTTCCTCTTGCTTTCTCCCACAAGCTGGTACCATGCAGGTCCCAGAGTTATTGTTGATTTTTTCCCATCTGCTTGCATTTTTGGATTCCTGGGGATACCTTATCAGTTAGTTTGAAAATGTTACCTATGAGTTTTTACATTTTCTAATTATTCTGCCATTTTTTTAATGTGAGAATTTGAAAAAATTCAGGATCGATGTTACTGCCATGACTGCCACCTTCCCAGCTTTTTCTATCCTTTCAAACATAAATTTTTAAAACTTTCTCTTGAAGAGTAAAAATGCTTTATATCTTTTTAAAAAATACTACCAGCAAACACTTCTCTGGTGTCAGATAATAAGGCGCTTTTACTTCTAGACCAATATCTATGTCTAGACTTGATTATATAGTTGGATTTCTGTCATACTCTTCAACCCACCAAGCGTGGAAAAGTGCAAGCTATACAAGAAGGACTTACATGATGGTTAGATATAAATTACAGACCCAGTAGGTCTACAATTTAACAGTAAGACCCAAGTGATGCTTTCAATCAGAGTCTTTTGGGGTTAAGCCCTGTGGGTAAGTAGTGGTAAGTGTGAGGGAGTCGGCGGGGCATGTAGATTAAGAGGGTACTCTCTTACTGTGAATGCTCGAGTATCATGAGTATTCTAGCTGAAAGTGTTTGCATCTACGACATCTGGATGAAAATTTACTGAGGCCTTGGGAAGGGGATTTTGACAATTTTTGGGTATTACAGCAGAGTGGTTCTCAGGGCTCTGAAAGTTGTCTCTTAGGCAATATTCTCTCTTTCAGCAGGGAGAAATATCACTGAGTTTATAGAAAAAGTGACTCCTCAGGCTCCCCTGGGTGCGCTCTGCAGTTTGCTACTCTTTTTGCCCCAGGTCTGTGTGATTACACTGATATATTGTATCCATCTCTGCGCCTTTTAAAATTTAAATAAGACATGATTTTATCCATTCATTGGGGAGAATGTGCAGGGAGGTATTAAGAGGTAACTCATTTCCCTTTAATTTCTTGTTT
The DNA here is from genome assembly GCF_030020395.1 of Manis pentadactyla. Lineage (NCBI taxonomy): Eukaryota > Metazoa > Chordata > Mammalia > Pholidota > Manidae > Manis > Manis pentadactyla. The sequence goes on from NC_080038.1 coordinate 8,972,989, forward strand.
ATTCTGAAGGTGAGTTTAAAGGGCCTTAGTTACTTGAATGTTGCCAAGTGGCTGAGCAAATTTACAAAATCCCATGCAGAATGATTTTCAAGACGTAAACGTCTGAACATGCAAACTTTTGGATTTTGCCCTTGCATTCCTAATGCCCAGCAGAAGATAGAATTAAAAACCTGACTGCAACTTTAGGTGAGTCATTTGATAGCTTTTGGCTCATTTTTCTTTGTCAGTTGATAAGACAGGTTTAAATTTTGCGTGTGTGTCTGTGTGATCTCCAATGGTCTTAAGATCTATTAAAAAGAAACAATCATAACGTCATGGAAATTCACATTAAGGCTTAGCCCATACGCTGTTCTGAAGTATTCAACAAATATCCAAGCTTTGGGGTGTCAGTGGAGATCGGATAGTTGCAGAGATCCATTCCAATTTAAAATAATTGAACTACAGAACTTGGTCCTACTCGTGTTTTCCTTAGAGGATCCTTTAAAAGCTTGTACTCATCTTTCTACTTGAATTTCTTCATGGTGTTTTTAAACAGAATCTTGAAATTTGGACATAGTCAAACTAATCACGTTTTTCCATTACAGTTTGTGCTGTTTTGTTCAAGAAGTTCATCCGCTCACCTGTATTGCAAAGACATTCTCCTACATAATTGTCTATTATTTGATAGTTTTCATTTTTCATACTTGGATATTTCATTAAGCCTGAGCTCCCATTTGCATATGATGCGTAGTAGAAATCCAGCATTATATTTCTCTGTATAATGAGCCAATTTTCCCTGAGGCCATACAAAGAGCTCCTCTTTCTTCCATTAATTTGTGGTATGCTTTCAGATATTAAGGTTTCATACATTTGGGGGTCTGCCTCTAGAGTTTCTATTTGGTTCCATTGCTCTATCTGCCTGGTTTTTGCTTTGGCCAGTGTCTTACTATACTTACAACTGTAGGATTTATGGATATTTTAAATCTTAGGTAGGCTAAGTCCTTCTCTTAGCTATTTGTGCATATGTATTCTTTCATATAAATTTCAAAACAATTTTATCAAGTTCCTCAAAAAATTCAGCTGTAATTTAGATAGGAATTACATTGAGTTTATAGATTAATTTGGGAAGAGTTGACTTCTTCACAATATTAAGTTGACCTAGCCCAGAACATGAAGTATCTCTCTATAAATTCAGATCTTTCATGTCATGTAATCTAGTTCAAAAATTTCTCCACTGAGGTCTTGGCATTCATTTCATACATTTTATTGCCATTATGAACGGCATATTATTTTTTATTATATTTTCTGGTTAGTTATTTTTGTTATAGGAAAATATTATTGATTTTTCTAAGTTGATCTTTACTTAGTGGTCTTGCTGAGACTTCATTTTTCCCCCCAGCTGTATTCGGGTATGATGATGAATAAAAACCGTATACACTTAAGATGTACAATGTGGTGTCTTGATACAAGCATGCCTTGTGTAATGATTACCACAGTCAGGCTAACTTTTATACTTATCATCTCACATAATTACTGTTATTTGGTATGTGGTGAGAACACTTAAAATCTAACTCTTAGCAAATGTCAAGTATACAATAGACTATTATTAACTATAGTCACCATGCTGTACATTGGAGCGCCAGAACTTATAAGTCTTATCACTGGAAGTTTGTACCATTTGGCCAACATTTCCCCTTTTCCCCCAGCCCCCAGCCCCTGACAACCATGTAAATGATAACAGGCAATATTAGTATTTTGTGTCTGGCTTCTTTCTTTTTAGTTTTTTCACTTTTCCCTTCTTTAAAAACCTGAAGTATCATTAATATACAATCTTATATTGGTTTCAAGTATACAACACAGTGGTTCAACAGTCACCCACATTACTAAAATCCTCACCCCTCCTAGTGCAGTTACTCTCATAGGAATCATTGACTATATCCTCCATGCTGTACTATCATCCCTGTGACCAACTTATATCGTGATAGAGATTTTTATGCCCCTTTACCACCCTCCCCGCACCCACCCCAACACCTCCCCCATAGTAACCACCAGTCACTTCTCAGTGTCTGTGAGTCTCCTGCTGTTTTGTTCATTTTGTTTTGTTTTATTTTTAGATGCCACAAGTAAGTGAAATCATATGGCATTTATCTTTCTCCACCTGGCTTATTTCACTTGGCATAATGTCCTCCAAGTTCATTCATGTTGTTGCAAATGACAGGATTTCCTTCCTTTTAAAAATGAATAATAATATGAATAATACTCCATATTATTATATATGTGCATGTGCATGCACACAAACACAGCACAATTTCTTTATCCATTCATCTGTCTCTATACCTTGGCTGTCATGAAAAATGCTGCAGCCAACATGGGGTGCACATATCTCTTTAAGATACTGATTTCATTTCCTTTGCACACATACCCAGTAGTGAGATTGTTGGACCATATGCTAGTACTGTTTTTCATTTTTTGAGGAACCTCTATACTGATTTCCATAGAGGCTGCACCAGTTTACATTCCCACCAATGCTGTGCAAGGGCTCCCTTTACTCCACATCCTCAAAAAGACACGTCTCATGTCTTTTTGATACTAACCATTTAAATGGGTGTGAGGCACTATCTCATTATGGTTTTAATTTGCATTTCCCTGATGATTAGTGATGCTGAACCCCTTTTCATATACCTGTTGGTCATTTGTGTATCTTCTTTGGAGAAATTTCCCTGGACCTCTAACTTTATAGGAGGGTTGATTTATTTCTAGTTTATCTTTACTTGTAGAGGATAGCCCTTTGCTGTCACAACTGCAAAACCTGTAGTATTCACCAAAGTCCCCCCTTTTTTTGGCAGGCCTTGAACTCCAATGTTTGTCTGCTTAATACTCAAGGGTCTTTTAAAGTCTCTGCTCAGGTTCATAGCCTTTCAGCCACTACTCTCTATATTGAAGATTGGCCTGAGTAGAAATGAACCCCAAGGGCCAAGCTCATATTCCTTGAGTTTTTCTTCTCTTGATTCTTGGACTTGCCATTCTTCACTTCCTTTGTAGGTCTACAATGACTTGCAGAAACATTGAAATTCTTACCAGTGTTTAGTTGTTTTCAGTGAGAGGGTGGGCCCCAAACAACCTCATCTATTATTGATAGAAACAGAACCTGACATACCACTTTTGATGAACCCCATGTGCTACTACTCCACGAGGCAATGCTTTGCTGTGATTCCAAAGTAAACTTTTGGAAAGCAGCAGCACAAGAATGGGGCAGTCATTCCCAGCCCCGGGAGTTTGTAGGGCATGGGGTGGAGGAATGACTATTAAGGATAGCGGAGTCACTTGCACCTGTTTTACTTAGGAATTTTTAAAAACTTGAAATAGTTTCAGATTTACAGAAAAGCTGCAAAAATAGCACAAAGGGTTCCCATATATCTTTCATCCAGCTTCTCCTAATATGTATTATCTAACATAACCATGGTACATTTGTCAAATCTAAGAAATTAACATTGGTTCAATACTATCAACTAAACTACAGACTTCATTCAGATCTCATCAGTTTATCCACAAATGTCTTTTTTTTTCTGTCCTCCTATCCAATCCAGGATGCCACATTGCATTTATTCATCATATCCTCTGATCTGTGAGTTTCTCAGACTTTGTGTTTCAGGACTGACAGTTTTGAAGAGTACTGGTCAGATATTTAGTAGAATGTCCCTCAATTCGTGTGGGTCCGATGTTTTCTCAAAATTACAAAGTTATGGGTTATGTATGGGTTTTGAGGAAAGACACCACAGAGAGAAATTTCCATTCTCACTGTCATCAGGTTAAACATGGCATAACCATGCCTTCTTACTGATGTTAACCTTGATCACTCGGGTAAGGATGTGTCTGCCAGGTCTCTCCACCGCAGAGTAACTACTTCCCCTTTCTGCTTACACTGGTTTCATTAGCTGTTTGCCACAGATGGACTTCTTTACTATCTGGGTATAACTCACAGACCCTCGGCAGCCTGGATTGCTCTACTGCTGGGACAAGCCATGATAGCCTCAAGGTAACATGAAGAAAGAAAAACAGTGGGAGAACTTCAGGCTGTGCTTCCTGCCTTCCATCACTGCAGCTGCCGCCTTCCACCCCGGAAGCGGCCTTCCCAGCACCCGCTTGCCTATGACTTACCCTCAGCTCCTCAGGGCGTCCTCGGGTTTTCATAATTGTACTTCAGTTCATGCTTTCCTCTTACTTATGTGGGCAGTGGTTTGTCAACTTGTCAGAAACCAGAAGCCACCCTTAGGTAATTTTCACAACCCTATGAGATTCCATAGTAGTGATGACCCTATTTTCCAGCCAAAAAAACTGAGGCTGAGAGAGGCTATGGAATCTGCTCAATGTCACAGACTTACTGCAGGACAGGAGTTCATACCCAAAGGCCTGGATTCTAACCACTATGATATTCTACCTGCCAGTCAGACACCAGCTTGAACAGTACATACTCCAAACTGTGTCCTCTCCTTTCATACAGAACCATTGTCCTTGAGTGAAATTTGAGTCCCAAGCTCAGCTTTGCTTCCTTGGCTGAGTTATGTTATAGGAGACATTGCCCTCTTTATGTAAAGAGTGCTGGGAGGTCAACCCCCAGCCCCCCAGCCCCCCAGACACCTGCAGACTTCTCTGAGTCTGCTGGATTTTTATGGCTGGGACTCCTAAACTCGAACCCCGGAGACACTTGTCTACACTGATGCTTCCTCTTTGCTGCTCTGAGTATCTCTCTTGAGCAGTGTGCCAAGGTCCTCTTCAGACAAGAAGTTCTCTGGCAGTAGTTCAAGATAGAAATATTTTTGAATGCCTGTTGATGAAGAGCCATGTTAGGTGCTGGCTGAGGAATGTAATTTGGGGGAAAATGAAGATGCCCAATTTCATGGAGTTTAAGCTAATTGGCATTATAGTGAAAAGGTATATATTTCAGTTTCTATCTGTTTCTACAGACACACACACACAAAATGGTTGCAAGGTTTTTCCATTATTGTAGAAGTCAGAGAAATATTTTCTGCACCTGAGTATAGAAAAAGATGACCAACAAATGTAATTCTGTGGCCAAACTACATACTTTGTCTTAGATGCCTTGGAGTTTTGCATTTTAAAAAACTTAATTTACCTTTCTACCCATACATTTGGTGGCAGCTCTTAATTCACTTGCCTTATTTCTTTAATGATAAGAATTTTCTCTTAGAAACATGTTTAATTTTTCCTGTCCCATAGGTCATCTCCGTGCAAAATCACCCTGTTGACTTATTCTGATACTATATGGAAGGGAGACCCGTTGACTCCTTTTTGGTCTCCAGAGTATAATTAAAAGGAAATTCCTCTGAACTTCTTCCATAAGAGAACATAAAGTTTGCTAAAAAGAAAAAAAAGGGTGGGGCGGGGGGCGGTGCTTAAAAGGCTACATATCATCTCTTTTTAATTGTCATTACTATGGGTCTCTCAGTTGCATGCCCTTTAGTTTACATTTTTTAACCATCTTCTGAAAAATAGCTATTTTCTTCCTTAGCTAGGTGAAAACAATGCTGGGGGCAATTTAGAAATAGACTGTGGCTTTTGTGACATTTACTGGCAATTTTTGGCCATTACGACCATTCTGCTGTCTAACAAAGGATGAAATGTTGCTAGGGAAATGTTTTCTCTTCCTTTTATATATTCTTGCTAATTCATTTGACTTCTGATCCACTAATATATATTGTTATTTTTAAATATTGGAGTTCATAATCTCATGGTTTGGAAAGTCCTTGAATCCTGGGGAACTCAAACTCTATTTTTATAGTTTGTTTGTTTTTCATGAAACTGGCCGATTTAAAGATGTGTCATGTGTTTCCTAATTTCCAAATATTCCCATTTTAAAATACTGCTTCTTAGGTTAATTAGTAATTTCTCTAGAGACAGGTAGAAAGCAGATCAGTGAGTGGGGGAAGTGGTTGTTGACTGGTGACAGAATACAGGTGCTAGACCTTATTTACATAGGGGTATTTATTTACATGTGTTCATATATTCTGTATAGTATAACGTATGTGTGTGTAGCTACATATGATTTAGTATCAAAATTAGGAAATTCAAATGCAGATGTGATAATAAGAATGTCTGCTTCCTGAGGTGTTGAAATCAAATGACACAATGTGTGTAGAAGTGCTCTAGGGATTAGTACTGGGTTTAAAAAAAAATTCACCCTACTTTTATATAACACTACCTATATATATAAAATCCTACTATCAGATTTTATGTGGTAAACTATGTGCTGGAGTTGGAAAGGTGTGGTTTAACCTCTGAGATCTATATTAATCACGTATTCTGGTACTTGAAGTAAACTTTAATGGTAGTTTTATTTTAATGTAACTGAAGACAAATGGCTATTTTAAAGCTATGGGGCCACTTCAGAATATCTGTATAAACCTAATAATGACTATTAGGAAATGACCATTTCCTCAGATCAGTCAGAGCAATCCAACAACCTGTCAATTCAATGGAATGGCTGAGGTAGCCATTCTTTAAATGGTTCATCTCCTTGTTGGTATATATTGTAAGTATGCAAAATAGAGAGTGTGGTAAATTGAAAAGTGTGCCAGATTAAGTCAGGAGACCTTGATTCTAGTCCTGAGTCTGTCACTAACAGTCATCACAAAATACCTATACACATATCTTTTCACTATCACTAAAGCACTTCTACACACATTGTGTCATTTGATTTCAGCACCTCGGGAAGCAGACATTCTCATTATCACGTCTGTCTGTTTCGAACATTTTGGCTATGCTTAGGCCGATACTGCAACTCAGCAGACAAGGTCCTTGGCCAAAGTGATTTAGTACCTGGGAATGTTTGGCATTTGAATTCAAGCCTCTGGGTTTTAGAATCCCATCTGCAAAATGAAAACTGGCTGCTCTCTCCATGGCAACTTCAGGTGAAAAAAAAAAAAAAAAAAGAAGGCCCTACAGAAGTTATGTTTTCTAGACGGAAACAGTGTATTAACAAACGGCACTGGTAGGACATGACCCAGAAAGCATGCGGATTTTTGTCTCCCAGTTGCTTTACAATTTATGCAGTGGGGGAAAATGGCACCTCTGATCCTGGCCAAAACCTCAGGCAGTCTTGGGGCTTCTCTGTCTACTCTTGGGGAAAGGAAAGCCCAATAGCCTTCTTAAGTTGTCAGCACAGTCCCAATTCGGAATTGAGAACTCATGGTCTCGCTGTATGAAACAGTTCTAACTTAAAGTCAAAATCTCTCGTCTCTGATCTGGGGCTTTCTACAGGAAGGCAGCCAGGGAAGCAGGCATGGTTCCTTCTCTCCTCCCCATTTGCCTCCCCACAATTCTGACAAGATTGGGGTCTAAAGGGTGGAGGGGGTTCCCAAAGCATTGGAGCAGGACAGTTCTTACTTCTCTGGCACTGTTAGAAGCTGCCCCTGTCAGCTCTGGGCCTGAGTCCTTCAGGGGCCTTTGCAGAGTATTTGATGGCACTTCCTGTAACGGGGAGTGGACATGTCTTTGGTTCGCTGCTCCCCTTCAGCTGCTGACCCTTCAGGGGTCCCCATTCCATGGGCTCCTTCTGTTGTGGTCCCAGCTCCCCTACACACTGACCTCTTGGGTAGGGTCTAAAATGGCATCAGGTCCCCCAGCTGGTCCATGGGAAACACTCATCCATTTTCTGCCTCAGTGGACCAGTCCCAACCCAACCACCTGTCCTTTCCTTCCATTTTCAGAGCCCATCTCTGCTTTCAGGATTTCAAGTGGGAGTCAGAGATCTGGCTGATGTGTCCCTTTGACACTAGGGAACATGTCAAGACTCTCTTGATTAGAAATGAGGGACAGGCATGCCACACATTCCTTGGGATGATGAGGGCACGTAATCCAGCTCTGTCCAAAGAAATTCTTCTTGCAAATTCTCCCTAAATCTCACCTTTACTCATGTGCCATATCTTTACAAAAGATGGTCATCTAATTATTTCTCAAGCAGTAGTTTTGATGTTTTTGTTCTCTTTCTAATGCAACATTTATTTTTTTTAGCCAAAAGCCAAAATGGAGACAGAAAGTGTTCCATGATTAATATTCCCCATGAACACACACAGAGGCCAGTTAAAAGTTTACATCTAAGTGTGGCTAGTCTGTGCTGCTATAACACAGCCATCCTAATCATTTTGGCCATTATGCTAATAAACAAACCTAACTGAATGATAGGTTTCATTCCCTGTTGACTAAGTTGGCCGTGTCACAGTTTTGTTAGTGGGCAAAAAAATTCTTAATTTTCTCCTCTTGTCAAAGGAATGGAGGGACAAAAAGGTGAAGAAGTGTTTTATCAAAATTTCCCCCAGCTTTATTGACATAGAACATGCAATGCGAAGGTGTACAATGTGATGATTTGATCCATGTATATACTGTGGAATGACTACCACAATGAGGTTAGTTAACACCTCCACCATCTCACATAATTATCTCTTTGTGTGTGTGTGGTGACATTTAAGATCTACTCTCTTAGCAGCTGTCAGGTATATAAATGATATTATTCACTACAGTCACATGCCCTACCTTAGATCCCCAGGACATATTATAACTAGAAGACTGTACTCTTTGACCAAGATCTCCCATTTTACCCACCCTCCAGCCCCTGGCATAGCCACCACTCTACTCTCTGTGTCAGTGCCTTTGGCTTTTTAAGATTTCACATATATGTGGAATAACTCCCAGTTATAAGATGAATGAGTTCTGGGGATCTAACACACCACATGGTGACTACAGTTAACAATACTGTATTGTATACTTGAAAGTTGCTAAGAGTAGATTTTCAATGTTCACATCTCACACACACACAAAGATAATTATGTGAAGTGACAGGTGTGTTAACTGACCTTACTGTGGTAATCATTTCACAATATATACATGTATTGAATCATCACACTGCATACCTTAAACTTACATATATGTCATTCATATCTTAATAAGCTGGAAGAAAAGTACATAAAATTTTATTTCCCTGCCTTCCTATTCTTAACCGATTTAGCAGTCAGAGCAGGTAGCATTAGGTGTTCTAAGACTTTGAAGACGGATCTATGTGCTACCGGAGCTTCAGTTCTGAGCTTGGGAATAGTTTTTGCCATGTAAGGCTTTTTAGTATCCCATGTGGTATGTAAGGGGCTATATAAATGCAAATTTTATTTCATTTAGAAAGGAAAGGAGCCACGCTGAATGGCCATGGGTACAACTCCGGAATTAAAAGGAAGGATTCTTTCTGTCAGCAGGGCCAAAACAATACTCCATATCCAAATATATCTTTTACAAAGTCTTTGTAGTTAAAAGGAACATGAGAGGTTGGACAGGAACATAAAAAGGATGAATTCACTGTTCCATTTCATTGCTTTATTGCTCAGCAGCCATAAGGCGGAACTCCCTGTGTCGGGTTACTCTGGTGATTCCTAATTCAGCATGACCAGTGGGCTCCAGTGAGCTTTTTCAGCTAATTCTAATAATTAATTCTGATAATGAGAGACATCTTGCTGCACCATGGTTGGATAGAGCCTTTCCATTACAGAGCAGACAATGAACAACTTAGAGCAATGCTTCCTGCATAGAAAAGAGAGCCATCGGGCAAATTGTGAGCCTGTGGTGCCACAGGACACATGTACAAACATTTTACATTTCTTCTCTGTGGCAGAAGTTCCTCATTGGCATAGCAGAAAAATCTTGTTGCTTTATGAAAAATAATAACCACAAATTGGCTTTAACAAACATATCTTAGTTTCCTAAACATTGGAGTATACAAAAGAAATATGGAGCCCTGTCAAGGAGTCCTGACAAGACTACCCCCGAAACTAAAAACTCAGAAATAAGGACTACATTAAAAAAAAAAAAAAACACGTAAGGACTCAGTTAAGTTCAAAAGGAAAAATGAGATTAATTTTGGTTGCCAAAAACAAAGAAGGAATGCAAATGCATATGAATAGTGGAATTTTATGAGTGGAAGATCAGAAGAGTTTGAGGGAAATGGACCAGATAAAGCCCCTAGGGGGATAGAGTCAGGCGAATAAAAGATGGCCACCAATCTTTGCCACACTCTTTATCAGGAGTAGAAATTCCATTTGTACTTAGGCTGGCCTGTTACTTGTTTGACCAATAAAATGAGATGGAAATGATGCTGTGTAATATTCAGGATCATGACTTGGACGCTCTACAGCTTCTATCTCCTTCTCTTGGAATCCAGCTGCCTTGCTGTGTGAGCTCAAGCAGCTCTCACTGAGCGGTCACGCGGAGGAGCACTACCATATCCTGTCTGCAAGTTCCAGATGAGCCCCCCGGCCGCCAATAGACCGCATTCACTTCCAGCCATACAAGTGAGCCATCTTGAATGTTTCATCTCCAGTAAATCCCCTAGATTACTGCAGCCCAGCTAATACCTACATGGATTAGAAAAATCACCCAGCTGTGCTCAGTCAACCTATAGACACAGAAGAGAGATGATAGTTGGTTGTTTTTGTTTTAAGCCAGTAACTTTCAGAGTAGCTTGTTACACAGCAATAGATAACTAAAACAAGGCCTGAGATGTTAATGCCCACGTAATAACTGAATGTATGGCCATAGGCCCATACAAGGCAGACGGGGGATGCTGGAACTTAGATCTCTGTGTATCCAGGACATAGAAGTGTTGCTGCCTTGGTAAAGGAACTAGAAACACTCTGCCTGCTATCACAGATATGTACGAGGAAGCTTTCCTTTCTTGTTTTTATAAGGAAGCAAGATGAAAAAACATTCTTGTATGAAAATTGAAGCCTCAGGCCAACATTATGCCTGAGTGTGGAATCTAAATTTACACTACTCACTTTACGTGGGATTTCTCCAAGCTGTGAAATGAACATAAAAATTGATCAAGAATGGATGAAACTCTTTGAGTACTTTAATAAGAACAATTTAAACTGTTCTCTTGCAGTTCTTCCACAATTTAAGGTGGCTGTCACACCGAGAGTGTTGGAATCCTGATGAAGATGTCACAGTAAAAATTTGCAAACTACATGAATAAATGACTCACCTTTGGGCAGAGACAAAATACAAGACACAGAAGGATTCATGACCATAGAACTTGAGATAAATACAGCTGAAGAATCTATTTTTAAAAAGTGTGTTTAAAAATATTTCAGAGGGAAAAGGAGGAATGAAACCTAAACTCAAAATAATAAGATACTTAAAAACAAACACATGCCCCTGAGAAAGGACCAGAAGGAATGTTAAGAAAAGGCAAATACTATCATTGAATTATAAGAAATTACTGAAAGTTTTTTAAGCAGCAGATTTGGCCCAACTGAATAAAGGATTAGTGAATTGGAAGACCGACTGGAAAAAATTAGCACTAAATATAGAGTCATAAAGAATTAAAAAATTTAAAAAAGATAAAGACACGTAGATGAATAACAGGACACATTTTGCCATATATCTACTAGAGTTCCAGAAAGGTCAGAGGCAATGGTAGAGAAGGAATGACTGAAGGGATCATACATGAAGTATCTTACTAAGGCTCTGCTAATCATATTTACATTTGTTATATCATTAATTATCAATAGAATCGGGTGTGCTTAACTGTTATCCTCATTTTCAGTTGAGAAAAATGAGACTTTGAAAACCTATATGACTATCTTTCTTTTCCCTTCACAGAAACGTCAGTGGACGCCCCTGTGCCCCCATGCTTGGTTCTACCCATTTCTCCATCCCACTGGCACTGCTCTTTAGCCAAATACATAGGACATTTCCTATGTATGGACTGGAAGCATAACATTATAAATGTAACTGGCATTTAGGCTCTAAGGAGTATCTTCTGCATCATTTTGAATTTATCAAAACTGTCAGAGAAGAGGGTAAGCAAGAGAAGTGGTGGACTGGGTCTAAATTTCTTTCTTTCCATTTTACAAGATAAGGATGAAAGTATGACTCCTATGTGGTCAAGTCAAGTGCGTGGTAGTTTGCCAACCCCTGCTCTATACTAATGACACATCAAGCCCCCAACCTTGTCCACTGCCACAGACACTGTTTAATATAGAAATGAAGGTCTGAATGGACAAACTTGCTAGGGGAGGGGGCACTTGAGTAGCACTAATGAATATAATAATCCCTTTTGTAGAAGCCTCTCTCAATGCTAACTCTTCTGCTTATGTACAGGTGAACAAATTCTTGATTTACCTCCTTTCCAGAGTAAAAAATTTTTAACCAGCCTGCTTAAATCAAGATCTTATATTTTAAGGAAAGTGACATTTCCCATGTACAACTGGAAGCATAACATTATAAATGGAACTAGCATTTAGGCTATGAGGAATAACTTCTGCATCATTTTGAATCTATCAAAACTGTCAGAGAAGACTCTAGTAAGGGTAAGCAAGAGAAGTGGTGGATTGGGTCCAAGTTTATTTCTTTCCATTTTACAAGATAAGGGCGAAAGTATGAGAAAGTGAGTTTCAGGAAATAACTGAAGCACAAAGATGAGAGCTTTCCAACTCTCTAAACAAATAGGTTTATCCTTGGTACTGACCTCAGCCCATGAAGCAGAACCCCCTGGGGAACTGAGGTCTGCTAAAAAGTTATTACATTTTGTAATAACCAAGAGTCTAGCTATAAGCAGAGCTTGGTTTTCTCCTGTACGGGACAGAACAGTAGTTTAAAAATGATGTAGGGGAGGGCCAACTCCCTTCCACCTCAATGGCCCCCTATCACACTACTGTCCCCAGTCTACGTATGGTAGCGACTAAAGCTTAAATACCTACATCCTACATTTGTCTCTGATCTTACCCACCTTCCTGTTATTCCTGAGGGAGTGAGTTCTATGATCCTTGTTCCAAAACAGGAAAGGCCCTCTCTGATTTTCATTCTGAGAACTGCCTACTGCACTGATTTTTCTCTCTCCTCTTCCTTCCCCTCAACCATGCTTCCCCCGCCCTCCCATAACCTTCTCTTTCTTCATCTACCCCATCCCCTTCTCCTCAGATTTCCTGTACTTAACTAGAGCTTTGGCTTTCCCTACATGGAAGTTCACTCTCTAGTTACTCAGCTCTTTTCTATTTCCATTTTGTATGTCAGTTTCAGTTTTTTTCCAAGGGTCTTTCCTCATTGAGTAATTTCAGACCCTACCTTTGGAAAGAGTTTATTTTAAAACATTTTTAATTGTAAGTTGGCTATTTGGCACTGAGACCACTTATAGGGTAAGGTCGTGAATAGTCCCCAATGACAATATTGTAATTGATGGTTATGTGTCCAGCCACAGAAGCCATATTGTGTATAGAGCATGGACTAATTCTAGCAACTCAGAAGTCTGGAACAGGAGGAAAGTAGAAGAGGAAGAGAATCTCCCATTATTCCTTGAAAAATTTTCACTACTGGTTCAGCTTGTTGTTGGCCTCTTGTCAATTTCTTCTTCTGCATCCTTCTCTCTCCAGACCTATTGAATCCTTTGCCTGTATAAGTTCTATTTTGTGGAGTAACAAGAGTTAGCATTTTCCTGCTTCCCAGAGTGCTCTGATTCAGAATTCTTTCCTTTCACTTCTTTCCACCCTAATCAAAACATTCATGACCTTAATGCACTGAATCTCAACTACACTTTAGGGGATGGAGTCAGAGGTAATAAATTAGCTTATATGGAGACTCCAATATGTTTGGGGAACTTCAATGAACATTAAATCTCATTAATCCTCACAACCACTCTATAGGAATGGCATTTTTGAACCCAGTTTGCAGTTGGGGAGACTAAGATTTAATTGAGAGACTCATTTGCTTTATTAGTTATCTACTGTTGTGTAATAGAGTTGACCCAATATCTAGTGACTGAAAACAATACACATTTATGATCTCACAGTTCCTGCACAGTTCTCTCACAGGCTGCATTAAGGCATTGGCCGAGTTGTAATCATCCTAAAACTCAATTAGGGAAGGAGGTAGCCCACACTAATGTGGTTGTTGGCAGGATTCAGCTCCTTATAGGTTGTTGGACTGAGGGCCTCAGTTCCTGGCTGTCTGTTGGATGAAGGCTTCCTTCAATTCCTCAACACATAGGCCTCTCCAATGTGACAGCTTACTTTGTCAAACCATGCAAGCTGAGAAGGTGATACAATTCAGTAGCAAGACAGAAGCCATGATCTCTGCTAACCTAATCATGTAAGTGACATCCCATCAATTCTGCTACATTCTTTTTGTTAGAAGTCACTGTTCAGCTCACACTTAAGGGGAGGGGCTTACACAAGGGCATGAATACCAGCAGGTGGGGGTCATTGGGACCATCTCAGAGTCTGCCTGCCACACTTGTGTAAGCCCCTACAGCTGGTGAGCGGCAAATGAGACTTAAACCTAGTCTGTTAATCTCTAACCCTGTGCTGTTTTCACTCAACTGGGTAGTAATCTGATTGAGCTAGCTCACATTGATGAGGAGTAACAAACATCTTGCCATTTTTCTAGATGTCCCTCTCAATGTGCTATCTCAATGGGATATAAGGTTTGATAGTAAGAATAGGACCAGGTTCTGGAGAACTTTGATGTGCATGGAAATGAGCTGAAATTTTCTGTGGTGTGAACTATGGAGCCACGAGTGGATGAGCAGAGGCATGGACGGGTGCAGGTGGTGGTGGAGGAAAAGGAGCTCCGTGTGACAAGCAGAACAGGGAGGAAAGGAAGTCAGGCAGGGATTATTGCAGCAAATATCTAAGACTTGTAGCATACTTTAGAATCTAGAAAGGCACTTTTACTTGCTATCACAATTGATCATCACATAGAAAAGCACTAACTGTATAAGGTTCTCAACCAGGTTACTGAGAGCATAATAAGTACTCCAGGGTATTATGGAGGTAGTAACTGCAGGAAGCAATAGGGTAATGGGAAGGTCCTGGATTTAAAGATGAGGAAACTGAAAGCCAGACAGCTTATATCCCAAGAAAGGATATAATTTAACAATATAGGTAGTAAAACTGTTCTGATGTAATGAAGTACCTTGCTCTGAATGTAAATAAGTAAATAATTAAGTATAAGCAAGCTTCTCTCCTATTGTCCATGGGCAGAAGAAGTAGGTTTGGCTAAGTAAGAAGACTGGTGGCTGGGACGGCGGATGCCTTACTACCAAGGGCATTTGGCTGCTGCCGAAGGGCTTCCATTAATACAGAGAGGTCCGTGGCCACTGCTGGATTGTTGAGGGTCTGAGCAGAGCCTGGGAGTCTGTCTCATGGGACTGTTACTGTGCATGTTCAGAGCCACAGCAACTCTTCCCTGTACCCCTCCTGGATCCACATGGGCTGATGTGTTCCACTCCCGGCCCCTGAGTAGTAGTGCCACACACCTGCATGTGTTTAACTCCGTCCCTCTTCCAGAGTCATAGGGTGACTATGAGGTGAAGCTGAGATTTGAACCCAGGTCTCATGATTTCAAGCAGTTTGCTCTTAACACTAAACAGTTGATCAAGTACTGGGAAAAACAGATACCCAATGACCTGGATGTAGGAGTACAGAGGAGGCGACTCACAAGTTAGAAGCGATGGGCCAAGAAAAGGAAGACAGGAAAGTGCCTGGAGTATGAAAATAATACCAATGAACATTTGTTGAGTGCTCTTTGCATTCTGGGCATCCTGCTAAGCAGTTGGTATGCATTCCCTCATGTAATCCTTTCAACAGCCTTGTAGGGTGCATTCTGTTATTAATACTGCTATTTTACAGATGAAAAATCTGAGGCTCAGATAAAAAGTCTTGGTTAAGATCCAGAGATGGTAAGTAACAGAGCTGGGATTCAAAGTGGTTATCTTTGTCTTCACTAGTACATATGCTACTTCTGATCCTGAGTTATCTCTGGACTCTCCTCTTTGATCAGAACCTGACTCATACAACACGTGGGAAACCAGCCCACCTACTTTCCTGTGGGTCCTTTCCTAGAGTTCATTTTAAAAGCTAACAAGGTGGGAGGGGGAGGGTGATAAAGGGGCACAATAATTCTCAATTACAATAGAAGCTGGTCATGGAGACGGTAGTACATCATGAATACAGTCAATGATTTTGTTACATCTTTCTATGTTGACAGATAGTAACCACATGAGAGGGGGTGAGGATTTAATAACATCGGTAACCATTGAACCATGGTGTACACTTGAAACCAATATAAGATTGTATATCAATGATACTTCATTAAAAAAAGAAAAACAAACAAAACAACAACAAAATAAAGGCTAATGAAATGTCAACCATAACATCAAATTGGTGTCTGATTGGCATTTGCACCTTAGACAATCAAATGTGGAGCTAAACATCTTCTACCTTACAAGTTATACACCTGGGGAATGTTGGGGAGCATAATTTTCAAAGGAAGATGTCTAAGCTAAAAGATTTATTAAGCTGGATTTTTTATGGTCCTTGGAAGCTTTACCTGTTGCTTGGCAACTGGTTTTTGAGATGGTAAAACTTGATCCAACTGATAAGTTAAAAAAAAAAAAGGCCAAAGCAACTTGTTTATCGTATAAACTCATTCTTCTGTAATGACAGAGTCTAGGTTCTGGATCTGTTGTCCTCCAAAAGCTTCCCTATCTATCCACAAAAATTACTAGTTCCCCAGGTAATGTCTATACCTATGGTCTGTAGCAAAATGTTAGTATAAAATCTGTGATATTCTTTTTGTAAATAAAAGTGAGCTTTTTCAAAGCTTTGGGTAAGTGTGGTTTCTCTTTTGGGAATGTAATCTCAAATCATCCTCACTGAGAAATAGAGGAGAAAGTTCACAGATGATGGTGGGGGGTGGGGGGTGGGAGGTGGGGCAACACCTGGATTCTTTGTGACCTTCCATCTGTATCTATCTTGAATCAGTTTCAGCTGGTTTTCCTAGGAGCTGCTACATCTGAAAACAGTAAGGACAAAACCTCTTCCCTTGTCCCCATGTACCTGTCATACATGCCCTCTGAATGTACCTAAGGGAAGTCCAGGTACTCCACTGAGGATGGGCAGCATGCACATTTTTCTTAATGAAGAGCTCCAGTAGTAGTAGATCTGAAGCATGGCAAGTCAGGTGTGAGGGTCACACCCTTCTAAGAATATCTTTGGCTTCCTAATCCTCTTCTACCTGAGAATTTGGAGCTTCTAAGTGGTAGAGCCAAGATTTGAACCCAGGTTCATGAGCTCAGGATCATACTATTTCCACTTTACAATGATAGGCCTCCTCTTCCTCAACGGTCAAGAACACTACTGTCATTATTTTTCTGGCTTAAAACAACAGAAATTAATTTTCTCATTGTTCTGGAGGGCTAGAATCCTGCATCAAGATGTCAGCAGGGCCATCTTCCTCTGAAACCTGAAGGGAAAAATTCTGCCTCTTCCAAGCTTCTGGTGGTTTGCCTGCAATATAGGGACATTACTGTCACTTTGATGAGTTTTATACTGGAGTCACCTCTGCTGCCATGCAGAAAATCACGGTAAAATACCCAAGTTCTGACTTTGCAACAGTTCAGACTGTTGCCATGAAGCTCATGTTTGGACTCACCCTATTCAAGTAGTTGGTCTCACACCAACCTTCAGCTTTATGAATACAAAAGGAAGAGTAACATCCAGTGAGCACTTATATTCATTATCATTACAGTGTTGTGAGTGCATTCACTACCATGGTGCATGTGTGTGTGTGTTTCTGTAATTGTACAATTTAGCAAACATGATTATGATTTTTTATTATGAACCACAAACATCATCATGATAATGGAATTAACTCTTTTCATCAATTTTGTGTGTGTAGGGGGTCACCTTATCAAACAAGTAATATATATATTAGATGGACTTGGAGTTGGTTAATTCATCCATTTAAATGGTTTCATACAAAAATTCACAGTGATTTATGCACATGGCTAATTAGTGCAGCATTATTTTAATAGCAAAAGACTAGAAACAACCCAAATGCCCATCAACAGAAGAGCAGTTAAGTCAGGGTAAGGCCATCCAATGGAGTACTATGCAGCTGTATAAGGAATAAGGACAAGCTCTACATTCTGATCTCCAGGCTAAATTGTTAAGTGGAAAGGGCAAGATACAGGAGAGGATTACGGTATCCTAACTTCTATGTAATAAAGGTGGGGATATGAATATGTATGTATAGCCATATTTACTTATATTCTAAAAAGATGAACTAAATTAAAAGGATGGTTACCTGCAGGGGGATAGAAGAGATGGGATGGAGAAGACAGAGGTAGAGGAGATTCTGTGAATGGACCTCATTATTAGGTTTGTTTTTGAACCATGTAATGTTTTACACAATTTTTTAAAATGTAAGCAAAAAAAAATAATTGAAAGCAAACTGAAGCAAATAATCCTAGTTATATATCAAGATGATGTCATAAGCATATAGAAAAAATAACTCAGATGACTTTAAAACACAGTGTATTGACTGTATGTCTCTAGTGGGGTATCTTCTGAGGACAGAAAGAGTTACAAAGAAATCTTAAACTGCATTAGTGACCTTATCGTTTGTAGTAACATTAGCATTGGTGTTTTCTAATTATTATACACATATTTTAGGTAAAAAAATTATAAGTAATTATGGTGCTGTCATTAGAAACCAATATTTTTAGTGTTGTGAGGATGTGTAGAAAAGGAAACCTTTGTACACTTCTGGTAGGAATGTAAATTAATATAGTCATTATGGAAAACAGTATGGAGGTTCCTCAGAAAATCTAAAATAGAACTACATATGGTCCAGCAATCCTACGTCTAGGTCCTTTGACAGATGAATGGATGAAGAAAATGTTGTGTATATAGATACAATGGAATATTATTCAGTCCTAAAAAAAAGGAAATCCTGCCATCTGTGACAACATGGATGAACCCAGAGGACATTATGCCGAGCAAGATAAGCAAGAAACAGAAAAAGAAACACTACATGATCTCTCTTAGGTGTGGAAGCAAAATTAGTGAAACATATAGAAGGCGAGAACAGAATGGTGGTTGCAGGGACTGGGGGAGGGAGAAATGGAGTGATGCTCAAAGGGCACAAAGTCTCAGTAATGTAAGACGAATATGTTCTAGAGATCTAATGTACAGCATGGGGACAATAATTAATACTGTATACTTGAAATTTGCTAAGAAGCTATATCTTAAATTTTATCTCACCACATGCACAAATGGAATTGCATAGAGGTCATGGATATGTTAATTACCTTGAGTGTGATGATCATAACACAATGTATAGAAATATAAAAACATCAAGTTGTACACCTTAAATACATACAATTTTTAAAGGTCAAAGAAATCTCGATAAAACTGTTAAAGATAAAGAAATCAAGATTTTTAGTGCAAAAGAAAAGAGACACAAGTATGAAATCAAACAAGGAAAAACCTTAGTCTTAGATGTGAACAGGAAAATACAATATGAACTTATTAATTCTTTCTCATAAAATGTTTACCCCAAATCTGCTCCCCGAAAAAATCTTGAATGAATGAAAATCCAGCAGCAATAAACCCTTTTACTGCCCAGTTATGCTGTAAGGATACAATTCCTTGATGAGAAGGAATGAAGGCTCCTTGGAGAAATGACAGATTCTATGTCTGGAGCAAGCCTTGGGAAAGACGCACCTGGAACTGTCTTTGTGCCAGAAGGCAGAGAGTGCTATATGTCAAACAGGTGATAGCCAACAAATGACTGCCTCTGGAGGTTGTACATTTTGCTGAAGACTGATAACTAAAGTGTCAGAACTAAGCTTTTATTCTGACTTTCCTGTATGGATGGTATGTGAGGATGAACAATAGTTCATGAAGGGAAGTTCCTCTTCACAGAACACTTCTAGATAATAAATATGGAGTGAAATTAGAAAATCTTATTTTTGTAACCATTAAAGAAATAATGAATGTTGCCAACAACCATTAATAATTACCAAACCACTGGGTGAAAGGTTGATCACTTCATCATGGATGTATTGAACCCAATGAATGAACCCAGTGGTCATTTTCACACCACTGAAAATGGAAAAATCAGGCACTGGGTGTCTCCTCAAGAGATACAACAGGATGTTCACAGCACTATCTTTGGATTATTCTCACTGAAAACAAGTGAACCTGAATTGGACTGAGACTCAAATTCTGTCTATCAGATTATAAAAAATCTTGGGGAAGAGAGGAACAACTTAAATGACACCATGATGAAGTCGTCATCAAAATCCCAACTATGCTGTATTGAAGACAAATAACCAACTGTATCCAACAAACTTGTATTATGAGAACTAAAAATGAAAAAAGGAAGACGCTCAGTACAGATGGTTCCTGACGTGATGGCTTGACTTATAATTTTTTGATCTTGTGATGGAGCAAAAGCAATACGCATTCAGTAGAAACACCTTCAGATTTTGAACTGGGATCTTTGCCCAGGCTAGCCCTCTGTGGTAACAATACTGTCTTCATGCTGGGCACCAGCCATGAGCTGCAGCTCCCAGTCAGCCATGCGATCACGAGGGTCAACAACAGATACACTGACAGTCATTCTGTCCCCACACAACGCTTTTGTTTTCCACCTTCAGTACAGTATTCAGTATATTAATGAGGCATTCACCACTTCATTGTAAAATAGGCTTTGCATTGGATGATTTTGCCCAACTATAGGCTAATGGGAGCATGTTTAAGGTAGGCTAGGCTAAGCTATGATGTCCAGGTTAGGTGTATTAACTGCATTTTTGATTTACAATATTTTCAACATAATGATGGGTTTATTGGGACATAACCCCCTCATAAGTTGAGGAAGATCTGTAATAGAATTAATAGTGACTTAGAACCATAATTAAATACAATGAGTGGACCTTGTGAATCCTGATTCAAACAAATTAACGAAAACTGACATTAGGAGACAAATGGAAAAAATTTGTATATTGACTAATTGTGAGATGATATTAAGGAACTGTTAATTTTGTTAGGTGGATTAATGGCATGGCGGTTAGGTTACCAATAGTGCCCTATCAGATACAGATGCAAACTGAAATATCTGCAGGGAAATGACATGATGTCTATCTTTTGGTTCAAGATGTTCCAGCAAAAAGAAAAAAGTGTGTGTGTGAGACTAAATGAAAGATGGCTAAATGTTTGGTTGTTGAATCTGGGTGATGTGCCCCTGAGAGTTTATTATGCATTTTTCCTTCCTGTGGCTCCTGGAAGGTTTCCATTATCAAAAGTTTTCAAAAATTGCCCCAAACTAAAATCAATTATTTTGTACCATTTTCCCAATGATGTAAACACTTTTTATATTGGTAAATGCATTGTGATTTCATAATCACATAGAAGTTCTTGTTTACCTTTATGGGTAATACGAGGCCAGTGTATTTGGTGCTTCAGTTAATTTGGAGTTGCCATGGCTTTATTTAATGCAGGATTTTATTGCACTAAAAATCCTAGGCTAATTTTTCCTTTGATTTTGTAACAGAAAAAGGCTGCATTGATGGCTTTTGATTTTATTTTCCTCAAACAGAAGATAAGAGGAAAGGTATAAACAAGAATACCCTTTTGATGTTCTGCAATTCTTGACCTCCTTCTATTTCAGTGAGTAAAACCTGATTTGCTTGTCATTCAATGTTTTATTAAAGGTCAGATCGCAGCTTGTAATAAATAAATCCTAGAAAGGCATTGGTAACAGGAGTTGCATTTGAGGGCAAACCTAGCTAGGCAAATCTAGTTAAAAATAATTACCAGAGAAAACAAAATATTTCCTTGGTGTTGGCATTATTCCATTATTTATATATTTTGCTTTTAAGTAAATATCTTGCTTTACTTTTATGTATCTGATTTACTGTGGCCTGTTCTTTCCACCTCACGCCCTCCTTTCCTGATTAATTCCTCGCTCATATCTTAAGGCTCGACTGAAATGTTACCTCTATGACACTTCTGATTAATAATAACGATGCTGTTCAGTTAGTGCTAATGGGGCCCTGTGTGTTATAATGGCTGTACACATAAGAAACCATCCGATCCTGGCTACAACCTTATGAGATAGGTGCTATTTTAACCTACTTGCAGGCTAAGGTGCAGACAGCTTGAGCCAATTGCCCAAATGACCGGATGTAGAAGATGCAAAATCAGGTTATACTGAGGGATGAGCAGTAGGGTGACTACAGTCACAGTTTGCCTGGGGCTGAGGACTTCCTAGGAAGCCAAACGCTTAGTTCTAAAACTGGGTTAGTCTCAGGCAAACCCGGGTAGTTGGTGCCCCAAGAGTGGATGCTGCCCTGCAGGGAAGCCAGCACATTGGTCCCTACCACAGGGAGCTGGAGGGAGGGTGAAGAGTGCAAGTCAGAGGTCTGCTTTTGCAGGGTTTTTGCTGGATTCCTAGAAACTGAGAAGAGTTTTAACTTTTGGTACTTCATACACTGGATGCGTGTTTGGTAAGTGGTGAGTAAATTGTGTACTTATTTTAAATCATATTTTAAATGTAGTCAGGTCTTTAAAAAAAGAGAAGGCTCTGACTCGAACCCACACTTACATAAATGTCAAGTTTACTCCAAGTTTCCTATATTGACCTACCTACATTTCCCTCTTTATAAAAGGCACCAACAGAGGAGGGAGTGAAATGTGGAGAAGGGAAATGATCAATAAATTTACTGTGAAATGAACTCATCCTTGCCTACAAGTGATTATGGCCATTCATGAGCAGACCACTGTCATCAACTTAGTCACAAACCTTCCCCCAAAAGGTATCTTCTAGTTCATGAAAACAGACTATTTTATTTTGCATTCTGTATCTTTACAACCTATTTCAGAATTGAATGATACAATAGTTCAGTTTTTCCTGACTGCACAATATGGTCAAATCACTCCCGTGGAAAAGGATTTACCCCTTTATTTCTTAAAACCACTTTGCAAATGTAACTAATCTATGGGAGAAATCGTGCATCTGACATCATCTAATATCCCCTTCTGTAAAGATGCCATTAATTGCCCATATCCTTTTTTTAATTTTTTTTATTTTGGTATCCTTAATCTATAATTACATGAGGAACATTATGTTTACTAGACTTCCCCCTTCACCAAGTCCCCCCAACAAACCCCATGACAGTCACTGTCCATCACAGTAGAAAGATGCTGTAGAATCACTACTTGTCTTCACTGTGTTGTGCAGCCCTACCCGTGCCTCCCC